>NC_064559.1:85506522-86805491 GCF_937001465.1 Orcinus orca
AGGGCCTGACGTCAGAGGGCCCTCATCACAGAGGTGAGGAGGCTCCCAGCAGGGTCCAAGTGCCACCAGAGGGCTCATGTCAACAAGGCGAGGTGAGCAAGCCAGGCAAGAGTTACCTGATAGTAGAGGGCCCACCTCACAGATGGGTGAGGAACCCAGCCAGGATCAGACTCTCAGCAGAGGAGCCACATCACAAAGGGGATGGGAACCAGTCAGGATTATCCTCACACCAGTGGGGCCTCATCATCTTAAGGTGAGGAACGCAGCACATGTGGCCTCAAGCCAGAGGACAGTCATCACCAAGGGGCTGGCAGTGAGGCAGGCAGGAGGAGCCTCACAACAGAGGGCACATAGAATAAAAAAGTTGAGGAATCCAGCAGTTGGAACCTCCCAGCAGGCGGCTCAGAGCACCGATGATAAGGGATCCTTGCCGGAGTGAACTCACAGCAGAGGGCCCACATCATGGTACTGTGAGCAAGCCAGCCGTTTTGACCTCAGAGCAGAAGGCCCATATCCCCATGGGGATGGGAACCTGGCAAGAGTGTCCTCACTCACTTGGCGCACATCAGAAAATGTGGGGAGCCCAGCAGTTATGGCCTAAGGCAAGAGGGCCCTCATCACCGAGGGCAGGAGGATCCCAGCACACTCCAACTGCCACCAGAGGGCCAACGTCGCCAAGGTGACGTGTGCCAGACAGGCATGATTGACCTCACAGCAGAGGGCCCACCTCACAGAAGGGTGAGGAACCCAGCCAGGATCCGACTCTCACCTGAGGGCCCACATCAGCAAGGGGATGGGAACCAGTCAGGACTGTCTTCCCTCCAGTGGGGCCACATCATCGAAAGGTGCAGAACCCAGCACATGTGGCCTCAAATCAGAGGACACATATCACAAAGGGAATGGGAGTGAGGCAGGCAGGAGGAGCCTAAAAACAGAGGGCCCAAAGAATAAGAAAGGTGAGGAATCCAGCAGTTGGAACCTCCCAGCAGGTGGCCGAGAGCACAGAAGCTATGGGATGCAGGCAGGAGTGAACTAACAGCAGAGAGCCCACATCATGAAACTGTGAGCAACCCAGGCGTTGGGACCTCAGAGCAGAAGGCCCACATCCCAATGGGGATGTGAACCTGGATGGAGTGTCCTCGCACCACTGGGCGCACATCACAAAATGTGGGGAGCCCAGCAGTTAGGGCCTGACGCCAGAGGGCCCTCATCACCGAGGGGAGGAGGCTCCCAGCGGGCTCCAAGTGCCACCAGAGGGCTCATGTCCACAAGGCGAGGTGAGCAAGCCAGGCAGGAGTGACCTCACAGCAGACGGCCCACCTCACAGATGGGTGAGGAACCCAGCCAGGATCAGACTCTCAACAGAGGGCCCACATCACCAAGGGGATGTGAACCAGGCAGGAGTCTCCTAAGACCATTGGTCCCACATCATCGAAAGGTGAGGAACCCAGCACATGTGGCCTCAAACCAGACGACACACATCACGAAGGGGCTGGGAGTCAGGCAGGCAGGAGGATCCTCACAACAGAGGGCCCAAAAAATTAAAAAAGTGAGGAATCCAGCAGTTGGAACCTCCCAGCAGGCGGCCAAGAGCACAGAGGCTATGGGATCCAGGCCTCTGTGAACTAACACCAGAGAGCCCACATCATGAAAATGTGAACAACCCAGCCGTTGGGACCTCAGAGCAGAAGGCCCACATCCCCATGGATGTGGGATCCTAAGAGGAGTGCCCAAGCATCATTGGGCTCACTAAGAAAAGTTGGTGAGCCCAGCAGTTAGGGCCTGACGCAAGAGGGCCCTCATCACCGGGGGGAGGAGATTCCCAGCACGCTCCAAATGTCACCACACGGCTGACTTCACCAAGGCAATGTGTGCCAGCCATGCAGGTGTGACCTATCAGCAGAGGGTCTCCCTCACAGAAGGGTGAGGAACACAGCCAGGAACAGGCTCTCACCAGGGGGTCCACATAACCACGTGGATGAGAACCAGGCAGGAGTGTCCTCACACTAGTGGGGCCACATCATCGAAAGGTGAGGAACCCAGCAAAGGTGGCCACAAACCAGAGGACCCACATCACCAAGGGGTTGAGAGTGAGGTAGGTGTCTGGACGGGCATATTTAACACTCATTTCCCACCAAGAAGAGGAATTAAACAAAGGCTCAGCATGCCCTGCCAGAAGCAGATTAGGGCCTGAAGCAGTCTTGCGTGTTTGCGGCCAGCTCACAAGAAAGCGAGTTGAAGAAAGGAGCTCAGGGGCCCTGTAATTCACAAACCTGCAGAGTTATAAATGACAGATAACGTCCAAAAATATATTGAAGTAAGGCTGCCAAGAGGACTTGAAAGTCGGGCAGAATTGCAGGAAACCAATTTTAGAAGGTAGACTGGAGTTGCATGTAAAGCATAGGAAAAGAGGCAGAACGTCCACAATGATGCACTTGGCCAAAAAGGGCGTAGGCGTTTTTTCCTCAATATATTCAGGAAAAAATGCATACGCCCTTTTTAGCCAACCAAGCAAGCTTGCAAAGGAAATCTGCACTAAAATGATGACTCACTTCCCCCCGGTCAAAAAGGCCATCTGAAAAAAGTGTAAAATCCAGAAAGGCAGGACAGGCCATGGAGAACTGGCAGCCTTGTTATGCTGATGGGTGGGATGTAAATTGCCAACAGCCACTCTGGAGAAGTGTATGGTGTTTCCTGAAACATCTAAAAAACAAAGCAACAGAGCCTAGGGCACTTCCACTTATAGTCATATAGCTTAGGGAAATTAAAATCAAAAAGACACAGCCACCCCAAAGTTTGGGACGGCTCTGTTTACGAGAACCTCGTTTACGGTACAATTTCAATATCGCAGAAAGCGAAAAATGGATAAAGAAGTTGTGGCACTTACGTACAATGCAATATCACTCAGCAATGAAATCTATGTCATCAGGCCCGTAGAAGGATAATGAGTGGATTCAGGTACGATGATTCTAAGTGAAATAAGTCACACAGAAAAAGATACATCATAAGTTATCACTACTACACGGTATGTAAACTTGGCTACACAGGAACTGAATTACAAAACAGAACAGGGTCTCAAATGTAGAAAACCAACTTATGCTTGCTTAAGGGGAAAGGTGAGTTGGGGTGCTGCATAAAACTAGTGATTGAAATAAAAACAGATACCGTTCCGTAAGCTAAATATGTAATAACATGAGCTACTCATTGCTCAACGAAGTGGACTCAACACCTCATATTAAACGCCTAAGAATATACCTGACTAGTAAGAATCATAAAACCTATGGATTTATATGTCTCCGAAAGAGAATCAGGCGTGTGTACAGTGGCATAAACGCAGCAGTGATAGGATTGGTGAGGTTTGGTGAGCAAATGCAGACTCTTTGAAGTCATTTTGCATGGTACCCATTCCATATGTCTCAACTCTCCAGGTTAAAGGGATTCTTCCTTCAGCTAAAACATGCATGTTGAACCCAGAGTATGATCCACCATGTGATCGGCAAACGTGTTCAAATGTGTCTCAGTTTTTGTCCCCTGGTACTCGGGTGCAACATTCCAGACGCTTTACTAACACTCTCCCCACTTGGAGAGTCAGTGCCTTTAACCTCCTGTTTGGCCCAGTTTGCAATTTCTGCAGAAAATGAACAGGATAGGGAGAACAAATGAGAGACTAGCTGGAGGTGTCTGGACGGGCAAATTTAACTCTCATTTCCCACCAGGAGGAGGAATTAACCAAAGGTTCAGCGTGCCAGGTCGGAACCACACTAGGGCCTGAAGCAATCCTGCAGTGTTGCGGCCAGCTCACAAGAAAGCAAGTTGAAGAAAGGAGCTCAGGGGCACTGTAATTCACAAACCTACAGAGTTATAAATGACAGCTATCGTCCAAAAATATATTTAAGTAAGGCTGCCAAGAGTACTTGAAAGCGGGGCAGAATTGCAGGAAACTGATTTCAAGAGGTAGACTAGAATTGCATGTAAAGCATACGAAAAGAGGCAGAACGTCCACAATGATGCACTTGGCCAAAAAGGGCGTAGGCGTTTTTTCCTGAATATATTCAGGAAAAAACGCATACGCCCTTTTTGGCCAAACAAGGAAGCTTGCAAAGGAAATCTGCACTACAATGAGGTCTCAGTGACCCCCGGTCAAAAGGGATATCTGAAAAAAGTGTAAAATCCAGAAAGGCAGGTCAGGCCATGGAGAACTGGGAGCCTTGTTATGCTGATGGGCGGGATGTAAATTGTCAACAGCCACTCTGGAGAAGTGTATGGTGTTTCCTGAAACATCCAAAAAACAAAGCAACAGAGCCTAGGGCACTTCCTCTTATGGTCCTATAACTTAGGGAAATTAAAATCAAAAAGACACAGCCACCCCAAAGTTTGGGACGGCTCTGTTTACCAGAACCTCGTTTACGGTACAAGTTCAATATCACAGAAAGCGAAAAATGGATAAAGATGTTGTGGTACTTACGTACAATGCAATATCACTCAGCAATGAAATCTATGTCATCAGGCCCGTAGCAGCATAATGAGTGGATTCAGGTACGAATATTCTAAGTGAAATAAGTTACACAGAAAAAGAAACATCATAAGATATCACTACTACACGGAATGTAAACTTGGCTACACAGGAACTGAATTACAAAACAGAACAGGGTCTGAAATGTAGAAAACCAACTTATGCTTGTTTAAGGGGAAAGGAGAGTTGGGGTGCTGCATAAAACCAGAGATTGAAATGAGCACAGATACCGTTCCATAAGCCAAATATGTAATAGACAAGAGCTACTCCTTGCTCAACAAAATGGACTCAACACCCCATATTAAACGCCTAAGAATATACCTGACTAGTAAGAATCTTTCAACCTATGGATTTATATGTCTCCGAAAGAGAATCAAGCGTGTGTACAGCAGCATAAACGCAGCAGTGATAGGATTGGTGAGGTTCGGTGAGCAAATGCAGACCCTTTGAAGTCATATTGCATGGTACCCATTCCATGGGTCTCAACTCTCCAGGTTTAAGGGATTCTTCCTTCAGCTAAAACATGCATGTGGAACCCAGAGTATGATCCATCGTGTGATCGGGAAACATGTTCAAATGTGTCTCAGTTTTCGTCCCGTGGTACTCGGGTGCAACATTCCAGACGCTTTACTAACACTCTCCCCACTTGGAGAGTCAGTGCCTTTAACCTCCTGTTTGGCTCAGTTTGCAATTTCTGCGGAAAATGAACAGGAATAGGGAGAACCAATGAGAGACTAGCTGGAGGTGTCTGGACGGGCAAATTTAACTCTCATTTCCCACCAGGAAGAGGAATTAACCAAAGGCTCAGCGTGCCGTGCCGGAACCACACTAGGGCCTGAAGCCATCCTGCGGTGTTGCGGCCAGCTCACAAGAAAGCGAGTTGAAGAAAGGAGCTCAGGGGCACTGTAATTCACAAACCTGCAGAGTTATAAATGACAGCTATCATCCAAAATTATAGTGAAATAAGGCTGCGAAAGGACTTGAATGCGGGGCAGAATTGCTGGAAACCGATTTCAGAGCGTACACGGGAGTCACTCTTAAAGCATAGGAAAAGAGACAGAACTTGGAAAATAATGCACTTGGCAAAAAAGGGCATATGTGTTTTATCCAGAGCTCTCATAACTGAGGGGAGGAGATTCCCAGCAGGCTCCAACTGCCACCTGAGGGCTCACGTTGCCAAGGCAACGTGAGAAGTCAGGCAGGAGTTACCTCACAGCAGAAGTCCCACCTCACAGAAGGGTGAGAAACCCAGCCAACATCAGACTCTCACCAGAGGGCCCACATCACCAAGGGGATGGGAACCAGGCAGGAGTGTCTTCACACCAGTGGGGCCACATCATTGAAAGGTGAGGTACTCAGCACATGTGTCCTCAAACCAGAGGACCCACATCACCAAGGGCCTCGGAGTGAGGCAGGCAGGAGTAGCCTCACAACACTGGGCCCATAGAATAAAGAAGTGAGGAATCCAGCAGTTGGAACCTCCCAGCAGGCGGCCCAGAGCACCGAGGCTATGGGATCCAGGCCACAGTGAACTCACAGAAGAGGGCCCATGTCATGAAACTGAGCAACCCAGCCATTGGGACCTCAGAGCAGGAGGCCCACATCCCCATGGGGATGGAAATCTGGTAGGAGTGTCCTCGCACCACTGAGAACGTATCAGAAAATTTTGGGTGACCAGCAGTTAGGGCCTGACGCCAGAGGACCCTCATCACCAAGGGAAGGAGGCTCCCAGCAGGCTCCAACTGCCACCAGAGGGCTGATGTCGCCAAGGCGATGTGTGCCAACCAGGCACGAATGACCTCACAGCAGAGGGCCCACCTCAGAGAAGTGTGACGAACCCAGTCAGGATCAGACTCGCACCAGAGGGCCCACATCACCAAATGGATTGGAACCAGGCAGGAGTGTCCTCACATGAGTAGGGCCACATCATCTAAAGGTGAGGAACCCAGAACATGTGGCTTCAAACCATAGGACACCCATCACCAAGGGGCTGGGAGTGAGGCAGGCAGGAGGAGCCTCATAACAGAGGGCCCAAAAATAAGAAAGGTGAGGAATCCAGCATTTGGAACCTCCCAGCAGGCGGCCCAGAGCACAGAGGCTAGGGGATGCAGGCCGGAGTGAACTAACACCAGACAGCCCACATCATGAAACTGTGAGCAACCCAGACATTGGAACCTCAGAGCAGAAGGCCCACATCCCCATGGTGATGGGAACATGACAGAGTGTCCTGGCATCACTGGGCTCACATCAGAAAACGTGGGGTGCTCAGAAGTTAGGGCCTGACGCTAGAGGGCACTCATCACCGAGGGGAGGAGGCTCCCAGCAGGCTCCAGCTGCCACCAGAGGGCCAACGTCGCCAAGGCGATGTGTGCCAGCCCGGCAGGAGTGACCTCACAGCAGAGGGCCCACCTCACAGAAGGGTGAGGAACACAGCCAGGATCAGACTCTCACCAGAGGGCCCACATCACCAAGGGGATGGGAACCAGGCAGGAGTGTCCCCACACCAGTGGGACAACATCATCGAAAGGTGAGGATCCCAGCACATGTAGCCTCAAACCAGAGGAACCACATCACCAAGGGGTTCAGAATGAGGCTGGCAGGACCGGCCTCACAACACAGGGTCCATAGAATATAAAAGTTGAGGAATCCAGCAGTTGGAACCTCCCAGCAAGCGGCCCAGAGCACCGAGGCTATGGGATCCAGGCCGCAGTGAACTTACAGCAGAGGGCCCACATCATGAACCTGTGAGCAGCCCAGCCGTTGGGACCTCAGAACAGAAGGCCCACATCCCCATTGGGATGGGAACCTGGCAGGAGTGGCTTCGCACCACTTAGCACATATCAGAAAATGTTAGGAGCCCAGCAGTTAGGGCCTGATGCCAGGGGGCCCTCATAACTGAGGGGAGGAGACTCCCAGCAGGTTCCAACTGCCAACAGAGGGCCCACGTCTACAAGGTGGCATGTGCCAGCCAGGCAGTAGTGACCTCACAGCAGAGGGCCTATCTCACAGAAGGGTGAGCAACCAAGGCAGGATGAGACTCTCACCAGAGGGCCCACAACACCAAGGGGATGGGAACCAGTCAGGATTATCCTCACACCAGTGGGGCCTCATCATCTTAAGGTGAGGAACGCAGCACATGTGGCCTCAAGCCAGAGGACAGTCATCACCAAGGGGCTGGCAGTGAGGCAGGCAGGAGGAGCCTCACAACAGAGGGCACATAGAATAAAAAAGTTGAGGAATCCAGCAGTTGGAACCTCCCAGCAGGCGGCTCAGAGCACCGATGATAAGGGATCCTTGCCGGAGTGAACTCACAGCAGAGGGCCCACATCATGGTACTGTGAGCAAGCCAGCCGTTTTGACCTCAGAGCAGAAGGCCCATATCCCCATGGGGATGGGAACCTGGCAAGAGTGTCCTCACTCACTTGGCGCACATCAGAAAATGTGGGGAGCCCAGCAGTTATGGCCTAAGGCAAGAGGGCCCTCATCACCGAGGGCAGGAGGATCCCAGCACACTCCAACTGCCACCAGAGGGCCAACGTCGCCAAGGTGACGTGTGCCAGACAGGCATGATTGACCTCACAGCAGAGGGCCCACCTCACAGAAGGGTGAGGAACCCAGCCAGGATCCGACTCTCACCTGAGGGCCCACATCAACAAGGGGATGGGAACCAGTCAGGACTGTCTTCCCTCCAGTGGGGCCACATCATCGAAAGGTGCAGAACCCAGCACATGTGGCCTCAAATCAGAGGACACATATCACAAAGGGAATGGGAGTGAGGCAGGCAGGAGGAGCCTAAAAACAGAGGGCCCAAAGAATAAGAAAGGTGAGGAATCCAGCAGTTGGAACCTCCCAGCAGGCGGCCGAGAGCACAGAAGCTATGGGATGCAGGCAGGAGTGAACTAACAGCAGAGAGCCCACATCATGAAACTGTGAGCAACCCAGGCGTTGGGACCTCAGAGCAGAAGGCCCACATCCCAATGGGGATGTGAACCTGGCTGGAGTGTCCTCGCACCACTGGGCGCACATCACAAAATGTGGGGAGCCCAGCAGTTAGGGCCTGACGCCAGAGGGCCCTCATCACCGAGGGGAGGAGGCTCCCAGCAGGCTCCAAGTGCCACCAGAGGGCTCATGTCCACAAGGCGAGGTGAACAAGCCAGGCAGGAGTGACCTCACAGCAGACGGCCCACCTCACAGATGGGTGAGGAACCCAGCCAGGATCAGACTCTCAACAGAGGGCCCACATCACCAAGGGGATGTGAACCAGGCAGGAGTCTCCTAAGACCATTGGTCCCACATCATCGAAAGGTGAGGAACCCAGCACATGTGGCCTCAAACCAGACGACACACATCACGAAGGGGCTGGGAGTCAGGCAGGCAGGAGGATCCTCACAACAGAGGGCCCAAAAAATTAAAAAAGTGAGGAATCCAGCAGTTGGAACCTCCCAGCAGGCGGCCAAGAGCACAGAGGCTATGGGATCCAGGCCTCTGTGAACTAACACCAGAGAGCCCACATCATGAAAATGTGAACAACCCAGCCGTTGGGACCTCAGAGCAGAAGGCCCACATCCCCATGGATGTGGGATCCTAAGAGGAGTGCCCAAGCATCATTGGGCTCACTAAGAAAAGTTGGTGAGCCCAGCAGTTAGGGCCTGACGCAAGAGGGCCCTCATCACCGGGGGGAGGAGATTCCCAGCACGCTCCAAATGTCACCACACGGCTGACTTCACCAAGGCAATGTGTGCCAGCCATGCAGGTGTGACCTATCAGCAGAGGGTCTCCCTCACAGAAGGGTGAGGAACACAGCCAGGAACAGACTCTCACCAGGGGGTCCACATAACCACGTGGATGAGAACCAGGCAGGAGTGTCCTCACACTAGTGGGGCCACATCATCGAAAGGTGAGGAACCCAGCAAAGGTGGCCACAAACCAGAGGACCCACATCACCAAGGGGTTGAGAGTGAGGTAGGTGTCTGGACGGGCATATTTAACACTCATTTCCCACCAGGAAGAGGAATTAAACAAAGGCTCAGCATGCCCTGCCAGAAGCAGATTAGGGCCTGAAGCAGTCTTGCGTGTTTGCGGCCAGCTCACAAGAAAGCGAGTTGAAGAAAGGAGCTCAGGGGCCCTGTAATTCACAAACCTGCAGAGTTATAAATGACAGATAACGTCCAAAAATATATTGAAGTAAGGCTGCCAAGAGGACTTGAAAGTCGGGCAGAATTGCAGGAAACCAATTTTAGAAGGTAGACTGGAGTTGCATGTAAAGCATAGGAAAAGAGGCAGAACGTCCACAATGATGCACTTGGCCAAAAAGGGCGTATGCGTTTTTTCCTCAATATATTCAGGAAAAAATGCATACGCCCTTTTTAGCCAACCAAGCAAGCTTGCAAAGGAAATCTGCACTACAATGATGACTCACTTCCCCCTGGTCAAAAAGGCCATCTGAAAAAAGTGTAAAATCCAGAAAGGCAGGACAGGCCATGGAGAACTGGGAGCCTTGTTATGCTGATGGGCGGGATGTAAATTGCCAACAGCCACTCTGGAGAAGTGTATGGTGTTTCCTGAAACATCTAAAAAACAAAGCAACAGAGCCTAGGGCACTTCCACTTATAGTCATATAGCTTAGGGAAATTAAAATCAAAAAGACACAGCCACCCCAAAGTTTGGGACGGCTGTGTTTACAAGAACCTCATTGACGGTACAATTTCAATATCGCAGAAAGCGAAAAATGGATAAAGAAGTTGTGGCACTTACGTACAATGCAATATCACTCAGCAATGAAATCTATGTCATCAGGCCCGTAGAAGGATAATGAGTGGATTCAGGTACGATGATTCTAAGTGAAATAAGTCACACAGAAAAAGATACATCATAAGTTATCACTACTACACGGTATGTAAACTTGGCTACACAGGAACTGAATTACAAAACAGAACAGGGTCTCAAATGTAGAAAACCAACTTATGCTTGCTTAAGGGGAAAGGTGAGTTGGGGTGCTGCATAAAACTAGTGATTGAAATAAAAACAGATACCGTTCCGTAAGCTAAATATGTAATAACATGAGCTACTCATTGCTCAACGAAGTGGACTCAACACCTCATATTAAACGCCTAAGAATATACCTGACTAGTAAGAATCATAAAACCTATGGATTTATATGTCTCCGAAAGAGAATCAGGCGTGTGTACAGTGGCATAAACGCAGCAGTGATAGGATTGGTGAGGTTTGGTGAGCAAATGCAGACTCTTTGAAGTCATTTTGCATGGTACCCATTCCATATGTCTCAACTCTCCAGGTTAAAGGGATTCTTCCTTCAGCTAAAACATGCATGTTGAACCCAGAGTATGATCCACCATGTGATCGGCAAACGTGTTCAAATGTGTCTCAGTTTTTGTCCCCTGGTACTCGGGTGCAACATTCCAGACGCTTTACTAACACTCTCCCCACTTGGAGAGTCAGTGCCTTTAACCTCCTGTTTGGCCCAGTTTGCAATTTCTGCAGAAAATGAACAGGATAGGGAGAACAAATGAGAGACTAGCTGGAGGTGTCTGGACGGGCAAATTTAACTCTCATTTCCCACCAGGAGGAGGAATTAACCAAAGGTTCAGCGTGCCAGGTCGGAACCACACTAGGGCCTGAAGCAATCCTGCAGTGTTGCGGCCAGCTCACAAGAAAGCAAGTTGAAGAAAGGAGCTCAGGGGCACTGTAATTCACAAACCTGCAGAGTTATAAATGACAGCTATCGTCCAAAAATATATTTAAGTAAGGCTGCCAAGAGTACTTGAAAGCGGGGCAGAATTGCAGGAAACTGATTTCAAGAGGTAGACTAGAATTGCATGTAAAGCATACGAAAAGAGGCAGAACGTCCACAATGATGCACTTGGCCAAAAAGGGCGTAGGCGTTTTTTCCTGAATATATTCAGGAAAAAACGCATACGCCCTTTTTGGCCAACCAAGCAAGCTTGCAAAGGAAATCTGCACTACAGTGAAGTCTCACTGCCCCACAGTCAAAAGGGCCATCTGAAAAAAGTGTAAAATCCAGAAAGGCAGGACAGGCCATGGAGAACTGGGAGCCTTGTTATGCTGATGGGCGGCATGTAAATTGCCAACAGCCACTCTGGAGAAGTGTATGGTGTTTCCTGAAACATCCAAAAAACAAAGCAACAGAGCCTAGGGCACTTCCACTTATGGTCCTATAGCTTAGGGAAATTAAAATCAAAAAGACACAGCCACCCCAAAGTTTGGGACGGCTCTGTTTACAAGAACCTCGTTTACGGTACAAGTTCAATATCACAGAAAGCGAAAAATGGATAAAGAAGTTGTAGTACTTACGTACAATGCAATATCACTCAGCAATGAAATCTATGTCATCAGGCCCGTAGCAGCATAATGAGTGGATTCAGGTGTGATGATTCTAAGTGAAATAAGTCAGAGAGAAAAAGAAACATCATAAGATATCACTAATACACGGAATGTAAACTTGGCTACACAGGAACTGAATTACAAAACAGAACAGGGTCTCAAATGTAGAAAACCAACTTATGCTTGCTTAAGGGGAAAGGTGAGTTGGGGTGCTGCATAAAACCAGAGATTGAAATTAGGACAGATACCATTCCATAAGCCAAATATGTAATAGACAAGAGCTACTCCTTGCTCAACGAAGTGGACTCAACACCTCATATTAAACGCCTAAGAATATACCTGACTAGTAAGAATCTTAAAACCTATGGATTTCTATGTCTCCGAAAGAGAATCAAGCGTGTGTACAGCGGCACAAATGCAGCAGTGATAGGATTGGTGAGGTTTGGTGAGCAAATGCAGACCCTTTGAAGTCATATTGCATGGTACCCATTCCATGGGTCTCAACCCTCCAGGTTTAAGGGATTCTTCCTTCAGCTAAAACATCCACGTGGAACCCAGAGTATGATCCACCGTGTGATCGGGAACCGTGTTCAAATGTGTCTCAGTTTTCATCCCCTGGTACTCGGGTGCAACATTGCAGATGCTTTACTAACAGTCTCCCCACTTGGAGAGTCAGTGCCTTTAACCTCCTGTTTGGCCCAGTTTGCAATTTCTGCGTAAGATGAACAGGAATAGGGAGAACCAATGAGAGATTAGCTGGAGGTGTCTGGTCGGGCAAATTTAACTCTCATTTCCCACCAGGAAGAGGAATTAACCAAGTGCTCAGCGTGCCGTGCCGGAACCACACTGGGGCCTAAAACAATCCTGTGGTGTTGCGGCCAGCTCACAAGAAAGCGAGTTGAAGAAAGGAGCTCAGGGGCACTGTAATTCACTAACCTGCAGAGTTATAAATGACAGCTATCATCCAAAAATATATTGAAGTAAGGCTGCCAAGAGGACTTGAAAGCGGGGCAGAATTGCAGGAAACCGATTTCAGGAGGTAGACTGGAAATGCATGTAAAGCATAGGAAAAGAGGCAGAACGTCCACAATGATGCACTTGGCCAAAAAGGGCGTATGTGTTTTTTCCTAAATATATTCAAGAAAAAACGCATATGCCCTTTTTGGCCAAACAAGGAAGCTTGCAAAGGAAATCTGCACTACAATGAGGTCTCAGTGACCCCCGGTCAAAAGGGATATCTGAAAAAAGTGTAAAATCCAGAAAGGCAGGTCAGGCCATGGAGAACTGGGAGCCTTGTTATGCTGATGGGCGGGATGTAAATTGCCAACAGCCACTCTGGAGAAGTGTATGGTGTTTCCTGAAACATCCAAAAAACAAAGCAACAGAGCCTAGGGCACTTCCTCTTATGGTCCTATAACTTAGGGAAATTAAAATCAAAAAGACACAGCCACCCCAAAGTTTGGGACGGCTCTGTTTACCAGAACCTCGTTTACGGTACAAGTTCAATATCACAGAAAGCGAAAAATGGATAAAGATGTTGTGGTACTTACGTACAATGCAATATCACTCAGCAATGAAATCTATGTCATCAGGCCCGTAGCAGCATAATGAGTGGATTCAGGTACGAATATTCTAAGTGAAATAAGTTACACAGAAAAAGAAACATCATAAGATATCACTACTACACGGAATGTAAACTTGGCTACACAGGAACTGAATTACAAAACAGAACAGGGTCTGAAATGTAGAAAACCAACTTATGCTTGTTTAAGGGGAAAGGAGAGTTGGGGTGCTGCATAAAACCAGAGATTGAAATGAGCACAGATACCGTTCCATAAGCCAAATATGTAATAGACAAGAGCTACTCCTTGCTCAACAAAATGGACTCAACACCCCATATTAAACGCCTAAGAATATACCTGACTAGTAAGAATCTTTCAACCTATGGATTTATATGTCTCCGAAAGAGAATCAAGCGTGTGTACAGCAGCATAAACGCAGCAGTGATAGGATTGGTGAGGTTCGGTGAGCAAATGCAGACCCTTTGAAGTCATATTGCATGGTACCCATTCCATGGGTCTCAACTCTCCAGGTTTAAGGGATTCTTCCTTCAGCTAAAACATGCATGTGGAACCCAGAGTATGATCCATCGTGTGATCGGGAAACATGTTCAAATGTGTCTCAGTTTTCATCCCGTGGTACTCGGGTGCAACATTCCAGACGCTTTACTAACACTCTCCCCACTTGGAGAGTCAGTGCCTTTAACCTCCTGTTTGGCTCAGTTTGCAATTTCTGCGGAAAATGAACAGGAATAGGGAGAACCAATGAGAGACTAGCTGGAGGTGTCTGGACGGGCAAATTTAACTCTCATTTCCCACCAGGAAGAGGAATTAACCAAAGGCTCAGCGTGCCGTGCCGGAACCACACTAGGGCCTGAAGCCATCCTGCGGTGTTGCGGCCAGCTCACAAGAAAGCGAGTTGAAGAAAGGAGCTCAGGGGCACTGTAATTCACAAACCTGCGGAGTTATAAATGACAGCTATCATCCAAAATTATAGTGAAATAAGGCTGCGAAAGGACTTGAATGCGGGGCAGAATTGCTGGAAACCGATTTCAGAGCGTACACGGGAGTCACTCTTAAAGCATAGGAAAAGAGACAGAACTTGGAAAATAATGCACTTGGCAAAAAAGGGCATATGTGTTTTATCCAGAGCTCTCATAACTGAGGGGAGGAGATTCCCAGCAGGCTCCAACTGCCACCTGAGGGCTCACGTTGCCAAGGCAACGTGAGAAGTCAGGCAGGAGTTACCTCACAGCAGAGGTCCCACCTCACAGAAGGGTGAGAAACCCAGCCAACATCAGACTCTCACCAGAGGGCCCACATCACCAAGGGGATGGGAACCAGGCAGGAGTGTCTTCACACCAGTGGGGCCACATCATTGAAAGGTGAGGTACTCAGCACATGTGTCCTCAAACCAGAGGACCCACATCACCAAGGGCCTCGGAGTGAGGCAGGCAGGAGTAGCCTCACAACACTGGGCCCATAGAATAAAGAAGTGAGGAATCCAGCAGTTGGAACCTCCCAGCAGGCGGCCCAGAGCCCCGAGGCTATGGGATCCAGGCCACAGTGAACTCACAGAAGAGGGCCCATGTCATGAAACTGAGCAACCCAGCCATTGGGACCTCAGAGCAGGAGGCCCACATCCCCATGGGGATGGAAATCTGGTAGGAGTGTCCTCGCACCACTGAGAACGTATCAGAAAATTTTGGGTGACCAGCAGTTAGGGCCTGACGCCAGAGGACCCTCATCACCAAGGGAAGGAGGCTCCCAGCAGGCTCCAACTGCCACCAGAGGGCTGATGTCGCCAAGGCGATGTGTGCCAACCAGGCACGAATGACCTCACAGCAGAGGGCCCACCTCAGAGAAGTGTGACGAACCCAGTCAGGATCAGACTCGCACCAGAGGGCCCACATCACCAAATGGATTGGAACCAGGCAGGAGTGTCCTCACATGAGTAGGGCCACATCATCTAAAGGTGAGGAACCCAGAACATGTGGCTTCAAACCATAGGACACCCATCACCAAGGGGCTGGGAGTGAGGCAGGCAGGAGGAGCCTCATAACAGAGGGCCCAAAAATAAGAAAGGTGAGGAATCCAGCATTTGGAACCTCCCAGCAGGCGGCCCAGAGCACAGAGGCTAGGGGATGCAGGCCGGAGTGAACTAACACCAGACAGCCCACATCATGAAACTGTGAGCAACCCAGACATTGGAACCTCAGAGCAGAAGGCCCACATCCCCATGGTGATGGGAACATGACAGGAGTGTCCTGGCATCACTGGGCTCACATCAGAAAACGTGGGGTGCTCAGAAGTTAGGGCCTGACGCTAGAGGGCACTCATCACCGAGGGGAGGAGGCTCCCAGCAGGCTCCAGCTGCCACCAGAGGGCCAACGTCGCCAAGGCGATGTGTGCCAGCCCGGCAGGAGTGACCTCACAGCAGAGGGCCCACCTCACAGAAGGGTGAGGAACACAGCCAGGATCAGACTCTCACCAGAGGGCCCACATCACCAAGGGGATGGGAACCAGGCAGGAGTGTCCCCACACCAGTGGGACAACATCATCGAAAGGTGAGGATCCCAGCACATGTAGCCTCAAACCAGAGGAACCACATCACCAAGGGGTTCGGAATGAGGCTGGCAGGACCGGCCTCACAACACAGGGTCCATAGAATATAAAAGTTGAGGAATCCAGCAGTTGGAACCTCCCAGCAAGCGGCCCAGAGCACCGAGGCTATGGGATCCAGGCCGCAGTGAACTCACAGCAGAGGGCCCACATCATGAACCTGTGAGCAGCCCAGCCGTTGGGACCTCAGAACAGAAGGCCCACATCCCCATTGGGATGGGAACCTGGCAGGAGTGGCTTCGCACCACTTAGCACATATCAGAAAATGTTAGGAGCCCAGCAGTTAGGGCCTGATGCCAGGGGGCCCTCATAACTGAGGGGAGGAGACTCCCAGCAGGTTCCAACTGCCAACAGAGGGCCCACGTCTACAAGGTGGCATGTGCCAGCCAGGCAGTAGTGACCTCACAGCAGAGGGCCTATCTCACAGAAGGGTGAGCAACCGAGGCAGGATGAGACTCTCACCAGAGGGCCCACAACACCAAGGGGATGGGAACCAGTCAGGACTGTCATCCGACCAGTGGGGCCACATCATCGAAAGGTGAGGAACCCAGCACATGTGGCCTCATATCAGAGGACATACATCACAAAGGGGATGGGAGTGAGGCAGGTAGGAGTAGCCTAAAAACAGAGGGCCCAAAGAATAAAAAAGGTGAGGAATCCAGCATTTGGAACCTCCCAGCAGGCGGCCGAGAGCACAGAAGCTATGGGATGCAGGCAGGAGTGAACTAACACCAGAGAGCCCACATCATGGAACTGTGAGCAACCCAGGCGTTGGGACCTCAGAGCAGAAAGCCCACATCCTCATGGGGATGGGAACCTGACAGGAGTGTCCTGGCATCACTGGGCTCACATCAGAAAACGTGGGGAGCCCAGCAGTTAGGGCCTGATGCTAGAGGGCCATCATCACCGAGGGCAGGACGCTCCCAGCAGGTTCCATGTGCCAACAGAGGGCCCACGTCGCCAAGGTGATGTGTGCAAGTCAGGCAGGATTGACCTCACAGCAGAGGGCCTACCTCACAGAAGAGTGAGGAACCCAGCCAGGATAAGACTGTCACCAGAAGGCCCACATCACCAAGGGGATGGGAACCAGGCAGGAGTGTCCTCACACCAGTGGGGCCACATCATAGAAAATTGCGGAACCCAGCACATGTGGCCTCAAACCAGAAGACCCACATCACGAAGGGGTTGCGAGTGAGGCAGGCAGGAGGAGCATCACAAAACAGGACCCATAGAATACAAAAGTTGAGGAATCGAGCAGTTGGAACCTCCCAGCAGGCAGCCAAGAGCACAGAGGCTATGGGATCCAGGCCACAGTGAACTAACAGCAGAGAGTCCACATCATGAAATTTTGATCAACCCAGCCGTTGGAACCTCAGAGCAGAAGGCCCACATCCCCATGGAGATGGGAACCTAAGAGGAGTGCCCGAGCATCACTGGGCTCACTAAGAAAAGTTGGGGAACCCAGCAGTTAGGGCCTGACGTCAGAGGGCCCTCATCACAGAGGTGAGGAGGCTCCCAGCAGGGTCCAAGTGCCACCAGAGGGCTCATGTCAACAAGGCGAGGTGAGCAAGCCAGGCAAGAGTTACCTGATAGTAGAGGGCCCACCTCACAGATGGGTGAGGAACCCAGCCAGGATCAGACTCTCAGCAGAGGAGCCACATCACAAAGGGGATGGGAACCAGTCAGGATTATCCTCACACCAGTGGGGCCTCATCATCTTAAGGTGAGGAACGCAGCACATGTGGCCTCAAGCCAGAGGACAGTCATCACCAAGGGGCTGGCAGTGAGGCAGGCAGGAGGAGCCTCACAACAGAGGGCACATAGAATAAAAAAGTTGAGGAATCCAGCAGTTGGAACCTCCCAGCAGGCGGCTCAGAGCACCGATGATAAGGGATCCTTGCCGGAGTGAACTCACAGCAGAGGGCCCACATCATGGTACTGTGAGCAAGCCAGCCGTTTTGACCTCAGAGCAGAAGGCCCATATCCCCATGGGGATGGGAACCTGGCAAGAGTGTCCTCACTCACTTGGCGCACATCAGAAAATGTGGGGAGCCCAGCAGTTATGGCCTAAGGCAAGAGGGCCCTCATCACCGAGGGCAGGAGGATCCCAGCACACTCCAACTGCCACCAGAGGGCCAACGTCGCCAAGGTGACGTGTGCCAGACAGGCATGATTGACCTCACAGCAGAGGGCCCACCTCACAGAAGGGTGAGGAACCCAGCCAGGATCCGACTCTCACCTGACGGCCCACATCAGCAAGGGGATGGGAACTAGTCAGGACTGTCTTCCCTCCAGTGGGGCCACATCATCGAAAGGTGCAGAACCCAGCACATGTGGCCTCAAATCAGAGGACACATATCACAAAGGGAATGGGAGTGAGGCAGGCAGGAGGAGCCTAAAAACAGAGGGCCCAAAGAATAAGAAAGGTGAGGAATCCAGCAGTTGGAACCTCCCAGCAGGCGGCCGAGAGCACAGAAGCTATGGGATGCAGGCAGGAGTGAACTAACAGCAGAGAGCCCACATCATGAAACTGTGAGCAACCCAGGCGTTGGGACCTCAGAGCAGAAGGCCCACATCCCAATGGGGATGTGAACCTGGATGGAGTGTCCTCGCACCACTGGGCGCACATCACAAAATGTGGGGAGCCCAGCAGTTAGGGCCTGACGCCAGAGGGCCCTCATCACCGAGGGGAGGAGGCTCCCAGCAGGCTCCAAGTGCCACCAGAGGGCTCATGTCCACAAGGCGAGGTGAGCAAGCCAGGCAGGAATGACCTCACAGCAGACGGCCCACCTCACAGATGGGTGAGGAACCCAGCCAGGATCAGACTCTCAACAGAGGGCCCACATCACCAAGGGGATGTGAACCAGGCAGGAGTCTCCTAAGACCATTGGTCCCACATCATCGAAAGGTGAGGAACCCAGCACATGTGGCCTCAAACCAGACGACACACATCACGAAGGGGCTGGGAGTCAGGCAGGCAGGAGGATCCTCACAACAGAGGGCCCAAAAAATTAAAAAAGTGAGGAATCCAGCAGTTGGAACCTCCCAGCAGGCGGCCAAGAGCACAGAGGCTATGGGATCCAGGCCTCTGTGAACTAACACCAGAGAGCCCACATCATGAAAATGTGAACAACCCAGCCGTTGGGACCTCAGAGCAGAAGGCCCACATCCCCATGGATGTGGGATCCTAAGAGGAGTGCCCAAGCATCATTGGGCTCACTAAGAAAAGTTGGTGAGCCCAGCAGTTAGGGCCTGACGCAAGAGGGCCCTCATCACCGGGGGGAGGAGATTCCCAGCACGCTCCAAATGTCACCACACGGCTGACTTCACCAAGGCAATGTGTGCCAGCCATGCAGGTGTGACCTATCAGCAGAGGGTCTCCCTCACAGAAGGGTGAGGAACACAGCCAGGAACAGGCTCTCACCAGGGGGTCCACATAACCACGTGGATGAGAACCAGGCAGGAGTGTCCTCACACTAGTGGGGCCACATCATCGAAAGGTGAGGAACCCAGCAAAGGTGGCCACAAACCAGAGGACCCACATCACCAAGGGGTTGAGAGTGAGGTAGGTGTCTGGACGGGCATATTTAACACTCATTTCCCACCAAGAAGAGGAATTAAACAAAGGCTCAGCATGCCCTGCCAGAAGCAGATTAGGGCCTGAAGCAGTCTTGCGTGTTTGCGGCCAGCTCACAAGAAAGCGAGTTGAAGAAAGGAGCTCAGGGGCCCTGTAATTCACAAACCTGCAGAGTTATAAATGACAGATAACGTCCAAAAATATATTGAAGTAAGGCTGCCAAGAGGACTTGAAAGTCGGGCAGAATTGCAGGAAACCAATTTTAGAAGGTAGACTGGAGTTGCATGTAAAGCATAGGAAAAGAGGCAGAACGTCCACAATGATGCACTTGGCCAAAAAGGGCGTATGCGTTTTTTCCTCAATATATTCAGGAAAAAATGCATACGCCCTTTTTAGCCAACCAAGCAAGCTTGCAAAGGAAATCTGCACTACAATGATGACTCACTTCCCCCCGGTCAAAAAGGCCATCTGAAAAAAGTGTAAAATCCAGAAAGGCAGGACAGGCCATGGAGAACTGGGAGCCTTGTTATGCTGATGGGTGGGATGTAAATTGCCAACAGCCACTCTGGAGAAGTGTATGGTGTTTCCTGAAACATCTAAAAAACAAAGCAACAGAGCCTAGGGCACTTCCACTTATAGTCATATAGCTTAGGGAAATTAAAATCAAAAAGACACAGCCACCCCAAAGTTTGGGACGGCTCTGTTTACGAGAACCTCGTTTACGGTACAATTTCAATATCGCAGAAAGCGAAAAATGGATAAAGAAGTTGTGGCACTTACGTACAATGCAATATCACTCAGCAATGAAATCTATGTCATCAGGCCCGTAGAAGGATAATGAGTGGATTCAGGTACGATGATTCTAAGTGAAATAAGTCACACAGAAAAAGATACATCATAAGTTATCACTACTACACGGTATGTAAACTTGGCTACACAGGAACTGAATTACAAAACAGAACAGGGTCTCAAATGTAGAAAACCAACTTATGCTTGCTTAAGGGGAAAGGTGAGTTGGGGTGCTGCATAAAACTAGTGATTGAAATAAAAACAGATACCGTTCCGTAAGCTAAATATGTAATAACATGAGCTACTCATTGCTCAACGAAGTGGACTCAACACCTCATATTAAACGCCTAAGAATATACCTGACTAGTAAGAATCATAAAACCTATGGATTTATATGTCTCCGAAAGAGAATCAGGCGTGTGTACAGTGGCATAAACGCAGCAGTGATAGGATTGGTGAGGTTTGGTGAGCAAATGCAGACTCTTTGAAGTCATTTTGCATGGTACCCATTCCATATGTCTCAACTCTCCAGGTTAAAGGGATTCTTCCTTCAGCTAAAACATGCATGTTGAACCCAGAGTATGATCCGCCATGTGATCGGCAAACGTGTTCAAATGTGTCTCAGTTTTTGTCCCCTGGTACTCGGGTGCAACATTCCAGACGCTTTACTAACACTCTCCCCACTTGGAGAGTCAGTGCCTTTAACCTCCTGTTTGGCCCAGTTTGCAATTTCTGCAGAAAATGAACAGGATAGGGAGAACAAATGAGAGACTAGCTGGAGGTGTCTGGACGGGCAAATTTAACTCTCATTTCCCACCAGGAGGAGGAATTAACCAAAGGTTCAGCGTGCCAGGTCGGAACCACACTAGGGCCTGAAGCAATCCTGCAGTGTTGCGGCCAGCTCACAAGAAAGCAAGTTGAAGAAAGGAGCTCAGGGGCACTGTAATTCACAAACCTACAGAGTTATAAATGACAGCTATCGTCCAAAAATATATTTAAGTAAGGCTGCCAAGAGTACTTGAAAGCGGGGCAGAATTGCAGGAAACTGATTTCAAGAGGTAGACTAGAATTGCATGTAAAGCATACGAAAAGAGGCAGAACGTCCACAATGATGCACTTGGCCAAAAAGGGCGTATGTGTTTTTTCCTAAATATATTCAGGAAAAAACGCATATGCCCTTTTTGGCCAAACAAGGAAGCTTGCAAAGGAAATCTGCACTACAATGAGGTCTCAGTGACCCCCGGTCAAAAGGGATATCTGAAAAAAGTGTAAAATCCAGAAAGGCAGGACAGGCCATGGAGAACTGGGAGCCTTGTTATGCTGATGGGCGGGATGTAAATTGTCAACAGCCACTCTGGAGAAGTGTATGGTGTTTCCTGAAACATCCAAAAAACAAAGCAACAGAGCCTAGGGCACTTCCTCTTATGGTCCTATAACTTAGGGAAATTAAAATCAAAAAGACACAGCCACCCCAAAGTTTGGGACGGCTCTGTTTACCAGAACCTCGTTTACGGTACAAGTTCAATATCACAGAAAGCGAAAAATGGATAAAGATGTTGTGGTACTTACGTACAATGCAATATCACTCAGCAATGAAATCTATGTCATCAGGCCCGTAGCAGCATAATGAGTGGATTCAGGTACGAATATTCTAAGTGAAATAAGTTACACAGAAAAAGAAACATCATAAGATATCACTACTACACGGAATGTAAACTTGGCTACACAGGAACTGAATTACAAAACAGAACAGGGTCTGAAATGTAGAAAACCAACTTATGCTTGTTTAAGGGGAAAGGAGAGTTGGGGTGCTGCATAAAACCAGAGATTGAAATGAGCACAGATACCGTTCCATAAGCCAAATATGTAATAGACAAGAGCTACTCCTTGCTCAACAAAATGGACTCAACACCCCATATTAAACGCCTAAGAATATACCTGACTAGTAAGAATCTTTCAACCTATGGATTTATATGTCTCCGAAAGAGAATCAAGCGTGTGTACAGCAGCATAAACGCAGCAGTGATAGGATTGGTGAGGTTCGGTGAGCAAATGCAGACCCTTTGAAGTCATATTGCATGGTACCCATTCCATGGGTCTCAACTCTCCAGGTTTAAGGGATTCTTCCTTCAGCTAAAACATGCATGTGGAACCCAGAGTATGATCCATCGTGTGATCGGGAAACATGTTCAAATGTGTCTCAGTTTTCATCCCGTGGTACTCGGGTGCAACATTCCAGACGCTTTACTAACACTCTCCCCACTTGGAGAGTCAGTGCCTTTAACCTCCTGTTTGGCTCAGTTTGCAATTTCTGCGGAAAATGAACAGGAATAGGGAGAACCAATGAGAGACTAGCTGGAGGTGTCTGGACGGGCAAATTTAACTCTCATTTCCCACCAGGAAGAGGAATTAACCAAAGGCTCAGCGTGCCGTGCCGGAACCACACTAGGGCCTGAAGCCATCCTGCGGTGTTGCGGCCAGCTCACAAGAAAGCGAGTTGAAGAAAGGAGCTCAGGGGCACTGTAATTCACAAACCTGCGGAGTTATAAATGACAGCTATCATCCAAAATTATAGTGAAATAAGGCTGCGAAAGGACTTGAATGCGGGACAGAATTGCTGGAAACCGATTTCAGAGCGTACACGGGAGTCACTCTTAAAGCATAGGAAAAGAGACAGAACTTGGAAAATAATGCACTTGGCAAAAAAGGGCATATGTGTTTTATCCAGAGCTCTCATAACTGAGGGGAGGAGATTCCCAGCAGGCTCCAACTGCCACCTGAGGGCTCACGTTGCCAAGGCAACGTGAGAAGTCAGGCAGGAGTTACCTCACAGCAGAGGTCCCACCTCACAGAAGGGTGAGAAACCCAGCCAACATCAGACTCTCACCAGAGGGCCCACATCACCAAGGGGATGGGAACCAGGCAGGAGTGTCTTCACACCAGTGGGGCCACATCATTGAAAGGTGAGGTACTCAGCACATGTGTCCTCAAACCAGAGGACCCACATCACCAAGGGCCTCGGAGTGAGGCAGGCAGGAGTAGCCTCACAACACTGGGCCCATAGAATAAAGAAGTGAGGAATCCAGCAGTTGGAACCTCCCAGCAGGCGGCCCAGAGCACCGAGGCTATGGGATCCAGGCCACTGTGAACTCACAGAAGAGGGCCCATGTCATGAAACTGAGCAACCCAGCCATTGGGACCTCAGAGCAGGAGGCCCACATCCCCATGGGGATGGAAATCTGGTAGGAGTGTCCTCGCACCACTGAGAACGTATCAGAAAATTTTGGGTGACCAGCAGTTAGGGCCTGACGCCAGAGGACCCTCATCACCAAGGGAAGGAGGCTCCCAGCAGGCTCCAACTGCCACCAGAGGGCTGATGTCGCCAAGGCGATGTGTGCCAACCAGGCACGAATGACCTCACAGCAGAGGGCCCACCTCAGAGAAGTGTGACGAACCCAGTCAGGATCAGACTCGCACCAGAGGGCCCACATCACCAAATGGATTGGAACCAGGCAGGAGTGTCCTCACATGAGTAGGGCCACATCATCTAAAGGTGAGGAACCCAGAACATGTGGCTTCAAACCATAGGACACCCATCACCAAGGGGCTGGGAGTGAGGCAGGCAGGAGGAGCCTCATAACAGAGGGCCCAAAAATAAGAAAGGTGAGGAATCCAGCATTTGGAACCTCCCAGCAGGCGGCCCAGAGCACAGAGGCTAGGGGATGCAGGCCGGAGTGAACTAACACCAGACAGCCCACATCATGAAACTGTGAGCAACCCAGACATTGGAACCTCAGAGCAGAAGGCCCACATCCCCATGGTGATGGGAACATGACAGGAGTGTCCTGGCATCACTGGGCTCACATCAGAAAACGTGGGGTGCTCAGAAGTTAGGGCCTGACGCTAGAGGGCACTCATCACCGAGGGGAGGAGGCTCCCAGCAGGCTCCAGCTGCCACCAGAGGGCCAACGTCGCCAAGGCGATGTGTGCCAGCCCGGCAGGAGTGACCTCACAGCAGAGGGCCCACCTCACAGAAGGGTGAGGAACACAGCCAGGATCAGACTCTCACCAGAGGGCCCACATCACCAAGGGGATGGGAACCAGGCAGGAGTGTCCCCACACCAGTGGGACAACATCATCGAAAGGTGAGGATCCCAGCACATGTAGCCTCAAACCAGAGGAACCACATCACCAAGGGGTTCGGAATGAGGCTGGCAGGACCGGCCTCACAACACAGGGTCCATAGAATATAAAAGTTGAGGAATCCAGCAGTTGGAACCTCCCAGCAAGCGGCCCAGAGCACCGAGGCTATGGGATCCAGGCCGCAGTGAACTCACAGCAGAGGGCCCACATCATGAACCTGTGAGCAGCCCAGCCATTGGGACCTCAGAACAGAAGGCCCACATCCCCATTGGGATGGGAACCTGGCAGGAGTGGCTTCGCACCACTTAGCACATATCAGAAAATGTTAGGAGCCCAGCAGTTAGGGCCTGATGCCAGGGGGCCCTCATAACTGAGGGGAGGAGACTCCCAGCAGGTTCCAACTGTCAACAGAGGGCCCACGTCTACAAGGTGGCATGTGCCAGCCAGGCAGTAGTGACCTCACAGCAGAGGGCCTATCTCACAGAAGGGTGAGCAACCGAGGCAGGATGAGACTCTCACCAGAGGGCCCACAACACCAAGGGGATGGGAACCAGTCAGGACTGTCATCCGACCAGTGGGGCCACATCATCGAAAGGTGAGGAACCCAGCACATGTGGCCTCATATCAGAGGACATACATCACAAAGGGGATGGGAGTGAGGCAGGTAGGAGTAGCCTAAAAACAGAGGGCCCAAAGAATAAAAAAGGTGAGGAATCCAGCATTTGGAACCTCCCAGCAGGCGGCCGAGAGCACAGAAGCTATGGGATGCAGGCAGGAGTGAACTAACACCAGAGAGCCCACATCATGGAACTGTGAGCAACCCAGGCGTTGGGACCTCAGAGCAGAAAGCCCACATCCTCATGGGGATGGGAACCTGACAGGAGTGTCCTGGCATCACTGGGCTCACATCAGAAAACGTGGGGAGCCCAGCAGTTAGGGCCTGATGCTAGAGGGCCATCATCACCGAGGGCAGGACGCTCCCAGCAGGTTCCATGTGCCAACAGAGGGCCCACGTCGCCAAGGTGATGTGTGCAAGTCAGGCAGGATTGACCTCACAGCAGAGGGCCTACCTCACAGAAGAGTGAGGAACCCAGCCAGGATAAGACTGTCACCAGAAGGCCCACATCACCAAGGGGATGGGAACCAGGCAGGAGTGTCCTCACACCAGTGGGGCCACATCATAGAAAATTGCGGAACCCAGCACATGTGGCCTCAAACCAGAAGACCCACATCACGAAGGGGTTGCGAGTGAGGCAGGCAGGAGGAGCATCACAAAACAGGACCCATAGAATACAAAAGTTGAGGAATCGAGCAGTTGGAACCTCCCAGCAGGCAGCCAAGAGCACAGAGGCTATGGGATCCAGGCCACAGTGAACTAACAGCAGAGAGTCCACATCATGAAATTTTGATCAACCCAGCCGTTGGAACCTCAGAGCAGAAGGCCCACATCCCCATGGAGATGGGAACCTAAGAGGAGTGCCCGAGCATCACTGGGCTCACTAAGAAAAGTTGGGGAACCCAGCAGTTAGGGCCTGACGTCAGAGGGCCCTCATCACAGAGGTGAGGAGGCTCCCAGCAGGGTCCAAGTGCCACCAGAGGGCTCATGTCAACAAGGCGAGGTGAGCAAGCCAGGCAAGAGTTACCTGATAGTAGAGGGCCCACCTCACAGATGGGTGAGGAACCCAGCCAGGATCAGACTCTCAGCAGAGGAGCCACATCACAAAGGGGATGGGAACCAGTCAGGATTATCCTCACACCAGTGGGGCCTCATCATCTTAAGGTGAGGAACGCAGCACATGTGGCCTCAAGCCAGAGGACAGTCATCACCAAGGGGCTGGCAGTGAGGCAGGCAGGAGGAGCCTCACAACAGAGGGCACATAGAATAAAAAAGTTGAGGAATCCAGCAGTTGGAACCTCCCAGCAGGCGGCTCAGAGCACCGATGATAAGGGATCCTTGCCGGAGTGAACTCACAGCAGAGGGCCCACATCATGGTACTGTGAGCAAGCCAGCCGTTTTGACCTCAGAGCAGAAGGCCCATATCCCCATGGGGATGGGAACCTGGCAAGAGTGTCCTCACTCACTTGGCGCACATCAGAAAATGTGGGGAGCCCAGCAGTTATGGCCTAAGGCAAGAGGGCCCTCATCACCGAGGGCAGGAGGATCCCAGCACACTCCAACTGCCACCAGAGGGCCAACGTCGCCAAGGTGACGTGTGCCAGACAGGCATGATTGACCTCACAGCAGAGGGCCCACCTCACAGAAGGGTGAGGAACCCAGCCAGGATCCGACTCTCACCTGAGGGCCCACATCAGCAAGGGGATGGGAACCAGTCAGGACTGTCTTCCCTCCAGTGGGGCCACATCATCGAAAGGTGCAGAACCCAGCACATGTGGCCTCAAATCAGAGGACACATATCACAAAGGGAATGGGAGTGAGGCAGGCAGGAGGAGCCTAAAAACAGAGGGCCCAAAGAATAAGAAAGGTGAGGAATCCAGCAGTTGGAACCTCCCAGCAGGCGGCCGAGAGCACAGAAGCTATGGGATGCAGGCAGGAGTGAACTAACAGCAGAGAGCCCACATCATGAAACTGTGAGCAACCCAGGCGTTGGGACCTCAGAGCAGAAGGCCCACATCCCAATGGGGATGTGAACCTGGCTGGAGTGTCCTCGCACCACTGGGCGCACATCACAAAATGTGGGGAGCCCAGCAGTTAGGGCCTGACGCCAGAGGGCCCTCATCACCGAGGGGAGGAGGCTCCCAGCAGGCTCCAAGTGCCACCAGAGGGCTCATGTCCACAAGGCGAGGTGAACAAGCCAGGCAGGAGTGACCTCACAGCAGACGGCCCACCTCACAGATGGGTGAGGAACCCAGCCAGGATCAGACTCTCAACAGAGGGCCCACATCACCAAGGGGATGTGAACCAGGCAGGAGTCTCCTAAGACCATTGGTCCCACATCATCGAAAGGTGAGGAACCCAGCACATGTGGCCTCAAACCAGACGACACACATCACGAAGGGGCTGGGAGTCAGGCAGGCAGGAGGATCCTCACAACAGAGGGCCCAAAAAATTAAAAAAGTGAGGAATCCAGCAGTTGGAACCTCCCAGCAGGCGGCCAAGAGCACAGAGGCTATGGGATCCAGGCCTCTGTGAACTAACACCAGAGAGCCCACATCATGAAAATGTGAACAACCCAGCCGTTGGGACCTCAGAGCAGAAGGCCCACATCCCCATGGATGTGGGATCCTAAGAGGAGTGCCCAAGCATCATTGGGCTCACTAAGAAAAGTTGGTGAGCCCAGCAGTTAGGGCCTGACGCAAGAGGGCCCTCATCACCGGGGGGAGGAGATTCCCAGCATGCTCCAAATGTCACCACACGGCTGACTTCACCAAGGCAATGTGTGCCAGCCATGCAGGTGTGACCTATCAGCAGAGGGTCTCCCTCACAGAAGGGTGAGGAACACAGCCAGGAACAGACTCTCACCAGGGGGTCCACATAACCACGTGGATGAGAACCAGGCAGGAGTGTCCTCACACTAGTGGGGCCACATCATCGAAAGGTGAGGAACCCAGCAAAGGTGGCCACAAACCAGAGGACCCACATCACCAAGGGGTTGAGAGTGAGGTAGGTGTCTGGACGGGCATATTTAACACTCATTTCCCACCAGGAAGAGGAATTAAACAAAGGCTCAGCATGCCCTGCCAGAAGCAGATTAGGGCCTGAAGCAGTCTTGCGTGTTTGCGGCCAGCTCACAAGAAAGCGAGTTGAAGAAAGGAGCTCAGGGGCCCTGTAATTCACAAACCTGCAGAGTTATAAATGACAGATAACGTCCAAAAATATATTGAAGTAAGGCTGCCAAGAGGACTTGAAAGTCGGGCAGAATTGCAGGAAACCAATTTTAGAAGGTAGACTGGAGTTGCATGTAAAGCATAGGAAAAGAGGCAGAACGTCCACAATGATGCACTTGGCCAAAAAGGGCGTATGCGTTTTTTCCTCAATATATTCAGGAAAAAATGCATACGCCCTTTTTAGCCAACCAAGCAAGCTTGCAAAGGAAATCTGCACTACAATGATGACTCACTTCCCCCCGGTCAAAAAGGCCATCTGAAAAAAGTGTAAAATCCAGAAAGGCAGGACAGGCCATGGAGAACTGGGAGCCTTGTTATGCTGATGGGCGGGATGTAAATTGCCAACAGCCACTCTGGAGAAGTGTATGGTGTTTCCTGAAACATCTAAAAAACAAAGCAACAGAGCCTAGGGCACTTCCACTTATAGTCATATAGCTTAGGGAAATTAAAATCAAAAAGACACAGCCACCCCAAAGTTTGGGACGGCTGTGTTTACAAGAACCTCATTGACGGTACAATTTCAATATCGCAGAAAGCAAAAAATGGATAAAGAAGTTGTGGCACTTACGTACAATGCAATATCACTCAGCAATGAAATCTATGTCATCAGGCCCGTAGAAGGATAATGAGTGGATTCAGGTACGATGATTCTAAGTGAAATAAGTCACACAGAAAAAGATACATCATAAGTTATCACTACTACACGGTATGTAAACTTGGCTACACAGGAACTGAATTACAAAACAGAACAGGGTCTCAAATGTAGAAAACCAACTTATGCTTGCTTAAGGGGAAAGGTGAGTTGGGGTGCTGCATAAAACTAGTGATTGAAATAAAAACAGATACCGTTCCGTAAGCTAAATATGTAATAACATGAGCTACTCATTGCTCAACGAAGTGGACTCAACACCTCATATTAAACGCCTAAGAATATACCTGACTAGTAAGAATCATAAAACCTATGGATTTATATGTCTCCGAAAGAGAATCAGGCGTGTGTACAGTGGCATAAACGCAGCAGTGATAGGATTGGTGAGGTTTGGTGAGCAAATGCAGACTCTTTGAAGTCATTTTGCATGGTACCCATTCCATATGTCTCAACTCTCCAGGTTAAAGGGATTCTTCCTTCAGCTAAAACATGCATGTTGAACCCAGAGTATGATCCACCATGTGATCGGCAAACGTGTTCAAATGTGTCTCAGTTTTTGTCCCCTGGTACTCGGGTGCAACATTCCAGACGCTTTACTAACACTCTCCCCACTTGGAGAGTCAGTGCCTTTAACCTCCTGTTTGGCCCAGTTTGCAATTTCTGCAGAAAATGAACAGGATAGGGAGAACAAATGAGAGACTAGCTGGAGGTGTCTGGACGGGCAAATTTAACTCTCATTTCCCACCAGGAGGAGGAATTAACCAAAGGTTCAGCGTGCCAGGTCGGAACCACACTAGGGCCTGAAGCAATCCTGCAGTGTTGCGGCCAGCTCACAAGAAAGCAAGTTGAAGAAAGGAGCTCAGGGGCACTGTAATTCACAAACCTACAGAGTTATAAATGACAGCTATCGTCCAAAAATATATTTAAGTAAGGCTGCCAAGAGTACTTGAAAGCGGGGCAGAATTGCAGGAAACTGATTTCAAGAGGTAGACTAGAATTGCATGTAAAGCATACGAAAAGAGGCAGAACGTCCACAATGATGCACTTGGCCAAAAAGGGCGTAGGCGTTTTTTCCTGAATATATTCAGGAAAAAACGCATACGCCCTTTTTGGCCAACCAAGCAAGCTTGCAAAGGAAATCTGCACTACAATGAAGTCTCACTGCCCCACAGTCAAAAGGGCCATCTGAAAAAAGTGTAAAATCCAGAAAGGCAGGACAGGCCATGGAGAACTGGGAGCCTTGTTATGCTGATGGGCGGCATGTAAATTGCCAACAGCCACTCTGGAGAAGTGTATGGTGTTTCCTGAAACATCCAAAAAACAAAGCAACAGAGCCTAGGGCACTTCCTCTTATGGTCCTATAGCTTAGGGAAATTAAAATCAAAAAGACACAGCCACCCCAAAGTTTGGGACGGCTCTGTTTACAAGAACCTCGTTTCCGGTACAAGTTCAATATCACAGAAAGCGAAAAATGGATAAAGATGTTGTGGTACTTACGTACAATGCAATATCACTCAGCAATGAAATCTATGTCATCAGGCCCGTAGCAGCATAATGAGTGGATTCAGGTACGAATATTCTAAGTGAAATAAGTTACACAGAAAAAGAAACATCATAAGATATCACTACTACACGGAATGTAAACTTGGCTACACAGGAACTGAATTACAAAACAGAACAGGGTCTGAAATGTAGAAAACCAACTTATGCTTGTTTAAGGGGAAAGGAGAGTTGGGGTGCTGCATAAAACCAGAGATTGAAATGAGCACAGATACCGTTCCATAAGCCAAATATGTAATAGACAAGAGCTACTCCTTGCTCAACAAAATGGACTCAACACCCCATATTAAACGCCTAAGAATATACCTGACTAGTAAGAATCTTTCAACCTATGGATTTATATGTCTCCGAAAGAGAATCAAGCGTGTGTACAGCAGCATAAACGCAGCAGTGATAGGATTGGTGAGGTTCGGTGAGCAAATGCAGACCCTTTGAAGTCATATTGCATGGTACCCATTCCATGGGTCTCAACTCTCCAGGTTTAAGGGATTCTTCCTTCAGCTAAAACATGCATGTGGAACCCAGAGTATGATCCATCGTGTGATCGGGAAACATGTTCAAATGTGTCTCAGTTTTCGTCCCGTGGTACTCGGGTGCAACATTCCAGACGCTTTACTAACACTCTCCCCACTTGGAGAGTCAGTGCCTTTAACCTCCTGTTTGGCTCAGTTTGCAATTTCTGCGGAAAATGAACAGGAATAGGGAGAACCAATGAGAGACTAGCTGGAGGTGTCTGGACGGGCAAATTTAACTCTCATTTCCCACCAGGAAGAGGAATTAACCAAAGGCTCAGCGTGCCGTGCCGGAACCACACTAGGGCCTGAAGCCATCCTGCGGTGTTGCGGCCAGCTCACAAGAAAGCGAGTTGAAGAAAGGAGCTCAGGGGCACTGTAATTCACAAACCTGCGGAGTTATAAATGACAGCTATCATCCAAAATTATAGTGAAATAAGGCTGCGAAAGGACTTGAATGCGGGGCAGAATTGCTGGAAACCGATTTCAGAGCGTACACGGGAGTCACTCTTAAAGCATAGGAAAAGAGACAGAACTTGGAAAATAATGCACTTGGCAAAAAAGGGCATATGTGTTTTATCCAGAGCTCTCATAACTGAGGGGAGGAGATTCCCAGCAGGCTCCAACTGCCACCTGAGGGCTCACGTTGCCTTGGCCACGTGAGAAGTCAGGCAGGAGTTACCTCACAGCAGAGGTCCCACCTCACAGAAGGGTGAGAAACCCAGCCAACATCAGACTCTCACCAGAGGGCCCACATCACCAAGGGGATGGGAACCAGGCAGGAGTGTCTTCACACCAGTGGGGCCACATCATTGAAAGGTGAGGTACTCAGCACATGTGTCCTCAAACCAGAGGACCCACATCACCAAGGGCCTCGGAGTGAGGCAGGCAGGAGTAGCCTCACAACACTGGGCCCATAGAATAAAGAAGTGAGGAATCCAGCAGTTGGAACCTCCCAGCAGGCGGCCCAGAGCACCGAGGCTATGGGATCCAGGCCACAGTGAACTCACAGAAGAGGGCCCATGTCATGAAACTGAGCAACCCAGCCATTGGGACCTCAGAGCAGGAGGCCCACATCCCCATGGGGATGGAAATCTGGTAGGAGTGTCCTCGCACCACTGAGAACGTATCAGAAAATTTTGGGTGACCAGCAGTTAGGGCCTGACGCCAGAGGACCCTCATCACCAAGGGAAGGAGGCTCCCAGCAGGCTCCAACTGCCACCAGAGGGCTGATGTCGCCAAGGCGATGTGTGCCAACCAGGCACGAATGACCTCACAGCAGAGGGCCCACCTCAGAGAAGTGTGACGAACCCAGTCAGGATCAGACTCGCACCAGAGGGCCCACATCACCAAATGGATTGGAACCAGGCAGGAGTGTCCTCACATGAGTAGGGCCACATCATCTAAAGGTGAGGAACCCAGAACATGTGGCTTCAAACCATAGGACACCCATCACCAAGGGGCTGGGAGTGAGGCAGGCAGGAGGAGCCTCATAACAGAGGGCCCAAAAATAAGAAAGGTGAGGAATCCAGCATTTGGAACCTCCCAGCAGGCGGCCCAGAGCACAGAGGCTAGGGGATGCAGGCCGGAGTGAACTAACACCAGACAGCCCACATCATGAAACTGTGAGCAACCCAGACATTGGAACCTCAGAGCAGAAGGCCCACATCCCCATGGTGATGGGAACATGACAGGAGTGTCCTGGCATCACTGGGCTCACATCAGAAAACGTGGGGTGCTCAGAAGTTAGGGCCTGACGCTAGAGGGCACTCATCACCGAGGGGAGGAGGCTCCCAGCAGGCTCCAGCTGCCACCAGAGGGCCAACGTCGCCAAGGCGATGTGTGCCAGCCCGGCAGGAGTGACCTCACAGCAGAGGGCCCACCTCACAGAAGGGTGAGGAACACAGCCAGGATCAGACTCTCACCAGAGGGCCCACATCACCAAGGGGATGGGAACCAGGCAGGAGTGTCCCCACACCAGTGGGACAACATCATCGAAAGGTGAGGATCCCAGCACATGTAGCCTCAAACCAGAGGAACCACATCACCAAGGGGTTCGGAATGAGGCTGGCAGGACCGGCCTCACAACACAGGGTCCATAGAATATAAAAGTTGAGGAATCCAGCAGTTGGAACCTCCCAGCAAGCGGCCCAGAGCACCGAGGCTATGGGATCCAGGCCGCAGTGAACTCACAGCAGAGGGCCCACATCATGAACCTGTGAGCAGCCCAGCCGTTGGGACCTCAGAACAGAAGGCCCACATCCCCATTGGGATGGGAACCTGGCAGGAGTGGCTTCGCACCACTTAGCACATATCAGAAAATGTTAGGAGCCCAGCAGTTAGGGCCTGATGCCAGGGGGCCCTCATAACTGAGGGGAGGAGACTCCCAGCAGGTTCCAACTGCCAACAGAGGGCCCACGTCTACAAGGTGGCATGTGCCAGCCAGGCAGTAGTGACCTCACAGCAGAGGGCCTATCTCACAGAAGGGTGAGCAACCGAGGCAGGATGAGACTCTCACCAGAGGGCCCACAACACCAAGGGGATGGGAACCAGTCAGGACTGTCATCCGACCAGTGGGGCCACATCATCGAAAGGTGAGGAACCCAGCACATGTGGCCTCATATCAGAGGACATACATCACAAAGGGGATGGGAGTGAGGCAGGTAGGAGTAGCCTAAAAACAGAGGGCCCAAAGAATAAAAAAGGTGAGGAATCCAGCATTTGGAACCTCCCAGCAGGCGGCCGAGAGCACAGAAGCTATGGGATGCAGGCAGGAGTGAACTAACACCAGAGAGCCCACATCATGGAACTGTGAGCAACCCAGGCGTTGGGACCTCAGAGCAGAAAGCCCACATCCTCATGGGGATGGGAACCTGACAGGAGTGTCCTGGCATCACTGGGCTCACATCAGAAAACGTGGGGAGCCCAGCAGTTAGGGCCTGATGCTAGAGGGCCATCATCACCGAGGGCAGGACGCTCCCAGCAGGTTCCATGTGCCAACAGAGGGCCCACGTCGCCAAGGTGATGTGTGCAAGTCAGGCAGGATTGACCTCACAGCAGAGGGCCTACCTCACAGAAGAGTGAGGAACCCAGCCAGGATAAGACTGTCACCAGAAGGCCCACATCACCAAGGGGATGGGAACCAGGCAGGAGTGTCCTCACACCAGTGGGGCCACATCATAGAAAATTGCGGAACCCAGCACATGTGGCCTCAAACCAGAAGACCCACATCACGAAGGGGTTGCGAGTGAGGCAGGCAGGAGGAGCATCACAAAACAGGACCCATAGAATACAAAAGTTGAGGAATCGAGCAGTTGGAACCTCCCAGCAGGCAGCCAAGAGCACAGAGGCTATGGGATCCAGGCCACAGTGAACTAACAGCAGAGAGTCCACATCATGAAATTTTGATCAACCCAGCCGTTGGAACCTCAGAGCAGAAGGCCCACATCCCCATGGAGATGGGAACCTAAGAGGAGTGCCCGAGCATCACTGGGCTCACTAAGAAAAGTTGGGGAACCCAGCAGTTAGGGCCTGACGTCAGAGGGCCCTCATCACAGAGGTGAGGAGGCTCCCAGCAGGGTCCAAGTGCCACCAGAGGGCTCATGTCAACAAGGCGAGGTGAGCAAGCCAGGCAAGAGTTACCTGATAGTAGAGGGCCCACCTCACAGATGGGTGAGGAACCCAGCCAGGATCAGACTCTCAGCAGAGGAGCCACATCACAAAGGGGATGGGAACCAGTCAGGATTATCCTCACACCAGTGGGGCCTCATCATCTTAAGGTGAGGAACGCAGCACATGTGGCCTCAAGCCAGAGGACAGTCATCACCAAGGGGCTGGCAGTGAGGCAGGCAGGAGGAGCCTCACAACAGAGGGCACATAGAATAAAAAAGTTGAGGAATCCAGCAGTTGGAACCTCCCAGCAGGCGGCTCAGAGCACCGATGATAAGGGATCCTTGCCGGAGTGAACTCACAGCAGAGGGCCCACATCATGGTACTGTGAGCAAGCCAGCCGTTTTGACCTCAGAGCAGAAGGCCCATATCCCCATGGGGATGGGAACCTGGCAAGAGTGTCCTCACTCACTTGGCGCACATCAGAAAATGTGGGGAGCCCAGCAGTTATGGCCTAAGGCAAGAGGGCCCTCATCACCGAGGGCAGGAGGATCCCAGCACACTCCAAATGCCACCAGAGGGCCAACGTCGCCAAGGTGACGTGTGCCAGACAGGCATGATTGACCTCACAGCAGAGGGCCCACCTCACAGAAGGGTGAGGAACCCAGCCAGGATCCGACTCTCACCTGAGGGCCCACATCAGCAAGGGGATGGGAACCAGTCAGGACTGTCTTCCCTCCAGTGGGGCCACATCATTGAAAGGTGCAGAACCCAGCACATGTGGCCTCAAATCAGAGGACACATATCACAAAGGGAATGGGAGTGAGGCAGGCAGGAGGAGCCTAAAAACAGAGGGCCCAAAGAATAAGAAAGGTGAGGAATCCAGCAGTTGGAACCTCCCAGCAGGCGGCCGAGAGCACAGAAGCTATGGGATGCAGGCAGGAGTGAACTAACAGCAGAGAGCCCACATCATGAAACTGTGAGCAACCCAGGCGTTGGGACCTCAGAGCAGAAGGCCCACATCCCAATGGGGATGTGAACCTGGCTGGAGTGTCCTCGCACCACTGGGCGCACATCACAAAATGTGGGGAGCCCAGCAGTTAGGGCCTGACGCCAGAGGGCCCTCATCACCGAGGGGAGGAGGCTCCCAGCAGGCTCCAAGTGCCACCAGAGGGCTCATGTCCACAAGGCGAGGTGAACAAGCCAGGCAGGAGTGACCTCACAGCAGACGGCCCACCTCACAGATGGGTGAGGAACCCAGCCAGGATCAGACTCTCAACAGAGGGCCCACATCACCAAGGGGATGTGAACCAGGCAAGAGTCTCCTAAGACCATTGGTCCCACATCATCGAAAGGTGAGGAACCCAGCACATGTGGCCTCAAACCAGACGACACACATCACGAAGGGGCTGGGAGTCAGGCAGGCAGGAGGATCCTCACAACAGAGGGCCCAAAAAATTAAAAAAGTGAGGAATCCAGCAGTTGGAACCTCCCAGCAGGCGGCCAAGAGCACAGAGGCTATGGGATCCAGGCCTCTGTGAACTAACACCAGAGAGCCCACATCATGAAAATGTGAACAACCCAGCCGTTGGGACCTCAGAGCAGAAGGCCCACATCCCCATGGATGTGGGATCCTAAGAGGAGTGCCCAAGCATCATTGGGCTCACTAAGAAAAGTTGGTGAGCCCAGCAGTTAGGGCCTGACGCAAGAGGGCCCTCATCACCGGGGGGAGGAGATTCCCAGCACGCTCCAAATGTCACCACACGGCTGACTTCACCAAGGCAATGTGTGCCAGCCATGCAGGTGTGACCTATCAGCAGAGGGTCTCCCTCACAGAAGGGTGAGGAACACAGCCAGGAACAGACTCTCACCAGGGGGTCCACATAACCACGTGGATGAGAACCAGGCAGGAGTGTCCTCACACTAGTGGGGCCACATCATCGAAAGGTGAGGAACCCAGCAAAGGTGGCCACAAACCAGAGGACCCACATCACCAAGGGGTTGAGAGTGAGGTAGGTGTCTGGACGGGCATATTTAACACTCATTTCCCACCAGGAAGAGGAATTAAACAAAAGCTCAGCATGCCTTGCCAGAAGCAGATTAGGGCCTGAAGCAGTCTTGCGTGTTTGCGGCCAGCTCACAAGAAAGCGAGTTGAAGAAAGGAGCTCAGGGGCCCTGTAATTCACAAACCTGCAGAGTTATAAATGACAGATAACGTCCAAAAATATATTGAAGTAAGGCTGCCAAGAGGACTTGAAAGTCGGGCAGAATTGCAGGAAACCACTTTTAGAAGGTAGACTGGAGTTGCATGTAAAGCATAGGAAAAGAGGCAGAACGTCCACAATGATGCACTTGGCCAAAAAGGGCGTATGCGTTTTTTCCTCAATATATTCAGGAAAAAATGCATACGCCCTTTTTAGCCAACCAAGCAAGCTTGCAAAGGAAATCTGCACTACAATGATGACTCACTTCCCCCCGGTCAAAAAGGCCATCTGAAAAAAGTGTAAAATCCAGAAAGGCAGGACAGGCCATGGAGAACTGGGAGCCTTGTTATGCTGATGGGCGGGATGTAAATTGCCAACAGCCACTCTGGAGAAGTGTATGGTGTTTCCTGAAACATCTAAAAAACAAAGCAACAGAGCCTAGGGCACTTCCACTTATAGTCATATAGCTTAGGGAAATTAAAATCAAAAAGACACAGCCACCCCAAAGTTTGGGATGGCTGTGTTTACAAGAACCTCATTGACGGTACAATTTCAATATCGCAGAAAGTGAAAAATGGATAAAGAAGTTGTGGCACTTACGTACAATGCAATATCACTCAGCAATGAAACCTATGTCATCAGGCCCGGAGAAGGATAATGAGTGGATTCAGGTACGATGATTCTAAGTGAAATAAGTCACACAGAAAAAGATACATCATAAGTTATCACTACTACACGGTATGTAAACTTGGCTACACAGGAACTGAATTACAAAACAGAACAGGGTCTCAAATGTAGAAAACCAACTTATGCTTGCTTAAGGGGAAAGGTGAGTTGGGGTGCTGCATAAAACTAGTGATTGAAATAAAAACAGATACCGTTCCGTAAGCTAAATATGTAATAACATGAGCTACTCATTGCTCAACGAAGTGGACTCAACACCTCATATTAAACGCCTAAGAATATACCTGACTAGTAAGAATCATAAAACCTATGGATTTATATGTCTCCGAAAGAGAATCAGGCGTGTGTACAGTGGCATAAACGCAGCAGTGATAGGATTGGTGAGGTTTGGTGAGCAAATGCAGACTCTTTGAAGTCATTTTGCATGGTACCCATTCCATATGTCTCAACTCTCCAGGTTAAAGGGATTCTTCCTTCAGCTAAAACATGCATGTTGAACCCAGAGTATGATCCACCATGTGATCGGCAAACGTGTTCAAATGTGTCTCAGTTTTTGTCCCCTGGTACTCGGGTGCAACATTCCAGACGCTTTACTAACACTCTCCCCACTTGGAGAGTCAGTGCCTTTAACCTCCTGTTTGGCCCAGTTTGCAATTTCTGCGGAAAATGAACAGGATAGGGAGAACAAATGAGAGACTAGCTGGAGGTGTCTGGACGGGCAAATTTAACTCTCATTTCCCACCAGGAGGAGGAATTAACCAAAGGTTCAGCGTGCCAGGTCGGAACCACACTAGGGCCTGAAGCAATCCTGCAGTGTTGCGGCCAGCTCACAAGAAAGCAAGTTGAAGAAAGGAGCTCAGGGGCACTGTAATTCACAAACCTACAGAGTTATAAATGACAGCTATCGTCCAAAAATATATTTAAGTAAGGCTGCCAAGAGTACTTGAAAGCGGGGCAGAATTGCAGTAAACTGATTTCAAGAGGTAGACTAGAATTGCATGTAAAGCATACGAAAAGAGGCAGAACGTCCACAATGATGCACTTGGCCAAAAAGGGCGTAGGCGTTTTTTCCTGAATATATTCAGGAAAAAACGCATACGTCCTTTTTGGCCAACCAAGCAAGCTTGCAAAGGAAATCTGCACTACAATGAAGTCTCACTGCCCCACAGTCAAAAGGGCCATCTGAAAAAAGTGTAAAATCCAGAAAGGCAGGACAGGCCATGGAGAACTGGGAGCCTTGTTATGCTGATGGGCGGCATGTAAATTGCCAACAGCCACTCTGGAGAAGTGTATGGTGTTTCCTGAAACATCCAAAAAACAAAGCAACAGAGCCTAGGGCACTTCCTCTTATGGTCCTATAGCTTAGGGAAATTAAAATCAAAAAGACACAGCCACCCCAAAGTTTGGGACGGCTCTGTTTACAAGAACCTCGTTTCCGGTACAAGTTCAATATCACAGAAAGCGAAAAATGGATAAAGATGTTGTGGTACTTACGTACAATGCAATATCACTCAGCAATGAAATCTATGTCATCAGGCCCGTAGCAGCATAATGAGTGGATTCAGGTACGAATATTCTAAGTGAAATAAGTTACACAGAAAAAGAAACATCATAAGATATCACTACTACACGGAATGTAAACTTGGCTACACAGGAACTGAATTACAAAACAGAACAGGGTCTGAAATGTAGAAAACCAACTTATGCTTGTTTAAGGGGAAAGGAGAGTTGGGGTGCTGCATAAAACCAGAGATTGAAATGAGCACAGATACCGTTCCATAAGCCAAATATGTAATAGACAAGAGCTACTCCTTGCTCAACAAAATGGACTCAACACCCCATATTAAACGCCTAAGAATATACCTGACTAGTAAGAATCTTTCAACCTATGGATTTATATGTCTCCGAAAGAGAATCAAGCGTGTGTACAGCAGCATAAACGCAGCAGTGATAGGATTGGTGAGGTTCGGTGAGCAAATGCAGACCCTTTGAAGTCATATTGCATGGTACCCATTCCATGGGTCTCAACTCTCCAGGTTTAAGGGATTCTTCCTTCAGCTAAAACATGCATGTGGAACCCAGAGTATGATCCATCGTGTGATCGGGAAACATGTTCAAATGTGTCTCAGTTTTCGTCCCGTGGTACTCGGGTGCAACATTCCAGACGCTTTACTAACACTCTCCCCACTTGGAGAGTCAGTGCCTTTAACCTCCTGTTTGGCTCAGTTTGCAATTTCTGCGGAAAATGAACAGGAATAGGGAGAACCAATGAGAGACTAGCTGGAGGTGTCTGGACGGGCAAATTTAACTCTCATTTCCCACCAGGAAGAGGAATTAACCAAAGGCTCAGCGTGCCGTGCCGGAACCACACTAGGGCCTGAAGCCATCCTGCGGTGTTGCGGCCAGCTCACAAGAAAGCGAGTTGAAGAAAGGAGCTCAGGGGCACTGTAATTCACAAACCTGCGGAGTTATAAATGACAGCTATCATCCAAAATTATAGTGAAATAAGGCTGCGAAAGGACTTGAATGCGGGGCAGAATTGCTGGAAACCGATTTCAGAGCGTACACGGGAGTCACTCTTAAAGCATAGGAAAAGAGACAGAACTTGGAAAATAATGCACTTGGCAAAAAAGGGCATATGTGTTTTATCCAGAGCTCTCATAACTGAGGGGAGGAGATTCCCAGCAGGCTCCAACTGCCACCTGAGGGCTCACGTTGCCAAGGCAATGTGAGAAGTCAGGCAGGAGTTACCTCACAGCAGAAGTCCCACCTCACAGATGGGTGAGAAACCCAGCCAACATCAGACTCTCACCAGAGGGCCCACATCACCAAGGGGATGGGAACCAGGCAGGAGTGTCTTCACACCAGTGGGGCCACATCATTGAAAGGTGAGGTACTCAGCACATGTGTCCTCAAACCAGAGGACCCACATCACCAAGGGCCTCGGAGTGAGGCAGGCAGGAGTAGCCTCACAACACTGGGCCCATAGAATAAAGAAGTGAGGAATCCAGCAGTTGGAACCTCCCAGCAGGCGGCCCAGAGCACCGAGGCTATGGGATCCAGGCCACAGTGAACTCACAGAAGAGGGCCCATGTCATGAAACTGAGCAACCCAGCCATTGGGACCTCAGAGCAGGAGGCCCACATCCCCATGGGGATGGAAATCTGGTAGGAGTGTCCTCGCACCACTGAGAACGTATCAGAAAATTTTGGGTGACCAGCAGTTAGGGCCTGACGCCAGAGGACCCTCATCACCAAGGGAAGGAGGCTCCCAGCAGGCTCCAACTGCCACCAGAGGGCTGATGTCGCCAAGGCGATGTGTGCCAACCAGGCACGAATGACCTCACAGCAGAGGGCCCACCTCAGAGAAGTGTGACGAACCCAGTCAGGATCAGACTCGCACCAGAGGGCCCACATCACCAAATGGATTGGAACCAGGCAGGAGTGTCCTCACATGAGTAGGGCCACATCATCTAAAGGTGAGGAACCCAGAACATGTGGCTTCAAACCATAGGACACCCATCACCAAGGGGCTGGGAGTGAGGCAGGCAGGAGGAGCCTCATAACAGAGGGCCCAAAAATAAGAAAGGTGAGGAATCCAGCATTTGGAACCTCCCAGCAGGCGGCCCAGAGCACAGAGGCTAGGGGATGCAGGCCGGAGTGAACTAACACCAGACAGCCCACATCATGAAACTGTGAGCAACCCAGACATTGGAACCTCAGAGCAGAAGGCCCACATCCCCATGGTGATGGGAACATGACAGGAGTGTCCTGGCATCACTGGGCTCACATCAGAAAACGTGGGGTGCTCAGAAGTTAGGGCCTGACGCTAGAGGGCACTCATCACCGAGGGGAGGAGGCTCCCAGCAGGCTCCAGCTGCCACCAGAGGGCCAACGTCGCCAAGGCGATGTGTGCCAGCCCGGCAGGAGTGACCTCACAGCAGAGGGCCCACCTCACAGAAGGGTGAGGAACACAGCCAGGATCAGACTCTCACCAGAGGGCCCACATCACCAAGGGGATGGGAACCAGGCAGGAGTGTCCCCACACCAGTGGGACAACATCATCGAAAGGTGAGGATCCCAGCACATGTAGCCTCAAACCAGAGGAACCACATCACCAAGGGGTTCGGAATGAGGCTGGCAGGACCGGCCTCACAACACAGGGTCCATAGAATATAAAAGTTGAGGAATCCAGCAGTTGGAACCTCCCAGCAAGCGGCCCAGAGCACCGAGGCTATGGGATCCAGGCCGCAGTGAACTCACAGCAGAGGGCCCACATCATGAACCTGTGAGCAGCCCAGCCGTTGGGACCTCAGAACAGAAGGCCCACATCCCCATTGGGATGGGAACCTGGCAGGAGTGGCTTCGCACCACTTAGCACATATCAGAAAATGTTAGGAGCCCAGCAGTTAGGGCCTGATGCCAGGGGGCCCTCATAACTGAGGGGAGGAGACTCCCAGCAGGTTCCAACTGCCAACAGAGGGCCCACGTCTACAAGGTGGCATGTGCCAGCCAGGCAGTAGTGACCTCACAGCAGAGGGCCTATCTCACAGAAGGGTGAGCAACCGAGGCAGGATGAGACTCTCACCAGAGGGCCCACAACACCAAGGGGATGGGAACCAGTCAGGACTGTCATCCGACCAGTGGGGCCACATCATCGAAAGGTGAGGAACCCAGCACATGTGGCCTCATATCAGAGGACATACATCACAAAGGGGATGGGAGTGAGGCAGGTAGGAGTAGCCTAAAAACAGAGGGCCCAAAGAATAAAAAAGGTGAGGAATCCAGCATTTGGAACCTCCCAGCAGGCGGCCGAGAGCACAGAAGCTATGGGATGCAGGCAGGAGTGAACTAACACCAGAGAGCCCACATCATGGAACTGTGAGCAACCCAGGCGTTGGGACCTCAGAGCAGAAGGCCCACATCCTCATGGGGATGGGAACCTGACAGGAGTGTCCTGGCATCACTGGGCTCACATCAGAAAACGTGGGGAGCCCAGCAGTTAGGGCCTGATGCTAGAGGGCCATCATCACCGAGGGCAGGACGCTCCCAGCAGGTTCCATGTGCCAACAGAGGGCCCACGTCGCCAAGGTGATGTGTGCAAGTCAGGCAGGATTGACCTCACAGCAGAGGGCCTACCTCACAGAAGAGTGAGGAACCCAGCCAGGATAAGACTGTCACCAGAAGGCCCACATCACCAAGGGGATGGGAACCAGGCAGGAGTGTCCTCACACCAGTGGGGCCACATCATAGAAAATTGCGGAACCCAGCACATGTGGCCTCAAACCAGAAGACCCACATCACGAAGGGGTTGCGAGTGAGGCAGGCAGGAGGAGCATCACAAAACAGGACCCATAGAATACAAAAGTTGAGGAATCGAGCAGTTGGAACCTCCCAGCAGGCAGCCAAGAGCACAGAGGCTATGGGATCCAGGCCACAGTGAACTAACAGCAGAGAGTCCACATCATGAAATTTTGATCAACCCAGCCGTTGGAACCTCAGAGCAGAAGGCCCACATCCCCATGGAGATGGGAACCTAAGAGGAGTGCCCGAGCATCACTGGGCTCACTAAGAAAAGTTGGGGAACCCAGCAGTTAGGGCCTGACGTCAGAGGGCCCTCATCACAGAGGTGAGGAGGCTCCCAGCAGGGTCCAAGTGCCACCAGAGGGCTCATGTCAACAAGGCGAGGTGAGCAAGCCAGGCAAGAGTTACCTGATAGTAGAGGGCCCACCTCACAGATGGGTGAGGAACCCAGCCAGGATCAGACTCTCAGCAGAGGAGCCACATCACAAAGGGGATGGGAACCAGTCAGGATTATCCTCACACCAGTGGGGCCTCATCATCTTAAGGTGAGGAACGCAGCACATGTGGCCTCAAGCCAGAGGACAGTCATCACCAAGGGGCTGGCAGTGAGGCAGGCAGGAGGAGCCTCACAACAGAGGGCACATAGAATAAAAAAGTTGAGGAATCCAGCAGTTGGAACCTCCCAGCAGGCGGCTCAGAGCACCGATGATAAGGGATCCTTGCCGGAGTGAACTCACAGCAGAGGGCCCACATCATGGTACTGTGAGCAAGCCAGCCGTTTTGACCTCAGAGCAGAAGGCCCATATCCCCATGGGGATGGGAACCTGGCAAGAGTGTCCTCACTCACTTGGCGCACATCAGAAAATGTGGGGAGCCCAGCAGTTATGGCCTAAGGCAAGAGGGCCCTCATCACCGAGGGCAGGAGGATCCCAGCACACTCCAACTGCCACCAGAGGGCCAACGTCGCCAAGGTGACGTGTGCCAGACAGGCATGATTGACCTCACAGCAGAGGGCCCACCTCACAGAAGGGTGAGGAACCCAGCCAGGATCCGACTCTCACCTGAGGGCCCACATCAGCAAGGGGATGGGAACCAGTCAGGACTGTCTTCCCTCCAGTGGGGCCACATCATTGAAAGGTGCAGAACCCAGCACATGTGGCCTCAAATCAGAGGACACATATCACAAAGGGAATGGGAGTGAGGCAGGCAGGAGGAGCCTAAAAACAGAGGGCCCAAAGAATAAGAAAGGTGAGGAATCCAGCAGTTGGAACCTCCCAGCAGGCGGCCGAGAGCACAGAAGCTATGGGATGCAGGCAGGAGTGAACTAACAGCAGAGAGCCCACATCATGAAACTGTGAGCAACCCAGGCGTTGGGACCTCAGAGCAGAAGGCCCACATCCCAATGGGGATGTGAACCTGGCTGGAGTGTCCTCGCACCACTGGGCGCACATCACAAAATGTGGGGAGCCCAGCAGTTAGGGCCTGACGCCAGAGGGCCCTCATCACCGAGGGGAGGAGGCTCCCAGCAGGCTCCAAGTGCCACCAGAGGGCTCATGTCCACAAGGCGAGGTGAACAAGCCAGGCAGGAGTGACCTCACAGCAGACGGCCCACCTCACAGATGGGTGAGGAACCCAGCCAGGATCAGACTCTCAACAGAGGGCCCACATCACCAAGGGGATGTGAACCAGGCAGGAGTCTCCTAAGACCATTGGTCCCACATCATCGAAAGGTGAGGAACCCAGCACATGTGGCCTCAAACCAGACGACACACATCACGAAGGGGCTGGGAGTCAGGCAGGCAGGAGGATCCTCACAACAGAGGGCCCAAAAAATTAAAAAAGTGAGGAATCCAGCAGTTGGAACCTCCCAGCAGGCGGCCAAGAGCACAGAGGCTATGGGATCCAGGCCTCTGTGAACTAACACCAGAGAGCCCACATCATGAAAACGTGAACAACCCAGCCGTTGGGACCTCAGAGCAGAAGGCCCACATCCCCATGGATGTGGGATCCTAAGAGGAGTGCCCAAGCATCATTGGGCTCACTAAGAAAAGTTGGTGAGCCCAGCAGTTAGGGCCTGACGCAAGAGGGCCCTCATCACCGGGGGGAGGAGATTCCCAGCACGCTCCAAATGTCACCACACGGCTGACTTCACCAAGGCAATGTGTGCCAGCCATGCAGGTGTGACCTATCAGCAGAGGGTCTCCCTCACAGAAGGGTGAGGAACACAGCCAGGAACAGACTCTCACCAGGGGGTCCACATAACCACGTGGATGAGAACCAGGCAGGAGTGTCCTCACACTAGTGGGGCCACATCATCGAAAGGTGAGGAACCCAGCAAAGGTGGCCACAAACCAGAGGACCCACATCACCAAGGGGTTGAGAGTGAGGTAGGTGTCTGGACGGGCATATTTAACACTCATTTCCCACCAGGAAGAGGAATTAAACAAAAGCTCAGCATGCCCTGCCAGAAGCAGATTAGGGCCTGAAGCAGTCTTGCGTGTTTGCGGCCAGCTCACAAGAAAGCGAGTTGAAGAAAGGAGCTCAGGGGCCCTGTAATTCACAAACCTGCAGAGTTATAAATGACAGATAACGTCCAAAAATATATTGAAGTAAGGCTGCCAAGAGGACTTGAAAGTCGGGCAGAATTGCAGGAAACCAATTTTAGAAGGTAGACTGGAGTTGCATGTAAAGCATAGGAAAAGAGGCAGAACGTCCACAATGATGCACTTGGCCAAAAAGGGCGTATGCGTTTTTTCCTGAATATATTCAGGAAAAAATGCATACGCCCTTTTTAGCCAACCAAGCAAGCTTGCAAAGGAAATCTGCACTACAATGATGACTCACTTCCCCCCGGTCAAAAAGGCCATCTGAAAAAAGTGTAAAATCCAGAAAGGCAGGACAGGCCATGGAGAACTGGGAGCCTTGTTATGCTGATGGGCGGGATGTAAATTGCCAACAGCCACTCTGGAGAAGTGTATGGTGTTTCCTGAAACATCTAAAAAACAAAGCAACAGAGCCTAGGGCACTTCCACTTATAGTCATATAGCTTAGGGAAATTAAAATCAAAAAGACACAGCCACCCCAAAGTTTGGGATGGCTGTGTTTACAAGAACCTCATTGACGGTACAATTTCAATATCGCAGAAAGTGAAAAATGGATAAAGAAGTTGTGGCACTTACGTACAATGCAATATCACTCAGCAATGAAACCTATGTCATCAGGCCCGGAGAAGGATAATGAGTGGATTCAGGTACGATGATTCTAAGTGAAATAAGTCACACAGAAAAAGATACATCATAAGTTATCACTACTACACGGTATGTAAACTTGGCTACACAGGAACTGAATTACAAAACAGAACAGGGTCTCAAATGTAGAAAACCAACTTATGCTTGCTTAAGGGGAAAGGTGAGTTGGGGTGCTGCATAAAACTAGTGATTGAAATAAAAACAGATACCGTTCCGTAAGCTAAATATGTAATAACATGAGCTACTCATTGCTCAACGAAGTGGACTCAACACCTCATATTAAACGCCTAAGAATATACCTGACTAGTAAGAATCATAAAACCTATGGATTTATATGTCTCCGAAAGAGAATCAGGCGTGTGTACAGTGGCATAAACGCAGCAGTGATAGGATTGGTGAGGTTTGGTGAGCAAATGCAGACTCTTTGAAGTCATTTTGCATGGTACCCATTCCATATGTCTCAACTCTCCAGGTTAAAGGGATTCTTCCTTCAGCTAAAACATGCATGTTGAACCCAGAGTATGATCCACCATGTGATCGGCAAACGTGTTCAAATGTGTCTCAGTTTTTGTCCCCTGGTACTCGGGTGCAACATTCCAGACGCTTTACTAACACTCTCCCCACTTGGAGAGTCAGTGCCTTTAACCTCCTGTTTGGCCCAGTTTGCAATTTCTGCGGAAAATGAACAGGATAGGGAGAACAAATGAGAGACTAGCTGGAGGTGTCTGGACGGGCAAATTTAACTCTCATTTCCCACCAGGAGGAGGAATTAACCAAAGGTTCAGCGTGCCAGGTCGGAACCACACTAGGGCCTGAAGCAATCCTGCAGTGTTGCGGCCAGCTCACAAGAAAGCAAGTTGAAGAAAGGAGCTCAGGGGCACTGTAATTCACAAACCTACAGAGTTATAAATGACAGCTATCGTCCAAAAATATATTTAAGTAAGGCTGCCAAGAGTACTTGAAAGCGGGGCAGAATTGCAGGAAACTGATTTCAAGAGGTAGACTAGAATTGCATGTAAAGCATACGAAAAGAGGCAGAACGTCCACAATGATGCACTTGGCCAAAAAGGGCGTAGGCGTTTTTTCCTGAATATATTCAGGAAAAAACGCATACGCCCTTTTTGGCCAACCAAGCAAGCTTGCAAAGGAAATCTGCACTACAATGAAGTCTCACTGCCCCACAGTCAAAAGGGCCATCTGAAAAAAGTGTAAAATCCAGAAAGGCAGGACAGGCCATGGAGAACTGGGAGCCTTGTTATGCTGATGGGCGGCATGTAAATTGCCAACAGCCACTCTGGAGAAGTGTATGGTGTTTCCTGAAACATCCAAAAAACAAAGCAACAGAGCCTAGGGCACTTCCTCTTATGGTCCTATAGCTTAGGGAAATTAAAATCAAAAAGACACAGCCACCCCAAAGTTTGGGACGGCTCTGTTTACAAGAACCTCGTTTCCGGTACAAGTTCAATATCACAGAAAGCGAAAAATGGATAAAGATGTTGTGGTACTTACGTACAATGCAATATCACTCAGCAATGAAATCTATGTCATCAGGCCCGTAGCAGCATAATGAGTGGATTCAGGTACGAATATTCTAAGTGAAATAAGTTACACAGAAAAAGAAACATCATAAGATATCACTACTACACGGAATGTAAACTTGGCTACACAGGAACTGAATTACAAAACAGAACAGGGTCTGAAATGTAGAAAACCAACTTATGCTTGTTTAAGGGGAAAGGAGAGTTGGGGTGCTGCATAAAACCAGAGATTGAAATGAGCACAGATACCGTTCCATAAGCCAAATATGTAATAGACAAGAGCTACTCCTTGCTCAACAAAATGGACTCAACACCCCATATTAAACGCCTAAGAATATACCTGACTAGTAAGAATCTTTCAACCTATGGATTTATATGTCTCCGAAAGAGAATCAAGCGTGTGTACAGCAGCATAAACGCAGCAGTGATAGGATTGGTGAGGTTCGGTGAGCAAATGCAGACCCTTTGAAGTCATATTGCATGGTACCCATTCCATGGGTCTCAACTCTCCAGGTTTAAGGGATTCTTCCTTCAGCTAAAACATGCATGTGGAACCCAGAGTATGATCCATCGTGTGATCGGGAAACATGTTCAAATGTGTCTCAGTTTTCGTCCCGTGGTACTCGGGTGCAACATTCCAGACGCTTTACTAACACTCTCCCCACTTGGAGAGTCAGTGCCTTTAACCTCCTGTTTGGCTCAGTTTGCAATTTCTGCGGAAAATGAACAGGAATAGGGAGAACCAATGAGAGACTAGCTGGAGGTGTCTGGACGGGCAAATTTAACTCTCATTTCCCACCAGGAAGAGGAATTAACCAAAGGCTCAGCGTGCCGTGCCAGAACCACACTAGGGCCTGAAGCCATCCTGCGGTGTTGCGGCCAGCTCACAAGAAAGCGAGTTGAAGAAAGGAGCTCAGGGACACTGTAATTCACAAACCTGCGGAGTTATAAATGACAGCTATCATCCAAAATTATAGTGAAATAAGGCTGCGAAAGGACTTGAATGCGGGGCAGAATTGCTGGAAACCGATTTCAGAGCGTACACGGGAGTCACTCTTAAAGCATAGGAAAAGAGACAGAACTTGGAAAATAATGCACTTGGCAAAAAAGGGCATATGTGTTTTATCCAGAGCTCTCATAACTGAGGGGAGGAGATTCCCAGCAGGCTCCAACTGCCACCTGAGGGCTCACGTTGCCAAGGCAACGTGAGAAGTCAGGCAGGAGTTACCTCACAGCAGAGGTCCCACCTCACAGAAGGGTGAGAAACCCAGCCAACATCAGACTCTCACCAGAGGGCCCACATCACCAAGGGGATGGGAACCAGGCAGGAGTGTCTTCACACCAGTGGGGCCACATCATTGAAAGGTGAGGTACTCAGCACATGTGTCCTCAAACCAGAGGACCCACATCACCAAGGGCCTCGGAGTGAGGCAGGCAGGAGTAGCCTCACAACACTGGGCCCATAGAATAAAGAAGTGAGGAATCCAGCAGTTGGAACCTCCCAGCAGGCGGCCCAGAGCACCGAGGCTATGGGATCCAGGCCACAGTGAACTCACAGAAGAGGGCCCATGTCATGAAACTGAGCAACCCAGCCATTGGGACCTCAGAGCAGGAGGCCCACATCCCCATGGGGATGGAAATCTGGTAGGAGTGTCCTCGCACCACTGAGAACGTATCAGAAAATTTTGGGTGACCAGCAGTTAGGGCCTGACGCCAGAGGACCCTCATCACCAAGGGAAGGAGGCTCCCAGCAGGCTCCAACTGCCACCAGAGGGCTGATGTCGCCAAGGCGATGTGTGCCAACCAGGCACGAATGACCTCACAGCAGAGGGCCCACCTCAGAGAAGTGTGACGAACCCAGTCAGGATCAGACTCGCACCAGAGGGCCCACATCACCAAATGGATTGGAACCAGGCAGGAGTGTCCTCACATGAGTAGGGCCACATCATCTAAAGGTGAGGAACCCAGAACATGTGGCTTCAAACCATAGGACACCCATCACCAAGGGGCTGGGAGTGAGGCAGGCAGGAGGAGCCTCATAACAGAGGGCCCAAAAATAAGAAAGGTGAGGAATCCAGCATTTGGAACCTCCCAGCAGGCGGCCCAGAGCACAGAGGCTAGGGGATGCAGGCCGGAGTGAACTAACACCAGACAGCCCACATCATGAAACTGTGAGCAACCCAGACATTGGAACCTCAGAGCAGAAGGCCCACATCCCCATGGTGATGGGAACATGACAGGAGTGTCCTGGCATCACTGGGCTCACATCAGAAAACGTGGGGTGCTCAGAAGTTAGGGCCTGACGCTAGAGGGCACTCATCACCGAGGGGAGGAGGCTCCCAGCAGGCTCCAGCTGCCACCAGAGGGCCAACGTCGCCAAGGCGATGTGTGCCAGCCCGGCAGGAGTGACCTCACAGCAGAGGGCCCACCTCACAGAAGGGTGAGGAACACAGCCAGGATCAGACTCTCACCAGAGGGCCCACATCACCAAGGGGATGGGAACCAGGCAGGAGTGTCCCCACACCAGTGGGACAACATCATCGAAAGGTGAGGATCCCAGCACATGTAGCCTCAAACCAGAGGAACCACATCACCAAGGGGTTCGGAATGAGGCTGGCAGGACCGGCCTCACAACACAGGGTCCATAGAATATAAAAGTTGAGGAATCCAGCAGTTGGAACCTCCCAGCAAGCGGCCCAGAGCACCGAGGCTATGGGATCCAGGCCGCAGTGAACTCACAGCAGAGGGCCCACATCATGAACCTGTGAGCAGCCCAGCCGTTGGGACCTCAGAACAGAAGGCCCACATCCCCATTGGGATGGGAACCTGGCAGGAGTGGCTTCGCACCACTTAGCACATATCAGAAAATGTTAGGAGCCCAGCAGTTAGGGCCTGATGCCAGGGGGCCCTCATAACTGAGGGGAGGAGACTCCCAGCAGGTTCCAACTGCCAACAGAGGGCCCACGTCTACAAGGTGGCATGTGCCAGCCAGGCAGTAGTGACCTCACAGCAGAGGGCCTATCTCACAGAAGGGTGAGCAACCGAGGCAGGATGAGACTCTCACCAGAGGGCCCACAACACCAAGGGGATGGGAACCAGTCAGGACTGTCATCCCACCAGTGGGGCCACATCATCGAAAGGTGAGGAACCCAGCACATGTGGCCTCATATCAGAGGACATACATCACAAAGGGGATGGGAGTGAGGCAGGTAGGAGTAGCCTAAAAACAGAGGGCCCAAAGAATAAAAAAGGTGAGGAATCCAGCATTTGGAACCTCCCAGCAGGCGGCCGAGAGCACAGAAGCTATGGGATGCAGGCAGGAATGAACTAACACCAGAGAGCCCACATCATGGAACTGTGAGCAACCCAGGCGTTGGGACCTCAGAGCAGAAAGCCCACATCCTCATGGGGATGGGAACCTGACAGGAGTGTCCTGGCATCACTGGGCTCACATCAGAAAACGTGGGGAGCCCAGCAGTTAAGGCCTGATGCTAGAGGGCCATCATCACCGAGGGCAGGACGCTCCCAGCAGGTTCCATGTGCCAACAGAGGGCCCACGTCGCCAAGGTGATGTGTGCAAGTCAGGCAGGATTGACCTCACAGCAGAGGGCCTACCTCACAGAAGAGTGAGGAACCCAGCCAGGATAAGACTGTCACCAGAAGGCCCACATCACCAAGGGGATGGGAACCAGGCAGGAGTGTCCTCACACCAGTGGGGCCACATCATAGAAAATTGCGGAACCCAGCACATGTGGCCTCAAACCAGAAGACCCACATCATGAAGGGGTTGCGAGTGAGGCAGGCAGGAGGAGCATCACAAAACAGGACCCATAGAATACAAAAGTTGAGGAATCGAGCAGTTGGAACCTCCCAGCAGGCAGCCAAGAGCACAGAGGCTATGGGATCCAGGCCACAGTGAACTAACAGCAGAGAGTCCACATCATGAAATTTTGATCAACCCAGCCGTTGGAACCTCAGAGCAGAAGGCCCACATCCCCATGGAGATGGGAACCTAAGAGGAGTGCCCGAGCATCACTGGGCTCACTAAGAAAAGTTGGGGAACCCAGCAGTTAGGGCCTGACGTCAGAGGGCCCTCATCACAGAGGTGAGGAGGCTCCCAGCAGGGTCCAAGTGCCACCAGAGGGCTCATGTCAACAAGGCGAGGTGAGCAAGCCAGGCAAGAGTTACCTGATAGTAGAGGGCCCACCTCACAGATGGGTGAGGAACCCAGCCAGGATCAGACTCTCAGCAGAGGAGCCACATCACAAAGGGGATGGGAACCAGTCAGGATTATCCTCACACCAGTGGGGCCTCATCATCTTAAGGTGAGGAACGCAGCACATGTGGCCTCAAGCCAGAGGACAGTCATCACCAAGGGGCTGGCAGTGAGGCAGGCAGGAGGAGCCTCACAACAGAGGGCACATAGAATAAAAAAGTTGAGGAATCCAGCAGTTGGAACCTCCCAGCAGGTGGCTCAGAGCACCGATGATAAGGGATCCTTGCCGGAGTGAACTCACAGCAGAGGGCCCACATCATGGTACTGTGAGCAAGCCAGCCGTTTTGACCTCAGAGCAGAAGGCCCATATCCCCATGGGGATGGGAACCTGGCAAGAGTGTCCTCACTCACTTGGCGCACATCAGAAAATGTGGGGAGCCCAGCAGTTATGGCCTAAGGCAAGAGGGCCCTCATCACCGAGGGCAGGAGGATCCCAGCACACTCCAACTGCCACCAGAGGGCCAACGTCGCCAAGGTGACGTGTGCCAGACAGGCATGATTGACCTCACAGCAGAGGGCCCACCTCACAGAAGGGTGAGGAACCCAGCCAGGATCCGACTCTCACCTGAGGGCCCACATCAGCAAGGGGATGGGAACCAGTCAGGACTGTCTTCCCTCCAGTGGGGCCACATCATCGAAAGGTGCAGAACCCAGCACATGTGGCCTCAAATCAGAGGACACATATCACAAAGGGAATGGGAGTGAGGCAGGCAGGAGGAGCCTAAAAACAGAGGGCCCAAAGAATAAGAAAGGTGAGGAATCCAGCAGTTGGAACCTCCCAGCAGGCGGCCGAGAGCACAGAAGCTATGGGATGCAGGCAGGAGTGAACTAACAGCAGAGAGCCCACATCATGAAACTGTGAGCAACCCAGGCGTTGGGACCTCAGAGCAGAAGGCCCACATCCCAATGGGGATGTGAACCTGGCTGGAGTGTCCTCGCACCACTGGGCGCACATCACAAAATGTGGGGAGCCCAGCAGTTAGGGCCTGACGCCAGAGGGCCCTCATCACCGAGGGGAGGAGGCTCCCAGCAGGCTCCAAGTGCCACCAGAGGGCTCATGTCCACAAGGCGAGGTGAGCAAGCCAGGCAGGAATGACCTCACAGCAGACGGCCCACCTCACAGATGGGTGAGGAACCCAGCCAGGATCAGACTCTCAACAGAGGGCCCACATCACCAAGGGGATGTGAACCAGGCAGGAGTCTCCTAAGACCATTGGTCCCACATCATCGAAAGGTGAGGAACCCAGCACATGTGGCCTCAAACCAGACGACACACATCACGAAGGGGCTGGGAGTCAGGCAGGCAGGAGGATCCTCACAACAGAGGGCCCAAAAAATTAAAAAAGTGAGGAATCCAGCAGTTGGAACCTCCCAGCAGGCGGCCAAGAGCACAGAGGCTATGGGATCCAGGCCTCTGTGAACTAACACCAGAGAGCCCACATCATGAAAATGTGAACAACCCAGCCGTTGGGACCTCAGAGCAGAAGGCCCACATCCCCATGGATGTGGGATCCTAAGAGGAGTGCCCAAGCATCATTGGGCTCACTAAGAAAAGTTGGTGAGCCCAGCAGTTAGGGCCTGACGCAAGAGGGCCCTCATCACCGGGGGGAGGAGATTCCCAGCACGCTCCAAATGTCACCACACGGCTGACTTCACCAAGGCAATGTGTGCCAGCCATGCAGGTGTGACCTATCAGCAGAGGGTCTCCCTCACAGAAGGGTGAGGAACACAGCCAGGAACAGACTCTCACCAGGGGGTCCACATAACCACGTGGATGAGAACCAGGCAGCAGTGTCCTCACACTAGTGGGGCCACATCATCGAAAGGTGAGGAACCCAGCAAAGGTGGCCACAAACCAGAGGACCCACATCACCAAGGGGTTGAGAGTGAGGTAGGTGTCTGGACGGGCATATTTAACACTCATTTCCCACCAAGAAGAGGAATTAAACAAAGGCTCAGCATGCCCTGCCAGAAGCAGATTAGGGCCTGAAGCAGTCTTGCGTGTTTGCGGCCAGCTCACAAGAAAGCGAGTTGAAGAAAGGAGCTCAGGGGCCCTGTAATTCACAAACCTGCAGAGTTATAAATGACAGATAACGTCCAAAAATATATTGAAGTAAGGCTGCCAAGAGGACTTGAAAGTCGGGCAGAATTGCAGGAAACCAATTTTAGAAGGTAGACTGGAGTTGCATGTAAAGCATAGGAAAAGAGGCAGAACGTCCACAATGATGCACTTGGCCAAAAAGGGCGTATGCGTTTTTTCCTCAATATATTCAGGAAAAAATGCATACGCCCTTTTTAGCCAACCAAGCAAGCTTGCAAAGGAAATCTGCACTACAATGATGACTCACTTCCCCCCGGTCAAAAAGGCCATCTGAAAAAAGTGTAAAATCCAGAAAGGCAGGACAGGCCATGGAGAACTGGGAGCCTTGTTATGCTGATGGGTGGGATGTAAATTGCCAACAGCCACTCTGGAGAAGTGTATGGTGTTTCCTGAAACATCTAAAAAACAAAGCAACAGAGCCTAGGGCACTTCCACTTATAGTCATATAGCTTAGGGAAATTAAAATCAAAAAGACACAGCCACCCCAAAGTTTGGGACGGCTGTGTTTACAAGAACCTCATTGACGGTACAATTTCAATATCGCAGAAAGCGAAAAATGGATAAAGAAGTTGTGGCACTTACGTACAATGCAATATCACTCAGCAATGAAATCTATGTCATCAGGCCCGTAGAAGGATAATGAGTGGATTCAGGTACGATGATTCTAAGTGAAATAAGTCACACAGAAAAAGATACATCATAAGTTATCACTACTACACGGTATGTAAACTTGGCTACACAGGAACTGAATTACAAAACAGAACAGGGTCTCAAATGTAGAAAACCAACTTATGCTTGCTTAAGGGGAAAGGTGAGTTGGGGTGCTGCATAAAACTAGTGATTGAAATAAAAACAGATACCATTCCGTAAGCTAAATATGTAATAACATGAGCTACTCATTGCTCAACGAAGTGGACTCAACACCTCATATTAAACGCCTAAGAATATACCTGACTAGTAAGAATCATAAAACCTATGGATTTATATGTCTCCGAAAGAGAATCAGGCGTGTGTACAGTGGCATAAATGCAGCAGTGATAGGATTGGTGAGGTTTGGTGAGCAAATGCAGACTCTTTGAAGTCATTTTGCATGGTACCCATTCCATATGTCTCAACTCTCCAGGTTTAAGGGATTCTTCCTCCAGCTAAAACATGCATGTGGAACCCAGAGTATGATCCACCGTGTGATCGAGAAACGTGTTCAAATGTGTCTCAGTTTTCGTCCCCTGGTACTCGGGTGCAACATTCCAGACGCTTTACTAACACTCTCCCCACTTGGAGAGTCAGTGCCTTTAACCTCCTGTTTGGCCCAGTTTGCAATTTCTGCGGAAAATGAACAGGAATAGGGAGAACCAATGAGAGACTAGCTGGAGGTGTCTGGACAGGCAAATTTAACTCTCATTTCCCACCAGGAAGAGGAATTAACCAAAGGCTCAGCGAGCCGTGCCGGAACCACACTAGGGCCTGAAGCAATCCTGCGGTGTTGCGGCCTGCTCACAAGAAAGCGAGTTGAAGAAAGGAGCTCAGGGGCACTGTAATTCACAAACCTGCAGAGTTATAAATGACAGCTATCGTCCAAAAGTATATTGAAGTAAGGCTGCCAAGAGGACTTGAAAGCGGGGCAGAATTGCAGGAAACCGATTTCAGGAGGTAGACTGGAATTGCATGTAAAGCATAGGAAAAGAGGCAGAACATCCACAATGATGCACTTGGCCAAAAAGGGCGTATGCGTTTTTTCCTGAATATATTCAGGAAAAAAAGCATACGCCCTTTTTGGCCAACCAAGCAAGCTTGCAAAGGATATCTGCACTAAAATGAAGTCTCACTTCCCCCGGTCAAAAGGGCCATCTGAAAAAAGTGTAAAATCCAGAAAGGCAGGATAGGCCATGGAGAACTGGGAGCCTTGTTATGCTGATGGGGGGGTTGTAAATTGCCAACAGCCACTCTGGAGAAGTGTATGGTGTTTCCTGAAACATCTAAAAAACAAAGCAACAGAGCCTAGGGCATTCCACTTATGGTCCTATAGCTTAGGGAAATTAAAATAAAAAAGACACAGCTACCCCAAAGTTTGGGACAGCTCTGTTTACAAGAACCTCGTTTACGGTACAAGATCAATATTGCAGAAAGCGAAAAATGGATAAAGAAGTTGTGGTACTTACGTACAATGCAATATCACTCAGCAATGAAATCTATGTCATCAGGCTCGTAGTAGCATAATGAGTGGATTCAGGTACGATGATTCTAAGTGAAATAAGTCACACAGAAAAAGAAACATCATAAGATATCACTACTACACGGAATGTAAACTTGGCTACACAGGAACTGAATTACAAAACAGAACAGGGTCTCAAATGTAAAAAACCAACTTATGCTTGCTTAACGGGAAAGGAGAGTTGGGGTGCTGCATAAAACCAGAGATTGAAATTAGCACAGACACCTTTCCATAAGCCAAATATGTAATAGACAAGAGCTACTCCTTGCTCAACGAAGTGGACTCAACACCACATATTAAACGCCTAAGAATATACCTGACTAGTAAGAATCTTAAAACTTATGGATTTATATGTCTCCGAAAGAGAATCAAGCGTGTGTACAGCGGCATAAACGCAGCAGTGATAGGATTGGTGAGGTTCGGTGAGCAAATGCAGACCCTTTGAAGTCATATTGCATGGTACCCATTCCATGGGTCTCAACTCTCCAGGTTTAAGGGATTCTTCCTTCAGCTAAAACATGCATGTGGAACACAGAGTATGATCCACCGCGTGATCGGGAAACGTGTTCAAATGTGTCTCAGTATTCGTCCCCTGGTACTTGGGTGCAACATTCCAGACGCTTTACTAACACTCTCCTCACTTGGAGAGTCAGTGCCTTTAACCTCCTGTTTGGCCCAGTTTGCAATTTCTGTGGAAGATGAACATGAATAGGGAGAACCAATGAGAGACTAGCTGGAGGTGTCTGGACGGACAAATTTAACTCTCATTTCCCACCAGGAAGAGGAATTAACCAAAGGCTCAGCGTGCCATGCCAGAACCACACTAGGGCCTGTAGCAATCCTGCGGTGTTGCGGAGAGCTCACAAGAAAGCGAATTGTAGAACGGAGCTCAGGGGCACTGTCATTCACAACCTGCAGAGTTATAAATGACAGCTATCGTCCAAAAATATATTGAAGTAAGGCTGCCAAGAGGACTTGAAAGTGGGGCAGAATTGCAGGAAACCGATTTCAGAAGGTACACGGGAGTCGCTCTTAAAGCATAGGAAAAGAGACAGAACTTGGAAAATAATGCACTTGGCAAAAAAGGGCTTATGTGTTTTATCCAGAGCTCTCATAACCGAGGGGAGGAGATTCCCAGCAGGCTCCAACTACCACCTGAGGGCTCACATTGCCAAGGCAACGTGAGCGAGCCAGGCAGGATTTACCTCACAGCAGAGGTCCCACCTCACAGAAGGGTGAGAAACCCAGCCAACATCAGACTCTCACCGAGGGCCCACATCACCAAGGGGATGGGAACCAGGCAGGAGTGTCTTCACACCAGTGGGGCCACATCATCGAAAGGTGAGGTACTCAGCACATGTGTCCTCAAACCAGAGGACCCACATCACCAAGGGCCTCGGAGTGAGGCAGGCAGGAGTAGCCTCACAACACTGGGCCCATAGAATAAAAAAGTAAGGAATCCAGCAGTTGGAACCTCCCACCAGGCGGCCCAGAGCACCGAGGCTATGGGATCCAGACCACAGTGAACTCACAGAAGAGGGCCCATGTCATGAAACTGAGCAACCCAGCCATTGGGACCTCAGAGCAGGAGGCCCACATCCCCATGGGGATGGAAATCTGGTAGGAGTGTCCTCGCACCACTGAGAACGTATCAGAAAATTTTGGGAGACCAGCAGTTAGGGCCTGACGCCAGAGGACCCTCATCACCAAGGGAAGGAGGCTCCCAGCAGGCTCCAACTGCCACCAGAGGGCTGACGTCGCCAAGGTGATGTGTGCCAACCAGGCACGAATGACCTCACAGCAGAGGGCCCACCTCAGAGAAGTGTGACGAACCCAGTCAGGATAAGACTTGCACCAGAGGGCCCACATCACCAAATGGATTGGAACCAGGCAGGAGTGTCCTCACATGAGTAGGGCCACATCATCTAAAGGTGAGGAACCCAGAACATGTGGCTTCAAACCATAGGACAAACCAAGCCACCCAAGTGGCTGGGAGTGCGGCAGGCAGGAGGAGCCTCACAACAGAGGGCCCAAAAATAAGAAAGGTGAGGAATCCAGCAGTTGGAACCTCCCAGCAGGCGGCCCAGAGCACAGAGGCTATGGGATCCAGGCCTCTGTGAACTAATACCAGAGAGCCCACATCATGACAATGTGAACAACCCAGCCGTTGGGACCTCAGAGCAGAAGGCCCACATCCCCATGGAGATGGGATCCTAAGAGGAGTGCCCAAGCATCATTGGGCTCACTAAGAAAAGTTGGTGAGCCCAGCAGTTAGGGCCTGACGCAAGAGGGCCCTCATCACGGGGGTCGGAGATTCCCAGCACGCTCCAACTGCCACCACACGGCTGACTTCACCAACGCAATGTGTGCCAGCCATGCAGGAGTGACCTATCAGCAGAGGGTCTCCCTCACAGAAGGGTGAGGAACACAGCCAGGAACAGACTCTCACCAGGGGGTCCACATAACCACGTGGATGAGAACCAGGCAGGAGTGTCCTCACACTAGTGGGGCCACATCAACGAAAGGTGAGGAACCCAGCAAAGGTGGCCACAAACCAGAGGACCCACATCACCAAGGGGTTGAGAGTGAGGTAGGTGTGTGGACGGGCATATTTAACACTCATTTCCCACCAGGAAGAGGAATTAACCAAAGGCTCAGCGTGCCCTGCCAGAAGCAGATTAGGGCCTGAAGCAGTCTTGTGGGTTTGCGGCCAGCTCACAAGAAAGCGAGTTGAAGAAAGGAGCTCAGGGGCACTGTAATTCACAAACCTGCAGAGTTATAAATGACAGATAATGTCCAAAAATATATTGAAGTAAGGCTGCCAAGAGGACTTGAAAGCGGGGCAGAATTTCAGGAAACCAATTTCAGGAGGTAGACTGGATTTGCATTTAAAGCATAGGAAAAGAGGCAGAACATCGACAATGATGCACTTGGCAAAAAAGGGCGTATGAGTTTGTTCCTGAATATATTCAGGAAAAAACACATACGCCCTTTTTGGCAAACCAAGCAAGCTTGCAATGGAAATCCGAACTACTATGAAGTGTCACTTCCCCCCGGTCTAAAGGGCTATCTGAAAAAAGTGTAAAATCCAGAAAGGCAAGATAGGCCATGGGGAAAAAGGAGCCTTGTTATGTTGATGGGTGGGATGTAAATTGCCAACAGCCACTCTGGAGAAGTGTATGGTGTTTCCTGATACATCTGAAAAACAAAGCAGCAGAGTCTAGGGCATTTCCACTTATGGTCCTATAGCTTAGGGAAATTAAAATCAAAAAGACACAGCCACCCCAAAATTTGGGATGGCTCTGTTTACAGGAACCTCTTCTACGGTACAAGTTAAATATCCCAGAGAACAAATAATTGATAAAGAAGTTGCGGTACTTACGTACAACAGAATACCACTCAGCAATGAAATCTGTGTCACCAGGCCTGTACCAGCATAATGAGTGGATTGAGGCACGATGATTCTAAGTGAAATAAGTCACACAGAAAAAGAAACATCATAAGGTATCACTAATGCACGGAATGTAAACTTGGCTACACATGAACTGAATTACAAAACAGAACAGGGTCTCAAGTTTAGAAAACCAACTTATGCTTGCTTAAGGGGAAAGGTGAGTTGGGGTGCTGCATAAAACCAGAGTTTGAAATTAGCACAGATACTGTTCCATAAGCCAAATTTTTAATAGACAAGACCTACCCCTTGCTCAACGAAATGGACTCAACAATGAGGTATCACCTCACACCTGTTAGAATGGGCATCATCTGAAAATCTACAAACAACAAATGCTGGAAAGGGTGTGGAGAAAAGGAAGCCTCTTCCACTATTGTTGGGAATATAAATTGATACAGTCACTATGGAGAACAATATGGAGTTTCTTAAGAAACTAATAATAGAATTACCATATGATACAGCAATCCCAGTACTGGACATATACCCAGACAAAACCATAATTCAAAAAGAGACATTCACCGCAATGTTCATTGCATCACTATTTACAATATCGAGGTAATGGAAGCAACCTAAATGTCCACAGACAGACGAATGCATAAAGATGTGGTACATATATAAAATGGAATATTACTAAGCCATGAAAGGAATGAAATTGGGTCATTTGTAGAGACGTCGATGGATCTAGAGACTGTCATACAGAGTGAAGTAAGTCAGAAAGAGAAAAACAAATCTTGTATATTCATGCATATATGTGGAACCTAGAAAAACTGTACAGATTAACCATTTTGCAAGGCATAAATAGAGCAACAGATGTAGACAACAAACGTATGGACAACAAGGGGGGAAAGCTCTTGGGGGGGTGGTGGTGGGAGGAGTTGAGAGATTGGGATTGGCATGTAAACATTTATATGTATAAAATAGATAACCAATAAGAACCTGCTGTATAAAAATATAAAATAAAATTCAAAATTAAAAAGAAATAAAATTTAAAAAATAAAACAGAAAAAACAATTATTCCCTTCACATACATGTATTTATATGAATAAATTAGTTCCATGCTTATATCTGTAAATACAAAAAAGAGAAATAAAATCTACCTTGAACCAAAAATGAAAAAGAGAAAAAAAAAAACAGAACCCACCAGTTCCACAGAGGAAAACCGTATCAGGGCACTTGCTCCAGTTGTAAACAATTCTGAAGTTGGTCAGTGGTGGGGAATTGTCTCCCATTCAGCCAGCAGCCCCCACACAACAAGCGTCCTCATTGCAAAGCTGGGGCACCGTGCCGAGGCATCTGTGAGTAAACGTGAGCTGAGCCCCAGGCCAGTTGCTGCTGAACTGTTCCCACCCTTCCCAGGTAAAACACCTGAATATATACAAGGACTTGAAAGCCTAGAGGAAGGGCCATGGAGCCACACGAGTGACAGCATGCCAGCTGACTTGGTGCCTGCAGGCCAGCCAGGATGGTCCTGGCCCTGGGTGCTCTTCTGGAAGATTTCCATTTCCCTGCCTGAGATACCCGTCCTGTCCCTGCCCCCACTGCTTTTTTCCTTCCTCACCTCTGCCCAGGGAGAAATTCCAGCAGCAGGTATGGGTGACACATCCTCTTCTTTAGCAGGTGGCAGCCTGGCAACTGCTGCAGAAAGTCCAGCAGAGCCCCACTCACACTGGGCCACCCACAAAGCCGTGGCCTCTCACTCCCTCCCACCAGCCCAGCCCCGAGACTGCTGACAGGGCAGAGAAAATGGCGTCAGGCACAGCTGCAGGGGCTCTTGCTGCCTGGAGTGGTATTTATATTGATCTCAACCCAGGCACACCTGGGGAGGGCTGGCCGGCACGGTAAGGCTGCCCAGGTCAGCTAATCATCACCCCTCAGGGGCTCACAGTTGCAGAAAATGGAACTTGCTGAACTGGCCAGGTCCAAGGAACAGGTGTGGGCTCCTGAGAGTCAGGATAGACAAGGGGCTGCAGCTTTGGCTTGTTTTCTAATCATTTTATCTGGCCCATGAGTGGGAGACAACTTCAAGAAAACCCTCTCCTAATGAGAGGAACCCAGGAGTCAGGGAGAGGAGGGGTGGTTGGTGGTTGGAGACAGAGGCCTGGTGTCCCGGGTGCAGTGGAAGTCTCTGGAAGACCAGGTGGAGGGAGGCCACACAGAGTGATGCCCAGGGTCACAGACCTGTCGGAGCTGCTGTTTGTTAGTTCAAGTCCTGCTCTGAGGTGCTCTGTGTCAGCTCTGAGCGACAGGTGAGCTGGGGGTGCTCTTCAATGAGGGCTATGTGCACGGTTCCTGTGTGCCCAGCCCTGCCACGGTACCTGCAAGGGTAGCTCTGTATCCTGGGAGAGGCCTGACCACGAGAGCCCCGTGGGCTGGGTTGGGGGTGGGGTACCTGCCCAGGAGAGCTCCATATCCTGGGATTGGCCTGACCACGAGAGCCCCATGGGCTGCTGGGGACCTGGTAAAGGATGTCAGGACAGTCAGTGAAGCCACCGAGGATATACCTCCAGTTGCTCCTAATTCCTATACCCTGCTGGTCATTCTACCAACCACCAGGACATGGTATTCTGTATTAGTCTTCAATGATGCCTTCTTTTGTATTCCATTAGTCCCAGAGTCACAAGAAATTTTGGCTTGTGAGTGGCAGGACTCAACATACAACTAAAACAATACTTCCGGGCCGTCTTGCCCCAAGGGTTCAAAAATTCCCACACCATCTTTGGGGAAAGCTTAGCTAAAGACCGAAAAGTTCTACCTCTGGAAAAGGAAACCCTCCTTCAATATGCAGACGACATTCTGATCGCCAACCCTACTAAGGAGGCCTCTGAACTACCAAGCCAATAAAGGATAGAAGTTGTCCAAGAAAAAGCTCAAATATAACAGACTGCAGTGACCTGCCTGGGCTTCATTCTCACAGAAGGTCGGAGAAGCCCATCCCAGGAAAGGGAAGAAACCATTTGCAGCCTTACCCCTTTCTAAAACTAGAAGACAGCTTAGGGGTTCCTGGGGAGGCCAGGGTTTGCTGCTTCTGGATCCCTAACTACAGTCTACTAGCTGGGCCTCTATATGAAACACTGAAAGGAAAAGATGATGATCCTTTTGAACAGAATCCAGAAGTGGCCTTTCAAGAATGGAAAGAGCAGTCAATTCAGACCCTTGCCCTGGAACTCCCTAATTGAGCTAAACCCTTTGACCTTTACATTCCCGGTGAAAGGTGAATCACCATTGGAGAATTAGTGCAAAAACTGGGACCACTTGAAATGGAACAACGCAAGAATGCCATCCAGGTAGGATAAACTACAGTCACCAAGGGGCTTGGCCCACTGCCACATCTGGCCAAGATACTGGCGGTATCTAAAAACCTGGAAATCAGCAGCCCAAAAGGCCACCTCCCTCCTAAGGGAAAAGGACCCCACGTGGTGATCCTAATCACCAACCATGCCCTGAAGTTGCAGGGTTCGCTCCGTGGGCACACCGACCTCGAGTGAGGAGGCCCTCCAACTCCAACATCCAGAGAGATAACCGGGGGCAACAGGGCACCATGACGACTGTGTGAACATCACTTGACCTGGAGTTTCCCTCATAAAACAACAATAGTGTGTCCCGAAGGAGTAGACTACTGCTTGCAGGACTTACTGCACCCGGAGGGGAGCTAATAATCTTGGCGGGGGAACCGTATATCACACTGTCACCATAGAAAAGCCTACAGACACCGTGATGATGGTGGCCAATAAGACCGGCTGGACTCCTGTTTACTTCAAAAGCCTGTTGACTCAGTGGCCATCATGGTCCTTGATCACCACTGACCCTGGACTGTCTGGGAGTTGAGTGGGCAGGGCTCTGACACCTGGTGCTGTTTTTACGTTAATTCAGGGGCCTAATTGAAGAAAGAGCAGACTACTGGTCAGAGCATCTAGGCTGGCAGAAACGGTCAGCCTAAGGTGGCCGAACAAATGTGGGACGGGGTGAAATCGGCCCCCACAGCGTCTCTGCACATCTCTTTCCTGGACCCTTAAAGGTCATTAGAATCTATAACACTTCCAATGCTGGTGCTCAGGCGGACGAGCAGGGAGGCAGGGGTCCTGGGGCCAATCAACGTCACCTGGAGGCTGCTGGGGAGAAGTTCTGACCCGCGTCCCCTGGTATGAGGGCTCCCAACTCAGCACTCAGCAGTTACAGAAGAAGGGTCTGCACCCTCAGCACTCCAAGAATGAGGAATGGGACAAAAGGCAGAGGAGGGGTTTGTCCCCAGCAAAGCCCATTAAAAATCCCTGGGAGATAAAAATAGAATCTGGGCAATAAAGTCAAGTCTGACCATTTTTATCCTTTGTGCTTTGTCTAATTTCACGTGCTCCTAGGGTCCCGCATGCAGAGGTTCCACACCCGGCACTTCAGACCAGATTTCCTAGTGCAGAATGGCTGGGTCAACACCTCAGCTCCTGGGGCCCAGTGCAGACTCCGAGATATAGAGCCTGAGCTGCAGCCAACCTGGCCCTCGAGAGCTCCGCCCCCTCCCTCCCACTGACTCTGACAGGATCTCTACACAGCAGCCCAGCCCACAGCCCATGGGGTAGTGCATGCTCTCACCTCTCCATTCTCTGATCAAAATATAAAGTTTCCTTTGCTTGGGAACCAAACTCAGTCTCGATCTGTTGGCCCCAATGACACTGGGCAGGGGGACACTTGTTGGGGTCCACTCTGGAGGATCAGTAACAGAAATTGAGACTATTGTAACTTCAATGAACAGATGTGTGAGCCAAACTGTAGTTAACATAGAACAGTTTAGAAGGCTCGGGTAAAATAAGATGTTTCTAACACTTCCATTTGATATTTCCATCACTTTATTATAAGCAAGTTCAGTGAAAAGGTTTGTCTTATTTGTCAGGTCAATATTAGAGAAATGAAGTGATTTCTTTCCAAGGATGTACATCTAATAATCTTGGTTAAAGCTTCAATCTTGTTTTAAATGCTTTTCCATTGAAAATGATACCTCTCTTTCAGCTCCCCCATTTCTGAGAAATATAAAATCTTATAATTTATTATTACCAAAGGGGAAAGGTGGGAGGAGGGATAAATTAACAGTTTGGAATTAACACATACACACTGCTATGTATAAAATAGATCATCAACAAGGAACTACTGGATAACACAGGGAACTACACTCAATATTTTGCAATAACCTATAAGGGGAAATAATCGGAAAAAGAATAGATATTTTTATTGACATCATCTATCAATGACAGTTAAAGTGTAACCTAAGGGAAGCCGGTGGTGAGTGCTTCTGACCCTGAAGACTTCAATCATCTAAAGTTTGGACTCTGCCTACTTCCCAAGGCCCTTAATGAACATATGTGTAGCCGTAGCTTAAAAAACTCCCCAGTTTGGGTTTCGGGGAGACACTGATTTTGAAAAAGCCCTGGTGTTCTCCTTACATGAATGGAACTCTTCCTACTGCTAAAACATATCTGTCACATCCAGAGGATGGTATACCGTCTGATCGGGAAGAGTTTGGAAAAGGCATCTCATCTCCTCATCTCCTGGTGCTCGGGTTCACCCCTCCAGCGTCTTTACTAACAGTCTCCCCACTTGGAGATGTCAGCACTGTCAACATCCTGTTGCGTACAGTTTGGAATTTGTCCAGAGGATGAAGCGGAAGGAAGAGGAACAATGAGAGACAAGTCCTAGGTGTTCAGACAGGCACATGTCACTCTAATTTCCAATCAGGAAGATGAATTGACCAAAGGCTAGTGTTGCCCATGGAAACAGTATAGGGCTTGAGGAAATCCCACTGCTTTGTGGCCAGTTCCCATAAACACAAGTTGAACAATGGAACTCAGGGGCAGTAAAATTCACGAAACTGCAGAGTTGAAAATATCTATCACTGAAAAATGTCTTGAGGAAAGTCAGAGAAAAGGATTGGTAAGCAAGGGAGAATGGCAGGAAAGGGATTTGAGGAGGTAGAAAGGACTCGCCATTAAGCACAAGAAAAGCGGCTGAACATTGCCAACATTGCAGTTGGCCAAAAAGGCTGTATGCGATTTTTCTGTATATATTCAAGAAAAGGGCATACACTTTTTTAGCCAACCAAACAGGTGGGCACTGGAAATCAATACTACAAAAGATATCACTTCGCATCAGTCAGAAGAGCCATCCTCATAAAGTGTAAACACCAGAAATGCAGGACAGGGCAAGGAGAAGAGGGAGCCCTGTGAGGCTTATAGTGGAAATGTATATTGCCAACGGCCATTCTGGAGTAGTGTATTGTGTTTGCTAAAGCATCTAAAAAATGAGCTACAGAGCATAGGGCACTTTCACTCATGGGTGTATATCTTGGGAAAAACAAAAATCGAGAGGACACAGGCACCCCAATGTTTACTGCCTCTCTCTTTAAAAGATCCTCGACTAGGATATAACTTAAATGTCTCTGGAGGGAAAAAATGGATAGAGATGTGGTACTTATGTAGAGTGGAATATTACTCAGCCTGGAAATCAATGAAATATGGCCAGTTGTAACAACTCCAGAGGAGTTACGTATGATCATTCTAAGTGACATAATTCAAAAAGAAAAAGACACATATCATAAGATATCACTTAAAGGTGGAATCCAAAATGGCTACACATGAAATAAATTACAAAACAAAAACATAGTCAAATATGTAGAAAACACGCGTAAGGCTGCTAAACGGGAAAGGTGGGGAGGGGTGAGGCATCATCCAGGAGGTTGAAATTAGCAAAGATACCATTCCAAATACCAAACTGATAATCAACAAGGCCTACACGGTAGCTAAAAGAACTGCACTCAGCACACTCAAGTCACCGGAAAAGAATATCTATGACTGGTAAGAATCTGAAAAAGAATTTATTGATGTCTCTCTGTACGTGAATCAAGTGGATGTACAGCAGCAAGAAACAGAGCTTTGAAAATCAGCTGTAACCAATATAGTAATAAATTGAAAACAATAAATGACAGAGAGACAGAGAAAACCTCTTACAACATTTCCTCAGGGACGGTGATGCAACGTGGATTGAACACATCTAGACCCACAGCAGGATGAGACATAAGGCTGGAAACTGTTCGCGCTAAGAGAAATGTGAGGTTGGGTGAGGAAATGCACACCCTTTAAAGTAATACTACCTGGTACCCATTCAATGGGTCCCAAATCTGCAGGTTCAAGGAATCTTCCTACAGCTAAAACATGTATGGAAAACCCAGAGGACTGTACACCATGTGATCGGGAGATGTGTCTAAAATGCACCTCATTTATCTTCTCCTGGTGCCGCTGTTCATCATTCCAGCCACGTTACTTAGAATCTCCCCACTTAGAGAATCAGCACATTTAAACTTCTGTTTCACACATTTTGCAAATTGTGAGGAGGATGAACGGGAAGAGGGGGAACCAATGAGAGAATAGTTGTAGGGGTGTGGACGGACACATGTCACTCTAATTTCCCATTAAGAATAAGAATTAAAAAAAGGCTCAGCCCGCCTCGCCGGAGCCAAAATAGGGCCTGAAGCAATCCTGCGGCTTTGAGACCAGCTCACAAAAGAGCAACTTAAAAAATGGAGCTCAGGGTCACTGCAATTCACAAACCTACAGAGTTATAAATGAAAACTAATGTCCAAAAATATGTTGAGGTAAGGCAAAGAAGAGGATCTGAATGCAAGACAGAATTGCAAGAAACAGATTTCAAGAGATAGATTGGACTCATCTTTAAAGCACATGAAAAGCGGCAGAATTTCGACAATGATGCAGTTGGCCCAAAAGGGAGTATGCGTTTTTTCCTGAATATATCCAGGAAAAAACGCATACGCACTTTATGGGCAACCAAGCAAGCAAGCAAGCAAAGCAAATGTGCACAACAAAGAAGTCTCATTTCCCACCGGTCAAAAGGGCCATCCGAAAAAATTGTAAAAACCAGAAATGCAGGACAGGCCATGGAGAACAGGGAGACTTTATACGCTGATGGACAGTGTGTGAACTGCCGAGAGCCACTCTGGAGAAGTGTATGGTGGTTCCTAAATCATCTAAAAAACAGAGCTACAGAGCATAGGGCACTTCCAATCACGGGAGTATATCTAGGGAAGTCTAAAAATCAACAAGACACAAGCACACCACAGTTTAGAGCTACTCTGTTTACAAGAACCTCAACTTCAGTACACCTTAAATATCCCAGGAAAGAGAACGATGGATAAAGAAAATGTGGTACTTATGTACAATGGAATATCTCTTCACCATGAAATCAATGTAATAAGGCTAGTAGAAGGATAAAGAGTGGATTTAGGTCCGATAATACTACTTGAAATAAGTCAAACAGAAAAAGAAACATATCATAAGATATCACTTATAGAGGGAGGATAAATATGGCTGCACAAAAAATGAATTACAAAACAGAACAGTGTCTCACATTTAGAAAACACACTTATGTCAGCTTAAGGGGAAAGGAGAGGTGGGGTGATGCATAAAACCAGAGTTTGAAATTAGCACAGATACCATTCAATAAACCAAATAGGTATTAGACAAGATCTACACCTTGCTCAATGAACTGGCCTCAACACACCCTATACACCGCAGAGAAATATATCTGAGTAATAAGAATCTTAAAACCCATGTATTGATATATCTCCATAAGGGAATCAAGTGTGTGCAGAGCGGCACAAACACAGCAGTGAAAATGAGCTAAACCCCATTATAGAAATAAATTTTAAAACCAAAACGCAGAAGCAATGAAAGAGAGACAAATTCTTACAAAATTCGCTCAGGGGCTGTGATGCAACCTGGAATGACCACATATAAACCCACAGCTGGATAAGACATAAGGCTGGACACTTGGGGCTGAGAGGATTGGTGAGCTTTGGTGAGCAACTGCCAAAAGTTTAATGCAATACTTCATGCTACTCATTCCAAGGGTCCCAACACTCCAGGTTGAAGGGAATCTTCCTACAGCTAAACCATGCATGGGAAATCCAGCAGATGGTATACCATATGATCGGGAAAGGTTTCTAAAATGCACCTCATTTTCCTCTCCTGGGGCTCCGGATCAACATTCCAGCCACTTTACTAACAACATCCCCACATGGAGAGTCAATGCCTTTAAGTTCCGGTATCGCACAGTCTGCAGTTTGTGCGGACGATGAATGGGAATAGGGGGAACCACTGAGAAAATAGCTGTAGCGGTTTCAATGGCCACATGTCACTCTACTTTCACATAGGAAGAAGAATTAACCAAAGGCACAGCAAGGCGCCCCAGAAGAAGAATAGGGCCTGAAGATATCCTGTGGATATGAGGCAAGATCACAAAAATAAGAGCTGAAAAATGGAACTAAGGGCAACTGCAATTCAAAAACCTGCAGAGGTATAAAGGCCAACTATTTTCCAAAAGTATATTGAGGTAAGGCTATGAAGAGGCACTGACAGCAAGGCAGAATTGCAGGAAACCGATTTCAGGAGGTAGACTGGAATTGAATTGAAAACATATGAAAAGACTCAGAACATTGACAATCATGCACTTGGCCAAAAAGGGCGTATGCGTTTTTTCCTGAATATATTCAGCAAAAAACGCATACGCACTTTTTGGCCAACCAAGCAAGCTTGCAAAGGAAATCTGCACTACAATGAAGTCTCACTGCCCCCCGGTCAAAAGGGCCATCTGAAAAAAGTGTAAAATCCAGAAAGGCAGGACAGGACATGGAGAACTGGGAGCCTTGTTATGCTGATGGGCGGGATGTAAATTGCCAACAGCCACTCTGGAGAAGTGAATGGTGTTTCCTGAAACATCTAAGAAACAAAGCAACAGAGCCTAGGGCACTTCCACTTATGGTCCTATAGCTTAGGGAAATTAAAATCAAAAAGACACAGCCACCCCAAAGTTTGGGACGGCTCTGTTTAGAAGAACCTCTTTTATGGTACAAGTTCAATATCACAGAAAGCGAAAAATGGATAAAGAAGTTGTGGTACTTACATACAATGCAATATCACTCGGCAATGAAATCTATGTCATCAGGCCCGTAGCAGCATAATGAGTGGATTCAGGTACGATGATTCTAAGTGAAATAAGTCACACAGAAAAAGAAACATCATAAGATATCACTACTACACGGAATGTAAACTTGGCTACACAGGAACTGAATTACAAAACAGAACAGGGTCTCAAATGTAGAAAACCAACTTATGCTTGCTTAAGGGGAAAGGTGAGTTGGGGTGCTGCATAAAACCAGAGATTGAAATTAGCACAGATACCGTTCCATAAGCCAAATATGTAATAGACAAGAGGTACTCCTTGCTCAACGAAGTGGACTCAACACCCCATATTAAACGCATAAGAATATACCTGACTAGTAAGAATCTTAAAACCTATGGATTTCTATGTCTCCGAAAGAGAATCAAGCGTGAGCACAGCGGCATAAACGCAGCAGTGATAGGATTGGTGAGGTTTGGTGAGCAAATGCAGACCCTGTGAAGTCATATTGCATGGTACCCATTCCATGGGTGCCAACTCTCCAGGTATAAGGGACTATTTCTTCCGCTAAAACATGCATGGGGAACGCAGTGTATGGTCCACCGTATGATCGGGAAAAGTTTTTAAATGTATCTCCGGTACTGGTACTCGGGTTCAACATTCCAGTTTGTTTACTAACACTCTCCCCACTTGGAGAGTCAGTTCCTTTAACCTCCTGTTTGACCCAGTTTGCAATTTCTGTGGAAGATGACGTGTAATAGGGAGAACCAATGAGAGACTAGCTGTAGCTGTCTGGCCCGGCAAATTTAACTCTCATGTCCCACCAGGAAGAGGAATTAACCAAAGGCTCAGTGTGCAGTGTGGGAACAAGATTACGGCCTGAAGTGATCTAGTGGTTTTGCGGCCAGCTCACATGAAAGCGAGTTGAAGAAAGGAGCTCAGGGACACTGTAATTCACAAACCTGCCGACATATAAATGACAGCTATCGTCCAAAATTATATTGAAGTAAGGCTACCAAGAGGACTTGAAAGTGGGGCACAATTGCAGTTAACCGATTTCAGGAGGTAGACTAGAATTGCATTTAAAGCATAAGAAAAGAGGCAGAACGTCGACAATGATGCACTTGGCCAAAAAGGGCGTATGCGTTTTTTCCTGAATATATTCAGGAAAGAACGCATATGCCCTTTTTGGCCAACCAAGCAAGCTTGCAAAAGAAATCTGCACTACAATGAAGTCTCACTTCCCCCCGGTCAAAAGGGCCATCTGAAAAAAGTGTAAAACCCAGAAAGGCAGGACAGGACATGGAGAACAGGGAGCCTTATATGCTGATGGGCGGGATGTAAATTGCCAACAGCCACTCTGGAGAAGTGTATGGTGTTTCCTGAAACATCTAAAAAACAAAGCAACAGAGCCTAGGGCACTTCCACTTATGGTTCTATGGCTTAGGGAAATTAAAATCAAAAAGACACATCCACCCCAATTGTGGGACAGCTGTGTTTACAAGAACCTCGTTTACGGTACCATTTCAATATCCCAGAAAGCGAAAAATGGATAAAGAAGTTGTGGTACTTACGTAAAATGCAATATCACTCAGCAATGAAATCTGTTATGAGGCCCATAGCAGCATAATGAGTGGATCCAGGTACGATGATTCTAAGTGAAATAAGTCACACAGAAAAAGAAACATCATAAGATATGTCTAATACACGAAATGTAAACTTGGCTACACAGGAACTGAATTACAAAACAGAACAGTGTCTCAAACTAAGAATACCACCTTATGCTGGCTTAAGGGAAAAGGTGAGTTGGGGAGCTTCATAAAACCAGAGATTGAAATTAGCACAGATACCGTTCCATAAGCCAATTATGTAATAGACCGGACCTACTCCTGGCTCAAGGAAAAGGACTCAACACCCCATATTCAACGCCTAGGAATATACCTGACTAGTAAGAATCTTAAAACCTATGGATTTATATGTCTCTGTAAGAGAATCATGCATGTGTACAGAGGCATAAAAGCAGTAGTGAAAATCAGATAAATCCCATTATAAAAATAAATTCCTTAAAGAAAACACAATGACAGTGAAATAGAGAGCAATTCTTAAATAATTCATTCAGAGCTTGTGATGCAACCTGGATTTACCACATCTACACCCAGAGCTTGGTGACACATAAGGCTGGACACTTGGGGCTGATAGGATTGGTGAGATTCGGTGAGCAAATGCAGACCCTTTGAAGTCATATTGCATGGTACCCATTCCATGGGTCCCAACTCTCCTGGTTTAAGGGATTCTTCCTTCAGCTAAAACATGCATGGGGAACCCAGAGTATGGTCTGCAGTGTGATCAGGAAACGTTTTTAAATGCATCTCAGATTTCTTCCCCTGCTACTCGGGTTCAACTTTGCAGACCCTTTACTAACATTCTCCCCACTTGGAGAGTCAGTGTCTTTAACCTCCTGTTTGGCCCAGTTTGCAATTCCTGTGGAAGATGAACTGGAATAGGGAGAACCAATGAGAGACTAGCTGGAGGTGTCCTGACGGGCAAATTGAACTCTCATTTCCCACCAGGAAGAGGAATTAACCAAAGGCTCAGCGTGCCAGGCTGGAAACAGATTAGGGCCTGAAGCAATCCTGCGGGTTCGTGGCCAGCTCAAAAGAAAGCGAGTTGAAGAAAGGAGCTCAGGGGCACTGTAATTCGCAAACCTGCAGAGTTATAAATGACAGCTATCATCCAAAAATATATTGAAGTAAGGCTGCCAAGAGGACTTGAAAGCGGGGCAGAATTGCAGGAAACCGATTTCAGGAGGTAGACTGGAATTGCATTTAAAGCATAGGAAAAGAGGCAGAACGTCGACAGTGATGCACTTGGCCAAAAAGGGCGTATGCGTTTTTTGCTGAATATATTCAGGAAAAAACGCATACGCCCTTTTTGGCCAACCAAGCAAGCTTGCGAAGGAAATCGGCACTACAATGATGTCTCACTGCCCCCGGTTAAGAGGGCCATCTGAAAAAAGAGTAAAATTCAGAAAGGCAGGACAGGCCATGGAGAACAGGGAGCCTTGTTATGCTGATGGGTATGATGTAAATTGCCAACAGCCACTCTGGAGAAGTGTATAGTGTTTCCTGAAACATCTAAAAAACAAAGCAACAGAGCCTAGGGACTTCCACTTATGGTCCTATAGCTTAGGGAAATTAAAATCAAAAAGACACAGCCACCCCAGAGTTTGGCATGGCTGTGTTTACAAGGACCTCGTTTATGGTAGAAGTTCAATATCCCAGAAAGCAAAAAATCGATAAAGAAGTTGTGGTACTTACGTACAATGCAATATCACTCAGCAATGAAATCTATGTCATCAGGCCCATAGCAGTATAATGAGTGGATTCAGGTACGATGATTCTAAGTGAAATAAGTCACACAGAAAAAGAAACATCATAAGATATCACTAATACACGGAATGTAAACTTGGCTACACAGGAACTGAATTACAAAACAGAACAGGGTCTCAAATGTAGAAAACCACCTTATGCTTGCTTAAGTGGAAAGGTGAGTTGGGGTGCTGCATAAACCAGAAATTGAAATTAGCACAAATACCGTTCCATAAGCCAAATACGTAATAGGCAAGACCTACTCCTTGCTCAGCGAAATGGACTCAAAACCCCATATTCAATGCCTAGGAATATACCTGACTAGTAAGAATCTTAAAACCTATGGATTTATATGTCTCCATAAGAGAATCAAGCATGTGTAAACTGGCATAAACGCAGCAGTGAAAATCCACTAAATCCCATTATAAAAATACATTTCTTAAACAAAACACAATGACAGTGAAATAGAGAGCAATTCTTAGATAATTCATTCAGGGCTTGTGATGCAAGCTGGATTTTCAACTTCTACACCCGGAGCGGGGTGACACATAAGTCTGGACACTTGGGGCTGATAGGATTGGTGAGGTTCGGTGAGCAAATGCAGACCCTGTGAAGTCATATTGCATGGTACCCATTCCATGGGTGCCAACTCTCCAGGTATAAGGGACTATTTCTTCCGCTAAAACATGCATGGGGAACCCAGAGTATGGTCCACCGTATGATCGGGAAAAGTTTTTAAATGTATCTCCGGTACTGGTACTCGGGTTCAACATTCCAGTTTGTTTACTAACACTCTCCCCACTTGGAGAGTCAGTGCCTTTAACCTCCTGTTTGACCCAGTTTGCAATTTCTGTGGAAGATGACGTGTAATAGGGAGAACCAATGAGAGACTAGCTGTAGCTGTCTGGCCCGGCAAATTTAACTCTCATGTCCCACCAGGAAGAGGAATTAACCAAAGGCTCAGTGTGCAGTGTGGGAACAAGATTACAGCCTGAAGTGATCTAGTGGTTTTGCGGCCAGCTCACATGAAAGCGAGTTGAAGAAAGGAGCTCAGGGACACTGTAATTCACAAACCTGCCGACATATAAATGACAGCTATCGTCCAAAATTATATTGAAGTAAGGCTACCAAGAGGACTTGAAAGCGGGGCACAATTGCAGTTAACCGATTTCAGGAGGTAGACTGGAATTGCATTTAAAGCATAAGAAAAGAGGCAGAACGTCGACAATGATGCACTTGGCCAAAAAGGGCGTATGTGTTTTTTCCTGAATATATTCAGGAAAGAACGCATATGCCCTTTTTGGCCAACCAAGCAAGCTTGCAAAGGAAATCTGCACTACAATGAAGTCTCACTTCCCCCCGGTCAAAAGGGCCATCTGAAAAAAGTGTAAAACCCAGAAAGGCAGGACAGGCCATGGAGAACAGGGAGCCTTATATGCTGATGAGCAGGATGTAAATTGCCAACAGCCACTCTGGAGAAGTGTATGGTGTTTCCTGAAACATCGAAAAAACAAAGTAACAGAGCCGAGGGCACTTCCACTTATGGTTCTATGGCTTAGGGAAATTAAAATCAAAAAGACACATCCACCCCAATTGTGCGACAGCTGTGTTTACAAGAACCTCGTTTACGGTACCATTTCAATATCCCAGAAAGTGAAAAATGGATAAAGAAGTTGTGGTACTTACGTAAAATGCAATATCACTCAGCAATGAAATCTATGTTATGAGGCCCGTAGCAGCATAACGAGTTGATCCAGGTACGATGATTCTAAGTGAAATAAGTCACACAGAAAAAGAAACATCATAAGATATCTTTAATACACGAAATGTAAACTTGGCTACACAGGAACTGAATTACAAAACAGAACAGTGTCTCAAACTTAGAATACCACCTTATGCTTGCTTAAGGGGAAAGGTGAGTTGGGGAGCTTCATAAAACCAGAGATTGAAATTAGCACAGATACCGTTCCATAAGCCAATTATGTAATAGACCAGACCTACTCCTGGCTCAAGGAAAAGGACTCAACACCCCATATTCAACGCCTAGGAATATACCTGACTAGTAAGAATCTTAAAACCTATGGATTTATATGTCTCTGTAAGAGAATCATGCATGTGTACAGAGGCATAAAAGCAGTAGTGAAAATCAGATAAATCCCATTATAAAAATAAATTCCTTAAAGAAAACACAATGACAGTGAAATAGAGAGCAATTCTTAAATAATTCATTCAGGGCTTGTGATGCAACCTGGATTTACCACATCTACACCCAGAGCTTGGTGACACATAAGGCTGGACACTTGGGGCTGATAGGATTGGTGAGATTCGGTGAGCAAATGCAGACCCTTTGAAGTCATATTGCATGGTACCCATTCCATGGGTCCCAACTCTCCTGGTTTAAGGGATTCTTCCTTCAGCTAAAACATGCATGGGGAACCCAGAGTATGGTCTGCAGTGTGATCGGGAAACGTTATTAAATGCATCTCAGATTTCTTCCCCTGCTACTCGGGTTCAACTTTGCAGACCCTTTACTAACATTCTCCCCACTTGGAGAGTCAGTGTCTTTAACCTCCTGTTTGGCCCAGTTTGCAATTCCTGTGGAAGATGAACTGGAATAGGGAGAACCAATGAGAGACTAGCTGGAGGTGTCCTGACGGGCAAATTGAACTCTCATTTCCCACCAGGAAGAGGAATTAACCAAAGGCTCAGCGTGCCAGGCTGGAAACAGATTAGGGCCTGAAGCAATCCTGCGGGTTCGTGGCCAGCTCAAAAGAAAGCGAGTTGAAGAAAGGAGCTCAGGGGCACTGTAATTCGCAAACCTGCAGAGTTATAAATGACAGCTATCATCCAAAAATATATTGAAGTAAGGCTGCCAAGAGGACTTGAAAGCAGGGCAGAATTGCAGGAAACCGATTTCAGGAGGTAGACTGGAATTGCATTTAAAGCATAGGAAAAGAGGCAGAACGTCGACAGTGATGCACTTGGCCAAAAAGGGCGTATGCGTTTTTTGCTGAATATATTCAGGAAAAAACGCATACGCCCTTTTTGGCCAACCAAGCAAGCTTGCGAAGGAAATCGGCACTACAATGATGTCTCACTGCCCCCGGTTAAGAGGGCCATCTGAAAAAAGAGTAAAATTCAGAAAGGCAGGACAGGCCATGGAGAACAGGGAGCCTTGTTATGCTGATGGGTATGATGTAAATTGCCAACAGCCACTCTGGAGAAGTGTATAGTGTTTCCTGAAACATCTAAAAAACAAAGCAACAGAGCCTAGGGACTTCCACTTATGGTCCTATAGCTTAGGGAAATTAAAATCAAAAAGACACAGCCACCCCAGAGTTTGGCATGGCTCTGTTTACAAGGACCTCGTTTATGGTAGAAGTTCAATATCCCAGAAAGCAAAAAATCGATAAAGAAGTTGTGGTACTTACGTACAATGCAATATCACTCAGCAATGAAATCTATGTCATCAGGCCCATAGCAGTATAATGAGTGGATTCAGGTACGATGATTCTAAGTGAAATAAGTCACACAGAAAAAGAAACATCATAAGATATCACTAATACACGGAATGTAAACTTGGCTACACAGGAACTGAATTACAAAACAGAACAGGGTCTCAAATGTAGAAAACCACCTTATGCTTGCTTAAGTGGAAAGGTGAGTTGGGGTGCTGCATAAACCAGAAATTGAAATTAGCACAAATACCGTTCCATAAGCCAAATACGTAATAGGCAAGACCTACTCCTTGCTCAGCGAAATGGACTCAAAACCCCATATTCAATGCCTAGGAATATACCTGACTAGTAAGAATCTTAAAACCTATGGATTTATATGTCTCCATAAGAGAATCAAGCATGTGTAAACTGGCATAAACGCAGCAGTGAAAATCCACTAAATCCCATTATAAAAATACATTTCTTAAACAAAACACAATGACAGTGAAATAGAGAGCAATTCTTAGATAATTCATTCAGGGCTTGTGATGCAAGCTGGATTTTCAACTTCTACACCCGGAGCGGGGTGACACATAAGTCTGGACACTTGGGGCTGATAGGATTGGTGAGGTTCGGTGAGCAAATGCAGACCCTGTGAAGTCATATTGCATGGTACCCATTCCATGGGTGCCAACTCTCCAGGTATAAGGGACTATTTCTTCCGCTAAAACATGCATGGGGAACCCAGAGTATGGTCCACCGTATGATCGGGAAAAGTTTTTAAATGTATCTCCGGTACTGGTACTCGGGTTCAACATTCCAGTTTGTTTACTAACACTCTCCCCACTTGGAGAGTCAGTGCCTTTAACCTCCTGTTTGACCCAGTTTGCAATTTCTGTGGAAGATGACGTGTAATAGGGAGAACCAATGAGAGACTAGCTGTAGCTGTCTGGCCCGGCAAATTTAACTCTCATGTCCCACCAGGAAGAGGAATTAACCAAAGGCTCAGTGTGCAGTGTGGGAACAAGATTACGGCCTGAAGTGATCTAGTGGTTTTGCGGCCAGCTCACATGAAAGCGAGTTGAAGAAAGGAGCTCAGGGACACTGTAATTCACAAACCTGCCGACATATAAATGACAGCTATCGTCCAAAATTATATTGAAGTAAGGCTACCAAGAGGACTTGAAAGCGGGGCACAATTGCAGTTAACCGATTTCAGGAGGTAGACTGGAATTGCATTTAAAGCATAAGAAAAGAGGCAGAACGTCGACAATGATGCACTTGGCCAAAAAGGGCGTATGTGTTTTTTCCTGAATATATTCAGGAAAGAACGCATATGCCCTTTTTGGCCAACCAAGCAAGCTTGCAAAGGAAATCTGCACTACAATGAAGTCTCACTTCCCCCCGGTCAAAAGGGCCATCTGAAAAAAGTGTAAAACCCAGAAAGGCAGGACAGGCCATGGAGAACAGGGAGCCTTATATGCTGATGAGCAGGATGTAAATTGCCAACAGCCACTCTGGAGAAGTGTATGGTGTTTCCTGAAACATCGAAAAAACAAAGTAACAGAGCCGAGGGCACTTCCACTTATGGTTCTATGGCTTAGGGAAATTAAAATCAAAAAGACACATCCACCCCAATTGTGGGACAGCTGTGTTTACAAGAACCTCGTTTACGGTACCATTTCAATATCCCAGAAAGCGAAAAATGGATAAAGAAGTTGTGGTACTTACGTAAAATGCAATATCACTCAGCAATGAAATCTATGTTATGAGGCCCGTAGCAGCATAACGAGTGGATCCAGGTACGATGATTCTAAGTGAAATAAGTCACACAGAAAAAGAAACATCATAAGATATCTTTAATACACGAAATGTAAACTTGGCTACACAGGAACTGAATTACAAAACAGAACAGTGTCTCAAACTTAGAATACCACCTTATGCTTGCTTAAGGGGAAAGGTGAGTTGGGGAGCTTCATAAAACCAGAGATTGAAATTAGCACTGATACCGTTCCATAAGCCAATTATGTAATAGACCAGACCTACACCTGGCTCAAGGAAAAGGACTCAACACCCCATATTCAACGCCTAGGAATATACCTGACTAGTAAGAATCTTAAAACCTATGGATTTATATGTCTCTGTAAGAGAATCATGCATGTGTACAGAGGCATAAAAGCAGTAGTGAAAATCAGATAAATCCCATTATAAAAATAAATTCCTTAAAGAAAACACAATGACAGTGAAATAGAGAGCAATTCTTAAATAATTCATTCAGGGCTTGTGATGCAACCTGGATTTACCACATCTACACCCAGAGCTTGGTGACACATAAGGCTGGACACTTGGGGCTGATAGGATTGGTGAGATTCGGTGAGCAAATGCAGACCCTTTGAAGTCATATTGCATGGTACCCATTCCATGGGTCCCAACTCTCCTGGTTTAAGGGATTCTTCCTTCAGCTAAAACATGCATGGGGAACCCAGAGTATGGTCTGCAGTGTGATCGGGAAACGTTTTTAAATGCATCTCAGATTTCTTCCCCTGCTACTCGGGTTCAACTTTGCAGACCCTTTACTAACATTCTCCCCACTTGGAGAGTCAGTGTCCTTAACCTCCTGTTTGGCCCAGTTTGCAATTCCTGTGGAAGATGAACTGGAATAGGGAGAACCAATGAGAGACTAGCTGGAGGTGTCCTGACGGGCAAATTGAACTCTCATTTCCCACCAGGAAGAGGAATTAACCAAAGGCTCAGCGTGCCAGGCTGGAAACAGATTAGGGCCTGAAGCAATCCTGCGGGTTCGTGGCCAGCTCAAAAGAAAGCGAGTTGAAGAACGCAGCTCAGGGGCACTGTAATTCGCAAACCTGCAGAGTTATAAATGACAGCTATCGTCCAAAAATATATTGAAGTAAGGCTGCCAAGAGGACTTGAAAGCGGGGCAGAATTGCAGGAAACCGATTTCAGGAGGTAGACTGGAATTGCATTTAAAGCATAGGAAAAGAGGCAGAACGTCGACAGTGATGCACTTGGCCAAAAAGGGCGTATGCGTTTTTTCCTGAATATATTCAGGAAAAAACGCATACGCCCTTTTTGGCCAACCAAGCAAGCTTGCGAAGGAAATCGGCACTACAATGATGTCTCACTGCCCCCGGTTAAGAGGGACATCTGAAAAAAGAGTAAAATTCAGAAAGGCAGGACAGGCCATGGAGAACAGGGAGCCTTGTTATGCTGATGGGCATGATGTAAATTGCCAACAGCCACTCTGGAGAAGTGTATAGTGTTTCCTGAAACATCTAAAAAACAAAGCAACAGAGCCTAGGGACTTCCACTTATGGTCCTATAGCTTAGGGAAATTAAAATCAAAAAGACACAGCCACCCCAGAGTTTGGCATGGCTCTGTTTACAAGGACCTCGTTTATGGTAGAAGTTCAATATCCCAGAAAGCAAAAAATCGATAAAGAAGTTGTGGTACTTACGTACAATGCAATATCACTCAGCAATGAAATCTATGTCATCAGGCCCATAGCAGTATAATGAGTGGATTCAGGTACGATGATTCTAAGTGAAATAAGTCACACAGAAAAAGAAACATCATAAGATATCACTAATACACGGAATGTAAACTTGGCTACACAGGAACTGAATTACAAAACAGAACAGGGTCTCAAATGTAGAAAACCACCTTATGCTTGCTTAAGTGGAAAGGTGAGTTGGGGTGCTGCATAAACCAGAAATTGAAATTAGCACAAATACCGTTCCATAAGCCAAATACGTAATAGGCAAGACCTACTCCTTGCTCAGCGAAATGGACTCAAAACCCCATATTCAATGCCTAGGAATATACCTGACTAGTAAGAATCTTAAAACCTATGGATTTATATGTCTCCATAAGAGAATCAAGCATGTGTAAACTGGCATAAACGCAGCAGTGAAAATCCACTAAATCCCATTATAAAAATACATTTCTTAAACAAAACGCAATGACAGTGAAATAGAGAGCAATTCTTAGATAATTCATTCAGGGCTTGTGATGCAAGCTGGATTTTCAACTTCTACACCCGGAGCGGGGTGACACAGAAGTCTGGACACTTGGGGCTGATAGGATTGGTGAGGTTCGGTGAGCAAATGCAGACCCTGTGAAGTCATATTGCATGGTACCCATTCCATGGGTGCCAACTCTCCAGGTATAAGGGACTATTTCTTCCGCTAAAACATGCATGGGGAACCCAGAGTATGGTCCACCGTATGATCGGGAAAAGTTTTTAAATATATCTCCGGTACTGGTACTCGGGTTCAACATTCCAGTTTGTTTACTAACACTCTCCCCACTTGGAGAGTCAGTGCCTTTAACCTCCTGTTTGACCCAGTTTGCAATTTCTGTGGAAGATGACGTGTAATAGGGAGAACCAATGAGAGACTAGCTGTAGCTGTCTGGCCCGGCAAATTTAACTCTCATGTCCCACCAGGAAGAGGAATTAACCAAAGGCTCAGTGTGCAGTGTGGGAACAAGATTACGGCCTGAAGTGATCTAGTGGTTTTGCGGCCAGCTCACATGAAAGCGAGTTGAAGAAAGGAGCTCAGGGACACTGTAATTCACAAACCTGCCGACATATAAATGACAGCTATCGTCCAAAATTATATTGAAGTAAGGCTACCAAGAGGACTTGAAAGCGGGGCACAATTGCAGTTAACCGATTTCAGGAGGTAGACTGGAATTGCATGTAAAGCATAAGAAAAGAGGCAGAACGTCGACAATGATGCACTTGGCCAAAAAGGGCGTATGTGTTTTTTCCTGAATATATTCAGGAAAGAACGCATATGCCCTTTTTGGCCAACCAAGCAAGCTTGCAAAGGAAATCTGCACTACAATGAAGTCTCACTTCCCCCCGGTCAAAAGGGCCATCTGAAAAAAGTGTAAAACCCAGAAAGGCAGGACAGGCCATGGAGAACAGGGAGCCTTATATGCTGATGAGCAGGATGTAAATTGCCAACAGCCACTCTGGAGAAGTGTATGGTGTTTCCTGAAACATCGAAAAAACAAAGTAACAGAGCCTAGGGCACTTCCACTTATGGTTCTATGGCTTAGGGAAATTAAAATCAAAAAGACACATCCACCCCAATTGTGCGACAGCTGTGTTTACAAGAACCTCGTTTACGGTACCATTTCAATATCCCAGAAAGTGAGAAATGGATAAAGAAGTTGTGGTACTTACGTAAAATGCAATATCACTCAGCAATGAAATCTATGTTATGAGGCCCGTAGCAGCATAACGAGTGGATCCAGGTACGATGATTCTAAGTGAAATAAGTCACACAGAAAAAGAAACATCATAAGATATCTTTAATACACGAAATGTAAACTTGGCTACACAGGAACTGAATTACAAAACAGAACAGTGTCTCAAACTAAGAATACCACCTTATGCTTGCTTAAGGGGAAAGGTGAGTTGGGGAGCTTCATAAAACCAGAGATTGAAATTAGCACTGATACCGTTCCATAAGCCAATTATGTAATAGACCAGACCTACACCTGGCTCAAGGAAAAGGACTCAACACCCCATATTCAACGCCTAGGAATATACCTGACTAGTAAGAATCTTAAAACCTATGGATTTATATGTCTCTGTAAGAGAATCATGCATGTGTACAGAGGCATAAAAGCAGTAGTGAAAATCAGATAAATCCCATTATAAAAATAAATTCCTTAAAGAAAACACAATGACAGTGAAATAGAGAGCAATTCTTAAATAATTCATTCAGGGCTTGTGATGCAACCTGGATTTACCACATCTACACCCAGAGCTTGGTGACACATAAGGCTGGACACTTGGGGCTGATAGGATTGGTGAGATTCGGTGAGCAAATGCAGACCCTTTGAAGTCATATTGCATGGTACCCATTCCATGGGTCCCAACTCTCCTGGTTTAAGGGATTCTTCCTTCAGCTAAAACATGCATGGGGAACCCAGAGTATGGTCTGCAGTGTGATCGGGAAACGTCTTTAAATGCATCTCAGATTTCTTCCCCTGCTACTCGGGTTCAACTTTGCAGACCCTTTACTAACATTCTCCCCACTTGGAGAGTCAGTGTCTTTAACCTCCTGTTTGGCCCAGTTTGCAATTCCTGTGGAAGATGAACTGGAATAGGGAGAACCAATGAGAGACTAGCTGGAGGTGTCCTGACGGGCAAATTGAACTCTCATTTCCCACCAGGAAGAGGAATTAACCAAAGGCTCAGCGTGCCAGGCTGGAAACAGATTAGGGCCTGAAGCAATCCTGCGGGTTCGTGGCCAGCTCAAAAGAAAGCGAGTTGAAGAAAGGAGCTCAGGGGCACTGTAATTCGCAAACCTGCAGAGTTATAAATGACAGCTATCGTCCAAAAATATATTGAAGTAAGGCTGCCAAGAGGACTTGAAAGCGGGGCAGAATTGCAGGAAACCGATTTCAGGAGGTAGACTGGAATTGCATTTAAAGCATAGGAAAAGAGGCAGAACGTCGACAGTGATGCACTTGGCCAAAAAGGGCGTATGCGTTTTTTCCTGAATATATTCAGGAAAAAACGCATATGCCCTTTTTGGCCAACCAAGCAAGCTTGCGAAGGAAATCGGCACTACAATGATGTCTCACTGCCCCCGGTTAAGAGGGCCATCTGAAAAAAGAGTAAAATTCAGAAAGGCAGGACAGGCCATGGAGAACTGGGAGCCTTGTTATGCTGATGGGCATGATGTAAATTGCCACCAGCCACTCTGGAGAAGTGTATGGTGTTTCCTGAAACATCTAAAAAACAAAGCAACAGAGCCTAGGGACTTCCACTTATGGTCCTATAGCTTAGGGAAATTAAAATCAAAAAGACACAGCCACCCCCAGAGTTTGGCATGGCTCTGTTTACAAGGACCTCGTTTACGGTAGAAGTTCAATATCCCAGAAAGCAAAAAATCGATAAAGAAGTTGTGGTACTTACGTACAATGCAATATCACTCAGCAATGAAATCTATGTCATCAGGCCCATAGCAGTATAATGAGTGGATTCAGGTACGATGATTCTAAGTGAAATAAGTCACACAGAAAAAGAAACATCATAAGATATCACTAATACACGGAATGTAAACTTGGCTACACAGGAACTGAATTACAAAACAGAACAGGGTCTCAAATGTAGAAAACCACCTTATGCTTGCTTAAGTGGAAAGGTGAGTTGGGGTGCTGCATAAACCAGAAATTGAAATTAGCACAAATACCGTTCCATAAGCCAAATACGTAATAGGCAAGACCTACTCCTTGCTCAGCGAAATGGACTCAAAACCCCATATTCAATGCCTAGGAATATACCTGACTAGTAAGAATCTTAAAACCTATGGATTTATATGTCTCCATAAGAGAATCAAGCATGTGTAAACTGGCATAAACGCAGCAGTGAAAATCCACTAAATCCCATTATAAAAATACATTTCTTAAACAAAACACAATGACAGTGAAATAGAGAGCAATTCTTAGATAATTCATTCAGGGCTTGTGATGCAAGCTGGATTTTCAACTTCTACATCCGGAGCGGGGTGACACATAAGTCTGGACACTTGGGGCTGATAGGATTGGTGAGGTTCGGTGAGCAAATGCAGACCCTGTGAAGTCATATTGCATGGTACCCATTCCATGGGTGCCAACTCTCCAGGTATAAGGGACTATTTCTTCCGCTAAAACATGCATGGGGAACCCAGAGTATGGTCCACCGTATGATCGGGAAAAGTTTTTAAATGTATCTCCGGTACTGGTACTCGGGTTCAACATTCCAGTTTGTTTACTAACACTCTCCCCACTTAGAGAGTCAGTGCCTTTAACCTCCTGTTTGACCCAGTTTGCAATTTCTGTGGAAGATGACGTGTAATAGGGAGAACCAATGAGAGACTAGCTGTAGCTGTCTGGCCCGGCAAATTTAACTCTCATGTCCCACCAGGAAGAGGAATTAACCAAAGGCTCAGTGTGCAGTTTGGGAACAAGATTACGGCCTGAAGTGATCTAGTGGTTTTGCGGCCAGCTCACATGAAAGCGAGTTGAAGAAAGGAGCTCAGGGACACTGTAATTCACAAACCTGCCGACATATAAATGACAGCTATCGTCCAAAATTATATTGAAGTAAGGCTACCAAGAGGACTTGAAAGCGGGGCACAATTGCAGTTAACCGATTTCAGGAGGTAGACTGGAATTGCATTTAAAGCATAAGAAAAGAGGCAGAACGTCGACAATGATGCACTTGGCCAAAAAGGGCGTATGTGTTTTTTCCTGAATATATTCAGGAAAGAACGCATATGCCCTTTTTGGCCAACCAAGCAAGCTTGCAAAGGAAATCTGCACTACAATGAAGTCTCACTTCCCCCCGGTCAAAAGGGCCATCTGAAAAAAGTGTAAAACCCAGAAAGGCAGGACAGGCCATGGAGAACAGGGAGCCTTATATGCTGATGAGCAGGATGTAAATTGCCAACAGCCACTCTGGAGAAGTGTATGGTGTTTCCTGAAACATCGAAAAAACAAAGTAACAGAGCCTAGGGCACTTCCACTTATGGTTCTATGGCTTAGGGAAATTAAAATCAAAAAGACACATCCACCCCAATTGTGGGACAGCTGTGTTTACAAGAACCTCGTTTACGGTACCATTTCAATATCCCAGAAAGCGAAAAATGGATAAAGAAGTTGTGGTACTTACGTAAAATGCAATATCACTCAGCAATGAAATCTATGTTATGAGGCCCGTAGCAGCATAATGAGTGGATCCAGGTACGATGATTCTAAGTGAAATAAGTCACACAGAAAAAGAAACATCATAAGATATCTCTAATACACGAAAGGTAAACTTGGCTACACAGGAACTGAATTACAAAACAGAACAGTGTCTCAAACTTAGAATACCAACTTATGCTTGCTTAAGGGGAAAGGTGAGTTGGGGAGCTTCATAAAACCAGAGATTGAAATTAGCACAGATACCATTCCATAAGCCAATTATGTAATAGACCAGACCTACTCCTGGCTCAAGGAAAAGGACTCAACACCCCATATTCAACGCCTAGGAATATACCTGACTAGTAAGAATCTTAAAACCTATGGATTTATATGTCTCTGTAAGAGAATCATGCATGTGTACAGCGGCATAATAGCAGTAGTGAAAATCAGATAAATCCCATTATAAAAATAAATTCCTTAAAGAAAACACAATGACAGTGAAATAGAGAGCAATTCTTAAATAATTCATTCAGGGCTTGTGATGCAACCTGGATTTACCACATCTACACCCAGAGCTTGGTGACATATAAGGATGGACATTTGGGGCTGATAGGATTGGTGAGATTCGGTGAGCAAATGCAGACCCTTTGAAGTCATATTGCATGGTACCCATTCCATGGGTCCCAACTCTCCTGGTTTAAGGGATTCTTCCTTCAGCTAAAACATGCACGGGGAACCCAGAGTATGGTCTGCAGTGTGATCGGGAAACGTTTTTAAATGCATCTCAGATTTCTTCCCCTGGTACTCGGGTTCAACATTGCAGACCCTTTACTAACATTCTCCCCACTTGGAGAGTCAGTGCCTTTAACCTCCTGTTTGGCCCAGTTTGCATTTTCTGTGGAAGATGAACAGGAATAAGGAGAACCAATGAGAGACTAGCTGGAGGAGTCTGGACAGGCAAATATAACTCTCATTTCCTTCCAGGAAGTGGAATTAACCAAAGGCTCAGTGTGCAGTGCTGGAATCAGATTAGGGTCTGAAGCAATCCTGCGGTTTTGCGGCCAGCTCACAAGAAAGCGAGTTGAAAAATGGAGCTCAGGGGCACTGTAATTCACAAACCTGCAGAGTTATAAATGACAGCTTTCGTCCTAAAATATACTGAAGTAAGGCTGCCAAGAGGACTTGAAAGCGGGGCAGAATTGCAAAAAACCGATTTCAGTAGGTAGACCGGAATTGCATTTAAAGCATCGGAAAAGAGGCAGAACGTCGACAGTGATGCACTTGGCCAAAAAAAGCGTATGGGTTTTTTCCTGAATATATTCAGGAAAAAACGCATACGCCCTTTTTGGCCAACCAAGCAAGCTTGCAAAGGAAATCTGAACTACAATGCAGTCTCACTTCCCCCCGGTCAAAAGGGCCATCTGAAGAAAGTGTAAAATCCAGAAAGTCAGGACAGGACATGGAGAACAGGTAGCTTTGTTTTGCTGATGGGAAGTATGCAAGTTGCCAACAGGCACTCTGGAGAAGTGTATGGTGTTTCCTGAAACATCTAAAAAACAAAGCAACAGAGCCTAGGGACTTCCACTTATGGTCCTATAGCTTAGGGAAATTAAAATCAAAAAGACACAGCCACCCCAGAGTTTGGCATGGCTCTGTTTACAAGGACCTCGTTTACGGTAGAAGTTCAATATCCCAGAAAGCAAAAAATCGATAAAGAAGTTGTGGTACTTACGTACAATGCAATATCACTCAGCAATGAAATCTATGTCATCAGGCCCATAGCAGTATAATGAGTGGATTCAGGTACGATGATTCTAAGTGAAATAAGTCACACAGAAAAAGAAACATCATAAGATATCACTAATACACGGAATGTAAACTTGGCTACACAGGAACTGAATTACAAAACAGAACAGGGTCTCAAATGTAGAAAACCACCTTATGCTTGCTTAAGTGGAAAGGTGAGTTGGGGTGCTGCATAAACCAGAAATTGAAATTAGCACAAATACCGTTCCATAAGCCAAATACGTAATAGGCAAGACCTAGTCCTTGCTCAGCGAAATGGACTCAAAACCCCATATTCAATGCCTAGGAATATACCTGACTAGTAAGAATCTTAAAACCTATGGATTTATATGTCTCCATAAGAGAATCAAGCATGTGTAAACTGGCATAAACGCAGCAGTGAAAATCCACTAAATCCCATTATAAAAATACATTTCTTAAACAAAACACAATGACAGTGAAATAGAGAGCAATTCTTAGATAATTCATTCAGGGCTTGTGATGCAAGCTGGATTTTCAACTTCTACACCCGGAGCGGGGTGACACATAAGTCTGGACACTTGGGGCTGATAGGTGGTGAGGTTCGGTGAGCAAATGCAGACCCTGTGAAGTCATATTGCATGGTACCCATTCCATGGGTGCCAACTCTCCAGGTATAAGGGACTATTTCTTCCGCTAAAACATGCATGGGGAACCCAGAGTATGGTCCACCGTATGATCGGGAAAAGTTTTTAAATGTATCTCCGGTACTGGTACTCGGGTTCAACATTCCAGTTTGTTTACTAACACTCTCCCCACTTAGAGAGTCAGTGCCTTTAACCTCCTGTTTGACCCAGTTTGCAATTTCTGTGGAAGATGACGTGTAATAGGGAGAACCAATGAGAGACTAGCTGTAGCTGTCTGGCCCGGCAAATTTAACTCTCATGTCCCACCAGGAAGAGGAATTAACCAAAGGCTCAGTGTGCAGTGTGGGAACAAGATTACGGCCTGAAGTGATCTAGTGGTTTTGCGGCCAGCTCACATGAAAGCGAGTTGAAGAAAGGAGCTCAGGGACACTGTAATTCACAAACCTGCCGACATATAAATGACAGCTATCGTCCAAAATTATATTGAAGTAAGGCTACCAAGAGGACTTGAAAGCGGGGCACAATTGCAGTTAACCGATTTCAGGAGGTAGACTGGAATTGCATTTAAAGCATAAGAAAAGAGGCAGAACGTCGACAATGATGCACTTGGCCAAAAAGGGCGTATGTGTTTTTTCCTGAATATATTCAGGAAAGAACGCATATGCCCTTTTTGGCCAACCAAGCAAGCTTGCAAAGGAAATCTGCACTACAATGAAGTCTCACTTCCCCCCGGTCAAAAGGGCCATCTGAAAAAAGTGTAAAACCCAGAAAGGCAGGACAGGCCATGGAGAACAGGGAGCCTTATATGCTGATGAGCAGGATGTAAATTGCCAACAGCCACTCTGGAGAAGTGTATGGTGTTTCCTGAAACATTGAAAAAACAAAGTAACAGAGCCTAGGGCACTTCCACTTATGGTTCTATGGCTTAGGGAAATTAAAATCAAAAAGACACATCCACCCCAATTGTGGGACAGCTGTGTTTACAAGAACCTCGTTTACGGTACCATTTCAATATCCCAGAAAGCGAAAAATGGATAAAGAAGTTGTGGTACTTACGTAAAATGCAATATCACTCAGCAATGAAATCTATGTTATGAGGCCCGTAGCAGCATAATGAGTGGATCCAGGTACGATGATTCTAAGTGAAATAAGTCACACAGAAAAAGAAACATCATAAGATATCTCTAATACACGAAAGGTAAACTTGGCTACACAGGAACTGAATTACAAAACAGAACAGTGTCTCAAACTTAGAATACCAACTTATGCTTGCTTAAGGGGAAAGGTGAGTTGGGGAGCTTCATAAAACCAGAGATTGAAATTAGCACAGATACCATTCCATAAGCCAATTATGTAATAGACCAGACCTACTCCTGGCTCAAGGAAAAGGACTCAACACCCCATATTCAACGCCTAGGAATATACCTGACTAGTAAGAATCTTAAAACCTATGGATTTATATGTCTCTGTAAGAGAATCATGCATGTGTACAGCGGCATAAAAGCAGTAGTGAAAATCAGATAAATCCCATTATAAAAATAAATTCCTTAAAGAAAACACAATGACAGTGAAATAGAGAGCAATTCTTAAATAATTCATTCAGGGCTTGTGATGCAACCTGGATTTACCACATCTACACCCAGAGCTTGGTGACATATAAGGATGGACATTTGGGGCTGATAGGATTGGTGAGATTCGGTGAGCAAATGCAGACCCTTTAAAGTCATATTGCATGGTACCCATTCCATGGGTCCCAACTCTCCTGGTTTAACGGATTCTTCCTTCAGCTAAAACATGCACGGGGAACCCAGAGTATGGTCTGCAGTGTGATCGGGAAACGTTTTTAAATGCATCTCAGATTTCTTCCCCTGGTACTCGGGTTCAACATTGCAGACCCTTTACTAACATTCTCCCCACTTGGAGAGTCAGTGCCTTTAACCTCCTGTTTGGCCCAGTTTGCATTTTCTGTGGAAGATGAACAGGAATAAGGAGAACCAATGAGAGACTAGCTGGAGGAGTCTGGACAGGCAAATATAACTCTCATTTCCTTCCAGGAAGTGGAATTAACCAAAGGCTCAGTGTGCAGTGCTGGAATCAGATTAGGGTCTGAAGCAATCCTGCGGTTTTGCGGCCAGCTCACAAGAAAGCGAGTTGAAAAATGGAGCTCAGGGACACTGTAATTCACAAACCTGCAGAGTTATAAATGACAGCTTTCGTCCTAAAATATACTGAAGTAAGGCTGCCAAGAGGACTTGAAAGCGGGGCAGAATTGCAAAAAACCGATTTCAGTAGGTAGACCGGAATTGCATTTAAAGCATCGGAAAAGAGGCAGAACGTCGACAGTGATGCACTTGGCCAAAAAATGCGTATGGGTTTTTTCCTGAATATATTCAGGAAAAAACGCATACGCCCTTTTTGGCCAACCAAGCAAGCTTGCAAAGGAAATCTGAACTACAATGCAGTCTCACTTCCCCCCGGTCAAAAGGGTCATCTGAAGAAAGTGTAAAATCCAGAAAGTCAGGACAGGACATGGAGAACAGGTAGCTTTGTTTTGCTGATGGGAAGTATGCAAGTTGCCAACAGGCACTCTGGAGAAGTGTATGGTGTTTCCTGAAACATCTAAAAAACAAAGCAACAGAGCCTAGGGCACTTCCATGTATGGTGCTATAGCTTAGGGAAATTAAAATCAAAAAGACACAGCCACCCCAAAGTTTGGGAGGGCTCGGTTTACAAGAACCTCGTTTACGGTACAAGTTCAATATCCCAGAAAGCGAAAAGTGGATAAAGGAGTTGTGGTACTTACATACAATGCAATATCACTCAGCAATGAAATCTATGTCATCAGGCCCGTAGCAGCATAATTAGTGGATTGAGGTATGATGATTCTAACTGAAATAAGTCACACAGAAAAAGAAACATCATAAGTTATCATTAATACATGGAATGTAAACTTGGCTACACATGAACTGAATTACAAAACAGAACAGGGTCTCAAATTTAGAAAACCAACTTATGCTTGCTTAAGGGGAAAGGTGAATTGTGGGCTGCATAAACCGGAGATTGAAATTAGCACAGATACCATTCCAGAAGGCAAATATATGATAGACAATACCTTCCACTTGCTCAACCAAATGGACTCAACAGCCCATATTCAATGCCTAGGAATATAAGTGACTAGTAGGAATCTTAAAACCTATGGATTTATATGTCTCTGTAAGAGAATCAAGCGTGTGTACAGCGGCATAAACGCAGCAGTCAAAATCAGCTAAATCCCATTATAAAAATAAATTTCTTAAACAAAACACAATGACAGTGAAATAGAGAGCAAATCTTTCATTTGGGGGCTCGTGGTGCAACCTGGATTTACCACATCTACACCCAGAGCTGGGTGACACATAAGTCTGGACATACGGGGCTGATAGGTTTGGTGAGGTTCGGTGAGCAAATGCAGACCCTTTGAAGTCATATTGCATGGTACACATTCCATGGGTCTCAACTCTCCAGGATTAAGGGATTCTTCCTTCCGCTAAAACATGCATGTGGAACCCAGAGTATGATCCACCGTGTGATCGGGAAACGTGTTCAAAGGTGTCTAAGTTTTCATCCCCTGGTACTCAGGTGCAACATTCCAGACGCTTTGCTAACACTCTCCCCACTTGGAGAGTCAGTGCCTTTAACCTCCTGTTTGGCCCAGTTTGCAATTTCTGCGGAAGATGAACAGAAATAGGGAGAACAAATGAGAGACTAGCTGGAGGTGTCTGGACAGGCAAATTTAACTCTCATTTCCCACCAGGAAGAGGAATTAACAAAAGGATCAGTGTGCCATGCTGGAAACACACTAGGGCCTGAAGCAGTCCTGCGGTGTTGCGGCCAGCTCACAAGAAAGCGACTTGAAGAAAGGAGCTCAGGCGCACTGTAATTCGCAAACCTGCAGAGTTATATATGACAGCAATCGTCCAAAAATATATTGAAGTAAGGCTGCCAAGAGGACTTGAAAGCGGGGCAGAATTGCAGGAAACCGATTTCAGGAGGTAGACTGGAATTGCATTTAAAGCATAGGAAAAGAAGCAGAACGTCGACAGTGATGCACTTGGCCAAAAAGGGCGTATGCGTTTTTTCCTGAATATATTCAGGAAAAAACGCATACGCCCTTTTTGGCCAACCAAGCAAGCTTGCGAAGGAAATCGGCACTACAATGATGTCTCACTGCCCCCGGTTAAAAGGGCCATCTGAAAAAAGAGTAAAATCCAGAAAGGCAGGACAGGCCATGGACAACAGGGAGCCTTGTTATGCTGATGGGCATGATGTAAATTGCCAACAGCCACTCTGGAGAAGTGTATGGTGTTTCCTGAAACATCTAAAAAACAAAGCAACAGAGCCTAGGGACTTCCACTTATGGTCCTATAGCTTAGGGAAATTAAAATCAAAAAGACACAGCCACCCCAGAGTTTGGCATGGCTCTGTTTACAAGGACCTCGTTTACGGTAGAAGTTCAATATCCCAGAAAGCAAAAAATCGATAAAGAAGTTGTGGTACTTACGTACAATGCAATGTCACTCAGCAATGAAATCTATGTCATCAGGCCCATAGCAGTATAATGAGTGGATTCAGGTACGATGATTCTAAGTGAAATAAGTCACACAGAAAAAGAAACATCATAAGATATCACTAATACACGGAATGTAAACTTGGCTACACAGGAACTGAATTACAAAACAGAACAGGGTCTCAAATGTAGAAAACCACCTTATGCTTGCTTAAGTGGAAAGGTGAGTTGGGGTGCTGCATAAACCAGAAATTGAAATTAGCACAAATACTGTTCCATAAGCCAAATACGTAATAGGCAAGACCTAGTCCTTGCTCAGCGAAATGGACTCAAAACCCCATATTCAATGCCTAGGAATATACCTGACTAGTAAGAATCTTAAAACCTATGGATTTATATGTCTCCATAAGAGAATCAAGCATGTGTAAACTGGCATAAACGCAGCAGTGAAAATCCACTAAATCCCATTATAAAAATACATTTCTTAAACAAAACATAATGACAGTGAAATAGAGAGCAATTCTTAGATAATTCATTCAGGGCTTGTGATGCAAGCTGGATTTTCAACTTCTACACCCGGAGCGGGGTGACACATAAGTCTGGACACTTGGGGCTGATAGGATTGGTGAGGTTCGGTGAGCAAATGCAGACCCTGTGAAGTCATATTGCATGGTACCCATTCCATGGGTGCCAACTCTCCAGGTATAAGGGACTATTTCTTCCGCTAAAACATGCATGGGGAACCCAGAGTATGGTCCACCGTATGATCGGGAAAAGTTTTTAAATGTATCTCCGGTACTGGTACTCGGGTTCAACATTCCAGTTTGTTTACTAACACTCTCCCCACTTGGAGAGTCAGTGCCTTTAACCTCCTGTTTGACCCAGTTTGCAATTTCTGTGGAAGATGACGTGTAATAGGGAGAACCAATGAGAGACTAGCTGTAGCTGTCTGGCCCGGCAAATTTAACTCTCATGTCCCACCAGGAAGAGGAATTAACCAAAGGCTCAGTGTGCAGTGTGGGAACAAGATTACGGCCTGAAGTGATCTAGTGGTTTTGCGGCCAGCTCACATGAAAGCGAGTTGAAGAAAGGAGCTCAGGGACACTGTAATTCACAAACCTGCTGACATATAAATGACAGCTATCGTCCAAAATTATATTGAAGTAAGGCTACCAAGAGGACTTGAAAGTGGGGCACAATTGCAGTAAACCGATTTCAGGAGGTAGACTGGAATTGCATTTAAAGCATAAGAAAAGAGGCAGAACGTCAACAATGATGCACTTGGCCAAAAAGGGCGTATGCGTTTTTTCCTGAATATATTCAGGAAAGAACGCATATGCCCTTTTTGGCCAACCAAGCAAGCTTGCAAAGGAAATCTGCACTACAATGAAGTCTCACTTCCCCCCGGTCAAAAGGGCCATCTGAAAAAAGTGTAAAACCCAGAAAGGCAGGACAGGCCATGGAGAACAGGGAGCCTTATATGCTGATGAGCAGGATGTAAATTGCCAACAGCCACTCTGGAGAAGTGTATGGTGTTTCCTGAAACATCGAAAAAACAAAGTAACAGAGCCTAGGGCACTTCCACTTATGGTTCTATGGCTTAGGGAAATTAAAATCAAAAAGACACATCCACCCCAATTGTGGGACAGCTGTGTTTACAAGAACCTCGTTTACGGTACCATTTCAATATCCCAGAAAGCGAAAAATGGATAAAGAAGTTGTGGTACTTACGTAAAATGCAATATCACTCAGCAATGAAATCTATGTTATGAGGCCCGTAGCAGCATAACGAGTGGATCCAGGTACGATGATTCTAAGTGAAATAAGTCACACAGAAAAAGAAACATCATAAGATATCTTTAATACACGAAATGTAAACTTGGCTACACAGGAACTGAATTACAAAACAGAACAGTGTCTCAAACTTAGAATACCACCTTATGCTTGCTTAAGGGGAAAGGTGAGTTGGGGAGCTTCATAAAACCAGAGATTGAAATTAGCACTGATACCGTTCCATAAGCCAATTATGTAATAGACCAGACCTACACCTGGCTCAAGGAAAAGGACTCAACACCCCATATTCAATGCCTAGGAATATACCTGACTAGTAAGAATCTTAAAACCTATGGATTTATATGTCTCTGTAAGAGAATCATGCATGTGTACAGCGGCATAAAAGCAGTAGTGAAAATCAGATAAATCCCATTATAAAAATAAATTCCTTAAAGAAAACACAATGACAGTGAAATAGAGAGCAATTCTTAAATAATTCATTCAGGGCTTGTAATGCAACCTGGATTTACCACATCTACACCCAGAGCTTGGTGACATATAAGGATGGACATTTGGGGCTGATAGGATTGGTGAGATTCGGTGAGCAAATGCAGACCCTTTGAAGTCATATTGCATGGTACCCATTCCATGGGTCCCAACTCTCCTGGTTTAAGGGATTCTTCCTTCAGCTAAAACATGCACGGGGAACCCAGAGTATGGTCTGCAGTGTGATCGGGAAACGTTTTTAAATGCATCTCAGATTTCTTCCCCTGGTACTCGGGTTCAACATTGCAGACCCTTTACTAACATTCTCCCCACTTGGAGAGTCAGTGCCTTTAACCTCCTGTTTGGCCCAGTTTGCATTTTCTGTGGAAGATGAACAGGAATAAGGAGAACCAATGAGAGACTAGCTGGAGGAGTCTGGACAGGCAAATATAACTCTCATTTCCTTCCAGGAAGTGGAATTAACCAAAGGCTCAGTGTGCAGTGCTGGAATCAGATTAGGGTCTGAAGCAATCCTGCGGTTTTGCGGCCAGCTCACAAGAAAGCGAGTTGAAAAATGGAGCTCAGGGGCACTGTAATTCACAAACCTGCAGAGTTATAAATGACAGCTTTCGTCCTAAAATATACTGAAGTAAGGCTGCCAAGAGGACTTGAAAGCGGGGCAGAATTGCAAAAAACCGATTTCAGTAGGTAGACCGGAATTGCATTTAAAGCATCGGAAAAGAGGCAGAACGTCGACAGTGATGCACTTGGCCAAAAAAAGCGTATGGGTTTTTTCCTGAATATATTCAGGAAAAAACGCATACGCCCTTTTTGGCCAACCAAGCAAGCTTGCAAAGGAAATCTGAACTACAATGCAGTCTCACTTCCCCCCGGTCAAAAGGGCCATCTGAAGAAAGTGTAAAATCCAGAAAGTCAGGACAGGACATGGAGAACAGGTAGCTTTGTTTTGCTGATGGGAAGTATGCAAGTTGCCAACAGGCACTCTGGAGAAGTGTATGGTGTTTCCTGAAACATCTAAAAAACAAAGCAACAGAGCCTAGGGCACTTCCATGTATGGTGCTATAGCTTAGGGAAATTAAAATCAAAAAGACACAGCCACCCCAAAGTTTGGGAGGGCTCAGTTTACAAGAACCTCGTTTACGGTACAAGTTCAATATCCCAGAAAGCGAAAAGTGGATAAAGGAGTTGTGGTACTTACATACAATGCAATATCACTCAGCAATGAAATCTATGTCATCAGGCCCATAGCAGCATAATTAGTGGATTGAGGTATGATGATTCTAACTGAAATAAGTCACACAGAAAAAGAAACATCATAAGTTATCATTAATACATGGAATGTAAACTTGGCTACACATGAACTGAATTACAAAACAGAACAGGGTCTCAAATTTAGAAAACCAACTTATGCTTGCTTAAGGGGAAAGGTGAATTGTGGGCTGCATAAACCAGAGATTGAAATTAGCACAGATACCATTCCAGAAGGCAAATATATGATAGACAATACCTTCCACTTGCTCAACCAAATGGACTCAACAGCCCATATTCAATGCCTAGGAATATAAGTGACTAGTAGGAATCTTAAAACCTATGGATTTATATGTCTCTGTAAGAGAATCAAGCGTGTGTACAGCGGCATAAACGCAGCAGTCAAAATCAGCTAAATCCCATTATAAAAATAAATTTCTTAAACAAAACACAATGACAGTGAAATAGAGAGCAAATCTTTCATTTGGGGGCTCGTGGTGCAACCTGGATTTACCACATCTACACCCAGAGCTGGGTGACACATAAGTCTGGACATACGGGGCTGATAGGTTTGGTGAGGTTCGGTGAGCAAATGCAGACCCTTTGAAGTCATATTGCATGGTACACATTCCATGGGTCTCAACTCTCCAGGATTAAGGGATTCTTCCTTCCGCTAAAACATGCATGTGGAACCCAGAGTATGATCCACCGTGTGATCGGGAAACGTGTTCAAAGGTGTCTAAGTTTTCATCCCCTGGTACTCGGGTGCAACATTCCAGACGCTTTGCTAACACTCTCCCCACTTGGAGAGTCAGTGCCTTTAACCTCCTGTTTGGCCCAGTTTGCAATTTCTGCGGAAGATGAACAGAAATAGGGAGAACAAATGAGAGACTAGCTGGAGGTGTCTGGACAGGCAAATTTAACTCTCATTTCCCACCAGGAAGAGGAATTAACAAAAGGATCAGTGTGCCATGCTGGAAACACACTAGGGCCTGAAGCAGTCCTGCGGTGTTGCGGCCAGCTCACAAGAAAGCAACTTGAAGAAAGGAGCTCAGGCGCACTGTAATTCGCAAACCTGCAGAGTTATATATGACAGCAATCGTCCAAAAATATATTGAAGTAAGGCTGCCAAGAGGACTTGAAAGCGGGGCAGAATTGCAGGAAACCGATTTCAGGAGGTAGACTGGAATTGCATTTAAAGCATAGGAAAAGAGGCAGAACGTCGACAGTGATGCACTTGGCCAAAAAGGGCGTATGCGTTTTTTCCTGAATATATTCAGGAAAAAACGCATACGCCCTTTTTGGCCAACCAAGCAAGCTTGCGAAGGAAATCGGCACTACAATGAGGTCTCACTGCCCCCGGTTAAAAGGGCCATCTGAAAAAAGAGTAAAATCCAGAAAGGCAGGACAGGCCATGGAGAACAGGGAGCCTTGTTATGCTGATGGGCATGATGTAAATTGCCAACAGCCACTCTGGAGAAGTGTATGGTGTTTCCTGAAACATCTAAAAAACAAAGCAACAGAGCCTAGGGACTTCCACTTATGGTCCTATAGCTTAGGGAAATTAAAATCAAAAAGACACATCCACCCCAATTGTGGGACAGCTGTGTTTACAAGAACCTCGTTTACGGTACCATTTCAATATCCCAGAAAGCGAAAAATGGATAAAGAAGTTGTGGTACTTACGTAAAATGCAATATCACTCAGCAATGAAATCTATGTTATGAGGCCCGTAGCAGCATAATGAGTGGATCCAGGTACGATGATTCTAAGTGAAATAAGTCACACAGAAAAAGAAACATCATAAGATATCTCTAATACACGAAAGGTAAACTTGGCTACACAGGAACTGAATTACAAAACAGAACAGTGTCTCAAACTTAGAATACCACCTTATGCTTGCTTAAGGGGAAAGGTGAGTTGGGGAGCTTCATAAAACCAGAGATTGAAATTAGCACAGATACCATTCCATAAGCCAATTATGTAATAGACCAGACCTACTCCTGGCTCAAGGAAAAGGACTCAACACCCCATATTCAATGCCTAGGAATATACCTGACTAGTAATAATCTTAAAACCTATGGATTTATATGTCTCTGTAAGAGAATCATGCATGTGTACAGCGGCATAAAAGCAGTAGTGAAAATCAGATAAATCCCATTATAAAAATAAATTCCTTAAAGAAAACACAATGACAGTGAAATAGAGAGCAATTCTTAAATAATTCATTCAGGGCTTGTAATGCAACCTGGATTTACCACATCTACACCCAGAGCTTGGTGACATATAAGGATGGACATTTGGGGCTGATAGGATTGGTGAGATTCGGTGAGCAAATGCAGACCCTTTGAAGTCATATTGCATGGTACCCATTCCATGGGTCCCAACTCTCCTGGTTTAAGGGATTCTTCCTTCAGCTAAAACATGCACGGGGAACCCAGAGTATGGTCTGCAGTGTGATCGGGAAACGTTTTTAAATGCATCTCAGATTTCTTCCCCTGGTACTCGGGTTCAACATTGCAGACCCTTTACTAACATTCTCCCCACTTGGAGAGTCAGTGCCTTTAACCTCCTGTTTGGCCCAGTTTGCATTTTCTGTGGAAGATGAACAGGAATAAGGAGAACCAATGAGAGACTAGCTGGAGGAGTCTGGACAGGCAAATATAACTCTCATTTCCTTCCAGGAAGTGGAATTAACCAAAGGCTCAGTGTGCAGTGCTGGAATCAGATTAGGGTCTGAAGCAATCCTGCGGTTTTGCGGCCAGCTCACAAGAAAGCGAGTTGAAAAATGGAGCTCAGGGGCACTGTAATTCACAAACCTGCAGAGTTATAAATGACAGCTTTCGTCCTAAAATATACTGAAGTAAGGCTGCCAAGAGGACTTGAAAGCGGGGCAGAATTGCAAAAAACCGATTTCAGTAGGTAGACCGGAATTGCATTTAAAGCATCGGAAAAGAGGCAGAACGTCGACAGTGATGCACTTGGCCAAAAAAAGCGTATGGGTTTTTTCCTGAATATATTCAGGAAAAAACGCATACGCCCTTTTTGGCCAACCAAGCAAGCTTGCAAAGGAAATCTGAACTACAATGCAGTCTCACTTCCCCCCGGTCAAAAGGGCCATCTGAAGAAAGTGTAAAATCCAGAAAGTCAGGACAGGACATGGAGAACAGGTAGCTTTGTTTTGCTGATGGGAAGTATGCAAGTTGCCAACAGGCACTCTGGAGAAGTGTATGGTGTTTCCTGAAACATCTAAAAAACAAAGCAACAGAGCCTAGGGCACTTCCATGTATGGTGCTATAGCTTAGGGAAATTAAAATCAAAAAGACACAGTCACCCCAAAGTTTGGGAGGGCTCGGTTTACAAGAACCTCGTTTACGGTACAAGTTCAATATCCCAGAAAGCGAAAAGTGGATAAAGGAGTTGTGGTACTTACATACAATGCAATATCACTCAGCAATGAAATCTATGTCATCAGGCCCGTAGCAGCATAATTAGTGGATTGAGGTATGATGATTCTAACTGAAATAAGTCACACAGAAAAAGAAACATCATAAGTTATCATTAATACATGGAATGTAAACTTGGCTACACATGAACTGAATTACAAAACAGAACAGGGTCTCAAATTTAGAAAACCAACTTATGCTTGCTTAAGGGGAAAGGTGAATTGTGGGCTGCATAAACCGGAGATTGAAATTAGCACAGATACCATTCCAGAAGGCAAATATATGATAGACAATACCTTCCACTTGCTCAACCAAATGGACTCAACAGCCCATATTCAATGCCTAGGAATATAAGTGACTAGTAGGAATCTTAAAACCTATGGATTTATATGTCTCTGTAAGAGAATCAAGCGTGTGTACAGCGGCATAAACGCAGCAGTCAAAATCAGCTAAATCCCATTATAAAAATAAATTTCTTAAACAAAACACAATGACAGTGAAATAGAGAGCAAATCTTTCATTTGGGGGCTCGTGGTGCAACCTGGATTTACCACATCTACACCCAGAGCTGGGTGACACATAAGTCTGGACATACGGGGCTGATAGGTTTGGTGAGGTTCGGTGAGCAAATGCAGACCCTTTGAAGTCATATTGCATGGTACACATTCCATGGGTCTCAACTCTCCAGGATTAAGGGATTCTTCCTTCCGCTAAAACATGCATGTGGAACCCAGAGTATGATCCACCGTGTGATCGGGAAACGTGTTCAAAGGTGTCTAAGTTTTCATCCCCTGGTACTCGGGTGCAACATTCCAGACGCTTTGCTAACACTCTCCCCACTTGGAGAGTCAGTGCCTTTAACCTCCTGTTTGGCCCAGTTTGCAATTTCTGCGGAAGATGAACAGAAATAGGGAGAACAAATGAGAGACTAGCTGGAGGTGTCTGGACAGGCAAATTTAACTCTCATTTCCCACCAGGAAGAGGAATTAACAAAAGGATCAGTGTGCCATGCTGGAAACACACTAGGGCCTGAAGCAGTCCTGCGGTGTTGCGGCCAGCTCACAAGAAAGCGACTTGAAGAAAGGAGCTCAGGCGCACTGTAATTCGCAAACCTGCAGAGTTATATATGACAGCAATCGTCCAAAAATATATTGAAGTAAGGCTGCCAAGAGGACTTGAAAGCGGGGCAGAATTGCAGGAAACTGATTTCAGGAGGTAGACTGGAATTGCATTTAAAGCATAGGAAAAGAGGCAGAACGTCGACAGTGATGCACTTGGCCAAAAAGGGTGTATGCGTTTTTTCCTGAATATATTCAGGAAAAAACGCATACGCCCTTTTTGGCCAACCAAGCAAGCTTGCGAAGGAAATCGGCACTACAATGATGTCTCACTGCCCCCGGTTAAAAGGGCCATCTGAAAAAAGAGTAAAATCCAGAAAGGCAGGACAGGCCATGGACAACAGGGAGCCTTGTTATGCTGATGGGCATGATGTAAATTGCCAACAGCCACTCTGGAGAAGTGTATGGTGTTTCCTGAAACATCTAAAAAACAAAGCAACAGAGCCTAGGGACTTCCACTTATGGTCCTATAGCTTAGGGAAATTAAAATCAAAAAGACACATCCACCCCAATTGTGGGACAGCTGTGTTTACAAGAACCTCGTTTACGGTACCATTTCAATATCCCAGAAAGCGAAAAATGGATAAAGAAGTTGTGGTACTTACGTAAAATGCAATATCACTCAGCAATGAAATCTATGTTATGAGGCCCGTAGCAGCATAATGAGTGGATCCAGGTACGATGATTCTAAGTGAAATAAGTCACACAGAAAAAGAAACATCATAAGATATCTCTAATACACGAAAGGTAAACTTGGCTACACAGGAACTGAATTACAAAACAGAACAGTGTCTCAAACTTAGAATACCACCTTATGCTTGCTTAAGGGGAAAGGTGAGTTGGGGAGCTTCATAAAACCAGAGATTGAAATTAGCACAGATACCATTCCATAAGCCAATTATGTAATAGACCAGACCTACTCCTGGCTCAAGGAAAAGGACTCAACACCCCATATTCAATGCCTAGGAATATACCTGACTAGTAAGAATCTTAAAACCTATGGATTTATATGTCTCTGTAAGAGAATCATGCATGTGTACAGCGGCATAAAAGCAGTAGTGAAAATCAGATAAATCCCATTATAAAAATAAATTCCTTAAAGAAAACACAATGACAGTGAAATAGAGAGCAATTCTTAAATAATTCATTCAGGGCTTGTAATGCAACCTGGATTTACCACATCTACACCCAGAGCTTGGTGACATATAAGGATGGACATTTGGGGCTGATAGGATTGGTGAGATTCGGTGAGCAAATGCAGACCCTTTGAAGTCATATTGCATGGTACCCATTCCATGGGTCCCAACTCTCCTGGTTTAAGGGATTCTTCCTTCAGCTAAAACATGCACGGGGAACCCAGAGTATGGTCTGCAGTGTGATCGGGAAACGTTTTTAAATGCATCTCAGATTTCTTCCCCTGGTACTCGGGTTCAACATTGCAGACCCTTTACTAACATTCTCCCCACTTGGAGAGTCAGTGCCTTTAACCTCCTGTTTGGCCCAGTTTGCATTTTCTGTGGAAGATGAACAGGAATAAGGAGAACCAATGAGAGACTAGCTGGAGGAGTCTGGACAGGCAAATATAACTCTCATTTCCTTCCAGGAAGTGGAATTAACCAAAGGCTCAGTGTGCAGTGCTGGAATCAGATTAGGGTCTGAAGCAATCCTGCGGTTTTGCGGCCAGCTCACAAGAAAGCGAGTTGAAAAATGGAGCTCAGGGGCACTGTAATTCACAAACATGCAGAGTTATAAATGACAGCTTTCGTCCTAAAATATACTGAAGTAAGGCTGCCAAGAGGACTTGAAAGCGGGGCAGAATTGCAAAAAACCGATTTCAGTAGGTAGACCGGAATTGCATTTAAAGCATCGGAAAAGAGGCAGAACGTCGACAGTGATGCACTTGGCCAAAAAAAGCGTATGGGTTTTTTCCTGAATATATTCAGGAAAAAACGCATACGCCCTTTTTGGCCAACCAAGCAAGCTTGCAAAGGAAATCTGAACTACAATGCAGTCTCACTTCCCCCCGGTCAAAAGGGCCATCTGAAGAAAGTGTAAAATCCAGAAAGTCAGGACAGGACATGGAGAACAGGTAGCTTTGTTTTGCTGATGGGAAGTATGCAAGTTGCCAACAGGCACTCTGGAGAAGTGTATGGTGTTTCCTGAAACATCTAAAAAACAAAGCAACAGAGCCTAGGGCACTTCCATGTATGGTGCTATAGCTTAGGGAAATTAAAATCAAAAAGACACAGCCACCCCAAAGTTTGGGAGGGCTCAGTTTACAAGAACCTCGTTTACGGTACAAGTTCAATATCCCAGAAAGCGAAAAGTGGATAAAGGAGTTGTGGTACTTACATACAATGCAATATCACTCAGCAATGAAATCTATGTCATCAGGCCCATAGCAGCATAATTAGTGGATTGAGGTATGATGATTCTAACTGAAATAAGTCACACAGAAAAAGAAACATCATAAGTTATCATTAATACATGGAATGTAAACTTGGCTACACATGAACTGAATTACAAAACAGAACAGGGTCTCAAATTTAGAAAACCAACTTATGCTTGCTTAAGGGGAAAGGTGAATTGTGGGCTGCATAAACCGGAGATTGAAATTAGCACAGATACCATTCCAGAAGGCAAATATATGATAGACAATACCTTCCACTTGCTCAACCAAATGGACTCAACAGCCCATATTCAATGCCTAGGAATATAAGTGACTAGTAGGAATCTTAAAACCTATGGATTTATATGTCTCTGTAAGAGAATCAAGCGTGTGTACAGCGGCATAAACGCAGCAGTCAAAATCAGCTAAATCCCATTATAAAAATAAATTTCTTAAACAAAACACAATGACAGTGAAATAGAGAGCAAATCTTTCATTTGGGGGCTCGTGGTGCAACCTGGATTTACCACATCTACACCCAGAGCTGGGTGACACATAAGTCTGGACATACGGGGCTGATAGGTTTGGTGAGGTTCGGTGAGCAAATGCAGACCCTTTGAAGTCATATTGCATGGTACACATTCCATGGGTCTCAACTCTCCAGGATTAAGGGATTCTTCCTTCCGCTAAAACATGCATGTGGAACCCAGAGTATGATCCACCGTGTGATCGGGAAACGTGTTCAAAGGTGTCTAAGTTTTCATCCCCTGGTACTCGGGTGCAACATTCCAGACGCTTTGCTAACACTCTCCCCACTTGGAGAGTCAGTGCCTTTAACCTCCTGTTTGGCCCAGTTTGCAATTTCTGCGGAAGATGAACAGAAATAGGGAGAACAAATGAGAGACTAGCTGGAGGTGTCTGGACAGGCAAATTTAACTCTCATTTCCCACCAGGAAGAGGAATTAACAAAAGGATCAGTGTGCCATGCTGGAAACACACTAGGGCCTGAAGCAGTCCTGCGGTGTTGCGGCCAGCTCACAAGAAAGCGACTTGAAGAAAGGAGCTCAGGCGCACTGTAATTCGCAAACCTGCAGAGTTATATATGACAGCAATCGTCCAAAAATATATTGAAGTAAGGCTGCCAAGAGGACTTGAAAGCGGGGCAGAATTGCAGGAAACCGATTTCAGGAGGTAGACTGGAATTGCATTTAAAGCATAGGAAAAGAGGCAGAACGTCGACAGTGATGCACTTGGCCAAAAAGGGCGTATGCGTTTTTTCCTGAATATATTCAGGAAAAAACGCATACGCCCTTTTTGGCCAACCAAGCAAGCTTGCGAAGGAAATCGGCACTACAATGATGTCTCACTGCCCCCGGTTAAAAGGGCCATCTGAAAAAAGAGTAAAATCCAGAAAGGCAGGACAGGCCATGGACAACAGGGAGCCTTGTTATGCTGATGGGCATGATGTAAATTGCCAACAGCCACTCTGGAGAAGTGTATGGTGTTTCCTGAAACATCTAAAAAACAAAGCAACAGAGCCTAGGGACTTCCACTTATGGTCCTATAGCTTAGGGAAATTAAAATCAAAAAGACACAGCCACCCCAGAGTTTGGCATGGCTCTGTTTACAAGGACCTCGTTTACGGTAGAAGTTCAATATCCCAGAAAGCAAAAAATCGATAAAGAAGTTGTGGTACTTACGTACAATGCAATGTCACTCAGCAATGAAATCTATGTCATCAGGCCCATAGCAGTATAATGAGTGGATTCAGGTACGATGATTCTAAGTGAAATAAGTCACACAGAAAAAGAAACATCATAAGATATCACTAATACACGGAATGTAAACTTGGCTACACAGGAACTGAATTACAAAACAGAACAGGGTCTCAAATGTAGAAAACCACCTTATGCTTGCTTAAGTGGAAAGGTGAGTTGGGGTGCTGCATAAACCAGAAATTGAAATTAGCACAAATACTGTTCCATAAGCCAAATACGTAATAGGCAAGACCTAGTCCTTGCTCAGCGAAATGGACTCAAAACCCCATATTCAATGCCTAGGAATATACCTGACTAGTAAGAATCTTAAAACCTATGGATTTATATGTCTCCATAAGAGAATCAAGCATGTGTAAACTGGCATAAACGCAGCAGTGAAAATCCACTAAATCCCATTATAAAAATACATTTCTTAAACAAAACATAATGACAGTGAAATAGAGAGCAATTCTTAGATAATTCATTCAGGGCTTGTGATGCAAGCTGGATTTTCAACTTCTACACCCGGAGCGGGGTGACACATAAGTCTGGACACTTGGGGCTGATAGGATTGGTGAGGTTCGGTGAGCAAATGCAGACCCTGTGAAGTCATATTGCATGGTACCCATTCCATGGGTGCCAACTCTCCAGGTATAAGGGACTATTTCTTCCGCTAAAACATGCATGGGGAACCCAGAGTATGGTCCACCGTATGATCGGGAAAAGTTTTTAAATGTATCTCCGGTACTGGTACTCGGGTTCAACATTCCAGTTTGTTTACTAACACTCTCCCCACTTGGAGAGTCAGTGCCTTTAACCTCCTGTTTGACCCAGTTTGCAATTTCTGTGGAAGATGACGTGTAATAGGGAGAACCAATGAGAGACTAGCTGTAGCTGTCTGGCCCGGCAAATTTAACTCTCATGTCCCACCAGGAAGAGGAATTAACCAAAGGCTCAGTGTGCAGTGTGGGAACAAGATTACGGCCTGAAGTGATCTAGTGGTTTTGCGGCCAGCTCACATGAAAGCGAGTTGAAGAAAGGAGCTCAGGGACACTGTCATTCACAAACCTGCCGACATATAAATGACAGCTATCGTCCAAAATTATATTGAAGTAAGGCTACCAAGAGGACTTGAAAGCGGGGCACAATTGCAGTAAACCGATTTCAGGAGGTAGACTGGAATTGCATTTAAAGCATAAGAAAAGAGGCAGAACGTCGACAATGATGCACTTGGCCAAAAAGGGCGTATGCGTTTTTTCCTGAATATATTCAGGAAAGAACGCATATGCCCTTTTTGGCCAACCAAGCAAGCTTGCAAAGGAAATCTGCACTACAATGAAGTCTCACTTCCCCCCGGTCAAAAGGGCCATCTGAAAAAAGTGTAAAACCCAGAAAGGCAGGACAGGCCATGGAGAACAGGGAGCCTTATATGCTGATGAGCAGGATGTAAATTGCCAACAGCCACTCTGGAGAAGTGTATGGTGTTTCCTGAAACATCGAAAAAACAAAGTAACAGAGCCTAGGGCACTTCCACTTATGGTTCTATGGCTTAGGGAAATTAAAATCAAAAAGACACATCCACCCCAATTGTGGGACAGCTGTGTTTACAAGAACCTCGTTTACGGTACCATTTCAATATCCCAGAAAGCGAAAAATGGATAAAGAAGTTGTGGTACTTACGTAAAATGCAATATCACTCAGCAATGAAATCTATGTTATGAGGCCCGTAGCAGCATAATGAGTGGATCCAGGTACGATGATTCTAAGTGAAATAAGTCACACAGAAAAAGAAACATCATAAGATATCTCTAATACACGAAAGGTAAACTTGGCTACACAGGAACTGAATTACAAAACAGAACAGTGTCTCAAACTTAGAATACCACCTTATGCTTGCTTAAGGGGAAAGGTGAGTTGGGGAGCTTCATAAAACCAGAGATTGAAATTAGCACAGATACCATTCCATAAGCCAATTATGTAATAGACCAGACCTACTCCTGGCTCAAGGAAAAGGACTCAACACCCCATATTCAATGCCTAGGAATATACCTGACTAGTAAGAATCTTAAAACCTATGGATTTATATGTCTCTGTAAGAGAATCATGCATGTGTACAGCGGCATAAAAGCAGTAGTGAAAATCAGATAAATCCCATTATAAAAATAAATTCCTTAAAGAAAACACAATGACAGTGAAATAGAGAGCAATTCTTAAATAATTCATTCAGGGCTTGTAATGCAACCTGGATTTACCACATCTACACCCAGAGCTTGGTGACATATAAGGATGGACATTTGGGGCTGATAGGATGGTGAGATTCGGTGAGCAAATGCAGACCCTTTGAAGTCATATTGCATGGTACCCATTCCATGGGTCCCAACTCTCCTGGTTTAAGGGATTCTTCCTTCAGCTAAAACATGCACGGGGAACCCAGAGTATGGTCTGCAGTGTGATCGGGAAACGTTTTTAAATGCATCTCAGATTTCTTCCCCTGGTACTCGGGTTCAACATTGCAGACCCTTTACTAACATTCTCCCCACTTGGAGAGTCAGTGCCTTTAACCTCCTGTTTGGCCCAGTTTGCATTTTCTGTGGAAGATGAACAGGAATAAGGAGAACCAATGAGAGACTAGCTGGAGGAGTCTGGACAGGCAAATATAACTCTCATTTCCTTCCAGGAAGTGGAATTAACCAAAGGCTCAGTGTGCAGTGCTGGAATCAGATTAGGGTCTGAAGCAATCCTGCGGTTTTGCGGCCAGCTCACAAGAAAGCGAGTTGAAAAATGGAGCTCAGGGGCACTGTAATTCACAAACCTGCAGAGTTATAAATGACAGCTTTCGTCCTAAAATATACTGAAGTAAGGCTGCCAAGAGGACTTGAAAGCGGGGCAGAATTGCAAAAAACCGATTTCAGTAGGTAGACCGGAATTGCATTTAAAGCATCGGAAAAGAGGCAGAACGTCGACAGTGATGCACTTGGCCAAAAAAAGCGTATGGGTTTTTTCCTGAATATATTCAGGAAAAAACGCATACGCCCTTTTTGGCCAACCAAGCAAGCTTGCAAAGGAAATCTGAACTACAATGCAGTCTCACTTCCCCCCGGTCAAAAGGGCCATCTGAAGAAAGTGTAAAATCCAGAAAGTCAGGACAGGACATGGAGAACAGGTAGCTTTGTTTTGCTGATGGGAAGTATGCAAGTTGCCAACAGGCACTCTGGAGAAGTGTATGGTGTTTCCTGAAACATCTAAAAAACAAAGCAACAGAGCCTAGGGCACTTCCATGTATGGTGCTATAGCTTAGGGAAATTAAAATCAAAAAGACACAGCCACCCCAAAGTTTGGGAGGGCTCAGTTTACAAGAACCTCGTTTACGGTACAAGTTCAATATCCCAGAAAGCGAAAAGTGGATAAAGGAGTTGTGGTACTTACATACAATGCAATATCACTCAGCAATGAAATCTATGTCATCAGGCCCATAGCAGCATAATTAGTGGATTGAGGTATGATGATTCTAACTGAAATAAGTCACACAGAAAAAGAAACATCATAAGTTATCATTAATACATGGAATGTAAACTTGGCTACACATGAACTGAATTACAAAACAGAACAGGGTCTCAAATTTAGAAAACCAACTTATGCTTGCTTAAGGGGAAAGGTGAATTGTGGGCTGCATAAACCAGAGATTGAAATTAGCACAGATACCATTCCAGAAGGCAAATATATGATAGACAATACCTTCCACTTGCTCAACCAAATGGACTCAACAGCCCATATTCAATGCCTAGGAATATAAGTGACTAGTAGGAATCTTAAAACCTATGGATTTATATGTCTCTGTAAGAGAATCAAGCGTGTGTACAGCGGCATAAACGCAGCAGTCAAAATCAGCTAAATCCCATTATAAAAATAAATTTCTTAAACAAAACACAATGACAGTGAAATAGAGAGCAAATCTTTCATTTGGGGGCTCGTGGTGCAACCTGGATTTACCACATCTACACCCAGAGCTGGGTGACACATAAGTCTGGACATACGGGGCTGATAGGTTTGGTGAGGTTCGGTGAGCAAATGCAGACCCTTTGAAGTCATATTGCATGGTACACATTCCATGGGTCTCAACTCTCCAGGATTAAGGGATTCTTCCTTCCGCTAAAACATGCATGTGGAACCCAGAGTATGATCCACCGTGTGATCGGGAAACGTGTTCAAAGGTGTCTAAGTTTTCATCCCCTGGTACTCGGGTGCAACATTCCAGACGCTTTGCTAACACTCTCCCCACTTGGAGAGTCAGTGCCTTTAACCTCCTGTTTGGCCCAGTTTGCAATTTCTGCGGAAGATGAACAGAAATAGGGAGAACAAATGAGAGACTAGCTGGAGGTGTCTGGACAGGCAAATTTAACTCTCATTTCCCACCAGGAAGAGGAATTAACAAAAGGATCAGTGTGCCATGCTGGAAACACACTAGGGCCTGAAGCAGTCCTGCGGTGTTGCGGCCAGCTCACAAGAAAGCGACTTGAAGAAAGGAGCTCAGGCGCACTGTAATTCGCAAACCTGCAGAGTTATATATGACAGCAATCGTCCAAAAATATATTGAAGTAAGGCTGCCAAGAGGACTTGAAAGCGGGGCAGAATTGCAGGAAACCGATTTCAGGAGGTAGACTGGAATTGCATTTAAAGCATAGGAAAAGAGGCAGAACGTCGACAGTGATGCACTTGGCCAAAAAGGGCGTATGCGTTTTTTCCTGAATATATTCAGGAAAAAACGCATACGCCCTTTTTGGCCAACCAAGCAAGCTTGCGAAGGAAATCGGCACTACAATGAGGTCTCACTGCCCCCGGTTAAAAGGGCCATCTGAAAAAAGAGTAAAATCCAGAAAGGCAGGACAGGCCATGGACAACAGGGAGCCTTGTTATGCTGATGGGCATGATGTAAATTGCCAACAGCCACTCTGGAGAAGTGTATGGTGTTTCCTGAAACATCTAAAAAACAAAGCAACAGAGCCTAGGGACTTCCACTTATGGTCCTATAGCTTAGGGAAATTAAAATCAAAAAGACACATCCACCCCAATTGTGGGACAGCTGTGTTTACAAGAACCTCGTTTACGGTACCATTTCAATATCCCAGAAAGCGAAAAATGGATAAAGAAGTTGTGGTACTTACGTAAAATGCAATATCACTCAGCAATGAAATCTATGTTATGAGGCCCGTAGCAGCATAATGAGTGGATCCAGGTACGATGATTCTAAGTGAAATAAGTCACACAGAAAAAGAAACATCATAAGATATCTCTAATACACGAAAGGTAAACTTGGCTACACAGGAACTGAATTACAAAACAGAACAGTGTCTCAAACTTAGAATACCACCTTATGCTTGCTTAAGGGGAAAGGTGAGTTGGGGAGCTTCATAAAACCAGAGATTGAAATTAGCACAGATACCATTCCATAAGCCAATTATGTAATAGACCAGACCTACTCCTGGCTCAAGGAAAAGGACTCAACACCCCATATTCAACGCCTAGGAATATACCTGACTAGTAAGAATCTTAAAACCTATGGATTTATATGTCTCTGTAAGAGAATCATGCATGTGTACAGAGGCATAAAAGCAGTAGTGAAAATCAGATAAATCCCATTATAAAAATAAATTCCTTAAAGAAAACACAATGACAGTGAAATAGAGAGCAATTCTTAAATAATTCATTCAGGGCTTGTAATGCAACCTGGATTTACCACATCTACACCCAGAGCTTGGTGACATATAAGGATGGACATTTGGGGCTGATAGGATTGGTGAGATTCGGTGAGCAAATGCAGACCCTTTGAAGTCATATTGCATGGTACCCATTCCATGGGTCCCAACTCTCCTGGTTTAAGGGATTCTTCCTTCAGCTAAAACATGCACGGGGAACCCAGAGTATGGTCTGCAGTGTGATCGGGAAACGTTTTTAAATGCATCTCAGATTTCTTCCCCTGGTACTCGGGTTCAACATTGCAGACCCTTTACTAACATTCTCCCCACTTGGAGAGTCAGTGCCTTTAACCTCCTGTTTGGCCCAGTTTGCATTTTCTGTGGAAGATGAACAGGAATAAGGAGAACCAATGAGAGACTAGCTGGAGGAGTCTGGACAGGCAAATATAACTCTCATTTCCTTCCAGGAAGTGGAATTAACCAAAGGCTCAGTGTGCAGTGCTGGAATCAGATTAGGGTCTGAAGCAATCCTGCGGTTTTGCGGCCAGCTCACAAGAAAGCGAGTTGAAAAATGGAGCTCAGGGGCACTGTAATTCACAAACCTGCAGAGTTATAAATGACAGCTTTCGTCCTAAAATATACTGAAGTAAGGCTGCCAAGAGGACTTGAAAGCGGGGCAGAATTGCAAAAAACCGATTTCAGTAGGTAGACCGGAATTGCATTTAAAGCATCGGAAAAGAGGCAGAACGTCGACAGTGATGCACTTGGCCAAAAAAAGCGTATGGGTTTTTTCCTGAATATATTCAGGAAAAAACGCATACGCCCTTTTTGGCCAACCAAGCAAGCTTGCAAAGGAAATCTGAACTACAATGCAGTCTCACTTCCCCCCGGTCAAAAGGGCCATCTGAAGAAAGTGTAAAATCCAGAAAGTCAGGACAGGACATGGAGAACAGGTAGCTTTGTTTTGCTGATGGGAAGTATGCAAGTTGCCAACAGGCACTCTGGAGAAGTGTATGGTGTTTCCTGAAACATCTAAAAAACAAAGCAACAGAGCCTAGGGCACTTCCATGTATGGTGCTATAGCTTAGGGAAATTAAAATCAAAAAGACACAGCCACCCCAAAGTTTGGGAGGGCTCAGTTTACAAGAACCTCGTTTACGGTACAAGTTCAATATCCCAGAAAGCGAAAAGTGGATAAAGGAGTTGTGGTACTTACATACAATGCAATATCACTCAGCAATGAAATCTATGTCATCAGGCCCATAGCAGCATAATTAGTGGATTGAGGTATGATGATTCTAACTGAAATAAGTCACACAGAAAAAGAAACATCATAAGTTATCATTAATACATGGAATGTAAACTTGGCTACACATGAACTGAATTACAAAACAGAACAGGGTCTCAAATTTAGAAAACCAACTTATGCTTGCTTAAGGGGAAAGGTGAATTGTGGGCTGCATAAACCGGAGATTGAAATTAGCACAGATACCATTCCAGAAGGCAAATATATGATAGACAATACCTTCCACTTGCTCAACCAAATGGACTCAACAGCCCATATTCAATGCCTAGGAATATAAGTGACTAGTAGGAATCTTAAAACCTATGGATTTATATGTCTCTGTAAGAGAATCAAGCGTGTGTACAGCGGCATAAACGCAGCAGTCAAAATCAGCTAAATCCCATTATAAAAATAAATTTCTTAAACAAAACACAATGACAGTGAAATAGAGAGCAAATCTTTCATTTGGGGGCTCGTGGTGCAACCTGGATTTACCACATCTACACCCAGAGCTGGGTGACACATAAGTCTGGACATACGGGGCTGATAGGTTTCGTGAGGTTCGGTGAGCAAATGCAGACCCTTTGAAGTCATATTGCATGGTACACATTCCATGGGTCTCAACTCTCCAGGATTAAGGGATTCTTCCTTCCGCTAAAACATGCATGTGGAACCCAGAGTATGATCCACCGTGTGATCGGGAAATGTGTTCAAATGTGTCTAAGTTTTCATCCCCTGGTACTCGGGTGCAACATTCCAGAGGCTTTGCTAACACTCTCCCCACTTGGAGAGTCAGTGCCTTTAACCTCCTGTTTGGCCCAGTTTGCAATTTCTGCAGAAGATGAACAGAAATAGGGAGAACAAATGAGAGACTAGCTGGAGGTGGCTGGACAGGCAAATTTAACTCTCATTTCCCACCAGGAAGAGGAATTAACAAAAGGATCAGTGTGCCATGCTGGAAACACACTAGGGCCTGAAGCAGTCCTGAGGTGTTGCGGCCAGCTCACAAGAAAGCGACTTGAAGAAAGGAGCTCAGGCGCACTGTAATTCGCAAACCTGCAGAGTTATATATGACAGCAATCGTCCAAAAATATATTGAAGTAAGGCTGCCAAGAGGACTTGAAAGCGGGGCAGAATTGCAGGAAACCGATTTCAGGAGGTAGACTGGAATTGCATTTAAAGCATAGGAAAAGAGGCAGAACGTCGACAGTGATGCACTTGGCCAAAAAGGGCGTATGCGTTTTTTCCTGAATATATTCAGGAAAAAACGCATACGCCCTTTTTGGCCAACCAAGCAAGCTTGCGAAGGAAATCGGCACTACAATGATGTCTCACTGCCCCCGGTTAAAAGGGCCATCTGAAAAAAGAGTAAAATCCAGAAAGGCAGGACAGGCCATGGACAACAGGGAGCCTTGTTATGCTGATGGGCATGATGTAAATTGCCAACAGCCACTCTGGAGAAGTGTATGGTGTTTCCTGAAACATCTAAAAAACAAAGCAACAGAGCCTAGGGACTTCCACTTATGGTCCTATAGCTTAGGGAAATTAAAATCAAAAAGACACAGCCACCCCAGAGTTTGGCATGGCTCTGTTTACAAGGACCTCGTTTACGGTAGAAGTTCAATATCCCAGAAAGCAAAAAATCGATAAAGAAGTTGTGGTACTTACGTACAATGCAATATCACTCAGCAATGAAATCTATGTCATCAGGCCCATAGCAGTATAATGAGTGGATTCAGGTACGATGATTCTAAGTGAAATAAGTCACACAGAAAAAGAAACATCATAAGATATCACTAATACACGGAATGTAAACTTGGCTACACAGGAACTGAATTACAAAACAGAACAGGGTCTCAAATGTAGAAAACCACCTTATGCTTGCTTAAGTGGAAAGGTGAATTGGGGTGCTGCATAAACCAGAAATTGAAATTAGCACAAATACCGTTCCATAAGCCAAATACGTAATAGGCAAGACCTACTCCTTGCTCAGCGAAATGGACTCAAAACCCCATATTCAATGCCTAGGAATATACCTGACTAGTAAGAATCTTAAAACCTATGGATTTATATGTCTCCATAAGAGAATCAAGCATGTGTAAACTGGCATAAACGCAGCAGTGAAAATCCACTAAATCCCATTATAAAAATACATTTCTTAAACAAAACATAATGACAGTGAAATAGAGAGCAATTCTTAGATAATTCATTCAGGGCTTGTGATGCAAGCTGGATTTTCAACTTCTACACCCGGAGCGGGGTGACACATAAGTCTGGACACTTGGGGCTGATAGGATTGGTGAGGTTCGGTGAGCAAATGCAGACCCTGTGAAGTCATATTGCATGGTACCCATTCCATGGGTGCCAACTCTCCAGGTATAAGGGACTATTTCTTCCGCTAAAACATGCATGGGGAACCCAGAGTATGGTCCACCGTATGATCGGGAAAAGTTTTTAAATGTATCTCCGGTACTGGTACTCGGGTTCAACATTCCAGTTTGTTTACTAACACTCTCCCCACTTGGAGAGTCAGTGCCTTTAACCTCCTGTTTGACCCAGTTTGCAATTTCTGTGGAAGATGACGTGTAATAGGGAGAACCAATGAGAGACTAGCTGTAGCTGTCTGGCCCGGCAAATTTAACTCTCATGTCCCACCAGGAAGAGGAATTAACCAAAGGCTCAGTGTGCAGTGTGGGAACAAGATTACGGCCTGAAGTGATCTAGTGGTTTTGCGGCCAGCTCACATGAAAGCGAGTTGAAGAAAGGAGCTCAGGGACACTGTAATTCACAAACCTGCCGACATATAAATGACAGCTATCGTCCAAAATTATATTGAAGTAAGGCTACCAAGAGGACTTGAAAGCGGGGCACAATTGCAGTAAACCGATTTCAGGAGGTAGACTGGAATTGCATTTAAAGCATAAGAAAAGAGGCAGAACGTCGACAATGATGCACTTGGCCAAAAAGGGCGTATGCGTTTTTTCCTGAATATATTCAGGAAAGAACGCATATGCCCTTTTTGGCCAACCAAGCAAGCTTGCAAAGGAAATCTGCACTACAATGAAGTCTCACTTCCCCCCGGTCAAAAGGGCCATCTGAAAAAAGTGTAAAACCCAGAAAGGCAGGACAGGCCATGGAGAACAGGGAGCCTTATATGCTGATGAGCAGGATGTAAATTGCCAACAGCCACTCTGGAGAAGTGTATGGTGTTTCCTGAAACATCGAAAAAACAAAGTAACAGAGCCTAGGGCACTTCCACTTATGGTTCTATGGCTTAGGGAAATTAAAATCAAAAAGACACATCCACCCCAATTGTGGGACAGCTGTGTTTACAAGAACCTCGTTTACGGTACCATTTCAATATCCCAGAAAGCGAAAAATGGATAAAGAAGTTGTGGTACTTACGTAAAATGCAATATCACTCAGCAATGAAATCTATGTCATCAGGCCCATAGCAGTATAATGAGTGGATTCAGGTACGATGATTCTAAGTGAAATAAGTCACACAGAAAAAGAAACATCATAAGATATCACTAATACACGGAATGTAAACTTGGCTACACAGGAACTGAATTACAAAACAGAACAGGGTCTCAAATGTAGAAAACCACCTTATGCTTGCTTAAGTGGAAAGGTGAGTTGGGGTGCTGCATAAACCAGAAATTGAAATTAGCACAAATACCGTTCCATAAGCCAAATACGTAATAGGCAAGACCTACTCCTTGCTCAGCGAAATGGACTCAAAACCCCATATTCAATGCCTAGGAATATACCTGACTAGTAAGAATCTTAAAACCTATGGATTTATATGTCTCCATAAGAGAATCAAGCATGTGTAAACTGGCATAAACGCAGCAGTGAAAATCCACTAAATCCCATTATAAAAATACATTTCTTAAACAAAACATAATGACAGTGAAATAGAGAGCAATTCTTAGATAATTCATTCAGGGCTTGTGATGCAAGCTGGATTTTCAACTTCTACACCCGGAGCGGGGTGACACATAAGTCTGGACACTTGGGGCTGATAGGATTGGTGAGGTTCGGTGAGCAAATGCAGACCCTGTGAAGTCATATTGCATGGTACCCATTCCATGGGTGCCAACTCTCCAGGTATAAGGGACTATTTCTTCCGCTAAAACATGCATGGGGAACCCAGAGTATGGTCCACCGTATGATCGGGAAAAGTTTTTAAATGTATCTCTGGTACTGGTACTCGGGTTCAACATTCCAGTTTGTTTACTAACACTCTCCCCACTTGGAGAGTCAGTGCCTTTAACCTCCTGTTTGACCCAGTTTGCAATTTCTGTGGAAGATGACGTGTAATAGGGAGAACCAATGAGAGACTAGCTGTAGCTGTCTGGCCCGGCAAATTTAACTCTCATGTCCCACCAGGAAGAGGAATTAACCAAAGGCTCAGTGTGCAGTGTGGGAACAAGATTACGGCCTGAAGTGATCTAGTGGTTTTGCGGCCAGCTCACATGAAAGCGAGTTGAAGAAAGGAGCTCAGGGACACTGTCATTCACAAACCTGCCGACATATAAATGACAGCTATCGTCCAAAATTATATTGAAGTAAGGCTACCAAGAGGACTTGAAAGCGGGGCACAATTGCAGTAAACCGATTTCAGGAGGTAGACTGGAATTGCATTTAAAGCATAAGAAAAGAGGCAGAACGTCGACAATGATGCACTTGGCCAAAAAGGGCGTATGCGTTTTTTCCTGAATATATTCAGGAAAGAACGCATATGCCCTTTTTGGCCAACCAAGCAAGCTTGCAAAGGAAATCTGCACTACAATGAAGTCTCACTTCCCCCCGGTCAAAAGGGCCATCTGAAAAAAGTGTAAAACCCAGAAAGGCAGGACAGGCCATGGAGAACAGGGAGCCTTATATGCTGATGAGCAGGATGTAAATTGCCAACAGCCACTCTGGAGAAGTGTATGGTGTTTCCTGAAACATCGAAAAAACAAAGTAACAGAGCCTAGGGCACTTCCACTTATGGTTCTATGGCTTAGGGAAATTAAAATCAAAAAGACACATCCACCCCAATTGTGGGACAGCTGTGTTTACAAGAACCTCGTTTACGGTACCATTTCAATATCCCAGAAAGCGAAAAATGGATAAAGAAGTTGTGGTACTTACGTAAAATGCAATATCACTCAGCAATGAAATCTATGTTATGAGGCCCGTAGCAGCATAATGAGTGGATCCAGGTACGATGATTCTAAGTGAAATAAGTCACACAGAAAAAGAAACATCATAAGATATCTCTAATACACGAAAGGTAAACTTGGCTACACAGGAACTGAATTACAAAACAGAACAGTGTCTCAAACTTAGAATACCACCTTATGCTTGCTTAAGGGGAAAGGTGAGTTGGGGAGCTTCATAAAACCAGAGATTGAAATTAGCACAGATACCATTCCATAAGCCAATTATGTAATAGACCAGACCTACTCCTGGCTCAAGGAAAAGGACTCAACACCCCATATTCAATGCCTAGGAATATACCTGACTAGTAAGAATCTTAAAACCTATGGATTTATATGTCTCTGTAAGAGAATCATGCATGTGTACAGCGGCATAAAAGCAGTAGTGAAAATCAGATAAATCCCATTATAAAAATAAATTCCTTAAAGAAAACACAATGACAGTGAAATAGAGAGCAATTCTTAAATAATTCATTCAGGGCTTGTAATGCAACCTGGATTTACCACATCTACACCCAGAGCTTGGTGACATATAAGGATGGACATTTGGGGCTGATAGGATGGTGAGATTCGGTGAGCAAATGCAGACCCTTTGAAGTCATATTGCATGGTACCCATTCCATGGGTCCCAACTCTCCTGGTTTAAGGGATTCTTCCTTCAGCTAAAACATGCACGGGGAACCCAGAGTATGGTCTGCAGTGTGATCGGGAAACGTTTTTAAATGCATCTCAGATTTCTTCCCCTGGTACTCGGGTTCAACATTGCAGACCCTTTACTAACATTCTCCCCACTTGGAGAGTCAGTGCCTTTAACCTCCTGTTTGGCCCAGTTTGCATTTTCTGTGGAAGATGAACAGGAATAAGGAGAACCAATGAGAGACTAGCTGGAGGAGTCTGGACAGGCAAATATAACTCTCATTTCCTTCCAGGAAGTGGAATTAACCAAAGGCTCAGTGTGCAGTGCTGGAATCAGATTAGGGTCTGAAGCAATCCTGCGGTTTTGCGGCCAGCTCACAAGAAAGCGAGTTGAAAAATGGAGCTCAGGGGCACTGTAATTCACAAACCTGCAGAGTTATAAATGACAGCTTTCGTCCTAAAATATACTGAAGTAAGGCTGCCAAGAGGACTTGAAAGCGGGGCAGAATTGCAAAAAACCGATTTCAGTAGGTAGACCGGAATTGCATTTAAAGCATCGGAAAAGAGGCAGAACGTCGACAGTGATGCACTTGGCCAAAAAAAGCGTATGGGTTTTTTCCTGAATATATTCAGGAAAAAACGCATACGCCCTTTTTGGCCAACCAAGCAAGCTTGCAAAGGAAATCTGAACTACAATGCAGTCTCACTTCCCCCCGGTCAAAAGGGCCATCTGAAGAAAGTGTAAAATCCAGAAAGTCAGGACAGGACATGGAGAACAGGTAGCTTTGTTTTGCTGATGGGAAGTATGCAAGTTGCCAACAGGCACTCTGGAGAAGTGTATGGTGTTTCCTGAAACATCTAAAAAACAAAGCAACAGAGCCTAGGGCACTTCCATGTATGGTGCTATAGCTTAGGGAAATTAAAATCAAAAAGACACAGCCACCCCAAAGTTTGGGAGGGCTCAGTTTACAAGAACCTCGTTTACGGTACAAGTTCAATATCCCAGAAAGCGAAAAGTGGATAAAGGAGTTGTGGTACTTACATACAATGCAATATCACTCAGCAATGAAATCTATGTCATCAGGCCCATAGCAGCATAATTAGTGGATTGAGGTATGATGATTCTAACTGAAATAAGTCACACAGAAAAAGAAACATCATAAGTTATCATTAATACATGGAATGTAAACTTGGCTACACATGAACTGAATTACAAAACAGAACAGGGTCTCAAATTTAGAAAACCAACTTATGCTTGCTTAAGGGGAAAGGTGAATTGTGGGCTGCATAAACCAGAGATTGAAATTAGCACAGATACCATTCCAGAAGGCAAATATATGATAGACAATACCTTCCACTTGCTCAACCAAATGGACTCAACAGCCCATATTCAATGCCTAGGAATATAAGTGACTAGTAGGAATCTTAAAACCTATGGATTTATATGTCTCTGTAAGAGAATCAAGCGTGTGTACAGCGGCATAAACGCAGCAGTCAAAATCAGCTAAATCCCATTATAAAAATAAATTTCTTAAACAAAACACAATGACAGTGAAATAGAGAGCAAATCTTTCATTTGGGGGCTCGTGGTGCAACCTGGATTTACCACATCTACACCCAGAGCTGGGTGACACATAAGTCTGGACATACGGGGCTGATAGGTTTGGTGAGGTTCGGTGAGCAAATGCAGACCCTTTGAAGTCATATTGCATGGTACACATTCCATGGGTCTCAACTCTCCAGGATTAAGGGATTCTTCCTTCCGCTAAAACATGCATGTGGAACCCAGAGTATGATCCACCGTGTGATCGGGAAACGTGTTCAAAGGTGTCTAAGTTTTCATCCCCTGGTACTCGGGTGCAACATTCCAGACGCTTTGCTAACACTCTCCCCACTTGGAGAGTCAGTGCCTTTAACCTCCTGTTTGGCCCAGTTTGCAATTTCTGCGGAAGATGAACAGAAATAGGGAGAACAAATGAGAGACTAGCTGGAGGTGTCTGGACAGGCAAATTTAACTCTCATTTCCCACCAGGAAGAGGAATTAACAAAAGGATCAGTGTGCCATGCTGGAAACACACTAGGGCCTGAAGCAGTCCTGCGGTGTTGCGGCCAGCTCACAAGAAAGCGACTTGAAGAAAGGAGCTCAGGCGCACTGTAATTCGCAAACCTGCAGAGTTATATATGACAGCAATCGTCCAAAAATATATTGAAGTAAGGCTGCCAAGAGGACTTGAAAGCGGGGCAGAATTGCAGGAAACCGATTTCAGGAGGTAGACTGGAATTGCATTTAAAGCATAGGAAAAGAGGCAGAACGTCGACAGTGATGCACTTGGCCAAAAAGGGCGTATGCGTTTTTTCCTGAATATATTCAGGAAAAAACGCATACGCCCTTTTTGGCCAACCAAGCAAGCTTGCGAAGGAAATCGGCACTACAATGAGGTCTCACTGCCCCCGGTTAAAAGGGCCATCTGAAAAAAGAGTAAAATCCAGAAAGGCAGGACAGGCCATGGAGAACAGGGAGCCTTGTTATGCTGATGGGCATGATGTAAATTGCCAACAGCCACTCTGGAGAAGTGTATGGTGTTTCCTGAAACATCTAAAAAACAAAGCAACAGAGCCTAGGGACTTCCACTTATGGTCCTATAGCTTAGGGAAATTAAAATCAAAAAGACACAGCCACCCCAGAGTTTGGCATGGCTCTGTTTACAAGGACCTCGTTTACGGTAGAAGTTCAATATCCCAGAAAGCAAAAAATCGATAAAGAAGTTGTGGTACTTATGTACAATGCAATATCACTCAGCAATGAAATCTATGTCATCAGGCCCATAGCAGTATAATGAGTGGATTCAGGTACGATGATTCTAAGTGAAATAAGTCACACAGAAAAAGAAACATCATAAGATATCACTAATACACGGAATGTAAACTTGGCTACACAGGAACTGAATTACAAAACAGAACAGGGTCTCAAATGTAGAAAACCACCTTATGCTTGCTTAAGTGGAAAGGTGAGTTGGGGTGCTGCATAAACCAGAAATTGAAATTAGCACAAATACCGTTCCATAAGCCAAATACGTAATAGGCAAGACCTACTCCTTGCTCAGCGAAATGGACTCAAAACCCCATATTCAATGCCTAGGAATATACCTGACTAGTAAGAATCTTAAAACCTATGGATTTATATGTCTCCATAAGAGAATCAAGCATGTGTAAACTGGCATAAATGCAGCAGTGAAAATCCACTAAATCCCATTATAAAAATACATTTCTTAAACAAAACATAATGACAGTGAAATAGAGAGCAATTCTTAGATAATTCATTCAGGGCTTGTGATGCAAGCTGGATTTTCAACTTCTACACCCGGAGCGGGGTGACACATAAGTCTGGACACTTGGGGCTGATAGGATTGGTGAGGTTCGGTGAGCAAATGCAGACCCTGTGAAGTCATATTGCATGGTACCCATTCCATGGGTGCCAACTCTCCAGGTATAAGGGACTATTTCTTCCGCTAAAACATGCATGGGGAACCCAGAGTATGGTCCACCGTATGATCGGGAAAAGTTTTTAAATGTATCTCCGGTACTGGTACTCGGGTTCAACATTCCAGTTTGTTTACTAACACTCTCCCCACTTGGAGAGTCAGTGCCTTTAACCTCCTGTTTGACCCAGTTTGCAATTTCTGTGGAAGATGACGTGTAATAGGGAGAACCAATGAGAGACTAGCTGTAGCTGTCTGGCCCGGCAAATTTAACTCTCATGTCCCACCAGGAAGAGGAATTAACCAAAGGCTCAGTGTGCAGTGTGGGAACAAGATTACGGCCTGAAGTGATCTAGTGGTTTTGCGGCCAGCTCACATGAAAGCGAGTTGAAGAAAGGAGCTCAGGGACACTGTAATTCACAAACCTGCCGACATATAAATGACAGCTATCGTCCAAAATTATATTGAAGTAAGGCTACCAAGAGGACTTGAAAGTGGGGCACAATTGCAGTAAACCGATTTCAGGAGGTAGACTGGAATTGCATTTAAAGCATAAGAAAAGAGGCAGAACGTCGACAATGATGCACTTGGCCAAAAAGGGCGTATGCGTTTTTTCCTGAATATATTCAGGAAAGAACGCATATGCCCTTTTTGGCCAACCAAGCAAGCTTGCAAAGGAAATCTGCACTACAATGAAGTCTCACTTCCCCCCGGTCAAAAGGGCCATCTGAAAAAAGTGTAAAACCCAGAAAGGCAGGACAGGCCATGGAGAACAGGGAGCCTTATATGCTGATGAGCAGGATGTAAATTGCCAACAGCCACTCTGGAGAAGTGTATGGTGTTTCCTGAAACATCGAAAAAACAAAGTAACAGAGCCTAGGGCACTTCCACTTATGGTTCTATGGCTTAGGGAAATTAAAATCAAAAAGACACATCCACCCCAATTGTGGGACAGCTGTGTTTACAAGAACCTCGTTTACGGTACCATTTCAATATCCCAGAAAGCGAAAAATGGATAAAGAAGTTGTGGTACTTACGTAAAATGCAATATCACTCAGCAATGAAATCTATGTTATGAGGCCCGTAGCAGCATAATGAGTGGATCCAGGTACGATGATTCTAAGTGAAATAAGTCACACAGAAAAAGAAACATCATAAGATATCTCTAATACACGAAAGGTAAACTTGGCTACACAGGAACTGAATTACAAAACAGAACAGTGTCTCAAACTTAGAATACCAACTTATGCTTGCTTAAGGGGAAAGGTGAGTTGGGGAGCTTCATAAAACCAGAGATTGAAATTAGCACAGATACCATTCCATAAGCCAATTATGTAATAGACCAGACCTACTCCTGGCTCAAGGAAAAGGACTCAACACCCCATATTCAATGCCTAGGAATATACCTGACTAGTAAGAATCTTAAAACCTATGGATTTATATGTCTCTGTAAGAGAATCATGCATGTGTACAGCAGCATAAAAGCAGTAGTGAAAATCAGATAAATCCCATTATAAAAATAAATTCCTTAAAGAAAACACAATGACAGTGAAATAGAGAGCAATTCTTAAATAATTCATTCAGGGCTTGTGATGCAACCTGGATTTACCACATCTACACCCAGAGCTTGGTGACATATAAGGATGGACATTTGGGGCTGATAGGATTGGTGAGATTCGGTGAGCAAATGCAGACCCTTTGAAGTCATATTGCATGGTACCCATTCCATGGGTCCCAACTCTCCTGGTTTAAGGGATTCTTCCTTCAGCTAAAACATGCACGGGGAACCCAGAGTATGGTCTGCAGTGTGATCGGGAAACGTTTTTAAATGCATCTCAGATTTCTTCCCCTGGTACTCGGGTTCAACATTGCAGACCCTTTACTAACATTCTCCCCACTTGGAGAGTCAGTGCCTTTAACCTCCTGTTTGGCCCAGTTTGCATTTTCTGTGGAAGATGAACAGGAATAAGGAGAACCAATGAGAGACTAGCTGGAGGAGTCTGGACAGGCAAATTTAACTCTCATTTCCTTCCAGGAAGTGGAATTAACCAAAGGCTCAGTGTGCAGTGCTGGAATCAGATTAGGGTCTGAAGCAATCCTGCGGTTTTGCGGCCAGCACACAAGAAAGCGAGTTGAAAAATGGAGCTCAGGGGCACTGTAATTCACAAACCTGCAGAGTTATAAATGACAGCTATCGTCCTAAAATATACTGAAGTAAGGCTGCCAAGAGGACTTGAAAGCGGGGCAGAATTGCAAAAAACCGATTTCACTAGGTAGACTGGAATTGCATTTAAAGCATCGGAAAAGAGGCAGAACGTCGACAGTGATGCACTTGGCCAAAAAAAGCGTATGGGTTTTTTCCTGAATATATTCAGGAAAAAACGCATACGCCCTTTTTGGCCAACCAAGCAAGCTTGCAAAGGAAATCTGAACTACAATGCAGTCTCACTTCCCCCCGGTCAAAAGGGCCATCTGAAGAAAGTGTAAAATCCAGAAAGTCAGGACAGGCCATGGAGAACAGGTAGCTTTGTTTTGCTGATGGGAAGTATGCAAGTTGCCAACAGGCACTCTGGAGAAGTGTATGGTGTTTCCTGAAACATCTAAAAAACAAAGCAACAGAGCCTAGGGCACTTCCATGTATGGTGCTATAGCTTAGGGAAATTAAAATCAAAAAGACACAGTCACCCCAAAGTTTGGGAGGGCTCGGTTTACAAGAACCTCGTTTACGGTACAAGTTCAATATCCCAGAAAGCGAAAAGTGGATAAAGGAGTTGTGGTACTTACATACAATGCAATATCACTCAGCAATGAAATCTATGTCATCAGGCCCGTAGCAGCATAATTAGTGGATTGAGGTATGATGATTCTAACTGAAATAAGTCACACAGAAAAAGAAACATCATAAGTTATCATTAATACATGGAATGTAAACTTGGCTACACATGAACTGAATTACAAAACAAAACAGGTTCTCAAATTTAGAAAACCAACTTATGCTTGCTTAAGGGGAAAGGTGAATTGGGGGCTGCATAAACCGGAGATTGAAATTAGCACAGATACCATTCCAGAAGGCAAATATATGATAGACAATACCTTCCACTTGCTCAACCAAATGGACTCAACAGCCCATATTCAATGCCTAGGAATATAAGTGACTAGTAGGAATCTTAAAACCTATGGATTTATATGTCTCTGTAAGAGAATCAAGCGTGTGTACAGCGGCATAAACGCAGCAGTCAAAATCAGCTAAATCCCATTATAAAAATAAATTTCTTAAACAAAACACAATGACAGTGAAATAGAGAGCAAATCTTTCATTTGGGGGCTCGTGGTGCAACCTGGATTTACCACATCTACACCCAGAGCTAGGTGACACATAAGTCTGGACATACGGGGCTGATAGGTTTGGTGAGGTTCGGTGAGCAAATGCAGACCCTTTGAAGTCATATTGCATGGTACACATTCCATGGGTCTCAACTCTCCAGGTTTAAGGGATTCTTCCTTCCGCTAAAACATACATGTGGAACCCAGAGTATGATCCACCGTGTGATCGGGAAACGTGTTCAAAGGTGTCTAAGTTTTCATCCCCTGGTACTCGGGTGCAACATTCCAGACGCTTTGCTAACACTCTCCCCACTTGGAGAGTCAGTGCCTTTAACCTCCTGTTTGGCCCAGTTTGCAATTTCTGCGGAAGATGAACAGAAATAGGGAGAACAAATGAGAGACTAGCTGGAGGTGTCTGGACAGGCAAATTTAACTCTCATTTCCCACCAGGAAGAGGAATTAACAAAAGGATCAGTGTGCCATGCTGGAAACACACTAGGGCCTGAAGCAGTCCTGCGGTGTTGCGGCCAGCTCACAAGAAAGCAACTTGAAGAAAGGAGCTCAGGCGCACTGTAATTCGCAAACCTTCAGAGTTATATATGACAGCAATCGTCCAAAAATATATTGAAGTAAGGCTGCCAAGAGGACTTGAAAGCGGGGCAGAATTGCAGGAAACCGATTTCAGGAGGTAGACTGGAATTGCATTTAAAGCATAGGAAAAGAGGCAGAACGTCGACAGTGATGCACTTGGCCAAAAAGGGCGTATGCGTTTTTTCCTGAATATATTCAGGAAAAAACGCATACGCCCTTTTTGACCAACCAAGCAAGCTTGCGAAGGAAATCTGCACTACAATGATGTCTCACTGCCCCTGGTTAAAAGGGCCATCTGAAAAAAGAGTAAAATCCAGAAAGGCAGCACAGGCCATGGAGAACAGGGAGCCTTGTTATGCTGATGGGCATGATGTAAATTGCCAACAGCCACTCTGGAGAAGTGTATGGTGTTTCCTGAAACATCTAAAAAACAAAGCAACAGAGCCTAGGGACTTCCACTTATGGTCCTATAGCTTAGGGAAATTAAAATCAAAAAGACACAGCCACCCCAGAGTTTGGCATGGCTCTGTTTACAAGGACCTCGTTTACGGTAGAAGTTCAATATCCCAGAAAGCAAAAAATCGATAAAGAAGTTGTGGTACTTACGTACAATGCAATATCACTCAGCAATGAAATCTATGTCATCAGGCCCATAGCAGTATAATGAGTGGATTCAGGTACGATGATTCTAAGTGAAATAAGTCACACAGAAAAAGAAACATCATAAGATATCACTAATACACGGAATGTAAACTTGGCTACACAGGAACTGAATTACAAAACAGAACAGGGTCTCAAATGTAGAAAACCACCTTATGCTTGCTTAAGTGGAAAGGTGAGTTGGGGTGCTGCATAAACCAGAAATTGAAATTAGCACAAATACCGTTCCATAAGCCAAATACGTAATAGGCAAGACCTACTCCTTGCTCAGTGAAATGGACTCAAAACCCCATATTCAATGCCTAGGAATATACCTGACTAGTAAGAATCTTAAAACCTATGGATTTATATGTCTCCATAAGAGAATCAAGCATGTGTAAACTGGCATAAATGCAGCAGTGAAAATCCACTAAATCCCATTATAAAAATACATTTCTTAAACAAAACATAATGACAGTGAAATAGAGAGCAATTCTTAGATAATTCATTCAGGGCTTGTGATGCAAGCTGGATTTTCAACTTCTACACCCGGAGCGGGGTGACACATAAGTCTGGACACTTGGGGCTGATAGGATTGGTGAGGTTCGGTGAGCAAATGCAGACCCTGTGAAGTCATATTGCATGGTACCCATTCCATGGGTGCCAACTCTCCAGGTATAAGGGACTATTTCTTCCGCTAAAACATGCATGGGGAACCCAGAGTATGGTCCACCGTATGATCGGGAAAAGTTTTTAAATGTATCTCCGGTACTGGTACTCGGGTTCAACATTCCAGTTTGTTTACTAACACTCTCCCCACTTGGAAAGTCAGTGCCTTTAACCTCCTGTTTGACCCAGTTTGCAATTTCTGTGGAAGATGACGTGTAATAGGGAGAACCAATGAGAGACTAGCTGTAGCTGTCTGGCCCGGCAAATTTAACTCTCATGTCCCACCAGGAAGAGGAATTAACCAAAGGCTCAGTGTGCAGTGTGGGAACAAGATTACGGCCTGAAGTGATCTAGTGGTTTTGCGGCCAGCTCACATGAAAGCGAGTTGAAGAAAGGAGCTCAGGGACACTGTAATTCACAAACCTGCCGACATATAAATGACAGCTATCGTCCAAAATTATATTGAAGTAAGGCTACCAAGAGGACTTGAAAGTGGGGCACAATTGCAGTAAACCGATTTCAGGAGGTAGACTGGAATTGCATTTAAAGCATAAGAAAAGAGGCAGAACGTCGACAATGATGCACTTGGCCAAAAAGGGCGTATGCGTTTTTTCCTGAATATATTCAGGAAAGAACGCATATGCCCTTTTTGGCCAACCAAGCAAGCTTGCAAAGGAAATCTGCACTACAATGAAGTCTCACTTCCCCCCGGTCAAAAGGGCCATCTGAAAAAAGTGTAAAACCCAGAAAGGCAGGACAGGCCATGGAGAACAGGGAGCCTTATATGCTGATGAGCAGGATGTAAATTGCCAACAGCCACTCTGGAGAAGTGTATGGTGTTTCCTGAAACATCGAAAAAACAAAGTAACAGAGCCTAGGGCACTTCCACTTATGGTTCTATGGCTTAGGGAAATTAAAATCAAAAAGACACATCCACCCCAATTGTGGGACAGCTGTGTTTACAAGAACCTCGTTTACGGTACCATTTCAATATCCCAGAAAGCGAAAAATGGATAAAGAAGTTGTGGTACTTACGTAAAATGCAATATCACTCAGCAATGAAATCTATGTTATGAGGCCCGTAGCAGCATAATGAGTGGATCCAGGTACGATGATTCTAAGTGAAATAAGTCACACAGAAAAAGAAACATCATAAGATATCTCTAATACACGAAAGGTAAACTTGGCTACACAGGAACTGAATTACAAAACAGAACAGTGTCTCAAACTTAGAATACCAACTTATGCTTGCTTAAGGGGAAAGGTGAGTTGGGGAGCTTCATAAAACCAGAGATTGAAATTAGCACAGATACCATTCCATAAGCCAATTATGTAATAGACCAGACCTACTCCTGGCTCAAGGAAAAGGACTCAACACCCCATATTCAATGCCTAGGAATATACCTGACTAGTAAGAATCTTAAAACCTATGGATTTATATGTCTCTGTAAGAGAATCATGCATGTGTACAGCAGCATAAAAGCAGTAGTGAAAATCAGATAAATCCCATTATAAAAATAAATTCCTTAAAGAAAACACAATGACAGTGAAATAGAGAGCAATTCTTAAATAATTCATTCAGGGCTTGTGATGCAACCTGGATTTACCACATCTACACCCAGAGCTTGGTGACATATAAGGATGGACATTTGGGGCTGATAGGATTGGTGAGATTCGGTGAGCAAATGCAGACCCTTTGAAGTCATATTGCATGGTACCCATTCCATGGGTCCCAACTCTCCTGGTTTAAGGGATTCTTCCTTCAGCTAAAACATGCACGGGGAACCCAGAGTATGGTCTGCAGTGTGATCGGGAAACGTTTTTAAATGCATCTCAGATTTCTTCCCCTGGTACTCGGGTTCAACATTGCAGACCCTTTACTAACATTCTCCCCACTTGGAGAGTCAGTGCCTTTAACCTCCTGTTTGGCCCAGTTTGCATTTTCTGTGGAAGATGAACAGGAATTTGGAGAACCAATGAGAGACTAGCTGGAGGAGTCTGGACAGGCAAATTTAACTCTCATTTCCTTCCAGGAAGTGGAATTAACCAAAGGCTCAGTGTGCAGTGCTGGAATCAGATTAGGGTCTGAAGCAATCCTGCGGTTTTGCGGCCAGCACACAAGAAAGCGAGTTGAAAAATGGAGCTCAGGGGCACTGTAATTCACAAACCTGCAGAGTTATAAATGACAGCTATCGTCCTAAAATATACTGAAGTAAGGCTGCCAAGAGGACTTGAAAGCGGGGCAGAATTGCAAAAAACCGATTTCACTAGGTAGACTGGAATTGCATTTAAAGCATCAGAAAAGAGGCAGAACGTCGACAGTGATGCACTTGGCCAAAAAAAGCGTATGGGTTTTTTCCTGAATATATTCAGGAAAAAACGCATACGCCCTTTTTGGCCAACCAAGCAAGCTTGCAAAGGAAATCTGAACTACAATGCAGTCTCACTTCCCCCTGGTCAAAAGGACCATCTGAAGAAAGTGTAAAATCCAGAAAGTCAGGACAGGCCATGGAGAACAGGTAGCTTTGTTTTGCTGATGGGAAGTATGCAAGTTGCCAACAGGCACTCTGGAGAAGTGTATGGTGTTTCCTGAAACATCTAAAAAACAAAGCAACAGAGCCTAGGGCACTTCCATGTATGGTGCTATAGCTTAGGGAAATTAAAATCAAAAAGACACAGTCACCCCAAAGTTTGGGAGGGCTCGGTTTACAAGAACCTCGTTTACGGTACAAGTTCAATATCCCAGAAAGCGAAAAGTGGATAAAGGAGTTGTGGTACTTACATACAATGCAATATCACTCAGCAATGAAATCTATGTCATCAGGCCCGTAGCAGCATAATTAGTGGATTGAGGTATGATGATTCTAACTGAAATAAGTCACACAGAAAAAGAAACATCATAAGTTATCATTAATACATGGAATGTAAACTTGGCTACACATGAACTGAATTACAAAACAAAACAGGTTCTCAAATTTAGAAAACCAACTTATGCTTGCTTAAGGGGAAAGGTGAATTGGGGGCTGCATAAACCGGAGATTGAAATTAGCACAGATACCATTCCAGAAGGCAAATATATGATAGACAATACCTTCCACTTGCTCAACCAAATGGACTCAACAGCCCATATTCAATGCCTAGGAATATAAGTGACTAGTAGGAATCTTAAAACCTATGGATTTATATGTCTCTGTAAGAGAATCAAGCGTGTGTACAGCGGCATAAACGCAGCAGTCAAAATCAGCTAAATCCCATTATAAAAATAAATTTCTTAAACAAAACACAATGACAGTGAAATAGAGAGCAAATCTTTCATTTGGGGGCTCGTGGTGCAACCTGGATTTACCACATCTACACCCAGAGCTAGGTGACACATAAGTCTGGACATATGGGGCTGATAGGTTTGGTGAGGTTCGGTGAGCAAATGCAGACCCTTTGAAGTCATATTGCATGGTACACATTCCATGGGTCTCAACTCTCCAGGTTTAAGGGATTCTTCCTTCCGCTAAAACATACATGTGGAACCCAGAGTATGATCCACCGTGTGATCGGGAAACGTGTTCAAAGGTGTCTAAGTTTTCATCCCCTGGTACTCGGGTGCAACATTCCAGACGCTTTGCTAACACTCTCCCCACTTGGAGAGTCAGTGCCTTTAACCTCCTGTTTGGCCCAGTTTGCAATTTCTGCGGAAGATGAACAGAAATAGGGAGAACAAATGAGAGACTAGCTGGAGGTGTCTGGACAGGCAAATTTAACTCTCATTTCCCACCAGGAAGAGGAATTAACAAAAGGATCAGTGTGCCATGCTGGAAACACACTAGGGCCTGAAGCAGTCCTGCGGTGTTGCAGCCAGCTCACAAGAAAGCGACTTGAAGAAAGGAGCTCAGGCGCACTGTAATTCGCAAACCTGCAGAGTTATATATGACAGCAATCGTCCAAAAATATATTGAAGTAAGGCTGCCAAGAGGACTTGAAAGCGGGGCAGAATTGCAGGAAACCGATTTCAGGAGGTAGACTGGAATTGCATTTAAAGCATAGGAAAAGAGGCAGAACGTCGACAGTGATGCACTTGGCCAAAAAGGGCGTATGCGTTTTTTCCTGAATATATTCAGGAAAAAACGCATACGCCCTTTTTGGCCAACCAAGCAAGCTTGCGAAGGAAATCGGCACTACAATGAGGTCTCACTGCCCCCGGTTAAAAGGGCCATCTGAAAAAAGAGTAAAATCCAGAAAGGCAGGACAGGCCATGGAGAACAGGGAGCCTTGTTATGCTGATGGGCATGATGTAAATTGCCAACAGCCACTCTGGAGAAGTGTATGGTGTTTCCTGAAACATCTAAAAAACAAAGCAACAGAGCCTAGGGACTTCCACTTATGGTCCTATAGCTTAGGGAAATTAAAATCAAAAAGACACAGCCACCCCAGAGTTTGGCATGGCTCTGTTTACAAGGACCTCATTTACGGTAGAAGTTCAATATCCCAGAAAGCAAAAAATCGATAAAGAAGTTGTGGTACTTACGTACAATGCAATATCACTCAGCAATGAAATCTATGTCATCAGGCCCATAGCAGTATAATGAGTGGATTCAGGTACGATGATTCTAAGTGAAATAAGTCACACAGAAAAAGAAACATCATAAGATATCACTAATACACGGAATGTAAACTTGGCTACACAGGAACTGAATTACAAAACAGAACAGGGTCTCAAATGTAGAAAACCACCTTATGCTTGCTTAAGTGGAAAGGTGAGTTGGGGTGCTGCATAAACCAGAAATTAAAATTAGCACAAATACTGTTCCATAAGCCAAATACGTAATAGGCAAGACCTACTCCTTGCTCAGCGAAATGGACTCAAAACCCCATATTCAATGCCTAGGAATATACCTGACTAGTAAGAATCTTAAAACCTATGGATTTATATGTCTCCATAAGAGAATCAAGCATGTGTAAACTGGCATAAACGCAGCAGTGAAAATCCACTAAATCCCATTATAAAAATACATTTCTTAAACAAAACATAATGACAGTGAAATAGAGAGCAATTCTTAGATAATTCATTCAGGGCTTGTGATGCAAGCTGGATTTTCAACTTCTACACCCGGAGCGGGGTGACACATAAGTCTGGACACTTGGGGCTGATAGGATTGGTGAGGTTCGGTGAGCAAATGCAGACCCTGTGAAGTCATATTGCATGGTACCCATTCCATGGGTGCCAACTCTCCAGGTATAAGGGACTATTTCTTCCGCTAAAACATGCATGGGGAACCCAGAGTATGGTCCACCGTATGATCGGGAAAAGTTTTTAAATGTATCTCCGGTACTGGTACTCGGGTTCAACATTCCAGTTTGTTTACTAACACTCTCCCCACTTGGAGAGTCAGTGCCTTTAACCTCCTGTTTGACCCAGTTTGCAATTTCTGTGGAAGATGACGTGTAATAGGGAGAACCAATGAGAGACTAGCTATAGCTGTCTGGCCCGGCAAATTTAACTCTCATGTCCCACCAGGAAGAGGAATTAACCAAAGGCTCAGTGTGCAGTGTGGGAACAAGATTACGGCCTGAAGTGATCTAGTGGTTTTGCGGCCAGCTCACATGAAAGCGAGTTGAAGAAAGGAGCTCAGGGACACTGTAATTCACAAACCTGCCGACATATAAATGACAGCTATCGTCCAAAATTATATTGAAGTAAGGCTACCAAGAGGACTTGAAAGCGGGGCACAATTGCAGTTAACCGATTTCAGGAGGTAGACTGGAATTGCATGTAAAGCATAAGAAAAGAGGCAGAACGTCGACAATGATGCACTTGGCCAAAAAGGGCGTATGTGTTTTTTCCTGAATATATTCAGGAAAGAACGCATATGCCCTTTTTGGCCAACCAAGCAAGCTTGCAAAGGAAATCTGCACTACAATGAAGTCTCACTTCCCCCCGGTCAAAAGGGCCATCTGAAAAAAGTGTAAAACCCAGAAAGGCAGGACAGGCTATGGAGAACAGGGAGCCTTATATGCTGATGAGCAGGATGTAAATTGCCAACAGCCACTCTGGAGAAGTGTATGGTGTTTCCTGAAACATCGAAAAAACAAAGTAACAGAGCCTAGGGCACTTCCACTTATGGTTCTATGGCTTAGGGAAATTAAAATCAAAAAGACACATCCACCCCAATTGTGGGACAGCTGTGTTTACAAGATCCTCGTTTACGGTACCATTTCAATATCCCAGAAAGCGAAAAATGGATAAAGAAGTTGTGGTACTTACGTAAAATGCAATATCACTCAGCAATGAAATCTATGTTATGAGGCGTGTAGCAGCATAACGAGTGGATCCAGGTACGATGATTCTAAGTGAAATAAGTCACACAGAAAAAGAAACATCATAAGATATCTTTAATACACGAAATGTAAACTTGGCTACACAGGAACTGAATTACAAAACAGAACAGTGTCTCAAACTAAGAATACCACCTTATGCTTGCTTAAGGGGAAAGGTGAGTTGGGGAGCTTCATAAAACCAGAGATTGAAATTAGCACAGATACCATTCCATAAGCCAATTATGTAATAGACCAGACCTACACCTGGCTCAAGGAAAAGGACTCAACACCCCATATTCAACGCCTAGGAATATACCTGACTAGTAAGAATCTTAAAACCTATGGATTTATATGTCTCTGTAAGAGAATTATGCATGTGTACAGAGGCATAAAAGCAGTAGTGAAAATCAGATAAATCCCATTATAAAAATAAATTCCTTAAAGAAAACACAATGACAGTGAAATAGAGAGCAATTCTTAAATAATTCATTCAGGGCTTGTGATGCAACCTGGATTTACCACATCTACACCCAGAGCTGGGTGACACATAAGGCTGGACACTTGGGGCTGATAGGATTGGTGAGATTCGGTGAGCAAATGCAGACCCATTGAAGTCATATTGCATGGTACCCATTTCATGGGTCCCAACTCTCCTGGTTTAAGGGATTCTTCCTTCAGCTAAAACATGCATGGGGAACCCAGAGTATGGTCTGCAGTGTGATCGGGAAACGTTTTTAAATGCATCTCAGATTTCTTCCCCTGCTACTCGGGTTCAACTTTGCAGACCCTTTACTAACATTCTCCCCACTTGGAGAGTCAGTGTCTTTAACCTCCTGTTTGGCCCAGTTTGCAATTCCTGTGGAAGATGAACTGGAATAGGGAGAACCAATGAGAGACTAGCTGGAGGTGTCCTGACGGGCAAATTGAACTCTCATTTCCCACCAGGAAGAGGAATTAACCAAAGGCTCAGCGTGCCAGGCTGGAAACAGATTAGGGCCTGAAGCAATCCTGCGGGTTCGTGGCCAGCTCAAAAGAAAGCGAGTTGAAGAAAGGAGCTCAGGGGCACTGTAATTCGCAAACCTGCAGAGTTATAAATGACAGCTATCGTCCAAAAATATATTGAAGTAAGGCTGCCAAGAGGACTTGAAAGCGGGGCAGAATTGCAGGAAACCGATTTCAGGAGGTAGACTGGAATTGCATTTAAAGCATAGGAAAAGAGGCAGAACGTCGACAGTGATGCACTTGGCCAAAAAGGGCGTATGCGTTTTTTCCTGAATATATTCAGGAAAAAACGCATACGCCCTTTTTGGCCAACCAAGCAAGCTTGCGAAGGAAATCGGCACTACAATGATGTCTCACTGCCCCCGGTTAAGAGGGCCATCTGAAAAAAGAGTAAAATTCAGAAAGGCAGGACAGGCCATGGAGAACTGGGAGCCTTGTTATGCTGATGGGCATGATGTAAATTGCCAACAGCCACTCTGGAGAAGTGTATAGTGTTTCCTGAAACATCTAAAAAACAAAGCAACAGAGCCTAGGGACTTCCACTTATGGTCCTATAGCTTAGGGAAATTAAAATCAAAAAGACACAGCCACCCCAGAGTTTGGCATGGCTCTGTTTACAAGGACCTCGTTTACGGTAGAAGTTCAATATCCCAGAAAGCAAAAAATCGATAAAGAAGTTGTGGTACTTACGTACAATGCAATATCACTCAGCAATGAAATCTATGTCATCAGGCCCATAGCAGTATAATGAGTGGATTCAGGTACGATGATTCTAAGTGAAATAAGTCACACAGAAAAAGAAACATCATAAGATATCACTAATACACGGAATGTAAACTTGGCTACACAGGAACTGAATTACAAAACAGAACAGGGTCTCAAATGTAGAAAACCACCTTATGCTTGCTTAAGTGGAAAGGTGAGTTGGGGTGCTGCATAAACCAGAAATTGAAATTAGCACAAATACCGTTCCATAAGCCAAATACGTAATAAGCAAGACCTACTCCTTGCTCAGCGAAATGGACTCAAAACCCCATATTCAATGCCTAGGAATATACCTGACTAGTAAGAATCTTAAAACCTATGGATTTATATGTCTCCATAAGAGAATCAAGCATGTGTAAACTGGCATAAACGCAGCAGTGAAAATCCACTAAATCCCATTATAAAAATACATTTCTTAAACAAAACACAATGACAGTGAAATAGAGAGCAATTCTTAGATAATTCATTCAGGGCTTGTGATGCAAGCTGGATTTTCAACTTCTACACCCGGAGCGGGGTGACACATAAGTCTGGACACTTGGGGCTGATAGGATTGGTGAGGTTCGGTGAGCAAATGCAGACCCTGTGAAGTCATATTGCATGGTACCCATTCCATGGGTGCCAACTCTCCAGGTATAAGGGACTATTTCTTCCGCTAAAACATGCATGGGGAACCCAGAGTATGGTCCACCGTATGATCGGGAAAAGTTTTTAAATGTATCTCCGGTACTGGTACTCGGGTTCAACATTCCAGTTTGTTTACTAACACTCTCCCCACTTAGAGAGTCAGTGCCTTTAACCTCCTGTTTGACCCAGTTTGCAATTTCTGTGGAAGATGACGTGTAATAGGGAGAACCAATGAGAGACTAGCTGTAGCTGTCTGGCCCGGCAAATTTAACTCTCATGTCCCACCAGGAAGAGGAATTAACCAAAGGCTCAGTGTGCAGTGTGGGAACAAGATTACGGCCTGAAGTGATCTAGTGGTTTTGCGGCCAGCTCACATGAAAGCGAGTTGAAGAAAGGAGCTCAGGGACACTGTAATTCACAAACCTGCCGACATATAAATGACAGCTATCGTCCAAAATTATATTGAAGTAAGGCTACCAAGAGGACTTGAAAGCGGGGCACAATTGCAGTTAACCGATTTCAGGAGGTAGACTGGAATTGCATTTAAAGCATAAGAAAAGAGGCAGAACGTCGACAATGATGCACTTGGCCAAAAAGGGCATATGTGTTTTTTCCTGAATATATTCAGGAAAGAACGCATATGCCCTTTTTGGCCAACCAAGCAAGCTTGCAAAGGAAATCTGCACTACAATGAAGTCTCACTTCCCCCCGGTCAAAAGGGCCATCTGAAAAAAGTGTAAAACCCAGAAAGGCAGGACAGGCCATGGAGAACAGGGAGCCTTATATGCTGATGAGCAGGATGTAAATTGCCAACAGCCACTCTGGAGAAGTGTATGGTGTTTCCTGAAACATCGAAAAAACAAAGTAACAGAGCCTAGGGCACTTCCACTTATGGTTCTATGGCTTAGGGAAATTAAAATCAAAAAGACACATCCACCCCAATTGTGGGACAGCTGTGTTTACAAGAACCTCGTTTACGGTACCATTTCAATATCCCAGAAAGCGAAAAATGGATAAAGAAGTTGTGGTACTTACGTAAAATGCAATATCACTCAGCAATGAAATCTATGTTATGAGGCCCGTAGCAGCATAATGAGTGGATCCAGGTACGATGATTCTAAGTGAAATAAGTCACACAGAAAAAGAAACATCATAAGATATCTCTAATACACGAAAGGTAAACTTGGCTACACAGGAACTGAATTACAAAACAGAACAGTGTCTCAAACTTAGAATACCAACTTATGCTTGCTTAAGGGGAAAGGTGAGTTGGGGAGCTTCATAAAACCAGAGATTGAAATTAGCACAGATACCATTCCATAAGCCAATTATGTAATAGACCAGACCTACTCCTGGCTCAAGGAAAAGGACTCAACACCCCATATTCAACGCCTAGGAATATACCTGACTAGTAAGAATCTTAAAACCTATGGATTTATATGTCTCTGTAAGAGAATCATGCATGTGTACAGCGGCATAAAAGCAGTAGTGAAAATCAGATAAATCCCATTATAAAAATAAATTCCTTAAAGAAAACACAATGACAGTGAAATAGAGAGCAATTCTTAAATAATTCATTCAGGGCTTGTGATGCAACCTGGATTTACCACATCTACACCCAGAGCTTGGTGACATATAAGGATGGACATTTGGGGCTGATAGGATTGGTGAGATTCGGTGAGCAAATGCCGACCCTTTGAAGTCATATTGCATGGTACCCATTCCATGGGTCCCAACTCTCCTGGTTTAAGGGATTCTTCCTTCAGCTAAAACATGCACGGGGAACCCAGAGTATGGTCTGCAGTGTGATCGGGAAACGTTTTTAAATGCATCTCAGATTTCTTCCCCTGGTACTCGGGTTCAACATTGCAGACCCTTTACTAACATTCTCCCCACTTGGAGAGTCAGTGCCTTTAACCTCCTGTTTGGCCCAGTTTGCATTTTCTGTGGAAGATGAACAGGAATAAGGAGAACCAATGAGAGACTAGCTGGAGGAGTCTGGACAGGCAAATATAACTCTCATTTCCTTCCAGGAAGTGGAATTAACCAAAGGCTCAGTGTGCAGTGCTGGAATCAGATTAGGGTCTGAAGCAATCCTGCGGTTTTGCGGCCAGCTCACAAGAAAGCGAGTTGAAAAATGGAGCTCAGGGGCACTGTAATTCACAAACCTGCAGAGTTATAAATGACAGCTTTCGTCCTAAAATATACTGAAGTAAGGCTGCCAAGAGGACTTGAAAGCGGGGCAGAATTGCAAAAAACCGATTTCAGTAGGTAGACTGGAATTGCATTTAAAGCATCGGAAAAGAGGCAGAACGTCGACAGTGATGCACTTGGCCAAAAAAAGCGTATGGGTTTTTTCCTGAATATATTCAGGAAAAAACGCATACGCCCTTTTTGGCCAACCAAGCAAGCTTGCAAAGGAAATCTGAACTACAATGCAGTCTCACTTCCCCCCGGTCAAAAGGGCCATCTGAAGAAAGTGTAAAATCCAGAAAGTCAGGACAGGACATGGAGAACAGGTAGCTTTGTTTTGCTGATGGGAAGTATGCAAGTTGCCAAAGGCACTCTGGAGAAGTGTATGGTGTTTCCTGAAACATCTAAAAAACAAAGCAACAGAGCCTAGGGCACTTCCATGTATGGTGCTATAGCTTAGGGAAATTAAAATCAAAAAGACACAGCCACCCCAAAGTTTGGGAGGGCTCGGTTTACAAGAACCTCGTTTACGGTACAAGTTCAATATCCCAGAAAGCGAAAAGTGGATAAAGGAGTTGTGGTACTTACATACAATGCAATATCACTCAGCAATGAAATCTATGTCATCAGGCCCGTAGCAGCATAATTAGTGGATTGAGGTATGATGATTCTAACTGAAATAAGTCACACAGAAAAAGAAACATCATAAGTTATCATTAATACATGGAATGTAAACTTGGCTACACATGAACTGAATTACAAAACAGAACAGGGTCTCAAATTTAGAAAACCAACTTATGCTTGCTTAAGGGGAAAGGTGAATTGTGGGCTGCATAAACCGGAGATTGAAATTAGCACAGATACCATTCCAGAAGGCAAATATATGATAGACAATACCTTCCACTTGCTCAACCAAATGGACTCAACAGCCCATATTCAATGCCTAGGAATATAAGTGACTAGTAGGAATCTTAAAACCTATGGATTTATATGTCTCTGTAAGAGAATCAAGCGTGTGTACAGCGGCATAAACGCAGCAGTCAAAATCAGCTAAATCCCATTATAAAAATAAATTTCTTAAACAAAACACAATGACAGTGAAATAGAGAACAAATCTTTCATTTGGGGGCTCGTGGTGCAACCTGGATTTACCACATCTACACCCAGAGCTGGGTGACACATAAGTCTGGACATACGGGGCTGATAGGTTTGGTGAGGTTCGGTGAGCAAATGCAGACCCTTTGAAGTCATATTGCATGGTACACATTCCATGGGTCTCAACTCTCCAGGATTAAGGGATTCTTCCTTCCGCTAAAACATGCATGTGGAACCCAGAGTATGATCCACCGTGTGATCGGGAAACGTGTTCAAAGGTGTCTAAGTTTTCATCCCCTGGTACTCGGGTGCAACATTCCAGACGCTTTGCTAACACTCTCCCCACTTGGAGAGTCAGTGCCTTTAACCTCCTGTTTGGCCCAGTTTGCAATTTCTGCGGAAGATGAACAGAAATAGGGAGAACAAATGAGAGACTAGCTGGAGGTGTCTGGACAGGCAAATTTAACTCTCATTTCCCACCAGGAAGAGGAATTAACAAAAGGATCAGTGTGCCATGCTGGAAACACACTAGGGCCTGAAGCAGTCCTGCGGTGTTGCGGCCAGCTCACAAGAAAGCGACTTGAAGAAAGGAGCTCAGGCGCACTGTAATTCGCAAACCTGCAGAGTTATATATGACAGCAACCGTCCAAAAATATATTGAAGTAAGGCTGCCAAGAGGACTTGAAAGCGGGGCAGAATTGCAGGAAACCGATTTCAGGAGGTAGACTGGAATTGCATTTAAAGCATAGGAAAAGAGGCAGAACGTCGACAGTGATGCACTTGGCCAAAAAGGGCGTATGCGTTTTTTCCTGAATATATTCAGGAAAAAACGCATACGCCCTTTTTGGCCAACCAAGCAAGCTTGCGAAGGAAATCGGCACTACAATGAGGTCTCACTGCCCCCGGTTAAAAGGGCCATCTGAAAAAAGAGTAAAATCCAGAAAGGCAGGACAGGCCATGGAGAACAGGGAGCCTTGTTATGCTGATGGGCATGATGTAAATTGCCAACAGCCACTCTGGAGAAGTGTATGGTGTTTCCTGAAACATCTAAAAAACAAAGCAACAGAGCGTAGGGACTTCCACTTATGGTCCTATAGCTTAGGGAAATTAAAATCAAAAAGACACAGCCACCCCAGAGTTTGGCATGGCTCTGTTTACAAGGACCTCGTTTACGGTAGAAGTTCAATATCCCAGAAAGCAAAAAATCGATAAAGAAGTTGTGGTACTTACGTACAATGCAATATCACTCAGCAATGAAATCTATGTCATCAGGCCCATAGCAGTATAATGAGTGGATTCAGGTACGATGATTCTAAGTGAAATAAGTCACACAGAAAAAGAAACATCATAAGATATCACTAATACACGGAATGTAAACTTGGCTACACAGGAACTGAATTACAAAACAGAACAGGGTCTCAAATGTAGAAAACCACCTTATGCTTGCTTAAGTGGAAAGGTGAGTTGGGGTGCTGCATAAACCAGAAATTGAAATTAGCACAAATACCGTTCCATAAGCCAAATACGTAATAGGCAAGACCTACTCCTTGCTCAGCGAAATGGACTCAAAACCCCATATTCAATGCCTAGGAATATACCTGACTAGTAAGAATCTTAAAACCTATGGATTTATATGTCTCCATAAGAGAATCAAGCATGTGTAAACTGGCATAAACGCAGCAGTGAAAATCCACTAAATCCCATTATAAAAATACATTTCTTAAACAAAACACAATGACAGTGAAATAGAGAGCAATTCTTAGATAATTCATTCAGGGCTTGTGATGCAAGCTGGATTTTCAACTTCTACACCCGGAGCGGGGTGACACATAAGTCTGGACACTTGGGGCTGATAGGATTGGTGAGGTTCGGTGAGCAAATGCAGACCCTGTGAAGTCATATTGCATGGTACCCATTCCATGGGTGCCAACTCTCCAGGTATAAGGGACTATTTCTTCCGCTAAAACATGCATGGGGAACCCAGAGTATGGTCCACCGTATGATCGGGAAAAGTTTTTAAATGTATCTCCGGTACTGGTACTCGGGTTCAACATTCCAGTTTGTTTACTAACACTCTCCCCACTTAGAGAGTCAGTGCCTTTAACCTCCTGTTTGACCCAGTTTGCAATTTCTGTGGAAGATGACGTGTAATAGGGAGAACCAATGAGAGACTAGCTGTAGCTGTCTGGCCCGGCAAATTTAACTCTCATGTCCCACCAGGAAGAGGAATTAACCAAAGGCTCAGTGTGCAGTGTGGGAACAAGATTACGGCCTGAAGTGATCTAGTGGTTTTGCGGCCAGCTCACATGAAAGCGAGTTGAAGAAAGGAGCTCAGGGACACTGTAATTCACAAACCTGCCGACATATAAATGACAGCTATCGTCCAAAATTATATTGAAGTAAGGCTACCAAGAGGACTTGAAAGCGGGGCACAATTGCAGTTAACCGATTTCAGGAGGTAGACTGGAATTGCATTTAAAGCATAAGAAAAGAGGCAGAACGTCGACAATGATGCACTTGGCCAAAAAGGGCGTATGTGTTTTTTCCTGAATATATTCAGGAAAGAACGCATATGCCCTTTTTGGCCAACCAAGCAAGCTTGCAAAGGAAATCTGCACTACAATGAAGTCTCACTTCCCCCCGGTCAAAAGGGCCATCTGAAAAAAGTGTAAAACCCAGAAAGGCAGGACAGGCCATGGAGAACAGGGAGCCTTATATGCTGATGAGCAGGATGTAAATTGCCAACAGCCACTCTGGAGAAGTGTATGGTGTTTCCTGAAACATCGAAAAAACAAAGTAACAGAGCCTAGGGCACTTCCACTTATGGTTCTATGGCTTAGGGAAATTAAAATCAAAAAGACACATCCACCCCAATTGTGGGACAGCTGTGTTTACAAGAACCTCGTTTACGGTACCATTTCAATATCCCAGAAAGCGAAAAATGGATAAAGAAGTTGTGGTACTTACGTAAAATGCAATATCACTCAGCAATGAAATCTATGTTATGAGGCCCGTAGCAGCATAATGAGTGGATCCAGGTACGATGATTCTAAGTGAAATAAGTCACACAGAAAAAGAAACATCATAAGATATCTCTAATACACGAAAGGTAAACTTGGCTACACAGGAACTGAATTACAAAACAGAACAGTGTCTCAAACTTAGAATACCAACTTATGCTTGCTTAAGGGGAAAGGTGAGTTGGGGAGCTTCATAAAACCAGAGATTGAAATTAGCACAGATACCATTCCATAAGCCAATTATGTAATAGACCAGACCTACTCCTGGCTCAAGGAAAAGGACTCAACACCCCATATTCAACGCCTAGGAATATACCTGACTAGTAAGAATCTTAAAACCTATGGATTTATATGTCTCTGTAAGAGAATCATGCATGTGTACAGCGGCATAAAAGCAGTAGTGAAAATCAGATAAATCCCATTATAAAAATAAATTCCTTAAAGAAAACACAATGACAGTGAAATAGAGAGCAATTCTTAAATAATTCATTCAGGGCTTGTGATGCAACCTGGATTTACCACATCTACACCCAGAGCTTGGTGACATATAAGGATGGACATTTGGGGCTGATAGGATTGGTGAGATTCGGTGAGCAAATGCCGACCCTTTGAAGTCATATTGCATGGTACCCATTCCATGGGTCCCAACTCTCCTGGTTTAAGGGATTCTTCCTTCAGCTAAAACATGCACGGGGAACCCAGAGTATGGTCTGCAGTGTGATCGGGAAACGTTTTTAAATGCATCTCAGATTTCTTCCCCTGGTACTCGGGTTCAACATTGCAGACCCTTTACTAACATTCTCCCCACTTGGAGAGTCAGTGCCTTTAACCTCCTGTTTGGCCCAGTTTGCATTTTCTGTGGAAGATGAACAGGAATAAGGAGAACCAATGAGAGACTAGCTGGAGGAGTCTGGACAGGCAAATATAACTCTCATTTCCTTCCAGGAAGTGGAATTAACCAAAGGCTCAGTGTGCAGTGCTGGAATCAGATTAGGGTCTGAAGCAATCCTGCGGTTTTGCGGCCAGCTCACAAGAAAGCGAGTTGAAAAATGGAGCTCAGGGGCACTGTAATTCACAAACCTGCAGAGTTATAAATGACAGCTTTCGTCCTAAAATATACTGAAGTAAGGCTGCCAAGAGGACTTGAAAGCGGGGCAGAATTGCAAAAAACCGATTTCAGTAGGTAGACTGGAATTGCATTTAAAGCATCGGAAAAGAGGCAGAACGTCGACAGTGATGCACTTGGCCAAAAAAAGCGTATGGGTTTTTTCCTGAATATATTCAGGAAAAAACGCATACGCCCTTTTTGGCCAACCAAGCAAGCTTGCAAAGGAAATCTGAACTACAATGCAGTCTCACTTCCCCCCGGTCAAAAGGGCCATCTGAAGAAAGTGTAAAATCCAGAAAGTCAGGACAGGACATGGAGAACAGGTAGCTTTGTTTTGCTGATGGGAAGTATGCAAGTTGCCAAAGGCACTCTGGAGAAGTGTATGGTGTTTCCTGAAACATCTAAAAAACAAAGCAACAGAGCCTAGGGCACTTCCATGTATGGTGCTATAGCTTAGGGAAATTAAAATCAAAAAGACACAGCCACCCCAAAGTTTGGGAGGGCTCGGTTTACAAGAACCTCGTTTACGGTACAAGTTCAATATCCCAGAAAGCGAAAAGTGGATAAAGGAGTTGTGGTACTTACATACAATGCAATATCACTCAGCAATGAAATCTATGTCATCAGGCCCGTAGCAGCATAATTAGTGGATTGAGGTATGATGATTCTAACTGAAATAAGTCACACAGAAAAAGAAACATCATAAGTTATCATTAATACATGGAATGTAAACTTGGCTACACATGAACTGAATTACAAAACAGAACAGGGTCTCAAATTTAGAAAACCAACTTATGCTTGCTTAAGGGGAAAGGTGAATTGTGGGCTGCATAAACCAGAGATTGAAATTAGCACAGATACCATTCCAGAAGGCAAATATATGATAGACAATACCTTCCACTTGCTCAACCAAATGGACTCAACAGCCCATATTCAATGCCTAGGAATATAAGTGACTAGTAGGAATCTTAAAACCTATGGATTTATATGTCTCTGTAAGAGAATCAAGCGTGTGTACAGCGGCATAAACGCAGCAGTCAAAATCAGCTAAATCCCATTATAAAAATAAATTTCTTAAACAAAACACAATGACAGTGAAATAGAGAGCAAATCTTTCATTTGGGGGCTCGTGGTGCAACCTGGATTTACCACATCTACACCCAGAGCTGGGTGACACATAAGTCTGGACATACGGGGCTGATAGGTTTGGTGAGGTTCGGTGAGCAAATGCAGACCCTTTGAAGTCATATTGCATGGTACACATTCCATGGGTCTCAACTCTCCAGGATTAAGGGATTCTTCCTTCCGCTAAAACATGCATGTGGAACCCAGAGTATGATCCACCGTGTGATCGGGAAACGTGTTCAAAGGTGTCTAAGTTTTCATCCCCTGGTACTCGGGTGCAACATTCCAGACGCTTTGCTAACACTCTCCCCACTTGGAGAGTCAGTGCCTTTAACCTCCTGTTTGGCCCAGTTTGCAATTTCTGCGGAAGATGAACAGAAATAGGGAGAACAAATGAGAGACTAGCTGGAGGTGTCTGGACAGGCAAATTTAACTCTCATTTCCCACCAGGAAGAGGAATTAACAAAAGGATCAGTGTGCCATGCTGGAAACACACTAGGGCCTGAAGCAGTCCTGCGGTGTTGCGGCCAGCTCACAAGAAAGCGACTTGAAGAAAGGAGCTCAGGCGCACTGTAATTCGCAAACCTGCAGAGTTATATATGACAGCAACCGTCCAAAAATATATTGAAGTAAGGCTGCCAAGAGGACTTGAAAGCGGGGCAGAATTGCAGGAAACCGATTTCAGGAGGTAGACTGGAATTGCATTTAAAGCATAGGAAAAGAGGCAGAACGTCGACAGTGATGCACTTGGCCAAAAAGGGCGTATGCGTTTTTTCCTGAATATATTCAGGAAAAAACGCATACGCCCTTTTTGGCCAACCAAGCAAGCTTGCGAAGGAAATCGGCACTACAATGAGGTCTCACTGCCCCCGGTTAAAAGGGCCATCTGAAAAAAGAGTAAAATCCAGAAAGGCAGGACAGGCCATGGAGAACAGGGAGCCTTGTTATGCTGATGGGCATGATGTAAATTGCCAACAGCCACTCTGGAGAAGTGTATGGTGTTTCCTGAAACATCTAAAAAACAAAGCAACAGAGCGTAGGGACTTCCACTTATGGTCCTATAGCTTAGGGAAATTAAAATCAAAAAGACACAGCCACCCCAGAGTTTGGCATGGCTCTGTTTACAAGGACCTCGTTTACAGTAGAAGTTCAATATCCCAGAAAGCAAAAAATCGATAAAGAAGTTGTGGTACTTACGTACAATGCAATATCACTCAGCAATGAAATCTATGTCATCAGGCCCATAGCAGTATAATGAGTGGATTCAGGTACGATGATTCTAAGTGAAATAAGTCACACAGAAAAAGAAACATCATAAGATATCACTAATACACGGAATGTAAACTTGGCTACACAGGAACTGAATTACAAAACAGAACAGGGTCTCAAATGTAGAAAACCACCTTATGCTTGCTTAAGTGGAAAGGTGAGTTGGGGTGCTGCATAAACCAGAAATTGAAATTAGCACAAATACCGTTCCATAAGCCAAATACGTAATAGGCAAGACCTACTCCTTGCTCAGCGAAATGGACTCAAAACCCCATATTCAATGCCTAGGAATATACCTGACTAGTAAGAATCTTAAAACCTATGGATTTATATGTCTCCATAAGAGAATCAAGCATGTGTAAACTGGCATAAACGCAGCAGTGAAAATCCACTAAATCCCATTATAAAAATACATTTCTTAAACAAAACACAATGACAGTGAAATAGAGAGCAATTCTTAGATAATTCATTCAGGGCTTGTGATGCAAGCTGGATTTTCAACTTCTACACCCGGAGCGGGGTGACACATAAGTCTGGACACTTGGGGCTGATAGGATTGGTGAGGTTCGGTGAGCAAATGCAGACCCTGTGAAGTCATATTGCATGGTACCCATTCCATGGGTGCCAACTCTCCAGGTATAAGGGACTATTTCTTCCGCTAAAACATGCATGGGGAACCCAGAGTATGGTCCACCGTATGATCGGGAAAAGTTTTTAAATGTATCTCCGGTACTGGTACTCGGGTTCAACATTCCAGTTTGTTTACTAACACTCTCCCCACTTAGAGAGTCAGTGCCTTTAACCTCCTGTTTGACCCAGTTTGCAATTTCTGTGGAAGATGACGTGTAATAGGGAGAACCAATGAGAGACTAGCTGTAGCTGTCTGGCCCGGCAAATTTAACTCTCATGTCCCACCAGGAAGAGGAATTAACCAAAGGCTCAGTGTGCAGTGTGGGAACAAGATTACGGCCTGAAGTGATCTAGTGGTTTTGCGGCCAGCTCACATGAAAGCGAGTTGAAGAAAGGAGCTCAGGGACACTGTAATTCACAAACCTGCCGACATATAAATGACAGCTATCGTCCAAAATTATATTGAAGTAAGGCTACCAAGAGGACTTGAAAGCGGGGCACAATTGCAGTTAACCGATTTCAGGAGGTAGACTGGAATTGCATTTAAAGCATAAGAAAAGAGGCAGAACGTCGACAATGATGCACTTGGCCAAAAAGGGCGTATGTGTTTTTTCCTGAATATATTCAGGAAAGAACGCATATGCCCTTTTTGGCCAACCAAGCAAGCTTGCAAAGGAAATCTGCACTACAATGAAGTCTCACTTCCCCCCGGTCAAAAGGGCCATCTGAAAAAAGTGTAAAACCCAGAAAGGCAGGACAGGCCATGGAGAACAGGGAGCCTTATATGCTGATGAGCAGGATGTAAATTGCCAACAGCCACTCTGGAGAAGTGTATGGTGTTTCCTGAAACATCGAAAAAACAAAGTAACAGAGCCTAGGGCACTTCCACTTATGGTTCTATGGCTTAGGGAAATTAAAATCAAAAAGACACATCCACCCCAATTGTGGGACAGCTGTGTTTACAAGAACCTCGTTTACGGTACCATTTCAATATCCCAGAAAGCGAAAAATGGATAAAGAAGTTGTGGTACTTACGTAAAATGCAATATCACTCAGCAATGAAATCTATGTTATGAGGCCCATAGCAGCATAATGAGTGGATCCAGGTACGATGATTCTAAGTGAAATAAGTCACACAGAAAAAGAAACATCATAAGATATCTCTAATACACGAAAGGTAAACTTGGCTACACAGGAACTGAATTACAAAACAGAACAGTGTCTCAAACTTAGAATACCAACTTATGCTTGCTTAAGGGGAAAGGTGAGTTGGGGAGCTTCATAAAACCAGAGATTGAAATTAGCACAGATACCATTCCATAAGCCAATTATGTAATAGACCAGACCTACTCCTGGCTCAAGGAAAAGGACTCAACACCCCATATTCAACGCCTAGGAATATACCTGACTAGTAAGAATCTTAAAACCTATGGATTTATATGTCTCTGTAAGAGAATCATGCATGTGTACAGCGGCATAAAAGCAGTAGTGAAAATCAGATAAATCCCATTATAAAAATAAATTCCTTAAAGAAAACACAATGACAGTGAAATAGAGAGCAATTCTTAAATAATTCATTCAGGGCTTGTGATGCAACCTGGATTTACCACATCTACACCCAGAGCTTGGTGACATATAAGGATGGACATTTGGGGCTGATAGGATTGGTGAGATTCGGTGAGCAAATGCAGACCCTTTGAAGTCATATTGCATGGTACCCATTCCATGGGTCCCAACTCTCCTGGTTTAAGGGATTCTTCCTTCAGCTAAAACATGCACGGGGAACCCAGAGTATGGTCTGCAGTGTGATCGGGAAACGTTTTTAAATGCATCTCAGATTTCTTCCCCTGGTACTCGGGTTCAACATTGCAGACCCTTTACTAACATTCTCCCCACTTGGAGAGTCAGTGCCTTTAACCTCCTGTTTGGCCCAGTTTGCATTTTCTGTGGAAGATGAACAGGAATAAGGAGAACCAATGAGAGACTAGCTGGAGGAGTCTGGACAGGCAAATATAACTCTCATTTCCTTCCAGGAAGTGGAATTAACCAAAGGCTCAGTGTGCAGTGCTGGAATCAGATTAGGGTCTGAAGCAATCCTGCGGTTTTGCGGCCAGCTCACAAGAAAGCGAGTTGAAAAATGGAGCTCAGGGGCACTGTAATTCACAAACCTGCAGAGTTATAAATGACAGCTTTCGTCCTAAAATATACTGAAGTAAGGCTGCCAAGAGGACTTGAAAGCGGGGCAGAATTGCAAAAAACCGATTTCAGTAGGTAGACTGGAATTGCATTTAAAGCATCGGAAAAGAGGCAGAACGTCGACAGTGATGCACTTGGCCAAAAAAAGCGTATGGGTTTTTTCCTGAATATATTCAGGAAAAAACGCATACGCCCTTTTTGGCCAACCAAGCAAGCTTGCAAAGGAAATCTGAACTACAATGCAGTCTCACTTCCCCCCGGTCAAAAGGGCCATCTGAAGAAAGTGTAAAATCCAGAAAGTCAGGACAGGACATGGAGAACAGGTAGCTTTGTTTTGCTGATGGGAAGTATGCAAGTTGCCAACGGCACTCTGGAGAAGTGTATGGTGTTTCCTGAAACATCTAAAAAACAAAGCAACAGAGCCTAGGGCACTTCCATGTATGGTGCTATAGCTTAGGGAAATTAAAATCAAAAAGACACAGCCACCCCAAAGTTTGGGAGGGCTCGGTTTACAAGAACCTCGTTTACGGTACAAGTTCAATATCCCAGAAAGCGAAAAGTGGATAAAGGAGTTGTGGTACTTACATACAATGCAATATCACTCAGCAATGAAATCTATGTCATCAGGCCCGTAGCAGCATAATTAGTGGATTGAGGTATGATGATTCTAACTGAAATAAGTCACACAGAAAAAGAAACATCATAAGTTATCATTAATACATGGAATGTAAACTTGGCTACACATGAACTGAATTACAAAACAGAACAGGGTCTCAAATTTAGAAAACCAACTTATGCTTGCTTAAGGGGAAAGGTGAATTGTGGGCTGCATAAACCGGAGATTGAAATTAGCACAGATACCATTCCAGAAGGCAAATATATGATAGACAATACCTTCCACTTGCTCAACCAAATGGACTCAACAGCCCATATTCAATGCCTAGGAATATAAGTGACTAGTAGGAATCTTAAAACCTATGGATTTATATGTCTCTGTAAGAGAATCAAGCGTGTGTACAGCGGCATAAACGCAGCAGTCAAAATCAGCTAAATCCCATTATAAAAATAAATTTCTTAAACAAAACACAATGACAGTGAAATAGAGAGCAAATCTTTCATTTGGGGGCTCGTGGTGCAACCTGGATTTACCACATCTACACCCAGAGCTGGGTGACACATAAGTCTGGACATACGGGGCTGATAGGTTTGGTGAGGTTCGGTGAGCAAATGCAGACCCTTTGAAGTCATATTGCATGGTACACATTCCATGGGTCTCAACTCTCCAGGATTAAGGGATTCTTCCTTCCGCTAAAACATGCATGTGGAACCCAGAGTATGATCCACCGTGTGATCGGGAAACGTGTTCAAAGGTGTCTAAGTTTTCATCCCCTGGTACTCGGGTGCAACATTCCAGACGCTTTGCTAACACTCTCCCCACTTGGAGAGTCAGTGCCTTTAACCTCCTGTTTGGCCCAGTTTGCAATTTCTGCGGAAGATGAACAGAAATAGGGAGAACAAATGAGAGACTAGCTGGAGGTGTCTGGACAGGCAAATTTAACTCTCATTTCCCACCAGGAAGAGGAATTAACAAAAGGATCAGTGTGCCATGCTGGAAACACACTAGGGCCTGAAGCAGTCCTGCGGTGTTGCGGCCAGCTCACAAGAAAGCGACTTGAAGAAAGGAGCTCAGGCGCACTGTAATTCGCAAACCTGCAGAGTTATATATGACAGCAACCGTCCAAAAATATATTGAAGTAAGGCTGCCAAGAGGACTTGAAAGCGGGGCAGAATTGCAGGAAACCGATTTCAGGAGGTAGACTGGAATTGCATTTAAAGCATAGGAAAAGAGGCAGAACGTCGACAGTGATGCACTTGGCCAAAAAGGGCGTATGCGTTTTTTCCTGAATATATTCAGGAAAAAACGCATACGCCCTTTTTGGCCAACCAAGCAAGCTTGCGAAGGAAATCGGCACTACAATGAGGTCTCACTGCCCCCGGTTAAAAGGGCCATCTGAAAAAAGAGTAAAATCCAGAAAGGCAGGACAGGCCATGGAGAACAGGGAGCCTTGTTATGCTGATGGGCATGATGTAAATTGCCAACAGCCACTCTGGAGAAGTGTATGGTGTTTCCTGAAACATCTAAAAAACAAAGCAACAGAGCGTAGGGACTTCCACTTATGGTCCTATAGCTTAGGGAAATTAAAATCAAAAAGACACAGCCACCCCAGAGTTTGGCATGGCTCTGTTTACAAGGACCTCGTTTACGGTAGAAGTTCAATATCCCAGAAAGCAAAAAATCGATAAAGAAGTTGTGGTACTTACGTACAATGCAATATCACTCAGCAATGAAATCTATGTCATCAGGCCCATAGCAGTATAATGAGTGGATTCAGGTACGATGATTCTAAGTGAAATAAGTCACACAGAAAAAGAAACATCATAAGATATCACTAATACACGGAATGTAAACTTGGCTACACAGGAACTGAATTACAAAACAGAACAGGGTCTCAAATGTAGAAAACCACCTTATGCTTGCTTAAGTGGAAAGGTGAGTTGGGGTGCTGCATAAACCAGAAATTGAAATTAGCACAAATACCGTTCCATAAGCCAAATACGTAATAGGCAAGACCTACTCCTTGCTCAGCGAAATGGACTCAAAACCCCATATTCAATGCCTAGGAATATACCTGACTAGTAAGAATCTTAAAACCTATGGATTTATATGTCTCCATAAGAGAATCAAGCATGTGTAAACTGGCATAAACGCAGCAGTGAAAATCCACTAAATCCCATTATAAAAATACATTTCTTAAACAAAACACAATGACAGTGAAATAGAGAGCAATTCTTAGATAATTCATTCAGGGCTTGTGATGCAAGCTGGATTTTCAACTTCTACACCCGGAGCGGGGTGACACATAAGTCTGGACACTTGGGGCTGATAGGATTGGTGAGGTTCGGTGAGCAAATGCAGACCCTGTGAAGTCATATTGCATGGTACCCATTCCATGGGTGCCAACTCTCCAGGTATAAGGGACTATTTCTTCCGCTAAAACATGCATGGGGAACCCAGAGTATGGTCCACCGTATGATCGGGAAAAGTTTTTAAATGTATCTCCGGTACTGGTACTCGGGTTCAACATTCCAGTTTGTTTACTAACACTCTCCCCACTTGGAGAGTCAGTGCCTTTAACCTCCTGTTTGACCCAGTTTGCAATTTCTGTGGAAGATGACGTGTAATAGGGAGAACCAATGAGAGACTAGCTGTAGCTGTCTGGCCCGGCAAATTTAACTCTCATGTCCCACCAGGAAGAGGAATTAACCAAAGGCTCAGTGTGCAGTGTGGGAACAAGATTACGGCCTGAAGTGATCTAGTGGTTTTGCGGCCAGCTCACATGAAAGCGAGTTGAAGAAAGGAGCTCAGGGACACTGTAATTCACAAACCTGCCGACATATAAATGACAGCTATCGTCCAAAATTATATTGAAGTAAGGCTACCAAGAGGACTTGAAAGCGGGGCACAATTGCAGTTAACCGATTTCAGGAGGTAGACTGGAATTGCATGTAAAGCATAAGAAAAGAGGCAGAACGTCGACAATGATGCACTTGGCCAAAAAGGGCGTATGTGTTTTTTCCTGAATATATTCAGGAAAGAACGCATATGCCCTTTTTGGCCAACCAAGCAAGCTTGCAAAGGAAATCTGCACTACAATGAAGTCTCACTTCCCCCCGGTCAAAAGGGCCATCTGAAAAAAGTGTAAAACCCAGAAAGGCAGGACAGGCCATGGAGAACAGGGAGCCTTATATGCTGATGAGCAGGATGTAAATTGCCAACAGCCACTCTGGAGAAGTGTATGGTGTTTCCTGAAACATCGAAAAAACAAAGTAACAGAGCCTAGGGCACTTCCACTTATGGTTCTATGGCTTAGGGAAATTAAAATCAAAAAGACACATCCACCCCAATTGTGGGACAGCTGTGTTTACAAGAACCTCGTTTACGGTACCATTTCAATATCCCAGAAAGCGAAAAATGGATAAAGAAGTTGTGGTACTTACGTAAAATGCAATATCACTCAGCAATGAAATCTATGTTATGAGGCCCGTAGCAGCATAACGAGTGGATCCAGGTACGATGATTCTAAGTGAAATAAGTCACACAGAAAAAGAAACATCATAAGATATCTTTAATACACGAAATGTAAACTTGGCTACACAGGAACTGAATTACAAAACAGAACAGTGTCTCAAACTAAGAATACCACCTTATGCTTGCTTAAGGGGAAAGGTGAGTTGGGGAGCTTCATAAAACCAGAGATTGAAATTAGCACAGATACCGTTCCATAAGCCAATTATGTAATAGACCAGACCTACTCCTGGCTCAAGGAAAAGGACTCAACACCCCATATTCAACGCCTAGGAATATACCTGACTAGTAAGAATCTTAAAACCTATGGATTTATATGTCTCTGTAAGAGAATCATGCATGTGTACAGCGGCATAAAAGCAGTAGTGAAAATCAGATAAATCCCATTATAAAAATAAATTCCTTAAAGAAAACACAATGACAGTGAAATAGAGAGCAATTCTTAAATAATTCATTCAGGGCTTGTGATGCAACCTGGATTTACCACATCTACACCCAGAGCTTGGTGACATATAAGGATGGACATTTGGGGCTGATAGGATTGGTGAGATTCGGTGAGCAAATGCCGACCCTTTGAAGTCATATTGCATGGTACCCATTCCATGGGTCCCAACTCTCCTGGTTTAAGGGATTCTTCCTTCAGCTAAAACATGCACGGGGAACCCAGAGTATGGTCTGCAGTGTGATCGGGAAACGTTTTTAAATGCATCTCAGATTTCTTCCCCTGGTACTCGGGTTCAACATTGCAGACCCTTTACTAACATTCTCCCCACTTGGAGAGTCAGTGCCTTTAACCTCCTGTTTGGCCCAGTTTGCATTTTCTGTGGAAGATGAACAGGAATAAGGAGAACCAATGAGAGACTAGCTGGAGGAGTCTGGACAGGCAAATATAACTCTCATTTCCTTCCAGGAAGTGGAATTAACCAAAGGCTCAGTGTGCAGTGCTGGAATCAGATTAGGGTCTGAAGCAATCCTGCGGTTTTGCGGCCAGCTCACAAGAAAGCGAGTTGAAAAATGGAGCTCAGGGGCACTGTAATTCACAAACCTGCAGAGTTATAAATGACAGCTTTCGTCCTAAAATATACTGAAGTAAGGCTGCCAAGAGGACTTGAAAGCGGGGCAGAATTGCAAAAAACCGATTTCAGTAGGTAGACTGGAATTGCATTTAAAGCATCGGAAAAGAGGCAGAACGTCGACAGTGATGCACTTGGCCAAAAAAAGCGTATGGGTTTTTTCCTGAATATATTCAGGAAAAAACGCATACGCCCTTTTTGGCCAACCAAGCAAGCTTGCAAAGGAAATCTGAACTACAATGCAGTCTCACTTCCCCCCGGTCAAAAGGGCCATCTGAAGAAAGTGTAAAATCCAGAAAGTCAGGACAGGACATGGAGAACAGGTAGCTTTGTTTTGCTGATGGGAAGTATGCAAGTTGCCAACAGACACTCTGGAGAAGTGTATGGTGTTTCCTGAAACATCTAAAAAACAAAGCAACAGAGCCTAGGGCACTTCCATGTATGGTGCTATAGCTTAGGGAAATTAAAATCAAAAAGACACAGCCACCCCAAAGTTTGGGAGGGCTCAGTTTACAAGAACCTCGTTTACGGTACAAGTTCAATATCCCAGAAAGCGAAAAGTGGATAAAGGAGTTGTGGTACTTACATACAATGCAATATCACTCAGCAATGAAATCTATGTCATCAGGCCCGTAGCAGCATAATTAGTGGATTGAGGTATGATGATTCTAACTGAAATAAGTCACACAGAAAAAGAAACATCATAAGTTATCATTAATACATGGAATGTAAACTTGGCTACACATGAACTGAATTACAAAACAGAACAGGGTCTCAAATTTAGAAAACCAACTTATGCTTGCTTAAGGGGAAAGGTGAATTGTGGGCTGCATAAACCGGAGATTGAAATTAGCACAGATACCATTCCAGAAGGCAAATATATGATAGACAATACCTTCCACTTGCTCAACCAAATGGACTCAACAGCCCATATTCAATGCCTAGGAATATAAGTGACTAGTAGGAATCTTAAAACCTATGGATTTATATGTCTCTGTAAGAGAATCAAGCGTGTGTACAGCGGCATAAACGCAGCAGTCAAAATCAGCTAAATCCCATTATAAAAATAAATTTCTTAAACAAAACACAATGACAGTGAAATAGAGAGCAAATCTTTCATTTGGGGGCTCGTGGTGCAACCTGGATTTACCACATCTACACCCAGAGCTGGGTGACACATAAGTCTGGACATACGGGGCTGATAGGTTTGGTGAGGTTCGGTGAGCAAATGCAGACCCTTTGAAGTCATATTGCATGGTACACATTCCATGGGTCTCAACTCTCCAGGATTAAGGGATTCTTCCTTCCACTAAAACATGCATGTGGAACCCAGAGTATGATCCACCGTGTGATCGGGAAACGTGTTCAAAGGTGTCTAAGTTTTCATCCCCTGGTACTCGGGTGCAACATTCCAGACGCTTTGCTAACACTCTCCCCACTTGGAGAGTCAGTGCCTTTAACCTCCTGTTTGGCCCAGTTTGCAATTTCTGCGGAAGATGAACAGAAATAGGGAGAACAAATGAGAGACTAGCTGGAGGTGTCTGGACAGGCAAATTTAACTCTCATTTCCCACCAGGAAGAGGAATTAACAAAAGGATCAGTGTGCCATGCTGGAAACACACTAGGGCCTGAAGCAGTCCTGCGGTGTTGCGGCCAGCTCACAAGAAAGCGACTTGAAGAAAGGAGCTCAGGCGCACTGTAATTCGCAAACCTGCAGAGTTATATATGACAGCAATCGTCCAAAAATATATTGAAGTAAGGCTGCCAAGAGGACTTGAAAGCGGGGCAGAATTGCAGGAAACCGATTTCAGGAGGTAGACTGGAATTGCATTTAAAGCATAGGAAAAGAGGCAGAACGTCGACAGTGATGCACTTGGCCAAAAAGGGCGTATGCGTTTTTTCCTGAATATATTCAGGAAAAAACGCATACGCCCTTTTTGGCCAACCAAGCAAGCTTGCGAAGGAAATCGGCACTACAATGATGTCTCACTGCCCCCGGTTAAAAGGGCCATCTGAAAAAAGAGTAAAATCCAGAAAGGCAGGACAGGCCATGGACAACAGGGAGCCTTGTTATGCTGATGGGCATGATGTAAATTGCCAACAGCCACTCTGGAGAAGTGTATGGTGTTTCCTGAAACATCTAAAAAACAAAGCAACAGAGCCTAGGGACTTCCACTTATGGTCCTATAGCTTAGGGAAATTAAAATCAAAAAGACACAGCCACCCCAGAGTTTGGCATGGCTCTGTTTACAAGGACCTCGTTTACGGTAGAAGTTCAATATCCCAGAAAGCAAAAAATCGATAAAGAAGTTGTGGTACTTACGTACAATGCAATATCACTCAGCAATGAAATCTATGTCATCAGGCCCATAGCAGTATAATGAGTGGATTCAGGTACGATGATTCTAAGTGAAATAAGTCACACAGAAAAAGAAACATCATAAGATATCACTAATACACGGAATGTAAACTTGGCTACACAGGAACTGAATTACAAAACAGAACAGGGTCTCAAATGTAGAAAACCACCTTATGCTTGCTTAAGTGGAAAGGTGAGTTGGGGTGCTGCATAAACCAGAAATTGAAATTAGCACAAATACTGTTCCATAAGCCAAATACGTAATTGGCAAGACCTACTCCTTGCTCAGCGAAATGGACTCAAAACCCCATATTCAATGCCTAGGAATATACCTGACTAGTAAGAATCTTAAAACCTATGGATTTATATGTCTCCATAAGAGAATCAAGCATGTGTAAACTGGCATAAACGCAGCAGTGAAAATCCACTAAATCCCATTATAAAAATACATTTCTTAAACAAAACATAATGACAGTGAAATAGAGAGCAATTCTTAGATAATTCATTCAGGGCTTGTGATGCAAGCTGGATTTTCAACTTCTACACCCGGAGCGGGGTGACACATAAGTCTGGACACTTGGGGCTGATAGGATTGGTGAGGTTCGGTGAGCAAATGCAGACCCTCTGAAGTCATATTGCATGGTACCCATTCCATGGGTGCCAACTCTCCAGGTATAAGGGACTATTTCTTCCGCTAAAACATGCATGGGGAACCCAGAGTATGGTCCACCGTATGATCGGGAAAAGTTTTTAAATGTATCTCCGGTACTGGTACTCGGGTTCAACATTCCAGTTTGTTTACTAACACTCTCCCCACTTGGAGAGTCAGTGCCTTTAACCTCCTGTTTGACCCAGTTTGCAATTTCTGTGGAAGATGACATGTAATAGGGAGAACCAATGAGAGACTAGCTGTAGCTGTGTGGCCCGGCAAATTTAACTCTCATGTCCCACCAGGAAGAGGAATTAACCAAAGGCTCAGTGTGCAGTGTGGGAACAAGATTACGGCCTGAAGTGATCTAGTGGTTTTGCGGCCAGCTCACATGAAAGCGAGTTGAAGAAAGGAGCTCAGGGACACTGTCATTCACAAACCTGCCGACATATAAATGACAGCTATCGTCCAAAATTATATTGAAGTAAGGCTACCAAGAGGACTTGAAAGCGGGGCACAATTGCAGTAAACCGATTTCAGGAGGTAGACTGGAATTGCATTTAAAGCATAAGAAAAGAGGCAGAACGTCGACAATGATGCACTTGGCCAAAAAGGGCGTATGCGTTTTTTCCTGAATATATTCAGGAAAGAACGCATACGCCCTTTTTGGCCAACCAAGCAAGCTTGCAAAGGAAATCTGCACTACAATGAAGTCTCACTTCCCCCCGGTCAAAAGGGCCATCTGAAAAAAGTGTAAAACCCAGAAAGGCAGGACAGGCCATGGAGAACAGGGAGCCTTATATGCTGATGAGCAGGATGTAAATTGCCAACAGCCACTCTGGAGAAGTGTATGGTGTTTCCTGAAACATCGAAAAAACAAAGTAACAGAGCCTAGGGCACTTCCACTTATGGTTCTATGGCTTAGGGAAATTAAAATCAAAAAGACACATCCACCCTAATTGTGGGACAGCTGTGTTTACAAGAACCTCGTTTACGGTACCATTTCAATATCCCAGAAAGTGAAAAATGGATAAAGAAGTTGTGGTACTTACGTAAAATGCAATATCACTCAGCAATGAAATCTATGTTATGAGGCCCGTAGCAGCATAATGAGTGGATCCAGGTACGATGATTCTAAGTGAAATAAGTCACACAGAAAAAGAAACATCATAAGATATCTCTAATACACGAAAGGTAAACTTGGCTACACAGGAACTGAATTACAAAACAGAACAGTGTCTCAAACTTAGAATACCACCTTATGCTTGCTTAAGGGGAAAGGTGAGTTGGGGAGCTTCATAAAACCAGAGATTGAAATTAGCACAGATACCATTCCATAAGCCAATTATGTAATAGACCAGACCTACTCCTGGCTCAAGGAAAAGGACTCAACACCCCATATTCAACGCCTAGGAATATACCTGACTAGTAAGAATCTTAAAACCTATGGATTTATATGTCTCTGTAAGAGAATCATGCATGTGTACAGCGGCATAAAAGCAGTAGTGAAAATCAGATAAATCCCATTATAAAAATAAATTCCTTAAAGAAAACACAATGACAGTGAAATAGAGAGCAATTCTTAAATAATTCATTCAGGGCTTGTAATGCAACCTGGATTTACCACATCTACACCCAGAGCTTGGTGACATATAAGGATGGACATTTGGGGCTGATAGGATTGGTGAGATTCGGTGAGCAAATGCAGACCCTTTGAAGTCATATTGCATGGTACCCATTCCATGGGTCCCAACTCTCCTGGTTTAAGGGATTCTTCCTTCAGCTAAAACATGCACGGGGAACCCAGAGTATGGTCTGCAGTGTGATCGGGAAACGTTTTTAAATGCATCTCAGATTTCTTCCCCTGGTACTCGGGTTCAACATTGCAGACCCTTTACTAACATTCTCCCCACTTGGAGAGTCAGTGCCTTTAACCTCCTGTTTGGCCCAGTTTGCATTTTCTGTGGAAGATGAACAGGAATAAGGAGAACCAATGAGAGACTAGCTGGAGGAGTCTGGACAGGCAAATATAACTCTCATTTCCTTCCAGGAAGTGGAATTAACCAAAGGCTCAGTGTGCAGTGCTGGAATCAGATTAGGGTCTGAAGCAATCCTGCGGTTTTGCGGCCAGCTCACAAGAAAGCGAGTTGAAAAATGGAGCTCAGGGGCACTGTAATTCACAAACCTGCAGAGTTATAAATGACAGCTTTCGTCCTAAAATATACTGAAGTAAGGCTGCCAAGAGGACTTGAAAGCGGGGCAGAATTGCAAAAAACCGATTTCAGTAGGTAGACCGGAATTGCATTTAAAGCATTGGAAAAGAGGCAGAACGTCGACAGTGATGCACTTGGCCAAAAAAAGCGTATGGGTTTTTTCCTGAATATATTCAGGAAAAAACGCATACGCCCTTTTTGGCCAACCAAGCAAGCTTGCAAAGGAAATCTGAACTACAATGCAGTCTCACTTCCCCCCGGTCAAAAGGGCCATCTGAAGAAAGTGTAAAATCCAGAAAGTCAGGACAGGACATGGAGAACAGGTAGCTTTGTTTTGCTGATGGGAAGTATGCAAGTTGCCAACAGGCACTCTGGAGAAGTGTATGGTGTTTCCTGAAACATCTAAAAAACAAAGCAACAGAGCCTAGGGCACTTCCATGTATGGTGCTATAGCTTAGGGAAATTAAAATCAAAAAGACACAGCCACCCCAAAGTTTGGGAGGGCTCAGTTTACAAGAACCTCGTTTACGGTACAAGTTCAATATCCCAGAAAGCGAAAAGTGGATAAAGGAGTTGTGGTACTTACATACAATGCAATATCACTCAGCAATGAAATCTATGTCATCAGGCCCGTAGCAGCATAATTAGTGGATTGAGGTATGATGATTCTAACTGAAATAAGTCACACAGAAAAAGAAACATCATAAGTTATCATTAATACATGGAATGTAAACTTGGCTACACATGAACTGAATTACAAAACAGAACAGGGTCTCAAATTTAGAAAACCAACTTATGCTTGCTTAAGGGGAAAGGTGAATTGTGGGCTGCATAAACCGGAGATTGAAATTAGCACAGATACCATTCCAGAAGGCAAATATATGATAGACAATACCTTCCACTTGCTCAACCAAATGGACTCAACAGCCCATATTCAATGCCTAGGAATATAAGTGACTAGTAGGAATCTTAAAACCTATGGATTTATATGTCTCTGTAAGAGAATCAAGCGTGTGTACAGCGGCATAAACGCAGCAGTCAAAATCAGCTAAATCCCATTATAAAAATAAATTTCTTAAACAAAACACAATGACAGTGAAATAGAGAGCAAATCTTTCATTTGGGGGCTCGTGGTGCAACCTGGATTTACCACATCTACACCCAGAGCTGGGTGACACATAAGTCTGGACATACGGGGCTGATAGGTTTGGTGAGGTTCGGTGAGCAAATGCAGACCCTTTGAAGTCATATTGCATGGTACACATTCCATGGGTCTCAACTCTCCAGGATTAAGGGATTCTTCCTTCCGCTAAAACATGCATGTGGAACCCAGAGTATGATCCACCGTGTGATCGGGAAACGTGTTCAAAGGTGTCTAAGTTTTCATCCCCTGGTACTCGGGTGCAACATTCCAGACGCTTTGCTAACACTCTCCCCACTTGGAGAGTCAGTGCCTTTAACCTCCTGTTTGGCCCAGTTTGCAATTTCTGCGGAAGATGAACAGAAATAGGGAGAACAAATGAGAGACTAGCTGGAGGTGTCTGGACAGGCAAATTTAACTCTCATTTCCCACCAGGAAGAGGAATTAACAAAAGGATCAGTGTGCCATGCTGGAAACACACTAGGGCCTGAAGCAGTCCTGCGGTGTTGCGGCCAGCTCACAAGAAAGCGACTTGAAGAAAGGAGCTCAGGCGCACTGTAATTCGCAAACCTGCAGAGTTATATATGACAGCAATCGTCCAAAAATATATTGAAGTAAGGCTGCCAAGAGGACTTGAAAGCGGGGCAGAATTGCAGGAAACCGATTTCAGGAGGTAGACTGGAATTGCATTTAAAGCATAGGAAAAGAGGCAGAACGTCGACAGTGATGCACTTGGCCAAAAAGGGCGTATGCGTTTTTTCCTGAATATATTCAGGAAAAAACGCATACGCCCTTTTTGGCCAACCAAGCAAGCTTGCGAAGGAAATCGGCACTACAATGATGTCTCACTGCCCCCGGTTAAAAGGGCCATCTGAAAAAAGAGTAAAATCCAGAAAGGCAGGACAGGCCATGGAGAACAGGGAGCCTTGTTATGCTGATGGGCATGATGTAAATTGCCAACAGCCACTCTGGAGAAGTGTATGGTGTTTCCTGAAACATCTAAAAAACAAAGCAACAGAGCCTAGGGACTTCCACTTATGGTCCTATAGCTTAGGGAAATTAAAATCAAAAAGACACAGCCACCCCAGAGTTTGGCATGGCTCTGTTTACAACGACCTCGTTTACGGTAGAAGTTCAATATCCCAGAAAGCAAAAAATCGATAAAGAAGTTGTGGTACATACGTACAATGCAATATCACTCAGCAATGAAATCTATGTCATCAGGCCCATAGCAGTATAATGAGTGGATTCAGGTACGATGATTCTAAGTGAAATAAGTCACACAGAAAAAGAAACATCATAAGATATCACTAATACACGGAATGTAAACTTGGCTACACAGGAACTGAATTACAAAACAGAACAGGGTCTCAAATGTAGAAAACCACCTTATGCTTGCTTAAGTGGAAAGGTGAGTTGGGGTGCTGCATAAACCAGAAATTGAAATTAGCACAAATACCGTTCCATAAGCCAAATACGTAATAGGCAAGACCTACTCCTTGCTCAGCGAAATGGACTCAAAACCCCATATTCAATGCCTAGGAATATACCTGACTAGTAAGAATCTTAAAACCTATGGATTTATATGTCTCCATAAGAGAATCAAGCATGTGTAAACTGGCATAAACGCAGCAGTGAAAATCCACTAAATCCCATTATAAAAATACATTTCTTAAACAAAACATAATGACAGTGAAATAGAGAGCAATTCTTAGATAATTCATTCAGGGCTTGTGATGCAAGCTGGATTTTCAACTTCTACACCCGGAGCGGGGTGACACATAAGTCTGGACACTTGGGGCTGATAGGATTGGTGAGGTTCGGTGAGCAAATGCAGACCCTGTGAAGTCATATTGCATGGTACCCATTCCATGGGTGCCAACTCTCCAGGTATAAGGGACTATTTCTTCCGCTAAAACATGCATGGGGAACCCAGAGTATGGTCCACCGTATGATCGGGAAAAGTTTTTAAATGTATCTCCGGTACTGGTACTCGGGTTCAACATTCCAGTTTGTTTACTAACACTCTCCCCACTTGGAGAGTCAGTGCCTTTAACCTCCTGTTTGACCCAGTTTGCAATTTCTGTGGAAGATGACGTGTAATAGGGAGAACCAATGAGAGACTAGCTGTAGCTGTCTGGCCCGGCAAATTTAACTCTCATGTCCCACCAGGAAGAGGAATTAACCAAAGGCTCAGTGTGCAGTGTGGGAACAAGATTACGGCCTGAAGTGATCTAGTGGTTTTGCGGCCAGCTCACATGAAAGCGAGTTGAAGAAAGGAGCTCAGGGACACTGTAATTCACAAACCTGCCGACATATAAATGACAGCTATCGTCCAAAATTATATTGAAGTAAGGCTACCAAGAGGACTTGAAAGTGGGGCACAATTGCAGTAAACCGATTTCAGGAGGTAGACTGGAATTGCATTTAAAGCATAAGAAAAGAGGCAGAACGTCAACAATGATGCACTTGGCCAAAAAGGGCGTATGCGTTTTTTCCTGAATATATTCAGGAAAGAACGCATATGCCCTTTTTGGCCAACCAAGCAAGCTTGCAAAGGAAATCTGCACTACAATGAAGTCTCACTTCCCCCCGGTCAAAAGGGCCATCTGAAAAAAGTGTAAAACCCAGAAAGGCAGGACAGGCCATGGAGAACAGGGAGCCTTATATGCTGATGAGCAGGATGTAAATTGCCAACAGCCACTCTGGAGAAGTGTATGGTGTTTCCTGAAACATCGAAAAAACAAAGTAACAGAGCCTAGGGCACTTCCACTTATGGTTCTATGGCTTAGGGAAATTAAAATCAAAAAGACACATCCACCCCAATTGTGGGACAGCTGTGTTTACAAGAACCTTGTTTACGGTACCATTTCAATATCCCAGAAAGCGAAAAATGGATAAAGAAGTTGTGGTACTTACGTAAAATGCAATATCACTCAGCAATGAAATCTATGTTATGAGGCCCGTAGCAGCATAATGAGTGGATCCAGGTACGATGATTCTAAGTGAAATAAGTCACACAGAAAAAGAAACATCATAAGATATCTCTAATACACGAAAGGTAAACTTGGCTACACAGGAACTGAATTACAAAACAGAACAGTGTCTCAAACTTAGAATACCAACTTATGCTTGCTTAAGGGGAAAGGTGAGTTGGGGAGCTTCATAAAACCAGAGATTGAAATTAGCACAGATACCATTCCATAAGCCAATTATGTAATAGACCAGACCTACTCCTGGCTCAAGGAAAAGGACTCAACACCCCATATTCAATGCCTAGGAATATACCTGACTAGTAAGAATCTTAAAACCTATGGATTTATATGTCTCTGTAAGAGAATCATGCATGTGTACAGCGGCATAAAAGCAGTAGTGAAAATCAGATAAATCCCATTATAAAAATAAATTCCTTAAAGAAAACACAATGACAGTGAAATAGAGAGCAATTCTTAAATAATTCATTCAGGGCTTGTGATGCAACCTGGATTTACCACATCTACACCCAGAGCTTGGTGACATATAAGGATGGACATTTGGGGCTGATAGGATTGGTGAGATTCGGTGAGCAAATGCAGACCCTTTGAAGTCATATTGCATGGTACCCATTCCATGGGTCCCAACTCTCCTGGTTTAAGGGATTCTTCCTTCAGCTAAAACATGCACGGGGAACCCAGAGTATGGTCTGCAGTGTGATCGGGAAACGTTTTTAAATGCATCTCAGATTTCTTCCCCTGGTACTCGGGTTCAACATTGCAGACCCTTTACTAACATTCTCCCCACTTGGAGAGTCAGTGCCTTTAACCTCCTGTTTGGCCCAGTTTGCATTTTCTGTGGAAGATGAACAGGAATTTGGAGAACCAATGAGAGACTAGCTGGAGGAGTCTGGACAGGCAAATTTAACTCTCATTTCCTTCCAGGAAGTGGAATTAACCAAAGGCTCAGTGTGCAGTGCTGGAATCAGATTAGGGTCTGAAGCAATCCTGCGGTTTTGCGGCCAGCTCACAAGAAAGCGAGTTGAAAAATGGAGCTCAGGGGCACTGTAATTCACAAACCTGCAGAGTTATAAATGACAGCTTTCGTCCTAAAATATACTGAAGTAAGGCTGCCAAGAGGACTTGAAAGCGGGGCAGAATTGCAAAAAACCGATTTCACTAGGTAGACTGGAATTGCATTTAAAGCATCGGAAAAGAGGCAGAACGTCGACAGTGATGCACTTGGCCAAAAAAAGCGTATGGGTTTTTTCCTGAATATATTCAGGAAAAAATGCATACGCCCTTTTTGGCCAACCAAGCAAGCTTGCAAAGGAAATCTGAACTACAATGCAGTCTCACTTCCCCCCGGTCAAAAGGACCATCTGAAGAAAGTGTAAAATCCAGAAAGTCAGGACAGGACATGGAGAACAGGTAGCTTTGTTTTGCTGATTGGAAGTATGCAAGTTGCCAACAGGCACTCTGGAGAAGTGTATGGTGTTTCCTGAAACATCTAAAAAACAAAGCAACAGAGCCTAGGGCACTTCCATGTATGGTGCTATAGCTTAGGGAAATTAAAATCAAAAAGACACAGTCACCCCAAAGTTTGGGAAGGCTCGGTTTACAAGAACCTCATTTACGGTACAAGTTCAATATCCCAGAAAGCGAAAAGTGGATAAAGGAGTTGTGGTACTTACATACAATGCAATATCACTCAGCAATGAAATCTATGTCATCAGGCCCGTAGCAGCATAATTAGTGGATTGAGGTATGATGATTCTAACTGAAATAAGTCACACAGAAAAAGAAACATCATAAGTTATCATTAATACATGGAATGTAAACTTGGCTACACATGAACTGAATTACAAAACAAAACAGGTTCTCAAATTTAGAAAACCAACTTATGCTTGCTTAAGGGGAAAGGTGAATTGGGGGCTGCATAAACCGGAGATTGAAATTAGCACAGATACCATTCCAGAAGGCAAATATATGATAGACAATACCTTCCACTTGCTCAACCAAATGGACTCAACAGCCCATATTCAATGCCTAGGAATATAAGTGACTAGTAGGAATCTTAAAACCTATGGATTTATATGTCTCTGTAAGAGAATCAAGCGTGTGTACAGCGGCATAAACGCAGCAGTCAAAATCAGCTAAATCCCATTATAAAAATAAATTTCTTAAACAAAACACAATGACAGTGAAATAGAGAGCAAATCTTTCATTTGGGGGCTCGTGGTGCAACCTGGATTTACCACATCTACACCCAGAGCTAGGTGACACATAAGTCTGGACATACGGGGCTGATAGGTTTGGTGAGGTTCGGTGAGCAAATGCAGACCCTTTGAAGTCATATTGCATGGTACACATTCCATGGGTCTCAACTCTCCAGGTTTAAGGGATTCTTCCTTCCGCTAAAACATACATGTGGAACCCAGAGTATGATCCACCGTGTGATCGGGAAACGTGTTCAAAGGTGTCTAAGTTTTCATCCCCTGGTACTCGGGTGCAACATTCCAGACGCTTTGCTAACACTCTCCCCACTTGGAGAGTCAGTGCCTTTAACCTCCTGTTTGGCCCAGTTTGCAATTTCTGCGGAAGATGAACAGAAATAGGGAGAACAAATGAGAGACTAGCTGGAGGTGTCTGGACAGGCAAATTTAACTCTCATTTCCCACCAGGAAGAGGAATTAACAAAAGGATCAGTGTGCCATGCTGGAAACACACTAGGGCCTGAAGCAGTCCTGCGGTGTTGCGGCCAGCTCACAAGAAAGCGACTTGAAGAAAGGAGCTCAGGCGCACTGTAATTCGCAAACCTGCAGAGTTATATATGACAGCAATCGTCCAAAAATATATTGAAGTAAGGCTGCCAAGAGGACTTGAAAGCGGGGCAGAATTGCAGGAAACCGATTTCAGGAGGTAGACTGGAATTGCATTTAAAGCATAGGAAAAGAGGCAGAACGTTGACAGTGATGCACTTGGCCAAAAAGGGCGTATGCGTTTTTTCCTGAATATATTCAGGAAAAAACGCATACGCCCTTTTTGACCAACCAAGCAAGCTTGCGAAGGAAATCTGCACTACAATGATGTCTCACTGCCCCTGGTTAAAAGGGCCATCTGAAAAAAGAGTAAAATCCAGAAAGGCAGGACAGGCCATGGAGAACAGGGAGCCTTGTTATGCTGATGGGCATGATGTAAATTGCCAACAGCCACTCTGGAGAAGTGTATGGTGTTTCCTGAAACATCTAAAAAACAAAGCAACAGAGCCTAGGGACTTCCACTTATGGTCCTATAGCTTAGGGAAATTAAAATCAAAAAGACACAGCCACCCCAGAGTTTGGCATGGCTCTGTTTACAACGACCTCGTTTACGGTAGAAGTTCAATATCCCAGAAAGCAAAAAATCGATAAAGAAGTTGTGGTACATACGTACAATGCAATATCACTCAGCAATGAAATCTATGTCATCAGGCCCATAGCAGTATAATGAGTGGATTCAGGTACGATGATTCTAAGTGAAATAAGTCACACAGAAAAAGAAACATCATAAGATATCACTAATACACGGAATGTAAACTTGGCTACACAGGAACTGAATTACAAAACAGAACAGGGTCTCAAATGTAGAAAACCACCTTATGCTTGCTTAAGTGGAAAGGTGAGTTGGGGTGCTGCATAAACCAGAAATTGAAATTAGCACAAATACCGTTCCATAAGCCAAATACGTAATAGGCAAGACCTACTCCTTGCTCAGCGAAATGGACTCAAAACCCCATATTCAATGCCTAGGAATATACCTGACTAGTAAGAATCTTAAAACCTATGGATTTATATGTCTCCATAAGAGAATCAAGCATGTGTAAACTGGCATAAACGCAGCAGTGAAAATCCACTAAATCCCATTATAAAAATACATTTCTTAAACAAAACATAATGACAGTGAAATAGAGAGCAATTCTTAGATAATTCATTCAGGGCTTGTGATGCAAGCTGGATTTTCAACTTCTACACCCGGAGCGGGGTGACACATAAGTCTGGACACTTGGGGCTGATAGGATTGGTGAGGTTCGGTGAGCAAATGCAGACCCTGTGAAGTCATATTGCATGGTACCCATTCCATGGGTGCCAACTCTCCAGGTATAAGGGACTATTTCTTCCGCTAAAACATGCATGGGGAACCCAGAGTATGGTCCACCGTATGATCGGGAAAAGTTTTTAAATGTATCTCCGGTACTGGTACTCGGGTTCAACATTCCAGTTTGTTTACTAACACTCTCCCCACTTGGAGAGTCAGTGCCTTTAACCTCCTGTTTGACCCAGTTTGCAATTTCTGTGGAAGATGACGTGTAATAGGGAGAACCAATGAGAGACTAGCTGTAGCTGTCTGGCCCGGCAAATTTAACTCTCATGTCCCACCAGGAAGAGGAATTAACCAAAGGCTCAGTGTGCAGTGTGGGAACAAGATTACGGCCTGAAGTGATCTAGTGGTTTTGCGGCCAGCTCACATGAAAGCGAGTTGAAGAAAGGAGCTCAGGGACACTGTAATTCACAAACCTGCCGACATATAAATGACAGCTATCGTCCAAAATTATATTGAAGTAAGGCTACCAAGAGGACTTGAAAGTGGGGCACAATTGCAGTAAACCGATTTCAGGAGGTAGACTGGAATTGCATGTAAAGCATAAGAAAAGAGGCAGAACGTCGACAATGATGCACTTGGCCAAAAAGGGCGTATGTGTTTTTTCCTGAATATATTCAGGAAAGAACGCATATGCCCTTTTTGGCCAACCAAGCAAGCTTGCAAAGGAAATCTGCACTACAATGAAGTCTCACTTCCCCCCGGTCAAAAGGGCCATCTGAAAAAAGTGTAAAACCCAGAAAGGCAGGACAGGCCATGGAGAACAGGGAGCCTTATATGCTGATGAGCAGGATGTAAATTGCCAACAGCCACTCTGGAGAAGTGTATGGTGTTTCCTGAAACATCGAAAAAACAAAGTAACAGAGCCTAGGGCACTTCCACTTATGGTTCTATGGCTTAGGGAAATTAAAATCAAAAAGACACATCCACCCCAATTGTGGGACAGCTGTGTTTACAAGAACCTCGTTTACGGTACCATTTCAATATCCCAGAAAGCGAAAAATGGATAAAGAAGTTGTGGTACTTACGTAAAATGCAATATCACTCAGCAATGAAATCTATGTTATGAGGCCCGTAGCAGCATAATGAGTGGATCCAGGTACGATGATTCTAAGTGAAATAAGTCACACAGAAAAAGAAACATCATAAGATATCTCTAATACACGAAAGGTAAACTTGGCTACACAGGAACTGAATTACAAAACAGAACAGTGTCTCAAACTTAGAATACCAACTTATGCTTGCTTAAGGGGAAAGGTGAGTTGGGGAGCTTCATAAAACCAGAGATTGAAATTAGCACAGATACCATTCCATAAGCCAATTATGTAATAGACCAGACCTACTCCTGGCTCAAGGAAAAGGACTCAACACCCCATATTCAACGCCTAGGAATATACCTGACTAGTAAGAATCTTAAAACCTATGGATTTATATGTCTCTGTAAGAGAATCATGCATGTGTACAGCGGCATAAAAGCAGTAGTGAAAATCAGATAAATCCCATTATAAAAATAAATTCCTTAAAGAAAACACAATGACAGTGAAATAGAGAGCAATTCTTAAATAATTCATTCAGGGCTTGTGATGCAACCTGGATTTACCACATCTACACCCAGAGCTTGGTGACATATAAGGATGGACATTTGGGGCTGATAGGATTGGTGAGATTCGGTGAGCAAATGCAGACCCTTTGAAGTCATATTGCATGGTACCCATTCCATGGGTCCCAACTCTCCTGGTTTAAGGGATTCTTCCTTCAGCTAAAACATGCACGGGGAACCCAGAGTATGGTCTGCAGTGTGATCGGGAAACGTTTTTAAATGCATCTCAGATTTCTTCCCCTGGTACTCGGGTTCAACATTGCAGACCCTTTACTAACATTCTCCCCACTTGGAGAGTCAGTGCCTTTAACCTCCTGTTTGGCCCAGTTTGCATTTTCTGTGGAAGATGAACAGGAATAAGGAGAACCAATGAGAGACTAGCTGCAGGAGTCTGGACAGGCAAATTTAACTCTCATTTCCTTCCAGGAAGTGGAATTAACCAAAGGCTCAGTGTGCAGTGCTGGAATCAGATTAGGGTCTGAAGCAATCCTGCGGTTTTGCGGCCAGCTCACAAGAAAGCGAGTTGAAAAATGGAGCTCAGGGGCACTGTAATTCACAAACCTGCAGAGTTATAAATGACAGCTTTCGTCCTAAAATATACTGAAGTAAGGCTGCCAAGAGGACTTGAAAGCGGGGCAGAATTGCAAAAAACCGATTTCACTAGGTAGACTGGAATTGCATTTAAAGCATCGGAAAAGAGGCAGAACGTCGACAGTGATGCACTTGGCCAAAAAAAGCGTATGGGTTTTTTCCTGAATATATTCAGGAAAAAACGCATACGCCCTTTTTGGCCAACCAAGCAAGCTTGCAAAGGAAATCTGAACTACAATGCAGTCTCACTTCCCCCCGGTCAAAAGGACCATCTGAAGAAAGTGTAAAATCCAGAAAGTCAGGACAGGCCATGGAGAACAGGTAGCTTTGTTTTGCTGATTGGAAGTATGCAAGTTGCCAACAGGCACTCTGGAGAAGTGTATGGTGTTTCCTGAAACATCTAAAAAACAAAGCAACAGAGCCTAGGGCACTTCCATGTATGGTGCTATAGCTTAGGGAAATTAAAATCAAAAAGACACAGTCACCCCAAAGTTTGGGAGGGCTCGGTTTACAAGAACCTCGTTTACGGTACAAGTTCAATATCCCAGAAAGCGAAAAGTGGATAAAGGAGTTGTGGTACTTACATACAATGCAATATCACTCAGCAATGAAATCTATGTCATCAGGCCCGTAGCAGCATAATTAGTGGATTGAGGTATGATGATTCTAACTGAAATAAGTCACACAGAAAAAGAAACATCATAAGTTATCATTAATACATGGAATGTAAACTTGGCTACACATGAACTGAATTACAAAACAAAACAGGTTCTCAAATTTAGAAAACCAACTTATGCTTGCTTAAGGGGAAAGGTGAATTGGGGGCTGCATAAACCGGAGATTGAAATTAGCACAGATACCATTCCAGAAGGCAAATATATGATAGACAATACCTTCCACTTGCTCAACCAAATGGACTCAACAGCCCATATTCAATGCCTAGGAATATAAGTGACTAGTAGGAATCTTAAAACCTATGGATTTATATGTCTCTGTAAGAGAATCAAGCGTGTGTACAGCGGCATAAACGCAGCAGTCAAAATCAGCTAAATCCCATTATAAAAATAAATTTCTTAAACAAAACACAATGACAGTGAAATAGAGAGCAAATCTTTCATTTGGGGGCTCGTGGTGCAACCTGGATTTACCACATCTACACCCAGAGCTAGGTGACACATAAGTCTGGACATACGGGGCTGATAGGTTTGGTGAGGTTCGGTGAGCAAATGCAGACCCTTTGAAGTCATATTGCATGGTACACATTCCATGGGTCTCAACTCTCCAGGTTTAAGGGATTCTTCCTTCCGCTAAAACATACATGTGGAACCCAGAGTATGATCCACCGTGTGATCGGGAAACGTGTTCAAAGGTGTCTAAGTTTTCATCCCCTGGTACTCGGGTGCAACATTCCAGACGCTTTGCTAACACTCTCCCCACTTGGAGAGTCAGTGCCTTTAACCTCCTGTTTGGCCCAGTTTGCAATTTCTGCGGAAGATGAACAGAAATAGGGAGAACAAATGAGAGACTAGCTGGAGGTGTCTGGACAGGCAAATTTAACTCTCATTTCCCACCAGGAAGAGGAATTAACAAAAGGATCAGTGTGCCATGCTGGAAACACACTAGGGCCTGAAGCAGTCCTGCGGTGTTGCGGCCAGCTCACAAGAAAGCGACTTGAAGAAAGGAGCTCAGGCGCACTGTAATTCGCAAACCTGCAGAGTTATATATGACAGCAATCGTCCAAAAATATATTGAAGTAAGGCTGCCAAGAGGACTTGAAAGCGGGGCAGAATTGCAGGAAACCGATTTCAGGAGGTAGACTGGAATTGCATTTAAAGCATAGGAAAAGAGGCAGAACGTCGACAGTGATGCACTTGGCCAAAAAGGGCGTATGCGTTTTTTCCTGAATATATTCAGGAAAAAACGCATACGCCCTTTTTGACCAACCAAGCAAGCTTGCGAAGGAAATCTGCACTACAATGATGTCTCACTGCCCCTGGTTAAAAGGGCCATCTGAAAAAAGAGTAAAATCCAGAAAGGCAGGACAGGCCATGGAGAACAGGGAGCCTTGTTATGCTGATGGGCATGATGTAAATTGCCAACAGCCACTCTGGAGAAGTGTATGGTGTTTCCTGAAACATCTAAAAAACAAAGCAACAGAGCCTAGGGACTTCCACTTATGGTCCTATAGCTTAGGGAAATTAAAATCAAAAAGACACAGCCACCCCAGAGTTTGGCATGGCTCTGTTTACAACGACCTCGTTTACGGTAGAAGTTCAATATCCCAGAAAGCAAAAAATCGATAAAGAAGTTGTGGTACTTACGTACAATGCAATATCACTCAGCAATGAAATCTATGTCATCAGGCCCATAGCAGTATAATGAGTGGATTCAGGTACGATGATTCTAAGTGAAATAAGTCACACAGAAAAAGAAACATCATAAGATATCACTAATACACGGAATGTAAACTTGGCTACACAGGAACTGAATTACAAAACAGAACAGGGTCTCAAATGTAGAAAACCACCTTATGCTTGCTTAAGTGGAAAGGTGAGTTGGGGTGCTGCATAAACCAGAAATTGAAATTAGCACAAATACCGTTCCATAAGCCAAATACGTAATAGGCAAGACCTACTCCTTGCTCAGCGAAATGGACTCAAAACCCCATATTCAATGCCTAGGAATATACCTGACTAGTAAGAATCTTAAAACCTATGGATTTATATGTCTCCATAAGAGAATCAAGCATGTGTAAACTGGCATAAATGCAGCAGTGAAAATCCACTAAATCCCATTATAAAAATACATTTCTTAAACAAAACATAATGACAGTGAAATAGAGAGCAATTCTTAGATAATTCATTCAGGGCTTGTGATGCAAGCTGGATTTTCAACTTCTACACCCGGAGCGGGGTGACACATAAGTCTGGACACTTGGGGCTGATAGGATTGGTGAGGTTCGGTGAGCAAATGCAGACCCTGTGAAGTCATATTGCATGGTACCCATTCCATGGGTGCCAACTCTCCAGGTATAAGGGACTATTTCTTCCGCTAAAACATGCATGGGGAACCCAGAGTATGGTCCACCGTATGATCGGGAAAAGTTTTTAAATGTATCTCCGGTACTGGTACTCGGGTTCAACATTCCAGTTTGTTTACTAACACTCTCCCCACTTGGAGAGTCAGTGCCTTTAACCTCCTGTTTGACCCAGTTTGCAATTTCTGTGGAAGATGACGTGTAATAGGGAGAACCAATGAGAGACTAGCTGTAGCTGTCTGGCCCGGCAAATTTAACTCTCATGTCCCACCAGGAAGAGGAATTAACCAAAGGCTCAGTGTGCAGTGTGGGAACAAGATTACGGCCTGAAGTGATCTAGTGGTTTTGCGGCCAGCTCACATGAAAGCGAGTTGAAGAAAGGAGCTCAGGGACACTGTAATTCACAAACCTGCCGACATATAAATGACAGCTATCGTCCAAAATTATATTGAAGTAAGGCTACCAAGAGGACTTGAAAGTGGGGCACAATTGCAGTAAACCGATTTCAGGAGGTAGACTGGAATTGCATTTAAAGCATAAGAAAAGAGGCAGAACGTCGACAATGATGCACTTGGCCAAAAAGGGCGTATGCGTTTTTTCCTGAATATATTCAGGAAAGAACGCATATGCCCTTTTTGGCCAACCAAGCAAGCTTGCAAAGGAAATCTGCACTACAATGAAGTCTCACTTCCCCCCGGTCAAAAGGGCCATCTGAAAAAAGTGTAAAACCCAGAAAGGCAGGACAGGCCATGGAGAACAGGGAGCCTTATATGCTGATGAGCAGGATGTAAATTGCCAACAGCCACTCTGGAGAAGTGTATGGTGTTTCCTGAAACATCGAAAAAACAAAGTAACAGAGCCTAGGGCACTTCCACTTATGGTTCTATGGCTTAGGGAAATTAAAATCAAAAAGACACATCCACCCCAATTGTGGGACAGCTGTGTTTACAAGAACCTCGTTTACGGTACCATTTCAATATCCCAGAAAGCGAAAAATGGATAAAGAAGTTGTGGTACTTACGTAAAATGCAATATCACTCAGCAATGAAATCTATGTTATGAGGCCCGTAGCAGCATAATGAGTGGATCCAGGTACGATGATTCTAAGTGAAATAAGTCACACAGAAAAAGAAACATCATAAGATATCTCTAATACACGAAAGGTAAACTTGGCTACACAGGAACTGAATTACAAAACAGAACAGTGTCTCAAACTTAGAATACCAACTTATGCTTGCTTAAGGGGAAAGGTGAGTTGGGGAGCTTCATAAAACCAGAGATTGAAATTAGCACAGATACCATTCCATAAGCCAATTATGTAATAGACCAGACCTACTCCTGGCTCAAGGAAAAGGACTCAACACCCCATATTCAACGCCTAGGAATATACCTGACTAGTAAGAATCTTAAAACCTATGGATTTATATGTCTCTGTAAGAGAATCATGCATGTGTACAGCGGCATAAAAGCAGTAGTGAAAATCAGATAAATCCCATTATAAAAATAAATTCCTTAAAGAAAACACAATGACAGTGAAATAGAGAGCAATTCTTAAATAATTCATTCAGGGCTTGTGATGCAACCTGGATTTACCACATCTACACCCAGAGCTTGGTGACATATAAGGATGGACATTTGGGGCTGATAGGATTGGTGAGATTCGGTGAGCAAATGCAGACCCTTTGAAGTCATATTGCATGGTACCCATTCCATGGGTCCCAACTCTCCTGGTTTAAGGGATTCTTCCTTCAGCTAAAACATGCACGGGGAACCCAGAGTATGGTCTGCAGTGTGATCGGGAAACGTTTTTAAATGCATCTCAGATTTCTTCCCCTGGTACTCGGGTTCAACATTGCAGACCCTTTACTAACATTCTCCCCACTTGGAGAGTCAGTGCCTTTAACCTCCTGTTTGGCCCAGTTTGCATTTTCTGTGGAAGATGAACAGGAATAAGGAGAACCAATGAGAGACTAGCTGCAGGAGTCTGGACAGGCAAATTTAACTCTCATTTCCTTCCAGGAAGTGGAATTAACCAAAGGCTCAGTGTGCAGTGCTGGAATCAGATTAGGGTCTGAAGCAATCCTGCGGTTTTGCGGCCAGCTCACAAGAAAGCGAGTTGAAAAATGGAGCTCAGGGGCACTGTAATTCACAAACCTGCAGAGTTATAAATGACAGCTTTCGTCCTAAAATATACTGAAGTAAGGCTGCCAAGAGGACTTGAAAGCGGGGCAGAATTGCAAAAAACCGATTTCACTAGGTAGACTGGAATTGCATTTAAAGCATCGGAAAAGAGGCAGAACGTCGACAGTGATGCACTTGGCCAAAAAAAGCGTATGGGTTTTTTCCTGAATATATTCAGGAAAAAACGCATACGCCCTTTTTGGCCAACCAAGCAAGCTTGCAAAGGAAATCTGAACTACAATGCAGTCTCACTTCCCCCCGGTCAAAAGGACCATCTGAAGAAAGTGTAAAATCCAGAAAGTCAGGACAGGACATGGAGAACAGGTAGCTTTGTTTTGCTGATTGGAAGTATGCAAGTTGCCAACAGGCACTCTGGAGAAGTGTATGGTGTTTCCTGAAACATCTAAAAAACAAAGCAACAGAGCCTAGGGCACTTCCATGTATGGTGCTATAGCTTAGGGAAATTAAAATCAAAAAGACACAGTCACCCCAAAGTTTGGGAGGGCTCGGTTTACAAGAACCTCGTTTACGGTACAAGTTCAATATCCCAGAAAGCGAAAAGTGGATAAAGGAGTTGTGGTACTTACATACAATGCAATATCACTCAGCAATGAAATCTATGTCATCAGGCCCGTAGCAGCATAATTAGTGGATTGAGGTATGATGATTCTAACTGAAATAAGTCACACAGAAAAAGAAACATCATAAGTTATCATTAATACATGGAATGTAAACTTGGCTACACATGAACTGAATTACAAAACAAAACAGGTTCTCAAATTTAGAAAACCAACTTATGCTTGCTTAAGGGGAAAGGTGAATTGGGGGCTGCATAAACCGGAGATTGAAATTAGCACAGATACCATTCCAGAAGGCAAATATATGATAGACAATACCTTCCACTTGCTCAACCAAATGGACTCAACAGCCCATATTCAATGCCTAGGAATATAAGTGACTAGTAGGAATCTTAAAACCTATGGATTTATATGTCTCTGTAAGAGAATCAAGCGTGTGTACAGCGGCATAAACGCAGCAGTCAAAATCAGCTAAATCCCATTATAAAAATAAATTTCTTAAACAAAACACAATGACAGTGAAATAGAGAGCAAATCTTTCATTTGGGGGCTCGTGGTGCAACCTGGATTTACCACATCTACACCCAGAGCTAGGTGACACATAAGTCTGGACATACGGGGCTGATAGGTTTGGTGAGGTTCGGTGAGCAAATGCAGACCCTTTGAAGTCATATTGCATGGTACACATTCCATGGGTCTCAACTCTCCAGGTTTAAGGGATTCTTCCTTCCGCTAAAACATACATGTGGAACCCAGAGTATGATCCACCGTGTGATCGGGAAACGTGTTCAAAGGTGTCTAAGTTTTCATCCCCTGGTACTCGGGTGCAACATTCCAGACGCTTTGCTAACACTCTCCCCACTTGGAGAGTCAGTGCCTTTAACCTCCTGTTTGGCCCAGTTTGCAATTTCTGCGGAAGATGAACAGAAATAGGGAGAACAAATGAGAGACTAGCTGGAGGTGTCTGGACAGGCAAATTTAACTCTCATTTCCCACCAGGAAGAGGAATTAACAAAAGGATCAGTGTGCCATGCTGGAAACACACTAGGGCCTGAAGCAGTCCTGCGGTGTTGCGGCCAGCTCACAAGAAAGCGACTTGAAGAAAGGAGCTCAGGCGCACTGTAATTCGCAAACCTGCAGAGTTATATATGACAGCAATCGTCCAAAAATATATTGAAGTAAGGCTGCCAAGAGGACTTGAAAGCGGGGCAGAATTGCAGGAAACCGATTTCAGGAGGTAGACTGGAATTGCATTTAAAGCATAGGAAAAGAGGCAGAACGTCGACAGTGATGCACTTGGCCAAAAAGGGCGTATGCGTTTTTTCCTGAATATATTCAGGAAAAAACGCATACGCCCTTTTTGACCAACCAAGCAAGCTTGCGAAGGAAATCTGCACTACAATGATGTCTCACTGCCCCTGGTTAAAAGGGCCATCTGAAAAAAGAGTAAAATCCAGAAAGGCAGGACAGGCCATGGAGAACAGGGAGCCTTGTTATGCTGATGGGCATGATGTAAATTGCCAACAGCCACTCTGGAGAAGTGTATGGTGTTTCCTGAAACATCTAAAAAACAAAGCAACAGAGCCTAGGGACTTCCACTTATGGTCCTATAGCTTAGGGAAATTAAAATCAAAAAGACACAGCCACCCCAGAGTTTGGCATGGCTCTGTTTACAACGACCTCGTTTACGGTAGAAGTTCAATATCCCAGAAAGCAAAAAATCGATAAAGAAGTTGTGGTACTTACGTACAATGCAATATCACTCAGCAATGAAATCTATGTCATCAGGCCCATAGCAGTATAATGAGTGGATTCAGGTACGATGATTCTAAGTGAAATAAGTCACACAGAAAAAGAAACATCATAAGATATCACTAATACACGGAATGTAAACTTGGCTACACAGGAACTGAATTACAAAACAGAACAGGGTCTCAAATGTAGAAAACCACCTTATGCTTGCTTAAGTGGAAAGGTGAGTTGGGGTGCTGCATAAACCAGAAATTGAAATTAGCACAAATACCGTTCCATAAGCCAAATACGTAATAGGCAAGACCTACTCCTTGCTCAGCGAAATGGACTCAAAACCCCATATTCAATGCCTAGGAATATACCTGACTAGTAAGAATCTTAAAACCTATGGATTTATATGTCTCCATAAGAGAATCAAGCATGTGTAAACTGGCATAAATGCAGCAGTGAAAATCCACTAAATCCCATTATAAAAATACATTTCTTAAACAAAACATAATGACAGTGAAATAGAGAGCAATTCTTAGATAATTCATTCAGGGCTTGTGATGCAAGCTGGATTTTCAACTTCTACACCCGGAGCGGGGTGACACATAAGTCTGGACACTTGGGGCTGATAGGATTGGTGAGGTTCGGTGAGCAAATGCAGACCCTGTGAAGTCATATTGCATGGTACCCATTCCATGGGTGCCAACTCTCCAGGTATAAGGGACTATTTCTTCCGCTAAAACATGCATGGGGAACCCAGAGTATGGTCCACCGTATGATCGGGAAAAGTTTTTAAATGTATCTCCGGTACTGGTACTCGGGTTCAACATTCCAGTTTGTTTACTAACACTCTCCCCACTTGGAGAGTCAGTGCCTTTAACCTCCTGTTTGACCCAGTTTGCAATTTCTGTGGAAGATGACGTGTAATAGGGAGAACCAATGAGAGACTAGCTGTAGCTGTCTGGCCCGGCAAATTTAACTCTCATGTCCCACCAGGAAGAGGAATTAACCAAAGGCTCAGTGTGCAGTGTGGGAACAAGATTACGGCCTGAAGTGATCTAGTGGTTTTGCGGCCAGCTCACATGAAAGCGAGTTGAAGAAAGGAGCTCAGGGACACTGTAATTCACAAACCTGCCGACATATAAATGACAGCTATCGTCCAAAATTATATTGAAGTAAGGCTACCAAGAGGACTTGAAAGTGGGGCACAATTGCAGTAAACCGATTTCAGGAGGTAGACTGGAATTGCATTTAAAGCATAAGAAAAGAGGCAGAACGTCGACAATGATGCACTTGGCCAAAAAGGGCGTATGCGTTTTTTCCTGAATATATTCAGGAAAGAACGCATATGCCCTTTTTGGCCAACCAAGCAAGCTTGCAAAGGAAATCTGCACTACAATGAAGTCTCACTTCCCCCCGGTCAAAAGGGCCATCTGAAAAAAGTGTAAAACCCAGAAAGGCAGGACAGGCCATGGAGAACAGGGAGCCTTATATGCTGATGAGCAGGATGTAAATTGCCAACAGCCACTCTGGAGAAGTGTATGGTGTTTCCTGAAACATCGAAAAAACAAAGTAACAGAGCCTAGGGCACTTCCACTTATGGTTCTATGGCTTAGGGAAATTAAAATCAAAAAGACACATCCACCCCAATTGTGGGACAGCTGTGTTTACAAGAACCTCGTTTACGGTACCATTTCAATATCCCAGAAAGCGAAAAATGGATAAAGAAGTTGTGGTACTTACGTAAAATGCAATATCACTCAGCAATGAAATCTATGTTATGAGGCCCGTAGCAGCATAATGAGTGGATCCAGGTACGATGATTCTAAGTGAAATAAGTCACACAGAAAAAGAAACATCATAAGATATCTCTAATACACGAAAGGTAAACTTGGCTACACAGGAACTGAATTACAAAACAGAACAGTGTCTCAAACTTAGAATACCAACTTATGCTTGCTTAAGGGGAAAGGTGAGTTGGGGAGCTTCATAAAACCAGAGATTGAAATTAGCACAGATACCATTCCATAAGCCAATTATGTAATAGACCAGACCTACTCCTGGCTCAAGGAAAAGGACTCAACACCCCATATTCAACGCCTAGGAATATACCTGACTAGTAAGAATCTTAAAACCTATGGATTTATATGTCTCTGTAAGAGAATCATGCATGTGTACAGCGGCATAAAAGCAGTAGTGAAAATCAGATAAATCCCATTATAAAAATAAATTCCTTAAAGAAAACACAATGACAGTGAAATAGAGAGCAATTCTTAAATAATTCATTCAGGGCTTGTGATGCAACCTGGATTTACCACATCTACACCCAGAGCTTGGTGACATATAAGGATGGACATTTGGGGCTGATAGGATTGGTGAGATTCGGTGAGCAAATGCAGACCCTTTGAAGTCATATTGCATGGTACCCATTCCATGGGTCCCAACTCTCCTGGTTTAAGGGATTCTTCCTTCAGCTAAAACATGCACGGGGAACCCAGAGTATGGTCTGCAGTGTGATCGGGAAACGTTTTTAAATGCATCTCAGATTTCTTCCCCTGGTACTCGGGTTCAACATTGCAGACCCTTTACTAACATTCTCCCCACTTGGAGAGTCAGTGCCTTTAACCTCCTGTTTGGCCCAGTTTGCATTTTCTGTGGAAGATGAACAGGAATAAGGAGAACCAATGAGAGACTAGCTGCAGGAGTCTGGACAGGCAAATTTAACTCTCATTTCCTTCCAGGAAGTGGAATTAACCAAAGGCTCAGTGTGCAGTGCTGGAATCAGATTAGGGTCTGAAGCAATCCTGCGGTTTTGCGGCCAGCTCACAAGAAAGCGAGTTGAAAAATGGAGCTCAGGGGCACTGTAATTCACAAACCTGCAGAGTTATAAATGACAGCTTTCGTCCTAAAATATACTGAAGTAAGGCTGCCAAGAGGACTTGAAAGCGGGGCAGAATTGCAAAAAACCGATTTCACTAGGTAGACTGGAATTGCATTTAAAGCATCGGAAAAGAGGCAGAACGTCGACAGTGATGCACTTGGCCAAAAAAAGCGTATGGGTTTTTTCCTGAATATATTCAGGAAAAAACGCATACGCCCTTTTTGGCCAACCAAGCAAGCTTGCAAAGGAAATCTGAACTACAATGCAGTCTCACTTCCCCCCGGTCAAAAGGACCATCTGAAGAAAGTGTAAAATCCAGAAAGTCAGGACAGGACATGGAGAACAGGTAGCTTTGTTTTGCTGATTGGAAGTATGCAAGTTGCCAACAGGCACTCTGGAGAAGTGTATGGTGTTTCCTGAAACATCTAAAAAACAAAGCAACAGAGCCTAGGGCACTTCCATGTATGGTGCTATAGCTTAGGGAAATTAAAATCAAAAAGACACAGTCACCCCAAAGTTTGGGAGGGCTCGGTTTACAAGAACCTCGTTTACGGTACAAGTTCAATATCCCAGAAAGCGAAAAGTGGATAAAGGAGTTGTGGTACTTACATACAATGCAATATCACTCAGCAATGAAATCTATGTCATCAGGCCCGTAGCAGCATAATTAGTGGATTGAGGTATGATGATTCTAACTGAAATAAGTCACACAGAAAAAGAAACATCATAAGTTATCATTAATACATGGAATGTAAACTTGGCTACACATGAACTGAATTACAAAACAAAACAGGTTCTCAAATTTAGAAAACCAACTTATGCTTGCTTAAGGGGAAAGGTGAATTGGGGGCTGCATAAACCGGAGATTGAAATTAGCACAGATACCATTCCAGAAGGCAAATATATGATAGACAATACCTTCCACTTGCTCAACCAAATGGACTCAACAGCCCATATTCAATGCCTAGGAATATAAGTGACTAGTAGGAATCTTAAAACCTATGGATTTATATGTCTCTGTAAGAGAATCAAGCGTGTGTACAGCGGCATAAACGCAGCAGTCAAAATCAGCTAAATCCCATTATAAAAATAAATTTCTTAAACAAAACACAATGACAGTGAAATAGAGAGCAAATCTTTCATTTGGGGGCTCGTGGTGCAACCTGGATTTACCACATCTACACCCAGAGCTAGGTGACACATAAGTCTGGACATACGGGGCTGATAGGTTTGGTGAGGTTCGGTGAGCAAATGCAGACCCTTTGAAGTCATATTGCATGGTACACATTCCATGGGTCTCAACTCTCCAGGTTTAAGGGATTCTTCCTTCCGCTAAAACATACATGTGGAACCCAGAGTATGATCCACCGTGTGATCGGGAAACGTGTTCAAAGGTGTCTAAGTTTTCATCCCCTGGTACTCGGGTGCAACATTCCAGACGCTTTGCTAACACTCTCCCCACTTGGAGAGTCAGTGCCTTTAACCTCCTGTTTGGCCCAGTTTGCAATTTCTGCGGAAGATGAACAGAAATAGGGAGAACAAATGAGAGACTAGCTGGAGGTGTCTGGACAGGCAAATTTAACTCTCATTTCCCACCAGGAAGAGGAATTAACAAAAGGATCAGTGTGCCATGCTGGAAACACACTAGGGCCTGAAGCAGTCCTGCGGTGTTGCGGCCAGCTCACAAGAAAGCGACTTGAAGAAAGGAGCTCAGGCGCACTGTAATTCGCAAACCTGCAGAGTTATATATGACAGCAATCGTCCAAAAATATATTGAAGTAAGGCTGCCAAGAGGACTTGAAAGCGGGGCAGAATTGCAGGAAACCGATTTCAGGAGGTAGACTGGAATTGCATTTAAAGCATAGGAAAAGAGGCAGAACGTCGACAGTGATGCACTTGGCCAAAAAGGGCGTATGCGTTTTTTCCTGAATATATTCAGGAAAAAACGCATACGCCCTTTTTGACCAACCAAGCAAGCTTGCAAAGGAAATCTGCACTACAATGATGTCTCACTGCCCCTGGTTAAAAGGGCCATCTGAAAAAAGTAAAATCCAGAAAGGCAGGACAGGCCATGGAGAACAGGGAGCCTTGTTATGCTGATGGGCATGATGTAAATTGCCAACAGCCACTCTGGAGAAGTGTATGGTGTTTCCTGAAACATCTAAAAAACAAAGCAACAGAGCCTAGGGACTTCCACTTATGGTCCTATAGCTTAGGGAAATTAAAATCAAAAAGACACAGCCACCCCAGAGTTTGGCATGGCTCTGTTTACAACGACCTCGTTTACGGTAGAAGTTCAATATCCCAGAAAGCAAAAAATCGATAAAGAAGTTGTGGTACTTACGTACAATGCAATATCACTCAGCAATGAAATCTATGTCATCAGGCCCATAGCAGTATAATGAGTGGATTCAGGTACGATGATTCTAAGTGAAATAAGTCACACAGAAAAAGAAACATCATAAGATATCACTAATACACGGAATGTAAACTTGGCTACACAGGAACTGAATTACAAAACAGAACAGGGTCTCAAATGTAGAAAACCACCTTATGCTTGCTTAAGTGGAAAGGTGAGTTGGGGTGCTGCATAAACCAGAAATTGAAATTAGCACAAATACCGTTCCATAAGCCAAATACGTAATAGGCAAGACCTAGTCCTTGCTCAGCGAAATGGACTCAAAACCCCATATTCAATGCCTAGGAATATACCTGACTAGTAAGAATCTTAAAACCTATGGATTTATATGTCTCCATAAGAGAATCAAGCATGTGTAAACTGGCATAAATGCAGCAGTGAAAATCCACTAAATCCCATTATAAAAATACATTTCTTAAACAAAACATAATGACAGTGAAATAGAGAGCAATTCTTAGATAATTCATTCAGGGCTTGTGATGCAAGCTGGATTTTCAACTTCTACACCCGGAGCGGGGTGACACATAAGTCTGGACACTTGGGGCTGATAGGATTGGTGAGGTTCGGTGAGCAAATGCAGACCCTGTGAAGTCATATTGCATGGTACCCATTCCATGGGTGCCAACTCTCCAGGTATAAGGGACTATTTCTTCCGCTAAAACATGCATGGGGAACCCAGAGTATGGTCCACCGTATGATCGGGAAAAGTTTTTAAATGTATCTCCGGTACTGGTACTCGGGTTCAACATTCCAGTTTGTTTACTAACACTCTCCCCACTTGGAGAGTCAGTGCCTTTAACCTCCTGTTTGACCCAGTTTGCAATTTCTGTGGAAGATGACGTGTAATAGGGAGAACCAATGAGAGACTAGCTGTAGCTGTCTGGCCCGGCAAATTTAACTCTCATGTCCCACCAGGAAGAGGAATTAACCAAAGGCTCAGTGTGCAGTGTGGGAACAAGATTACGGCCTGAAGTGATCTAGTGGTTTTGCGGCCAGCTCACATGAAAGCGAGTTGAAGAAAGGAGCTCAGGGACACTGTAATTCACAAACCTGCCGACATATAAATGACAGCTATCGTCCAAAATTATATTGAAGTAAGGCTACCAAGAGGACTTGAAAGTGGGGCACAATTGCAGTAAACCGATTTCAGGAGGTAGACTGGAATTGCATGTAAAGCATAAGAAAAGAGGCAGAACGTCGACAATGATGCACTTGGCCAAAAAGGGCGTATGTGTTTTTTCCTGAATATATTCAGGAAAGAACGCATATGCCCTTTTTGGCCAACCAAGCAAGCTTGCAAAGGAAATCTGCACTACAATGAAGTCTCACTTCCCCCCGGTCAAAAGGGCCATCTGAAAAAAGTGTAAAACCCAGAAAGGCAGGACAGGCCATGGAGAACAGGGAGCCTTATATGCTGATGAGCAGGATGTAAATTGCCAACAGCCACTCTGGAGAAGTGTATGGTGTTTCCTGAAACATCGAAAAAACAAAGTAACAGAGCCTAGGGCACTTCCACTTATGGTTCTATGGCTTAGGGAAATTAAAATCAAAAAGACACATCCACCCCAATTGTGGGACAGCTGTGTTTACAAGAACCTCGTTTACGGTACCATTTCAATATCCCAGAAAGCGAAAAATGGATAAAGAAGTTGTGGTACTTACGTAAAATGCAATATCACTCAGCAATGAAATCTATGTTATGAGGCCCGTAGCAGCATAATGAGTGGATCCAGGTACGATGATTCTAAGTGAAATAAGTCACACAGAAAAAGAAACATCATAAGATATCTCTAATACACGAAAGGTAAACTTGGCTACACAGGAACTGAATTACAAAACAGAACAGTGTCTCAAACTTAGAATACCAACTTATGCTTGCTTAAGGGGAAAGGTGAGTTGGGGAGCTTCATAAAACCAGAGATTGAAATTAGCACAGATACCATTCCATAAGCCAATTATGTAATAGACCAGACCTACTCCTGGCTCAAGGAAAAGGACTCAACACCCCATATTCAACGCCTAGGAATATACCTGACTAGTAAGAATCTTAAAACCTATGGATTTATATGTCTCTGTAAGAGAATCATGCATGTGTACAGCGGCATAAAAGCAGTAGTGAAAATCAGATAAATCCCATTATAAAAATAAATTCCTTAAAGAAAACACAATGACAGTGAAATAGAGAGCAATTCTTAAATAATTCATTCAGGGCTTGTGATGCAACCTGGATTTACCACATCTACACCCAGAGCTTGGTGACATATAAGGATGGACATTTGGGGCTGATAGGATTGGTGAGATTCGGTGAGCAAATGCAGACCCTTTGAAGTCATATTGCATGGTACCCATTCCATGGGTCCCAACTCTCCTGGTTTAAGGGATTCTTCCTTCAGCTAAAACATGCACGGGGAACCCAGAGTATGGTCTGCAGTGTGATCGGGAAACGTTTTTAAATGCATCTCAGATTTCTTCCCCTGGTACTCGGGTTCAACATTGCAGACCCTTTACTAACATTCTCCCCACTTGGAGAGTCAGTGCCTTTAACCTCCTGTTTGGCCCAGTTTGCATTTTCTGTGGAAGATGAACAGGAATAAGGAGAACCAATGAGAGACTAGCTGCAGGAGTCTGGACAGGCAAATTTAACTCTCATTTCCTTCCAGGAAGTGGAATTAACCAAAGGCTCAGTGTGCAGTGCTGGAATCAGATTAGGGTCTGAAGCAATCCTGCGGTTTTGCGGCCAGCTCACAAGAAAGCGAGTTGAAAAATGGAGCTCAGGGGCACTGTAATTCACAAACCTGCAGAGTTATAAATGACAGCTTTCGTCCTAAAATATACTGAAGTAAGGCTGCCAAGAGGACTTGAAAGCGGGGCAGAATTGCAAAAAACCGATTTCAGTAGGTAGACTGGAATTGCATTTAAAGCATCGGAAAAGAGGCAGAACGTCGACAGTGATGCACTTGGCCAAAAAAAGCGTATGGGTTTTTTCCTGAATATATTCAGGAAAAAACGCATACGCCCTTTTTGGCCAACCAAGCAAGCTTGCAAAGGAAATCTGAACTACAATGCAGTCTCACTTCCCCCCGGTCAAAAGGACCATCTGAAGAAAGTGTAAAATCCAGAAAGTCAGGACAGGCCATGGAGAACAGGTAGCTTTGTTTTGCTGATTGGAAGTATGCAAGTTGCCAACAGGCACTCTGGAGAAGTGTATGGTGTTTCCTGAAACATCTAAAAAACAAAGCAACAGAGCCTAGGGCACTTCCATGTATGGTGCTATAGCTTAGGGAAATTAAAATCAAAAAGACACAGTCACCCCAAAGTTTGGGAGGGCTCGGTTTACAAGAACCTCGTTTACGGTACAAGTTCAATATCCCAGAAAGCGAAAAGTGGATAAAGGAGTTGTGGTACTTACATACAATGCAATATCACTCAGCAATGAAATCTATGTCATCAGGCCCGTAGCAGCATAATTAGTGGATTGAGGTATGATGATTCTAACTGAAATAAGTCACACAGAAAAAGAAACATCATAAGTTATCATTAATACATGGAATGTAAACTTGGCTACACATGAACTGAATTACAAAACAAAACAGGTTCTCAAATTTAGAAAACCAACTTATGCTTGCTTAAGGGGAAAGGTGAATTGGGGGCTGCATAAACCGGAGATTGAAATTAGCACAGATACCATTCCAGAAGGCAAATATATGATAGACAATACCTTCCACTTGCTCAACCAAATGGACTCAACAGCCCATATTCAATGCCTAGGAATATAAGTGACTAGTAGGAATCTTAAAACCTATGGATTTATATGTCTCTGTAAGAGAATCAAGCGTGTGTACAGCGGCATAAACGCAGCAGTCAAAATCAGCTAAATCCCATTATAAAAATAAATTTCTTAAACAAAACACAATGACAGTGAAATAGAGAGCAAATCTTTCATTTGGGGGCTCGTGGTGCAACCTGGATTTACCACATCTACACCCAGAGCTAGGTGACACATAAGTCTGGACATACGGGGCTGATAGGTTTGGTGAGGTTCGGTGAGCAAATGCAGACCCTTTGAAGTCATATTGCATGGTACACATTCCATGGGTCTCAACTCTCCAGGTTTAAGGGATTCTTCCTTCCGCTAAAACATACATGTGGAACCCAGAGTATGATCCACCGTGTGATCGGGAAACGTGTTCAAAGGTGTCTAAGTTTTCATCCCCTGGTACTCGGGTGCAACATTCCAGACGCTTTGCTAACACTCTCCCCACTTGGAGAGTCAGTGCCTTTAACCTCCTGTTTGGCCCAGTTTGCAATTTCTGCGGAAGATGAACAGAAATAGGGAGAACAAATGAGAGACTAGCTGGAGGTGTCTGGACAGGCAAATTTAACTCTCATTTCCCACCAGGAAGAGGAATTAACAAAAGGATCAGTGTGCCATGCTGGAAACACACTAGGGCCTGAAGCAGTCCTGCGGTGTTGCGGCCAGCTCACAAGAAAGCGACTTGAAGAAAGGAGCTCAGGCGCACTGTAATTCGCAAACCTGCAGAGTTATATATGACAGCAATCGTCCAAAAATATATTGAAGTAAGGCTGCCAAGAGGACTTGAAAGCGGGGCAGAATTGCAGGAAACCGATTTCAGGAGGTAGACTGGAATTGCATTTAAAGCATAGGAAAAGAGGCAGAACGTCGACAGTGATGCACTTGGCCAAAAAGGGCGTATGCGTTTTTTCCTGAATATATTCAGGAAAAAACGCATACGCCCTTTTTGACCAACCAAGCAAGCTTGCGAAGGAAATCTGCACTACAATGATGTCTCACTGCCCCCGGTTAAAAGGGCCATCTGAAAAAAGAGTAAAATCCAGAAAGGCAGGACAGGCCATGGAGAACAGGGAGCCTTGTTATGCTGATGGGCATGATGTAAATTGCCAACAGCCACTCTGGAGAAGTGTATGGTGTTTCCTGAAACATCTAAAAAACAAAGCAACAGAGCCTAGGGACTTCCACTTATGGTCCTATAGCTTAGGGAAATTAAAATCAAAAAGACACAGCCACCCCAGAGTTTGGCATGGCTCTGTTTACAAGGACCTCGTTTACGGTAGAAGTTCAATATCCCAGAAAGCAAAAAATCGATAAAGAAGTTGTGGTACTTACGTACAATGCAATATCACTCAGCAATGAAATCTATGTCATCAGGCCCATAGCAGTATAATGAGTGGATTCAGGTACGATGATTCTAAGTGAAATAAGTCACACAGAAAAAGAAACATCATAAGATATCACTAATACACGGAATGTAAACTTGGCTACACAGGAACTGAATTACAAAACAGAACAGGGTCTCAAATGTAGAAAACCACCTTATGCTTGCTTAAGTGGAAAGGTGAGTTGGGGTGCTGCATAAACCAGAAATTGAAATTAGCACAAATACCGTTCCATAAGCCAAATACGTAATAGGCAAGACCTACTCCTTGCTCAGCGAAATGGACTCAAAACCCCATATTCAATGCCTAGGAATATACCTGACTAGTAAGAATCTTAAAACCTATGGATTTATATGTCTCCATAAGAGAATCAAGCATGTGTAAACTGGCATAAATGCAGCAGTGAAAATCCACTAAATCCCATTATAAAAATACATTTCTTAAACAAAACATAATGACAGTGAAATAGAGAGCAATTCTTAGATAATTCATTCAGGGCTTGTGATGCAAGCTGGATTTTCAACTTCTACACCTGGAGCGGGGTGACACATAAGTCTGGACACTTGGGGCTGATAGGATTGGTGAGGTTCGGTGAGCAAATGCAGACCCTGTGAAGTCATATTGCATGGTACCCATTCCATGGGTGCCAACTCTCCAGGTATAAGGGACTATTTCTTCCGCTAAAACATGCATGGGGAACCCAGAGTATGGTCCACCGTATAATCGGGAAAAGTTTTTAAATGTATCTCCGGTACTGGTACTCGGGTTCAACATTCCAGTTTGTTTACTAACACTCTCCCCACTTGGAAAGTCAGTGCCTTTAACCTCCTGTTTGACCCAGTTTGCAATTTCTGTGGAAGATGACGTGTAATAGGGAGAACCAATGAGAGACTAGCTGTAGCTGTCTGGCCCGGCAAATTTAACTCTCATGTCCCACCAGGAAGAGGAATTAACCAAAGGCTCAGTGTGCAGTGTGGGAACAAGATTACGGCCTGAAGTGATCTAGTGGTTTTGCGGCCAGCTCACATGAAAGCGAGTTGAAGAAAGGAGCTCAGGGACACTGTAATTCACAAACCTGCCGACATATAAATGACAGCTATCGTCCAAAATTATATTGAAGTAAGGCTACCAAGAGGACTTGAAAGTGGGGCACAATTGCAGTAAACCGATTTCAGGAGGTAGACTGGAATTGCATGTAAAGCATAAGAAAAGAGGCAGAACGTCGACAATGATGCACTTGGCCAAAAAGGGCGTATGCGTTTTTTCCTGAATATATTCAGGAAAGAACGCATATGCCCTTTTTGGCCAACCAAGCAAGCTTGCAAAGGAAATCTGCACTACAATGAAGTCTCACTTCCCCCCGGTCAAAAGGGCCATCTGAAAAAAGTGTAAAACCCAGAAAGGCAGGACAGGCCATGGAGAACAGGGAGCCTTATATGCTGATGAGCAGGATGTAAATTGCCAACAGCCACTCTGGAGAAGTGTATGGTGTTTCCTGAAACATCGAAAAAACAAAGTAACAGAGCCTAGGGCACTTCCACTTATGGTTCTATGGCTTAGGGAAATTAAAATCAAAAAGACACATCCACCCCAATTGTGGGACAGCTGTGTTTACAAGAACCTCGTTTACGGTACCATTTCAATATCCCAGAAAGCGAAAAATGGATAAAGAAGTTGTGGTACTTACGTAAAATGCAATATCACTCAGCAATGAAATCTATGTTATGAGGCCCGTAGCAGCATAATGAGTGGATCCAGGTACGATGATTCTAAGTGAAATAAGTCACACAGAAAAAGAAACATCATAAGATATCTCTAATACACGAAAGGTAAACTTGGCTACACAGGAACTGAATTACAAAACAGAACAGTGTCTCAAACTTAGAATACCAACTTATGCTTGCTTAAGGGGAAAGGTGAGTTGGGGAGCTTCATAAAACCAGAGATTGAAATTAGCACAGATACCATTCCATAAGCCAATTATGTAATAGACCAGACCTACTCCTGGCTCAAGGAAAAGGACTCAACACCCCATATTCAATGCCTAGGAATATACCTGACTAGTAAGAATCTTAAAACCTATGGATTTATATGTCTCTGTAAGAGAATCATGCATGTGTACAGCGGCATAAAAGCAGTAGTGAAAATCAGATAAATCCCATTATAAAAATAAATTCCTTAAAGAAAACACAATGACAGTGAAATAGAGAGCAATTCTTAAATAATTCATTCAGGGCTTGTGATGCAACCTGGATTTACCACATCTACACCCAGAGCTTGGTGACATATAAGGATGGACATTTGGGGCTGATAGGATTGGTGAGATTCGGTGAGCAAATGCAGACCCTTTGAAGTCATATTGCATGGTACCCATTCCATGGGTCCCAACTCTCCTGGTTTAAGGGATTCTTCCTTCAGCTAAAACATGCATGGGGAACCCAGAGTATGGTCTGCAGTGTGATCGGGAAACGTTTTTAAATGCATCTCAGATTTCTTCCCCTGGTACTCGGGTTCAACATTGCAGACCCTTTACTAACATTCTCCCCACTTGGAGAGTCAGTGCCTTTAACCTCCTGTTTGGCCCAGTTTGCATTTTCTGTGGAAGATGAACAGGAATTTGGAGAACCAATGAGAGACTAGCTGGAGGAGTCTGGACAGGCAAATTTAACTCTCATTTCCTTCCAGGAAGTGGAATTAACCAAAGGCTCAGTGTGCAGTGCTGGAATCAGATTAGGGTCTGAAGCAATCCTGCGGTTTTGCGGCCAGCTCACAAGAAAGCGAGTTGAAAAATGGAGCTCAGGGGCACTGTAATTCACAAACCTGCAGAGTTATAAATGACAGCTATCGTCCTAAAATATACTGAAGTAAGGCTGCCAAGAGGACTTGAAAGCGGGGCAGAATTGCAAAAAACCGATTTCACTAGGTAGACTGGAATTGCATTTAAAGCATCAGAAAAGAGGCAGAACGTCGACAGTGATGCACTTGGCCAAAAAAAGCGTATGGGTTTTTTCCTGAATATATTCAGGAAAAAACGCATACGCCCTTTTTGGCCAACCAAGCAAGCTTGCAAAGGAAATCTGAACTACAATGCAGTCTCACTTCCCCCCGGTCAAAAGGACCATCTGAAGAAAGTGTAAAATCCAGAAAGTCAGGACAGGCCATGGAGAACAGGTAGCTTTGTTTTGCTGATGGGAAGTATGCAAGTTGCCAACAGGCACTCTGGAGAAGTGTATGGTGTTTCCTGAAACATCTAAAAAACAAAGCAACAGAGCCTAGGGCACTTCCATGTATGGTGCTATAGCTTAGGGAAATTAAAATCAAAAAGACACAGTCACCCCAAAGTTTGGGAGGGCTCGGTTTACAAGAACCTCGTTTACGGTACAAGTTCAATATCCCAGAAAGCGAAAAGTGGATAAAGGAGTTGTGGTACTTACATACAATGCAATATCACTCAGCAATGAAATCTATGTCATCAGGCCCGTAGCAGCATAATTAGTGGATTGAGGTATGATGATTCTAACTGAAATAAGTCACACAGAAAAAGAAACATCATAAGTTATCATTAATACATGGAATGTAAACTTGGCTACATATGAACTGAATTACAAAACAAAACAGGTTCTCAAATTTAGAAAACCAACTTATGCTTGCTTAAGGGGAAAGGTGAATTGGGGGCTGCATAAACCGGAGATTGAAATTAGCACAGATACCATTCCAGAAGGCAAATATATGATAGACAATACCTTCCACTTGCTCAACCAAATGGACTCAACAGCCCATATTCAATGCCTAGGAATATAAGTGACTAGTAGGAATCTTAAAACCTATGGATTTATATGTCTCTGTAAGAGAATCAAGCGTGTGTACAGCGGCATAAACGCAGCAGTCAAAATCAGCTAAATCCCATTATAAAAATAAATTTCTTAAACAAAACACAATGACAGTGAAATAGAGAGCAAATCTTTCATTTGGGGGCTCGTGGTGCAACCTGGATTTACCACATCTACACCCAGAGCTAGGTGACACATAAGTCTGGACATACAGGGCTGATAGGTTTGGTGAGGTTCGGTGAGCAAATGCAGACCCTTTGAAGTCATATTGCATGGTACACATTCCATGGGTCTCAACTCTCCAGGTTTAAGGGATTCTTCCTTCCGCTAAAACATACATGTGGAACCCAGAGTATGATCCACCGTGTGATCGGGAAACGTGTTCAAAGGTGTCTAAGTTTTCATCCCCTGGTACTCGGGTGCAACATTCCAGACGCTTTGCTAACACTCTCCCCACTTGGAGAGTCAGTGCCTTTAACCTCCTGTTTGGCCCAGTTTGCAATTTCTGCGGAAGATGAACAGAAATAGGGAGAACAAATGAGAGACTAGCTGGAGGTGTCTGGACAGGCAAATTTAACTCTCATTTCCCACCAGGAAGAGGAATTAACAAAAGGATCAGTGTGCCATGCTGGAAACACACTAGGGCCTGAAGCAGTCCTGCGGTGTTGTGGCCAGCTCACAAGAAAGCGACTTGAAGAAAGGAGCTCAGGCGCACTGTAATTCGCAAACCTGCAGAGTTATATATGACAGCAATCGTCCAAAAATATATTGAAGTAAGGCTGCCAAGAGGACTTGAAAGCGGGGCAGAATTGCAGGAAACCGATTTCAGGAGGTAGACTGGAATTGCATTTAAAGCATAGGAAAAGAGGCAGAACGTCGACAGTGATGCACTTGGCCAAAAAGGGCGTATGCGTTTTTTCCTGAATATATTCAGGAAAAAACGCATACGCCCTTTTTGACCAACCAAGCAAGCTTGCGAAGGAAATCTGCACTACAATGATGTCTCACTGCCCCCGCTTAAAAGGGCCATCTGAAAAAAGAGAAAATCCAGAAAGGCAGGACAGGCCATGGAGAACAGGGAGCCTTGTTATGCTGATGGGCATGATGTAAATTGCCAACAGCCACTCTGGAGAAGTGTATGGTGTTTCCTGAAACATCTAAAAAACAAAGCAACAGAGCCTAGGGACTTCCACTTATGGTCCTATAGCTTAGGGAAATTAAAATCAAAAAGACACAGCCACCCCAGAGTTTGGCATGGCTCTGTTTACAAGGACCTCGTTTACGGTAGAAGTTCAATATCCCAGAAAGCAAAAAATCGATAAAGAAGTTGTGGTACATACGTACAATTCAATATCACTCAGCAATGAAATCTATGTCATCAGGCCAGTAGCAGCATAATGAGTGGATTCAGGTACGATGATTCTAAATGAAATAAGTCACACAGGAAAAGAAACATCATAAGATATCACTACTACACGGAATGTAAACTTGGCTACACAGGAACTGAATTACAAAACAGAACATGGTCTCAAATGTAGAAAACCAACTTATGCTTGCTTAAGGGGAAAGGTGAGTTGAGGTGCTGCATAAAACCAGAGATTGAAATTAGCACAGGTACCGTTCCATAAGCCAAATATGTAATAGACAAGAGCTACGCCTTGCACAACGAAGTGGACTGAAGACGCCATATTAAACGCCTAAGAATATACCTGACTAGTAAGAATCTTAAAACCTATGGATTTATATGTCTCCGAAAGAGAATCAAGCGTGTGTATAGCGGCATAAGCGCAGCAGTGATAGGACTGGTGAGGTTCGGTGAGCAAATGCAGACCCTTAGAAGTCATATTGCATGGCACCCATTCCATGGGTCTCAACTCTCCAGGTTTAAGGGATACTACCTTCAGCTAAAACATGCATGTGGAAACCAGAGTATGATCCACCGTGTGATCAGGAAACGTGTTCAAATGTGTCTGAGTTTTCGTCTCCTGGTACACGGGTGCAACATTCCAGCTGTACTAACACTCTCCCCACTTGGAGAGTCAGTGCCTTTAACCTCCTGTTTGGCCCAGTTTGCAATTTCTGCGAAAGATGAACAGGAATAGGGAGAAGCAATGAGAGACCAGCTGGAGGTGTCTGGATGCGCAAACTTAACTCTCATTTCTCACAAGGAAGGAGAATTAACCAAAGGCTCAGCGTGCCGTGCCGGAACCACACTAGGGCCTGAAGCAATCCTGCGGTTTTGCGGCCAGGTCACAAGAAAGCGAGTTGAAAAAAGGAGCTCAGGGGCACTGTAATTCACAAAACTGCAGAGTTATAAATGACAGCTATCGTCCAAAAATATATTGAAGTAAGGCTGCCAAGAGGACTTGAAAGCGGGGCAGAATTGCAGGAAACCGATTTCAGGAGGTAGACTGGAATTGCATGTAAAGCATAGGAAATGAGGCAGAACGTCCACAATGATGCACTTGGCCAAAAAGTTCATATGCGTTTTTTCCTGAATATATTCAGGAAAAAATGCATACGCGCTTTTTGGCCAACCAAGCAAGCTTGCAAAGGAAATCTGCACTTCAATGAAGTCTCACTTCCCCGTGGTCAAAAGGGCCATCTGAAAAAAGTGTAAAATCCAGAAAGGCAGAACAGGCCATGGAGAACTGAGAGCCTTGTTATGCTGGTGGGCGGGATGTAAATTGCGAAGAGCCACTCTGCAGAAGTGTATGGTGTTTCCTGAAACATCCAAAAAACCAAGCAACAGAGCCTAGGGCACTTCCAATTATGGTCCTATAGTTTAGCGAAATTAAAATCAAAAAGAAACAGCCACCCCAAAGTTTGGGATGGCTCTGTTTACAAGAACCTCTTTTACGGTACAAGTTCAATATCACAGAAAACGAAAAATGGATAAAGAAGTTGTGGTACTTACGTGCAATGCAATATCACTCAGCAATGAAATCTATGTCATCAGGCCCGTAGCCGCATAATAAGTGAATTCAGGTACGATGATTCTAAGTGAAATAAGTCACACAGAAAAATAAACATCATAAGATATCACTACTACATGGAATGTAAACTTGGCTACACAGGAACTGAATTACAAAACAGAACAGGATCTCAAATGTAGAAAACCAACTTATGCTTGCTTAAGGGGAAAGGTGATTTGGGGTGCTGCATAAATCAAGAGATTGAAATTAGCACAGATACCGTTCCATAAGCCAAATATGTAATAGACAAGAGCTACTCCTTGCTCAACGAAGTGGACTCAACACCCCATATTAAACGCCTAAGAATATACCTGACTAGTAAGAATCTTAAAGCCTTTGGATGTATATGTCTCCGAAAGAGAATCAAGCATGTGTATAGCAGCATAAACACAGCAGTGATAGCATTGGTGAGGTTCGGTGAGCAAATGCAGACCCTTTGAAGTAATATTGCATGGTACCCATTCCATGGGTCTCAACTCTCCAGGTTTAAGGGATTCTTCCTTCAGCTAAAACATGCATGTGGAACCCAGAGTATGATCCACCGTGTGATCGGGAAACGTGTTCAAATGTGTCTCAGTTTTTGTCCCCTGGTACTCGGGTGCAACATTCCAGACGCTTTACTAACACACACCCCACTAGGAGAGTCAGGGCCTTTAACCTCCCGTCTGGCCCAGTTTGCAATTTCTGCCGAAGATGAACAGGAATAGGGAGAACCCATGAGAGACTAGCTGGAGGTGTCTGGACGGTCAAATTTAACTCTCATTTCCCAGCAGGAAGAGGAATTAACCAAAGGCTCAGCGTGCCATGCCGGAACCACACTAGGGCCTGAAGCAATCCTGCAGTGTTGCGGCCAGCTCACAAGGAAGCGAGTTGAAGAAAGGAGCTAAGGGGCACTGTAATTCACAAACCTGCAGAGTTATAAATGACAGCTATCGTCCAAAAATATATTGAAGTAAGGCTGCCAAGAGGACCTGAAAGCGGGGAAGAATTGCAGGAAACCGATTTCAGGAGGTAGACAGGAATTGCATTTAAAGCACAGGAAAAGAGGCAGAATGTCCACAATGATGCACTTGGCCAAAAAGCGCATATGCGTTTTTTCCTGAGTATATTCAGGAAAAAACGCATACGCCCTTTTTGGCCAACCAAGCAAGCTTGCAAAGGAAATCTGCACTAAAATGAAGTCTCACTGCCCCCCGGTCAAAAGGGCCATCTGAAAAAAGTGTAAAATCCAGAGAGGCAGGACAGGCCATGGAGAACTGGGAGCCTTGTTATGCTGATTGGCGGGATGTAAATTGCCAACAGCCACTCTGGAGAAGTGTATGGTGTTTCCTGAAACATCCAAAAAACAAAGCAACAGAGCCTAGGGCACTTCCACTTATGGTCCTATAGGTTAGGGAAACTAAAATCAAAAAGACACAGCCACCCCAAAGTTTGGGACGGCTCTGTTTACAAGAACCTCGTTTATGGTACAAGTTCAATCTCACAGAAAGTGAAAAATGGATAAAGAATTTGTGGTACTTACGTACAATGCAATATCACTCAGCAATGAAATCTATGTCATCAGGCCCATAGCAGCATAAGGAGTGGATACAGGTACGATGATTCTAAGTGAAATAAGTCACACAGAAAACAAACATCATAAGATATCACTAATACATGGAATGTAAACTTGGCTACACAGGAACTGAATTACAAAACAGAACAGGGTCTCAAATGTAGAAAACCAACTTATGCTTGCTTAAGGGGAAAGGTGAGTTGGGGTGTTGCATAAAACCAGAGATTGAAATTAGCACAGATACCGTTCCATAAGCCAAATATGTAATAGACAAGAGCTACTCCTTGCTCAACGAAGAGGACAAAACACCACATATTAAACGCCTAAGAATATACCTGACTAGTAAGAATCTTAAAACCTATGGATTTATATGTCTCTGAAAGAGAATCAAGTGTGTGTACAGCGTTATAAACGCAGCAGAGATAGGATTGGTGAGGTTCGGTGAGCAAATGCAGACCCTTTGAAGTCATATTGCATGGTACCCATTCCATGGCTCTCAACTCTCCAGGTTTAAGGGATTCTTCCTTCAGCTAAAACATGCATGTGGAACCCAGAGTATGATCCACCGTATGATCTGGAAACGTTTTCAAATGTGTCTCAGTTTTTGTCCCCTGGTACTCGGGTGCAACATTCCAGACGCTTTACTAACACTCTCCCCACTTGGAGAGTCAGTGCCTTTACCCTCCTGTTTGGCCCAGTTTGCAATTTCTGTGGAAGATGAACAGGAACAGGGAGAACCAATGAGAGACTAGCTGGAGGTGTCTGGACGGGCAAATTAACTCTCATTTCCCACCAGGAAGAGGAATTAACCAAAGGCTCAGCGTGCCATGCCGGAACCACACTAGGGCCTGAAGCAATCCAGCGGTGTTGCGGCCAGCTCACAAGAAAGCGAGTTGAAGAAAGGAGCTCAGGGGCACTGTCATTCACAAACCTGCAGAGTTATAAATGAGAGCTATCGTGCAAAAATATATTGAAGTAAGGCTGCCAAGAGGACTTGAAAGCGGGGCAGAATTGCAGGAAACCGATTTCAGGAGGTAGAAGGGAATTGCATGTAAAGCATAGGAAAAGAGGCAGAACGTCCACAATGATGCACTTGGCCAAAAAGGGCGTATGCGTTTTTTCCTGAATATATTCAGGAAAAAACGCATACGCCCTTTTTGGCCAACCAAGCAAGCTTGCAAAGGAAATCTGCACTACAATGAAGTCTCACTGAGCCCCCGGTCAAAAGGGCCATCTGAAAAAAGGTAAAATCCAGAAAGGCAGGACAGGCCATGGAGAACTGGGAGCCTTGTTATGCTGATGGCAGGATGTAAATTGCCAACAGCCACTCTGGAGAAGTGTATGGTGTTTCCTGAAACATCTAAAAAACAAAGCAACAGAGCCTAGGGCACTTCCACTTATGGTCCTATACCTTAGGGAAATTAAAATCAAACAGACACAGCCACCCCAAAAATTCGGTCGGCTCTGTTTACAAGAACATCGTTTACGGTACAAGTTCAATATCACAGAAAGCAAAAAATGGATAAAGAAGTTGTGGTACTTACATACAATGCAATATCACTCAGCAATGAAATCTTTGTCATCAGGCCCGTAGCAGCATAATGAGTGGATTCAGGTACTATGATTCTAAGTGAAATAAGTCACACAGAAAAAGAAACATCATAAGATATCACTACTACACGGAATGTAAACTTGGCTACACAGGAACTGAATTACAAAACAGAACAGGGTCTCAAATGTAGAAAACCAACTTATGCTTGCTTAAGGGGAAAGGTGAGTTGGGGTGCTACATAAAACCAGAGATTGAAATTAGCACAGATACCGTTCCATAAGCCAAATATGTAATAGACAAGAGCTACTCCTTGCTCAACGAAGTGGACTCAACACCCCATATTAAACGCCTAAGAATATACCTGACTAGTAAGAATCTTAAAACCTATGGATTTATATGTCTCCGAAAGAGAATCAAGCGTGTGTACAGCGGCATAAACGCAGCAGTGATAGGATTGGTGAGGTTTGGTGAGCAAATGCAGACCCTTTGAAGTCATATTGCATGGTAGCCATTCCATGGGTCTCAACTCTCCAGGTTTAAGGGATTCTTCCTTCAGCTAAAACATGCATGTGGAACCCAGAGTATCATTCACTGTGTGATCGGGAAACGTGTTCAAATGTGTCTCAGTTTTCGTCCCCTGGTACTCGGATGCAACATTCTAGACGCTTTACTAACACTCTCCCCACTTGGAGAGTCAGTACCTTTAACCTCCTGTTTGGCCCAGTTTGCAATTTCTGCGGAAGATGAACAGGAATAGGGAGAACCAATGAGAGACTAGCTGGAGGTGTCTGGACGTGCAAATTTAACTCTCATTTCCCACCAGGAAGAGGAATAAACCAAAGGCTCAGCGTGCCGTGCCGGAACCACACTAGGGCCTGAAGCAATCATACTGTGTTGCGGCCAGCTCACAAGAAAGCAAGTTGAACAAAGGATCTCAGGGGCATTGTAATTCACAAACCTGCAGAGTTATAAATGACAGCTATCATCTAAAAATATATTGAAGTAAGGCTCACAGGAGGACTTGAAATTGGGACAGAATTGCAGGAAATCAATTTCAGGAGGTAGACTGGAATTGCATGTAAAGCATAGGAAAAGAGGCAGAACGTCCACAATGATGCACTTGGCCAAAAGGGCGTATGCGTTTTTCCTTGGCCAACCAAGCAAGCTTGCAAAGGAAATCTGCACTACAATGAAGTCTCACTTCCCGCCGGTCAAAAGGGCCATCTGAAAAAGTTGTAAAATCCAGAAAGGCAGGACAGGCCATGGAGAACTGGGCGCCATGCTATGCTGATGGGTGGGATGTAAATTGCCAACAGCCACTCTGGAGAAGAGTATGGTGTTTCTTGAAACATCTAAAAAACAAAGCAACACAGCCTAGGGCACTTCCACTTATGGTCCTATAGCTTAGGGAAATTAAAATCAAAAAGACACAGCCAACCCAAAGTTTGGGACAGCTCTGTTTACAAGAACCTCATTTACGGTACAAGTTCAATATCGCAGAAAGCGAAAAACGGAAAAAGAAGTTGTGGTACTTACATACAATGCAGTATCAATCAGCAATGAAATATATGTTATCAGGCTGTAGCAGCATAACTAGTGGATTTAGGTACGATGATTCTAAGTGAAATAAGTCACACAGAAAAAGAAACATTATAAGATATCACTACTACACGGAATGTAAACTTGGCTACACAGGAACTGAATTCCAAAACAGAACAGGGTCTCAAATGTAGAAAACCAACTTATGCTTGCTTAAGGGGAAAGGTGAGTTGGGGCGCTGCATAAAACCATAGATTGAAATGAGCACAGATACCATTCCATAAACCAAATATGTAAGAGACAAGAGCTACTCCTTGCTCAACGAAATAGACTCAACACCACATATTAAACGCCTAAGAATATACCTGACTAGTAAGAATCTTAAAACCTATGGATTTATATGTCTCCGAAAGAGAATCAATCGTGTCTACAGTGGCATAAGTGCAGCAGTTATAGGATTGGTGAGGTTCGGTGAGCAAATGCAGACGCTTTGAAGTCATATTCCATGGTACACATTCCATGGGTCTCAACTCTCCAGGTTTAAGGGATTCTTCCTTCAGCTAAAACATGCATGTGGAACCCAGAGTATGATCCACCGTGTGATCGGTAAATGTGTTCAAATGTGTCTCAGTTTTCGTCCCCTGGTACTCGGATGCAACGTGCCAGACGCAGTACTAACAGTATCGCCACTTGGAGAGTCAGGGCCTTTAACCTCCTGTTTGGCCCAGTTTGCAATTTCTGCGGAAGATGAACAGGAATAGGGAGAACCAATGAGAGACTAGCTGGAGGTGTCTGGACGGGCAAATTTAACTCTCATTTCCCACCAGGAAGAGGAATTAACCAAAGGGTCAGCTTGCCATGCCGGAAAAACACTAGGGCCTGAAGCAATCCTGCGGTGTTGCGGCCTGCTCACAAGAAAGCGAGTTGAAGAAAGGAGCTCAGGGGCACTGTAATTCACAAACCTGCAGAGTTATAAATGACAGCTATCGTCCTGAAATATATTGAAGTAAGGCTGCCAAGAGGACTTGAAAGCGGGGCAGAATTGCAGGAAACCGATTTCACGAGGTAGACTGGAATTGCATTTAAAGCATAGGAAAAGAGGCAGAATGTCCACAATGACGCACTTGGCCAAAAAGGGCGTATGCGTTTTTTCCTGAATACATTCAGGAAAAAACGCATACGCCCTTTTTGGCCAACCAAGCAAGCTTGCAAAGGAAATCTGCACATCAATGAAGTCTCACTTCCCCACGGTAAAAAGGGCCATCTGAAAAAAGTGTAAAATCCAGAAAGGCAGGACAGGCCATGGAGAACTGGGAGCCTTGTTATGTTGATGGGCGGGATGTAAATGGCCAACAGCCACTCTGGAGAAGTGTGTGGTGTTTCCTGAAACATCTAAAAACCAAACCAACAGAGCCTAGGGCACTTCTACTTATGGTCCTATAGCTTAGGGAAATTAAAATCAAAAAGACACAGCCACCCCAAAGTTTGGGACGGCTCTGTTTACAAGAACCTCATTTACGGTACAAGTTCAATATCGCAGAAAGGGAAAAATAGATAAAGAAGTTGTGGTAGTTACGTACAATGCAATATCACTCAGCAATGAAATCTATGTCATCAGGCCCGTAGCAGCATAATGAGTGGATTCAGGTACGATGATTCTACGTGAAATAAGTCACACAGAAAAAGAAACATCATAAGATATCACTAATACACGGAATGTAAACTTGGGTACACAGGAAATGAATTACAAAACAGAACAGGGTCTCAAATGTAGAAAACCAACTTATGCTTGCTTAAGGGGAAAGGTGAGTTGGGGTGCTGCATGAAACCAGAGATTGAAATTGGCACAGATACTGTTCCATAAGCCAAATATATAATAGACAAGAGATACTCCTTGCTCAACGAAGTGGACTCAACACCCCATATTAAACGCCTAAGAATATACCTGACTAGTAAGAATCTTAAAGCCTTTGTATGTATATGTCTCCGAAAGAGAATCAAGCATGTGTATAGCAGCATAAACACAGCAGTGATAGCATTGGTGAGGTTCGGTGAGCAAATGCAGACCCTTTGAAGTCATATTGCATGGTACCCATTCCATGGGTCTCAACTCTCCAGGTTCAAGGGATTCTTCCTTCAGCTAAAACATGCATGTGGAACCCAGAGTATGATCCACCGTGTGATCGGGAAACGTGTTCAAATGTGTCTCAGTTTTTGTCCCCTGGTACTCGGGTGCAACATTCCAGACGCTTTACTAACACACACCCCACTAGGAGAGTCAGGGCCTTTAACCTCCCGTCTGACCCAGTTTGCAATTTCTGCCGAAGATGAACAGGAATAGGGAGAACCCATGAGAGACTAGCTGGAGGTGTCTGGACGGTCAAATTTAACTCTCATTTCCCAGCAGGAAGAGGAATTAACCAAAGGCTCAGCGTGCCATGCCGGAACCACACTAGGGCCTGAAGCAATCCTGCAGTGTTGCGGCCAGCTCACAAGGAAGCGAGTTGAAGAAAGGAGCTAAGGGGCACTGTAATTCACAAACCTGCAGAGTTATAAATGACAGCTGTCGTCCAAAAATATATTGAAGTAAGGCTGCCAAGAGGACCTGAAAGCGGGGAAGAATTGCAGGAAACCGATTTCAGGAGGTAGACAGGAATTGCATTTAAAGCACAGGAAAAGAGGCAGAATGTCCACAATGATGCACTTGGCCAAAAAGCGCATATGCGTTTTTTCCTGAGTATATTCAGGAAAAAACGCATACGCCCTTTTTGGCCAACCAAGCAAGCTTGCAAAGGAAATCTGCACTAAAATGAAGTCTCATTGCCCCCCGGTCAAAAGGGCCATCTGAAAAAAGTGTAAAATCCAGAGAGGCAGGACAGGCCATGGAGAACTGGGAGCCTTGTTATGCTGATTGGCGGGATGTAAATTGCCAACAGCCACTCTGGAGAAGTGTATGGTGTTTCCTGAAACATCCAAAAAACAAAGCAACAGAGCCTAGGGCACTTCCACTTATGGTCCTATAGGTTAGGGAAACTAAAATCAAAAAGACACAGCCACCCCAAAGTTTGGGACGGCTCTGTTTACAAGAACCTCGTTTATGGTACAAGTTCAATCTCACAGAAAGTGAAAAATGGATAAAGAATTTGTGGTACTTACGTACAATGCAATATCACTCAGCAATGAAATCTATGTCATCAGGCCCATAGCAGCATAAGGAGTGGATACAGGTACGATGATTCTAAGTGAAATAAGTCACACAGAAAACAAACATCATAAGATATCACTAATACACGGAATGTAAACTTGGCTACACAGGAACTGAATTACAAAACAGAACAGGGTCTCAAATGTAGAAAACCAACTTATGCTTGCTTAAGGGGAAAGGTGAGTTGGGGTGTTGCATAAAACCAGAGATTGAAATTAGCACAGATACCGTTCCATAAGCCAAATATGTAATAGACAAAAGCTACTCCTTGCTCAACGAAGAGGACAAAACACCACATATTAAACGCCTAAGAATATACCTGACTAGTAAGAATCTTAAAACCTATGGATTTATATGTCTCTGAAAGAGAATCAAGTGTGTGTACAGCATTATAAACGCAGCAGAGATAGGATTGGTGAGGTTCGGTGAGCAAATGCAGACCCTTTGAAGTCATATTGCATGGTACCCATTCCATGGCTCTCAACTCTCCAGGTTTAAGGGATTCCTCCTTCAGCTAAAACATGCATGTGGAACCCAGAATATGATCCACCGTGTGATCGGAAAACGTGTTCAAATGTGTCTCAGTTTTCGTCCCCTGGTACTAGGGTGCAACATTCCAGACACTTTACTAACACTCTCCCCACATGGAGAGTCAGTGCCTTTAACCTCCTGTTTGGCCCAGTTTGCAATTTCTGCGGAAATTGAACAGGAATAGGGAGAACCAATGAGAGACTAGCTGGAGGTGTCTGGACGGGCAAATTTAAGTCTCATTTCCCACCAGGAAGAGGAATTAACCAAAGGCTCAGCTTGCCGTGCCGGACCCACTCTAGGGCCTGAAGCAATCCTGCGGTGTTGTGGCCAACTCACAAGAAAGCGAGTTGAAGAAAGGAGCTCAGGGACACTGTAATTCACAAACCTGCAGAGTTATAAATGACAGCTATCGTCCAAAAATATATTGAAGTAAGGCTGCCAAGAGGACTTGAAAGAAGGGCAGAATTGCATGAAACGGATTTCAGGAGGTAGACTGGAATTACATGTAAAGCATAGGAAAAGAGGCAGAACCTCCACAATGATGCACTTGTCCGAAAGTTGCGTATGCGTTTTTTTCTGAATATATTCAGGAAAAAACGCATAGGCACCTTTTGGCCAACCAAGCAAGCTTGCAAAGGAAATCTGCACTACAATGAAGTCTCACTGCCCCCCGGTCAAAAGGGCCATTTGAAAAAAGTGTAAAATCCAGAAGGGCAGGAAAGGCCATGGAGAACTGGGAGCCTTGTTATGCTGATCGGTGGGATGTAAATTGCCAACAGCCACTCTGGAGAAGTGTATGGTGTTTCCTGAAACATCTAAAAAACAAAGCAACAGAGCCTAGGGCACTTCCACTTATGGTCCTATAGCTTAGGGAAATTAAAATAAAAAAGACACAGCCACCCCAAAGTTTGGGACGGCTCTATTTACAAGAACCTCGTTTACGGTACAAGTTCAATATCACAGAAAGCGAAAAATGGATAAAGAAGTTGTGGTACTTACGTACAATGCAATATCACTCAGCAATGAAATCTATGTCATCAGGCCCGTAGCATCATAATGAATGGATTCAGGTACGAAGATTCTAAGTGAAATAAGTCACACAGAAAAAGAAACATCATAAGATATCACTACTACACGGAATGTAAACTTGGCTACACAGGAACTGAATTACAAAACAGAACTGGGTCTCAAATGTAGAAAACCAACTAGTGCTTGCTTAAGGGGAAAGGTGAGTTGGGGTGCTGCATAAAACCAGAGATTGAAATTAGCACAGATACTGTTCCATAAGCCAAATATGTAATAGACAAGAGCTACTCCTTGCTCAACGAAGTGGACTCAACCCCCCATATTAAACGCCTAAGAATATACCTGACTAGTAAGAATCATAAAACCTATGGATTTATATGTCTCCGAAAGAGAATCAAGTGTGTGTACAGTGGCATAAACACAGCAGTGATAAGAGTGGTGAGGTTCGGTGAGCAAATGCAGACCCTTTGAAGTCATATTGCATGGTACCCATTCCATGGGTCTCAACTCTCCAGGTTTAAGGGATTCTTCCTTCAGCTAAAACATGCATGTGGAACCCAGAGTATGATTCACCATATGATCAGGAAACGTTTTCAAATGTGTCTCAGTTTTTGTCCCCTGGTACTCGGGTGCAACATTCCAGACGCTTTACTAACACTCTCCCCACTTGGAGAGTCAGTGCCTTTACCCTCCTGTTTGGCCCAGTTTGCAATTTCTGTGGAAGATGAACAGGAACAGGGAGAACCAATGAGAGACTAGCTGGAGGTGTCTGGACGGGCAAATTAACTCTCATTTCCCACCAGGAAGAGGAATTAACCAAAGGCTCAGCGTGCCATGCCGGAACCACACTAGGGCCTGAAGCAATCCAGCGGTGTTGCGGCGAGCTCACAAGAAAGCGAGTTGAAGAAAGGAGCTCAGGGGCACTGTCATTCACAAACCTGCAGAGTTATAAATGAGAGCTATCGTGCAAAAATATATTGAAGTAAGGCTGCCAAGAGGACTTGAAAGTGGGGCAGAATTGCAGGAAACCGATTTCAGGAGGTAGAAGGGAATTGCATGTAAAGCATAGGAAAAGAGGCAGAACGTCCACAATGATGCACTTGGCCAAAAAGGGCGTATGCGTTTTTTCCTGAATATATTCAGGAAAAAACGCATACGCCCTTTTTGGCCAAACAAGCAAGCTTGTAATGGAAATCTGCACTACAATGAAGTCTCACTGCCCCCCGGTCAAAAGGGCCATCTGAAAAAAGGTAAAATCCAGAAATACAGGACAGGCCATGGAGAACTGGGAGCCTTGTTATGCTGATGGCAGGATGTAAATTGCCAACAGCCACTCTGGAGAAGTGTATGGTGTTTCCTGAAACATCTAAAAAACAAAGCAACAGAGCCTAGGGCACTTCCTCTTATGGTGCTATAGCTTAGAGAAATTAAAATCAAAAAGACACAGCCACCCCAAAGTTTGGGATGGCGCTGTTTACAAAAACCTCATTTACGGTACAAGTTCAATATCACAGAAAGCGAAAAATGGATAAAGAAGTTGTGGTACTTACATACAATGCAATATCACTCAACAATGAAATCTTTGTCATCAGGCCCGTAGCAGCATAATGAGTGGATTCAGGTACTATGATTCTAAGTGAAATAAGTCACACAGAAAAAGAAACATCATAAGATATCACTACTACACGGAATGTAAACTTGGCTACACAGGAACTGAATTACAAAACAGAACAGGGTCTCAAATGTAGAAAACCAACTTATGCTTGCTTAAGGGGAAAGGTGAGTTGGGGTGCTACATAAAACCAGAGATTGAAATTAGCACAGATACCGTTCCATAAGCCAAATATGTAATAGACAAGAGCTACTCCTTGCTCAACGAAGTGGACTCAACACCCCATATTAAACGCCTAAGAATATACCTGACTAGTAAGAATCTTAAAACCTATGGATTTATATGTCTCCGAAAGAGAATCAAGCGTGTGTACAGCGGCATAAACGCAGCAGTGATAGGATTGGTGAGGTTTGGTGAGCAAATGCAGACCCTTTGAAGTCATATTGCATGGTACCCATTCCATGGGTCTCAACTCTCCAGGTTTAAGGGATTCTTCCTTCAGCTAAAACATGCATGTGGAACCCAGAGTATCATTCACTGTGTGATCGGGAAACGTGTTCAAATGTGTCTCAGTTTTCGTCCCCTGGTACTCGGATGCAACATTCTAGATGCTTTACTAACACTCTCCCCACTTGGAGAGTCAGTACCTTTAACCTCCTGTTTGGCCCAGTTTGCAATTTCTGCGGAAGATGAACAGGAATAGGGAGAACCAATGAGAGACTAGCTGGAGGTGTCTGGACGTGCAAATTTAACTCTCATTTCCCACCAGGAAGAGGAATAAACCAAAGGCTCAGCGTGCCGTGCCGGAACCACACTAGGGCCTGAAGCAATCATGCTGTGTTGCGGCCAGCTCACAAGAAAGCAAGTTGAACAAAGGATCTCAGGGGCATTGTAATTCACAAACCTGCAGAGTTATAAATGACAGCTATCATCCAAAAATATATTGAAGTAAGGCTCACAGGAGGACTTGAAATTGGGACAGAATTGCAGGAAATCAATTTCAGGAGGTAGACTGGAATTGCATGTAAAGCATAGGAAAAGAGGCAGAACGTCCACAATGATGCACTTGGCCAAAAGGGCGTATGCGTTTTTCCTTGGCCAACCAAGCAAGCTTGCAAAGGAAATCTGCACTACAATGAAGTCTCACTTCCCGCCGGTCAAAAGGGCCATCTGAAAAAGTTGTAAAATCCAGAAAGGCAGGACAGGCCATGGAGAACTGGGCGCCATGCTATGCTGATGGGTGGGATGTAAATTGCCAATAGCCACTCTGGAGAAGAGTATGGTGTTTCTTGAAACATCTAAAAAACAAAGCAACACAGCCTAGGGCACTTCCACTTATGGTCCTATAGCTTAGGGAAATTAAAATCAAAAAGACACAGCCAACCCAAAGTTTGGGACAGCTCTGTTTACAAGAACCTCATTTACGGTACAAGTTCAATATCGCAGAAAGCGAAAAACGGATAAAGAAGTTGTGGTACTTACATACAATGCAGTATCAATCAGCAATGAAATATATGTTATCAGGCTGTAGCAGCATAACTAGTGGATTTAGGTACGATGATTCTAAGTGAAATAAGTCACACAGAAAAAGAAACATTATAAGATATCACTACTACACGGAATGTAAACTTGGCTACACAGGAACTGAATTCCAAAACAGAACAGGGTCTCAAATGTAGAAAACCAACTTATGCTTGCTTAAGGGGAAAGGTGAGTTGGGGCGCTGCATAAAACCATAGATTGAAATGAGCACAGATACCATTCCATAAACCAAATATGTAAGAGACAAGAGCTACTCCTTGCTCAACGAAATAGACTCAACACCACATATTAAACGCCTAAGAATATACCTGACTAGTAAGAATCTTAAAACCTATGGATTTATATGTCTCCGAAAGAGAATCAATCGTGTCTACAGTGGCATAAGTGCAGCAGTGATAGGATTGGTGAGGTTCGGTGAGCAAATGCAGACGCTTTGAAGTCATATTCCATGGTACACATTCCATGGGTCTCAACTCTCCAGGTTTAAGGGATTCTTCCTTCAGCTAAAACATGCATGTGGAACCCAGAGTATGATCCACCGTGTGATCGGTAAATGTGTTCAAATGTGTCTCACTTTTCGTCCCCTGGTACTCGGATGCAACGTGCCAGACGCAGTACTAACAGTATCGCCACTTGGAGAGTCAGGGCCTTTAACCTCCTGTTTGGCCCAGTTTGCAATTTCTGCGGAAGATGAACAGGAATAGGGAGAACCAATGAGAGACTAGCTGGAGGTGTCTGGACGGGCAAATTTAACTCTCATTTCCCACCAGGAAGAGGAATTAACCAAAGGGTCAGCTTGCCATGCCGGAAAAACACTAGGGCCTGAAGCAATCCTGCGGTGTTGCGGCCTGCTCACAAGAAAGCGAGTTGAAGAAAGGAGCTCAGGGGCACTGTAATTCACAAACCTGCAGAGTTATAAATGACAGCTATCGTCCTAAAATATATTGAAGTAAGGCTGCCAAGAGGACTTGAAAGCGGGGCAGAATTGCAGGAAACCGATTTCACGAGGTAGACTGGAATTGCATTTAAAGCATAGGAAAAGAGGCAGAATGTCCACAATGACGCACTTGGCCAAAAAGGGCGTATGCGTTTTTTCCTGAATACATTCAGGAAAAAACGCATACGCCCTTTTTGGCCAACCAAGCAAGCTTGCAAAGGAAATCTGCACATCAATGAAGTCTCACTTCCCCACGGTAAAACGGGCCATCTGAAAAAAGTGTAAAATCCAGAAAGGCAGGACAGGCCATGGAGAACTGGGAGCCTTGTTATGTTGATGGGCGGGATGTAAATGGCCAACAGCCACTCTGGAGAAGTGTGTGGTGTTTCCTGAAACATCTAAAAACCAAACCAACAGAGCCTAGGGCACTTCTACTTATGGTCCTATAGCTTAGGGAAATTAAAATCAAAAAGACACAGCCACCCCAAAGTTTGGGACGGCTCTGTTTACAAGAACCTCATTTACGGTACAAGTTCAATATCGCAGAAAGGGAAAAATAGATAAAGAAGTTGTGGTAGTTACGTACAATGCAATATCACTCAGCAATGAAATCTATGTCATCAGGCCCGTAGCAGCATAATGAGTGGATTCAGGTACGATGATTCTACGTGAAATAAGTCACACAGAAAAAGAAACATCATAAGATATCACTAATACACGGAATGTAAACTTGGGTACACAGGAAATGAATTACAAAACAGAACAGGGTCTCAAATGTAGAAAACCAACTTATGCTTGCTTAAGGGGAAAGGTGAGTTGGGGTGCTGCATGAAACCAGAGATTGAAATTGGCACAGATACTGTTCCATAAGCCAAATATATAATAGACAAGAGATACTCCTTGCTCAACGAAGTGGACTCAACACCCCATATTAAACGCCTAAGAATATACCTGACTAGTAAGAATCTTAAAGCCTTTGTATGTATATGTCTCCGAAAGAGAATCAAGCATGTGTATAGCAGCATAAACACAGCAGTGATAGCATTGGTGAGGTTCGGTGAGCAAATGCAGACCCTTTGAAGTCATATTGCATGGTACCCATTCCATGGGTCTCAACTCTCCAGGTTCAAGGGATTCTTCCTTCAGCTAAAACATGCATGTGGAACCCAGAGTATGATCCACCGTGTGATCGGGAAACGTGTTCAAATGTGTCTCAGTTTTTGTCCCCTGGTACTCGGGTGCAACATTCCAGACGCTTTACTAACACACACCCCACTAGGAGAGTCAGGGCCTTTAACCTCCCGTCTGACCCAGTTTGCAATTTCTGCCGAAGATGAACAGGAATAGGGAGAACCCATGAGAGACTAGCTGGAGGTGTCTGGACGGTCAAATTTAACTCTCATTTCCCAGCAGGAAGAGGAATTAACCAAAGGCTCAGCGTGCCATGCCGGAACCACACTAGGGCCTGAAGCAATCCTGCAGTGTTGCGGCCAGCTCACAAGGAAGCGAGTTGAAGAAAGGAGCTAAGGGGCACTGTAATTCACAAACCTGCAGAGTTATAAATGACAGCTGTCGTCCAAAAATATATTGAAGTAAGGCTGCCAAGAGGACCTGAAAGCGGGGAAGAATTGCAGGAAACCGATTTCAGGAGGTAGACAGGAATTGCATTTAAAGCACAGGAAAAGAGGCAGAATGTCCACAATGATGCACTTGGCCAAAAAGCGCATATGCGTTTTTTCCTGAGTATATTCAGGAAAAAACGCATACGCCGTTTTTGGCCAACCAAGCAAGCTTGCAAAGGAAATCTGCACTAAAATGAAGTCTCATTGCCCCCCGGTCAAAAGGGCCATCTGAAAAAAGTGTAAAATCCAGAGAGGCAGGACAGGCCATGGAGAACTGGGAGCCTTGTTATGCTGATTGGCGGGATGTAAATTGCCAACAGCCACTCTGGAGAAGTGTATGGTGTTTCCTGAAACATCCAAAAAACAAAGCAACAGAGCCTAGGGCACTTCCACTTATGGTCCTATAGGTTAGGGAAACTAAAATCAAAAAGACACAGCCACCCCAAAGTTTGGGACGGCTCTGTTTAAAAGAACCTCGTTTATGGTACAAGTTCAATCTCACAGAAAGTGAAAAATGGATAAAGAATTTGTGGTACTTACGTACAATGCAATATCACTCAGCAATGAAATCTATGTCATCAGGCCCATAGCAGCATAAGGAGTGGATACAGGTACGATGATTCTAAGTGAAATAAGTCACACAGAAAACAAACATCATAAGATATCACTAATACACGGAATGTAAACTTGGCTACACAGGAACTGAATTACAAAACAGAACAGGGTCTCAAATGTAGAAAACCAACTTATGCTTGCTTAAGGGGAAAGGTGAGTTGGGGTGTTGCATAAAACCAGAGATTGAAATTAGCACAGATACCGTTCCATAAGCCAAATATGTAATAGACAAAAGCTACTCCTTGCTCAACGAAGAGGACAAAACACCACATATTAAACGCCTAAGAATATACCTGACTAGTAAGAATCTTAAAACCTATGGATTTATATGTCTCTGAAAGAGAATCAAGTGTGTGTACAGCATTATAAACGCAGCAGAGATAGGATTGGTGAGGTTCGGTGAGCAAATGCAGACCCTTTGAAGTCATATTGCATGGTACCCATTCCATGGCTCTCAACTCTCCAGGTTTAAGGGATTCCTCCTTCAGCTAAAACATGCATGTGGAACCCAGAATATGATCCACCGTGTGATCGGAAAACGTGTTCAAATGTGTCTCAGTTTTCGTCCCCTGGTACTAGGGTGCAACATTCCAGACACTTTACTAACACTCTCCCCACATGGAGAGTCAGTGCCTTTAACCTCCTGTTTGGCCCAGTTTGCAATTTCTGCGGAAATTGAACAGGAATAGGGAGAACCAATGAGAGACTAGCTGGAGGTGTCTGGACGGGCAAATTTAAGTCTCATTTCCCACCAGGAAGAGGAATTAACCAAAGGCTCAGCTTGCCGTGCCGGACCCACTCTAGGGCCTGAAGCAATCCTGCGGTGTTGTGGCCAACTCACAAGAAAGCGAGTTGAAGAAAGGAGCTCAGGGACACTGTAATTCACAAACCTGCAGAGTTATAAATGACAGCTATCGTCCAAAAATATATTGAAGTAAGGCTGCCAAGAGGACTTGAAAGAAGGGCAGAATTGCATGAAACGGATTTCAGGAGGTAGACTGGAATTACATGTAAAGCATAGGAAAAGAGGCAGAACCTCCACAATGATGCACTTGTCCGAAAGTTGCGTATGCGTTTTTTTCTGAATATATTCAGGAAAAAACGCATAGGCACCTTTTGGCCAACCAAGCAAGCTTGCAAAGGAAATCTGCACTACAATGAAGTCTCACTGCCCCCCGGTCAAAAGGGCCATTTGAAAAAAGTGTAAAATCCAGAAGGGCAGGAAAGGCCATGGAGAACTGGGAGCCTTGTTATGCTGATCGGTGGGATGTAAATTGCCAACAGCCACTCTGGAGAAGTGTATGGTGTTTCCTGAAACATCTAAAAAACAAAGCAACAGAGCCTAGGGCACTTCCACTTATGGTCCTATAGCTTAGGGAAATTAAAATAAAAAAGACACAGCCACCCCAAAGTTTGGGACGGCTCTATTTACAAGAACCTCGTTTACGGTACAAGTTCAGTATCACAGAAAGCGAAAAATGGATAAAGAAGTTGTGGTACTTACGTACAATGCAATATCACTCAGCAATGAAATCTATGTCATCAGGCCCGTAGCATCATAATGAATGGATTCAGGTACGAAGATTCTAAGTGAAATAAGTCACACAGAAAAAGAAACATCATAAGATATCACTACTACACGGAATGTAAACTTGGCTACACAGGAACTGAATTACAAAACAGAACTGGGTCTCAAATGTAGAAAACCAACTAGTGCTTGCTTAAGGGGAAAGGTGAGTTGGGGTGCTGCATAAAACCAGAGATTGAAATTAGCACAGATACTGTTCCATAAGCCAAATATGTAATAGACAAGAGCTACTCCTTGCTCAACGAAGTGGACTCAACCCCCCATATTAAACGCCTAACAATATACCTGACTAGTAAGAATCATAAAACCTATGGATTTATATGTCTCCGAAAGAGAATCAAGTGTGTGTACAGTGGCATAAACACAGCAGTGATAAGAGTGGTGAGGTTCGGTGAGCAAATGCAGACCCTTTGAAGTCATATTGCATGGTACCCATTCCATGGGTCTCAACTCTCCAGGTTTAAGGGATTCTTCCTTCAGCTAAAACATGCATGTGGAACCCAGAGTATGATCCACCGTATGATCAGGAAACGTTTTCAAATGTGTCTCAGTTTTTGTCCCCTGGTACTCGGGTGCAACATTCCAGACGCTTTACTAACACTCTCCCCACTTGGAGAGTCAGTGCCTTTACCCTCCTGTTTGGCCCAGTTTGCAATTTCTGTGGAAGATGAACAGGAACAGGGAGAACCAATGAGAGACTAGCAGGAGGTGTCTGGACGGGCAAATTAACTCTCATTTCCCACCAGGAAGAGGAATTAACCAAAGGCTCAGCGTGCCATGCCGGAACCACACTAGGGCCTGAAGCAATCCAGCGGTGTTGCTGCGAGCTCACAAGAAAGCGGGTTGAAGAAAGGAGCTCAGGGGCACTGTCATTCACAAACCTGCAGAGTTATAAATGAGAGCTATCGTGCAAAAATATATTGAAGTAAGGCTGCCAAGAGGACTTGAAAGCGGGGCAGAATTGCAGGAAACCGATTTCAGGAGGTAGAAGGGAATTGCATGTAAAGCATAGGAAAAGAGGCAGAACGTCCACAATGATGCACTTGGCCAAAAAGGGCGTATGCGTTTTTTCCTGAATATATTCAGGAAAAAACGCATACGCCCTTTTTGGCCAAACAAGCAAGCTTGTAATGGAAATCTGCACTACAATGAAGTCTCACTGCCCCCCGGTCAAAAGGGCCATCTGAAAAAAGGTAAAATCCAGAAATACAGGACAGGCCATGGAGAACTGGGAGCCTTGTTATGCTGATGGCAGGATGTAAATTGCCAACAGCCACTCTGCAGAAGTGTATGGTGTTTCCTGAAACATCTAAAAAACAAAGCAACAGAGCCTAGGGCACTTCCTCTTATGGTGCTATAGCTTAGAGAAATTAAAATCAAAAAGACACAGCCACCCCAAAGTTTGGGATGGCGCTGTTTACAAAAACCTCATTTACGGTACAAGTTCAATATCACAGAAAGCGAAAAATGGATAAAGAAGTTGTGGTACTTACATACAATGCAATATCACTCAACAATGAAATCTTTGTCATCAGGCCCGTAGCAGCATAATGAGTGGATTCAGGTACTATGATTCTAAGTGAAATAAGTCACACAGAAAAAGAAACATCATAAGATATCACTACTACACGGAATGTAAACTTGGCTACACAGGAACTGAATTACAAAACAGAACAGGGTCTCAAATGTAGAAAACCAACTTATGCTTGCTTAAGGGGAAAGGTGAGTTGGGGTGCTACATAAAACCAGAGATTGAAATTAGCACAGATACCGTTCCATAAGCCAAATATGTAATAGACAAGAGCTACTCCTTGCTCAACGAAGTGGACTCAACACCCCATATTAAACGCCTAAGAATATACCTGACTAGTAAGAATCTTAAAACCTATGGATTTATATGTCTCCGAAAGAGAATCAAGCGTGTGTACAGCGGCATAAACGCAGCAGTGATAGGATTGGTGAGGTTTGGTGAGCAAATGCAGACCCTTTGAAGTCATATTGCATGGTACCCGTTCCATGGGTCTCAACTCTCCAGGTTTAAGGGATTCTTCCTTCAGCTAAAACATGCATGTGGAACCCAGAGTATGATTCACTGTGTGATCGGGAAACGTGTTCAAATGTGTCTCAGTTTTCCTCCTCTGGTACTCGGGTGCAACATTCTAGACGCTTTACTAACACTCTCCCCACTTGGAGAGTCAGTACCTTTAACCTCCTGTTTGGCCCAGTTTGCAATTTCTGCGGAAGATGAACAGGAATAGGGAGAACCAATGAGAGACTAGCTGGAGGTGTCTGGACGGGCAAATTTAACTCTCATTTCCCACCAGGAAGAGGAATAAACCAAAGGCTCAGCGTGCCGTGCCGGAACCACACTAGGGCCTGAAGCAATCATGCTGTGTTGCGGCCAGCTCACAAGAAAGCAAGTTGAACAAAGGATCTCAGGGGCATTGTAATTCACAAACCTGCAGAGTTATAAATGACAGCTATCATCCCAAAATATATTGAAGTAAGGCTCACAGGAGGACTTGAAATTGGGACAGAATTGCAGGAAATCAATTTCAGGAGGTAGAATGGAATTGCATGTAAAGCATAGGAAAAGAGGCAGAACGTCCACAATGATGCACTTGGCCAAAAGGGCGTATGCGTTTTTCCTTGGCCAACCAAGCAAGCTTGCAAAGGAAATCTGCACTACAATGAAGTCTCACTTCCCGCCGGTCAAAAGGGCCATCTGAAAAAGTTGTAAAATCCAGAAAGGCAGGACAGGCCATGGAGAACTGGGCGCCATGCTATGCTGATGGGTGGGATGTAAATTGCCAACAGCCACTCTGGAGAAGAGTATGGTGTTTCTTGAAACATCTAAAAAACAAAGCAACACAGCCTAGGGCACTTCCACTTATGGTCCTATAGCTTAGGGAAATTAAAATCAAAAAGACACAGCCAACCCAAAGTTTGGGACAGCTCTGTTTACAAGAACCTCATTTACGGTACAAGTTCAATATCGCAGAAAGCGAAAAACGGAAAAAGAAGTTGTGGTACTTACATACAATGCAGTATCAATCAGCAATGAAATATATGTTATCAGGCTGTAGCAGCATAACTAGTGGATTTAGGTATGATGATTCTAAGTGAAATAAGTCACACAGAAAAAGAAACATTATAAGATATCACTACTACACGGAATGTAAACTTGGCTACACAGGAACTGAATTCCAAAACAGAACAGGGTCTCAAATGTAGAAAACCAACTTATGCTTGCTTAAGGGGAAAGGTGAGTTGGGGCGCTGCATAAAACCATAGATTGAAATGAGCACAGATACCATTCCATAAACCAAATATGTAAGAGACAAGAGCTACTCCTTGCTCAACGAAATAGACTCAACACCACATATTAAACGCCTAAGAATATACCTGACTAGTAAGAATCTTAAAACCTATGGATTTATATGTCTCCGAAAGAGAATCAATCGTGTCTACAGTGGCATAAGTGCAGCAGTTATAGGATTGGTGAGGTTCGGTGAGCAAATGCAGACGCTTTGAAGTCATATTCCATGGTACACATTCCATGGGTCTCAACTCTCCAGGTTTAAGGGATTCTTCCTTCAGCTAAAACATGCATGTGGAACCCAGAGTATGATCCACCGTGTGATCGGTAAATGTGTTCAAATGTGTCTCAGTTTTCGTCCCCTGGTACTCGGATGCAACGTGCCAGACGCAGTACTAACAGTATCGCCACTTGGAGAGTCAGGGCCTTTAACCTCCTGTTTGGCCCAGTTTGCAATTTCTGCGGAAGATGAACAGGAATACGGAGAACCAATGAGAGACTAGCTGGAGGTGTCTGGACGGGCAAATTTAACTCTCATTTCCCACCAGGAAGAGGAATTAACCAAAGGGTCAGCTTGCCATGCCGGAAAAACACTAGGGCCTGAAGCAATCCTGCGGTGTTGCGGCCTGCTCACAAGAAAGCGAGTTGAAGAAAGGAGCTCAGGGGCACTGTAATTCACAAACCTGCAGAGTTATAAATGACAGCTATCGTCCTAAAATATATTGAAGTAAGGCTGCCAAGAGGACTTGAAAGCGGGGCAGAATTGCAGGAAACCGATTTCACGAGGTAGACTGGAATTGCATTTAAAGCATAGGAAAAGAGGCAGAATGTCCACAATGACACACTTGGCCAAAAAGGGCGTATGCGTTTTTTCCTGAATACATTCAGGAAAAAACGCATACGCCCTTTTTGGCCAACCAAGCAAGCTTGCAAAGGAAATCTGCACATCAATGAAGTCTCACTTCCCCACGGTAAAACGGGCCATCTGAAAAAAGTGTAAAATCCAGAAAGGCAGGACAGGCCATGGAGAACTGGGAGCCTTGTTATGTTGATGGGCGGGATGTAAATGGCCAACAGCCACTCTGGAGAAGTGTGTGGTGTTTCCTGAAACATCTAAAAACCAAACCAACAGAGCCTAGGGCACTTCTACTTATGGTCCTATAGCTTAGGGAAATTAAAATCAAAAAGACACAGCCACCCCAAAGTTTGGGACGGCTCTGTTTACAAGAACCTCATTTACGGTACAAGTTCAATATCGCAGAAAGGGAAAAATAGATAAAGAAGTTGTGGTAGTTACGTACAATGCAATATCACTCAGCAATGAAATCTATGTCATCAGGCCCGTAGCAGCATAATGAGTGGATTCAGGTACGATGATTCTACGTGAAATAAGTCACACAGAAAAAGAAACATCATAAGATATCACTAATACACGGAATGTAAACTTGGCTACACAGGAAATGAATTACAAAACAGAACAGGGTCTCAAATATAGAAAACCAACTTATGCTTGCTTAAGGAGAAAGGTGAGTTGGGGTGCTGCATGAAACCAGAGATTGAAATTGGCACAGATACTGTTCCATAAGCCAAATATATAATAGACAAGAGATACTCCTTGCTCAACGAACTGGACTCAAGACGCCATATTAAACACCTAAGAATATACCTGAATAGTAAGAATCTTAAAACCTATGGATTTATATGTCTCCGAAAGAGAATCAAGCGTGTGTACAGCGACATAAATGCAGCAGTGATAGGATTGGTGAGGTTCGGTGAGCAAATGCAGACCCTTTGAAGTCATATTGCATGGTACCCTTTCCATGGGTCTCAACTCTCCAGGTTTAAGGGATTCTTCTTTCAGCTAAAACATGTATGTGGAACCCAGAGTATGATCCACCGTGTGATCGGGAAACGTGTTCAAATGCGTCTCAGTTTTTGTCCCCTGTACTCGGGTGAAACATTCCAGACGCTTTACTAACACTCTCCCACTTGGAGAGTCAGTGCCTTTAACCTCCTGTTTGGCCCAGTTTGCAATTTTGCGGAAGATGAACATGAATAGGGAGAACCAATGAGAGACTAGCTGGAAGTGTCTGGACGGGCAAATTTAACTCTCATTTCCCACCAGGAAGAGGAATTAACCAAATGCTCAGCGTCCCATGCCGGAACCACACTAGGGCCTGAAGCAATCCTGCGGTGTTGCGGCCAGCTCACAAGAAAGCGAGTTGAAGAAAGGAGCTCAGGGGCACTGTCATTCACAAACCTGCAGAGTTATAAATGACAGCTATCGTCCAAAAATATATTGAAGTAAGGCTGCCAAGAGGACTTGAAAGCAGGGCAGAATTGCAGGAAACCGATTTCAGGAGGTAGACAGGAATTGCATTTAAAGCATAGGAAAAGAGGCAGAACGTCCACAATGATGCATTTGGCTAAAAAGGGCGTATGCGTTTTTTCCAGAATATATTCAGGAAAAAACGCATACGCCCTTTCTGGCCAACCAAGCAAGCTTGCAAAGGAAATCTGCACTACAATGAAGTCTCACTGCCCCCCGGTCAAAAGGGCCATCTGAAAAAAGTGTAAAATCCAGAAAGGCAGGACAGGCCATGGAGACCCGGGAGCCTTGTTATGCTGATGAGCGGGATGTAAATTGCCAACAGCCACTCTGGAGAAGTGTATGGTGTTTCCTGAAACATCTGAAAAACAAAGCAACAGAGCCTAGGGCACTTCCACTTATGGTCCTATAGCGTAAGGAAATTAAAATCACAAAGACACAGCCACCCAAAGTTTGGGCAGCTCTGTTTACAAGAACCTCGTTTACGGTACAAGTTCAATATCACAGAAAGCGAAAAATGGATAAAGAAGTTGTGGTACTTACGTACAATGCAATATCACTCAGCAATGAAATCTATGTCATCAGGCCCGTAGTAGCATAATGAGTGGATTCAGATACGATGATTCTAAGTGAAATAAGTCACACAGAAAAAGAAACATCATAAGATATCACTACTACACGGAATGTAAACTTGGCTACACAGGAACTGAATTACAAAATAGAACAGGGTCTCAAATGTAGAAAACCAACTTATGCTTGCTTAAGGGGAAAGGTGAGTTGGGGTGCTGCATAAAACCAGAGATTGAAATTAGCACAGATACCATTCCATAAGCCAAATATGTAATAGACAAGAGCTACTCCTTGCTAAACGAAGTGGACTAAACACACCATATTAAACGCCTAAGAATATACCTTACTAGTAAGAATCTTAAAACCTATGGATTTATATGTCTCCGAAAGAGAATCAAGCACGTGTACTGCGGCATAAACGCAGCAGTGATAGGATTGGTGAGGTTTGGTAAGCAAATGCAGCCCCTTTGAAGTCATATTGCATGGTACCCATTCCATGGGTCTCAACTCTCCAGGTTTAAGGGATTCTTCCTTCAGCTAAAACATGCATGTGGAACCCAGAGTATGATCCACCATGTGTTCGGGAAACGTGATCAAATGAGTCTCAGTTTTCGTCCCCTGGTACACGGGTGCAACATTCCAGACGCTTTACTAACACTCTCCCCACTTGGAGAGTCAGTGCCTTTAACCTCCTGTTTGGCCCAGTTTGCAATTTCTGCGGAAAATGAACAGAAATAGGGAGAACCAATGAGAGACTAGCTGGAGGTGTCTGGACGGGCAAATTTAACTCTCATTGCCCACCAGGAAGAGGAATTAACCAAAGGCTCAGCGTGCCATGCGGGAACCACACTAGGGCCTGAAGCAATCCTGCGGTGTTGCGGCCAGCTCACAAGAAAGCGAGTTGAAGAAAGGAGCTCAGGGGCACTGTCATTCACAAACCTGCAGAGTTATAAATGACAGCTATCGTCCAAAAATATATTGAAGTAAGTCTGCCAAGAGGACTTGAAAGCTGGGCAAAATTGCAGGAAAGCCATTTCAGGAGGTAGACTGGAATTACATGTACAGCATAGGAAAAGAGGCAGAACGTCCATAATGATGAACTTGGCCAAAAATGACGTAAGCGTTTTTTCCTGAATATATTCAGGAAAAAACGCATACGCCCTTTTTGGCCAACCAAGCAAGCTTGTAAAGGAAATCTGCACTACAATGAAGTCTCACTGCCTCCCGGTCAAAAGGGCCATCTGAAAAAAGTGTAAAATCCAGAAAGGCAGGACAGGCCATGGAGAACTGGGAGCCTTGTTATGCTGATGGGCGGGATGTAAATTGCCAACAGCAACTCTGGAGAAGTGTATGGTGTTTTCTGAAACATCTAAGAAACAAAGCAACAGAGCCTAGGGCACTTCCACTTATGGTCCTATAGCTTAGGGAAATTAAAATCAAAAAGACACAGCCACCCCAAAGTTTGGGACGGCTCTGTTTACAAGAACCTCGTTTACGGTACAAGTTCAATATCACAGAAAGTGAAAAATGGATAAAGAAGTTGTGGTACTTACGTACAATGCAATATCACTCAGCAATGAAATCTACGTCATCAGGCCTGTAGCAGCATAATGAGTGGATTCAGGTACGATGATTCTAAGTGAAATAAGTCACACAGAAAAAGAAACATCATAAGATATCACTACTACACGGAATGTAAACTTGTCTACACAGGAACTGAATTAGAAAACAGAACAGGGTCTCAAATGTAGAAAACCAACTTGTGCTTGCTTAAGGGGAAAGGTGAGTTCGGGTGCTGCATAAAACCAGAGATTGACATTAGCACAGATACCGTTCCTTAAGCCAAATATGTAATAGACAAGAGCTACTCCTTGCTCAACGAAGTGGACTCAACACCCCATATTCAACGCCTAAGAATATACCTGACTAGTAAGAATCTTAAAACCTATGGATTTACATGTCTCCGAAAGAGAATCAAGCGTGTGTACAGCGGCATATATGCAGCAGTGATAGGATTGGTGAGGTTCGGTGAGCAAATACAGACCCTTTGAAGTCATATTGCATGGTACCCATTCCACGGGTCTCAACTCTCCAGGTTTAAGGGATTCTTCCTTCAGCTAAAACATGCATGTGGAACCCAGAGTATGATCCACCATGTGATCGGGAAACGTGTTCAAATGTGTCTCAGTTTTCGTCCCCTGGTACTCGGGTGCAACATTCCAGACGCTTTACTAACCCTCTCCCCACTTGGAGAGTCAGTGCCTTTAACCTCCTGTTTGGCCCAGTTTGCAATTTCTGCGGAAAATGAACAGGAATAGGGAGAACAAATGAGAGACTAGCTGGAGGTGTCTGTACGTGCAAATTTAACTCTCATTTCCCACCAGGAAGAGGAATTAACCAAAGGCTCAGCGTGCCATGCCGGAACCACACTAGGGCCTGAAGCAATCCTGCGGTGTTGCGGCCAGCTCACAAGAAAGCGAGTTGAAGAAAGGAGCTCAGGGGCACTGTCATTCACAAACCTGCAGAGTTATAAATGACAGCTATGGTCCAAAAATATATTGAAGTAAGGGTGCCAAGAGGACTTGAAAGCGGGGCAGAATTGCAGGAAACCGATTTCAGGAGGTAGACTGGAATTGCATTTAAAGCATAGGAAAAGAGGCAGAACGTCCACAATGATGCACTTGGCCAAAAAGTGCATATGCGTTTTTTCTTGAATATGTTCAGGAAAAAACGCATACTCCCTTTTTGGCCAACCAAGCAAGCTTGCAAAGAAATCTGCACTACAATGAAGTCTCACTGCCCCCCGGTCAAAACGGCCATCTGAAAAAAGTGTAACATCCAGAAACGCAGGACAGGCCATGGAGAACTGGGAGCCTTGTTATGCTGATGGGCGGGATGTAAATTGCCAACAGCCACTCTGGAGGAGTGTATGGTGTTTCCTGAAACATCTAAAAAACAAAGCAACAGAGCCTAGGGCACTTCCACTTATGGTCCTATAGTTTAGGGAAATTAAAATCAAAAAGACACAGCCACCCCAAAGTTTGGGACGGCTCTGTTTACAAGAACCTCGTTTACGGTACAAGTTCAATATCGCAGAAAGTGAAAAATGGATAAAGAAGTTGTGGTACTTACGTACAATGCAATATCACTCAGCAATGAAATCTATGACATGAGGCCTGTAGCAGCATAATGAGTGGATTCAGGTACGATGATTCTAAGTGAAATAAGTCACACAGAAAAAGAAACATCACAAGATATCACTAATACAGGGAATGTAACCTTGGCTACACAGGAACCGAATTACAAAACAGAACAGTGGCTCAAATGTAGAAAACCAACTTATGCTTGCTTAAGGGGAAAGGTCAGTTGGGGAGCTGCATAAAACCAGAGATTGAAATTAGCACAGATACCGTTCCATAAGCCAAATATGTAACAGACAACAGCTACTCCTTGCTCAACAAAGTGGACAGAACACTCCATACTATACGCCTAAGAATACACCGGACTAGTAAGAATCTTAAAACCTATGGATTTATATGTCTCCGAAAGAGAATCAAGCGTGTTTACAGCAGCATAAATGCAGCACTGATAGGATTAGTGAGGATCAGTGAGCAATTGCAGACCCTTTGAAGTCATATTGCATGGTACCCATTCCATGGGTCTCAACTCTCCAGGTTTAAGGGATTCTTCCTTGAGCTAAATCATGCATGTGGAACCCAGCGTATGATCCACCGTGTGACCGGGAAACGTGTTCAAATGTGTCTCAGTTTTCATCCCCTGGTACTCGGGTGCAACATTCCAGACGCTTTACTAACACTCTCCCCACTTGGAGAGTCAGTGCTTTTAATCTCCTGTTTGGCCCAGTTTGCAATTTCTGCGGAAGATAAACAGCAATAGGGAGAACCAATGGGAGACTAGCTGGAGGTGTCTGAACAGGCAAATTTAACTCTCATTTCAGACCAGGAAGAGGAATTAACCAAAGGCTCATCATGCCGTGCGGGAAACACACTAGGGCCTGAAGCAATCATGCGGTGTTGCGGACAGCTCACAAGAAAGCAAGTTGAAGAAAGGAGTTCAGGGGCACTGTCAATCACAAACCTGCAGAGTTATAAATGACAGCTATCGTCCAAAAATATATTGAAGTAAGGCTGCCAAGAGGACTTGAAAGCGCGGCAGAATTGCAGGAAACCGATTTCAGGAGGTAGACTGGAATTGCATTTAAAGCATAGGAAAAGAGGCAGAACGTCCACAATGATGCACTTGGCCAAAAAGGGCATATGCATTTTTTCCTGAATATATTCAGGAAAAAACGCATATGCCCTTTTTGGCCAACCAAGCAAGCTTGCAAAGGAAATCTGCACTACAATGAAGTCTCACTGCCCCCCGGTCAAAACGGCCATCTGAAAAAAGTGTAAAATCCAGAAAGGCAGGAGAGACCATGGAGAACTGGGAGCCTTGTTATGCTGATGGGCGGGATGTAAATTGCCAACAGCCACTCTGGAGAAGTGTATGTTGTTTCCTGAAATATCTAAAAAACAAAGCATCAGAGCCTAGGGCATTTCCACTTATGGTCCTATAGCTTAGGGAAATTAAAATCAAACAGACACAGCCACCCCAAAAATTGGGCCGGCTCTGTTTACAAGAACGTCGTTTACGGTACAAGTTCAATATCACAGAAAGCGAAAAATGGATAAAGAAGTTCTGGTACTTACGTACAATGCATTATCACTCAGAAATGAAATCTATGTCATCAGGCCCGTAGCAGCATAATGAGTGGATTCAGGTACGATGATTCTAAGTGAAATAAGTCACACATAAAAAGAAACATCATAAGATATCACTAATACACGGAATGTAAACTTGGCTACACAGGAACTGAATTACAAAACAGAACATGGTCTCATATGTAGAAAACCAACTTATGCTTGCTTAAGGGGAAAAGTGAGTTTGTGTGCTGAATAAAACCAGAGATTGAACTTAGCACAGATACCGTTCCATAAGCCAAATATGTAATAGACAAGAGCTACTCCTTGCTCAAAGCAGTGGACTCAACACCCCATATTAAACGCCTAAGAATATACCTGACTAGTGAGAATCTAAAAACCTATGGATTTATATGTCTCCGAAAGAGAATCAAGCGTGTGTACAGCGGCATAAGCTCAGCAGTGATAGGATTGGTGAGGATCGGTAAGCAAATGCAGACCCTTTGAAGTCATATTGCATGGTACCCCTTCCATGGGTCTCAACTCTCCAGGTTTAAGGGATTCTTCCTTCAGCTAAAACATGCATGTGGAACCCAGAGTATGATCCACTGTGTGATCGGGAAACGTGTTCAAATATGTCTCAGTTTTCGTCCCCTGGTACTAGGGTGCAACATTCCAGACGCTTTAGTAACACTCTCCCCACTTGGAGAGTCAGTGCCTTTAACCTCCTGTTTGGCCCAGTTTTCAATTTCTGCAGAAGATGTACAGGAATAGGGAGAACCAATGAGAGACTAGCTGGAGGTGTCTGGACGGGCAAATTTAACTATCATTTCCCTCCAGGAAGTGGAATTAACCAAAGGCTCAGCATGCCGTGCCAGAACCACACTAGGGCCTAAAGCAATCCTGCGGTGTTGCGGCCAGCTCACAAGAAAGCGAGTTGAAGAAAGGAGCTCAGGGCCACTGTAATTCACAAACCTGCAGAGTTATAAATGACAGCTATCGTCCAAAAATATATTGATGTAAGGCTGCCAAGAGGACTTGAAACCGGGGCAGAATTGCAGGAAACCGATTTCAGGAGGTAGACTGGAATTGCATGTAAAGCATAGGAAAAGAGGCAGAACGTCCACAATGATGCACTTGGCCAAAAAGTGCGTATGCGTTTTTTTCTGAATATATTCAGGAAAACGCATACGCTCTTTTTGGCCAACCAAGCAATCTTGCAAAGGAAATCTGCACTACAATGAAGTCTCACTGCCCCCCGGTCAAAAGGGCCATCTGAAAAAAGTGTAAAATCCAGAAAGGTACGACAGGCCATGATGAACTGGGAGCCTTGTTATGCTGAAGGGCGGGATGTAAATTGCCAACAGCCACTCTGGAGAACTGTATGGTGTTTCCTGACACATCTAAAAAAAAAACCAACAGAGCCTAGGGCACTTCCACTTATGGTCCTATAGCTTAGGGAAATTAAAATCAAAAAGACACAGCCACCCCAATGTTTGGGATGGCTCTGTTTACAAGAACCACGTTTACGGTACAAGTTCAATCTCACAGAAAGTGAAAAATGGATAAAGAATTTGTGGTACTTACGTACAATGCAATATCACTCAGCAATGAAATCTATGTCATCAGGCCCATAGCAGCATAATGAGTGGATTCAGGTACGATGATTCTAAGTGAAATAAGTCACACAGAAAAAGAAATATCATAAGATATCACTAATACACGGAATGCAAACTTGGCTACACAGGAACAGAATTACAAAACAGAACAGGTTCTCAAATGTAGAAAACCAACTTATGCTTGCTTAAAGGGAAAGGTGAGTTGGGGTGCTGCATAAAACCAGAGATTGAAATTAGCACAGATACCGTTCCATAAGCCAAATATATAATACACAAGAGCTACTCCTTGCTCAACGAAGTGGACTTAACACCCCATATTAAACGCCTAAGAATATACCTGACTAGTCATAATCTTAAAACCTATGGATTTATATTTCTCCAAAAGGGAATCAAGCGTGTGTACAGCGGCATAAAAACAGCAGTGATAGGATTGGTGAGGTTCGGTGAGCAAATGCAGACCCTTTGAAGTCATATTGCATGGTACCCATTCCATGGGTCTCAACTCTCCAGGTTTAAGGGATTCTTCCTTCAGCTAAAACATGCATTTGGAACCCAGAGTATGATCCACCGTATGATCAGTAAACGTGTTCAAATGTGTCTCATTTTTCCTCCCCTGGTACTCGGGTGCAACATTCCAGACGCTTTACTAACACTCTCCCCACTTGGAGAGTCAGTGCCTTTAACCTCCTGTTTGACCCAGTTTGCAATTTCTGCGGAAAATGAACAGGAATAGGGAGAACCAATGAGAGACTAGATGGAGGTGTCTGGACGGGCAAATTTATCTCTCATTTCCCACCAGGAAGAGGAATTAACCAAAGGCTCAGCATGCCATGCCAGAAACACGCTAGGGTCTGAAGCAATCCTGTGGTGTTGCGGCCAGCTCACAAGAAAGCGAGTTGAAGAAAGGAGCTCAGGGACACTTTAATTCACAAAACTGCAGAGTTATAAATGACAGCTATCGTACAAAAATATATTGAAGTAAGCCTGCAAAGAGGACTTGAAAGCGGGGTAGAATTGCAGGAAACCGATTTCAGGAGGTAGACGGGAAATGCATGTAAAGCATAGGAAAAGAGGCCTAACGTCCACAATGATGCACTTGGCCAAAAAGGGCGTATGCGTTTTTTTCTGAATATATTCAGGAAAACGCATACGCACTTTTTGGCCAACCAAGCAAGCTTGCAAAGGTAATCTGCACTACAATGAAGTCTCACTGCCCCCCTTTCAAAAGGGCTTTCTGAAAAAAGTGTAAACTCCAGAAAGGCAGGACAGGCCATGGAGAACTGGGAGCCTTGTTATGCTGAAGGACGGGATGTAAATTGCCAACAGCCACTCTGGAGAAGTGTATGGTGTTTCCTGAAACATCTAAAAAACAAAGCAACAGAGCCTAGGGCACTTCCACTTACAGTCCTATAGCTTAGGGAAATTAAAATCAAAAAGACACAGCCACCTCAAAGTTTGGGCCGGCTCTGTTTACAAGAATCTCGTTTACGGTACAAGTTCAATATCACAGAAAGCGAAAAATGGATAAAGAAGTTGTGGTACTTACGTACAATGCAATATCACTCAGCAATGAAATCTATGTCATCAGCCCAGTAGCAGCATAATGAGTGGATTCAGGTACGATGATTCTAAGTGAAATAAGTCACACAGAAAAAGAAACATCATGAGATATCACTAATACACGGAATGTAAACTGGGCTGCACAGGAACTGAATTACAAAAGAGAACAGGGTCTCAAATGTAGAAAACCAACTTATGCTTGCTTAAGGGGAAAGGTTAGTTGGGGAGCTGCATAAAACCAGAGATTGAAATTAGCACAGATACCGTTCCATAAGACAAATATGTAATAGACAAGAGCTACTCCTTGCTCAATGAAGTGGACTCAACACCCCATATTAAACGCCTAACAACATACCTGACTAGTAAGAATCTTAAAACCTATGGATTTATATGTCTCCGAAAGAGAATCAAACGTGTGTACAGCGGCATAAGCTCAGCAGTGATAGGATTGGTGAGGATCGGTGAGCAAATGCAGACCCTTTGAAGTCATATTGCATGGTACCCCTTCCATGGGTCTCAACTCTCCAGGTTTAAGGGATTCTTCCTTCAGCTAAAACATGCATGTGGAACCCAGAGTATGATCCACTGTGTGATCGGGAAACGTGTTCAAATATGTCTCAGTTTTCGTCCCCTGGTACTAGGGTGCAACATTCCAGACGCTTTAGTAACACTCTCCCCACTTGGAGAGTCAGTGCCTTTAACCACCTGTTTCGCCCAGTTTGCAATTTCTGCGTAAGATGAACAGGAATAGGGAGAACCAATGAGAGACTAGCTGGAGGTGTCTGGACGGGCAAATTTAACTATCATTTCCCACCAGGAAGTGGAATTAACCAAAGGCTCAGCATGCCGTGCCAGAACCACACTAGGGCCTAAAGCAATCCTACGGTGTTGCGGCCAGCTCACAAGAAAGCGAGTTGAAGAAAGGAGCTCAGGGGCACTGTCATTCACAAACCTGCAGAGTTATTAATGACAGATATCGTCCAAAAATATATTGAAGTAAGGCTGCCAAGAGGACTTGAAACCGGGGCAGAATTGCAGGAAACCGATTTCAGGAGGTAGACTGGAATTACATGTAAAGCATACGAAAAGAGGCAGAACGTCCACAATGATGCACTTGGCCAAAAAGGGCGTATGCGTTTTTTTCTGATTATATTCAGGAAAACGCATACGCTCTTTTTGGCCAACCAAGCAAGCTTGCAAAGGAAATCTGCACTACAATGAAGTCTCACTGCCCCCCGGTCAAAAGGGCCATCTGAAAAAAGTGTAAAATCCAGAAAGGTACGACAGGCCATGATGAACTGGGAGCCTTGTTATGCTGATGGGCCGGATGTAAATTGCCAACAGCCACTCTGGAGAAGTGTATGGTGTTTCCTGAAATATATAAAACACAAAGCAACAGAGCCTAGGGCACTTCCACTTATGGTCCTATAGCTTTGGGAAATTAAAATCAAAAAGACACAGCCACCCCAAAGTTTGGGACGGCTCTGTTTACAACAACCTCGTTTACGGTACAAGTTCAATATCACAGAAAGCGAAAAATGGATAAAGACCTTGTGGTACTTACGTACAATGTAATATCACTCAGCAATGAAATCTATGTCATCAGGCCCGTAGCAGCATAATGACTGGATTCAGGTACGATGATTCTAAGTGAAATAAGTCACACAGAAAAAGAAACATCGTAATATATCACTACTACACAGAATGTAATCTTGGCTACACAGGAACTGAATTACAAAACAGAACAGGGTCTCAAATGTAGAAAAAAACCTTATGCTTGCTTAAGGGGAAAGGTGAGTTGGGGTGCTGCATAAAACCAGAGATTGAAATTAGCACAGATATCGTTCCATAAGCCAAATATGTAATAGTCAAGAGCTACTCCTTGCTCAACGAAGTGGACTCAACACCCCATATTAAATGCCTAAGAATATACCTGACCAGTAAGAATCTTAAAACCTATGGATTTATATGTCTCCGAAAGAGAATGAAGCATGTGTACAGCGGCATAAACGCAGCAGTGATAGGATTTGTGAGGTTCGGTGAGCAACTGCAGACCCTTTGAAGTCATATTGCATGGGACCCATTCCATGGGTCTCCACTCTCCAGGTTTAAGGGATTCTTCCTTCAGCTGAAACATGCATGTGGACCCCAGAGTATGATCCACCGTGTGATCGGGAAACGTGTTCAAATGTGTCTCAGTTTTCGTCCCCTGGTACTCGGGTGCAACATTCCAGACGCTTTACTAACACTCTCCCCACTTGGAGAGTCTGTGCCTTTAACCTCTTGTTTGGCCCAGTTTGCAATTTCTGCGGAAAATGAACAGGAATAGTGAGAAATAATGAGAGACTAGCTGGAGGTGTCTGGACGGGCAAATTTAACTCTCATTTCCCACCAGGAAGAGGAATTAACCAAAGGCTCAGCGTGCCATGCCGGGACAGCACTAGGGCCTGAAGCAATCCTGCGGTGTTGCGGCCAGCTCACAAGAAAGCGAGTTGAAGAAAGGAGCTCAGGGGCTCTGTAATTCACAAAACTGCAGAGTTAAAAATGACAGCTATCTTCCAAAAATATACTGAAGTAAGTCTGCCAAGAGGACTTGAAGGCGGGACAGAATTGCAGGAAACCGATTTCAGGAGGTAGACTGGAATTGCATGTAAAGCATAGGAAAAGAGGCAGAACGTCCACAATGATGCACTTGGCCGAAAAGGGCGTATGCGTTTTTTCCTGAATATATTCAGGAAAAAAAGCATACGCCCTTTTTGGCCAACCAAGCAAGCTTGCAAAGGAAATCTGCACTACAATCAAGTCTAACTGCCCCCCGGTCCAAAGGGCCATCTGAAAAAAGTGTAAAATCTGGAAAGGAAGGACAGGCCATGGAAAAATGGGAGCCTTGTTATGCTGATGGGCGGGATGTAAATGACCAACAGCCACTCTGGAGAAGTGTATGGTGTTTCCTGAAACATCTAAAACACAAAGCAACAGAGCCTAGGACACTTGCACTTATGGTCCTATAGCTTTGGGAAATTAAAATCAAAAAGACACAGCCACCCCAAAGTTTGGGATGGCTCTCTTTACAGGAACTTCGTTTACTGTACAAGTTCAATATCACAGAAAGCGAAAAATGGATAAAGAAGTTGTGGTACTTACGTTCAATGCAATATCACTCAGCAATGAAATCTATGTCATCAGGCCCGTAGCAGCATAATGAGTGGATTCAGGTACAATGATTCTAAGTGAAATAAGTCACACAGAAAAAGAAACATCATAAGATATCACTACTACACGGAATGTAAACTTGGCTACACAGGAACTGAATTACAAAGCAGAACAGGGTCTCAAATGTAGAAAACCAACTTATGCTTGCTTAAGGGGAAAGGTGAGTTGGGGTGCTGCATAAAACCAGAGATTGAAATTAGCACAGATACTGTTCCATAAGCCAAATATGTAATAGACAAGAGCTACTCCTTGCTCAACGAAGTGGACTCAACACCGCATATTAAACGCCTAAGAATATACCTGACTAGTAAGAATCTTAAAACCTATGGATTTATATGTCTCCGAAAGAGAATCAAGCATGTGTACAGCGGCATTAACGCAGCAGTGATAGGATTGATGAGGTTCAGTGAGCAAATGCAGACCCTTTGAAGTCATATTGCATGGTATCCATTCCATCGGTCTCAACTCTCCAGGTTTAAGGGATTCTTCCTTCAGCTAAAACATGCATGTGGAACCCAGAGTATGATCCACCGTGTGATCGGGAAACGTGTTCAAATGTATCTCAGTTTTCGTCCCCTGGTACTCGGGTGCAACATTCCAGACACTTTACTAACACTCTCCCTACTTGGAGAGTCAGTGCCTTTAACCTCCTGTTTGGCCCAGTTGGCAATTTCTGCGGAAAATAAACAGGAATAGGGAGAACCAACGAGAGACTAGCTGGAGGAGTCTGGATGGGCAAATTTAATTCTCATTTCCCACCAGGCAGAGGAATTAACCAAAGGTTCAGCGTGCCATGCCAGAACCACACTAGGGCCTGAAGCAATCCTGCGGTATTGCGGCCAGCTCACAAGAAAGCGAGTTAAATAAAGGAGCTGAGGGGCACTGTAATTCACAATCCTGCAGAGTTATAAATGACAGCTATCGTCCAAAAATATATTGAAGTAAGCCTGCCAAGAGGACTTGAAAGCGGGGCAGAATTGCAGGAAACCGATTTCAGGAGGTAGACTGGAATTGCATGTAAAGCATAGGAAAAGAGGCAGAACGTCCACAATGATGCACTTGGCCAGAAAGGGCGTATGCGTTTTTCACTGAATATATTCAGGAAAAAACGCATACGCACTTTTTGGCCAACCAAGCAAGCTTGCAAAGGAAATCTGCACTACAATGAAGTCTCACTGCCCCCCTGTCAAAAGGGCCATCTGAAAAAAGTGTAAAATCCAGAAAGGCAGGACACGCCATGGAGAACTGGGAGCCTTGTTATGCTGATGGGCGGGATGTAAATTGCCAACAGCCACTCTGGAGAAGTGTATGGTGTTTCCTGAAACATCTAAAAAACAAAGCAACAGAGCCTAGGGCACTTCCACTTATGGTCCTATAGCTTAGGGAAATTAAAATCAAAAAGACACAGCCACCCCAAAATTTGGGACGGCTCTATTTACAAGAACCTCGTTGACGGTACAAGTTCAATATCACAGAAAGCGAAAAATGGATAAAGAAGTTGTGGTACTTACGTACAATTCAATATCACTCAGCAATGAAATCTAGGTCATCAGGCCCGTAGCAGCATAATGAGTGGACTCAGGTATGATGATTCTAAGTGAAATAAGTCACACAGAATAAGAAACATCATAAGATATCACTAATACACGGAATGTAAACTTGGCTACACAGTAACTGAATTACAAAACAGAACAGGGTCTCAAATGTAGAAAACCAACTTATGCTTGCTTAAGGGGAAAGGTGAGTTGGGGTGCTGCATAAAACCAGAGATTGAAATTAGCACAGATACCGTTCCATAAGCCAAATATGTAATAGACAAGAGCTACTCCTTGCTCAACGAAGTGGACTCAACACCCCATATTAAACGCCTAAGAATATACCTGACTAGTAAGAATCTTAAAAGCTATGGATTTATATGTCTCCGAAAGAGAATCAAGCATTAGTACATTGGCATAAACGCAGCAGTGATAGGATTGGTGAGGTTCGGTGAGCAAATGCAGACCCTTTGAAGTCATATTGCATGGTACCCATTCCATGGGTCTCAATCTCCAGGATTAAGGGATTCTTCCTTCAGCTAAAACATGCATGTGGAACCCAGAGTATGATCCACCGTGTGATCGGGAAACGTGTTCAAATGTGTCTCAGTTTCCGTTCCCTGGTACTCGGGTGCAACATTCCAGACACTTCACTAACACTCTCCCCATGAGAGAGTCAGTGCGTTTAACCTCCTGTTTGGCCCGGTTTGCAATTTCTGCGGAAGATGAACAGGAATAGGGAGAACCAATGAGAGACTAGCTGGAGTTGTCTGGACAGGCAAATTTAACTCTCATTTCCCACCAGGAAGAGGAATTAACCAAAGGCTCAGCGTGCTGTGCGGTAACCATAGTAGGGCCTGAAGCAATCCTGCGGTGTTGCGGCCAACTCACAAGAAAGAGAGTTGAAGAAAGGAGCTCAGGGGCACTGTAATTCACAAACCTGCAGAGTTATAAATGACAGCTATCGTCCAAAAATATATTGAAGTAAGGCTGCCAAGAGGACTTGAAAGCAGGGCAGAATTGCAGGAAACCGATTTCAGGAGATAGACTGGAATTGCATGTAAAGCATAGGAAAAGAGGCAGAACGTCCACAATGATGCACTTGGCCAAAAAGGGCGTATGCGTTTATTCCTAAATATATTCAGGATAAAACGCATACGCACTGGTTGGCCAACCAAGCAAGCTTGCAAAGGAAATGTGCACTACAATGAAGTCTCACTGCCCCCCTGTCAAAAGGGCCATCTGAAAAAAGTGTAAAATCCTGAAAGGCAGGACAGGCCACAGAGAAATGGGAGCCTTGTTATGCTGATGGGCAGGATGTAAATTGCCAACAGCCACTCTGGAAAAGTGTATGGTGTTTCCAGAAGCATCTAAAAAACAAAGCAACAGAGCCTAGGGCACTTCCACTTATGGTCCTATAGCTTAGGGAAATTAAAATCAAAAAGACACAGCCACCCCAAAGTTTGGGAAGGCTCTGTTTACAAAAACCTCGTTTACGGTACAAGTTCAATATCGCAGAAAGCGAAAAATGGATAAAGAAGTTGTGGTACTTACGTACAATGCAATATCACTCAGCAATGAAATCTATGTCATCAGGCCCGTAGCAGCATAATGAGTGGATTCAGGTACGATGATTCTAAGTGAAATAAGTCACACAGAAAAAGAAACATCATAAGATATCACTACTACACGGAATGTAAACTTGGCTACACAGGAACTGAATTACAAAACAGAACAGGGTCTCAAATGTAGAAAACCAACTTATGCTTGCTGAAGGGGAATGGTGAGTTGGGGTGCTGCATAAAACCAGAGATTGAAATAAGCACAGATACCATTCCATAAGCCAAATATATAATAGACAACATCTACTCCTTGCTCAACAAAGTGGACTCAACACCTCATATTAAACGCCTACGAATATACCTGACTAGTAAGAATCTTAAAACCTATGGATTTATATGTCTCCGAAAGAGAATCAAGCGAGTGTAAGCGGCATAAGTGCAGCAGTGATAGGACTGGTGAGGTTCGGTGAGCAAATGCAGACCCTTTGAAGTCATATTGCATGGTACCCATTCCATGGGTCCCAACTCTCCATGTTTAAGGGATTCTTCCTTCAGCTAAAACATGCATGTGGAACCCAGAGTATGATCCACCGTGTGAACGGGAAACGTGTTCAAATGTGTCTCAGTTTTCGTTCCCTGGTACTTGGGTGCAACTTTCCAGGCGCTTTACTAACACTCTCCCCACTTGGAGAGTCAGTGCCTTTAACCTCCTGTTTGGCCCAGTTTGCAATTTCTGCGTAAGATGAACAGGAATACGGAGAACCAATGAGAGACTAGCTGCAGGTTTCTGGACGGGCAAATTTAACTCTCATTTCCCACCAGGAAGAGGAATTAACCAAAGGCTCAGCGTGCCGTGCCGGAACCACACTAGGGACTGAAGCAATCCTGCGGTGTTGCGGCCAGCTCACAGGAAAGCGAGTTGAAGAAAGGAGCTCAGGGGCACTGTAATTCACAAACCTGCAGAGTTATAAATGACAGCTATCGTCCAAAAATATATTGAAGTAAGGCTGCCAACAGGACTTGAAAGCGGGGCAGAATTGCAGGAAACCGATTTCAGGAGGTAGACTGGAATTGCATGTAAAGCATACGAAAAGAGGCAGAACGTCCACAATGATGCACTTGGCCAAAAAGATCGTATGCGTTTTTTCCTGAATATATTCAGGAAAAAACGCATACGCCCTTTTTGGCCAACCAAGCAAGCTTGCAAAGGAAATCTGCACTACAATGAAGTCTCACTGCCCCCCGGTCAAAAGGGCCATCTGAAAAAAGTGTAAAATCCAGTAAGGGAGGACAGGCCATGGAGAACTGGGAGCCTTGTTATGCTGATGGGCGGGATGTAAATTGCCAACAGCCACTCTGGAGAAGTGTATGGTGTTTCCTGAAACATCTAAAAAACAAAGCAACAGAGCCTAGGGCACTTCCACTTATGGTCCTATAGCTTAGGGAAATTAAAATCAAAAAGACACAGCCACCCCAAAATTTGGGACGGCTCTATTTACAAGAACCTCGTTGACGGTACAAGTTCAATATCACAGAAAGCGAAAAATGGATAAAGAAGTTGTGGTACTTACGTACAATTCAATATCACTCAGCAATGAAATCTAGGTCATCAGGCCCGTAGCAGCATAATGAGTGGACTCAGGTATGATGATTCTAAGTGAAATAAGTCACACAGAATAAGAAACATCATAAGATATCACTAATACACGGAATGTAAACTTGGCTACACAGTAACTGAATTACAAAACAGAACAGGGTCTCAAATGTAGAAAACCAACTTATGCTTGCTTAAGGGGAAAGGTGAGTTGGGGTGCTGCATAAAACCAGAGATTGAAATTAGCACAGATACCGTTCCATAAGCCAAATATGTAATAGACAAGAGCTACTCCTTGCTCAAAGCAGTGGACTCAACACCCCATATTAAACGCCTAAGAATATACCTGACTAGTAAGAATCTTAAAAGCTATGGATTTATATGTCTCCGAAAGAGAATCAAGCATTAGTACATTGGCATAAACGCAGCAGTGATAGGATTGGTGAGGTTCGGTGAGCAAATGCAGACCCTTTGAAGTCATATTGCATGGTACCCATTCCATGGGTCTCAATCTCCAGGATTAAGGGATTCTTCCTTCAGCTAAAACATGCATGTGGAACCCAGAGTATGATCCACCGTGTGATCGGGAAACGTGTTCAAATGTGTCTCAGTTTCCGTTCCCTGGTACTCGGGTGCAACATTCCAGACACTTCACTAACACTCTCCCCATGAGAGAGTCAGTGCGTTTAACCTCCTGTTTGGCCCGGTTTGCAATTTCTGCGGAAGATGAACAGGAATAGGGAGAACCAATGAGAGACTAGCTGGAGTTGTCTGGACAGGCAAATTTAACTCTCATTTCCCACCAGGAAGAGGAATTAACCAAAGGCTCAGCGTGCTGTGCGGTAACCATAGTAGGGCCTGAAGCAATCCTGCGGTGTTGCGGCCAACTCACAAGAAAGAGAGTTGAAGAAAGGAGCTCAGGGGCACTGTAATTCACAAACCTGCAGAGTTATAAATGACAGCTATCGTCCAAAAATATATTGAAGTAAGGCTGCCAAGAGGACTTGAAAGCAGGGCAGAATTGCAGGAAACCGATTTCAGGAGATAGACTGGAATTGCATGTAAAGCATAGGAAAAGAGGCAGAACGTCCACAATGATGCACTTGGCCAAAAAGGGCGTATGCGTTTATTCCTAAATATATTCAGGATAAAACGCATACGCACTGGTTGGCCAACCAAGCAAGCTTGCAAAGGAAATGTGCACTACAATGAAGTCTCACTGCCCCCCTGTCAAAAGGGCCATCTGAAAAAAGTGTAAAATCCTGAAAGGCAGGACAGGCCACAGAGAAATGGGAGCCTTGTTATGCTGATGGGCAGGATGTAAATTGCCAACAGCCACTCTGGAAAAGTGTATGGTGTTTCCAGAAGCATCTAAAAAACAAAGCAACAGAGCCTAGGGCACTTCCACTTATGGTCCTATAGCTTAGGGAAATTAAAATCAAAAAGACACAGCCACCCCAAAGTTTGGAAGGCTCTGTTTACAAAAACCTCGTTTACGGTACAAGTTCAATATCGCAGAAAGCGAAAAATGGATAAAGAAGTTGTGGTACTTACGTACAATGCAATATCACTCAGCAATGAAATCTATGTCATCAGGCCCGTAGCAGCATAATGAGTGGATTCAGGTACGATGATTCTAAGTGAAATAAGTCACACAGAAAAAGAAACATCATAAGATATCACTACTACACGGAATGTAAACTTGGCTACACAGGAACTGAATTACAAAACAGAACAGGGTCTCAAATGTAGAAAACCAACTTATGCTTGCTGAAGGGGAATGGTGAGTTGGGGTGCTGCATAAAACCAGAGATTGAAATAAGCACAGATACCATTCCATAAGCCAAATATATAATAGACAACATCTACTCCTTGCTCAACAAAGTGGACTCAACACCTCATATTAAACGCCTACGAATATACCTGACTAGTAAGAATCTTAAAACCTATGGATTTATATGTCTCCGAAAGAGAATCAAGCGAGTGTAAGCGGCATAAGTGCAGCAGTGATAGGACTGGTGAGGTTCGGTGAGCAAATGCAGACCCTTTGAAGTCATATTGCATGGTACCCATTCCATGGGTCCCAACTCTCCATGTTTAAGGGATTCTTCCTTCAGCTAAAACATGCATGTGGAACCCAGAGTATGATCCACCGTGTGAACGGGAAACGTGTTCAAATGTGTCTCAGTTTTCGTTCCCTGGTACTTGGGTGCAACTTTCCAGGCGCTTTACTAACACTCTCCCCACTTGGAGAGTCAGTGCCTTTAACCTCCTGTTTGGCCCAGTTTGCAATTTCTGCGTAAGATGAACAGGAATACGGAGAACCAATGAGAGACTAGCTGCAGGTTTCTGGACGGGCAAATTTAACTCTCATTTCCCACCAGGAAGAGGAATTAACCAAAGGCTCAGCGTGCCGTGCCGGAACCACACTAGGGACTGAAGCAATCCTGCGGTGTTGCGGCCAGCTCACAGGAAAGCGAGTTGAAGAAAGGAGCTCAGGGGCACTGTAATTCACAAACCTGCAGAGTTATAAATGACAGCTATCGTCCAAAAATATATTGAAGTAAGGCTGCCAACAGGACTTGAAAGCGGGGCAGAATTGCAGGAAACCGATTTCAGGAGGTAGACTGGAATTGCATGTAAAGCATAGGAAAAGAGGCAGAACGTCCACAATGATGCACTTGGCCAAAAAGATCGTATGCGTTTTTTCCTGAATATATTCAGGAAAAAACGCATACGCCCTTTTTGGCCAACCAAGCAAGCTTGCAAAGGAAATCTGCACTACAATGAAGTCTCACTGCCCCCCGGTCAAAAGGGCCATCTGAAAAAAGTGTAAAATCCAGTAAGGGAGGACAGGCCATGGAGAACTGGGAGCCTTGTTATGCTGATGGGCGGGATGTAAATTGCCAACAGCCACTCTGGAGAAGTGTATGGTGTTTCCTGAAACATCTAAAAAACAAAGCAACAGAGCCTAGGGCACTTCCACTTATGGTCCTATACCTTAGGGAAATTAAAATCAAAAAGACACAGCCACCCCAAAATTTGGGCCGGCTCTGTTTACAAGAACGTTGTTTACGGTACAAGTTCAATATCACAGAAAGCAAAAAATGGATAAAGAAGTTGTGGTACTTACGTACAATGAAATATAACTCAGCAATGAAATCTATGTCATCAGGCCCGTAGCAGCATAATGAGTGGATTCAGGTACGATGATTCTAAGTGAAATAAATCACAGAGAATAAGAAACATCATAAGATATCACTACTACACGGAATGTAAACTTGGCTACACAGGAACTGAATTACAAAACAGAACAGGGTCTCAAATGTAGAAAACCAACTTATGCTTGCTTAAGGGGAAAGGTGAATTGGGGTGCTGCATAAAACCAGAGATTGAAATTAGCACAGATAGCGTTCCATAAGCCATATATATAATAGACAAGAGCTACTCCTTGCTCAACGAAGTGGACTCAACACCCCATATTAAACGCCTAAGAATATACCTGACTAGTAATAATCCTAAAACCTATGTATTTACATGTCTCCGAAAGAGAATCAAGCGTGTGTACAGCGGCATAAATGCAGCAGTGATAGGATTGGTGAGGTTCGGTGAGCAAATGCAGACCCTTTGAAGTCATATTGCATGGTACCCATTCCATGGGTCTCAACTCTCCAGGTTTAAGGGATTCTTCCTTCAGCTAAAACATGCATGTGGAACGCAGAGTATGATCCACCGTGTGATCGGGAAACGTGTTCAAATGTGTCTCAGTTTTCCTCCCCTGGTACTCGGGTGCAACATTCCAGACACTTTACTAACACTCTCCCCACTTGGAGAGTCAGGGCATTTAACCTCCTGTTTGGCCCAGTTTGCAATTTCTGCAGAAGATGTACAGGAATAGGGAGAACAAATGAGAGACTAGCTGGAGGTGTCTGGATGGGCAAACTTAACTCTCATTTCCCCCCAGGAAGAGGAATTTACCAAAGGCTCAGCGTGCCATACCGGAACCACACTAGGGCCTCAATCAATCCTGCGGTGTTGCGGCCAGCTCACAAGAAAGCGAGTTGAAGAAAGGAGCTCAGGGGCACTGTCATTCACAAACCTGCAGAGTTATAAATGACAGCTATCGTCCAAAAATATATTGAAGTAAGGCTGCCAAGAGGACTTGAAAGCGGGGCAGAATTGCAGGAAACCAATTTCAGGAGGTAGACTGGAATTGCATGTAAAGCATAGGAAAAGAGGCAGAACGTCCACAATGATGCACTTGGCCAAAAAGGGCGTATGCGTTTTTTCCTGAATATGTTCAGGAAAAAACGCATACGCCCTTTTTAGCCAACCAAGCAAGCTTGCAAAGGAAATCTGCACTACAATGGAGTCTCACTGCCCCCCGGTCAAAAGGGCCATCTGAAAGAAGTGTAAAATCCAAAAAGGCAGGACAGGCCATGGAGAACTGGGAGCCTTGTTATGCTGATGGGCGGGATGTAAATTGCCAACAGCCACTCTGGAGAAGTGTATGGTGTTTCCTGAAACATCTAAAAAACAAAGCAACAGAGCCTAGGGAACTTCCACTTATGGTCCTATAGCTTAGGGAAATTAAAATCAAAAAGACACAGCCACCCCAACGTTTGGGATGGCTCTGTTTACAAGAACCTCGTTTATGGTACAAGTTCAATATAGCAGAAAGCAAAAAATGGATAAAGAAGTTGTGGTACTTACGTACAATACAATATCACTCAGCAATGAAATCTATGTCATCAGGCCTGTAGCAGCATAATGAGTGGATGCAGGTACGATGATTCTAAGTGAAATAAAACACAGAGAATAAGAAACATCATAAGATATCACTACTACAAGGAATGTAAACTTCGCTACACAGGAACTGAATTACAAAACAGAACAGGGTCTCAAATGTAGAAAACCAACTTATGCTTGCTTAAGGGGAAAGGTGAGTTGGGGTGCTGCATAAAACCAGAGATTGAAATTAGCACAGATACCGTTCCATAAGCCAAATATGTAATAGACAAGAGCTACTCCTTGCTCAATGAAGTGGACTCAACACCCCGTATTAAACGACTAAGAATATACCTGACTAGTAAGAATCTTAAAACCTATGGATTTATATGTCTCCGAAAGAGAATCAAGCATCTGTACAGCGGCATAAACGCAGCAGTGATAGGATTGGTGAGGTTCGGTGAGCAAATGCAGACCCTTTTAAGTCATATTGCATGGTACCCATTCCATGGGTCTCAACTCTCCAGGTTTAAGTATTCTTCCTTCAGCTAAAACATGCATGTGGAACCCAGAGTATGATCCACCGTGTGATCGGGAAACGTGTTCAAATGTGTCTCAGTTTTCGTCCCCTGGTACTCGGGTGCAACATTCCAGATGCTTTACTAAAACTCTACCCACTTGGAGAGTCACTGCCTTTAACTTCCTGTTTGGCCCAGTTTGCAATTTCTGCGGAAAATGAACAGAAAAAGGGAGAACCAATGAGAGACTAGCTGGAGGTGTCTGGACGGGCAAATTTAACTCTCATTTCCCACCAGGAAGAGGAATTAACAAAAGGCTCAGCATGCCGTGACGGAACCACACTAGGGCCTGAAGCAATCCTGCGGTGTTGTGGCCAGCTCACAAGAAAGCGAGTTGAAGAAAGGAGCTCATGGGCACTGTAATTCACAAACCTGCATAGTTATAAATGACAGCTATCGTCCAAAAATATATTGAAGTAAGGCTGCCAAGAGGACTTGAAAGCGGGGCAGAATTGCAGGAAGCCGATTTCAGGAGGTAGACTGGAATTGCATGTAAAGCATAGGAAAAGAGGCAGAACGTCCACAATGATGCACTTGGCCAAAAAGGGCATATGCGTTTTTACCTGAATATATTCAGGAAATAATCATACGCACTTTTTGACAAACCAAGCAAGCTTGCAAAGGAAATCTGCACTACAATGAAGTCTCACTGCCCCCCGGTCAAAAGGGCCATCTGAAAAAAGTGTAAAATCCAGAAAGACAGGACAGGCCATGGAGAACTGGGAGCCTTGTTATGCTGATGGGCGGGATGTAAATTGCCAACAGCCACTCTGGAGAAGTGTATGGTGTTTCCTGAAACATCTAAAAAACAAAGGAACAGACCCTAGGGCACTTCAACTTATGGTCCTATAGCTTAGGGAAATTAAAATCAAAAAGACACAGCCACCCCAACGTTTGGGAAGGCTCTGTTTACAAGAACCTCGTTTACGGTACAAGTTCAATATCACAGAAACGGAAAATGGATAAAGAAGTTGTGGTACTTACGTACAATGCAATATCACTCAGCAATGAAATCTATGTCATCAGGCCCGTAGCAGCATAATGAGTGGATTCAGGTACGATGATTCTAAGTGAAATAAATCACAGAGAATAAGAAACATCATAAGATATCACTAGTACACGGAATATAAACTTGGCTACACAGGAAATGCATTACAAAACAGAACAGGGTCTCAAATGTAGAAAACCAACTTATGCTTGCTTAAGGGGAAAAGTGAGTTGGGGTGCTGCAGAAAACCAGAGATTGAAATTAGCACAAATACCGTTCCATAAGCCAAATATGTAATAGACAAGAGCTACTCCTTGCTCAATAAAGTGGACTCAACACCCCATATTAAACGCCTAAGAATATACCTGACTAGTAAGAATCTTAAAACCTATGGATTTATATGTCTCCGAAAGAGAATCAAGCATGTGGACAGCGGCATAAACGCAGCAGTGATAGGATTGGTGAGGTTCGGTGAGCAAATGCAGACCCTTTGAAGTCATATTGCATGGTACCCATTCCATGGGTCTCAACTCTCCAGGTTTAAGGGATTCTTCCTTCAGCTAAAACATGCATGTGGAACCCAGAGTATGATCCACCGTGTGATCGGGAAACGTGTTCAAATGTGTCTCAGTTTTCATCCCCTGGTACTCGGGAGCAACATTCCAGACGCTTTACTAACACTCTCCCCACTTGGAGAGTCAGTGCCTTTAACTTCCTGTTTGGCCCAGTTTGCAATTTCTGCGGAAAATGAACAGGATTAGGGAGAACCAATGAGAGACTAGCTGGAGGTGTCTGGATGGGCAAATTTAACTCTCATTTCCCACCAGGAAGAGGAATTAACCAAAGGCTCAGCGTGCCATGCCCGAACCACACTAGGGCCTGAAGCAATCCTGCGGTGTTGCGGCCAGCTCACAAGAAAGCGAGTTGAAGAAAGGAGCTCAGGGGCACTGTCATTCACATACCTGCAGAGTTAAAAATGACAGCTATCGTCCAAAAATATATTGAAGTAAGGCTGCCAAGAGGACTTGAAAGCAGGGCAGAATTGCAGGAAACCGATTTCAGGAGGTAGACTGGAATTGCATTTAAAGCATAGGAAGAGTGGCAGAACGTCCACAATGATGCACTTGGCCAAGAAGTGCGTATGCGTTTTTTCCTGAATATATTCAGGAAAAAAGGCATACGCCCTTTTTGGCCAAACAAGCAAGCTTGCCAAGGAAATCTGCAGTACAATGAAGTCTCACTGCCCCCCGGTCAAAAGGGCCATCTGAAAAAAGTGTAAAATCCAGAAAGGCAGGACAGGCCATGGAGAACTGGGAGCCTTGTTATGCTGATGGGCGGGATGTAAATTGCCAGTAGCCACTCTGGAGAAGTGAATGGTGTTTCCTAAAACATCTAAGAAACAAAGCAACAGAGCCTAGCGCACTTCCATTTATGGTCCTGTAGCTTAGAGATATTAAAAACAAAAAGACACAGCCACCCCAATGTTTGGGACGGCTCTGTTTACAAGAACCTCGTTTACGGTACAAGTTCAATATCACAGAAAGCGAAAAATGGATAAAGACGTTGTGGTACTTATGTACAATGCAATATCACTCAGCAATGAAATCTATGTCATCAGGCCCGTAGCAGCATAATGAGTGGATTCAGGTGTGATGATTCTAAGTGAAATAAGTCACACAGAAAAAGAAACATCATAAGATATCACTACTACACGGAATGTAAACTTGGCTACACAGGAACTGAATTACAAAACAGAACAGGGTCTCAAATGTAGAAAACCAACTTATGCTTGCTTAAGGGGAAAGGTGAGTTGGGGTGCTGCATAAAACCAGAGATTGAAATTAGCACAGATACCGTTCCATAAGCCAAATATGTAATAGACAAGAGCTACTCCTTGCTCAACGAAGTGGACTCAACACCCCATATTAAACGCCTAAGAATATACCTGACTAGTAAGAATCTTAAAACCTATGGATTTATATGTCTCCGAAAGAGAATCAAGCATGTGTACAGCGGCATAAACGCAGCATTGATAGGATTGGTGAGGTTCGGTGAGCAAATGCAGACCCTTTGAAGTCATATTGCATGGCACCCATTCCATGGGTCTCAACTCTCCAGGTTTAAGGGATTCTTCCTTCAGCTAAAACATGCATGTGGAACCCAGAGTATGATCCACCGTGTGATCGGGTAACGTGTTCAAATGTGTCTCAGTTTTCGTCCCCTGGTAATCGGGTGCAACATTCCAGATGCTTTACTAACACTCTCCCCACTTGGAGAGTCAGTGCCTTTAACCTCCTGTTTGGCCCAGTTTGCAATTTCTGCGGAAAATGAACAGGAATAGGGAGAACCAATGAGAGACTAGCTGGAGGTGTCTGGACGGGCAAATTTAACTCTCATTTCCCACCAGGAAGAGGAATTAACCAAAGGCTCAGCGTGCCATGCCAGAACCACACTAGGGCCTGAAGCAATCCTGCGGTGTTGCGGCCAGCTCACAAGAAAGCGAGTTGAAGAAAGGAGCTCAGGGGCACTGTAATTCACAAACTTGCACAGTTATAAATGACAGCTATCGTCCAAAAATATATTGAAGTAAGGCTGCCAGGAGGACTTGAAAGCGGGACAGAATTGCAGGAAACCGATTTCAGGAGGTAGACTGGAATTGCATTAAAGCATAGGAAAAGAGGCAGAACGTCCACACTGATGCACTTGGCCAAAAAGGGCGTATGCGTTTTTTCCTGAACATATTCAGGAAAAAACGCATACGCCCTTTTTGGCCAACCAAGCAAGCTTGTAAAGGAAATCTGCACTACAATGAAGTCTCACTGCCCCCCGGTCAAAAGTGCCTTCTGAAAAAAGTGTAAAATCCAGAAAGGCAGGACAGGCCTTGGAGACCTGGGAGCCTTGTTGTGCTGATGGGCGGGATGTAAATTGCCAACAGCCACTCTGGAGAAGTGTATGGTGTTTCCTGAAACATCCAAAAAACAAAGCAACAGAGCCTAGGGCACTTCCACTTATGGTCCTATAGCTTAGGGAAATTAAAATCAAAAAGACACAGCCACCCCAAAGTTTGGGACGGCTCTGTTTACAAGAACCTCATTTACGGTACAAGTTCAATATCGCAGAAAGCGAAAAATGGATAAAGAAGTTGTGGTAATTACGTACAATGCAATATCACTCAGCAATGAAATCTATGTCATCAGGCACGTAGCAGCATAATGAGTGGATTCAGGTACGATGATTCTAAGTGAAATAAGTCACAGAGAAAAAGAAACATCATAAGATATCACTACTACACGGAATGTAAACTTGGCTACACAGGAACTGAATTACAAAACAGAACAGGGTCTCAAATGTAGAAAACCAACTTATGCTTGCTTAAGGGGAAAGGTGAGTTGTGGTGCTGCATAAAACCAGAGATTGAAATTAGCACAGATACCATTCCATAAGCCAAATATGTAATAGACAAGAGCTACTCCTTGCTCAACGAAGTGGACTCAACACCCCATATTAAACGCCTAAGAATATACCTGACTAGTAAGAATCTTAAAACCTATGGATTTATATGTCTCCGAAAGAGAATCAAGCATGTGTACAGCGGCATAAACGCAGCATTGATAGGATTGGTGAGGTTCGGTGAGCAAATGCAGACCCTTTGAAGTCATATTGCATGGCACCCATTCCATGGGTCTCAACTCTCCAGGTTTAAGGGATTCTTCCTTCAGCTAAAACATGCATGTGGAACCCAGAGTATGATCCACCGTGTGATCGGGTAACGTGTTCAAATGTGTCTCAGTTTTCGTCCCCTGGTACTCGGGTGCAACATTCCAGATGCTTTACTAACACTCTCCCCACTTGGAGAGTCAGTGCCTTTAACCTCCTGTTTGGCCCAGTTTGCAATTTCTGCGGAAAATGAACAGGAATAGGGAGAACCAATGAGAGATTAGCTGGAGGTGTCTGGACGGGCAAATTTAACTCTCATTTCCCACCAGGAAGAGGAATTAACCAAAGGCTCAGCGTACCATGCCAGAACCACACTAGGGCCTGAAGCAATCCTGCGGTGTTGCGGCCAGCTCACAAGAAAGCGAGTTGAAGAAAGGAGCTCAGGGGCACTGTAATTCACAAACTTGCACAGTTATAAATGACAGCTATCGTCCAAAAATATATTGAAGTAAGGCTGCCAGGAGGACTTGAAAGCGGGACAGAATTGCAGGAAACCGATTTCAAGAGGTAGACTGGAATTGCATTAAAGCATAGGAAAAGAGGCAGAACGTCCACACTGATGCACTTGGCCAAAAAGGGCGTATGCGTTTTTACCTGAACATATTCAGGAAAAAACGCATACGCACTTTTTGGCCAACCAAGCAAGCTTGTAAAGGAAATCTGCACTACAATGAAGTCTCACTGCCCCCCGGTCAAAAGGGCCATCTGAAAAAAGTGTAAAATCCAGAAAGGCAGGACAGGCCTTGGAGACCTGGGAGCCTTGTTGTGCTGATGGGCGGGATGTAAATTGCCAACAGCCACTCTGGAGAAGTGTATGGTGTTTCCTGAAACATCCAAAAAACAAAGCAACAGAGCCTAGGGCACTTCCACTTATGGTCCTATAGCTTAGGGAAATTAAAATCAAAAAGACACAGCCACCCCAAAGTTTGGGATGGCTCTGTTTACAAGAACCTCATTTACGGTACAAGTTCAATATTGCAGAAAGCGAAAAATGGATAAAGAAGTTGTGGTACTTACGTACAATGCAATATCACTCAGCAATGAAATCTATGTCATCAGGCACGTAGCAGCATAATGAGTGGATTCAGGTACGATGATTCTAAGTGAAATAAGTCACACAGAAAAAGAAACATCATAAGATATCACTACTACACGGAATGTAAACTTGGCTACACAGGAACTGAATTACAAAACAGAACAGGGTCTCAAATGTAGAAAACCAACTTATGCTTGCTTAAGGGGAAAGGTGAGTTGGGGTGCTGCAGAAAACCAGAGATTGAAATTAGCACAGATACCATTCCATAAGCCAAATATGTAATAGACAAGAGCTACTCCTTGCTCAACGAAGTGGACTCAACACGCCATATTAAACGCCTAAGAATATACCTGAATAATAAGAATCTTAAAACCTATGGATTTATATGTCTCCGAAAGAGAATCAAGCGTGTGTACAGCGGCATAAACGCAGCAGTGATAGGATTGATGAGGTTCGGTGAGCAAATGCAGACCCTTTGAAGTCATATTGCATGTTACCCATTCCATGGGTCACAACTCTCCAGGTTTGAGGGATTCTTCCTTCAGCTAAAACATGCATGTGGAACCCAGAGTATGATCCATCGTGTGATCGGGAAACGTGTTCAAATGTGTCTCATCTTCGTCCCCTGGTACTCGGGTCCAACATTCCAGATGCTTTACTAACACTCTCCCCACTTGGAGAGTCAGTGCCTTTAACCTCCTGTTTGGCCCAGTTTGCAATTTCTGCGGAAGATGAACAGGAATAGGGAGAACCAATGAGAGACTAGCTGGATGTGTCTGGACGGGCAAATTTAACTCTCATTTCCCACCAGGAAGAGGAATTAACCAAAGGCTCAGCGTGCCATGCCAGAACCACACTAGGGCCTGAAGCAATCCTGCGGTGTTGCGGCCAGCTCACAAGAAATCGAGTTGAAGAAAGGAGCTCAGGGGCACTGTAATTCACAAACCTGCAGAGTTATAAATGACAGCTATCGTCCCAAAATATATTGAAGTAAGGCTGCCAAGAGGACTTGAAAGCGGGGCAGAATTGCAGGAAACCGATTTCAGGAGGTAGACTGGAATTGCATGTAAAGCATAGGAAAAGTGGGAGAACGTCCACAATGATGCACTTGACCAAGAAGGGCGTATGCGTTTTTTCCTGAATATATTCATGAAAAAACGCATACGCACTTTTTTGCCAACCAAGCAAGCTTGCAAAGGAAATCTGCACTACAATGAAGTCCCACTTCTCCCCAGTCAAAAGGGCCATCTGAAAAAAGTGTAAAATCCAGAAAGGCAGGACAGACCATGGAGAACTGGGAACCTTGTTATGCTGATGGGCGGGATGTAAATTGCCAACAGCCACTCTGGAGAAGTGTATGGTGTTTCCTGAAACATCCAAAAAACAAAGCAACAGAGCCTAGGGCACTTCCACTTATGGACCTATAGCTTAGGGAAATTAAATTCAAAAAGACACAGCCACCCCAAAGTTTGGGAAGGCTCTGTTTACAAGAACCTCGTTTACAGTACAAGTTCAATATCGCAGAAAGTGAAAAATGGATAAAGAATTTGTGGTATTTATGTACAATGCAATATCACTCAGCAATGAAATCTATGTGATTAGGCCCGTAACAGCATAATGAGTGGATTTAGGTACGATGATTCTAAGTGAAATAAGTCACACAGAAAAAGAAACATCATAAGATATCTCTAATACACGGAATATAAACTTGGCTACACAGGAACTGAATTACAAAACAGAACAGGGTCTCAAATGTAGAAAACCAACTTATGCTTGCTTAAGGGGAAAGGTGAGTTAGGGTGCTGCATAAAATCAGAGATTGAAATTAGCACAGATACCGTTCCATAAGCCAAATATGTAATAACAAGAGCTACACCTTCCTCAACAAAGTGGACTCAACACCCCATATTAAATGCCTAAGAATATACCTGACTAGTAAGAATCTTAAAACTTGTTGATTTATATGTCTCCGAAAGAGAATCAAGCGTGTCTACAGTGGCATAAATGCAGCAGTGATAGGATTGGTGAGGTTCGGTGAGCAAATGAAGACCCTTTGAAGTCATATTGCATGGTACCCATTAAATGGGTCTCAACTCTCCAGGTTTAAGGGATTCTTCCTTCAGCTAAAACATGCATGTGGAACCCAGAGTATGATCCACCGTGTGATTGGGAAACGTGTTCAAATGTGTCTCAGTTTTCGTCCCCTGGTACTCGGGTGCAACATTCCAGATGCTTTACTAACACTCTCCCCACTTGGAGAGTCAGTGCCTTTAACCTCCTGTTTGGCCCAGTTTGCAATTTCTGCGGAAAATGAACAGGAATAGGGAGAACCAATGAGAGACTAGATGGAGGTGTCTGGACGGGCAAATTTAACTCTCATTTCCCACCAGGAAGAGGAATTAACCAAAGGCTCAGCATGCCATGCCAGAACCACACTAGGGCCTGAAGCAATCCTGCGGTGTTGCGGCCAGCTCACAAGAAAGCGAGTTGAAGAAAGGAGCTCAGGGGCACTGTAATTCACAACCCTGCAGAGTTATAAATGACAGCTATCGTCCAAAAATATATTGAAGTAAGGCTGCAAAGAAGACTTGAAAGCGGGGCAGAATTGCAGGAAACCGATTTCAGGAGGTAGACTGGAATTGCATTAAAGCATAGGAAAAGAGGCAGAACGTCCACAATGATGCACTTGGCCAAAAAGGGCGTATGCGTTTTTTCCTGAACATATTCAGGAAAAAACGCATACGCCCTTTTTGGCCAACCAAGCAAGCTTGTAAAGGAAATCTGCACTACAATGAAGTCTCACTGCCCCCCGGTCAAAAGGGCCATCTGAAAAATGTGTAAAATCCAGAAAGGCAGGACAGGCCATGGAGACCTGGGAGCCTTGTTGTGCTGATGGGCGGGATGTAAATTGCCAACAGCCACTCTGGAGAAGTGTATGGTGTTTCCTGAAACATCCAAAAAACAAAGCAACAGATCCTAGGGCACTTCCACTTATGGTCCTATAGCTTAGGGAAATTAAAATCAAAAAGACACAGCCACCCCAAAGCTTGGGACGGCTCTGTTTACAAGAACCTCATTTACGGTACAAGTTCAATATCGCAGAAAGCGAAAAATGGATAAAGAAGTTGTGGTAATTACGTACAATGCAATATCACTCAGCAATGAAATCTATGTCATCAGGCACGTAGCAGCATAATGAGTGGATTCAGGTACGATGATTCTAAGTGAAATAAGTCACACAGAAAAACAAACATCATAAGATATCACTACTACACGGAATGTAAACTTGGCTACACAGGAACTGAATTACAAAACAGAACAGGGTCTCAAATGTAGAAAACCAACTTATGCTTGCTTAAGGGGAAAGGTGAGTTGGGGTGCTGCAGAAAACCAGAGATTGAAATTAGCACAGATACCATTCCATAAGCCAAATATGTAATAGACAAGAGCTACTCCTTGCTCAACGAAGTGGACTCAACACGCCATATTAAACGCCTAAGAATATACCTGAATAGTAAGAATCTTAAAACCTATGGATTTATATGTCTCCGAAAGAGAATCAAGCGTGTGTACAGCGGCATAAACGCAGCAGTGATAGGATTGATGAGGTTCGGTGAGCAAATGCAGACCCTTTGAAGTCATATTGCATGTTACCCATTCCATGGGTCACAACTCTCCAGGTTTGAGGGATTCTTCCTTCAGCTAAAACATGCATGTGGAACCCAGAGTATGATCCATCGTGTGATCGGGAAACGTGTTCAAATGTGTCTCATCTTCGTCCCCTGGTACTCGGGTCCAACATTCCAGATGCTTTACTAACACTCTCCCCACTTGGAGAGTCAGTGCCTTTAACCTCCTGTTTGGCCCAGTTTGCAATTTCTGCGGAAGATGAACAGGAATAGGGAGAACCAATGAGAGACTAGCTGGATGTGTCTGGACGGGCAAATTTAACTCTCATTTCCCACCAGGAAGAGGAATTAACCAAAGGCTCAGCGTGCCATGCCAGAACCACACTAGGGCCTGAAGCAATCCTGCGGTGTTGCGGCCAGCTCACAAGAAAGCGAGTTGAAGAAAGGAGCTCAGGGGCACTGTAATTCACAAACCTGCAGAGTTATAAATGACAGCTATCGTCCCAAAATATATTGAAGTAAGGCTGCCAAGAGGACTTGAAAGCGGGGCAGAATTGCAGGAAACCGATTTCAGGAGGTAGACTGGAATTGCATGTAAAGCATAGGAAAAGTGGGAGAACGTCCACAATGATGCACTTGACCAAGAAGGGCGTATGCGTTTTTTCCTGAATATATTCATGAAAAAACGCATACGCACTTTTTTGCCAACCAAGCAAGCTTGCAAAGGAAATCTGCACTACAATGAAGTCCCACTTCTCCCCAGTCAAAAGGGCCATCTGAAAAAAGTGTAAAATCCAGAAAGGCAGGACAGACCATGGAGAACTGGGAACCTTGTTATGCTGATGGGCGGGATGTAAATTGCCAACAGCCACTCTGGAGAAGTGTATGGTGTTTCCTGAAACATCCAAAAAACAAAGCAACAGAGCCTAGGGCACTTCCACTTATGGACCTATAGCTTAGGGAAATTAAATTCAAAAAGACACAGCCACCCCAAAGTTTGGGAAGGCTCTGTTTACAAGAACCTCGTTTACAGTACAAGTTCAATATCGCAGAAAGTGAAAAATGGATAAAGAATTTGTGGTATTTATGTACAATGCAATATCACTCAGCAATGAAATCTATGTGATTAGGCCCGTAACAGCATAATGAGTGGATTTAGGTACGATGATTCTAAGTGAAATAAGTCACACAGAAAAAGAAACATCATAAGATATCTCTAATACACGGAATATAAACTTGGCTACACAGGAACTGAATTACAAAACAGAACAGGGTCTCAAATGTAGAAAACCAACTTATGCTTGCTTAAGGGGAAAGGTGAGTTAGGGTGCTGCATAAAATCAGAGATTGAAATTAGCACAGATACCGTTCCATAAGCCAAATATGTAATAACAAGAGCTACACCTTCCTCAACAAAGTGGACTCAACACCCCATATTAAATGCCTAAGAATATACCTGACTAGTAAGAATCTTAAAACTTGTTGATTTATATGTCTCCGAAAGAGAATCAAGCGTGTCTACAGTGGCATAAATGCAGCAGTGATAGGATTGGTGAGGTTCGGTGAGCAAATGAAGACCCTTTGAAGTCATATTGCATGGTACCCATTAAATGGGTCTCAACTCTCCAGGTTTAAGGGATTCTTCCTTCAGCTAAAACATGCATGTGGAACCCAGAGTATGATCCACCGTGTGATTGGGAAACGTGTTCAAATGTGTCTCAGTTTTCGTCCCCTGGTACTCGGGTGCAACATTCCAGATGCTTTACTAACACTCTCCCCACTTGGAGAGTCAGTGCCTTTAACCTCCTGTTTGGCCCAGTTTGCAATTTCTGCGGAAAATGAACAGGAATAGGGAGAACCAATGAGAGACTAGATGGAGGTGTCTGGACGGGCAAATTTAACTCTCATTTCCCACCAGGAAGAGGAATTAACCAAAGGCTCAGCATGCCATGCCAGAACCACACTAGGGCCTGAAGCAATCCTGCGGTGTTGCGGCCAGCTCACAAGAAAGCGAGTTGAAGAAAGGAGCTCAGGGGCACTGTAATTCACAACCCTGCAGAGTTATAAATGACAGCTATCGTCCAAAAATATATTGAAGTAAGGCTGCAAAGAAGACTTGAAAGCGGGGCAGAATTGCAGGAAACCGATTTCAGGAGGTAGACTGGAATTGCATTAAAGCATAGGAAAAGAGGCAGAACGTCCACAATGATGCACTTGGCCAAAAAGGGCGTATGCGTTTTTTCCTGAACATATTCAGGAAAAAACGCATACGCCCTTTTTGGCCAACCAAGCAAGCTTGTAAAGGAAATCTGCACTACAATGAAGTCTCACTGCCCCCCGGTCAAAAGGGCCATCTGAAAAATGTGTAAAATCCAGAAAGGCAGGACAGGCCATGGAGACCTGGGAGCCTTGTTGTGCTGATGGGCGGGATGTAAATTGCCAACAGCCACTCTGGAGAAGTGTATGGTGTTTCCTGAAACATCCAAAAAACAAAGCAACAGATCCTAGGGCACTTCCACTTATGGTCCTATAGCTTAGGGAAATTAAAATCAAAAAGACACAGCCACCCCAAAGCTTGGGACGGCTCTGTTTACAAGAACCTCATTTACGGTACAAGTTCAATATCGCAGAAAGCGAAAAATGGATAAAGAAGTTGTGGTAATTACGTACAATGCAATATCACTCAGCAATGAAATCTATGTCATCAGGCACGTAGCAGCATAATGAGTGGATTCAGGTACGATGATTCTAAGTGAAATAAGTCACACAGAAAAACAAACATCATAAGATATCACTACTACACGGAATGTAAACTTGGCTACACAGGAACTGAATTACAAAACAGAACAGGGTCTCAAATGTAGAAAACCAACTTATGCTTGCTTAAGGGGAAAGGTGAGTTGGGGTGCTGCAGAAAACCAGAGATTGAAATTAGCACAGATACCATTCCATAAGCCAAATATGTAATAGACAAGAGCTACTCCTTGCTCAACGAAGTGGACTCAACACGCCATATTAAACGCCTAAGAATATACCTGAATAGTAAGAATCTTAAAACCTATGGATTTATATGTCTCCGAAAGAGAATCAAGCGTGTGTACAGCGGCATAAACGCAGCAGTGATAGGATTGATGAGGTTCGGTGAGCAAATGCAGACCCTTTGAAGTCATATTGCATGTTACCCATTCCATGGGTCACAACTCTCCAGGTTTGAGGGATTCTTCCTTCAGCTAAAACATGCATGTGGAACCCAGAGTATGATCCATCGTGTGATCGGGAAACGTGTTCAAATGTGTCTCATCTTCGTCCCCTGGTACTCGGGTCCAACATTCCAGATGCTTTACTAACACTCTCCCCACTTGGAGAGTCAGTGCCTTTAACCTCCTGTTTGGCCCAGTTTGCAATTTCTGCGGAAGATGAACAGGAATAGGGAGAACCAATGAGAGACTAGCTGGATGTGTCTGGACGGGCAAATTTAACTCTCATTTCCCACCAGGAAGAGGAATTAACCAAAGGCTCAGCGTGCCATGCCAGAACCACACTAGGGCCTGAAGCAATCCTGCGGTGTTGCGGCCAGCTCACAAGAAAGCGAGTTGAAGAAAGGAGCTCAGGGGCACTGTAATTCACAAACCTGCAGAGTTATAAATGACAGCTATCGTCCCAAAATATATTGAAGTAAGGCTGCCAAGAGGACTTGAAAGCGGGGCAGAATTGCAGGAAACCGATTTCAGGAGGTAGACTGGAATTGCATGTAAAGCATAGGAAAAGTGGGAGAACGTCCACAATGATGCACTTGACCAAGAAGGGCGTATGCGTTTTTTCCTGAATATATTCATGAAAAAACGCATACGCACTTTTTTGCCAACCAAGCAAGCTTGCAAAGGAAATCTGCACTACAATGAAGTCCCACTTCTCCCCAGTCAAAAGGGCCATCTGAAAAAAGTGTAAAATCCAGAAAGGCAGGACAGACCATGGAGAACTGGGAACCTTGTTATGCTGATGGGCGGGATGTAAATTGCCAACAGCCACTCTGGAGAAGTGTATGGTGTTTCCTGAAACATCCAAAAAACAAAGCAACAGAGCCTAGGGCACTTCCACTTATGGACCTATAGCTTAGGGAAATTAAATTCAAAAAGACACAGCCACCCCAAAGTTTGGGAAGGCTCTGTTTACAAGAACCTCGTTTACAGTACAAGTTCAATATCGCAGAAAGTGAAAAATGGATAAAGAATTTGTGGTATTTATGTACAATGCAATATCACTCAGCAATGAAATCTATGTGATTAGGCCCGTAACAGCATAATGAGTGGATTTAGGTACGATGATTCTAAGTGAAATAAGTCACACAGAAAAAGAAACATCATAAGATATCTCTAATACACGGAATATAAACTTGGCTACACAGGAACTGAATTACAAAACAGAACAGGGTCTCAAATGTAGAAAACCAACTTATGCTTGCTTAAGGGGAAAGGTGAGTTAGGGTGCTGCATAAAATCAGAGATTGAAATTAGCACAGATACCGTTCCATAAGCCAAATATGTAATAACAAGAGCTACACCTTCCTCAACAAAGTGGACTCAACACCCCATATTAAATGCCTAAGAATATACCTGACTAGTAAGAATCTTAAAACTTGTTGATTTATATGTCTCCGAAAGAGAATCAAGCGTGTCTACAGTGGCATAAATGCAGCAGTGATAGGATTGGTGAGGTTCGGTGAGCAAATGAAGACCCTTTGAAGTCATATTGCATGGTACCCATTAAATGGGTCTCAACTCTCCAGGTTTAAGGGATTCTTCCTTCAGCTAAAACATGCATGTGGAACCCAGAGTATGATCCACCGTGTGATTGGGAAACGTGTTCAAATGTGTCTCAGTTTTCGTCCCCTGGTACTCGGGTGCAACATTCCAGATGCTTTACTAACACTCTCCCCACTTGGAGAGTCAGTGCCTTTAACCTCCTGTTTGGCCCAGTTTGCAATTTCTGCGGAAAATGAACAGGAATAGGGAGAACCAATGAGAGACTAGATGGAGGTGTCTGGACGGGCAAATTTAACTCTCATTTCCCACCAGGAAGAGGAATTAACCAAAGGCTCAGCATGCCATGCCAGAACCACACTAGGGCCTGAAGCAATCCTGCGGTGTTGCGGCCAGCTCACAAGAAAGCGAGTTGAAGAAAGGAGCTCAGGGGCACTGTAATTCACAACCCTGCAGAGTTATAAATGACAGCTATCGTCCAAAAATATATTGAAGTAAGGCTGCAAAGAAGACTTGAAAGCGGGGCAGAATTGCAGGAAACCGATTTCAGGAGGTAGACTGGAATTGCATTAAAGCATAGGAAAAGAGGCAGAACGTCCACAATGATGCACTTGGCCAAAAAGGGCGTATGCGTTTTTTCCTGAACATATTCAGGAAAAAACGCATACGCCCTTTTTGGCCAACCAAGCAAGCTTGTAAAGGAAATCTGCACTACAATGAAGTCTCACTGCCCCCCGGTCAAAAGGGCCATCTGAAAAATGTGTAAAATCCAGAAAGGCAGGACAGGCCATGGAGACCTGGGAGCCTTGTTGTGCTGATGGGCGGGATGTAAATTGCCAACAGCCACTCTGGAGAAGTGTATGGTGTTTCCTGAAACATCCAAAAAACAAAGCAACAGATCCTAGGGCACTTCCACTTATGGTCCTATAGCTTAGGGAAATTAAAATCAAAAAGACACAGCCACCCCAAAGTTTGGGACGGCTCTGTTTACAAGAACCTCATTTACGGTACAAGTTCAATATCGCAGAAAGCGAAAAATGGATAAAGAAGTTGTGGTAATTACGTACAATGCAATATCACTCAGCAATGAAATCTATGTCATCAGGCACGTAGCAGCATAATGAGTGGATTCAGGTACGATGATTCTAAGTGAAATAAGTCACACAGAAAAAGAAACATCATAAGATATCACTACTACACGGAATGTAAACTTGGCTACACAGGAACTGAATTACAAAACAGAACAGGGTCTCAAATATAGAAAACCAACTTATGCTTGCTTAAGGGGAAAGGTGAGTTGGGGTGCTGCATAAAACCAGAGATTGAAATTAGCACAGATACCGTTCCATAAGCCAAATATGTAATAGACAAGAGCTACTCCTTGCTCAACGAAGTGGACTCAACACCCCATATTAAACGTCTAAGAATATACCTGACTAGTAAGAATCTTAAAAACTATGGATTTATAGGTCTCCGAAAGAGAATCAAGCGTGTGTACAGCGGCATAAACGCAGCAGTGATAGGATTGGTGAGGTTCGGTGAGCAAATGCAGACCCTTTGAAGTCATATTGCATGGTACCCATTCCATGGGTCTCAACTCTCCAGGTTTAAGGGATTCTTCCTTCAGCTAAAACATGCATGTGGAACCCAGAGTATGATCCATCGTGTGATTGGGAAACGTGTTCAAATGTGTCTCATCTTCGTCCCCTGGTACTCGGGTGCAACATTCCAGATGCTTTACTAACACTCTCCCCACTTGGAGAGTCAGTGCCTTTAACCTCCTGTTTGGCCCAGTTTGCAATTTCTGCGGAAAATGAACAGGAATAGGGAGAAACAATGAGAGACTAGCTGGAGGTGTATGGACAGGCAAATTTAACTCTCATTTCCCACCAGGAAGAGGAATTAACCAAAGGCTCATCGTGCCATGCCAGAAACACTCTAGGGCCTGAAGCAATCCTGCGGTGTTGCGGCCAGCTCACAAGAAAGCGAGTTGAAGAAAGGAGCTCAGGGGCACTGTAATTCACAAACCTGCAGAGTTATAAATGACAGCTATCGTCCAAAAATATATTGAAGTAAGGCTGCCAAGAGGCCTTGAAAGCGGGGCAGAATTGCAGGAAACCGATTTCAGGAGGTAGACTGGAATTGCATTAAAGCATAGGAAAAGAGGCAGAACGTCCACACTGATGCACTTGGTCAAAAAGGGCGTATGCGTTTTTTCCTGAACATATTCAGGAAAAAACGCATACGCCCTTTTTGGCCAACCAAGCAAGCTTGTAAAGGAAATCTGCACTACAATGAAGTCTCACTGCCCCCCAGTCAAAAGGGCCATCTGAAAAAAGTGTAAAATCCAGAAAGGCAGGACAGGGCATGGAGAACTGGTAGACTTGTTATGCTGATGAGAGGGATGTAAATTGCCAACAGCCACTCTGGAGAAGTGTATGGTGTTTCCTGAAACATCCAAAAAAGAAAGCAACAGAGCCTAGGGCACTTCCACTTATGGTCCTATAACATAGGGAAATTAAAATCAAAAAGACACAGCCAACCCAAAGTTTGGGACGGCTCTGTTTACAAGAACCTCATTTATGGTACAAGATCAATATCGCAGAAATCGAAAAATGGATAAAGAAGTTGTGGTACTTACGTACAATGCAATATCACTCAGCAATGAAATCTATGTCATCAGGCCTGTAGCAGCATAATGATTGGATTCAGGTACGATGATTCTAAGTGAAATAAGTCACACAGCTAAAGAAACATCATAAGATATTACTAATACATGGAATGTAAACTTGGTTACACAGGAACTGAAGTACAAAACAGAACAGGGTCTCAAATGTAGAAAACCAACTTATGCTTGCTTAAGGGGAAACGTGAGTTGGGGTGCTGCATAAAACCAGAGATTGAAATTAGCACAGATACCGTTCCATAAGCCAAATATGTAATACACAAGAGCTACTCCTTGCTCAACGAAGTGGACTCCACACACCATATTAAACGCTTAAGAATATACCTGACTAGTAAGAATCTTAAAACCTATGGATTTATATGTCTCCGAAAGAGAATCAAGCATGTGTACAGCGGCATAAACGCAGCAGTGATAGGATTGGTGAGGTTCGATGAGCAAATGCAGACCCTTTGAAGTCATAATGCATGGTACCCATGCCATGGGTCTCAACTTTCCAGGTTTAAGAGATTCTTCCTTCAGCTAAAACATGCATGTGGTACCCAGAGTATGATCCACCGTGTGATCGGGAAACGTGTTCAAATGTTTCTCAGTTTTCGTCCCCTGGTACTCGGGTGCAACATTCCAGACGCTTTACTAACACACTCCCCACTTGGAGAGTCAGTGCCTTTAACCTCCTGTTTGGCCCAGTTTGCAATTTCTGCGGAAAATGAACAGGAATAGGGAGGTGTCTGGACGGGCAAATTTAACTCTCATTTCCCACCAGGAAGAGGAATTAACCAAAGGCTCAACGTGCCATGCCGGAACAACACTAGGGCCTGAAGCAATCCTGCGGTGTTGTGGCCAGCTCACTAGAAAGCGAGTTGAAGAAAGAGCTAAGGGGCACTGTAATTCACAAATTTGCAGAGTTATAAATGACAGCTATCGTCCAAAAATATATTGAAGTAAAACTGCCAAGAGGACTTGAAAGCGGGGCAGAATTGCAGGAAACCGATTTCAGGAGGTAGACTGGAATTGCATGTAAAGCATAGGAAAAGAGGCAGAACGTCCACAATGATGCACTTGGCCAAAAAGGGCGTATGTGTTTTTTCCTGAATATATTCAGGAAAAAACGCATACGCCCTTTTTGGCCAACGAAGCAAGTTTGCAAAGGAAATCTGCACTACAATGAAGTCTCACTGCCCCCGGTCAAAAGGGCCATCTGAAGAAAGTGTAAAATCCAGAAAGGCAGGACAGGCCATGCAGAACTGGAAGCATTGTTATGCTGATGGGCGGGATGTAAATTGCCAACAGCCACTCTGGAGTAGTGTATGGTGTTTCCTGATACATCTAAAAAACAAAGCAACAGAGCCTAGAGCAATTCCACTTATGGTCCTATAGCTTAGGGAAATTAAAATCAAAAAGACACAGCCACCCCAAAGTTTGGGACGGATCTGTTTACAAGAACCTCGTTTATGGTACAAGTTCAATATCACAGAAAGCGAAAAATGGATAAAGAAGTTGTGGTACTTACGTACAATGCAATATCACTCAGCAATGAAATCTATGTCATCAGGCCTGTAGCAGCATAATGAGTGGATTCAGGTATGATGATTCTAAGTGAAATAAGTCACACAGAAAAAGAAACATCATAAGATATCACTAATACATGGAATGTAAACTTGGCTACACAGGAACTGAATTACAAAACAGAACAGGGTCTCAAATGTAGAAAACCAACTTATGCTTGCTTAAGGGGAAAGGTGAGTTGGGGTGCTGCATAAAACCAGAGATTGAAATTAGCACAGATAGTGTTCCATAAGCCAAATATATAATAGACAAGAGCTACTCCTTGCTCAACGAAGTGGACTCAACACCCCATATTAAACGCCTAAGAATATACCTGACTAGTAAGAATCTTAAAACCTATGGATTTATATGTCTCCGAAAGAGAATCAAGCGTGTGTACAGCGGCATAAACGCAGCATTGATAGGATTGGTGAGGTTCGGTGAGCAAATGAAGACCCTTTGAAGTCATATTGCATGGCACCCATTCCATGGGTCTCAACTCTCCAGGTTTAAGGGATTCTTCCTTCAGCTAAAACATGCATGTGGAACCCAGAGTATGATCCACCGTGTGATCGGGTAACGTGTTCAAATGTGTCTCAGTTTTCGTCCCCTGGTAATCGGGTGCAACATTCCAGATGCTTTACTAACACTCTCCCCACTTGGAGAGTCAGTGCCTTTAACCTCCTGTTTGGCCCAGTTTGCAATTTCTGCGGAAAATGAACAGGAATAGGGAGAACCAATGAGAGACTAGCTGGAGGTGTCTGGACGGGCAAATTTAACTCTCATTTCCCACCAGGAAGAGGAATTAACCAAAGGCTCAGCGTGCCATGCCAAAACCACACTAGGGCCTGAAGCAATCCTGCGGTGTTGCGGCCAGCTCACAAGAAAGCGAGTTGAAGAAAGGAGCTCAGGGGCACTGTAATTCACAAACTTGCACAGTTATAAATGACAGCTATCGTCCAAAAATATATTGAAGTAAGGCTGCCAGGAGGACTTGAAAGCGGGACAGAATTGCAGGAAACCGATTTCACGAGGTAGACTGGAATTGCATTAAAGCATAGGAAAAGAGGCAGAACGTCCACACTGATGCACTTGGTCAAAAAGGGCGTATGCGTTTTTTCCTGAACATATTCAGGAAAAAACGCATACGCCCTTTTTGGCCAACCAAGCAAGCTTGTAAAGGAAATCTGCACTACAATGAAGTCTCACTGCCCCCCGGTCAAAAGTGCCATCTGAAAAAAGTGTAAAATCCAGAAAGGCAGGACAGGCCTTGGAGACCTGGGAGCCTTGTTGTGCTGATGGGCGGGATGTAAATTGCCAACAGCCACTCTGGAGAAGTGTATGGTGTTTCCTGAAACATCCAAAAAACAAAGCAACAGAGCCTAGGGCACTTCCACTTATGGTCCTATAGCTTAGGGAAATTAAAATCAAAAAGACACAGCCACCCCAAAGTTTGGGACGGCTCTGTTTACAAGAACCTCATTTACGGTACAAGTTCAATATCGCAGAAAGCAAAAAATGGATAAAGAAGTTGTGGTACTTACGTACAATGCAATATCACTCAGCAATGAAATCTATGTCATCAGGCACGTAGCAGTATAATGAGTGGATTCAGGTACGATGATTCTAAGTGAAATAAGTCACAGAGAAAAAGAAACATCATAAGATATCACTACTACACGGAATGTAAACTTGGCTACACAGGAACTGAATTACAAAACAGAACAGGGTCTCAAATGTAGAAAACCAACTTATGCTTGCTTAAGGGGAAAGGTGAGTTGGGGTGCTGCATAAAACCAGAGATTGAAATTAGCACAGATACCGTTCCATAAGCCAAATATGTAATAGACAAGAGCTACTCCTTGCTCAACGAAGTGGACTCAACACCCCATATTAAACGCCTAAGAATATACCTGACTAGTAAGAATCTTAAAACCTATGGATTTATATGTCTCCGAAAGAGAATCAAGCGTGTGTACAGCGGCATAAACGCAGCATTGATAGGATTGGTGAGGTTCGGTGAGCAAATGAAGACCCTTTGAAGTCATATTGCATGGCACCCATTCCATGGGTCTCAACTCTCCAGGTTTAAGGGATTCTTCCTTCAGCTAAAACATGCATGTGGAACCCAGAGTATGATCCACCGTGTGATCGGGTAACGTGTTCAAATGTGTCTCAGTTTTCGTCCCCTGGTACTCGGGTGCAACATTCCAGATGCTTTACTAACACTCTCCCCACTTGGAGAGTCAGTGCCTTTAACCTCCTGTTTGGCCCAGTTTGCAATTTCTGCGGAAAATGAACAGGAATAGGGAGAAACAATGAGAGACTAGCTGGAGGTGTCTGGACAGGCAAATTTAACTCTCATTTCCCACCAGGAAGAGGAATTAACCAAAGGCTCAGCGTGCCATGCCGGAACCACACTAGGGCCTGAAGCAATCCTGCGGTGTTGCGGCCAGCTCACAAGAAAGCGAGTTGAAGAAAGGAGCTCAGGGGCACTGTCATTCACAAACCTGCAGAGTTATAAATGACAGCTATCGTCCAAAAATATATTGAAGTAAGGCTGCCAGGAGGACTTGAAAGCGGGACAGAATTGCAGGAAACCGATTTCACGAGGTAGACTGGAATTGCATTAAAGCATAGGAAAAGAGGCAGAACGTCCACACTGATGCACTTGGTCAAAAAGGGCGTATGCGTTTTTTCCTGAACATATTCAGGAAAAAACGCATACGCCCTTTTTGGCCAACCAAGCAAGCTTGTAAAGGAAATCTGCACTACAATGAAGTCTCACTGCCCCCCGGTCAAAAGTGCCATCTGAAAAAAGTGTAAAATCCAGAAAGGCAGGACAGGCCTTGGAGACCTGGGAGCCTTGTTGTGCTGATGGGCGGGATGTAAATTGCCAACAGCCACTCTGGAGAAGTGTATGGTGTTTCCTGAAACATCCAAAAAACAAAGCAACAGAGCCTAGGGCACTTCCACTTATGGTCCTATAGCTTAGGGAAATTAAAATCAAAAAGACACAGCCACCCCAAAGTTTGGGACGGCTCTGTTTACAAGAACCTCATTTACGGTACAAGTTCAATATCGCAGAAAGCGAAAAATGGATAAAGAAGTTGTGGTACTTACGTACAATGCAATATCACTCAGCAATGAAATCTATGTCATCAGGCACGTAGCAGCATAATGAGTGGATTCAGGTACGATGATTCTAAGTGAAATAAGTCACAGAGAAAAAGAAACATCATAAGATATCACTACTACACGGAATGTAAACTTGGCTACACAGGAACTGAATTACAAAACAGAACAGGGTCTCAAATGTAGAAAACCAACTTATGCTTGCTTAAGGGGAAAGGTGAGTTGGGGTGCTGCATAAAACCAGAGATTGAAATTAGCACAGATACCGTTCCATAAGCCAAATATGTAATAGACAAGAGCTACTCCTTGCTCAACGAAGTGGACTCAACACCCCATATTAAACGCCTAAGAATATACCTGACTAGTAAGAATCTTAAAACCTATGGATTTATATGTCTCCGAAAGAGAATCAAGCGTGTGTACAGCGGCATAAACGCAGCATTGATAGGATTGGTGAGGTTCGGTGAGCAAATGCAGACCCTTTGAAGTCATATTGCATGGCATCCATTCCATGGGTCTCAACTCTCCAGGTTTAAGGGATTCTTCCTTCAGCTAAAACATGCATGTGGAACCCAGAGTATGATCCACCGTGTGATTGGGTAACGTGTTCAAATGTGTCTCAGTTTTCGTCCCCTGGTACTCGGGTGCAACATTCCAGATGCTTTACTAACACTCTCCCCACTTGGAGAGTCAGTGCCTTTAACCTCCTGTTTGGCCCAGTTTGCAATTTCTGCGGAAAATGAACAGGAATAGGGAGAAACAATGAGAGACTAGCTGGAGGTGTCTGGACAGGCAAATTTAACTCTCATTTCCCACCAGGAAGAGGAATTAACCAAAGGCTCAGCGTGCCATGCCGGAACCACACTAGGGCCTGAAGCAATCCTGCGGTGTTGCGGCCAGCTCACAAGAAAGCGAGTTGAAGAAAGGAGCTCAGGGGCACTGTCATTCACAAACCTGCAGAGTTATAAATGACAGCTATCGTCCAAAAATATATTGAAGTAAGGCTGCCAAGAGGATTTGAAAGCGGGGCAGAATTGCAGGAAACCGATTTCAGGAGGTAGACTGGAATTGCATGTAAAGCATAGGAAAAGAGGCAGAACGTCCACAATGATGCACTTGGCCAAAAAGGGCGTATGCGTTTTTTCCTGAATATATTCAGGAAAAAACGCATAAGCCCTTTTTGGCCAACCAAGCAAGCTTGCAAAGGAAATCTGCACTACAATGAAGTCTCACTGCCCCCCGGTCAAAAGGGCCATCTGAAAGAAGTGTAAAATCCAAAAAGGCAGGACAGGCCATGGAGAACTGGGAGCCTTGTTATGCTGATGGGCGGGATGTAAATTGCCAACAGCCACTCTGGAGAAGTGTATGGTGTTTCCTGAAACATCTAAAAAACAAAGCAACAGAGCCTACGGCACTTCCACTTATGGTCCTATAGCACAGGGAAATTAAAATCAAAAAGACACAGCCACCCCAAAGTTTGGGCCGGCTCTGTTTACAAGAACCTCGTTTACGGTACAAGTTCAATATCACAGACAGCGAAAAATGGATAAAGACGTTGTGGTAGTTACGTACAATGCAATATCACTCCTCAATGAAATCTATGTCATCAGGCCCGTAGCAGCATAATGAGTGGATTCAGGTACGATGATTCTAAGTGAAATAAGTCACAGAGAAAAAGAAACATCATAAGATATCACTACTACACGGAATGTAAACTTGGCTACACAGGAACTGAATTACAAAACAGAACAGGGTCTCAAATGTAGAAAACCAACTTATGCTTGCTTAAGGGGAAAGGTGAGTTGGGGTGCTGCATAAAACCAGAGATTGAAATTAGCACAGATACCGTTCCATAAGCCAAATATGTAATAGACAAGAGCTACTCCTTGCTCAACGAAGTGGACTCAACACCCCATATTAAACGCCTAAGAATATACCTGACTAGTAAGAATCTTAAAACCTATGGATTTATATGTCTCCGAAAGAGAATCAAGCGTGTGTACAGCGGCATAAACGCAGCATTGATAGGATTGGTGAGGTTCGGTGAGCAAATGCAGACCCTTTGAAGTCATATTGCATGGCATCCATTCCATGGGTCTCAACTCTCCAGGTTTAAGGGATTCTTCCTTCAGCTAAAACATGCATGTGGAACCCAGAGTATGATCCATCGTGTGATCGGGAAACGTGTTCAAATGTGTCTCATCTTCGTCCCCTGGTACTCGGGTGCAACATTCCAGATGCTTTACTAACACTCTCCCCACTTGGAGAGTCAGTGCCTTTAACCTCCTGTTTGGCCCAGTTTGCAATTTCTGCGGAAAATGAACAGGAATAGGGAGAACCAATGAGAGACTAGCTGGAGGTGTCTGGACGGGCAAATTTAACTCTCATTTCCCACCAGGAAGAGGAATTAAACAAAGGCTCAGCGTGCCATCCCGGAACCACACTAGGGCCTGAAGCAAACTTGCGGTGTTGCAGCCAGCTCACAAGAAAGCGAGTTGAAGAAAGGAGCTCGGGGCACTCTAATTCACAAACCTGCAGAGTTATAAATGACAGCTATCGTCCAAAAATATATTGAAGTAAGGCTGCCAAGAGGACTTGAAAGCGGGGCAGAATTGCAGGAAACCGATTTCAGGAGGTAGACTGGAATTGCATGTAAAGCATAGGAAAAGAGGCAGAACGTCCACAATGATGCACTTGGCCAAAAAGGGCGTATGCGTTTTTTTCCTGAATATATTCAGGAAAAAAACGCATACGCACTTTTTGGCCAACCAAGCAACCTTGCAAAGGAAATCTGCACTACAATGAAGTCTCACTGCCCCCCGGTCAAAAGGGCCATCTGAAAAAAGTGTAAACTCCAGAAAGGCAGGACAGGCCATGGAGAACTGGGAGCCTTGTTATGCTGAAGGACGGGATGTAAATTGCCAACAGCCACTCTGGAGAAGTGTATGGTGTTTCCTGAAACATCTAAAAAACAAAGCAACAGAGCCTAGGGCACTTCCACTTATAGTCCTAAAGTTTAGGGAAATTAAAATAAAAAAGACACAGCCACCCCAAAGTTTGGGCCGGCTCTGTTTACAAGAACCTCGTTTACGGTACAAGTTCAATATCACAGACAGCGAAAAATGGATAAAGACGTTGTGGTACTTACGTACAATGTAATATCACTCAGCAATGAAATCTATGTCATCAGGCACGTAGCAGCATAATGACTGGATTCAGGTACGATGATTCTAAGTGAAATAAGTCACACAGAAAAAGAAACATCACAAGATATCACTACTACACGGAATGTAAACTTGGCTACACAGGAACTGAATTACAAAACAGAACAGGGTCTCAAATGTCGAGAACCAATGTATGCTTGCTTAAGGGGAAAGGTGAGTTGGAGTGCTGTATAAAACCAGAGATTGAAATTAGCACAGATACCATTCCATAAGCCAAATATGTAATAGACAAGAGCTACTCCTTGCTCAACGAAGTGGACTCAACACCCCATATTAAATGCCTAAGAATATACCTGAGTAGTAAGAATCTTAAAACCTATGGATTTATATGTCTCCGAAAGAGAATGAAGCATGTGTACAGCGGCATAAACGCAGCAGTGATAGGATTGGTGAGGTTCGGTGAGCAAATGCAGACCCTTTGAAGTCATATTGCATGGGACCCATTCCATGGGTCTCAACTCTCCAGGTTTAAGGGATTCTTCCTTCAGCTAAAACATGCACGTGGACCCCAGAGTATGATTCACCATGTGATCGGGAAACGTGTTCAAATGTGTCTCAGTTTTCGTCCCCTGGTACTCGGGTGCAACATTCCAGACACTTTACTAACACTCTCCCCACTTGGAGAGTCAGTGCCTTTAACCTCCTGTTTGGCCCAGTTTGCAATTTCTGCGGAAAATGAACAGGAATAGTGAGAACCAATGAGAGACTAGGTGGAGGTGTCTGGACAGGCAAATTTAACTCTCATTTCCCACCAGGAAGAGGAATTAACCAAAGGCTCAGCGTGCCATGCCGGGACCACACTAGGGCCTGAAGCAATCCTGCGGTGTTGCGGCCAGCTCACAAGAAAACGAGTTGAAGAAAGGAGCTCAGGGGCACTGTAATTCACAAAACTGCAGAGTTAAAAATGACAGCTATCGTCCAAAAATATACTGAAGTAAGTCTGCCAAGAGGACTTGAATGCGGGGCAGAATTGCAGGAAACCGATTTCAGGAGGTAGACTGGAATTGCATGTAAAGCATAGGAAAAGAGGCAGAACGTCCACAATGATGCACTTGGCCAAAAAGGGCGTATGCGTTTTTTCCTGAATATATTCAGGAAAAAACGCATAAGCCCTTTTTGGCCAACCAAGCAAGCTTGCAAAGGAAATCTGCACTACAATGAAGTCTCACTGCCCCCCGATCAAAAGGGCCATCTGAAAAAAGTGTAAAATCCAGAAAGGAAGGACAGGCCATGGAGAAATGGGAGCCTTGTTATGCTGATGGGCGGGATGTAAATTGCCAACAGCCACTCTGGAGAAGTGTATGGTGTTTCCTGAAACATCTAAAACACAAAGCAACAGAGCCTAGGACACTTGCACTTATGGTCTTATAGCTTTGGGAAATTAAAATCAAAAAGACACAGCCACGCCAAAGTTTGGGATGGCTCTCTTTACAGGATCCTCGTTTACGGTACAAGTTCAATATCACAGAAAGCGAAAAATGGATAAAGAAGTTGTGCTACTTACGTTCAATGCAATATCACTCAGCAATGAAATCTGGGTCATCAGGCCCGTAGCAGCATAATGAGTGGATTCAGGTACGATGATTCTAAGTGAAATAAGTCAAACAGAAAAAGAAACATCATAAGATATCACTACTACACGGAATGTAAACTTGGCTACACAGGAACTGAATTACAAAGCAGAACAGGGTCTCAAATGTAGAAAACCAACTTATGCGTGCTTAAGGGGAAAGGTGAGTTGGGGTGCTGCATAAAACCAGAGATTGAAATTAGCACAGATACCGTTCCATAAGCCAAATATGTAATAGACAAGAGCTACTCCTTGCTCAACGAAGTGGACTAAACACCCCATATTAAACGCCTAAGAATATACCTGACTAGTAAGAATCTTAAAACCTATGGATTTATATGTCTCCGAAAGAGAATCAAGCATGTGTACAGCGGCATTAACGCAGCAGTGATAGGATTGATGAGGTTCGGTGAGCAAATGCAGACCCTTTGAAGTCATATTGCATGGTACCCATTCCATCGGTCTCAACTCTCCAGGTTTGAGGGATTCTTCCTTCAGCTAAAACATGCATGTGGAACCCAGAGTATGATCCACCGTGTGATCGGGAAACGTGTTCAAATGTATCTCAGTTTTCGTCCCCTGGTACTCGGGTGCAACATTCCAGACGCTTTACTAACACTCTCCCCACTTGGAGAGTCAGTGCCTTTAACCTCCTGTTTGGCCCAGTTGGCAATTTCTGCGGAAAATAAACAGGAATAGGGAGAACCTACGAGAGACTAGCTGGAGGAGTCTGGATGGGCAAATTTAATTCTCATTTCCCACCAGGCAGAGGAATTAACCAAAGGTTCAGTGTGCCATGCCGGAACCACACTAGGGCCTGAAGCAATCCTGCGGTATTGCGGCCAGCTCACAAGAAAGCGAGTTAAATAAAGGAGCTGAGGGGCACTGTAATTCACAAACTTGCACAGTTATAAATGACAGCTATCGTCCAAAATTATATTGAGGTAAGCCTGCCAAGAGGACTTGAAAGCGGGGCAGAATTGCAGGAAACCGATTTCAGGAGGTAGACTGGAATTGCATGTAAAGCATAGGAAAAGAGGCAGAACGTCCACAATGATGCACTTGGCCAATAAGGGCGTATGCGTTTTTTCCTGAACATATTCAGGAAAAAACGCATACGCCCTTTTTGGCCAACCAAGCAAGCTTGCAAAGGAAATCTGCACTACAATGAAGTCTCACTGCCCCCCTGTCAAAAGGGCCATCTGAAAAAAGTGTAAAATCCAGAAAGGCAGGACACGCCATGGAGAACTGGGAGCCTTGTTATGCTGATGGGCGGGATGTAAATTGCCAGCAGCCACTCCGGAGAAGTGTATGGTGTTTCCTGAAACATCTAAAAAACAATGCAACAGAGCCTAGGGCACTTCCACATATGGTCCTATAGCTTAGGGAAATTAAAATCAAAAAGACACAGCCACCCCAAAATTTGGGATGGCTCTGTTTACAAGAACCTCGTTGACGTTACAAGTTCAATATCACAGAAAGCGAAAAATGGATAAAGAAGTTGTGGTACTTACGTACAATGCAATATCACTCAGCAATGAAATCTATGTCATCAGGCATGTAGCAGCATAGAGTGGATTCAGGTATGATGATTCTAAGTGAAATAAGTCACACAGAAAAAGAAACATCATAAGATATCACGACTACATGGACTGCAAACTTGGCTACACAGGAACTGAATTACAAAACAGAACAGGGTCTCAAATGTAGAAAACCAACTTATGCTTGCTTAAGCGGAAAGGTGAGTTGGGGTGCTGCATAAAAGCAGAGATTGAAATTAGCACAGATATCCTTCCATAAGCCAAATATGTAATACACAAGAGCTAATCCTTGCTCAACGAAGTGGACTCAACACCCCATATTAAACGCCTAAGAATATACCTGACTAGTAAGAATCTTAAAACCTATGGATTTATATGTCTCCGAAAGAGAATCAAGCGTTAGTACATCGGCATAAACGCAGCAGTGATAGGATTGGTGAGGTTCGGTGAGCAAATGCAGACCCTTTGAAGTCATATTGCATGGGACCCATTCCATGGGTCTCAACTCTCCAGGTTTAAGGGATTCTTCCTTCAGCTAAAACATGCACGTGGACCCCAGAGTATGATCCTCCGTGTGATCGGGAAACGAGTTCAAATGTGTCTCAGTTTTCATCCCCTGGTACTCGGGTGCAACATTCCAGACGCTTTACTAACACTCTCCCCACTTGGAGAGTCCCTGCCTTTAACCTCCTGTTTGGCCCAGTTTGCAATTTCTGCGGAAAATGAACACGAAAAGGGAGAACCAATGAGAGACTAGCTGGAGGTGTCTGGACGGGCAAATTTAACTCTCATTTCCCACCAGGAAGAGGAATTAACCAAAGGTTCACCGTGCCGTCCCGGAACCACACTAGGGCCTGAAGCAATCCTGCGGTGTTGCGGCCAGCTCACAAGAAAGCGAGTTGAAGAAACGAGCTCAGGGGCACTGTCATTCACAAACCTGCAGAGTTATAAATGACAGCTATCGTCCAAAAATATATTGAAGTAAGGCTGCCAAGAGGACTTGAAAGCGGGGCAGAATTGCAGGAAACCGATTTCAGGAGGTAGACTGGAATTGCATGTAAAGCATAGGAAAAGAGGCAGAACTTCCACAATGATGCACTTGGCCAAAAAGGGCGTACGCGTTTTTTCCTGAATATATTCAGGAAAAAACGCCTACGCACTTTTTGGCCAACCAAGAAAGCTTGCAAAGGAAATCTGCACTACAATGAAGTCTCACTGCCCCCCGGTCAAAAGGGCCATCTGAAAAAAGTGTAAAATCCAGTAAGGGAGGACAGGCCATGGAGAACTGGGAGCCTTGTTATGCTGATGGGCGGGATGTAAATTGCCAACAGCCACTCTGGAGAAGTGTATGGTGTTTCCTGAAACATCTAAAAAACAAAGCAACAGAGCCTAGGGCACTTCCACTTATGGTCCTATAGCTTAGGGAAATTAAAATCAAAAAGACACAGCCACCCCAAAGTTTGGGCCGGCTCTGTTTACAAGAACCTCGTTTACGGTACAAGTTCAATATCACAGAAAGCGAAAAATGGATAAAGAAGTTGTGGTACTTACGTACAATGAAATATCACTCAGCAATTAAATCTATGTCATCAGGCCCGTAGCAGCATAATGAGTGGATTCAGGTACGATGATTCTAAGTGAAATAAATCACAGAGAATAAGAAACATCATAAGATATCACTACTACACGGAATGTAAACTTGGCTACACAGGAACTGAATTACAAAACAGAACAGGGTCTCAAATGTAGAAAACCAACTTATGCTTGCTTAAGGGGAAAGGTGAGTTGGGGTGCTGCATAAAACCAGAGATTGAAATTAGCACAGATACCGTTCCATAAGCCATATATATAATAGACGAGAGCTACTCCTTGCTCAACGAAGTTGACTCAACACCCCATATTAAACGCCTAAGAATATACCTGACTAGTAAGAATCTTAAAACCTATGTATTTAAATGTCTCCGAAAGAGAATCAAGCGTGTGTACAGTAGCATAAATGCAGCAGTGATAGGATTGGTGAGGTTCGGTGAGCAAATGCAGACCCTTTGAAGTCATATTGCATGGTACCCATTCCATGGGTCTCAACTCTCCAGGTTTAAGGGATTCTTCCTTCAGCTAAAACATGCATGTGGAACCCAGAGTATGATCCACCGTGTGATCGGGTAACGTGTTCAAATGTGTCTCAGTTTTCGTCCCCTGGTAATCGGGTGCAACATTCCAGATGCTTTACTAACACTCTCCCCACTTGGAGAGTCAGTGCCTTTAACCTCCTGTTTGGCCCAGTTTGCAATTTCTTCGGAAAATGAACAGGAATAGGGAGAACCAATGAGAGACTAGCTGGAGGTGTCTAGACGGGCAAATTTAACTCTCATTTCCCACCAGGAAGAGGAATTAACCAAAGGTTCAGCGTGCCATGCCAAAACCACACTAGGGCCTGAAGCAATCCTGCGGTGTTGCGGCCAGCTCACAAGAAAGCGAGTTGAAGAAAGGAGCTCAGGGGCACTGTAATTCACAAACTTGCACAGTTATAAATGACAGCTATCGTCCAAAAATATATTGAAGTAAGGCTGCCAGGAGGACTTGAAAGCGGGACAGAATTGCAGGAAACCGATTTCACGAGGTAGACTGGAATTGCATTAAAGCATAGGAAAAGAGGCAGAACGTCCACACTGATGCACTTGGTCAAAAAGGGCGTATGCGTTTTTTCCTGAACATATTCAGGAAAAAACGCATACGCCCTTTTTGGCCAACCAAGCAAGCTTGTAAAGGAAATCTGCACTACAATGAAGTCTCACTGCCCCCCGGTCAAAAGTGCCATCTGAAAAAAGTGTAAAATCCAGAAAGGCAGGACAGGCCATGGAGAACTGGGAGCCTTGTTATGCTGAAGGACGGGATGTAAATTGCCAACAGCCACTCTGGAGAAGTGTATGGTGTTTCCTGAAACATCTAAAAAACAAAGCAACAGAGCCTAGGGCACTTCCACTTATAGTCCTAAAGTTTAGGGAAATTAAAATAAAAAAGACACAGCCACCCCAAAGTTTGGGCCGGCTCTGTTTACAAGAACCTCGTTTACGGTACAAGTTCAATATCACAGACAGCGAAAAATGGATAAAGACGTTGTGGTACTTACGTACAATGTAATATCACTCAGCAATGAAATCTATGTCATCAGGCACGTAGCAGCATAATGACTGGATTCAGGTACGATGATTCTAAGTGAAATAAGTCACACAGAAAAAGAAACATCACAAGATATCACTACTACACGGAATGTAAACTTGGCTACACAGGAACTGAATTACAAAACAGAACAGGGTCTCAAATGTCGAGAACCAATGTATGCTTGCTTAAGGGGAAAGGTGAGTTGGAGTGCTGTATAAAACCAGAGATTGAAATTAGCACAGGTACCGTTCCATAAGCCAAATATGTAATAGACAAGAGCTACTCCTTGCTCAACGAAGTGGACTCAACACCCCATATTAAATGCCTAAGAATATACCTGAGTAGTAAGAATCTTAAAACCTATGGATTTATATGTCTCCGAAAGAGAATGAAGCATGTGTACAGCGGCATAAACGCAGCAGTGATAGGATTGGTGAGGTTCGGTGAGCAAATGCAGACCCTTTGAAGTCATATTGCATGGGACCCATTCCATGGGTCTCAACTCTCCAGGTTTAAGGGATTCTTCCTTCAGCTAAAACATGCACGTGGACCCCAGAGTATGATTCACCATGTGATCGGGAAACGTGTTCAAATGTGTCTCAGTTTTCGTCCCCTGGTACTCGGGTGCAACATTCCAGACACTTTACTAACACTCTCCCCACTTGGAGAGTCAGTGCCTTTAACCTCCTGTTTGGCCCAGTTTGCAATTTCTGCGGAAAATGAACAGGAATAGTGAGAACCAATGAGAGACTAGGTGGAGGTGTCTGGACAGGCAAATTTAACTCTCATTTCCCACCAGGAAGAGGAATTAACCAAAGGCTCAGCGTGCCATGCCGGGACCACACTAGGGCCTGAAGCAATCCTGCGGTGTTGCGGCCAGCTCACAAGAAAACGAGTTGAAGAAAGGAGCTCAGGGGCACTGTAATTCACAAAACTGCAGAGTTAAAAATGACAGCTATCGTCCAAAAATATACTGAAGTAAGTCTGCCAAGAGGACTTGAATGCGGGGCAGAATTGCAGGAAACCGATTTCAGGAGGTAGACTGGAATTGCATGTAAAGCATAGGAAAAGAGGCAGAACGTCCACAATGATGCACTTGGCCAAAAAGGGCGTATGCGTTTTTTCCTGAATATATTCAGGAAAAAACGCATAAGCCCTTTTTGGCCAACCAAGCAAGCTTGCAAAGGAAATCTGCACTACAATGAAGTCTCACTGCCCCCCGGTCAAAAGGGCCATCTGAAAAAAGTGTAAAATCCAGAAAGGAAGGACAGGCCATGGAGAAATGGGAGCCTTGTTATGCTGATGGGCGGGATGTAAATTGCCAACAGCCACTCTGGAGAAGTGTATGGTGTTTCCTGAAACATCTAAAACACAAAGCAACAGAGCCTAGGACACTTGCACTTATGGTCTTATAGCTTTGGGAAATTAAAATCAAAAAGACACAGCCACGCCAAAGTTTGGGATGGCTCTCTTTACAGGATCCTCGTTTACGGTACAAGTTCAATATCACAGAAAGCGAAAAATGGATAAAGAAGTTGTGCTACTTACGTTCAATGCAATATCACTCAGCAATGAAATCTGGGTCATCAGGCCCGTAGCAGCATAATGAGTGGATTCAGGTACGATGATTCTAAGTGAAATAAGTCAAACAGAAAAAGAAACATCATAAGATATCACTACTACACGGAATGTAAACTTGGCTACACAGGAACTGAATTACAAAGCAGAACAGGGTCTCAAATGTAGAAAACCAACTTATGCGTGCTTAAGGGGAAAGGTGAGTTGGGGTGCTGCATAAAACCAGAGATTGAAATTAGCACAGATACCGTTCCATAAGCCATATATATAATAGACGAGAGCTACTCCTTGCTCAACGAAGTTGACTCAACACCCCATATTAAACGCCTAAGAATATACCTGACTAGTAAGAATCTTAAAACCTATGTATTTAAATGTCTCCGAAAGAGAATCAAGCGTGTGTACAGTAGCATAAATGCAGCAGTGATAGGATTGGTGAGGTTCGGTGAGCAAATGCAGACCCTTTGAAGTCATATTGCATGGTACCCATTCCATGGGTCTCAACTCTCCAGGTTTAAGGGATTCTTCCTTCAGCTAAAACATGCATGTGGAACCCAGAGTATGATCCACCGTGTGATCGGGTAACGTGTTCAAATGTGTCTCAGTTTTCGTCCCCTGGTAATCGGGTGCAACATTCCAGATGCTTTACTAACACTCTCCCCACTTGGAGAGTCAGTGCCTTTAACCTCCTGTTTGGCCCAGTTTGCAATTTCTTCGGAAAATGAACAGGAATAGGGAGAACCAATGAGAGACTAGCTGGAGGTGTCTAGACGGGCAAATTTAACTCTCATTTCCCACCAGGAAGAGGAATTAACCAAAGGTTCAGCGTGCCATGCCAAAACCACACTAGGGCCTGAAGCAATCCTGCGGTGTTGCGGCCAGCTCACAAGAAAGCGAGTTGAAGAAAGGAGCTCAGGGGCACTGTAATTCACAAACTTGCACAGTTATAAATGACAGCTATCGTCCAAAAATATATTGAAGTAAGGCTGCCAGGAGGACTTGAAAGCGGGACAGAATTGCAGGAAACCGATTTCACGAGGTAGACTGGAATTGCATTAAAGCATAGGAAAAGAGGCAGAACGTCCACACTGATGCACTTGGTCAAAAAGGGCGTATGCGTTTTTTCCTGAACATATTCAGGAAAAAACGCATACGCCCTTTTTGGCCAACCAAGCAAGCTTGTAAAGGAAATCTGCACTACAATGAAGTCTCACTGCCCCCCGGTCAAAAGTGCCATCTGAAAAAAGTGTAAAATCCAGAAAGGCAGGACAGGCCTTGGAGACCTGGGAGCCTTGTTGTGCTGATGGGCGGGATGTAAATTGCCAACAGCCACTCTGGAGAAGTGTATGGTGTTTCCTGAAACATCTAAAAAACAAAGCAACAGAGCCTAGGGCACTTCCACTTATAGTCCTAAAGTTTAGGGAAATTAAAATAAAAAAGACACAGCCACCCCAAAGTTTGGGCCGGCTCTGTTTACAAGAACCTCGTTTACGGTACAAGTTCAATATCACAGACAGCGAAAAATGGATAAAGACGTTGTGGTACTTACGTACAATGTAATATCACTCAGCAATGAAATCTATGTCATCAGGCACGTAGCAGCATAATGACTGGATTCAGGTACGATGATTCTAAGTGAAATAAGTCACACAGAAAAAGAAACATCACAAGATATCACTACTACACGGAATGTAAACTTGGCTACACAGGAACTGAATTACAAAACAGAACAGGGTCTCAAATGTCGAGAACCAATGTATGCTTGCTTAAGGGGAAAGGTGAGTTGGAGTGCTGTATAAAACCAGAGATTGAAATTAGCACAGGTACCGTTCCATAAGCCAAATATGTAATAGACAAGAGCTACTCCTTGCTCAACGAAGTGGACTCAACACCCCATATTAAATGCCTAAGAATATACCTGAGTAGTAAGAATCTTAAAACCTATGGATTTATATGTCTCCGAAAGAGAATGAAGCATGTGTACAGCGGCATAAACGCAGCAGTGATAGGATTGGTGAGGTTCGGTGAGCAAATGCAGACCCTTTGAAGTCATATTGCATGGGACCCATTCCATGGGTCTCAACTCTCCAGGTTTAAGGGATTCTTCCTTCAGCTAAAACATGCACGTGGACCCCAGAGTATGATTCACCATGTGATCGGGAAACGTGTTCAAATGTGTCTCAGTTTTCGTCCCCTGGTACTCGGGTGCAACATTCCAGACACTTTACTAACACTCTCCCCACTTGGAGAGTCAGTGCCTTTAACCTCCTGTTTGGCCCAGTTTGCAATTTCTGCGGAAAATGAACAGGAATAGTGAGAACCAATGAGAGACTAGGTGGAGGTGTCTGGACAGGCAAATTTAACTCTCATTTCCCACCAGGAAGAGGAATTAACCAAAGGCTCAGCGTGCCATGCCGGGACCACACTAGGGCCTGAAGCAATCCTGCGGTGTTGCGGCCAGCTCACAAGAAAACGAGTTGAAGAAAGGAGCTCAGGGGCACTGTAATTCACAAAACTGCAGAGTTAAAAATGACAGCTATCGTCCAAAAATATACTGAAGTAAGTCTGCCAAGAGGACTTGAATGCGGGGCAGAATTGCAGGAAACCGATTTCAGGAGGTAGACTGGAATTGCATGTAAAGCATAGGAAAAGAGGCAGAACGTCCACAATGATGCACTTGGCCAAAAAGGGCGTATGCGTTTTTTCCTGAATATATTCAGGAAAAAACGCATAAGCCCTTTTTGGCCAACCAAGCAAGCTTGCAAAGGAAATCTGCACTACAATGAAGTCTCACTGCCCCCCGGTCAAAAGGGCCATCTGAAAAAAGTGTAAAATCCAGAAAGGAAGGACAGGCCATGGAGAAATGGGAGCCTTGTTATGCTGATGGGCGGGATGTAAATTGCCAACAGCCACTCTGGAGAAGTGTATGGTGTTTCCTGAAACATCTAAAACACAAAGCAACAGAGCCTAGGACACTTGCACTTATGGTCTTATAGCTTTGGGAAATTAAAATCAAAAAGACACAGCCACGCCAAAGTTTGGGATGGCTCTCTTTACAGGATCCTCGTTTACGGTACAAGTTCAATATCACAGAAAGCGAAAAATGGATAAAGAAGTTGTGCTACTTACGTTCAATGCAATATCACTCAGCAATGAAATCTGGGTCATCAGGCCCGTAGCAGCATAATGAGTGGATTCAGGTACGATGATTCTAAGTGAAATAAGTCAAACAGAAAAAGAAACATCATAAGATATCACTACTACACGGAATGTAAACTTGGCTACACAGGAACTGAATTACAAAGCAGAACAGGGTCTCAAATGTAGAAAACCAACTTATGCGTGCTTAAGGGGAAAGGTGAGTTGGGGTGCTGCATAAAACCAGAGATTGAAATTAGCACAGATACCGTTCCATAAGCCAAATATGTAATAGACAAGAGCTACTCCTTGCTCAACGAAGTGGACTAAACACCCCATATTAAACGCCTAAGAATATACCTGACTAGTAAGAATCTTAAAACCTATGGATTTATATGTCTCCGAAAGAGAATCAAGCATGTGTACAGCGGCATTAACGCAGCAGTGATAGGATTGATGAGGTTCGGTGAGCAAATGCAGACCCTTTGAAGTCATATTGCATGGTACCCATTCCATCGGTCTCAACTCTCCAGGTTTGAGGGATTCTTCCTTCAGCTAAAACATGCATGTGGAACCCAGAGTATGATCCACCGTGTGATCGGGAAACGTGTTCAAATGTATCTCAGTTTTCGTCCCCTGGTACTCGGGTGCAACATTCCAGACGCTTTACTAACACTCTCCCCACTTGGAGAGTCAGTGCCTTTAACCTCCTGTTTGGCCCAGTTGGCAATTTCTGCGGAAAATAAACAGGAATAGGGAGAACCTACGAGAGACTAGCTGGAGGAGTCTGGATGGGCAAATTTAATTCTCATTTCCCACCAGGCAGAGGAATTAACCAAAGGTTCAGTGTGCCATGCCGGAACCACACTAGGGCCTGAAGCAATCCTGCGGTATTGCGGCCAGCTCACAAGAAAGCGAGTTAAATAAAGGAGCTGAGGGGCACTGTAATTCACAAACTTGCACAGTTATAAATGACAGCTATCGTCCAAAATTATATTGAAGTAAGCCTGCCAAGAGGACTTGAAAGCGGGGCAGAATTGCAGGAAACCGATTTCAGGAGGTAGACTGGAATTGCATGTAAAGCATAGGAAAAGAGGCAGAACGTCCACAATGATGCACTTGGCCAATAAGGGCGTATGCGTTTTTTCCTGAACATATTCAGGAAAAAACGCATACGCCCTTTTTGGCCAACCAAGCAAGCTTGCAAAGGAAATCTGCACTACAATGAAGTCTCACTGCCCCCCTGTCAAAAGGGCCATCTGAAAAAAGTGTAAAATCCAGAAAGGCAGGACACGCCATGGAGAACTGGGAGCCTTGTTATGCTGATGGGCGGGATGTAAATTGCCAGCAGCCACTCCGGAGAAGTGTATGGTGTTTCCTGAAACATCTAAAAAACAATGCAACAGAGCCTAGGGCACTTCCACATATGGTCCTATAGCTTAGGGAAATTAAAATCAAAAAGACACAGCCACCCCAAAATTTGGGATGGCTCTGTTTACAAGAACCTCGTTGACGTTACAAGTTCAATATCACAGAAAGCGAAAAATGGATAAAGAAGTTGTGGTACTTACGTACAATGCAATATCACTCAGCAATGAAATCTATGTCATCAGGCATGTAGCAGCATAGAGTGGATTCAGGTATGATGATTCTAAGTGAAATAAGTCACACAGAAAAAGAAACATCATAAGATATCACGACTACATGGACTGCAAACTTGGCTACACAGGAACTGAATTACAAAACAGAACAGGGTCTCAAATGTAGAAAACCAACTTATGCTTGCTTAAGCGGAAAGGTGAGTTGGGGTGCTGCATAAAAGCAGAGATTGAAATTAGCACAGATATCCTTCCATAAGCCAAATATGTAATACACAAGAGCTAATCCTTGCTCAACGAAGTGGACTCAACACCCCATATTAAACGCCTAAGAATATACCTGACTAGTAAGAATCTTAAAACCTATGGATTTATATGTCTCCGAAAGAGAATCAAGCGTTAGTACATCGGCATAAACGCAGCAGTGATAGGATTGGTGAGGTTCGGTGAGCAAATGCAGACCCTTTGAAGTCATATTGCATGGGACCCATTCCATGGGTCTCAACTCTCCAGGTTTAAGGGATTCTTCCTTCAGCTAAAACATGCACGTGGACCCCAGAGTATGATCCTCCGTGTGATCGGGAAACGAGTTCAAATGTGTCTCAGTTTTCATCCCCTGGTACTCGGGTGCAACATTCCAGACGCTTTACTAACACTCTCCCCACTTGGAGAGTCCCTGCCTTTAACCTCCTGTTTGGCCCAGTTTGCAATTTCTGCGGAAAATGAACACGAAAAGGGAGAACCAATGAGAGACTAGCTGGAGGTGTCTGGACGGGCAAATTTAACTCTCATTTCCCACCAGGAAGAGGAATTAACCAAAGGTTCACCGTGCCGTCCCGGAACCACACTAGGGCCTGAAGCAATCCTGCGGTGTTGCGGCCAGCTCACAAGAAAGCGAGTTGAAGAAACGAGCTCAGGGGCACTGTCATTCACAAACCTGCAGAGTTATAAATGACAGCTATCGTCCAAAAATATATTGAAGTAAGGCTGCCAAGAGGACTTGAAAGCGGGGCAGAATTGCAGGAAACCGATTTCAGGAGGTAGACTGGAATTGCATGTAAAGCATAGGAAAAGAGGCAGAACTTCCACAATGATGCACTTGGCCAAAAAGGGCGTACGCGTTTTTTCCTGAATATATTCAGGAAAAAACGCCTACGCACTTTTTGGCCAACCAAGAAAGCTTGCAAAGGAAATCTGCACTACAATGAAGTCTCACTGCCCCCCGGTCAAAAGGGCCATCTGAAAAAAGTGTAAAATCCAGTAAGGGAGGACAGGCCATGGAGAACTGGGAGCCTTGTTATGCTGATGGGCGGGATGTAAATTGCCAACAGCCACTCTGGAGAAGTGTATGGTGTTTCCTGAAACATCTAAAAAACAAAGCAACAGAGCCTAGGGCACTTCCACTTATGGTCCTATAGCTTAGGGAAATTAAAATCAAAAAGACACAGCCACCCCAAAGTTTGGGCCGGCTCTGTTTACAAGAACCTCGTTTACGGTACAAGTTCAATATCACAGAAAGCGAAAAATGGATAAAGAAGTTGTGGTACTTACGTACAATGAAATATCACTCAGCAATGAAATCTATGTCATCAGGCCCGTAGCAGCATAATGAGTGGATTCAGGTACGATGATTCTAAGTGAAATAAATCACAGAGAATAAGAAACATCATAAGATATCACTACTACACGGAATGTAAACTTGGCTACACAGGAACTGAATTACAAAACAGAACAGGGTCTCAAATGTAGAAAACCAACTTATGCTTGCTTAAGGGGAAAGGTGAGTTGGGGTGCTGCATAAAACCAGAGATTGAAATTAGCACAGATACCGTTCCATAAGCCATATATATAATAGACGAGAGCTACTCCTTGCTCAACGAAGTTGACTCAACACCCCATATTAAACGCCTAAGAATATACCTGAATAGTAAGAATCTTAAAACCTATGTATTTAAATGTCTCCGAAAGAGAATCAAGCGTGTGTACAGTAGCATAAATGCAGCAGTGATAGGATTGGTGAGGTTCGGTGAGCAAATGCAGACCCTTTGAAGTCATATTGCATGGTACCCATTCCATGGGTCTCAACTCTCCAGGTTTAAGGGATTCTTCCTTCAGCTAAAACATGCATGTGGAACCCAGAGTATGATCCACCGTGTGATCGGGTAACGTGTTCAAATGTGTCTCAGTTTTCGTCCCCTGGTAATCGGGTGCAACATTCCAGATGCTTTACTAACACTCTCCCCACTTGGAGAGTCAGTGCCTTTAACCTCCTGTTTGGCCCAGTTTGCAATTTCTGCGGAAAATGAACAGGAATAGGGAGAACCAATGAGAGACTAGCTGGAGGTGTCTAGACGGGCAAATTTAACTCTCATTTCCCACCAGGAAGAGGAATTAACCAAAGGTTCAGCGTGCCATGCCAAAACCACACTAGGGCCTGAAGCAATCCTGCGGTGTTGCGACCAGCTCACAAGAAAGCGAGTTGAAGAAAGGAGCTCAGGGGCACTGTAATTCACAAACTTGCACAGTTATAAATGACAGCTATCGTCCAAAAATATATTGAAGTAAGGCTGCCAGGAGGACTTGAAAGCGGGACAGAATTGCAGGAAACCGATTTCACGAGGTAGACTGGAATTGCATTAAAGCATAGGAAAAGAGGCAGAACGTCCACACTGATGCACTTGGTCAAAAAGGGCGTATGCGTTTTTTCCTGAACATATTCAGGAAAAAACGCATACGCCCTTTTTGGCCAACCAAGCAAGCTTGTAAAGGAAATCTGCACTACAATGAAGTCTCACTGCCCCCCGGTCAAAAGTGCCATCTGAAAAAAGTGTAAAATCCAGAAAGGCAGGACAGGCCTTGGAGACCTGGGAGCCTTGTTGTGCTGATGGGCGGGATGTAAATTGCCAACAGCCACTCTGGAGAAGTGTATGGTGTTTCCTGAAACATCCAAAAAACAAAGCAACAGAGCCTAGGGCACTTCCACTTATGGTCCTATAGCTTAGGGAAATTAAAATCAAAAAGACACAGCCACCCCAAAGTTTGGGATGGCTCTGTTTACAAGAACCTCATTTACGGTACAAGTTCAATATCGCAGAAAGCGAAAAATGGATAAAGAAGTTGTGGTACTTACGTACAAAGCAATATCACTCAGCAATGAAATCTATGTCATCAGGCACGTAGCAGCATAATGAGTGGATTCAGGTACGATGATTCTAAGTGAAATAAGTCACAGAGAAAAAGAAACATCATAAGATATCACTACTACACGGAATGTAAACTTGGCTACACAGGAACTGAATTACAAAACAGAACAGGGTCTCAAATGTAGAAAACCAACTTATGCTTGCTTAAGGGGAAAGGTGAGTTGGGGTGCTGCATAAAACCAGAGATTGAAATTAGCACAGATACCGTTCCATAAGCCAAATATGTAATAGACAAGAGCTACTCCTTGCTCAACGAAGTGGACTCAACACCCCATATTAAACACCTAAGAATATACCTGACTAGTAAGAATCTTAAAACCTATGGATTTATATGTCTCCGAAAGAGAATCAAGCGTGTGTACAGCGGCATAAACGCAGCATTGATAGCATTGGTGAGGTTCGGTGAGCAAATGCAGACCCTTTGAAGTCATATTGCATGGCATCCATTCCATGGGTCTCAACTCTCCAGGTTTAAGGGATTCTTCCTTCAGCTAAAACATGCATGTGGAACCCAGAGTATGATCCACCGTGTGATTGGGTAACGTGTTCAAATGTGTCTCAGTTTCCGTCCCCTGGTACTCGGGTGCAACATTCCAGATGCTTTACTAACACTCTCCCCACTTGGAGAGTCAGTGCCTTTAACCTCCTGTTTGGCCCAGTTTGCAATTTCTGCGGAAAATGAACAGGAATAGGGAGAAACAATGAGAGACTAGCTGGAGGTGTCTGGACAGGCAAATTTAACTCTCATTTCCCACCAGGAAGAGGAATTAACCAAAGGCTCAGCGTGCCATGCCAGAACCACACTAGGGCCTGAAGCAATCCTGCGGTGTTGCGGCCAGCTCACAAGAAAGCGAGTTGAAGAAAGGAGCTCAGGGGCACTGTCATTCACAAACCTGCAGAGTTATAAATGACAGCTATCGTCCAAAAATATATTGAAGTAAGGCTGCCAAGAGGATTTGAAAGCGGGGCAGAATTGCAGGAAACCGATTTCAGGAGGTAGACTGGAATTGCATGTAAAGCATAGGAAAAGAGGCAGAACGTCCACAATGATGCACTTGGCCAAAAAGGGCGTATGCGTTTTTTCCTGAATATATTCAGGAAAAAACGCATAAGCCCTTTTTGGCCAACCAAGCAAGCTTGCAAAGGAAATCTGCACTACAATGAAGTCTCACTGCCCCCCGGTCAAAAGGGCCATCTGAAAGAAGTGTAAAATCCAAAAAGGCAGGACAGGCCATGGAGAACTGGGAGCCTTGTTATGCTGATGGGCGGGATGTAAATTGCCAACAGCCACTCTGGAGAAGTGTATGGTGTTTCCTGAAACATCTAAAAAACAAAGCAACAGAGCCTAGGGCACTTCCACTTATGGTCCTATAGCACAGGGAAATTAAAATCAAAAAGACACAGCCACCCCAACGTTTGGGACGGCTCTGTTTACAAGAACCTCGTGTACGGTACTAGTTCAATATCACAGAAAGCGAAAAATGGATAAAGAAGTTGTGGTAGTTACGTACAATGCAATATCACTCAGCAATGAAATCTATGTCATCAGGCCCGTAGCAGCATAATGAGTGGATTCAGGTACGATGATTCTAAGTGAAATAAGTCACAGACAAAAAGAAACATCATAAGATATCACTAGTACACGGAATGTAAACTTGGCTACACAGGAACTGAATTACAAAACAGAACAGGGTCTCAAATGTAGAAAACCAACTTATGCTTGCTTAAGGGGAAAGGTGAGTTGGGGTGCTGCATAAAACCAGAGATTGAAATTAGCACAGATACCGTTCCATAAGCCAAATATGTAATAGACAAGAGCTACTCCTTGCTCAACGAAGTGGACTCAACACCCCATATTAAACGCCTAAGAATATACCTGACTAGTAAGAATCTTAAAACCTATGGATTTATATGTCTCCGAAAGAGAATCAAGCGTGTGTACAGCGGCATAAACGCAGCATTGATAGGATTGGTGAGGTTCGATGAGCAAATGCAGACCCTTTGAAGTCATATTGCATGGCACCCATTCCATGGGTCTCAACTCTCCAGGTTTAAGGGATTCTTCCTTCAGCTAAAACATGCATGTGGAACCCAGAGTATGATCCATCGTGTGATCGGGAAACGTGTTCAAATGTGTCTCATCTTCGTCCCCTGGTACTCGGGTGCAACATTCCAGATGCTTTACTAACACTCTCCCCACTTGGAGAGTCAGTGCCTTTAACCTCCTGTTTGGCCCAGTTTGCAATTTCTGCGGAAAATGAACAGGAATAGGGAGAACCAATGAGAGACTAGCTGGAGGTGTCTGGACGGGCAAATTTAACTCTCATTTCCCACCAGGAAGAGGAATTAACCAAAGGCTCAGCGTGCCATCCCGGAACCACACTAGGGCCTGAAGCAAACTTGCGGTGTTGCAGCCAGCTCACAAGAAAGCGAGTTGAAGAAAGGAGCTCGGGGCACTCTAATTCACAAACCTGCAGAGTTATAAATGACAGCTATCGTCCAAAAATATATTGAAGTAAGGCTGCCAGGAGGACTTGAAAGCGGGGCAGAATTGCAGGAAACCGATTTCAGGAGGTAGACTGGAATTGCATGTAAAGCATAGGAAAAGAGGCAGAACGTCCACAATGATGCACTTGGCCAAAAAGGGCGTATGCGTTTTTTTCCTGAATATATTCAGGAAAAAAACGCATACGCCCTTTTTGGCCAGCCAAGCAACCTTGCAAAGGAAATCTGCACTACAATGAAGTCTCACTGCCCCCCGGTCAAAAGGGCCATCTGAAAAAAGTGTAAACTCCAGAAAGGCAGGACAGGCCATGGAGAACTGGGAGCCTTGTTATGCTGAAGGACGGGATGTAAATTGCCAACAGCCACTCTGGAGAAGTGTATGGTGTTTCCTGAAACATCTAAAAAACAAAGCAACAGAGCCTAGGGCACTTCCACTTATAGTCCTATAGTTTAGGGAAATTAAAATAAAAAAGACACAGCCACCCCAAAGTTTGGGCCGGCTCTGTTTACAAGAACCTCGTTTACGGTACAAGTTCAATATCACAGAAAGCGAAAAATGGATAAAGAAGTTGTGGTACTTACACACAATGCAATATCACTCGGCAATGAAATCTATGTCATCAGCCCCGTAGCAGCATAATGAGTGGATTCAGGTACGATGATTCTAAGTGAAATAAGTCACACAGAAAAAGAAACATCATAAGATATCACTAATACACGGAATGTAAACTTGGCTACACAGGAACTGAATTACAAAACAGAACAGGGTCTCAAATGTAGAAAACCAACTTATGCTTGCTTAAGGGGAAAGGTGAGTTGGGGTGCTGCATAAAACCAGAGATTGAAATTAGCACAGATACCGTTCCATAAGCCAAATATGTAATAGACAAGAGCTACTCCTTGCTCAACGAAGTGGACTCAACACCCCATATTAAACGCCTATCAACATACCTGACTAGTAAGAATCATAAAACCTATGGATTTATATGTCTCCGAAAGAGAATCAAGCGTGTGGACAGCGGCATAAACGCAGCACTGATATGATTGGTGAGGATCGGTGAGCAAATGCAGACCCTTTGAAGTCATGTTGCATGGTACCCATTCCATCGGTCTCAACTCTCCAGGTTTAAGGGATTCTTCCTTCAGCTAACACACGCATGTGGAAACCAGAGTATGATCCACCGTGTTATCGGGAAACGTGTTCAAATGTGTCTCAGTTTTCGTCCCCTGGTACTCGGGTGCAACATTCCAGATGCTTTACTAACACCCTCCCCACTTGGAGAGTCAGTGCCTTTAACCTCCTGTTTGGCCCAGTTTGCAATTTCTGCGGAAAATGAACAGGAATATGGAGAACCCATGAGAGACTAGCTGGAAGTGTCTGGACGGGCAAATTTAACTCTCATTTCCCACCAGGAAGAGGAATTAACCAAAGGCTCAGCGTGCCTTGCCAGAACCACATTAGGGCCTGAAGCAATCCTGCGGTGTGCTGCCAGCTCACAAGAAAGCGAGTTGAAGAAAGGAGCTCAGGGGCACTGTATTTCACAAACCTGCAGAGTTATAAATGACAGCTATCGTCCAAAAATATATTGAAGTAAGGCTGCCAAGAGGACTTGAAAGCGGGGCAGAATTGCAGGAAACTGATTTCAGGAGGTAGACTGGAGTTGCATGTAAAGCATAGGAAAAGAGGCAGAACGTCCACAATGATGCACTTGGCCAAAAATTGCGTATACGTTTTTTCCTGAATATATTTAGGAAAAAATGCATACGCACTTTTTGGCCAACCAAGCAAGCTTGCAAAGGAAATCTGCACTACAATGAAGTCTCACTGCCCCCCAGTCAAAAGGGCCACCTGAAAAAAGTGTAAACTCCAGAAAGGCAGGACAGGCCATGGAGAACTGGGAGCCTTGTTATGCTGATGGGCGGGATGTAAATTGCCAACAGCCACTCTGGAGAAGTGTATGGTGTTTCCTGTAACATCTACAAAACAAAGCAACAGAGCCTAGGGCACTTCCACTTATAGTCCTATAGCTTTGGGAAATTAAAATCAAAAAGACACAGCCACCCCAAAGTTTGGGACGGCTCTGTTTACAACAACCTCGTTTACGGTACAAGTTCAATATCACAGACAGCGAAAAATGGATAAAGACGTTGTGGTACTTACGTACAATGTAATATCACTCAGCAATGAAATCTATGTCATCAGGCACGTAGCAGCATAATGACTGGATTCAGGTACGATGATTCTAAGTGAAATAAGTCACACAGAAAAAGAAACATCACAAGATATCACTACTACACGGAATGTAAACTTGGCTACACAGGAACTGAATTACAAAACAGAACAGGGTCTCAAATGTCGAGAACCAATGTATGCTTGCTTAAGGGGAAAGGTGAGTTGGAGTGCTGTATAAAACCAGAGATTGAAATTAGCACAGGTACCGTTCCATAAGCCAAATATGTAATAGACAAGAGCTACCCCTTGCTCAACGAAGTGGACTCAACACCCCATATTAAATGCCTAAGAATATACCTGAGTAGTAAGAATCTTAAAACCTATGGATTTATATGTCTCCGAAAGAGAATGAAGCATGTGTACAGCGGCATAAACGCAGCAGTGATAGGATTGGTGAGGTTCGGTGAGCAAATGCAGACCCTTTGAAGTCATATTGCATGGGACCCATTCCATGGGTCTCAACTCTCCAGGTTTAAGGGATTCTTCCTTCAGCTAAAACATGCACGTGGACCCCAGAGTATGATTCACCATGTGATCGGGAAACGTGTTCAAATGTGTCTCAGTTTTCGTCCCCTGGTACTCGGGTGCAACATTCCAGACACTTTACTAACACTCTCCCCACTTGGAGAGTCAGTGCCTTTAACCTCCTATTTGGCCCAGTTTGCAATTTCTGCGGAAAATGAACAGGAATAGTGAGAACCAATGAGAGACTAGGTGGAGGTGTCTGGACAGGCAAATTTAACTCTCATTTCCCACCAGGAAGAGGAATTAACCAAAGGCTCAGCGTGCCATGCCGGGACCACACTAGGGCCTGAAGCAATCCTGCGGTGTTGCGGCCAGCTCACAAGAAAACGAGTTGAAGAAAGGAGCTCAGGGGCACTGTAATTCACAAAACTGCAGAGTTAAAAATGACAGCTATCGTCCAAAAATATACTGAAGTAAGTCTGCCAAGAGGACTTGAATGCGGGGCAGAATTGCAGGAAACCGATTTCAGGAGGTAGACTGGAATTGCATGTAAAGCATAGGAAAAGAGGCAGAACGTCCACAATGATGCACTTGGCCAAAAAGGGCGTATGCGTTTTTTCCTGAATATATTCAGGAAAAAACGCATAAGCCCTTTTTGGCCAACCAAGCAAGCTTGCAAAGGAAATCTGCACTACAATGAAGTCTCACTGCCCCCCGGTCAAAAGGGCCATCTGAAAAAAGTGTAAAATCCGGAAAGGAAGGACAGGCCATGGAGAAATGGGAGCCTTGTTATGCTGATGGGCGGGATGTAAATTGCCAACAGCCACTCTGGAGAAGTGTATGGTGTTTCCTGAAACATCTAAAACACAAAGCAACAGAGCCTAGGACACTTGCACTTATGGTCTTATAGCTTTGGGAAATTAAAATCAAAAAGACACAGCCACGCCAAAGTTTGGGATGGCTCTCTTTACAGGATCCTCGTTTACGGTACAAGTTCAATATCACAGAAAGCGAAAAATGGATAAAGAAGTTGTGCTACTTACGTTCAATGCAATATCACTCAGCAATGAAATCTGGGTCATCAGGCCCGTAGCAGCATAATGAGTGGATTCAGGTACGATGATTCTAAGTGAAATAAGTCACACAGAAAAAGAAACATCATAAGATATCACTACTACACGGAATGTAAACTTGGCTACACAGGAACTGAATTACAAAGCAGAACAGGGTCTCAAATGTAGAAAACCAACTTATGCGTGCTTAAGGGGAAAGGTGAGTTGGGGTGCTGCATAAAACCAGAGATTGAAATTAGCACAGATACCGTTCCATAAGCCAAATATGTAATAGACAAGAGCTACTCCTTGCTCAACGAAGTGGACTAAACACCCCATATTAAACGCCTAAGAATATACCTGACTAGTAAGAATCTTAAAACCTATAGATTTATATGTCTCCGAAAGAGAATCAAGCGTTAGTACATCGGCATAAACGCAGCAGTGATAGGATTGGTGAGGTTCGGTGAGCAAATGCAGACCCTTTGAAGTCATATTGCATGGTACCCATTCCATGGGTCTCAACTCTCCAGGTTTAAGGGATTCTTCCTTCAGCTAAAACATGCACGTGGACCCCAGAGTATGATCCTCCGTGTGATCGGGAAACGAGTTCAAATGTGTCTCAGTTTTCATCCCCTGGTACTCGGGTGCAACATTCCAGATGCTTTACTAACACTCTCCCCACTTGGAGAGTCCCTGCCTTTAACCTCCTGTTTGGCCCAGTTTGCAATTTCTGCGGAAAATGAACACGAAAAGGGAGAACCAATGAGAGACTAGCTGGAGGTGTCTGGACGGGCAAATTTAACTCTCATTTCCCACCAGGAAGAGGAATTAACCAAAGGTTCACCGTGCCGTCCCGGAACCACACTAGGGCCTGAAGCAATCCTGCGGTGTTGCGGCCAGCTCACAAGAAAGCGAGTTGAAGAAAGGTGCTCAGGGGCACTGTCATTCACAAACCTGCAGAGTTATAAATGACAGCTATCGTCAAAAAATATATTGAAGTAAGGTTGCCAAGAGGACTTGAAAGCGGGGCAGAATTGCAGGAAACCGATTTCAGGAGGTAGACTGGAATTGCATGTAAAGCATAGGAAAAGAGGCAGAACGTCCACAATGATGCACTTGGCCAAAAAGGGCGTATGCGTTTTTTCCTGAATATATTCAGGAAAAAACGCATACGCCCTTTTTTGCCAACCAAGCAAGCTTGCAAAGGAAATCTGCACTACAATGAAGTCTCACTGCCCCCCTGTCAAAAGGGCCATCTGAAAAAAGTGTAAAATCCAGAAAGGCAGGACAGGCTATGGAGAACTGGGAGCCTTGTTATGCTGATGGGCGGGATGTAAATTGCCAACAGCCACTCTGGAGAAGTGTATGGTGTTTCCTGAAACATCTAAAAAACAAAGCAACAGAGCCTAGGGCACTTCCACTTATGGTCCTATAGATTAGGGAAATTAAAATCAAAAAGACACAGCCACCCCAAAGTTTGGGCCGGCTCTGTTTACAAGAACCTCATTTACGGTACAAGTTCAATATCACAGAAAGCAAAAAATGGATAAAGACGTTGTGGTGCATACGTACAATGCAATATCACTCAGCAATGAAATCTATGTCATCAGGCCCGTAGCAGCATAATGAGTGGATTCAGGTACGATGATTCTAAGTGAAATAAGTCACACAGAAAAAGAAACCTCATAAGATATCACTACTACACGGAATGTAAACTTGGCTACACAGGAACTGAATTACAAAACAGAACAGGGTCTCAAATGTAGAAAACCAACTTATGCTTGCTTAAGGGGAAAGGTGAGTTGGGGTGCTGCATAAAACCAGAGATTGAAATTAGCACAGATACCGTTCCATAAGCCAAATATATAATAGACAAGAGCTACTCCTTGCTCAACGAAGTGGACTCAACACCCCATATTAAACGCCTAAGAATATACCTGACTAGTAAGAATCTTAAAACCTATGTATTTAAATGTCTCCGAAAGAGAATCAAGCATGTGTACAGCGGCATAAATGCAGCAGTGATAGGAGTGGTGAGGTTCGGTGAGCAAATGCAGACCCTTTGAAGTCATATTGCATGTTACCCATTCCATGGGTCTCAACTCTCCAGGTTTAAGGGATTCTTCCTTCAGCTAAAACATGCATGTGGAACCCAGAGCATGATCCACCGTGTGATCGGGAAACGTGTTCAAATGTGTCTCAGTTTTCCTCCCCTGGTACTCGGGAGCAACATTCCAGACACTTTACTAACACTCTCCCCACTTGGAGAGTCAGGGCATTTAACCTCCTGTTTGGCCCAGTTTGCAATTTCTGCAGAAGATGTACAGGAATAGGGAGAACCAATGAGAGACTAGCTGGAGGTGTCTGGACAGGCAAATTTAACTCTCATTTCCCAGCAGGAAGAGGAATTAACCAAAGGCTCAGCGTGCCATGCCGGAACCACACTAGGGCCTGAAGCAATCCTGCGGTGTTGCGGCCAGCTCACAAGAAAGCGAGTTGAAGAAAGGAGCTCAGGGGCACTGTCATTCACAAACCTGCAGAGTTATAAATAAAAGCTATCGTCCAAATATATATTGAAGTAAGGCTGCCAAGAGGACTTGAAAGCGGGGCAGAATTGCAGGAAACCGATTTCAGGAGGTAGACTGGAATTGCATGTAAAGCATAGGAAAAGAGGCAGAACGTCCACAATGATGCACTTGGCCAAAAAGGGCGTATGCGTTTTTTCCTGAATATATTCAGGAAAAAACGCATACGCCCTTTTTGGCCAACCAAGCAAGCTTGCAAAGGAAATCTGCACTACAATGAAGTCTCACTGCCCCCCGGTCAAAAGGGCCATCTGAAAAAAGTGTAAAATCCAGAAAGGCAGGACAGGCTATGGAGAACTGGGAGCCTTGTTATGCTGATGGGCGGGATGTAAATTGCCAACAGCCACTCTGGAGAAGTGTATGGTGTTTCCTGAAACATCTAAAAAACAAAGCAACAGAGCCTAGGGCACTTCCACTTATGGTCCTATAGCTTAGGGAAATTAAAATCAAAAAGACACAGCCACGCCAAAGTTTGGGACGGTTCTGTTTACAAAAACCTCTTTTACGGTACAAGTTCAATATCACAGAAAGCGAAAAATGGATAAAGAAGTTGTGGTACTTACGTACAATGCAATATCACTCAGCAATGAAATCTATGTCATCAGGCCCGAAGCAGCATAATGAGTGGATTCAGGTACGATGATTCTAAGTGAAATAAGTCACACAGAAAAAGAAACATCATAAGATATCACTACTACATGGAATGTAAACTTGGCTACACAGGAACTGAATTACAAAACAGAACAGGGTCTCAAAGGTAGAAAACCAACTTATGCTTGCTTAAGGGGAAAGGTGAGTTGGGGTGCTGCATAAAACCAGAGATTGAAATTAGCACAGATACCGTTATATAAGCCAAATATGTAATAGACAAGAGCTACTCCTTGCTCTACGAAGTGAACTCAACACCCCATATTAAACGCCTAAGAATATACCTGACTAGTAAGAATCTTAAAACATATGAATTTATATGTCTCCGAAAGACAATCAAGCGTGTGTACAGTGGCATAAACGCAGCAGTGATAGGATTGGTGAGGTTCGGTGAGCAAATGCAGACCCTTTGAAGTCATATTGCATGGTACCCATTCCATGGGTCTCAAATCTCCAGGTTTAACGGATTCTTCCTTCAGCTAAAACATGCATGTGGAACCCAGAGTATGATCCACCGTGTGATGGGGAAATGTGTTCTAATGTGTCTCAGTTTTCGTCCCCTGGTACTCGGGTGCAACATTCCAGACGCTTTACTAACACTCTCCCCACTTGGAGAGTCAGTGCCTTTAACCTCCTGTTTGGCCTAGTTTGCAATTTCTGTGGAAAATGAACAGAAATAGGGAGAACCAATGAGAGACGAGCTGGAGGTGTCTGGACGGGCAAATTTAACTCTCATTTCCCACCAGGTAGAGATATTAACCAAAGGCTCAGCGTGCCATGCCGGAACCACACTAGGGCCTGAAGCAACCTGCGGTGTGGCGGGCAGCTCACAAGAAAGCGACTTGAAGAAAGGAGCTCAGGGGCACTGTAATTCACAAACCTACAGAGTTATAAATGACAGCTATCGTCCAAAAATATATTGAAGTAAGGCTACCAAGAGGACTTGAATACGGGGCAGAATTGCAGGAAACCGATTTCAGGAGGTAGACTGGAATTGCATGTAAGCATAGGAAAAGATGCAGAACGTCCACAATTATGCACTTGACCAAAAAGGGCGTATGCGTTTTTTCCTGAATATATTCAGGAAAAAACGCATATGAACTTTTTGGCCAACCAAGCAAGCTTGCAAAGGAAATCTGCACTACAATGAAGTCTCACTGCCCCCCAGTCAAAAGGGCCATCTGAAAAAAGTGTAAAATCCAGAATGGCAGTACAGGCCATGGAGAACTGGGAGCCTTGTTTTGCTGATGGGCGGGATGTAAATTGCCAACAGCCACTCTGGAGAAGTGTATGGTGTTTCCTGAAACATCTAAAAAACAAAGCAACAGAGCCGAGGGCACTTCCACTTATGGTCCTATAGCTTAGGGAAATTAAAATCAAAAAGACACAGCCACCCCAAAGTTTGGGCCGGCTCTGTTTACAAGAACCTCATTTACGGTACAAGTTCAATATCACAGAAAGCAAAAAATGGATAAAGACGTTGTGGTGCATACGTACAATGCAATATCACTCAGCAATGAAATCTATGTCATCAGGCCCGTAGCAGCATAATGAGTGGATTCAGGTACGATGATTCTAAGTGAAAAAAGTCACACAGAAAAAGAAACCTCATAAGATATCACTACTACACGGAATGTAAACTTGGCTACACAGGAACTGAATTACAAAACAGAACAGGGTCTCAAATGTAGAAAACCAACTTATGCTTGCTTAAGGGGAAAGGTGAGTTGGGGTGCTGCATAAAACCAGAGATTGAAATTAGCACAGATACCGTTCCATAAGCCAAATATGTAATAGACAAGAGCTACTCCTTGCTCTACGAAGTGAACTCAACACCCCATATTAAACGCCTAAGAATATACCTGACTAGTAAGAATCTTAAAACATATGAATTTATATGTCTCCGAAAGACAATCAAGCGTGTGTACAGTGGCATAAACGCAGCAGTGATAGGATTGGTGAGGTTCGGTGAGCAAATGCAGACCCTTTGAAGTCATATTGCATGGTACCCATTCCATGGGTCTCAAATCTCCAGGTTTAACGGATTCTTCCTTCAGCTAAAACATGCATGTGGAACCCAGAGTATGATCCACCGTGTGATGGGGAAATGTGTTCAAATGTGTCTCAGTTTTCGTCCCCTGGTACTCGGGTGCAACATTCCAGACGCTTTACTAACACTCTCCCCACTTGGAGAGTCAGTGCCTTTAAACTCCTGTTTGGCCTAGTTTGCAATTTCTGTGGAAAATGAACAGAAATAGGGAGAACCAATGAGAGACGAGCTGGAGGTGTCTGGACGGGCAAATTTAACTCTCATTTCCCACCAGGTAGAGATATTAACCAAAGGCTCAGCGTGCCATGCCGGAACCACACTAGGGCCTGAAGCAATCCTGCGGTGTGGCGGGCAGCTCACAAGAAAGCGACTTGAAGAAAGGAGCTCAGGGGCACTGTAATTCACAAACATACAGAGTTATAAATGACAGCTATCGTCCAAAAGTATATTGAAGTAAGGCTACCAAGAGGACTTGAATACGGGGCAGAATTGCAGGAAACCGATTTCAGGAGGTAGACTGGAATTGCATGTAAGCATAGGAAAAGATGCAGAACGTCCACAATTATGCACTTGACCAAAAAGGGCGTATGCGTTTTTTCCTGAATATATTCAGGAAAAAACGCATATGAACTTTTTGGCCAACCAAGCAAGCTTGCAAAGGAAATCTGCACTACAATGAAGTCTCACTGCCCCCCATTCAAAAGGGCCATCTGAAAAAAGTGTAAAATCCAGAATGGCAGTACAGGCCATGGAGAACTGGGAGCCTTGTTTTGCTGATGGGCAGGATGTAAATTGCCAACAGCCACTCTGGAGAAGTGTATGGTGTTTCCTGAAACATCTAAAAAACAAAGCAACAGAGCCTAGGGCACTTCCACTTATGGTCCTATAGCTTAGGGAAATTAAAATCAAAAAGACACAGCCACCCCAAAGTTTGGGCCGGCTCTGTTTACAAGAACCTCATTTACGGTACAAGTTCAATATCACAGAAAGCAAAAAATGGATAAAGACGTTGTGGTGCATACGTACAATGCAATATCACTCAGCAATGAAATCTATGTCATCAGGCCCGTAGCAGCATAATGAGTGGATTCAGGTACGATGATTCTAAGTGAAAAAAGTCACACAGAAAAAGAAACATCATAAGATATCACTACTACACGGAATGTAAACTTGGCTACACAGGAACTGAATTACAAAACAGAACAGGGTCTCAAATGTAGAAAACCAACTTATGCTTGCTTAAGGGGAAAGGTGAGTTGGGGTGCTGCATAAAACCAGAGATTGAAATTAGCACAGATACCGTTCCATAAGCCAAATATGTAATAGACAAGAGCTACTCCTTGCTCAACGAAGTGGACTCAACACCCCATATTAAACGCCTAAGAATATACCTGACTAGTAAGAATCTTAAAACCTATGGATTGATATGTCTCCGAAAGAGAATCAAGCGTGTGTACAGCGGCATAAACGCAGCAGTGATAGGATTGGTGAGGTTCGGTGAGCAAATGCAGACCCTTTGAAGTCATATTGCATGGTACCCATTCCATGGGTCTCAACTCTCCAGGTTTAAGGGATTCTTCCTTCAGCTAAAACATGCATGTGGAACCCAGAGTATGATCCACCGTATGATCGGGAAACGTGTTCAAATGTGTCTCAGTTTTCGTCCCCTGGTACTCGGGTGCAACATTCCAGACGCTTTACTAACACTCTCCCCACTTGGAGAGTCAGTGCCTTTAACCTCCTGTTTGGCCCAGTTTGCAAATTCTGCGGAAAATGAACAGGAATAGGGAGAACCAATGAGAGACTAGCTGGAGGTGTCTGGACGGGCAAATGTAACTCTCATTTCCCACCAGGAAGAGGAATTAACCAAAGGCTCAGTGTGCCATGCCGGAACCACACTAGGGCCTGAAGCAATCCTGCGGTGTTGCGGCCAGCTCACAGAAAGCGAGTTGAAGAAAGGAGCTCAGGGGCACTGTCATTCACAAAACTGCAGAGTTATAAATGACAGCTATCGTCCAAAAATATATTGAAGTAAGGCTGCCAAGAGGACTTGAAAGCGGGGCAGAATTGCAGGAAACCGATTTCAGGAGGTAGACTGGATTTGCATGTAAAGCATAGGAAAAGAGGCAGAACGTCCACAATGATGCACTTGGCCAAAAAGTGTGTATGGTTTTTTCCTGAATGTATTCAGGGAAAAACGCATACGCCGTTTTTGGCCAACCAAGCAAGCTTGCAAAGGAAATCTGCACTACAATGAAGTCTCACTGCCCCCCAGTCAAAAGGGCCATCTGAAAAAAGTGTAAAATCCAGAAAGGCAGGACAGGCCATGGAGAACTGGGAGCCTTGTTATGCTGTTGGGCAGGATGTAAATTGCCAACAGCCACTCTGGAGAAGTGTATGGTGTTTCCTGAAACATCTACAAAACAAAGCAACAGAGCCTAGGGCACTTCCACTTATGGTCCTATAGCTCAGGGAAATTAAAATCAAAAAGACACAGCCACCCCAAATTTTGGGATGGCTCTGTTTACAAGAACCTCGTTTACGGTACAAGTTCAATATCACAGAAAGTGAAAAATGGATAAAGAAGTTGTGGTCCTTATGTACAATGCAATATCACTCAGCAATGAAATCTATGTCATCAGGCCCATAGCAGCATAATGAGTGGATTCAGGTACGATGATTCTAAGTGAAATAAGTCACACAGAAAAAGAAACATCATAACATATCACTACTACACGGAATGTAAACTTGGCTACACAGGAACTGAATTACAAAACAGAACAGGGTCTCAAATGTAGAAAACCAACTTATGCTTGCTTAAGGGGAAAGGTGAGTTGGGGTGCTGCATAAAACCAGAGATTGAAATTAGCACAGATACCGTTCCATAAGCCAAATATGTAATAGACAAGAGCTACTCCTTGCTCAACGAAGTGGACTCAACACCCCATATTAAACACCTAAGAATATACCTGACTAGTAAGAATCTTAAAACGTATGGATTTATATGTCTCTGAAAGAGAATCAAGCGTGTGTACAGCCGCATAAACGCAGCAGTGATAGGATTGGTGAGGTCCGGTGAGCAAATGCAGACCCTTTGAAGTCATATTGCATGGTACACATTCCATGGGTCTCAACTCTCCAGGTTTAAGGGATTCTTCCATCAGCTAAAACATGCATGTGGAACCCAGAGTATGATCCACCGTGGAATCGGGAAACGTGTTCAAATGTGTCTCAGTTTTCGTCCCCTGGTACTCGGGTGCAACATTCCAGACGCTTTACTAACACTCTCCCCACTTGGAGAGTCAGTGCCTTTAACCTCCTGTTTGGCCCAGTTTGTAATTTCTGCGGAAAATGAACAGGAATAGGGAGAACCAATGAGAGACTAGCTGGAGGTGTCTGGACGGGCAAATTTAACTCTCATTTCCCACCAGGAAGAGGAATTAACCAAAGGCTCAGCGTGCCGTGCCGGAACCACCCTAGGGTCTAAAGCAATCTTGCGGTGTTGCGGCCAGCTCACAAGAAAGCGAGTTGAAGAAAGGAGCTCAGGGGCACTGTAATTCACAAACCTGCAGAGTTATAAATAAAAGCTATCGTCCAAATATATGTTGATGTAAGCCTGCCAAGAGGACTTGAAATCGGGGCAGAATTGCAGGAAACCGATTTCAGGAGGTAGACTGGAATTGCATGTAAAGCATAGGAAAAGAGGCAGAACGTCCACAATGATGCACTTGGCCAAAAAGGGCATATGCGTTTCTTCCTGAATATATTCAGGAAGAAACGCATACGCACTTTTTGGCCAACCAAGCAAGCTTGCAAAGGAAATGTGCACTACAATGAAGTCTCACTGCCCCCCGGTCAAAAGGGCCATCTGAAAAAAGTGTAAAATCCAGAAAGGCAGGACAGGCCATGGAGAACTGGGAGCCTTGTTATGCTGATGGGCGGGCTGTAAATTGCCAACAGCCACTCTGGAGAAGTGTATGGTGTTTCCTGAAACATCTAAAAAACAAAGCAACAGAGCCTAGGGCACTTCCACTTATGGTCCTATAGCTTAGGGAAATTAAAATAAAAAAGACACAGCCACCCCAAATTTGGGGACGGCTCTGTTTACAAGAACCACGTTTACGGTACAAGTTCAATATCACAGAAAGCGAAGAATGGATAAAGAAGTTGTGGTACTTACGTACAATGCAATATCACTCAGCAATGAAATCTATGTCATCAGGCCCGTGGCAGCATAATGAGTGGATTCGGGTACGATGATTCTAAGTGAAATAAGTCACACAGAAAAAGAAACATCATAAGATATCACTACTACACGGAATGTAAACTTGGCTACACAGGAAATGAATTACAAAACAGAACATGGTCTCAAACGTAGAAAACCAACCTATGCTTGCTTACGGGGAAAGGTGAGTTGGGGTGCTGCATAAAACCAGAGACTGAAATTAGCACAGATACCGTTTCATACGCCAAATATGTAATAGACAAGAGCTACTCCTTGCTCAACGAAGTGGACTCAACACCCCATATTAAACAGCTAAGAATATACCTGACTAGTAAGAATCTTAAAACCTATGGATTGATATGTCTCCAAAAGAGAATCAAGCATGTGTACAGCGGCATAAGCGCAGCAGTGATAGGATTGGTGAGGTTCGGTGAGCAAATGCAGACCCTTTGAAGTCATATTGCATGGTACCCATTCCATGGGTCTCAACTCTCCAGGTTTAAGGGATTCATCCTTCAGCTAAATCATGCATGTGGAACCCAGAGTATGATCCACCATGTGATCGGGAAACGTGTTCAAATGTGTCTCAGTTTTCGTCCCCTGGTACTCGAGTGCAACATTCCAGATGCTTTACTAACACTCTCCCCACTTGGAGAGTCAGTGCCTTTAACCTCCTGTTTGGCCCAGTTTGCAATTTCTGCGGAAAATGAACAGGAATAGGGAGAACCAATGAGAGACTAGCTGGAGGTGTCTGGACGGGCAAATTTAACTCTCATTTCCCACCAGGAAGAGGAATTAACCAAAGGCTCAGCGTTCCATGCCGGAACCACACTAGGGACTAAAGCAATCCTGCGGTGTTTTGGACAGCTCACAAGAAAGCGACTTGAAGAAAGGAGCTCGGGGCACTGTCATTCACAAACCTACAGAGTTATAAATGACAGCTATCGTCCAAACATATATTGAAGTAAGGTTGCCAAGAGGACTTGAAAGCGGGGCGGAATTGCAGGAAACCGATTTCAGGAGGTAGACTGGAATTGCATGTAAAGCATAGGAAAAGAGGCAGAACGTCCACAATGATGCACTTTGCCAAAAAGGGCGTATGCGTTTCTTCCTGAATATATTCAGGAAAAAACGCATACGCCCTTTTTGGCCAACCAAGCAAGGTTGCAAAGGAAATCTGCACTACAATGAAGTCTCACTGCCCCCCGGTCAAAAGGGCCATCTGAAAAAAGTGTAAAATCCAGAAAGGCAGGACAGGCCATGGAGAACTGGGAGCCTTGTTATGCTGATGGGCGGGCTGTAAATTGCCAACAGCCACTCTGGAGAAGTGTATGGTGTTTCCTGAAACATCTAAAAAACAAAGCAACAGAGCCTAGGGCACTTTCACTTATGGTCCTATAGCTTAGGGAAATTAAAATAAAAAAGACACAGCCACCCCAAAGTTTGGGTCGGCTCTGTTTACAAGAACCTCGTTTACGGTACAAGTTCAATATCACAGAAAGCGAAAAATGGATAAAGACTTTGTGCTACTTACGTAGTATGCAATATCACTCAGCAATGAAATTTATGTCATCAGGCCCGTAGCAGCATAATCAGTGGAATCAGGTACAATGATTCTAAGTGAAATAAGTCACACAGAAAAAGAAACATCATAACATATCACTACTACACAGAATGTAAACTTGGCTACACAGGAATTGAATTACAAAACAGAACAGGGTCTCAAATGTAGAATACTAACTTATGCTTGCTTAAGGGGAAAGGTGAGTTGGGGTGCTGCATAAAACCAGAGATTGAAATTAGCACAGATACCGTTCCATAAGCCAAATATTTAATAGACAAGAGCTACTCCTTGCTCAACGATGTGGACTCAAGACGGCATATTAAAAGCCTTAGAATATACCTGACTAGTAAGAATCTTAAAACCTATGGATTGATCCAGGAGCAGGAAGATGGCGGAAGAGTAAGTTGCGGAGATCACCTTCCTCCCCACAGATACACCAGAAATACATCTACACGTGGAACAACTCCTACAGATCACCTACTGAAGGCTGGCAGAAGTCCTCAGACCTCCCAAAAGACAAGAAACTCCCCACGCACCTGGGTAGGGCAAAAGAAAAAAAGAATAAACAGAGACAAAAGGATAGGGACGGCACCTGCACCAGTGGGAGGGAGCTGTGAAGGAGGAAAAGTTTCCACACACTAGGAAGCCCCTTCGCGGGCGGAGAGTGCGGGAGGCGGAGGGGGGAGCTTCGAACCTGCGGAGGAGTGCACAGCAACGGGTGCGGAGGGCAAATCGGGGAGATTCCCGCACAGAGGATCGGTGCCGACCGGCACTCACCAGCCCAAGAGGCTTGTCTGCTCACCCGCCGGGGCGGGCGGGGCTGTGTGCTGAGGCTCTGAGGCTCGGGTTTCGGTTTCAGAGGGAGCGCAGGGAGAGGACTGGGGTTGGCGGCTTGAACATAGCCTGAAGGGGTTAGTGCACCACAGGTAGCTGGGAGGGAGTCCGGGGAAAAGTCTGCACCTGCCGAAGAGGCAAGAGACTTTTTCTTCCCTCTTTGTTTCCTGGTGCTTGAGGAGAGGGGTTTAAGAATGCTGCTTAAAGGAACTCCAGAGACGGGCGCGAGCCGCGGCTGAAAGTGTGGACCCCAGAGACGGGCATGAGCCGTGGCTGAAAGCGCGGACCCCAGAGACGGGCGCGAGCCGCGGCTGAAAGCGCGGACCCCAGAGACGGGCGCGAGCCGCGGCTGAAAGCGCGGACCCCAGAGACGGGCGCGAGCCGCGGCTGAAAGTGCGGACCCCAGAGACGGGCGCGAGCTGCTGCTGAGGGCGCGGACCCCAGAGACGGGCGCGAGCCGCGGCTGAGGGTGCGGACTCCAGAGACGGGCACAAGCCGCAACTGGAGGCGCGGACCCCAGAGGCGGGCGGGAGACGTTGGGGCTGCTGCTGCCACCACCAAGGGGCCTGTGTGTGAGCGCAGGTCACTCTCCACGCCCCTCTTCCGCGGAGCATGTGGAGCCCGCCACTGCCGGGTTCCCGGGATCCGGGGACGACTTCCCCGGGAGAGCGCACGGCAGGCCTCGGGCTGGTGCAGGGTCATGCCAGACTTTGCCGCCGCAGGCCCGCCCCGCATTCCATGCCCCTCCCTCCCCGCCAGCCTCAGTACGCCAGAACCCCCGAATCAGCGGCTCCTTTAACCCCGTCCTGTCTGAGCAAAAAACAGACGCCCTCCAGCGACCTACACGCAGAGGCAGGGCCAAATCCAAAACTGAGCCCCTGTGAGCTGTGAGAACAAAGAAGAGAAAGGGAAATCTCTCCCAGCAGCCTCAGAAGCAGCGGATTAAAGCTCCACAATCAACTTGATGTACCCTGCATCTGTGGAATACATGAATAGACAGCCAATCATCCCAAATTAAGGAGGTGGACTTTGGGAGCAAGATCTATGATTTTTTTCCCTATTCCTCTTTTTGTGAATGTGTATGTGTATGCTTCTGTATGAGATCTTGTCTGTATAGTCTTGCTTCCACCATTTGTCCTAGGGTTCTATCCCTTCATGGTTTTTTCTTAAAATTTTTTTCTTAATAATCAATTTTAATTTTAAGAATGTTATTATACTTTACCTTCGTCCTTTCTTTTTCTTTCTTTCTGTCCTTCCTTCCTTCCCTCCTTTAGACAATGAATCATCCCAAATTGAGGAGGTGGTCTCTGACAGCAAGATTTATGATTTTTCCCCCTTTACCTCTTTTAGTGAGGGTGTATGTGTACGCTTCTGTGTAAGATTTTGTCTGTATAGCTTTGCTTCCAACATTTCTCCTAAGGTTCTATCCGTCCCTTGTTTTTTTTCCTAAATAAGAATTTTTTAATTCAATAACTTTATTATACTTTATTTTAATTTTACTGTATCTTCTTTCTTTCTGTTTTTCCTTCTTTCCCTCCTTCCTTCCTTCCTCCCTCCCTCCCTCCCTCCCTCCTTTCGTTCCTTCTTGCCTTCTTTCCTTCGTTGCTTCTTTCTTTCTTTCTTCCTTCCTTCCTTCCCTCCTTTCCTTCTTTCTTTCCTCATACTTCTACTAATTCCCTCTACTTTTTCTCCCTTTTATTCTGAGCCGTGTGGATGAAAGGCTCTTGGTGCTCCAGCCAGGAGTCAGGGCTCTGCCTCTGAGGTAGGAGAGCCAACTTCAGGACACTGGTCCACAAGAGACCTCCCAGCTCCACATAATATCAAATGGCGAAAATCTCCCAGAGACCTCCATCTTAACACCAGCACCCAGCTTCACTCAACGACCAGCAAGCCACAGTGCTGGACAACCTGTGCCAAACAACTAGCAAAACAGGAACACAACCCCACCCATTAGCAGAGAGGCAGTCTAAAATCATAATAAGGCCACAGACACCCCAAAACACACCACCAGACGTGAACCTGCCCACTAGAGAGACAAGATCCAGCCTCATCCACCACAACACAGGCACTAGTCCCCTCCACCAGGAAGCCTACACAACCCACTGAACCAACCTTAGCCACTGGAGACAGACATCAAAAACAGGAGGAACTATGAACCTGCAGCCTGCAAAAAGGAGACCCCAAACACAGTAAGATAAGCAAAATGAGAAAACAGAAAAACACACAGCAGATAAAGGAGCAAGATAAAAATGCACCAGACCTAACAAATGAAGAGGAAATAGGCAGTCTACCTGAAAGAGAATTCAGAATAATGATAGTAAGGTTGATCCGAAATCTTGGAGATAGAATGGACAATAGATTGGACAAAATGCAAGAATCAGTTAACAAGGACCTAGAAGAACTAAAGATGAAACAAGCAACGATGAACAACACAATAAATGAAATTAAAAGTACTCTAGATGGGATCAATAGCAGAATAACTGAGGCAGAAGAACGGATAAGTGACCTGGAAGATAAAATAGTGGAAATAATTACTGCAGAGCAGAATAAAGAAAAAAGAATGAAAAGAACTGAGGACAGTCTCAGAGACCTCTGGGACAACATTAAACGTACCAACATTCGAATTATAGGGGTTCCAGAAGAAGAAGAGAAAAAGAAAGGGACTGAGAAAATATTTGAAGAGATTATAGTTGAAAACTTCCCTAATATGGGAAAGGAAATAGTTAATCAAGTCCAGGAAGCACAGAGAGTCCCATACAGGATAAATCCAAGGAGAAATACGCCAAGACACATATTAATCAAACTGTCAAAAATTAAATACAAAGAAAACATATTAAAAGCAGCAAGGGAAAAACAACAAATAACACACAAGGGAATCCCCATAAGGTTAACAGCTGATCTTTCAGCAGAAACTCTGCAAGCCAGAAGGGAGTGGCAGGACATATTGAAAGTGTTGAAGGAGAAGAACCTGCAACCAAGATTACTCTACCCAGCAAGGATCTCATTCAGATTTGACGGAGAAATTAAAAACTTTAGAGACAAGCAAAAGCTGAGAGAGTTCAGCACCACCAAACCAGCTCTACAACAACTGCTAAAGGAACTTCTCTAGGCAAGAAACACAAAAGAAGGAAAAGACCTACAATAACAAACCCAAAACAATTAAGAAAATGGGAACGGGAACACACATATCGATAATTACCTTAAATGTAAATGGACTAAATGCTCCCACCAAAAGACACAGATTGGCTGAATGGATACAAAAACAAGACCCATATATTTGCTGTCTACAAGAGACCCATTTCAGACCTAGAGACACATACAGACTGAAAGTAAGGGGATGGAAAAAGGTATTTCATGCAAATGGAAACCAAAAGAAAGCTGGAGTAGCAATTCTCATATCAGACAAAATAGACTTTAAAACAAAGACTATTAGAAGAGACAAAGAAGGACACTACATAATGATCAAGGGATCGATCCAAGAGGAAGATATAACAATTGTAAATATTTATGCACCCAACATAGGTGCACCTCAATACATAAGGCAAATACTGACAACCATAAAAGGGGAAATCGACAGTAACACATTCATAGTAGGGGACTTTAACACCCCACTTTCACCAATGGACAGATCATCCAAAATGAAAATAAATAAGGAAACACAAGCTTTAAAAGATACATTAAATGAGATGGAGTTAATTGATATTTATAGGACATTCCATCCAAAAACAACAGAATACACATTTTTCTCAAGTGCTCATGGAACATTCTCCAGGATAGATCATATCTTGGGTCACAAATCAAGCCTTGGTAAATTTAAGAAAATTGAAATTGTATCAAGTATCTTTTCCGACCACAACGCTATGAGACTCGATATCAATCACAGGAGAAGATCTGTAAAAAATACAAACACATGGAGGCTAAACAATACACTACTTAATAACGAAGTGATCACTGAAGAAATCAAAGGGGAAATCAAAAAATACCTAGAAACAAATGACAATGGAGACACGACGACTCAAAATCTATGGGATGCAGCAAAAGCAGTTCTAAGAGGGAAGTTTATAGCAATACAATCTTACCTTAAGAAACAGGAAACATCTCGAATAAACAACCTAACCTTGCACCTAAAGCAATTAGAGAAAGAAGAACAAAAAAACCCCAAAGTTAGCAGGAGGAAAGAAATCATAAAAATCAGATCAGAAATAAATGAAAAAGAAATGAAGGAAACGATAGCAAAGATCAATAAAACTAAAAGCTGGTTCTTTGAAAGGATAAACAAAATTGATAAACCATTAGCCAGACTCATCAAGAAAAAAAGGGAGAAGACTCAAATCAATAGAATTAGAAATGAAAAAGGAGAAGTAACGACTGACACTGCAGAAATACAAAAGATCATGAGAGATTACTACAAGCAACTTTATGCCAATAAAATGGACAACCTGGAAGAAATGGACAAATTCTTAGAAAGGCACAACCTGCCAAGACTGAATCAGGAAGAAATAGAAAATATGAACAGACCAATCACAAGCACTGAAATTGAAACTGTGATTAAAAATCTTCCAACAAGCAAAAGCCCAGGACCAGATGGCTTCACAGGCGAATTCTATCAAACATTTAGAGAAGAGCTATCACCTATCCTTCTCAGACTCTTCCAAAATATAGCAGAGGGAGGAACACTCCCCAACTCATTCTACGAGGCCACCATCACCCTGATACCAAAACCAGACAAGGATGTCACAAAGAAAGAAAACTACAGGCCAATATCACTGATGAACATAGATGCAAAGATCCTCAACAAAATACTAGCAAACAGAATCCAACAGCACATTAAATGGATCATACACCATGATCAAGTGGGGTTTATTCCAGGAATGCAAGGATTCTTCAATATACGCAAATCAATCAACGTGATACACCATATTAACAAATTGAAGGAGAAAAACCATATGATCATCTCAATAGATGCAGAGAAAGCTTCTGACAAAATTCAACACCCATTTATGATAAAAACCCTGCAGAAAGTAGGCATAGAGGGAACTTTCCTCAACATAATAAAGGCCATATATGACAAACCCACAGCCAACATCGTCCTCAATGGTGAAAAACTGAAAGCATTTCCACTAAGATCAGGAACAAGACAAGGTTGCCCACTCTCACCACTCTTATTCAACATAGTTTTGGAAGTTTTAGCCACAGCAATCAGAGAAGAAAAGGAAATAAAAGGAATCCAAATCGGAAAAGAAGAACTAAAGCTGTCACTGTTTGCAGATGACATGATACTATACATACAGAATCCTAAAGATGCTACCAGAAAACTACTAGAGCTAATCAATGAATTTGGTAAAGTGGCAGGATACAAAATTAATGCACAGAAATCTCTGGCATTCCTATATACTAATGATGAAAAATCTGAAAGTGAAATCAAGAAAACACTCCCATTTACCACTGCAACAAAAAGAATAAAATACCTAGGAATAAACCTACCTAAGGAGACAAAAGACCTGTATGCAGAAAATTATAAGACACTGATGAAAGAAATTAAAAATGATGCAAATAGATGGAGAGATATACCATGTTCTTGGATTGGAAGAATCAACATTGTGAAAATGACTCTACTACCCAAAGCAATCTACAGATTCAATGCAATCCCTATGAAACTACCAGTGGCATTTTTCACAGAACTAGAACAAAAAATCTCACAATTTGTATGGAAACACAAAAGACCCCGAATAGCCAAAGCAATCTTGAGAACGAAAAATGGAGCTGGAGGAATCAGGCTTCCTGACTTCAGACTATACTACAAAGCTTCAGTAATCAAGACAGTATGGTACTGGCACAAAAACAGAAATATAGATCAATGGAACAGGATAGAAAACCCAGAGATAAACCCACGCACATATGGTCACCTTATCTTTGACAAAGGAGGCAGAAATGTACAGTGGAGAAAGGACAGCCTATTCAATAAGTGGTGCTGGGAAAACTGGACAGCTACATGTAAAAGTATGAGATTAGATCACTCCCTAACACCATACACAAAAATAAGCTCAAAATGGATTAAAGACCTAAATGTAAGGCCAGAAACTATCAAACTCTTAGAGGAAAACATAGGCAGAACACTCTATGACATAAATCACAGCAAGATCCTTTTTGACCCACCTCCTAGAGAAATGGAAATAAAAACAAAAGTAAACAAATGGGACCTAATGAAACTTAAAAGCTTTTGCGCAGCAAAGGAAACCATAAAGAAGACCAAAAGACAACCCTCAGAATGGGAGAAAATATTTGCAAATGAAGCAACTGACAAAGGATTGATCTCCAAAATTTATAAGCAGCTCATGCAGCTTAATAACAAAAGAACAAACAACCCAATCCAAAAATGGGCAGAAGACCTAAATAGACATTTCTCCAAAGAAGATATACAGAGTGCCAACAAACACATGAAAGAATGCTCAACGTCACTAATCATTAGAGAAATGCAAATCAAAACTACAATGAGATATCATCTCACACCAGTCAGAATGGCCATCATCAAAAAATCTAGAAACAATAAATGCTGGAGAGGGTGTGGAGAAAAGGGAACCCTCTTACACTGTTGGTGGGAATGTAAATTGATACAGCCACTGTGGAGAACAGTATGGAGGTTCCTTAAAAAGCTACAAATAGAACTACCATATGACCCAGCAATCCCACTACTGGGCATATACCGTGAGAAAACCATAATTCAAAAAGAGTCATGTACCAAACTGTTCAATTGCAGCTCTATTTACAATAGCCCGGAGATGGAAACAACCTAAGTGTCCATCATCGGATGAATGGATAAAGAAGATGTGGCACATATATACAATGGAATATTACTCAGCCATAAAAAGAGACGAAATTGAGCTATTTGTAATCAGGTGGATAGACCTAGAGTCTGTCATACAGAGTGAAGTAAGTCAGAGAGAGACAAATACCGTATGCTAACACATATATATGGAATTTAAGAAAAAAAAAAGTCATGAAAAACCTAGGGGTGAAACAGGAATAAAGACACAGACTTACTAGAGAATGGACTTGAGGCTATGGGGAGGGGGAAGGGTAAACGGTGACAAAGCAATAAAGAGACATGGACATGTATACACTACCAAACGTAAGGTAGATAGCTAGTGGGAAGCAGCCGAATAGCACAGGGAGATCAGCTCGGTGCTTTGTGACCGCCTGGAGGGGTGGGATAGGGAGGGTGGGAGGGAGGGTGACACAAGCGGGAAGAGATATGGGAACATATGTATATATATAACTGATTCATTTTGTTGTGAAGCTGAAACTAACATACCACTGTAAAGCAATTATGCTCCAATAAAGATGTTTAAAAAAAAAAAAAAGGGCCATATGAAAAATGTGTAAAATCCAGAAAGGCAGGACAGGCCATGGAGAACTGGGATCCTTGTTATGCTGATGGGCGGGATGTAAATTGCCAACAGCCACTCTGGAGAAGTGTATGGTGTTTCCTGAAACATCCAAAAAACCAAGCAACAGAGCTTAGGGCACTTCCACTTATGGTCCTATAGCTTAGGGAAATTAAAATCAAAAAGACACAGCCACCTAAAAATTTGGGACGGCTCTGTTTACAAGAACCTCATTTACGGTACAAGTTCAATATCACAGAAAGCGAAAAATGGATAAAGAAGTTGTGGTACTTACGTACAATGCAATATCACTCAGCAATGAAATCTATGTCATCAGGCCCGTAGCAGCATAATGAATGGATTCAGGTACGATGATTCTAAGTGAAATAAGTCACACAGAAAAAGAAACATCATAAGATATCACTACTACACGGAATGTAAACTTGGCTACAAAGGAACTGAATTACAAAACAGAACAGGGTCTCAAATGTAGGAAAACTACTTATGCTTGCTTAAGGGGAAAGGTGAGTTGGGGTGCTGCATAAAACCAGAGATTGAAATTAGCACAGATACCGTTCCATAAGCCAAATATGTAATAGACTAGAGCTACTCCTTGCTCAACGAAGTGGACTCAACACCCCATATTAAACGCCTAAGAATATACCTGACTAGTAAGAATCTTAAAACCTATGGATTTATATGTCCCCGAACGAGAATCAAGTGTGTGTACAGCGGCATATGCACAGTAGTGCTAGGATTGTTGACGTTTGGTGAGCAAATGCAGACCCTTTGAAGTCATATTGCATGGTACCCATTCCATGGGTCTCAACTCTCCAGGTTTAAGGGATTCTTCCTTCAGCTAAAACATGCATGTGGAACCCAGAGTATGATCCACCGTGTGATCGGGAAACGTGTTCAAATGTGTCTCAGTTTTCGTCCCCTGGTACTTGGGTGCAACATTCCAGACGCTTTACTAACACTCTCCCCACCTTGAGAGTCAGTGCCTTTAACCTCCTGTTTGGCCCAGTTTGCAATTTCTGCAGAAGATGAACAGGAATAGAGAGAACAAATGTGAGACTAGCTGGAGGTGTCTGGACGGGCAAATTTAACTCTCATTTCCCACCAGGAAGAGGAATTAACCAAAAGCTCAGTGTGCCGTGCCGGAGCCACACTAGGGCCTGAAGCAATCCTTCCGGTGTTGCGGCCTGCTTACAAGAAAGCGAGTTGAAGAAAGGAGCTCAGGGGCACTGTCATTCACAAACATGCAGAGTTATAAATGACAGCTATCGTCCAAAAATATATTGAAGTAAGGCTGCCAAGAGGACTTGAAAGCGGGGCAGAATTGCAGGAAACCGATTTCAGGAGGTAGACTGGAATTGCATGTAAAGCATACGAAAAGCGGCAGAACGTTCACAATGATGCACTTGGCCAAAAAGGGCGTATGCGTTTTTTCCTGAATATATTCAGGAAAAAACGCATACGCACTTTTTGGGCAACCAAGCAAGCTTGCAAAGGAAATCTGCACTACAATGAAGTCTCACTGCCCCCCGGTCAAAAGGGCCATCTGAAAAATCTGTAAAATCCAGAAAGGCAGGACAGGCCATGGAGAACTGGGAGCCTTGTCATGCTGATGGGTGGGATGTAAATTGCCAACAGCCACTCTGGAGAAGTGTATGGTGTTTCCTGAAACATCGAAAAAACAAAGCAACAAAGCCTAGGTCACTTCCGCTCATGGTGCTATAGTTTAGGGAAATTAAAACCAAAAAGACACAGCCACCCCAAAGTTTGGGACGGCTCTGTTTACAAGAACCTCATTTACGGTACAAGTTCAACATCACAGAAAGCGAAAAATGGATAAAGAAGTTGTGGTACTTACGTACAATGCAATATCACTCAGCAATGAAATCTATGTCATCAGGCCCATAGCAGCATAATGAGTGGATTCAGGTATGATGATTCTAAGTGAAATAAGTCACACAGAAAAAGAAAAATCATAAGGTATCACTACTACACGGAATGTAAACTTGGCTACACAGGAACTGAATTACAAAACAGAACAGGGTCTCAAATGTAGAAAACCAACATATGCTTGCTTCAGGGGAAAGGTGAGTTTGGGTCCTGCATAAAAGCAGAGATTGAAATGAGCACAGATACCATTCCATAAGCCAAATATGTAATAGACAAGAGCTACTGCTTGCTCAAGGAAGTGGACTGAACACCCCATATTAAACGCCTAAGAATATACCTGACTAGTAAGTATCTTAAAACCTATGGATTTATATGTCTCCAAAAGAGAATCAAGCATGTGTACAGCGGCATAAGCGCAGCAGTAATAGAATTCGTGAGGTACAGTGAGCGAATGCACACCCTTTGAAGTCATATTGCATGGTACCCATTCCATGGGTCTCAACTCTCTAGCTTTAAGGGATTCTTCCTTCAGCTAAAACATGCATGTGGAACCCAGAGCATGATCCACCGTGTGATCGGGAAACGTGTTCAAATGTGTCTCAGTTTTCGTCCCCTGGTACTCGGGTGCAACATTCCAGACGCTTTACTAACACTCTACCCACTTGGAGAGTCAGTGCCTTTAACAACTTGTTTGGCCCAGTTTGCAATTTCTGCGTAAGATGAACAGGAATAGGGAGAACCAATGAGAGACTAGATGGAGGTGTCTAGAGGGGCAAATTTAACTCTCATATCCCACCAGGAAGAGGAATTAAACAAAGGCTCAGCATGCCGTGCCAAAACCACACTAGGGCCTTAAGCAATGCTGCGGTTTTGCGGCCAGCTCACAAGAAAGCGAGTTGAAGAAAGGAGCTCAGGGGCACTGTCATTCACAAACCTGCAGAGTTATAAATGACAGCTATCGTCCAAAAATATATTGAAGTAAGGCTGCCAAGAGGACTTGAAAGCGGGGCAGCATTGCAGGAAACCGATTTCAGGAGGTAGACTGGAACTGCATGTAAAGCATAGGAACAGAGTCAGAACGTCCACAATGATGCACTTGGCCAAAAAGGGCGTATGCGTTTTGTCCTGAATATATTCAGGACAAAATGCATACGCCCTTTTTGGCCAACCAAGCAAGCTTGCAAATGAAATCTGCACTACAAAGAAGTCTCACTGCCCCCTGGTCAAAAGGGCCATGTGAAAAAAGTGTAAAATCCAGAAAGGCAGGACAGGCCATGGAGAACTGGGAGCCTTGTTATGCTGATGGGCGGGCTGTAAATTGCCAACAGCCACTCTGGAGAAGTGTATGGTGTTTCCTGAAACATCTACGAAACAAAGCAACAGAGCCTAGGGCACTTCCACTTATGGTCCTATAGCTTAGGGAAATTAAAATCAAAAAGACACAGCCACCCCAAAGTTTGGGACGGCTCTGTTTACAAGAACCTCGTTTACGGTACAAGTTCAATATCACAGAAAGCGAAAAATGGATAAAGAAGTTGTGGTACTTACGTACAATGCAATATCACTCAGCAATGAAATCTATGTCATGAGGCCCGTAGCAGCATAATGAGTGGATTCAGGTACGATGATTCTAAGTGAAATAAGTCACACAGAAAAAGAAACATCATAAGATATCACTACTACACGGAATGTAAACTTGGCTACACAAGAACTGAATTACAAAACAGAACAGGGTCTCAAATGTAGAAAACCAACTTATGCTTGCTTAAGGGGAAAGGTGAGTTTGGGTGCTGCATAAAACCAGAGATTGAAATTAGCACAGATACCGTTCCATAAGCCAAATATGTAATAGACAAGAGCTACTCCTTGCTCAACGAAGTGGACTCAATACCCCATATTAAACGGCTAAGAATATACCTGACTAGTAAGAATCTTAAAACCTATGGATTTATATGTCTCCGAAAGAGAATCAAGCGTGTGTACAGTGGCATAAACGCAGCAGTGATAGGATTGGTGAGGTTCGGTGAGCAAATGCAGACCCTTTGAAGTCATATTGCATGCTACCCATTCCATGGGTCTCAACTCTCCAGGTGTAAGGGATTCTTCCTTCAGCTAAAACATGCATGTGGAACCCAGAGTATGATCCACCGTGGAATCGGGAAACGTGTTCAAATGTGTCTCAGTTTTCGTCCCCTGGTACTCGAGTGCAACATTCCAGACGCTTTACTAACACTCTCCCCACTTGGAGAGTCAGTGCCTTTAACCTCCTGTTTGGCCCAGTTTGCAATTTCTGCGGAAAATGAACAGGAATAGGGAGAACCAATGAGAGACTAGCTGGAGGTGTCTGGACGGGCAAATTTAACTCTCATTTCCCACCAGGAAGAGGAATTAACCAAAGGCTCAGCGTTCCATGCCGGAACCACACTAGGGACTAAAGCAATCCTGCGGTGTTTTGGCCAGCTCACAAGAAAGCGACTTGAAGAAAGGAGCTCGGGGCACTGTCATTCACAAACCTGCAGAGTTATAAATGACAGCTATCGTCCAAACATATATTGAAGTAAGGTTGCCAAGAGGACTTGAAAGCGGGGCGGAATTGCAGGAAACCGATTTCAGGAGGTAGACTGGAATTGCATGTAAAGCATAGGAAAAGAGGCAGAACGTCCACAATGATGCACTTGGCCAAAAAGGGCGTATGCGTTTCTTCCTGAATATATTCAGGAAAAAACGCATACGCCCTTTTTGGCCAACCAAGCAAGGTTGCAAAGGAAATCTGCACTACAATGAAGTCTCACTGCCCCCCGGTCAAAAGGGCCATCTGAAAAAAGTGTAAAATCCAGAAAGGCAGGACAGGCCATGGAGAACTGGGAGCCTTGTTATGCTGATGGGCGGGCTGTAAATTGCCAACAGCCACTCTGGAGAAGTGTATGGTGTTTCCTGAAACATCTAAAAAACAAAGCAACAGAGCCTAGGGCACTTTCACTTATGGTCCTATAGCTTAGGGAAATTAAAATAAAAAAGACACAGCCACCCCAAAGTTTGGGTCGGCTCTGTTTACAAGAACCTCGTTTACGGTACAAGTTCAATATCACAGAAAGCGAAAAATGGATAAAGACTTTGTGCTACTTACGTAGTATGCAATATCACTCAGCAATGAAATTTATGTCATCAGGCCCGTAGCAGCATAATCAGTGGAATCAGGTACAATGATTCTAAGTGAAATAAGTCACACAGAAAAAGAAACATCATAACATATCACTACTACACAGAATGTAAACTTGGCTACACAGGAACTGAATTACAAAACAGAACAGGGTCTCAAATGTAGAATACTAACTTATGCTTGCTTAAGGGGAAAGGTGAGTTGGGGTGCTGCATAAAACCAGAGATTGAAATTAGCACAGATACCGTTCCATAAGCCAAATATTTAATAGACAAGAGCTACTCCTTGCTCAACGATGTGGACTCAAGACGGCATATTAAAAGCCTTAGAATATACCTGACTAGTAAGAATCTTAAAACCTATGGATTGATCCAGGAGCAGGAAGATGGCGGAAGAGTAAGCTGCGGAGATCACCTTCCTCCCCACAGATACACCAGAAATACATCTACACGTGGAACAACTCCTACAGATCACCTACTGAAGGCTGGCAGAAGTCCTCAGACCTCCCAAAAGACAAGAAACTCCCCACGCACCTGGGTAGGGCAAAAGAAAAAAAGAATAAACAGAGACAAAAGGATAGGGACGGCACCTGCACCAGTGGGAGGGAGCTGTGAAGGAGGAAAAGTTTCCACACACTAGGAAGCCCCTTCGCGGGCGGAGAGTGCGGGAGGCGGAGGGGGGAGCTTCGAACCTGCGGAGGAGTGCACAGCAACGGGTGCGGAGGGCAAATCGGGGAGATTCCCGCACAGAGGATCGGTGCCGACCGGCACTCACCAGCCCAAGAGGCTTGTCTGCTCACCCGCCGGGGCGGGCGGGGCTGTGTGCTGAGGCTCTGAGGCTCGGGTTTCGGTTTCAGAGGGAGCGCAGGGAGAGGACTGGGGTTGGCGGCTTGAACATAGCCTGAAGGGGTTAGTGCACCACAGGTAGCTGGGAGGGAGTCCGGGGAAAAGTCTGCACCTGCCGAAGAGGCAAGAGACTTTTTCTTCCCTCTTTGTTTCCTGGTGCTTGAGGAGAGGGGTTTAAGAATGCTGCTTAAAGGAACTCCAGAGACGGGCGCGAGCCGCGGCTGAAAGTGTGGACCCCAGAGACGGGCATGAGCCGCGGCTGAAAGCGCAGACCCCAGAGACGGGCGCGAGCCGCGGCTGAAAGCGCGGACCCCAGAGACGGGCGCGAGCCGCGGCTGAAAGCGCGGACCCCAGAGACGGGCGCGAGCCGCGGCTGAAAGTGCGGACCCCAGAGACGGGCGCGAGCTGCTGCTGAGGGCGCGGACCCCAGAGACGGGCGCGAGCCGCGGCTGAGGGTGCGGACTCCAGAGACGGGCACAAGCCGCAGCTGGAGGCGCGGACCCCAGAGGCGGGCGGGAGACGTTGGGGCTGCTGCTGCCACCACCAAGGGGCCTGTGTGTGAGTGCAGGTCACTCTCCACGCCCCTCTTCCGCGGAGCATGTGGAGCCCGCCACTGCCGGGTTCCCGGGATCCGGGGACGACTTCCCCGGGAGAGCGCACGGCAGGCCTCGGGCTGGTGCAGGGTCATGCCAGACTTTGCCGCCGCAGGCCCGCCCCGCATTCCATGCCCCTCCCTCCCCGCCAGCCTCAGTACGCCAGAACCCCCGAATCAGCGGCTCCTTTAACCCCGTCCTGTCTGAGCAAAAAACAGACGCCCTCCAGCGACCTACACGCAGAGGCAGGGCCAAATCCAAAACTGAGCCCCTGTGAGCTGTGAGAACAAAGAAGAGAAAGGGAAATCTCTCCCAGCAGCCTCAGAAGCAGCGGATTAAAGCTCCACAATCAACTTGATGTACCCTGCATCTGTGGAATACATGAATAGACAGCCAATCATCCCAAATTAAGGAGGTGGACTTTGGGAGCAAGATCTATGATTTTTTTCCCTATTCCTCTTTTTGTGAATGTGTATGTGTATGCTTCTGTATGAGATCTTGTCTGTATAGTCTTGCTTCCACCATTTGTCCTAGGGTTCTATCCCTTCATGGTTTTTTCTTAAAATTTTTTTCTTAATAATCAATTTTAATTTTAAGAACGTTATTATACTTTACCTTCGTCCTTTCTTTTTCTTTCTTTCTTTCCTTCCTTCCTTCCCTCCTTTAGACAATGAATCATCCCAAATTGAGGAGGTGGTCTCTGACAGCAAGATTTATGATTTTTCCCCCTTTACCTCTTTTAGTGAGGGTGTATGTGTACGCTTCTGTGTAAGATTTTGTCTGTATAGCTTTGCTTCCAACATTTCTCCTAAGGTTCTATCCGTCCCTTGTTTTTTTTCCTAAATAAGAATTTTTTAATTCAATAACTTTATTATACTTTATTTTAATTTTACTGTATCTTCTTTCTTTCTGTTTTTCCTTCTTTCCCTCCTTCCTTCCTTCCTCCCTCCCTCCCTCCCTCCCTCCTTTCGTTCCTTCTTGCCTTCTTTCCTTCGTTGCTTCTTTCTTTCTTTCTTCCTTCCTTCCTTCCCTCCTTCCTTCCCTCCTTTCCTTCTTTCTTTCCTCATACTTCTACTAATTCCCTCTACTTTTTCTCCCTTTTATTCTGAGCCGTGTGGATGAAAGGCTCTTGGTGCTCCAGCCAGGAGTCAGGGCTCTGCCTCTGAGGTAGGAGAGCCAACTTCAGGACACTGGTCCACAAGAGACCTCCCAGCTCCACATAATATCAAATGGCGAAAATCTCCCAGAGACCTCCATCTTAACACCAGCACCCAGCTTCACTCAACGACCAGCAAGCCACAGTGCTGGACAACCTGTGCCAAACAACTAGCAAAACAGGAACACAACCCCACCCATTAGCAGAGAGGCAGTCTAAAATCATAATAAGGCCACAGACACCCCAAAACACACCACCAGACGTGAACCTGCCCACTAGAGAGACAAGATCCAGCCTCATCCACCACAACACAGGCACTAGTCCCCTCCACCAGGAAGCCTACACAACCCACTGAACCAACCTTAGCCACTGGAGACAGACATCAAAAACAGGAGGAACTATGAACCTGCAGCCTGCAAAAAGGAGACCCCAAACACAGTAAGATAAGCAAAATGAGAAAACAGAAAAACACACAGCAGATAAAGGAGCAAGATAAAAATGCACCAGACCTAACAAATGAAGAGGAAATAGGCAGTCTACCTGAAAGAGAATTCAGAATAATGATAGTAAGGTTGATCCGAAATCTTGGAGATAGAATGGACAATAGATTGGACAAAATGCAAGAATCAGTTAACAAGGACCTAGAAGAACTAAAGATGAAACAAGCAACGATGAACAACACAATAAATGAAATTAAAAGTACTCTAGATGGGATCAATAGCAGAATAACTGAGGCAGAAGAACGGATAAGTGACCTGGAAGATAAAATAGTGGAAATAATTACTGCAGAGCAGAATAAAGAAAAAAGAATGAAAAGAACTGAGGACAGTCTCAGAGACCTCTGGGACAACATTAAACGTACCAACATTCGAATTATAGGGGTTCCAGAAGAAGAAGAGAAAAAGAAAGGGACTGAGAAAATATTTGAAGAGATTATAGTTGAAAACTTCCCTAATATGGGAAAGGAAATAGTTAATCAAGTCCAGGAAGCACAGAGAGTCCCATACAGGATAAATCCAAGGAGAAATACGCCAAGACACATATTAATCAAACTGTCAAAAATTAAATACAAAGAAAACATATTAAAAGCAGCAAGGGAAAAACAACAAATAACACACAAGGGAATCCCCATAAGGTTAACAGCTGATCTTTCAGCAGAAACTCTGCAAGCCAGAAGGGAGTGGCAGGACATATTGAAAGTGTTGAAGGAGAAGAACCTGCAACCAAGATTACTCTACCCAGCAAGGATCTCATTCAGATTTGACGGAGAAATTAAAAACTTTAGAGACAAGCAAAAGCTGAGAGAGTTCAGCACCACCAAACCAGCTCTACAACAACTGCTAAAGGAACTTCTCTAGGCAAGAAACACAAAAGAAGGAAAAGACCTACAATAACAAACCCAAAACAATTAAGAAAATGGGAACGGGAACACACATATCGATAATTACCTTAAATGTAAATGGACTAAATGCTCCCACCAAAAGACACAGATTGGCTGAATGGATACAAAAACAAGACCCATATATTTGCTGTCTACAAGAGACCCATTTCAGACCTAGAGACACATACAGACTGAAAGTAAGGGGATGGAAAAAGGTATTTCATGCAAATGGAAACCAAAAGAAAGCTGGAGTAGCAATTCTCATATCAGACAAAATAGACTTTAAAACAAAGACTATTAGAAGAGACAAAGAAGGACACTACATAATGATCAAGGGATCGATCCAAGAGGAAGATATAACAATTGTAAATATTTATGCACCCAACATAGGTGCACCTCAATACATAAGGCAAATACTGACAACCATAAAAGGGGAAATCGACAGTAACACATTCATAGTAGGGGACTTTAACACCCCACTTTCACCAATGGACAGATCATCCAAAATGAAAATAAATAAGGAAACACAAGCTTTAAAAGATACATTAAATGAGATGGAGTTAATTGATATTTATAGGACATTCCATCCAAAAACAACAGAATACACATTTTTCTCAAGTGCTCATGGAACATTCTCCAGGATAGATCATATCTTGGGTCACAAATCAAGCCTTGGTAAATTTAAGAAAATTGAAATTGTATCAAGTATCTTTTCCGACCACAACGCTATGAGACTCGATATCAATCACAGGAGAAGATCTGTAAAAAATACAAACACATGGAGGCTAAACAATACACTACTTAATAACGAAGTGATCACTGAAGAAATCAAAGGGGAAATCAAAAAATACCTAGAAACAAATGACAATGGAGACACGACGACTCAAAATCTATGGGATGCAGCAAAAGCAGTTCTAAGAGGGAAGTTTATAGCAATACAATCTTACCTTAAGAAACAGGAAACATCTCGAATAAACAACCTAACCTTGCACCTAAAGCAATTAGAGAAAGAAGAACAAAAAAACCCCAAAGTTAGCAGGAGGAAAGAAATCATAAAAATCAGATCAGAAATAAATGAAAAAGAAATGAAGGAAACGATAGCAAAGATCAATAAAACTAAAAGCTGGTTCTTTGAAAGGATAAACAAAATTGATAAACCATTAGCCAGACTCATCAAGAAAAAAAGGGAGAAGACTCAAATCAATAGAATTAGAAATGAAAAAGGAGAAGTAACGACTGACACTGCAGAAATACAAAAGATCATGAGAGATTACTACAAGCAACTTTATGCCAATAAAATGGACAACCTGGAAGAAATGGACAAATTCTTAGAAAGGCACAACCTGCCAAGACTGAATCAGGAAGAAATAGAAAATATGAACAGACCAATCACAAGCACTGAAATTGAAACTGTGATTAAAAATCTTCCAACAAGCAAAAGCCCAGGACCAGATGGCTTCACAGGCGAATTCTATCAAACATTTAGAGAAGAGCTATCACCTATCCTTCTCAGACTCTTCCAAAATATAGCAGAGGGAGGAACACTCCCCAACTCATTCTACGAGGCCACCATCACCCTGATACCAAAACCAGACAAGGATGTCACAAAGAAAGAAAACTACAGGCCAATATCACTGATGAACATAGATGCAAAGATCCTCAACAAAATACTAGCAAACAGAATCCAACAGCACATTAAATGGATCATACACCATGATCAAGTGGGGTTTATTCCAGGAATGCAAGGATTCTTCAATATACGCAAATCAATCAACGTGATACACCATATTAACAAATTGAAGGAGAAAAACCATATGATCATCTCAATAGATGCAGAGAAAGCTTCTGACAAAATTCAACACCCATTTATGATAAAAACCCTGCAGAAAGTAGGCATAGAGGGAACTTTCCTCAACATAATAAAGGCCATATATGACAAACCCACAGCCAACATCGTCCTCAATGGTGAAAAACTGAAAGCATTTCCACTAAGATCAGGAACAAGACAAGGTTGCCCACTCTCACCACTCTTATTCAACATAGTTTTGGAAGTTTTAGCCACAGCAATCAGAGAAGAAAAGGAAATAAAAGGAATCCAAATCGGAAAAGAAGAACTAAAGCTGTCACTGTTTGCAGATGACATGATACTATACATACAGAATCCTAAAGATGCTACCAGAAAACTACTAGAGCTAATCAATGAATTTGGTAAAGTGGCAGGATACAAAATTAATGCACAGAAATCTCTGGCATTCCTATATACTAATGATGAAAAATCTGAAAGTGAAATCAAGAAAACACTCCCATTTACCACTGCAACAAAAAGAATAAAATACCTAGGAATAAACCTACCTAAGGAGACAAAAGACCTGTATGCAGAAAATTATAAGACACTGATGAAAGAAATTAAAAATGATGCAAATAGATGGAGAGATATACCATGTTCTTGGATTGGAAGAATCAACATTGTGAAAATGACTCTACTACCCAAAGCAATCTACAGATTCAATGCAATCCCTATGAAACTACCAGTGGCATTTTTCACAGAACTAGAACAAAAAATCTCACAATTTGTATGGAAACACAAAAGACCCCGAATAGCCAAAGCAATCTTGAGAACGAAAAATGGAGCTGGAGGAATCAGGCTTCCTGACTTCAGACTATACTACAAAGCTTCAGTAATCAAGACAGTATGGTACTGGCACAAAAACAGAAATATAGATCAATGGAACAGGATAGAAAACCCAGAGATAAACCCACGCACATATGGTCACCTTATCTTTGACAAAGGAGGCAGAAATGTACAGTGGAGAAAGGACAGCCTATTCAATAAGTGGTGCTGGGAAAACTGGACAGCTACATGTAAAAGTATGAGATTAGATCACTCCCTAACACCATACACAAAAATAAGCTCAAAATGGATTAAAGACCTAAATGTAAGGCCAGAAACTATCAAACTCTTAGAGGAAAACATAGGCAGAACACTCTATGACATAAATCACAGCAAGATCCTTTTTGACCCACCTCCTAGAGAAATGGAAATAAAAACAAAAGTAAACAAATGGGACCTAATGAAACTTAAAAGCTTTTGCGCAGCAAAGGAAACCATAAAGAAGACCAAAAGACAACCCTCAGAATGGGAGAAAATATTTGCAAATGAAGCAACTGACAAAGGATTGATCTCCAAAATTTATAAGCAGCTCATGCAGCTTAATAACAAAAGAACAAACAACCCAATCCAAAAATGGGCAGAAGACCTAAATAGACATTTCTCCAAAGAAGATATACAGAGTGCCAACAAACACATGAAAGAATGCTCAACATCACTAATCATTAGAGAAATGCAAATCAAAACTACAATGAGATATCATCTCACACCAGTCAGAATGGCCATCATCAAAAAATCTAGAAACAATAAATGCTGGAGAGGGTGTGGAGAAAAGGGAACCCTCTTACACTGTTGGTGGGAATGTAAATTGATACAGCCACTGTGGAGAACAGTATGGAGGTTCCTTAAAAAGCTACAAATAGAACTACCATATGACCCAGCAATCCCACTACTGGGCATATACCGTGAGAAAACCATAATTCAAAAAGAGTCATGTACCAAACTGTTCAATTGCAGCTCTATTTACAATAGCCCGGAGATGGAAACAACCTAAGTGTCCATCATCGGATGAATGGATAAAGAAGATGTGGCACATATATACAATGGAATATTACTCAGCCATAAAAAGAGACGAAATTGAGCTATTTGTAATCAGGTGGATAGACCTAGAGTCTGTCATACAGAGTGAAGTAAGTCAGAGAGAGACAAATACCGTATGCTAACACATATATATGGAATTTAAGAAAAAAAAAAGTCATGAAAAACCTAGGGGTGAAACAGGAATAAAGACACAGACTTACTAGAGAATGGACTTGAGGCTATGGGGAGGGGGAAGGGTAAACTGTGACAAAGCAATAAAGAGACATGGACATGTATACACTACCAAACGTAAGGTAGATAGCTAGTGGGAAGCAGCCGAATAGCACAGGGAGATCAGCTCGGTGCTTTGTGACCGCCTGGAGGGGTGGGATAGGGAGGGTGGGAGGGAGGGTGACACAAGCGGGAAGAGATATGGGAACATATGTATATATATAACTGATTCATTTTGTTGTGAAGCTGAAACTAACATACCACTGTAAAGCAATTATGCTCCAATAAAGATGTTTAAAAAAAAAAAAAAGGGCCATATGAAAAATGTGTAAAATCCAGAAAGGCAGGACAGGACATGGAGAACTGGGAGCCTTGTTATGCTGATGGGCGGGATGTAAATTGCCAACAGCCACTCTGGAGAAGTGTATGGTGTTTCCTGAAACATCCAAAAAACCAAGCAACAGAGCTTAGGGCACTTTCACTTATGGTCCTATAGCTTAGGGAAATTAAAATCAAAAAGACACAGCCACCTAAAAATTTGGGACGGCTCTGTTTACAAGAACCTCATTTACGGTACAAGTTCAATATCACAGAAAGCGAAAAATGGATAAAGAAGTTGTGGTACTTACGTACAATGCAATATCACTCAGCAATGAAATCTATGTCATCAGGCCCGTAGCAGCATAATGAATGGATTCAGGTACGATGATTCTAAGTGAAATAAGTCACACAGAAAAAGAAACATCATAAGATATCACTACTACACGGAATGTAAACTTGGCTACAAAGGAACTGAATAACAAAACAGAACAGGGTCTCAAATGTAGGAAAACTACTTATGCTTGCTTAAGGGGAAAGGTGAGTTGGGGTGCTGCATAAAACCAGAGATTGAAATTAGCACAGATACCGTTCCATAAGCCAAATATGTAATAGACTAGAGCTACTCCTTGCTCAACGAAGTGGACTCAACACCCCATATTAAACGCCTAAGAATATACCTGACTAGTAAGAATCTTAAAACCTATGGATTTATATGTCCCCGAACGAGAATCAAGTGTGTGTACAGCGGCATATGCACAGTAGTGCTAGGATTGTTGACGTTTGGTGAGCAAATGCAGACCCTTTGAAGTCATATTGCATGGTACCCATTCCATGGGTCTCAACTCTCCAGGTTTAAGGGATTCTTCCTTCAGCTAAAACATGCATGTGGAACCCAGAGTATGATCCACCGTGTGATCGGGAAACGTGTTCAAATGTGTCTCAGTTTTCGTCCCCTGGTACTTGGGTGCAACATTCCAGACGCTTTACTAACACTCTCCCCACCTTGAGAGTCAGTGCCTTTAACCTCCTGTTTGGCCCAGTTTGCAATTTCTGCAGAAGATGAACAGGAATAGAGAGAACAAATGTGAGACTAGCTGGAGGTGTCTGGACGGGCAAATTTAACTCTCATTTCCCACCAGGAAGAGGAATTAACCAAAAGCTCAGTGTGCCGTGCCGGAGCCACACTAGGGCCTGAAGCAATCCTTCCGGTGTTGCGGCCTGCTTACAAGAAAGCGAGTTGAAGAAAGGAGCTCAGGGGCACTGTCATTCACAAACATGCAGAGTTATAAATGACAGCTATCGTCCAAAAATATATTGAAGTAAGGCTGCCAAGAGGACTTGAAAGCGGGGCAGAATTGCAGGAAACCGATTTCAGGAGTTAGATTGGAATTGCATGTAAAGCATACGAAAAGCGGCAGAACGTTCACAATGATGCACTTGGCCAAAAAGGGTGTATGCGTTTTTTCCTGAATATATTCAGGAAAAAACGCATACGCACTTTTTGGGCAACCAAGCAAGCTTGCAAAGGAAATCTGCACTACAATGAAGTCTCACTGCCCCCCGGTCAAAAGGGCCATCTGAAAAATGTGTAAAATCCAGAAAGGCAGGACAGGCCATGGAGAACTGGGAGCCTTGTCATGCTGATGGGTGGGATGTAAATTGCCAACAGCCACTCTGGAGAAGTGTATGGTGTTTCCTGAAACATCTACGAAACAAAGCAACAGAGCCTAGGGCACTTCCACTTATGGTCCTATAGCTTAGGGAAATTAAAATCAAAAAGACACAGCCACCCCAAAGTTTGGGACGGCTCTGTTTACAAGAACCTCGTTTACGGTACAAGTTCAATATCACAGAAAGCGAAAAATGGATAAAGAAGTTGTGGTACTTACGTACAATGCAATATCACTCAGCAATGAAATCTATGTCATGAGGCCCGTAGCAGCATAATGAGTGGATTCAGGTACGATGATTCTAAGTGAAATAAGTCACACAGAAAAAGAAACATCATAAGATATCACTACTACACGGAATGTAAACTTGGCTACACAAGAACTGAATTACAAAACAGAACAGGGTCTCAAATGTAGAAAACCAACTTATGCTTGCTTAAGGGGAAAGGTGAGTTTGGGTGCTGCATAAAACCAGAGATTGAAATTAGCACAGATACCGTTCCATAAGCCAAATATGTAATAGACAAGAGCTACTCCTTGCTCAACGAAGTGGACTCAATACCCCATATTAAACGGCTAAGAATATACCTGACTAGTAAGAATCTTAAAACCTATGGATTTATATGTCTCCGAAAGAGAATCAAGCGTGTGTACAGCGGCATAAACGCAGCAGTGATAGGATTGGTGAGGTTCGGTGAGCAAATGCAGACCCTTTGAAGTCATATTGCATGCTACCCATTCCATGGGTCTCAACTCTCCAGGTGTAAGGGATTCTTCCTTCAGCTAAAACATGCATGTGGAACCCAGAGTATGATCCACCATGTGATCGGGAAACGTGTTCAAATGTGTCTCAGTTTTCGTCCCCTGGTACTCGAGTGCAACATTCCAGACGCTTTACTAACACTCTCCCCACTTGGAGAGTCAGTGCCTTTAACCTCCTGTTTGGCCCAGTTTGCAATTTCTGCGGAAAATGAACAGGAATAGGGAGAACCAATGAGAGACTAGCTGGAGGTGTCTGGACGGGCAAATTTAACTCTCATTTCCCACCAGGAAGAGGAATTAACCAAAGGCTCAGCGTTCCATGCCGGAACCACACTAGGGACTAAAGCAATCCTGCGGTGTTTTGGCCAGCTCACAAGAAAGCGACTTGAAGAAAGGAGCTCGGGGCACTGTCATTCACAAACCTGCAGAGTTATAAATGACAGCTATCGTCCAAACATATATTGAAGTAAGGTTGCCAAGAGGACTTGAAAGCGGGGCGGAATTGCAGGAAACCGATTTCAGGAGGTAGACTGGAATTGCATGTAAAGCATAGGAAAAGAGGCAGAACGTCCACAATGATGCACTTGGCCAAAAAGGGCGTATGCGTTTCTTCCTGAATATATTCAGGAAAAAACGCATACGCCCTTTTTGGCCAACCAAGCAAGGTTGCAAAGGAAATCTGCACTACAATGAAGTCTCACTGCCCCCCGGTCAAAAGGGCCATCTGAAAAAAGTGTAAAATCCAGAAAGGCAGGACAGGCCATGGAGAACTGGGAGCCTTGTTATGCTGATGGGCGGGCTGTAAATTGCCAACAGCCACTCTGGAGAAGTGTATGGTGTTTCCTGAAACATCTAAAAAACAAAGCAACAGAGCCTAGGGCACTTTCACTTATGGTCCTATAGCTTAGGGAAATTAAAATAAAAAAGACACAGCCACCCCAAAGTTTGGGTCGGCTCTGTTTACAAGAACCTCGTTTACGGTACAAGTTCAATATCACAGAAAGCGAAAAATGGATAAAGACTTTGTGCTACTTACGTAGTATGCAATATCACTCAGCAATGAAATTTATGTCATCAGGCCCGTAGCAGCATAATCAGTGGAATCAGGTACAATGATTCTAAGTGAAATAAGTCACACAGAAAAAGAAACATCATAACATATCACTACTACACAGAATGTAAACTTGGCTACACAGGAACTGAATTACAAAACAGAACAGGGTCTCAAATGTAGAATACTAACTTATGCTTGCTTAAGGGGAAAGGTGAGTTGGGGTGCTGCATAAAACCAGAGATTGAAATTAGCACAGATACCGTTCCATAAGCCAAATATTTAATAGACAAGAGCTACTCCTTGCTCAACGAAGTGGACTCAAGACGGCATATTAAAAGCCTTAGAATATACCTGACTAGTAAGAATCTTAAAACCTATGGATTGATCCAGGAGCAGGAAGATGGCGGAAGAGTAAGTTGCGGAGATCACCTTCCTCCCCACAGATACACCAGAAATACATCTACACGTGGAACAACTCCTACAGATCACCTACTGAAGGCTGGCAGAAGTCCTCAGACCTCCCAAAAGACAAGAAACTCCCCACGCACCTGGGTAGGGCAAAAGAAAAAAAGAATAAACAGAGACAAAAGGATAGGGACGGCACCTGCACCAGTGGGAGGGAGCTGTGAAGGAGGAAAAGTTTCCACACACTAGGAAGCCCCTTCGCGGGCGGAGAGTGCGGGAGGCGGAGGGGGGAGCTTCGAACCTGCGGAGGAGTGCACAGCAACGGGTGCGGAGGGCAAATCGGGGAGATTCCCGCACAGAGGATCGGTGCCGACCGGCACTCACCAGCCCAAGAGGCTTGTCTGCTCACCCGCCGGGGCGGGCGGGGCTGTGTGCTGAGGCTCTGAGGCTCGGGTTTCGGTTTCAGAGGGAGCGCAGGGAGAGGACTGGGGTTGGCGGCTTGAACATAGCCTGAAGGGGTTAGTGCACCACAGGTAGCTGGGAGGGAGTCCGGGGAAAAGTCTGCACCTGCCGAAGAGGCAAGAGACTTTTTCTTCCCTCTTTGTTTCCTGGTGCTTGAGGAGAGGGGTTTAAGAATGCTGCTTAAAGGAACTCCAGAGACGGGCGCGAGCCGCGGCTGAAAGTGTGGACCCCAGAGACGGGCATGAGCTGCGGCTGAAAGCGCGGACCCCAGAGACGGGCGCGAGCCGCGGCTGAAAGCGCGGACCCCAGAGATGGGCGCGAGCTGCTGCTGAGGGCGCGGACCCCAGAGACGGGCGCGAGCCGCGGCTGAGGGTGCGGACTCCAGAGACGGGCACAAGCCGCAGCTGGAGGCGCGGACCCCAGAGGCGGGCGGGAGACGTTGGGGCTGCTGCTGCCACCACCAAGGGGCCTGTGTGTGAGCGCAGGTCACTCTCCACGCCCCTCTTCCGCGGAGCATGTGGAGCCCGCCACTGCCGGGTTCCCGGGATCCGGGGACGACTTCCCCGGGAGAGCGCACGGCAGGCCTCGGGCTGGTGCAGGGTCATGCCAGACTTTGCCGCCGCAGGCCCGCCCCGCATTCCATGCCCCTCCCTCCCCGCCAGCCTCAGTACGCCAGAACCCCCGAATCAGCGGCTCCTTTAACCCCGTCCTGTCTGAGCAAAAAACAGACGCCCTCCAGCGACCTACACGCAGAGGCAGGGCCAAATCCAAAACTGAGCCCCTGTGAGCTGTGAGAACAAAGAAGAGAAAGGGAAATCTCTCCCAGCAGCCTCAGAAGCAGCGGATTAAAGCTCCACAATCAACTTGATGTACCCTGCATCTGTGGAATACATGAATAGACAGCCAATCATCCCAAATTAAGGAGGTGGACTTTGGGAGCAAGATCTATGATTTTTTTCCCTATTCCTCTTTTTGTGAATGTGTATGTGTATGCTTCTGTATGAGATCTTGTCTGTATAGTCTTGCTTCCACCATTTGTCCTAGGGTTCTATCCCTTCATGGTTTTTTCTTAAAATTTTTTTCTTAATAATCAATTTTAATTTTAAGAACGTTATTATACTTTACCTTCGTCCTTTCTTTTTCTTTCTTTCTTTCCTTCCTTCCTTCCCTCCTTTAGACAATGAATCATCCCAAATTGAGGAGGTGGTCTCTGACAGCAAGATTTATGATTTTTCCCCCTTTACCTCTTTTAGTGAGGGTGTATGTGTACGCTTCTGTGTAAGATTTTGTCTGTATAGCTTTGCTTCCAACATTTCTCCTAAGGTTCTATCCGTCCCTTGTTTTTTTTCCTAAATAAGAATTTTTTAATTCAATAACTTTATTATACTTTATTTTAATTTTACTGTATCTTCTTTCTTTCTGTTTTTCCTTCTTTCCCTCCTTCCTTCCTTCCTCCCTCCCTCCCTCCCTCCCTCCTTTCGTTCCTTCTTGCCTTCTTTCCTTCGTTGCTTCTTTCTTTCTTTCTTCCTTCCTTCCTTCCCTCCTTCCTTCCCTCCTTTCCTTCTTTCTTTCCTCATACTTCTACTAATTCCCTCTACTTTTTCTCCCTTTTATTCTGAGCCGTGTGGATGAAAGGCTCTTGGTGCTCCAGCCAGGAGTCAGGGCTCTGCCTCTGAGGTAGGAGAGCCAACTTCAGGACACTGGTCCACAAGAGACCTCCCAGCTCCACATAATATCAAATGGCGAAAATCTCCCAGAGACCTCCATCTTAACACCAGCACCCAGCTTCACTCAACGACCAGCAAGCCACAGTGCTGGACAACCTGTGCCAAACAACTAGCAAAACAGGAACACAACCCCACCCATTAGCAGAGAGGCAGTCTAAAATCATAATAAGGCCACAGACACCCCAAAACACACCACCAGACGTGAACCTGCCCACTAGAGAGACAAGATCCAGCCTCATCCACCACAACACAGGCACTAGTCCCCTCCACCAGGAAGCCTACACAACCCACTGAACCAACCTTAGCCACTGGAGACAGACATCAAAAACAGGAGGAACTATGAACCTGCAGCCTGCAAAAAGGAGACCCCAAACACAGTAAGATAAGCAAAATGAGAAAACAGAAAAACACACAGCAGATAAAGGAGCAAGATAAAAATGCACCAGACCTAACAAATGAAGAGGAAATAGGCAGTCTACCTGAAAGAGAATTCAGAATAATGATAGTAAGGTTGATCCGAAATCTTGGAGATAGAATGGACAATAGATTGGACAAAATGCAAGAATCAGTTAACAAGGACCTAGAAGAACTAAAGATGAAACAAGCAACGATGAACAACACAATAAATGAAATTAAAAGTACTCTAGATGGGATCAATAGCAGAATAACTGAGGCAGAAGAACGGATAAGTGACCTGGAAGATAAAATAGTGGAAATAATTACTGCAGAGCAGAATAAAGAAAAAAGAATGAAAAGAACTGAGGACAGTCTCAGAGACCTCTGGGACAACATTAAACGTACCAACATTCGAATTATAGGGGTTCCAGAAGAAGAAGAGAAAAAGAAAGGGACTGAGAAAATATTTGAAGAGATTATAGTTGAAAACTTCCCTAATATGGGAAAGGAAATAGTTAATCAAGTCCAGGAAGCACAGAGAGTCCCATACAGGATAAATCCAAGGAGAAATACGCCAAGACACATATTAATCAAACTGTCAAAAATTAAATACAAAGAAAACATATTAAAAGCAGCAAGGGAAAAACAACAAATAACACACAAGGGAATCCCCATAAGGTTAACAGCTGATCTTTCAGCAGAAACTCTGCAAGCCAGAAGGGAGTGGCAGGACATATTGAAAGTGTTGAAGGAGAAGAACCTGCAACCAAGATTACTCTACCCAGCAAGGATCTCATTCAGATTTGACGGAGAAATTAAAAACTTTAGAGACAAGCAAAAGCTGAGAGAGTTCAGCACCACCAAACCAGCTCTACAACAACTGCTAAAGGAACTTCTCTAGGCAAGAAACACAAAAGAAGGAAAAGACCTACAATAACAAACCCAAAACAATTAAGAAAATGGGAACGGGAACACACATATCGATAATTACCTTAAATGTAAATGGACTAAATGCTCCCACCAAAAGACACAGATTGGCTGAATGGATACAAAAACAAGACCCATATATTTGCTGTCTACAAGAGACCCATTTCAGACCTAGAGACACATACAGACTGAAAGTAAGGGGATGGAAAAAGGTATTTCATGCAAATGGAAACCAAAAGAAAGCTGGAGTAGCAATTCTCATATCAGACAAAATAGACTTTAAAACAAAGACTATTAGAAGAGACAAAGAAGGACACTACATAATGATCAAGGGATCGATCCAAGAGGAAGATATAACAATTGTAAATATTTATGCACCCAACATAGGTGCACCTCAATACATAAGGCAAATACTGACAACCATAAAAGGGGAAATCGACAGTAACACATTCATAGTAGGGGACTTTAACACCCCACTTTCACCAATGGACAGATCATCCAAAATGAAAATAAATAAGGAAACACAAGCTTTAAAAGATACATTAAATGAGATGGAGTTAATTGATATTTATAGGACATTCCATCCAAAAACAACAGAATACACATTTTTCTCAAGTGCTCATGGAACATTCTCCAGGATAGATCATATCTTGGGTCACAAATCAAGCCTTGGTAAATTTAAGAAAATTGAAATTGTATCAAGTATCTTTTCCGACCACAACGCTATGAGACTCGATATCAATCACAGGAGAAGATCTGTAAAAAATACAAACACATGGAGGCTAAACAATACACTACTTAATAACGAAGTGATCACTGAAGAAATCAAAGGGGAAATCAAAAAATACCTAGAAACAAATGACAATGGAGACACGACGACTCAAAATCTATGGGATGCAGCAAAAGCAGTTCTAAGAGGGAAGTTTATAGCAATACAATCTTACCTTAAGAAACAGGAAACATCTCGAATAAACAACCTAACCTTGCACCTAAAGCAATTAGAGAAAGAAGAACAAAAAAACCCCAAAGTTAGCAGGAGGAAAGAAATCATAAAAATCAGATCAGAAATAAATGAAAAAGAAATGAAGGAAACGATAGCAAAGATCAATAAAACTAAAAGCTGGTTCTTTGAAAGGATAAACAAAATTGATAAACCATTAGCCAGACTCATCAAGAAAAAAAGGGAGAAGACTCAAATCAATAGAATTAGAAATGAAAAAGGAGAAGTAACGACTGACACTGCAGAAATACAAAAGATCATGAGAGATTACTACAAGCAACTTTATGCCAATAAAATGGACAACCTGGAAGAAATGGACAAATTCTTAGAAAGGCACAACCTGCCAAGACTGAATCAGGAAGAAATAGAAAATATGAACAGACCAATCACAAGCACTGAAATTGAAACTGTGATTAAAAATCTTCCAACAAGCAAAAGCCCAGGACCAGATGGCTTCACAGGTGAATTCTATCAAACATTTAGAGAAGAGCTATCACCTATCCTTCTCAGACTCTTCCAAAATATAGCAGAGGGAGGAACACTCCCCAACTCATTCTACGAGGCCACCATCACCCTGATACCAAAACCAGACAAGGATGTCACAAAGAAAGAAAACTACAGGCCAATATCACTGATGAACATAGATGCAAAGATCCTCAACAAAATACTAGCAAACAGAATCCAACAGCACATTAAACGGATCATACACCATGATCAAGTGGGGTTTATTCCAGGAATGCAAGGATTCTTCAATATACGCAAATCAATCAACGTGATACACCATATTAACAAATTGAAGGAGAAAAACCATATGATCATCTCAATAGATGCAGAGAAAGCTTTTGACAAAATTCAACACCCATTTATGATAAAAACCCTGCAGAAAGTAGGCATAGAGGGAACTTTCCTCAACATAATAAAGGCCATATATGACAAACCCACAGCCAACATCGTCCTCAATGGTGAAAAACTGAAAGCATTTCCACTAAGATCAGGAACAAGACAAGGTTGCCCACTCTCACCACTCTTATTCAACATAGTTTTGGAAGTTTTAGCCACAGCAATCAGAGAAGAAAAGGAAATAAAAGGAATCCAAATCGGAAAAGAAGAACTAAAGCTGTCACTGTTTGCAGATGACACGATACTATACATACAGAATCCTAAAGATGCTACCAGAAAACTACTAGAGCTAATCAATGAATTTGGTAAAGTGGCAGGATACAAAATTAATGCACAGAAATCTCTGGCATTCCTATATACTAATGATGAAAAATCTGAAAGTGAAATCAAGAAAACACTCCCATTTACCACTGCAACAAAAAGAATAAAATACCTAGGAATAAACCTACCTAAGGAGACAAAAGACCTGTATGCAGAAAATTATAAGACACTGATGAAAGAAATTAAAAATGATGCAAATAGATGGAGAGATATACCATGTTCTTGGATTGGAAGAATCAACATTGTGAAAATGACTCTACTACCCAAAGCAATCTACAGATTCAATGCAATCCCTATGAAACTACCAGTGGCATTTTTCACAGAACTAGAACAAAAAATCTCACAATTTGTATGGAAACACAAAAGACCCCGAATAGCCAAAGCAATCTTGAGAACGAAAAATGGAGCTGGAGGAATCAGGCTTCCTGACTTCAGACTATACTACAAAGCTTCAGTAATCAAGACAGTATGGTACTGGCACAAAAACAGAAATATAGATCAATGGAACAGGATAGAAAACCCAGAGATAAACCCACGCACATATGGTCACCTTATCTTTGACAAAGGAGGCAGAAATGTACAGTGGAGAAAGGACAGCCTATTCAATAAGTGGTGCTGGGAAAACTGGACAGCTACATGTAAAAGTATGAGATTAGATCACTCCCTAACACCATACACAAAAATAAGCTCAAAATGGATTAAAGACCTAAATGTAAGGCCAGAAACTATCAAACTCTTAGAGGAAAACATAGGCAGAACACTCTATGACATAAATCACAGCAAGATCCTTTTTGACCCACCTCCTAGAGAAATGGAAATAAAAACAAAAGTAAACAAATGGGACCTAATGAAACTTAAAAGCTTTTGCGCAGCAAAGGAAACCATAAAGAAGACCAAAAGACAACCCTCAGAATGGGAGAAAATATTTGCAAATGAAGCAACTGACAAAGGATTGATCTCCAAAATTTATAAGCAGCTCATGCAGCTTAATAACAAAAGAACAAACAACCCAATCCAAAAATGGGCAGAAGACCTAAATAGACATTTCTCCAAAGAAGATATACAGAGTGCCAACAAACACATGAAAGAATGCTCAACATCACTAATCATTAGAGAAATGCAAATCAAAACTACAATGAGATATCATCTCACACCAGTCAGAATGGCCATCATCAAAAAATCTAGAAACAATAAATGCTGGAGAGGGTGTGGAGAAAAGGGAACCCTCTTACACTGTTGGTGGGAATGTAAATTGATACAGCCACTGTGGAGAACAGTATGGAGGTTCCTTAAAAAGCTACAAATAGAACTACCATATGACCCAGCAATCCCACTACTGGGCATATACCGTGAGAAAACCATAATTCAAAAAGAGTCATGTACCAAACTGTTCAATTGCAGCTCTATTTACAATAGCCCGGAGATGGAAACAACCTAAGTGTCCATCATCGGATGAATGGATAAAGAAGATGTGGCACATATATACAATGGAATATTACTCAGCCATAAAAAGAGACGAAATTGAGCTATTTGTAATCAGGTGGATAGACCTAGAGTCTGTCATACAGAGTGAAGTAAGTCAGAGAGAGACAAATACCGTATGCTAACACATATATATGGAATTTAAGAAAAAAAAAAGTCATGAAAAACCTAGGGGTGAAACAGGAATAAAGACACAGACTTACTAGAGAATGGACTTGAGGCTATGGGGAGGGGGAAGGGTAAACGGTGACAAAGCAATAAAGAGACATGGACATGTATACACTATCAAACGTAAGGTAGATAGCTAGTGGGAAGCAGCCGAATAGCACAGGGAGATCAGCTCGGTGCTTTGTGACCGCCTGGAGGGGTGGGATAGGGAGGGTGGGAGGGAGGGTGACACAAGCGGGAAGAGATATGGGAACATATGTATATATATAACTGATTCATTTTGTTGTGAAGCTGAAACTAACATACCACTGTAAAGCAATTATGCTCCAATAAAGATGTTTAAAAAAAAAAAAAAGGGCCATATGAAAAATGTGTAAAATCCAGAAAGGCAGGACAGGCCATGGAGAACTGGGATCCTTGTTATGCTGATGGGCGGGATGTAAATTGCCAACAGCCACTCTGGAGAAGTGTATGGTGTTTCCTGAAACATCCAAAAAACAAAGCAACAGAGCCTAGGGCATTTCCACTTATGGTCCTATAGCTTAGCGAAATTAAAATCAAAAATTCACAGCCACCCCAAAGTTTGGGATGGCTCTGTTTACAAGAACCTCGTTTACGGTACAAGTTCAATATCGCAGAAAGCGAAAAATGGATAAAGAAGTTGTGGTGCTTTCGTACAATGCAATATCACTCAGCAATGAAATCTATGTCATCAGGCCCGTAGCAGCATAATGAGTGGATTCAGGTACGATGATTCTAAGTGAAATAAGTCACAGAGAAAAAGAAACATCATAAGATATCACTAATACACGCAATGTAAACTTGGCTACACAGGAACTGAATTACAAAACAGAACAGGGTCTCACATGTAGAAAACCAACCTATTCTTGCTTAACGAGATAGTGAGTAGGGGTGCTGCATGAAACAAGAGATTGAAATTGGCACAGATACCGTTCCATAAGCCAAATATGTAATAGACTAGAGCTACTCCTTGCTCAACGAAGTGGACTCAACACCCCAAATTAAACGCCTAAGAATATACCTGACTAGTAAGAATCTTAAAACCTATGGATTTATATGTCCCCGAACGAGAATCAAGTGTGTGTACAGCGGCATATGCACAGTAGTGCTAGGATTGTTGACGTTTGGTGAGCAAATGCAGACCCTTTGAAGTCATATTGCATGGTACCCATTCCATGGTTCTCAACTCTCCAGGTTTAAGGGATTCTTCCTTCAGCTAAAACATGCATGTGGAACCCAGAGTATGATCCACCGTGTGATCGGGAAACGTGTTCAAATGTGTCTCAGTTTTCGTCCCCTGGTACTTGGGTGCAACATTCCAGACGCTTTACTAACACTCTCCCCACCTTGAGAGTCAGTGCCTTTAACCTCCTGTTTGGCCCAGTTTGCAATTTCTGCAGAAGATGAACAGGAATAGGGAGAACCAATGAGAGACTAGCTGGAGGTGTCTGGACGGGCAAATTTAACTCTCATTTCCCACCAGGAAGAGGAATTAACCAAAGGCTCAGCGTGCTGTGCTGGAACAACACTATGGGCTGAAGCAATCCTGCGGTGTTGTGGCCAGCTCACAAAAAAGCGAGTTGAAGAAAGGAGCTGAGGGGCACTCTAATTCACAAACCTGCAGAGTTATAAATGACAGCTATCGTCCAAAAATATATTGAAGTAAGGCTGCCAAGAGGACTTGAAAGCGGGGCAGAATTGCAGGAAACCGATTTCAGGAGGTAGACTGGAATTGCATGTAAAGCATAGGAAAAGAGACAGAACGTCCACAATGATGCACTTGGCCAAAAAGGGCGTATGCGTTTTTTCCTGAATATATTCAGGAAAAAACGCATACGCACTTTTTGGCCAACCAAGCAAGCTTGCAAAGGAAATCTACACTAAAATGTAGTCTGACTTCCCCCTGGTCAAAAGGGCCATCTGAAAAAATTGTAAAATCCAGAAAGGCAGGACAGGCCATGGAGAACTGGGAGCCTTGTTATGCTGATGGGCAGGATGTAAATTGCCAACAGCCACTCTGGAGAAGTGTATGGTGTTTCCTGAAACATCTAAAAAACAAAGCAACAGAGCCTAGGGCACTTCCACTTATGGTTCTATAGCTTAGGGCAATTAAAATCAAAAAGACACAGCCAGCCAAAAGTTTGGGAAGGCTCTGTTTACAAGAACCTCGTTTACAGTACAAGTTCAATATCGCAGAAAGCGAAAAATGGACAGAGAAGTTGTGGTGTTTTCGTACAATGCAATATCACTCAGCCATGAAATCTATGTCTTCAGGCCCGTAGCAGCATATGAGTGGATTCAGGTACGATGATTCTAAGTGAAATAAGTCACAGAGAAAAAGAAACATCATAAGATATCACTAATACACGCAATGTAAACTTGGCTACACAGGAACTGAATTACAAAACAGAACAGGGTCTCACATGTAGAAAACCAACGTAATCTTGCTTAACGAGATAGTGAGTTGGGGTGCTGCATGAAACAAGAGATTGAAATTGGCACAGATACCATTCCATAAGCCAAATATGTAATAGACTAGAGCTACTCCTTGCTCAACGAAGTGGACTCAACACCCCATATTAAACGCCTAAGAATATACCTGACTAGTAACAATCTTGAAACCTATGGATTTATATGTCCCCGAATGAGAATCAAGTGTGTGTACAGCGGCATAAACGCAGCAGTTATAGGATTGGTGACGTTCGGTGAGCAAATGCAGACCCTTTGAAGTCATATTGCATGGTACCCATTCCATGGGTCTCAACTCTCCAGGTTTAAGGGATTCTTCCTTCAGCTAAAACATGCATGTGGAACCCAGAGTATGATCCATCGTGTGATCGGGAAACGTGTTCAAATGTGTCTCAGTTTTCGTCACCTGGTACTTGGGTGCAGCATTCCAGACGCTTTACTAACACTCTCCCCACTTGGAGAGTCAGTGCCTTTAACCTCCTGTTTGGCCCAGTTTGCAATTTCTGTGGAAAATGAACAGGAATAGGGAGAACCAATGAGAGACTAGCTGGAGGTGTCTGGACGGGCAAATTTATCTCTCATTTCCCACCAGGAAGAGGAATTAAACAAAGGCTCAGTGTGCCATGCCAGAACCACACTAGGGCCTGAAGCCATCCTGCGGTGTTGCGGCCAGCTCACAAGAAAGCGAGTTGAAGAAAGGAGTTGAGGGGCACTGTAATTCACAAACCTGCAGAGTTATAAATGACAGCTATCATCCAAAATTATACTGAAGTAAGGCTGCGAAGAGGACTTGAATGCGGGGCAGAATTGCTGGAAACTGATTTCAGAAGGTACTCTGGAGTCGCTCTTAAAGCATAGGAAAAGAGACAGAACTTCTAAAATAATGCACTTGGCAAAAAAGGGTATATGTGTTTTATCCAGAGCTCTCATAACTGAGGGGAGGAGATTCCCAGCAGGCTCCAACTGCCACCTGAGGGCTCACATTGCCAAGGCAATGTGAGCAGGCCAGGCAGGAGTTACCTCACAGCAGAGGTCCCACCTCACAGAAGGGTGAGAAACCCAGCCAACATCAGACTCTCGCCAGAGGGCCCACATCACCAAGGGAATGGGAACCAGGCAGGAGTGTCTTCACACCAGTGGGGCCACATCATCGAAAGGTGAGGTACTCAGCACATGTGTCCTCAAACCAGAGGACCCACATCACCAAGGACCTCGGAGTGAGGCAGGCAGGAGTAGCCTCACAACACTGGGCCCATAGAATAAAAAAGTGAGGAATCCAGCAGTTGGAACCTCCCAGCAGGCGGCCCAGAGCACCGAGGCTATGGGATCCAGGCCACAGTGAACTCACAGAAGAGGGCCCATGTCATGAAACTGAGCAACCCAGCCATTGGGACCTCAGAGCAGGAGGCCCACATCCCCATGGGGATGGAAATCTGGTAGGAGTGTCCTCGCACCACTGAGAACGTATCAGAAAATTTTGGGCAACCAGCAGTTAGGGCCTGACGCCAGAGGACCCTCATCACCAAGGGAAGGAGGCTCCCAGCAGGCTCCAACTGCCACCAGAGGGCTGACGTCGCCAAGGCGATGTGTGCCAACCAGGCACGAATGACCTCACAGCAGAGCGCCCACCTCAGAGAAGTGTGACGAACCCAGTCAGGATCAGACTCGCACCAGAGGACCCACATCACCAAATGGATTGGAACCAGGCAGGAGTGTCCTCACATGAGTAGGGCCACATCATCTAAAGGTGAGGAACCCAGAACATGTGGCTTCAAACCATAGGACACCCATCACCAAGGGGCTGGGAGTGAGGCAGGCAGGAGGAGCCTCATAACAGAGGGCCCAAAAATAAGAAAGGTGAGGAATCCAGCATTTGGAACCTCCCAGCAGGCGGCCCAGAGCACAGAGGCTAGGGGATGCAGGCCGGAGTGAACTAACACCAGACAGCCCACATCATGAAACTGTGAGCAACCCAGACATTGGGACCTCAGAGCAGAAGACCCACATCCCCATGGTGATGGGAACATGACAGGAGTGTCCTGGCATCACTGGGCTCACATCAGAAAATGTGGGGTGCTCAGAAGTTAGGGCCTGACGCTAGAGGGCACTCATCACCGAGGGGAGGAGGCTCCCAGCAGGCTCCAGCTGCCACCAGAGGGCCAACATCGCCAAGGCGATGTGTGCCAGCCCGGCAGGAGTGACCTCACAGCAGAGGGACCACCTCACAGAAGGGTGAGGAACACAGCCAGGATCAGACTCTCACCAGAGGGCCCACATCACCAAGGGGATGGGAACCAGGCAGGAGTGTCCCCACACCAGTGGGACAACATCATCGAAAGGTGAGGATCCCAGCACATGTAGCCTCAAACCAGAGGAACCACATCACCAAGGGGTTCGGAATGAGGCTGGCAGGACCGGCCTCACAACACAGGGTCCATAGAATATAAAAGTTGAGGAATCCAGCAGTTGGAACCTCCCAGCAAGTGGCCCAGAGCACCGAGACTATGGGATCCAGGTCGCAGTGAACTCACAGCAGAGGTCCCACATCATGAACCTGTGAGCAGCCCAGCCGTTGGGACCTCAGAACAGAAGGCCCACATCCCTATTGGGTTGGGAACCTGGCAGGAGTGGCTTCGCACCACTTAGCACATATCAGAAAATGTTAGGAGCCCAGCAGTTAGGGCCTGACGCCAGGGGGCCCTCATAACTGAGGGGAGGAGACTCCCAGCAGGTTCCAACTGCCAACAGAGGGCCCACGTCTACAAGGTGGCATGCGCCAGCCAGGCAGTAGTGACCTCACAGCAGAGGGCCTATCTCACAGAAGGGTGAGGAACCGAGGCAGGATGAGACTCTCGCCAGAGGGCTCACAACACCAAGGGGATGGGAACCAGTCAGGACTGTCCTCCCACCAGTGGGGCCACATCATCGAAAGGTGAGGAACCCAGCACATGTGGCCTCAAACCAGAAGACCCACATCACGAAGGAGTTGCGAGTGAGGCAGGCAGGAGGAGCATCACAACACAGGACCCATAGAATACAAAAGTTGAGGAATCGAGCAGTTGTAACCTCCCAGCAGGCGGCCAAGAGCACAGAGGCTATGGGATCCAGGCCACAGTGAACTAACACCAGAGAGTCCACATCATGAAATTGTGATCAACCCAGCCGTTGGAACCTCAGAGCAGAAGGCCCACATCCCCATGGAGATGGGAACCTAAGAGGAGTGCCCGAGCATCACTGGGCTCACTAAGAAAAGTTGGGGAGTCCAGCAGTTAGGGCCTGACGTCAGAGGGCCCTCATCACAGAGGTGAGGAGGCTCCCAGCAGGGTCCAAGTGCCACCAGAGGGCTCATGTCAACAAGGCGAGGTGAGCAAGCCAGGCAAGAGTTACCTGATAGTAGAGGGCCCACCTCACAGATGGGTGAGGAACCCAGCCAGGATCAGACTCTCACCAGAGGACCCACATCACAAAGGGGATGGGAACCAGTCAGGATTATCCTCACACCAGTGGGGCCTCATCATCTTAAGGTGAGGAACCCAGCACATGTGTCCTCAAACCAGAGGACCCACATCACCAAGGGCCTTGGAGTGAGGCAGGCAGGAGTAGCCTCACAACACAGTGCACATAATATAAAAAACGTGAGGATTCCAGGATTTAGACCTTCCAGCAGGCGGCCCAGAACACTGAGGCTATGGGATCCAGGCCACAGTGAACTCACAGCAGAGGGCCCACATCATAAAACTGTGAGCAACCCAGGCATTGGGACCTCAGCGCAGAAGGCCCACATCCCCATGGGAATGGGAACCTGGCTGGAGTGTCCTCGCACCACTGGGCGCACATCAGAAAATGTGGGGAGCCCACCATTTAGGGCCTGACGCCAGAGGGCCGTCATCACCGAGAGGAGGAGGCACCCTGCATGCTCCAACTGCCACCAGAGGGCTCACGTCTCCAAGGTGACGTGTGCCAGCCAGGCAGGAGTGACCTCACAGCAGAGGGCCTACCTCACAGAACGCTGAGGAACCCAGCCAGGATTAGACTCTCGCCAGAGGGCCCACCTCACCACGGGGATGGGAACCAGGCAGGAGTGTCCTCACACGAGTGGGGCCACATCATCGAAAGGTGAGGAACGCAGCACATGTGGCCTCAAGCCATAGGACAGTCATCACCAAGGGGCTGGCAGTGAGGCAGGCAGGAGGAGCCTCACAACAGAGGGCACATAGAATAAAAAAGTTGAAGAATCCAGCAGTTGGAACCTCCCAGCAGGCGGCTCAGAGCACCGATGATAAGGGATCCTTGCCGGAGTGAACTCACAGCAGAGGTCCCACATCATGGTACTGTGAGAAAGCCAGCCGTTTTGACCTCAGGGCAGAAGGCCCATATCCCCATGGGGATGGGAACCTGGCAAGAGTGTCCTCACTCACTTGGCGCACATCAGAAAATGTGGGGAGCCCAGCAGTTATGGCCTAAGGCAAGAGGGCCCTCATCACCGAGGGCAGGAGGATCCCAGCACACTCCAACTGCCACCAGAGGGCCCACGTCGCCAAGGTGACGTGTGCCAGACAGGCATGATTGACCTCACAGCAGAGGGCCCACCTCACAGAAGGGTGAGGAACCCAGCCAGGATCAGACTCTCACCTGAGGGCCCACATCAGCAAGGGGATGGGAACCAGTCAGGACTGTCTTCCCTCCAGTGGGGCCACATCATCGAAAGGTGCGGAACCCAGCACATGTGGCCTCAAATCAGAGGACACATATCACAAAGGGTATGGGAGTGAGGCAGGCAGGAGTAGCCTAAAAACAGAGGGCCCAAACAATAAGAAAGGTGAGGAATCCAGCAGTTGGAACCTCCCAGCAGGCGGCCGAGAGCACAGAAGCTATGGGATGCAGGCAGGAGTGAACTAAGAGCAGAGAGCCCACATCATGAAACTGTGAGCAACCCAGGCATTGGGACCTCAGAGCAGAAGGCCCACATCCCAATGGGGATGTGAACCTGGCTGGAGTCTTCTCGCACCACTGGGCGCACATCACAAAATGTGGGGAGCCCAGCAGTTAGGGCCTGACGCCAGAGGGCCCTCATCACCAAGGGGAGGAGGCTCCCAGCAGGCTCCAAGTGCCACCAGAGGGCTGATGTCCACAAGGCGAGGTGAGCAAGCCAGGCAGGAGTGACCTCACAGAAGAGGGCCCACCTCACAGAAGGGTGAGGAACCCAGCCAGGATCAGACTCTCAACAGAGGGCCCACATCACCAAGGGGATGTGAACCAGGCAGGAGTCTCCTAAGACCATTGGTCCCACATCATCGAAAGGTGAGGAAACCAGCACATGTGGCCTCAACCCAGACGACACACATCACGAAGGGGCTGGGAGTGAGGCAGGCAGGAGGATCCTCACAACAGAGGGCCCAAAAAATTAAAAAAGTGAGGAATCCAGCAGTTGGAACCTCCCAGCAGGCGGCCAAGAGCACAGAGGCTATGGGATGCAGGCCTCTGTGAACTAACACCAGAGAGCCCACATCATGACAATGTGAACAACCCAGCCATTGGAACCTCAGAGCAGAAGGCCCACATCCCCATGGAGATGGGATCCTAAGAGGAGTGCCCAAGCATCATTGGGCTCACTAAGAAAAGTTGGTGAGCCCAGCAGTTAGGGCCTGATGCAAGAGGGCCCTCATCACCGGGGGTAGGAGATTCCCAGCACGCTCCAACTGCCACCAGAGGGCTGACTTCACCAAGGCAATGTGTGCCAGCCATGCAGGAGTGACCTATCAGCAGAGGGTCTCCCTCACAGAAGGGTGAGGAACACAGCCAGGAACAGACTCTCACCAGGGTGTCCACATAACCACGTGGATGAGAACCAGGCAGGAGTGTTCTCACACTAGTGGGGCCACATCATCGAAAGGTGAGGAACCCAGCAAAGGTGGCCACAAACCAGAGGACCCACATCACCAAGGGGTTGAGAGTGAGGTAGGTGTCTGGACGGGCATATTTAACACTCATTTCCCACCAGGAAGAGGAATTAACCAAAGGCTCAGCGTGCCCTGCCAGAAGCAGATTAGGGCCTGAAGCAGTCTTGCGGGTTTGCGGCCAGCTCACAAGAAAGCGAGTTGAAGAAAGGAGCTCAGGGGCCCTGTAATTAACATACCTGCAGAGTTATAAATGACAGATAACGTCCAAAAATATACTGAAGTAAGGCTGCGAAGAGGACTTGAAAGCGGGGCAGAATTTCAGGAAACCGATTTCAGGAGGTAGACTGGATTTGCATTTAAAGCATAGGAAAAGAGGCAGAACATCGACAATGATGCACTTGGCAAAAAAGGGCGTATGAGTTTGTTCCTGAATATATTCAGGAAAAAACACATACGCCCTTTTTGGCAAACCAAGCAAGCTTGCAATGGAAATCCGAACTACTAAGAAGTGTCACTTCCCCCCGGTCTAAAGGGCCATCTGAAAAAAGTGTAAAATCCAGAAAGGCAAGATAGGCCATGGGGAAATAGGAGCCTTGTTATGCTGATGGGCGGGATGTAAATTGCCAACAGCCACTCTGGAGAAGTGTATGGTGTTTCCTGATACATCTGAAAAACAAAACAACAGAGTCTAGGGCATTTCCACTTATGGTCCTATAGCTTAGGGAAATTAAAATCAAAAAGACACAGCCACCCCAAAATTTGGGACAGCTCTGTTTACAGGAACCTCTTCTACGGTACAAGTTAAATATCCCAGAGAACAAATAATTGATAAAGAAGTTGCAGTACTTACGTACAACAGAATACCACTCAGCAATGAAATCTGTGTCACCAGGCCTGTACCACCATAATGAGTGGATTGAGGCACGATGATTCTAAGTGAAATAAGTCACACAGAAAAAGAAACATCATAAGGTATCACTAATACACGGAATGTAAACTTGGCTACACAGGAACTGAATTACAAATCAGAACAGGGTCTCAAATGTAGAAAACCAACTTATGCTTGCTTAAGGGGAAAGGTGAGTTGGGGTGTTGCATAAAACCAGAGATTGAAATTAGCACAGATAGCGTTCCATAAGCCAAATATGTAACAGACAAGAGCTACTCCTTGCTCAAAGAAATGGAGTCAACACCTCATATTAAACGCCTAAGAATATACCTGACTAGTAAGAATCTTAAAACCTATGGATATATATGTCTCCGAAAGAGAATCAAGCGTGTGTACAGCGGCATAAATGCAGCAGTGATAGGATTGGTGAGGTTCGGTGAGCAAATGCAGACCCTTTGAAGTCATATTGCATGGTATCCATTCCATGGGTCTCAACTCTGCAGGTTTAAGGGATTCTTCCTTCAGCTAAAACATGCATGTGGAACCCAGAGTATGATCCACCATGTGATCGGGAAACGTGTTCAAATGTGTCTCAGTTTTCGTCTCCTGGTACTCGGGTGCAACATTCCAGACGCTTTACTAAAACTCTCCCCACTTGGAGAGTCAGTGCCTTTAACCTCCTGTTTGGCCCAATTTACAATTTCTTCAGAAGATTAACAGGAATAGGGAGAAACAATGAGAGACTAGCTGGAGGTGTCTGGACAGGCAAATTTAACTCTCATTTCCCACCAGGAAGAGGAATTAACCTAAGGCTCAGCGTGCCGTGCCGGAACCACACTAGGGCCTGAAGCAATCTTGCAGTGTTGCGGCCATCTCACAAGTAAGCGAGTTGAAGAAAGGAGCTCAGGGGCACTGTAATTCACAAACCTGCAGAGTTATAAATGACAGCTATCGTCCAAAAATATATTGAAGTAAGGCTGCCAGGAGGAATTGAAAGTGGGGCAGAATTGCAGGAAACCGATTTCAGGAGGTAGACTGGATTTGCATTTAAAGCATAGGAAAAGAGGAAGAACATAGACAATGATGCACTTGGCAAAAAAGGGCGTATGTGTTTGTTCCTGAATATATTCAGGAACAAACACATACGCCCTTTTTGGCAAACCAAGCAAGCTTGCAATGGAAATCCGAACTACTATAAAATGTCACTTCCCCCCGGTCTAAAGGGCCATCTGAAAAAAGTGTAAAATCCAGAAAGGCAAGACAGTCCATGGGGAAAAAAGAACCTTGTTATGCTGATGGGCGGGATGTAAATTGCCAACAGCCACTCTGGAGAAGTGTATGGTGTTTCCTGATACATCTGAAAAACAAAGCAACAGAGTCTAGGGCATTTCCACTTATGGTCCTATAGCTTAGGGAAATTAAAATCAAAATACAGAGCCACCACAAAATTTGGGACGGCTCTGTTTACAGGAACCTCTTCTATGGTACAAGTTAAATATCCCAGAGAACAAATAATTGATAAAGATGTTGCGGTACTTACGTACAACAGAATACCACTCATCAGTGAAATCTGTGTCACCAGGCCTGTACCAGCATAATGAGTGGATTGAGGCACGATGATTCTAAGTGAAATAAGTCATACAGAAAAAGAAACATCATAAGGTATCACTAATACACGGAATGTAAACTTGGCTACACATGAACTAAATTACAAAACAGAATAGGGTCTGAAGTTTAGAAAACCAACTTATGCTTGCTAAAGGGGAAAGGTGAGTTAGGGTGCTGCATAAAACCAGAGTTTGAAATTAGCACAGATACCGTTCCATAAGCCAAATATGTAATAGACAAGACCTACCCCTTGCTCAACGAAATGGACTCAACAATGAGGTATCACCTCACACCTGTTAGAATGGGCATCATCTGAAAATCTACAAACAACAAATGCTGGAAAGGGTGTGGAGAAAAGGAACCCTCTTCCACTATTGTTGGGAATATAAATTGATACAGTCACTATGGAGAACAATATGGAGTTTCTTAAAAAACTAATAATAGAATTACGATATGATACAGCAATCCCAGTACTGGACATATACCCAGACAAAACCATAAATCAAAAAGAGACATTCCCCTCAATGTTCATTGCATCACTATTTACAATATCGAGGTAATGGAAGCAACCTAAATGCCCACAGACAGACGAATGCATAAAGATGTGGCACATATATAAAATGGAATATTACTAAGCCATGAAAGGAATGAAATTGGGTCATTTGTAGAGACGTCGATGGATCTAGAGACTGTCATACAGAGTGAAGTAAGTCAGAAAGAGAAAAACAAATCTTGTATATTCATGCATATATGTGGAACCTAGAAAAACTGTACAGATTAACCGTTTTGCAAGGCATAAATAGAGCAACAGATGTAGACAACAATCGTATGGACAACAAGGGGGGAAAGCTCTTGGGGGGGTGGTGGTGGGAGGAGTTGAGAGATTGGGATTGGCATGTAAACATTTATATGTATAAAATAGATAACCAATAAGAACCTGCTGTATAAAAATATAAAATAAAATTCAAAATTAAAAAGAAATAAAATTTAAAAAATAAAACAGAAAAAGCAATTATTCCCTTCATATACATGTATTTATATGAATAAATTATTTCCATGCTTATATCTGTAAATACAAAAAAGAGGAATAAAATCTACCTTGAACCAAAAACGAAAAAGTGAAAAAAAAACAGAACCCACCAGTTACTCAGAGGAAAAACGTATCAGGGCACTTGCTCCACTTGTAAACAATTCTGAAGTTGGTCAGTGGTGGGGAATCGTCTCCCATTCAGCCAGCAGCCCCCACACAACAAGCGTCCTCATTGCAAAGCTGGGGCACCGTGCTGAGGCATCTGTGAGTAAACGTGAGCTGAGCCCCAGGCCAGTTGCTGCTGAACTGTTCCCACCCTTCCCAGGTAAAACACCTGAATATATACAAGGACTTGAAAGCCTACAGGAAGGGCCATGGAGCCACACGAGTGACAGCATGCCAGCTGACTTGGTGCCTGCAGGCCAGCCAGGATGGTCCTGGCCCTGGGTGCTCTTCTGGAAGATTTCCATTTCCCTGCCTGAGATACCCATCCTGTCCCTGCCCCCACTGCTTTTTTCCTTCCTCACCTCTGCCCAGGGAGAAATTCCAGCAGCAGGTATGGGTGACACATCCTCTTCTTTAGCAGGTGGCAGCCTGGCAACTGCTGCAGAAAGTCCAGCAGAGCCCCACTCACACTGGGCCACCCACAAAGCCGTGGCCTCTCACTCCCTCCCACCAGCCCAGCCCCGAGACTGCTGACAGGGCAGAGAAAATGGCGTCAGGCACAGCTGCAGGGGCTCTTGCTGCCTGGAGTGGTATTTATATTGATCTCAACCCAGGCACACCTGGGGAGGGCTGGCCGGCACGGTAAGGCTGCCCAGGTCAGCCAATCATCACCCCTCAGGGGCTCACAGTTACAGAAAATGGAACTTGCTGAACCGGCCAGGTCCAAGGAACAGGTGTGGGCTCCTGAGAGTCAGGATAGACAAGGGGCTGCAGCTTTGGCTTGTTTTCTAATCATTTTATCTGGCCCATGAGTGGGAGACAACTTCAAGAAAACCCTCTCCTAATGAGAGGAACCCAGGAGTCAGGGAGAGGAGGGGTGGGTGGTGGTTGGAGACAGAGGCCTGGTGCCCCAGGTGCAGTGGAAGTCTCTGGAAGACCAGGTGGAGGGAGGCCACACAGAATGATGCCCAGGGTCACAGACCTGTCGCAGCTGCTGTTTGTTAGTTCAAGTCCTGCTCTGAGGTGCTCTGTGTCAGCTCTGAGCGACAGGTGAGCTGGGGGTGTTCTTCAATGAGGGCTATGTGCACGGTTCCTGTGTGCCCAGCCCTGCCACAGTACCTGCAAGGGTATCTCTGTATCCTGGGAGAGGCCTGACCACGAGAGCCCCGTGGGCTGGGTTGGGGGTGGGGTACCTGCCCAGGAGAGCTCCATATCCTGGGATTGGCCTGACCACGAGAGCCCCGTGGGCTGCTGGGGACCTGGTAAAGGATATCAGGACAGTCAGTGAAGCCACCGAGGATATACCTCCAGTTGCTACTGATTCCTACACCCTGCTGGTCATTCTACCAACCACCAGGACATGGTATTCTGTATTAGTCTTCAATGATGCCTTCTTTTGTATTCCATTAGTCCCAGAGTCACAAGAAATTTTGGCTTGTGAGTGGCAGGACTCAACATACAACTAAAACAATACTTCCGGGCCGTCTTGCCCCAAGGGTTCAAAAATTCCCACACCATCTTTGGGGAAAGCTTAGCTAAAGACCGAAAAGTTCTACCTCTGGAAAAGGAAACCCTCCTTCAATATGCAGATGACATTCTGATCGCCAGCCCTACTAAGGAGGCCTCTGAACTACCAAGCCAATAAAGGATAGAAGTTGTCCAAGAAAAAGCTCAAATATCACAGACTGCGGTGACCTGCCTGGGCTTCATTCTCACACAAGGTCAGAGAAGCCCATCCCAGGAAAGGGAAGAAACCATTTGCAGCCTTACCCCTTTCTAAAACTAGAAGACAGCTTAGGGGTTCCTGGGGAGGCCAGGGTTTGCTGCTTCTGGATCCCTAACTACAGTCTACTAGCTGGGCCTCTATATGAAACACTGAAAGGAAAAGATGATGATCCTTTTGAACAGAATCCAGAAGTGGCCTTTCAAGAATGGAAAGAGCAGTCAATTCAGACCCTTGCCCTGGAACTCCCTAATTGAGCTAAACCCTTTGAACTTTCCATTCCCGGTGAAAGGTGAATCGCCATTGGAGAATTAGTGCAAAAACTGGGACCACTTGAAATGGAACAACGCAAGAATGCCATCCAGGTAGGATAAACTACAGTCACCAAGGGGTTTGGCCCACTGCCACATCTGGCCAAGATACTGGCGGTATCTAAAAACCTGGAAATCAGCAGCCCAAAAGGCCACCTCCCTCCTAAGGGAAAAGGACCCCACGTGGTGATCCTAATCACCAACCATGCCCTGAAGTTGCAGGGTTCGCTCCGTTGGCACACCGACCTCGAGTGAGGAGGCCCTCCAACTCCAACATCCAGAGAGATAACCGGGGGCAACAGGGCACCATGACGACTCGTGTGAACATCACTTGACCTGGAGTTTCTCTCATAAAACAACAATAGTGTGTCCCGAAGGAGTAGACTAATGCTTGCAGGACTTACTGCACCCAGATGGGAGCTAATAATCTTGGCGGGGGAACCGTATATCACACTGTCACCATAGAAAAGCTTACAGACACCTTGATGATGGTGGCCAATAAGACCGGCTGGACTCCTGTTTACTTCAAAAGGCTGTTGACTCAGTGGCCATCATGGTCCTTGATCACCACTGACCCTGGACTGTCTGGGAGTTGAGCGGGCAGGGCTCTGACACATGGTGCTGTTTTTACGTTAATTCAGGGGCCTAATTGAAGAAAAAGCAGACTACTGGTCAGAGCATCTAGGCTGGCAGAAACAGTCAGCTTAAGGTGGCCGAACAAATGTGGGGTGGGGTGAAACCGGCCCCCACAGCGTCTCTGCACATCTCTTTCCTGGGCCCTTAAAGGTCATTAGAATCTATAACACTTCCAATGCTGGTGCTCAGGCGGACGAGCAGGGAGGCAGGGGTCCTGGGGCCAATCAACGTCACCTGGAGGCTGCTGGGGAGAAGTTCTGACCCTCGTCCCCTGGTATGAGGGCTCCCAACTCAGCACTCAGCAGTTACAGAAGAAGGGCATGCACCCTCAGCACTCCAAGAATGAGGAACGGGACAAAAGGCAGAGGAGGGGTTTGTCCCCAGCAAAGCCCATTAAAAATCCCTGGGAGATAAAAATAGAATCTGGACAATAAAGTCAAGTCTGACCTTTTTTATCCTTTGTGCTTTGTCTAATTTCACGTGCTCCTAGGGTCCCGCATGCAGAGGTTCCACACCCGGCACTTCAGACCAGATTTCCTAGTGCAGAATGGCTGGGTCGACACCTCAGCTCCTGGGGCCCAGTGCAGACTCCGAGATATAGAGCCTGAGCTGCAGCCAACCCGGCCCTCGAGAGCTCCGCCCCCTCCCTCCCACTGACTCTGACAGGATCTCTACACAGCAGCCCAGTCCACAGCCCACGGGGTAGTGCATGCTCTCACCTCTCCATTCTCTGATCAAAATATAAAGTTTCCTTTGCTTGTGAACCAAACTCAGTCTCAATCTGTTGGCCCCAATGACACTGGGCAGGGGGACACTTGTTGGGGTCCACTCTGGAGGATCAGTAACAGAAATTGAGACTATTGTAACTTCAGTGAACAGATGTGTGAGCCAAACTGTAGTTAACATAGAACAGTGTATAAGGCTCGGGTAAAATAAGATGTTTCTAACACTTCCATTTGATATTTCCATCACTTTATTATAAGCAAGTTCAGTGAAAAGGTTTGTCTTATTTGTCAGGTCAATATTAGAGAAATGAAGTGATTTCTTTCCAAGGATGTACATCTAATAATCTTGGTTAAAGCTTCAATCTTGTTTTAAATGCTTTTCCATTGAAAATGATACCTCTCTTTCAGCTCCCCCATTTCTGAGAAGTATAAAATCTTATAATTTATTATTATCAAAGGGGAAAGGTGGGAGGAGGGATAAATTAACAGTTTGGAATTAACACATACACACTGCTATGTATAAAATAGATCATCGACAAGGAACTACTGTATAGCACAGGGAACTACACTCAATATTTTGCAATAACCTATAAGGGGAAATAATCGGAAAAAGAATAGATATTTTTATTAACATCATCTATCAATGACAGTTAAAGTGTAACCTAAGGGAAGCCGGTGGTGAGTGCTTCTGACCCTGAAGACTTCAATCATCTAAAATTTGGACTCTGCCTACTTCCCAAGGCCCTTAATGAACATATGTGTAGCTGTAGCTTAAAAAATTCCCCAGTTTGGGTTTCGGGGAGACACTGATTTTGAAAAAGCCCTGGTGTTCTCCTTACATGAATGGGACTCTTCCTACTGCTGAAACATGTCTGTCACACCCAGAGGATGGTATACCGTCTGATCGGGAAGAGTTTGGAAAAGGCATCTCATCTCCTCATCTCCTGGTGCTCGGGTTCACCCCTCCAGCGTCTTTACTAACAGTCTCCCCACTTGGAGATGTCAGCACTGTCAACATCCTGTTGCGTACAGTTTGGAATTTGTCCAGAGGATGAAGCGGAAGGATGAGGAACAATGAGAGACAAGTCCTAGGTGTTCAGACAGGCACATACCACTCTAATTTCCAATCAGGAAGACGAATTGACCAAAGGCTAGGGTTGCCCATGGAAACAGTATAGGGCTTGAGGAAATCCCACTGCTTTGTGGCCAGTTCCCATAAACACAAGTTGAACAATGGAACTCAGGGGCAGTAAAATTCACGAAACTGCAGAGTTGAAAATATCTATCACTGAAAAATGTCTTGAGGAAAGTCAGAGAAAAGGATTGGTAAGCAAGGGAGAATGGCAGGAAAGGGATTTGAGGAGGTAGAAAGGACTCGCCATTAAGCACAAGAAAAGGGGCTGAACATTGCCAACATTGCAGTTGGCCAAAAAGGCTGTATGCGTTTTTTTCTGTATATATTCAAGAAAAGGACATACACTTTTTTAGCCAACCAAACAGGTGGGCACTGGAAATCAATACTACAAAAGATATCACTTTGCATCAGTCAGAAGAGCCATCCTCATAAAGTGTAAACACCAGAAATGCAGGACAGGGCAAGGAGAAGAGGGAGCCCTGTGAGGCTTATAGTGGAAATGTATATTGACAACGGCCATTCTGGAGAAGTGTATTGTGTTTACTAAAGCATCTAAAAAATGAGCTACAGAGCATAGGGCACTTGCACTCATGGGCGTATATCTTGGGAAAAACAAAAATCGAGAGGACACAGGCACCCCAATGTTTACTGCCTCTCTGTTTAAAAGATCCTCGACTAGGATATAACTAAAATGTCTCTGGAGGGAAAAAATGGATAGAGATGTGGTACTTATGTAGAGTGGAATATTACTCAGCCTGGAAATCAATGAAATATGGCCAGTTGTAACAACTCCGGAGGAGTTACGTATGATCATTCTAAGTGACATAATTCAAAAAGAAAAAGACACATATCATAAGATATCACTTAAAGGTGGAATCCAAAATGGCTACACATGCAATAAATTACAAAACAAAAACATAGTCAAATATGTAGAAAACACGCGTAAGGCTGCTAAACGGGAAAGGTGGGGAGGGGTGAGGCATCATCCAGGAGGTTGAAATTAGCAAAGATAACATTCCAAATACCAAAGTGATAATCAACAAGGCCTACACGGTAGCTAAAAGAACTGCACTCAGCACACTCAAGTCACCGGAAAAGAATATCTATGACTGGTAAGAATCTGAAAAAGAATTTATTGATGTCTCTCTGTACGTGAATCAAGTGGATGTACAGCAGCAAGAAACAGAGCTTTGAAAATCAGCTGTAACCAATATAGTAATAAATTGAAAAAAATAAATGACAGAGAGACAGGGAAAACCTCTTACAACTTTTCCTCAGGGACGGTGATGCAACATGGATTGAACACATCTAGACCCACAGCAGGATGAGACATAAGGCTGGAAACTGTTCGCGCTAAGAGAAATGTGAGCTTGGGTGAGGAAATGCACACCCTTTAAAGTAATACTACCTGGTACCCATTCAATGGGTCCCAAATCTGCCGGTTCAAGGCATCTTCCTACAGCTAAAACATGCATGGAAAACCCAGAGGACTGTACACCATGTGATCGGGAGATGTGTCTAAAATGCACCTCATTTATCCTCTCCTGGTGCTCCTGTTCATCATTCCAGCCACGTTACTTAGAATCTCCCCACTTAGAGAATCAGCACATTTAAACTTCTGTTTCACACATTTTGCAAATTGTGAGGAGGATGAACGGGAAGAGGGGGAACCAATGAGAGAATAGTTGTAGGGGTTTGGACGGGCACATGTCACTCTAATTTCCCATTAAGAATAAGAATTAAAAAAAGGCTCAGCCCGCCTCACCGGAGCCAAAATAGGGCCTGAAGCAATCCTGTGGCTTTGAGGCCAGCTCACAAAAGAGCAACTTAAAAAATGGAGCTCAGGGTCACTGCAATTCACAAACCTGCAGAGTTATAAATGAAAACTAACGTCCAAAAATATGTTGAGGTAAGGCAAAGAAGAGGATCTGAATGCAAGACAGAATTGCAAGAAACAGATTTCAAGAGATAGATTGGACTCGTCTTTAAAGCACATGAAAAGCGGCAGAATTTCGACAATGATGCAGTTGGCCCAAAAGGGAGTATGCGTTTTTTCCTGAATATATCCAGGAAAAAACGCATACGCACTTTATGGGCAACCAAGCAAGCAAGCAATGCAAATGTGCACAACAAAGAAGTCTCATTTCCCACCGGTCAAAAGGGCCATCCGAAAAAATTGTAAAAACCAGAAATGCAGGACAGGCCATGGAGAACAGGGAGCCTTTATACGCTGATGGACAGTGTGTGAACTGCCGAGAGCCACTCTGGAGAAGTGTATGGTGGTTCCTAAATCATCTAAAAAACAGAGCTACAGAGCATAGGGCACTTCCAATCACGGGAGTATATCTAGGGAAGTCTAAAAATCAACAAGACACAAGCACACCACAGTTTAGGGCTACTCTGTTTACAAGAAGCTCAACTTCAGTACACCTTAAATATCCCAGGAAAGAGAACAATGGATAAAGAAAATGTGGTACTTATGTACAATGGAATATCTCTTCACCATGAAATCAAGGTAATAAGGCTAGTAGAACGATAAAGAGTAGATTTAGGTCCGATAATACTACTTGAAATAAGTCAAACAGAAAAAGAAACATATCATAAGATATCACTTATACAGGGAGGATAAATATGGCTGCACAAAATATGAATTACAAAACAGAACAGTGTCTCACATTTAGAAAACACACTTATGTCAGCTTAAGGGGAAAGGAGAGGTGGGGTGATGCATAAAACCAGAGTTTGAAATTAGCACAGATACCGTTCAATAAACCAAATAGGTATTAGACAAGATCTACACCTTGCTCAATGAACTGGCCTCAACACACCCTATACACCGCAGAGAAATATGTCTGAGTAATAAGAATCTTAAAACCCAAGTATTGATATATCTCCATAAGGGAATCAAGTGTGTGCAGAGCGGCACAAACACAGCAGTGAAAATGAGCTAAACCCCATTATAGAAATAAATTTTAAAACCAAAACGCAGAAACAATGAAAGAGAGAAAAATTCTTACAAAATTCGCTCAGGGGCTGTGATGCAACCTGGAATGACCACATATAAACCCACAGCTGGATAAGACATAAGGCTGGACACTTGGGGCTGAGAGGATTGGTGAGCTTTGGTGAGCAACTGCCGAAAGTTTAATGCAAAACTTCATGCTACTCATTCCAAGGGTCCCAACACTCCAGGTTGAAGGGAATCTTCCTACAGCTAAACCATGCATGGGAAATCCAGCAGATGGTATACCATATGATCGGGAAAGGTTTCTAAAACGCACCTCATTTTCCTCTCCTGGGGCTCCGGATCAACATTCCAGCCACTTTACTAACAACATCCCCACATGGAGAGTCAATGCCTTTAAGTTCCGGTATCGCACAGTCTGCAGTTTGTGCGGACGATGAATGGGAATAGGGGGAACCAGTGAGAAAATAGCTGTAGCGGTTTCAATGGCCACATGTCACTCTAATTTCACATAGGAAGAAGAATTAACCAAAGGCACAGCAAGGCGCCCCAGAAGAAGAATAGGGCCTGAAGATATCCTGTGGATATGAGGCAAGATCACAAAAATAAGAGCTGAAAAATGGAACTAAGGGCAACTGCAATTCAAAAACCTGCAGAGTTATAAAGGCCAACTATTTTCCAAAAGTATATTGAGGTAAGGCTATGAAGAGGCACTGACAGCAACGCAGAATTGTAGGAAACCGATTTCAAGAGGTAGATTGGAATTGCATTGAAAACATATGAAGAGACTCAGAACATTGACAATCATGCACTTGGCCAAAAAGTGCGTATGCGTTTTTTCCTAAATATATTCAGCAGAAAACGCATACGCACTTTTTGGGCAACCAAGCAAGCTTGCAAAGGAAATCTGCACTACAATGAAGTCTCACTGCTCCCCGGTCAAAACTGCCATCTGAAAAAAGTGTAAAATCCAGAAAGGCAGGACAGGCCATGGAGAACTGGGAGCCTTGTTATGCTGATGGGCGGGATGTAAATTGCCAACAGCCACTCTGGAGAAGTGTATGGTGTTTCCTGAAACATCTAAGAAACAAAGCAACAGAGCCTAGGGCACTTCCACTTATGGTCCTATAGCATAGGGAAATTAAAATCAAAAAGACACAGCCACCCCAAATTTTGGGCCAGCTCTGTTTACAAGAACCTCATTTACAGCACAAGTTCAATATCACAGAAAGCGAAAAATGGATAAAGAAGTTGTGGTACTTATGTACAATGCAATATCAATCAGCAATGAAATCTATGTCATCAGGCCCGTAGCAGCATAATGAGTGGATTCAGGTACGATGATTCTAAGTGAAATAAGTCACACAGAAAAAGAAACATCATAAGATATCACTACTACACGGAATGTAAACTTGGCTACACAGGAACTGAATTACAAAACAGAACAGGGTCTCATATATAGAAAACCAACTTATGCTTGCTTAAGGGGAAAGGTGAGTTGGGGTGCTGCATAAAACCAGAGATTGAAATTAGCACAGATACCGTTCCATAAGCCAAATATGTAATAGACAAGAGCTACTCCTTGCTCAACGAAGTGGACTCAACACTCCATATTAAACGCCTAAGAATATATCTGACTAGTAAGAATCTTAAAACCTATGGATTTATATGTCTCCAAAAGAGAATCAAGCGTGTGTACAGCGGCATAAACGCAGCAGTGATAGGATTGGTGAGGTTCGGTGAGCAAATGCAGACCCCTTGAAGTCATATTGCATGGTACCCATTCCATGGGTCTCAAATCTCCAGGTTTAAGGGATTCTTCCTTCAGGTAAAACATGCATGTGGAACCCAGAGTATGATCCACCATGTGTTTGGGAAACGTGTTCAAATGTGTCTCAGTTTTTGTCCCCTGGTACTCGGGCGCAACATTCCAGACGCTTTACTAACACTCTCCCCACTTGGACAGTCAGTGCCTTTAACCTCCTGTTTGGCCCAGTTTGCAATTTCTGCGGAAAATGAACAGGAATAGGGAGAACCAATGAAAGACTAGCTGAAGGTGTCTGGACGGGCAAATTTAACTCTCATTTCCCACCAGGAAGAGGAATTAACCAAAGGCTCAGCGTGCCATGCCATAACCACACTAGGGCCTGAAGCAATCCTGCGGTGTTGCGGCCAGCTCACAAGAAAGCGAGTTGAAGAAAGGAGCTCAGGGGCACTGTCATTCACAAACCTGCAGAGTTATAAATGACAGCTATCGTCCAAAAATATATTGACATAAGGCTGCCAAGAGGACTTGAAAGCGGGGCAGAATTGCAGGAAACCGATTTCAGGAGGTAGACAGGAATTGCATGTAAAACATAGGAAAAGAGGCAGAACGACCACAATGATGCACTTGGCCAAAAAGGGCATATTCGGTTTTTCCTGAATATATTCAGGAAAAAACACATACGCCCTTTTTGGCCAACCAAGCAAGCTTGCAAAGGAAATCTGCACTACAATGAAGTCTCAATTCCCCCGGTCAAAAGGGCCATCTGAAAAAAGTGTAAAATCCAGAAAGGCAGGACAGGCCATGGAGAACTGGGAGCCTTGTTATGCTGATGGGCAGGATGTAAATTGCCAACAGCCACTCTGGAGAAGTGTATGGTGTTTCCTGAAACATCTAAGAAACAAAGCAAGAGAGCCTAGAGCACTTCCACTAATGGTCCTATAGCTTAGGCAAATTAAAATCAAAAAGACACAGCCACCCCAAATTTTGGGACGGCTCTGTTTACAAGAACCTCATTTACAGTACACGTTCAATATCACAGAAAGCGAAAAATGGATAAAGAAGTTGTGGTACTTACGTACAATGCAATATCACTCAGCAATGAAATGTATGTCATCAGGCCCATAGCAGCATAATGAGTGGATTCAGGTATGATGATTCTAAGTGAAATAAGTCACACAGAAAAAGAAACATCATTAGATATCACTAATACACGGAATGTAAACTTGGCAAAACAGGAACTGAATTAAAAAACAGAACAGGGTCTGAAATGTAGAAAACCAACTTATGCTTGCTTAAGGGGGAAGGTGAGTGGGGTGCTGCATAAAACCAGAGATTGAAATTAGCACAGATACCACTCCATAAGCCCAATATGTAATAGACAAGAGCTACTCCTTGGTCAACGAAGTGGACACAACACCCCATATTAAACGCCTAAGAATATACCTGACTAGTAAGAATCTTACAACCTATGGATTTATATGTCTCCGAAAGAGAATCAAGCGTGTGTACAGCGGCATAAACGCAGCAGTGATACGATTGGTGAGGTTTGGTGAGCAAATGCAGACCCTTTGAAGTCATATTGCATGGTACCCATTCCATGAGTCTCAACTCTCCAGGTTTAAGGGATTCTTCCTTCAGCTAAAACATGCATGTGGAACCCAGAGTATGATCCACCGTGTGATCGGGAAATGTGTTCAAATGTGTCTCAGTTTTCGTCCTCTGGTACTCGGGTGCAACATTCCAGATGCTTTACTAACACTCTCCCCACTTGGAGAGTCAGTGCCTTTAACCTCCTGTTTGGCCCAGTTTGCAATTTCTGCGTAAGATGAACAGGAATAGGGCGAACCAATGAGAGACTAGCTGGAGGTGTCTGGACGGGCAAATTTAACTCTCATTTCCCACCAGGAAGAGGAATTAACCAAAGGCTCAGTGTGCCATGCCGGAACCACACTAGGGCCTGAAGCAATCCTGCAGTGTTCCAGCCAGCTCACAAGAAAGCGAGTTGAAGAAAGGAGCTCAGGGGCACTCTAATTCACAAACCTGCAGAGTTATAAATGACAGCTATCGTCCAAAAATATATTGAAGTAAGGCTGCCAAGAGGACTTGAAAGCGAGGCAGAATACCGGGAAACCGATTTCAGGAGGTAGACTGGAATTGCATGTAAAGCATAGGAAAAGAGGCAGAATGTCCACAATGATGCACTTGTCCAAAAAGGGCGTATGCGTTTTTTCCTGAGTATATTCAGGAAAAAACGCATACGCACTTTTTGGCCAACCAAGCAAGCTTGCAAAGGAAATCTGCACTACAATGAAGTCTCACTGCCCCCTGGTCAAAAGGGCCATCTGAAAAAAGTGTAAAATCCAGAAAGGCAAGACAGGCCATGGAGAACTGGGAGCCTTGTTATGCTGATGGGCGAGATGTAAATTGCCAACAGCCACTATGGAGAAGTGTATGGTGTTTCCTGAAACATCTAAAAAAAAAGCATCAGAGCCTAGAGCACTTCCACTTATGGTCGTATAACTTAGGGAAATTAAAGTCAAATAGACACAGCCACCCCAAAGTTTGGGCCAGCTCTGTTTACAAGAACCTCGTTTACGGTACAAGTTCAATATCGCAGAAAGCGAAAAATGGATAAAGACGTTGTGGTACATATGTACAATGCAATATCACTCAGCAATGAAATCTATGTCATCAGGCCCGTAGCAGCATAATGAGTGGATTCAGGTACGATGATTCTAAGTGAAATAAGTCACACAGAAAAAGAAACATCACAAGATAACACTAATACACAGAATGTAAACTTGGCTACACAGGAACTGAATTACAAAACAGAACAGTGTCTAAAATGCAGAAAACCAACTTATGCTTGCTTAAGGGGAAAGGTGAGTTGGGTGCTGCATAAAACCAGAGATTGAAATTAGCACAGATACCGTTCCATAAACCAAATATGTAATAGACAAGAGCTACTCCTTGCTCAACGAAGTGGACTCAACACCCCATATTAAACGCCTAAGAATATACCTGACTAGTAAGAATCTTAAAACCTATGGATTTATATGTCTCCGAAAGAGAATCAAGCGTGTGTACAGCAGCATAAACGCAGGAGTGATAGGATTGGTGAGGTTCAGTGAGCAAATGCAGACCCTATGAAGTCATATTGCATGGTACCCATTCCATGGGTCTCAACTCTCCAGGTTTAAGGGATTCTTCCTTCAGCTAAAACATGCATGTTGAACCCAGAGTATGATCCACCATGTGATCGGGAAACGTGTTCAAATGTGTCTCAGTTTTCGTCCCCTGGTACTCGGGTGCAACATTCCAGACGCTTTACTAACACTCTCCCCACTTGGACAGTCAGGGCCTTTAAACTCCTGTTTGGCCCAGTTTGCAATTTCTGCGGAAAATGAACAGGAATAGGGAGAACCAATGAGAGACTATCTGGAGGTGTCTGGATGGGCAAATTTAACTCTCATTTCCCACCAGGAAGAGGAATTAACGAAAGGCTCAGCGTGCCATGCCGGAACCACACTAGGGCCTGAAGCAATCCTGCGGTGTTGCGGTCTGCTCACAAGAAAGCGAGTTGAAGAAAGGAGCTCAGGGGCACTGTGATTCACAAACCTGCAGAGTTAAAAATGACAGCTATTGTCCAAAAATATTTTGAAGTAAGGCTGCCAAGAGGACTTGAAAGCGGGGCAGAATTGCAGGAAACCGATTTCAGGAGGTAGACTGGAATTGCATGTAAAGCATAGGAAAAGAGGCAGAACGTCCATAATGATGCACTTGGCCAAAAAGCGCGTATGCGTTTTTTCCTGAATATATTCAGGAAAAAACGCATACGCTCTTTTTGGCCAACCAAGCAAGCTTGCAAAGGAAATCTGCACTACAATGACGTCTCACTTCCCCCCGGTCAAAAGGGCCATCTGAAAAAAGTGTAAAATCCAGAAAGGCAGGACAGGCCATGGAGAACTGGGAGCCTTGTTATGCTGATGGGCGGGATGTAAATTGCCAACAGCCACTCTGGAGAAGTGTATGGTGTTTCCTGAAACATCCAAAAAACAAAGCAACAGAGCCTAAGGCACTTCCACTTATGGTCCTATAGCTTAGAGAAATTAAAATGAAAAAGACACAGCCACCCCAAAGTTTGGGACGGCTGTGTTTAGAAGAACCTCTTTTACGGTACAAGTTCAATATCGCAGAAAGTGAAAAATGGATAAAAAAGTTGTGTTACTTACGTACAGTGCAATATCACTCAGCAATGAAATCTATGTCATCAGGCCGGTAGCAGCATAATGAGTGGATTCAGGTACGATGATTCTAAGTGAAATAAGTCACACAGAAAAAGAAACATAAGTTATCACTACTACATGGAATGTAAACTTGGCTACACAGGAGCTGAATTACAAAACAGAACAGGGTCTCAAATGTAGAAAACCAACTTATGCTTGCTTAACGGGAAAGGTGAGTTGGGGTGCTGCATAAAACCAGAGACTGAAATAAGCACAGATACCGTTCCATACGCCAAATATGTAATAGACAAGAGCTACTCCTTGCTCAACGAAGTGGACTCAAGACGCCATATTAAACGCCTAAGAATATACCTGACTAGTAAGAATCTTAAAACCTATGGATTTATATGTCTCCGAAAGAGAATCAATCGTGTGTACAGCGGCATAAACGCAGCACTGATAGGATTGTTGAGGTTCAGTGAGCAAATGCAGACCCATTGAAGTCATATTGCATGGTACCCATTCCATATGTCTCAACTCTCCAGGTTTAAGGGATTCTTCCTTCAGCTAAAACATGCATGTGGATCCCAGTGTATGATCCACCGTGTGATCGGGAAACGTGTTCAAATGTGTCTCAGGTTTCATCCCCTGGTACTCGGGTGCAACCTTCCCGACGCTTTTCTAACACTCTCCCCACTTGGAGAGTCAGTTCCTTTAACCTCCTGTTTGGTCCAGTTTGCAATTTCTGTGCAAAATGAACAGGAATAGGGAGAACCAATGAGAGACTAGCTGGAGGTGTCTGGACGGGCAAATTTAACTCTCATTTCCCACCAGGTAGAGGAATTAACCAAAGGCTCACCGTGCCATGCCGGAACCACACTAGGGCCTGAAGCAATCCTGCGGTGTTGCGGCCAGCTCACAAAAAAGCGAGTTGAAGAAAGGAGCTCAGGTGCACTGTCATTCACAAACCTGCAGAGTTATAAATGACAGCTATCGTTCAAAAATATATTGAAGTAAGGCTGCCAAGAGGACTTGAAAGCCGGGCACAATTTCAGGAAACCGATTTCAGGAGGTAGACTGGAATTGCATGTAAAGCATAGGAAAAGAGGCAGAACGTCCACAATGATGCACTTGGCCAAAAAGTGCGTATGCGTTTTTTCCTGAATATATTCAGGAAAAAACGCATACGCACTTTTTGGCCAACCAAGCAAGCTTGCAAAGGAAATCTGCACTACAATGAAGTCTCACTGCCCCCCGGTCAAAAGGGCCATCTGAAGAAAGTGTAAAATCCAGAAAGGCAGGACAGGCCATGGAGAACTGGGAGCCTTGTTATGCTGATGGGCGGGATGTAAATTGCCAACAGCCACTCTGGAGAAGTGTATGGTGTTTCCTGAAACATCTACAAAACAAAGCAACAGAGCCTAGGGCACTTCCACTTATGGTCCTATAGCTTAGCGAAATTAAAATCAAAAATTCACAGCACCCCAAAATTTGAGACGGCTCTGTTTACAAGAACCTCGTTTACGGTACAAGTTCAATATCACAGAAAGCGAAAAGTGGATAAAGAAGTTGTGGTACTTACGTACAATGCAATATCACTCAGCAATGAAATCTATATCATCAGGCCCATAGCAGCATAATGAGTGGATTCAGGTACGATGATTGTAAGTGAAATAAGTCACACAGAAAAAGAAACATCATAAGATATCACTACTACACGGAATGTAAACTTGGCTACACAGGAACTGAATTACAAAACAGAACAGGGTTTCAAATGTAGAAAACCAACTTATGCTTGCTTAAGTGGAAAGGTGAGTTGGGGTGCTGCATAAAACCAGAGATTGAAATTAGCACAAATACCGTTCCATAAGCCAAATATGTAATAGACAAGAGCTACTCCTTGCTCAACGAAGAAAGGATCTCAGGTGCACTGTAATTCACAAACCTGCAGAGTTATAAATGACAGCTATCGTTCAAAAATATATTGAAGTAAGGCTGCCAAGAGGACTTGAAAGCCGGGCACAATTTCAGGAAACCGATTTCAGGAGGTAGACTTGAATTGCATGTAAAGCATAGGAAAAGAGGCAGAACGTCCACAATGATGCACTTGGCCAAAAAGTGCGTATGTGTTTTTTCCTGAATATATTCAGGAAAAAACGCATACGCACTTTTTGGCCAACCAAGCAAGCTTGCAAAGGAAATCTGCACTACAATGAAGTCTCACTGCCCCCCGGTCAAAAGGGCCATCTGAAGAAAGTGTAAAATCCAGAAAGGCAGGACAGGACATGGAGAACTGGGAGCCTTGTTATGCTGATGGGCCGGATGTAAATGGCCAACAGCCACTCTGGAGAAGTGTATGGTGTTTCCTGAAACATACAAAAAACAAAGCAACAGAGCCTAGGGCACTTCTACTTATGGTCCTATAGCTTAGGGAAATTAAAATCAGAAAGACACAGCCACCCCAAAGTTTGGGACGGCTCTGTTTACAAGAACCTCGTTTACGGTACAAGTTCAATATCACAGAAAGCGAAAAATGGATAAAGAAGTTGTGGTACTTACGTACAATGCAATATCACTCAGCAATGAAATCTATGTCATCAGGCCCGTAGCAGCATACTGAGTGGATTCAGGTACGATGATTCTAAGTGAAATAAGTCACAGAGAAAAAAAACATCATAAGATATCACTAATACATGGAATGTAAACTTGGCTACACAGGAACTGAATTACAAAACAGAACAGGGTCTCAAATGTAGAAAACCAACTTATGCTTGCTTAAGGGGAAAGGTGAGTTGGGGTGCTGCATAAAACCAGAGATTGAAATTAGCACAGATACCGTTCCATAAGCCAAATATGTAATAGACAAGAGCTACTCCTTGCTCAACGAAGTGGATTCAACACCCCATATTAAACGCCTAAGAATATACCTGACTAGTAAGAATCTTAAAACCTATGGGTTTATACATCTCCGAAAGAGAATCAAGCGTGTGTACAGTGGCATAAACGCAGCAGTGATAGGATTGGTGAAGTTCGGTGAGCAAATGCAGACCCTTTGAAGTCATATTGCATGGTACCCATTCCATGGGTCTCAACTCTCCAGGTTTAAGGGATTCTTCCTTCAGCTAAAACGTGCATGTGGAACCCAGAGTATGATCCACCGTGTGATCGGAAAACGTGTTCAAATGTGTCTCAGTTTTCGTCCCCTGGTACTCGGGTGCAACATTCCAGACGCTTTACTAGCACTCTCCCCACTTGGAGAGTCAGTGCTTTTAACCTCCTGTTTGGCCCAGTTTGCAATTTCTGCGGAAAATGAACAGGAGTAGGGAGAACCAATGAGAGACTAGCTGGAGGTGTCTGGACGGGCAAATTGAACTCTCATTTCCCACCAGGAAGAGGAATTAACCAAAGGCTCAGCGTGCCGTGCCGGAACCACACTAGGGCCTGAAGCAATCCTGCGGTGTTGCGGCCAGCTCACAAGAAAGCGAGTTGAAGAAAGGAACTCAGGGGCACTGTAATTCACAAACCTGCAGAGTTATAAATGACAGCTATCGTCCAAAAATATAGTGAAGTAAGGCTGCCAAGAGGACTTGAAAGCGGGGCAGAATTGCAGGAAACCGATTTCAGGAGGTAGGCGGGAATTGCATGTAAAGCATAGGTAAAGAGGCACAACGTCCACAATGATGCACTTGGCCAAAAAGGGCGTAAGTTTTTCTTCCTGAATATATTCAGGAAAAAACTTATATGCGCTTTTTGGCCAACAAAGCAAGCTTGCAAAGGAAATCTGCACTACAATGAAGTCTCACTGCTCCCCGGTCAAAAGGGCCATCTGAAAAATGTGTAAAATCCAGAAAGGCAGGACAGGCCATGGATACCTGGGAGTCTTGTTATGCTGATGGGCGGGATGTAAATTCCAAAAGCCACTCTGGAGAAGTGTATGGTGTTTCCTGAAACATCTACAAAACAAAGCAACAGAGCCTAGGGCACTTCCACTTATGGTCCTATAGCTTAGGGAAATTAAAATCAAAAAGACACAGCCACCCCAAAGTTTGGGACGGCTCTGTTTACAAGAACCTTGGTTACCGTACAAGTTCAATATCGCAGAAATCGAAAAATGGATAAAGAAGTTGTGGTACTTACGTACAATGCAATATCACTCAGCAATGAAATCTATGTCATCAGGCCCGTAGCAGCATAATGAGTGGATTCAGGTACGATGATTCTAAGTGAAATAAGGCACACAGAAAAAGAAACATCATAAGATATCACTAATACACGGAATGTAAACTTGGCTACAGAGGAACTGAATTACAAAACAGAACAGGGTCTCAAATGTAGAAAACCAACTTATGCTTGCCTAAGAGGAAAGGTGAGTTGGGGTGCTGCATAAAACCAGAGATTGAAATTAGCACCGGTACCGTTCCATAAGCCAAATATGTAATAGAAAACAGCTACTTCTTGCTCAACAAAGTGGACTCAACACCACATATTAAACGCCTAAGAATATACCTGACTAGTAAGAATCTTAAAACCTATGGATTTATATGTCTCCGAAAGAGAATCAAGCGTGTGTACAGCGGCATAAATGCAGCAGTGATAGGATTGGTGAGGTTCGGTGAGCAAATGCAGACCCTTTGAAGTCATATTGCATGGTACCCATTCCATGGGTCTCAACTCTCCAGCTTTAAGCGATTCTTCCTTCAGCTAAAACATGCATGTGGAACTCAGAGTATTATCCACCGTGTGATCGGGAAACGTGTTCAAATGTGTCTCAGTTTTCGTCCCCTGGTACTCGGGTGCAACATTCCAGACGCTTTACTAACACTCTCCCCATTTGGAGAGTCAGTGCCTTGAACCTCCTGTTTAACCCAGTTTGCAATTTCTGCGGAAGATGAACAGGAATAGGGAGAACAAATTAGAGACTAGCTAGAGGAGTCTGGACGGGCAAATTTAACTCTCATTTCCCACCAGGAAGAGGAATTAACCAAAGGCTCAGCGTGCCGTGCCGGAACCACACTAGGGCCTGAAGCAATCCTGTGGTGTTGCGGCCAGCTCACAAGAAAGCGAGTTGAAGAAAGGAGTTCAGGGGCACAGTCATTCACAAACCTGCAGAGTTATAAATGACAGCTATCGTCCAAAAATATATTGAAGTAAGGCTGCCAAGAGGACTTGAAAGCGGGGCAGAATTGCAGGAAACCGATTTCAGGAGGTAGACTGGAATAGCATGAAAAGCATAGGAAAAGAGGCAGAATGTCCACAATGATGCACTTGGAGAAAAAGGACGTATGCGTTTTTTCCTAAATATATTCAGGAAAAAACGCAAGCACCCTTTTTGGATAACCAAGCAAACTTTCAAAGGAAATCTGCACTACAATGAAGTCTCACTGCACCCCGGTCAAAAGGGCAATCTGAAAAAAGTGTAAAATCCAGAAAGGAAGGACAGGCCATGGAGAACTGGGATCCTTGTTATGCTGATGGGCGGGATGTAAATTGCCAACAGCCACTCTGGAGAAGTGTATGGTGTTTCTGAAACATCTAAAAAACAAAGCAACAGAGCCTAGAGCACTTCCACTTATGGTTCTATAGCTTAGGGAAATTAAAAGCAAAAAGACAGAGCCACTCCAAAGTTTGGGACGGCTCTGTTTACATGAACCTCGTTTACGGTACAAGTTCAATATCACATAAAGTGAAAAATGGATAAAGAAGTTGTGGTACTTACGTACAATGCAATATCACTCAGCAATGAAATCTATGTCATCAGGCCCATAGCAGCATAATGAGTGGATTCAGGTATTATGATTCTAAGTGAAATAAGTCACACAGAAAAATAAACATTATAAGATATCACTAATACGCGGAATGTAAACTTGGCTACACAGGAACTGAATTACAAAACAGAACACGGTCTCAAATGTAGAAAACCAACTTATGATTTCTTAAGGCGAAAGGTGAGTTGGGGCGCTGCATAAAACCAGAGATTGAAATGAGCACAGATACCGTTCCATAAGCCAAATATGCAATAGACAAGAGCTACTCCTTGCTCAACGAAGTGGACACAACACCCCACATTAAACGCCTAAGAATATACCTGACTAGTAAGAATCTTAAAACCTATGGATTTATATGTCTCCGAAAGAGAATCAAGCGTGTGTACAGCGGCATAAACGCAGCAGTCATAGGATTGGTGAGGTTCGGTGAGCAAATGCAGACCCTTTGAAGTCATATTGCATGGTACCCATTCCATGGGTCTCAAATCTCCAGGTTTAAGGAATTCTTCCTTCAGCTAAAACATGCATGTGGAACTCAGAGTATGATCCACCGTGTGATCGGGGAACGTGCTCAAATGTGTCTCAGTTTTTGTCACCTGGTACTCGGGTGCAACATTCCAGATACTTTACAAACACTCTCCCCACTTGTAGAGTCAGTGCCTTTAACCTCCTGTTTGGCCCAGTTTGCAATTTCTGCGGAAGATGAACAGGAATAGGGAGAACCCATGAGAGACTAGCTGGAGGTGTCTGGACGGGCAAATTTAACTCTCATTTCCCACCAGGAAGAGGAATTAACCAAAGGCTCAGCGTGCCGTGCCAAAACCACACTAGGGCCTGAAGCAATCCTGCGGTGTTTCGGCCAGCTCACAAGAAAATGAGTTGAAGAAAGGAGCTCAGGGGCACTGTAATTCACAAACCTGCAGAGTTATAAATGACACCTATCGTCCAAAAATATATTGAAGTAAGGCTGCCAAGAGGACTTGAAAGCGGGGCAGAATTGCAGGAAACCGATTTCAGGAGGTAGACTGGAATTGCAAGTAAAGCATAGGAAAAGAGGCAGAACGTCCACAATGATATACTTGGCCAAAAAGGGCGTATGTGTTTTTTCCTGAGTATATTCAGGGAAAAATACATACGAACTTTTTGGCCAACCAAGCAAGCTTGCAAAGGAAATCTGCACTACAATGACGTCTCACTGCCCCCTGGTCAAAAGGGTCATCAGAAAAAGTGGAAAATCCGGAAAGGCAGGACAGGCCATGGCGAACTGGGAGCCTTGTTATGCTGATGGGAAGGATGTAAATTGCCAACAGCCACTCTGGAGAAGTGTATGGTGTTTCCTGAAACATCTAAAATACACAACAACAGAGCCTAGGGCACTTCCACTTATGGTCCTATAGCTTAGGGAAATTAAAATCAAAAAGACATAGCCACCCCAAAGTTTAGGAGGTATCTGTTTACAAGAACCTCGTTTACGGTACAAATTCACTATCACAGAAAGCGAAAAATGGATAAAGAAGTTGTGGTACTTACGTACAATGCAATATCACTCAGCAATGAAATCTATGTCATCAGGCCCGTAGCAGCATAATGAGTGGATTCAGGTACGATGATTCTAAGTGAAATAATTCACACAGAAAAAGAAACATCATAAGATATCACTAATACATGGAATGTAAACTTGGCTACACAGGAACTGAATTACAAATCAGAACAGGGTCTCAAATGTAGAAAACCAACTTATGCTTGCTTAAGGGGAAAGGTGAGTTGGGGTGCTGCATAAAATCAGAGATTGAAATTAGCACAGATACCGTTCCATAAGCCAAATATGTAATAGACAAGAGCTACTCCTTGCTCAACGAAGTGGACTCAACACCCCATATTAAACGCCTAAGAATATACCTGACTAGTAAGAATCTTAAAACCTATGGATTTATATGTGTCCGAAAGAGAATCAAGCGTGTGTACAGCGGCATAAACGCACCAGTGATAGGATTGGTGAGGTTCGGTGACCAAATGCAGACCCTTTGAAGTCATATTGCATGGTACCCATTCCATGGGTCTCAACTCTCCAGGTTTAAGGGATTCTTCCTTCAGCTAAAACATGCATGTGGAACCCAGAGTATGATCCACCGTGTGATCGGGAAACGTGTTCAAATGTGTCTCAGTTTTCGTCCCCTGGTACTTGGGTGCAACATTCCAGACGCTTTACTAACACTCTCCCCACTTGGAGAGTCAGTGCCTTTAACCTCCTGTTTGGCCCAGTTTGCAATTTCTGCAGAAAATGAACAGAAATAGGGACAACCAATGAGAGACTAGCTGGAGGTGTCTGGACAGGCAAATTTAATTCTCATTTCCCACCAGGAAGAGGAATTAACCAAAGGCTCAGCGTGCCATGCTGGAACCACACTAGGGCCTGAAGTAATCCTGGGGTGTTGCGGCCAGCTCACAAGAAAGCGAGTTGAAGAAAGGAGCTCAGGGGCCCTGTAATTTACAAACCTGCAGAGTTATAAATGACAGCTATCGTCCAAAAATATATTGAAGTAAGGCTGCCAAGAGGACTTGAAAGCAGGGCAGAATTGCAGGAAACCGATTTCAGGAGGTAGACTGGAATTGCATGTAAAGCATAGGAAAAGAGGCAGAACGTCCACAATGATGCACTTGGCCAAAAAGGGCGTATGCGTTTTTTCCTGAATATATTCAGGAAAAAACGCATACGCACTTTTTGGTCAACCAAGCAAGCTTGGAAAGGAAATCTGCACTACAATGAAGTCTCACTGCCCCCCTGTCAAAAGGGCCATCTGAAAAAAGTGTAAAATCCAGAGAGGCAGGACAGGCCATGGAGAACTGGAAGCCTTCTTATGCTGATGGGCGGGATGTAAATTGCCAACAGCCACCCTGGAGAAGTGTATGGTGTTTCCTGAAACATCTAAAAAACAAAGCAACTGAGCCTAGGGCACTTCCACTTATGGTCCTATAGCTTAGGGAAATTAAACTCTAAAAGACACAGCCAACCCAATGTTTGGGACGGCTCTGTGTACAGGAACCTCGTTTACGGTACAAGTTCAATATCGCAGAAAGCGAAAAATCGATAAAAAGTTGTGGTACTTACGTACAAGGCAATATCGCTCAGAAATTAAATCTATGTCATCAGTCCCGTAGCAGCATAATGAGTGTATTCAGGTACGATGATTCTAAGTGAAATAAGTTACACAGAAAAAGAAACATCATAAGATATCACTAATACACGGAATGTAAACATGGCTACACAGGAACTGAATTACAAAACAGAACAGGGTCTCAAATGTAGAAAACCAACTTATGGTTGCTTAACGGGAAAGGTGAGTTGGGGTGCTGCATAAAACCAGAGATTGAAATTAGCACAGATACCGTTCCATAAGCCAAATATGTAATAGACAAGAGCTACTCCTTGCTCAACGAAGTGGACTCAAACCCCATATTAAACGCCTAAGAATATACCTGATTAGTATGAATCTTAAAACCTATGGATTGATATGTCTCTGAAAGAGAATCAAGCGTGTGTACAGCGGCATAAACGCAGCAGTGATAGGATTGGTGAGGTTCGGTGAGCAAATGCAGACCCTTTGAAGTCATATTGCATGGTACCCATTCCATGGGTCTCAACTCTCCAGGTTTAAGTATTCTTCCTTCAGCTAAAACATGCATGTGGAACCATGAGTATGATCCACCGTGTGATCGGGAAACGTGTTCAAATGTGTCTCAGTTTTCGTTCCCTGGTACTCGGTGCAACATTCCAGACGCTTTACTAACCCTCTACCCACTTGGAGAGTCAGTGCCCTTAACCTCCTGTTTGGCCCAGTTTTCAATTTCTGCGGAAAATGAACAGGAATAGGGAGAACGAATGAGAGACTAGCTGGAGGTGTCTGGACGGGCAAATTTAACACTCATTATACACCAGGAAGAGGAATTAACCAAAGGCTCTGCATGCCATGCCGGAACCACACTAGGGCCTGAAGCAATCCTGCGGTGTTGCGGCCAGCTCACAAGAAAGCGAGTTGAAGAAAGGAGCTCAGGGGCACTGTAATTCACAAACCTGCAGAGTTATAAATGACAGCTATCATCCAAAAATATATTGAAGTAAGGCTGCCAAGAGGACTTGAAAGCAGGGCAGAATTGCCGGAAACCGATTTCAGGAGGTAGACTGGAATTGAATGTAAAGCATAGGAAAAGAGGCAGAACGTCCACAATGAGGCACTTGGCCAAAAAGGGCGTATGCGTTTTTTCCTGAATATATTCAAGAAAAAACGCATACGCCCTTTTTGGCCAACCAAGCAAGCTTGCAAATGAAATCTGCACTAAAATGAAGTCTCACTGCCCCCCGGTCAAATGGGCCATCTGAAAAAAGTGTAAAATCCAGAAAGGAAGGACAGGCCATGGAGAACTGGGAGCCTTGTTATGCTGATGGGCGGGATGTAAATTGCCAACAGCCACTCTGGAGAAGTGTATGGTGTTTCCTGAAACATCTAAAAAACAAAACAACAGAGCCTAGGGCACTTCCACTTATGGGCCTATAGCTTAGGGAAATTAAAATCAAAAACACACAGCCACCCCAAAGTTTGGGACGGCTCTGTTTACAAGAACCTCGTTTCCGGTACAAGTTCAATATCACAGAAAGCGAAAAATGGATAAAGAAGTTGTGGTACTTACGTACAATGCAATATCACTCAGCAATGAAATCTATGTCATCAGGCCCATAGCAGCATAATGAGTGGATTCAGGTACGATGATTCTAAGTGAAATAAGTCACACAGAAAAAGAAACATCATAAGATATCACTACTAAATGGAATGTAAACTTGGCTACACAGGAACTGAATTACAAAACAGAACAGGGACTCAAATGTAGAAAACCAACTTATGCTTGCTTAAGGGGAAAGGTGAGTTGGGGTGCTGCATAAAACCAGAGATTGAAATTAGCACATATACCGTTCCATAAGCCAAATATGTAATAGACAAGAGGTACTCCTTGCTCAACGAAGTGGACTCAACACCCCATATTAAACGCCTAAGAATATACCTGACTAGTAAGAATCTTAAAACCTATGGATTTATATGTCTCCGAAAGAGAATCAAGCCTGTGTACAGTGGCATATACGCAGCAGTGATAGGATTGGTGACGTTCGGTGAGCAAATGCAGACCCTTTGAAGCCATATTTCATGGTACCCATTCCATGGGTCTCAACTCTCCAGGTGTTAGGGATTCTTCCTTCAGCTAAAACATGCATGTGGAACCCAGAGTATGATCCACCGTGTGATCGGGAGTCGTGTTCCAATATGTCTCAGTTCTCATCCCCTGGTATCGGGTGCAACATTCCAGATGCTTTACTAACACTCTCCCCACTTGGAGAGTCAGTGCCTTTAACCTCCTGTTTGGCCCAGTTTGCAATTTCTGTGGAAGATTTCCAGGAATAGGGAGAACCAATGAGAGACTAGCTGGAGGTGTATGGACGGGCAAATTTAACTCTCATTTCCCACCAGGAAGAGGAATTAACCAAAGGCTCAGTGTGCCATGCCGGAACCACACTAGGGCGTGAAGCAATCCTGCGGTGTTGCGGCCAGCTCACAAGAAAGCGAGTTGAAGAAAGGAGCTCAGGGGCACTGTAATTCACAAACCTGCAGAGTTATAAATGACAGCTATCGTCCAAAAATATACTGAAGTAAGGCTGCCACGAGGACTTCAAAGCGGGGTCGAATTGCAGGAAACCGTTTTCAGGAGGTAGACTGGAATTGCATTTAAAGCATAGGAAAAGAGGCAGAATGTCGACAATGATGCACTTGGCCAAAAAGGGCGTATGCGTTTTTTCCTGAATATATTCAGGAAAAAACGCATACGCCCTTTTTGGCCAACCAAGAAAGCTTGCAAAGGAAATCTGCACTACAATGAAGTCTCACTTCCCCCCGGTCAAAAGGGCCATCTGAAAAAAGTGTAAAATCTAGAAAGGCAGGACAGGCCATGGAGAACTGGGAGCCTTTTTATGCTGATGGGCGGGATGTAAATTGCCAACAGCCACTCTGGAGAAGTGTATGGTGTTTCCTGAAACATCGAAAAAACAAAGCAACAGAGCCTAGGGCACTTCCACTTATGGTCCTATAGCTTAGGGAAATTAAAATAAAAAAGACACAGCCACCCCAAAGTTTGGGATGGCTCTGTTTACAAGAACCTCGTTTACGGTTCAAGTTCAATATCGCAGAAAGCGAAAAATGGATAAAGAAGTTGTGGTACTTACGTACAATGCAATATCACTCAGCAATGAAATCTATGTCATCAGGTCCGTAGCAGCATAATGAGTGGATTCAGGTACGATGATTCTAAGTGAAATAAGTCACACAGAAAAAGAAACATCATAAGATATCACTAATAGACGGAATGTAAACTTGGCTACACAGGAACTGAATAACAAAACAGAACAGGGTCTCAAATGTAGAAAACCAACTTATGCTTGCTTAAGGGGAAAGTTGAGTTGGGGTGCTGCATAAAACCAGAGATTGAAATTAGCACAGATACCGTTCCATAAGCCAAATATGTAATAGACAAGAGCTACTCCTTGCTCAACGAAGTGGACTCAACACCCCATATTAAACGCCTAAGAATATACCTGACTAGTAAGAATCTTAAAACCTATGGATTTATATGTCTCCGAAAGAGAATCAAGCATGTGTACAGCGGCACAAATGCAGCAGTGTTAGGATTGGTGAGGTTCGGTGAGCAAATGCAGACCCTTTAAAGTCATATTGCATGCTACCCATTCCATGGGTCTCAACTTTCCAGGTTTAAGGGATTCTTCCTTCAGCTAAAACATGCATGTGGAACCCAGAGTATGATCCAACATTTGATCGGGAAACGTGTTCAAATGTGTCTCAGTTTTCATCCCCTGGTACTCGGGTGCAACATTCCAGACGTTTACTAACACTCTCCCCACTTGGAGAGTCAGTGCCTTTAACCTCCTGTTTGGCCCAGTTTGCAATTTCTGCGGAAAATGTACAGGAATAGGGAGAACCAATGAGAGACTAGCAGGAGGTGTCTGGACGGGCAAATTTAACTCTCATTTCCCACCAGGAAGTGGAATTAACCAAAGGCTCAGCGTGCCATGCCGGAACCACACTAGGGCCTGAAGCAATCCTGCGGTGTTGCGGTCTGCTCACAAGAAAGCGAGTTGAAGAAAGGAGCTCAGGGGCACTGTAATTCACAAACATGCAGAGTTATAAATGACAGCTATCGTCCAAAAATATATTGAAGTAAGGCTGCCAAGAGGACTTGAAAGCGGGGCAGAATTGCAGGAAACCGATTTCAGGAGGTAGACTGGAATTGCATGTAAAGCATAGGAAAAGAGGCAGAACTTCCACAAGAATGCACTTGGCCAAAAAGGGCGTATGCGTTTTTACGTGAATATATTCGGGAAAAAACGCATACGCCCTTTTTGGCCAACCAAGCAAGCTTGCAAAGGAAATCTGCACTACAATGAAGTCTCACTGCTCCCCGGTCAAAAGGGCCATCTGAAAAAAGTGGAAAATCCAGAAAGGTAGGACAGACCATGGAGAACTGGGAGCCTTGTTATGCTGATGGGCGGGATGTAAATTGCCAACAGCCACTCTGGAGAAGTGTATGGTGTTTCCTGAAACATCGAAAAGACAAAGCAACAGAGCCTAGGGCACTTCCACTTATGGTCCTATGGCTTAGAGAAATTAAAATCAAAAAGACACAGCCACCCCAAAGTTTGGGACGGCTCTGTTTACAAGAACCTCATATATGGTACAAGTTCAATATCGCAGAAAGCGAAAAATGGATAAAGAAGTTGTGGTACTTACGTACAATGCAATATCACTCAGCAATGAAATCTATGTCATGAGGCCCGTAGCAGCATAATGAGTGGATCCAGGTACGATGATTCTAAGTGAAATAAGTCACACAGAAAAAGAAACTTCATAAGATATCACTAATACACGGAATGTAAACTTGGCTACACAGGAACTGAATTACAGAACAGAACAGGGTCTCAAATGTAGAAAACCAACTTATGCTTGCTTAAGGGGAAAGGTGAGTTGGGGAGCTTCATAAAACCAGAGATTGAAATTAGCACAGATACCGTTCCATAAGCCAATTATGTAATAGACCAGACCTACTCCTGGCTCAAGGAAAAGGACTCAACACCCCATATTCAACGCCTAGGAATATACCTGACTAGTAAGAATCTTAAAACCTATGGATTTATATGTCTCTGTAAGAGAATCATGCATGTGTACAGAGGCATAAAAGCAGTAGTGAAAATCAGATAAATCCCATTATAAAAATAAATTCCTTAAAGAAAACACAATGACAGTGAAATAGAGAGCAATTCTTAAATAATTCATTCAGGGCTTGTGATGCAACCTGGATTTACCACATCTACACCCAGAGCTTGGTGACACATAAGGCTGGACACTTGGGGCTGATAGGATTGGTGAGATTCGGTGAGCAAATGCAGACCCTTTGAAGTCATATTGCATGGTACCCATTCCATGGGTCCCAACTCTCCTGGTTTAAGGGATTCTTCCTTCAGCTAAAACATGCATGGGGAACCCAGAGTATGGTCTGCAGTGTGATCGGGAAACGTTTTTAAATGCATCTCAGATTTCTTCCCCTGCTACTCGGGTTCAACATTGCAGACCCTTTACTAACATTCTCCCCACTTGGAGAGTCAGTGTCTTTAACCTCCTGTTTGGCCCAGTTTGCAATTCCTGTGGAAGATGAACTGGAATAGGGAGAACCAATGAGAGACTAGCTGGAGGTGTCCTGACGGGCAAATTGAACTCTCATTTCCCACCAGGAAGAGGAATTAACCAAAGGCTCAGCGTGCCAGGCTGGAAACAGATTAGGACCTGAAGCAATCCTGCGGGTTCGTGGCCAGCTCAAAAGAAAGCGAGTTGAAGAAAGGAGCTCAGGGGCACTGTAATTCGCAAACCTGCAGAGTTATAAATGACAGCTATCGTCCAAAAATATATTGAAGTAAGGCTGCCAAGAGGACTTGAAAGCGGGGCAGAATTGCAGGAAACCGATTTTAGGAGGTAGACTGGAATTGCATTTAAAGCATAGGAAAAGAGGCAGAACGTCGACAGTGATGCACTTGGCCAAAAAGGGCGTATGCGTTTTTTCCTGAATATATTCAGGAAAAAACGCATACGCCCTTTTTGGCCAACCAAGCAAGCTTGCGAAGGAAATCGGCACTACAATGATGTCTCACTGCCCCCGGTTAAGAGGGCCATCTGAAAAAAGAGTAAAATCCAGAAAGGCAGGACAGGCCATGGAGAACAGGGAGCCTTGTTATGCTGATGGGCATGATGTAAATTGCCAACAGCCACTCTGGAGAAGTGTATGGTGTTTCCTGAAACATCTAAAAAACAAAGCAACAGAGCCTAGGGCACTTCCACTTATGGTCCTATAGCTTAGGGAAATTAAAATCAAAAAGACACAGCCACCCCAGAGTTTGGCATGGCTCTGTTTACAAGGACCTCGTTTACGGTAGAAGTTCAATATCCCAGAAAGCAAAAAATCGATAAAGAAGTTGTGGTACTTACGTACAATGCAATATCACTCAGCAATGAAATCTATGTCATCAGGCCCATAGCAGTATAATGAGTGGATTCAGGTACGATGATTCTAAGTGAAATAAGTCACACAGAAAAAGAAACATCATAAGATATCACTACTACACGGAATGTAAACTTGGCTACACAGGAACTGAATTACAAAACAGAACAGGGTCTCAAATGTAGAAAACCACCTTATGCTTGCTTAAGTGGAAAGGTGAGTTGGGGTGCTGCATAAACCAGAAATTGAAATTAGCACATATACCGTTCCATAAGCCAAATACGTAATAGGCAAGACCTACTCCTTGCTCAGCGAAATGGACTCAAAACCCCATATTCAATGCCTAGGAATATACCTGACTAGTAAGAATCTTAAAACCTATGGATTTATATGTCTCCATAAGAGAATCAAGCATGTGTAAACTGGCATAAACGCAGCAGTGAAAATCCACTAAATCCCATTATAAAAATACATTTCTTAAACAAAACACAATGACAGTGAAATAGAGAGCAAGTCTTAGATAATTCATTCAGGGCTTGTGATGCAAGCTGGATTTTCAACTTCTACACCTGGAGCGGGGTGACACATAAGTCTGGACACTTGGGGCTGATAGGATTGGTGAGGTTCGGTGAGCAAATGCAGACCCTGTGAAGTCATATTGCATGGTACCCATTCCATGGGTGCCAACTCTCCAGGTATAAGGGACTATTTCTTCCGCTAAAACATGCATGGGGAACCCAGAGTATGGTCCACCGTATGATCGGGGAAAGTTATTAAATGTATCTCCGGTACTGGTACTCGGGTTCAACATTCCAGTTTGTTTACTAACACTCTCCCCACTTGGAGAGTCAGTGCCTTTAACCTCCTGTTTGACCCAGTTTGCAATTTCTGTGGAAGATGACGTGTAATAGGGAGAACCAATGAGAGACTAGCTGTAGCTGTCTGGCCCGGCAAATTTAACTCTCATGTCCCACCAGGAAGAGGAATTAACCAAAGGCTCAGTGTGCAGTGTGGGAACAAGATTACGGCCTGAAGTGATCTAGTGGTTTTGCGGCCAGCTCACATGAAAGCGAGTTGAAGAAAGGAGCTCAGGGACACTGTAATTCACAAACCTGCCGACATATAAATGACAGCTATCGTCCAAAATTATATTGAAGTAAGGCTACCAAGAGGACTTGAAAGCGGGGCACAATTTCAGTTAACCGATTTCAGGAGGTACACTGGAATTGCATTTAAAGCATAAGAAAAGAGGCAGAACGTCGACAATGATGCACTTGGCCAAAAAGGGCGTATGCGTTTTTTCCTGAATATATTCGGGAAAGAACGCATATGCCCTTTTTGGCCAACCAAGCAAGCTTGCAAAGGAAATCTGCACTACAATGAAGTCTCACTTCCCCCCGGTCAAAAGGGCCATCTGAAAAAAGTGTAAAACCCAGAAAGGCAGGACAGGCCATGGAGAACAGGAGCCTTATATGCTGATGGGCGAGATGTAAATTGCCAACAGCCACTCTGGAGAGGTGTATGGTGTTTCCTGAAACATCGAAAAGACAAAGTAACAGAGCCTAGGGACTTCCACTTATGGTTCTATGGCTTAGGGAAATTAAAATCAAAAAGACACATCCACCCCAATTGTGGGACAGCTGTGTTTACAAGAACCTCGTTTACGGTACCATTTCAATATCCCAGAAAGCGAAAAATGGATAAAGAAGTTGTGGTACTTACGTACAATGCAATATCACTCAGCAATGAAATCTATGTTATGAGGCCCGTAGCAGCATAACGAGTGGATCCAGGTACGATGATTCTAAGTGAAATAAGTCACACAGAAAAAGAAACATCATAAGATATCTCTAATACACGAAATGTAAACTTGGCTACACAGGAACTGAATTACAGAACAGAACAGTGTCTCAAACTTAGAATACCACCTTATGCTTGCTTAAGGGGAAAGGTGAGTTGGGGAGCTTCATAAAACCAGAGATTGAAATTAGCACAGATACCGTTCCATAAGCCAATTATGTAATAGACCAGACCTACTCCTGGCTCAAGGAAAAGGACTCAACACCCCATATTCAACGCCTAGGAATATACCTGACTAGTAAGAATCTTAAAACCTATGGATTTATATGTCTCTGTAAGAGAATCATGCATGTGTACAGAGGCATAAAAGCAGTAGTGAAAATCAGATAAGTCCCATTATAAAAATAAATTCCTTAAAGAAAACACAATGACAGTGAAATAGAGAGCAATTCTTAAATAATTCATTCAGGGCTTGTGATGCAACCTGGATTTACCACATCTACACCCAGAGCTTGGTGACACATAAGGCTGGACACTTGGGGCTGATAGGATTGGTGAGATTCGGTGAGCAAATGCAGACCCTTTGAAGTCATATTGCATGGTACCCATTCCATGGGTCCCAACTCTCCTGGTTTAAGGGATTCTTCCTTCAGCTAAAACATGCATGGGGAACCCAGAGTATGGTCTGCAGTGTGATCGGGAAACGTTTTTAAATGCATCTCAGATTTCTTCCCCTGCTACTCGGGTTCAACATTGCAGACCCTTTACTAACATTCTCCCCACTTGGAGAGTCAGTGTCTTTAACCTCCTGTTTGGCCCAGTTTGCAATTCCTGTGGAAGATGAACTGGAATAGGGAGAACCAATGAGAGACTAGCTGGAGGTGTCCTGACGGGCAAATTGAACTCTCATTTCCCACCAGGAAGAGGAATTAACCAAAGGCTCAGCGTGCCAGGCTGGAAACAGATTAGGGCCTGAAGCAATCCAGCGGGTTCGTGGCCAGCTCAAAAGAAAGCGAGTTGAAGAAAGGAGCTCAGGGCCACTGTAATTCGCAAACCTGCAGAGTTATAAATGACAGCTATCGTCCAAAAATATATTGAAGTAAGGCTGCCAAGAGGACTTGAAAGCGGGGCAGAATTGCAGGAAACCGATTTTAGGAGGTAGACTGGAATTGCATTTAAAGCATAGGAAAAGAGGCAGAACGTCGACAGTGATGCACTTGGCCAAAAAGGGCGTATGCGTTTTTTCCTGAATATATTCAGGAAAAAACGCATACGCCCTTTTTGGCCAACCAAGCAAGCTTGCGAAGGAAATCGGCACTACAATGATGTCTCACTGCCCCCGGTTAAGAGGGCCATCTGAAAAAAGAGTAAAATCCAGAAAGGCAGGACAGGCCATGGAGAACAGGGAGCCTTGTTATGCTGATGGGCATGATGTAAATTGCCAAGAGCCACTCTGGAGAAGTGTATGGTGTTTCCTGAAACATCTAAAAAACAAAGCAACAGAGCCTAGGGCACTTCCACTTATGGTCCTATAGCTTAGGGAAATTAAAATCAAAAAGACACAGCCACCCCAGAGTTTGGCATGGCTCTGTTTACAAGGACCTCGTTTACGGTAGAAGTTCAATATCCCAGAAAGCAAAAAATCGATAAAGAAGTTGTGGTACTTACGTACAATGCAATATCACTCAGCAATGAAATCTATGTCATCAGGCCCATAGCAGTATAATGAGTGGATTCAGGTACGATGATTCTAAGTGAAATAAGTCACACAGAAAAAGAAACATCATAAGATATCACTACTACACGGAATGTAAACTTGGCTACACAGGAACTGAATTACAAAACAGAACAGGGTCTCAAATGTAGAAAACCACCTTATGCTTGCTTAAGTGGAAAGGTGAGTTGGGGTGCTGCATAAACCAGAAATTGAAATTAGCACATATACCGTTCCATAAGCCAAATACGTAATAGGCAAGACCTACTCCTTGCTCAGCGAAATGGACTCAAAACCCCATATTCAATGCCTAGGAATATACCTGACTAGTAAGAATCTTAAAACCTATGGATTTATATGTCTCCATAAGAGAATCAAGCATGTGTAAACTGGCATAAACGCAGCAGTGAAAATCCACTAAATCCCATTATAAAAATACATTTCTTAAACAAAACACAATGACAGTGAAATAGAGAGCAATTCTTAGATAATTCATTCAGGGCTTGTGATGCAAGCTGGATTTTCAACTTCTACACCTGGAGCGGGGTGACACATAAGTCTGGACACTTGGGGCTGATAGGATTGGTGAGGTTCGGTGAGCAAATGCAGACCCTGTGAAGTCATATTGCATGGTACCCATTCCATGGGTGCCAACTCTCCAGGTATAAGGGACTATTTCTTCCGCTAAAACATGCATGGGGAACCCAGAGTATGGTCCACCGTATGATCGGGGAAAGTTATTAAATGTATCTCCGGTACTGGTACTCGGGTTCAACATTCCAGTTTGTTTACTAACACTCTCCCCACTTGGAGAGTCAGTGCCTTTAACCTCCTGTTTGACCCAGTTTGCAATTTCTGTGGAAGATGACGTGTAATAGGGAGAACCAATGAGAGACTAGCTGTAGCTGTCTGGCCCGGCAAATTTAACTCTCATGTCCCACCAGGAAGAGGAATTAACCAAAGGCTCAGTGTGCAGTGTGGGAACAAGATTACGGCCTGAAGTGATCTAGTGGTTTTGCGGCCAGCTCACATGAAAGCGAGTTGAAGAAAGGAGCTCAGGGACACTGTAATTCACAAACCTGCCGACATATAAATGACAGCTATCGTCCAAAATTATATTGAAGTAAGGCTACCAAGAGGACTTGAAAGCGGGGCACAATTGCAGTTAACCGATTTCAGGAGGTACACTGGAATTGCATTTAAAGCATAAGAAAAGAGGCAGAACGTCGACAATGATGCACTTGGCCAAAAAGGGCGTATGCGTTTTTTCCTGAATATATTCGGGAAAGAACGCATATGCCCTTTTTGGCCAACCAAGCAAGCTTGCAAAGGAAATCTGCACTACAATGAAGTCTCACTTCCCCCCGGTCAAAAGGGCCATCTGAAAAAAGTGTAAAACCCAGAAAGGCAGGACAGGCCATGGAGAACAGGAGCCTTATATGCTGATGGGCGAGATGTAAATTGCCAACAGCCACTCTGGAGAGGTGTATGGTGTTTCCTGAAACATCGAAAAGACAAAGTAACAGAGCCTAGGGACTTCCACTTATGGTTCTATGGCTTAGGGAAATTAAAATCAAAAAGACACATCCACCCCAATTGTGGGACAGCTGTGTTTACAAGAACCTCGTTTACGGTACCATTTCAATATCCCAGAAAGCGAAAAATGGATAAAGAAGTTGTGGTACTTACGTACAATGCAATATCACTCAGCAATGAAATCTATGTTATGAGGCCCGTAGCAGCATAACGAGTGGATCCAGGTACGATGATTCTAAGTGAAATAAGTCACACAGAAAAAGAAACATCATAAGATATCTCTAATACACGAAATGTAAACTTGGCTACACAGGAACTGAATTACAGAACAGAACAGTGTCTCAAACTTAGAATACCACCTTATGCTTGCTTAAGGGGAAAGGTGAGTTGGGGAGCTTCATAAAACCAGAGATTGAAATTAGCACAGATACCGTTCCATAAGCCAATTATGTAATAGACCAGACCTACTCCTGGCTCAAGGAAAAGGACTCAACACCCCATATTCAACGCCTAGGAATATACCTGACTAGTAAGAATCTTAAAACCTATGGATTTATATGTCTCTGTAAGAGAATCATGCATGTGTACAGAGGCATAAAAGCAGTAGTGAAAATCAGATAAGTCCCATTATAAAAATAAATTCCTTAAAGAAAACACAATGACAGTGAAATAGAGAGCAATTCTTAAATAATTCATTCAGGGCTTGTGATGCAACCTGGATTTACCACATCTACACCCAGAGCTTGGTGACACATAAGGCTGGACACTTGGGGCTGATAGGATTGGTGAGATTCGGTGAGCAAATGCAGACCCTTTGAAGTCATATTGCATGGTACCCATTCCATGGGTCCCAACTCTCCTGGTTTAAGGGATTCTTCCTTCAGCTAAAACATGCATGGGGAACCCAGAGTATGGTCTGCAGTGTGATCGGGAAACGTTTTTAAATGCATCTCAGATTTCTTCCCCTGCTACTCGGGTTCAACATTGCAGACCCTTTACTAACATTCTCCCCACTTGGAGAGTCAGTGTCTTTAACCTCCTGTTTGGCCCAGTTTGCAATTCCTGTGGAAGATGAACTGGAATAGGGAGAACCAATGAGAGACTAGCTGGAGGTGTCCTGACGGGCAAATTGAACTCTCATTTCCCACCAGGAAGAGGAATTAACCAAAGGCTCAGCGTGCCAGGCTGGAAACAGATTAGGGCCTGAAGCAATCCAGCGGGTTCGTGGCCAGCTCAAAAGAAAGCGAGTTGAAGAAAGGAGCTCAGGGCCACTGTAATTCGCAAACCTGCAGAGTTATAAATGACAGCTATCGTCCAAAAATATATTGAAGTAAGGCTGCCAAGAGGACTTGAAAGCGGGGCAGAATTGCAGGAAACCGATTTTAGGAGGTAGACTGGAATTGCATTTAAAGCATAGGAAAAGAGGCAGAACGTCGACAGTGATGCACTTGGCCAAAAAGGGCGTATGCGTTTTTTCCTGAATATATTCAGGAAAAAACGCATACGCCCTTTTTGGCCAACCAAGCAAGCTTGCGAAGGAAATCGGCACTACAATGATGTCTCACTGCCCCCGGTTAAGAGGGCCATCTGAAAAAAGAGTAAAATCCAGAAAGGCAGGACAGGCCATGGAGAACAGGGAGCCTTGTTATGCTGATGGGCATGATGTAAATTGCCAACAGCCACTCTGGAGAAGTGTATGGTGTTTCCTGAAACATCTAAAAAACAAAGCAACAGAGCCTAGGGCACTTCCACTTATGGTCCTATAGCTTAGGGAAATTAAAATCAAAAAGACACAGCCACCCCAGAGTTTGGCATGGCTCTGTTTACAAGGACCTCGTTTACGGTAGAAGTTCAATATCCCAGAAAGCAAAAAATCGATAAAGAAGTTGTGGTACTTACGTACAATGCAATATCACTCAGCAATGAAATCTATGTCATCAGGCCCATAGCAGTATAATGAGTGGATTCAGGTACGATGATTCTAAGTGAAATAAGTCACACAGAAAAAGAAACATCATAAGATATCACTACTACACGGAATGTAAACTTGGCTACACAGGAACTGAATTACAAAACAGAACAGGGTCTCAAATGTAGAAAACCACCTTATGCTTGCTTAAGTGGAAAGGTGAGTTGGGGTGCTGCATAAACCAGAAATTGAAATTAGCACATATACCGTTCCATAAGCCAAATACGTAATAGGCAAGACCTACTCCTTGCTCAGCGAAATGGACTCAAAACCCCATATTCAATGCCTAGGAATATACCTGACTAGTAAGAATCTTAAAACCTATGGATTTATATGTCTCCATAAGAGAATCAAGCATGTGTAAACTGGCATAAACGCAGCAGTGAAAATCCACTAAATCCCATTATAAAAATACATTTCTTAAACAAAACACAATGACAGTGAAATAGAGAGCAAGTCTTAGATAATTCATTCAGGGCTTGTGATGCAAGCTGGATTTTCAACTTCTACACCTGGAGCGGGGTGACACATAAGTCTGGACACTTGGGGCTGATAGGATTGGTGAGGTTCGGTGAGCAAATGCAGACCCTGTGAAGTCATATTGCATGGTACCCATTCCATGGGTGCCAACTCTCCAGGTATAAGGGACTATTTCTTCCGCTAAAACATGCATGGGGTACCCAGAGTATGGTCCACCGTATGATCGGGGAAAGTTATTAAATGTATCTCCGGTACTGGTACTCGGGTTCAACATTCCAGTTTGTTTACTAACACTCTCCCCACTTGGAGAGTCAGTGCCTTTAACCTCCTGTTTGACCCAGTTTGCAATTTCTGTGGAAGATGACGTGTAATAGGGAGAACCAATGAGAGACTAGCTGTAGCTGTCTGGCCCGGCAAATTTAACTCTCATGTCCCACCAGGAAGAGGAATTAACCAAAGGCTCAGTGTGCAGTGTGGGAACAAGATTACGGCCTGAAGTGATCTAGTGGTTTTGCGGCCAGCTCACATGAAAGCGAGTTGAAGAAAGGAGCTCAGGGACACTGTAATTCACAAACCTGCCAACATATAAATGACAGCTATCATCCAAAATTATATTGAAGTAAGGCTACCAAGAGGACTTGAAAGCGGGGCACAATTGCAGTTAACCGATTTCAGGAGGTACACTGGAATTGCATTTAAAGCATAAGAAAAGAGGCAGAACGTCGACAATGATGCACTTGGCCAAAAAGGGCGTATGCGTTTTTTCCTGAATATATTCGGGAAAGAACGCATATGCCCTTTTTGGCCAACCAAGCAAGCTTGCAAAGGAAATCTGCACTACAATGAAGTCTCACTTCCCCCCGGTCAAAAGGGCCATCTGAAAAAAGTGTAAAACCCAGAAAGGCAGGACAGGCCATGGAGAACAGGAGCCTTATATGCTGATGGGCGAGATGTAAATTGCCAACAGCCACTCTGGAGAAGTGTATGGTGTTTCCTGAAACATCGAAAAGACAAAGTAACAGAGCCTAGGGACTTCCACTTATGGTTCTATGGCTTAGGGAAATTAAAATCAAAAAGACACATCCACCCCAATTGTGGGACAGCTGTGTTTACAAGAACCTCGTTTACGGTACCATTTCAATATCCCAGAAAGCGAAAAATGGATAAAGAAGTTGTGGTACTTACGTACAATGCAATATCACTCAGCAATGAAATCTATGTTATGAGGCCCGTAGCAGCATAATGAGTGGATCCAGGTACGATGATTCTAAGTGAAATAAGTCACACAGAAAAAGAAACATCATAAGATATCTCTAATACACGAAATGTAAACTTGGCTACACAGGAACTGAATTACAGAACAGAACAGTGTCTCAAACTTAGAATACCACCTTATGCTTGCTTAAGGGGAAAGGTGAGTTGGGGAGCTTCATAAAACCAGAGATTGAAATTAGCACAGATACCGTTCCATAAGCCAATTATGTAATAGACCAGACCTACTCCTGGCTCAAGGAAAAGGACTCAACACCCCATATTCAACGCCTAGGAATATACCTGACTAGTAAGAATCTTAAAACCTATGGATTTATATGTCTCTGTAAGAGAATCATGCATGTGTACAGAGGCATAAAAGCAGTAGTGAAAATCAGATAAATCCCATTATAAAAATAAATTCCTTAAAGAAAACACAATGACAGTGAAATAGAGAGCAATTCTTAAATAATTCATTCAGGGCTTGTGATGCAACCTGGATTTACCACATCTACACCCAGAGCTTGGTGACACATAAGGCTGGACACTTGGGGCTGATAGGATTGGTGAGATTCGGTGAGCAAATGCAGACCCTTTGAAGTCATATTGCATGGTACCCATTCCATGGGTCCCAACTCTCCTGGTTTAAGGGATTCTTCCTTCAGCTAAAACATGCATGGGGAACCCAGAGTATGGTCTGCAGTGTGATCGGGAAACGTTTTTAAATGCATCTCAGATTTCTTCCCCTGCTACTCGGGTTCAACATTGCAGACCCTTTACTAACATTCTCCCCACTTGGAGAGTCAGTGTCTTTAACCTCCTGTTTGGCCCAGTTTGCAATTCCTGTGGAAGATGAACTGGAATAGGGAGAACCAATGAGAGACTAGCTGGAGGTGTCCTGACGGGCAAATTGAACTCTCATTTCCCACCAGGAAGAGGAATTAACCAAAGGCTCAGCGTGCCAGGCTGGAAACAGATTAGGGCCTGAAGCAATCCAGCGGGTTCGTGGCCAGCTCAAAAGAAAGCGAGTTGAAGAAAGGAGCTCAGGGGCACTGTAATTCGCAAACCTGCAGAGTTATAAATGACAGCTATCGTCCAAAAATATATTGAAGTAAGGCTGCCAAGAGGACTTGAAAGTGGGGCAGAATTGCAGGAAACCGATTTTAGGAGGTAGACTGGAATTGCATTTAAAGCATAGGAAAAGAGGCAGAACGTCGACAGTGATGCACTTGGCCAAAAAGGGCGTATGCGTTTTTTCCTGAATATATTCAGGAAAAAACGCATACGCCCTTTTTGGCCAACCAAGCAAGCTTGCGAAGGAAATCGGCACTACAATGATGTCTCACTGCCCCCGGTTAAGAGGGCCATCTGAAAAAAGAGTAAAATCCAGAAAGGCAGGACAGGCCATGGAGAACAGGGAGCCTTGTTATGCTGATGGGCATGATGTAAATTGCCAACAGCCACTCTGGAGAAGTGTATGGTGTTTCCTGAAACATCTAAAAAACAAAGCAACAGAGCCTAGGGCACTTCCACTTATGGTCCTATAGCTTAGGGAAATTAAAATCAAAAAGACACAGCCACCCCAGAGTTTGGCATGGCTCTGTTTACAAGGACCTCGTTTACGGTAGAAGTTCAATATCCCAGAAAGCAAAAAATCGATAAAGAAGTTGTGGTACTTACGTACAATGCAATATCACTCAGCAATGAAATCTATGTCATCAGGCCCATAGCAGTATAATGAGTGGATTCAGGTACGATGATTCTAAGTGAAATAAGTCACACAGAAAAAGAAACATCATAAGATATCACTACTACACGGAATGTAAACTTGGCTACACAGGAACTGAATTACAAAACAGAACAGGGTCTCAAATGTAGAAAACCACCTTATGCTTGCTTAAGTGGAAAGGTGAGTTGGGGTGCTGCATAAACCAGAAATTGAAATTAGCACATATACCGTTCCATAAGCCAAATACGTAATAGGCAAGACCTACTCCTTGCTCAGCGAAATGGACTCAAAACCCCATATTCAATGCCTAGGAATATACCTGACTAGTAAGAATCTTAAAACCTATGGATTTATATGTCTCCATAAGAGAATCAAGCATGTGTAAACTGGCATAAACGCAGCAGTGAAAATCCACTAAATCCCATTATAAAAATACATTTCTTAAACAAAACACAATGACAGTGAAATAGAGAGCAATTCTTAGATAATTCATTCAGGGCTTGTGATGCAAGCTGGATTTTCAACTTCTACACCTGGAGCGGGGTGACACATAAGTCTGGACACTTGGGGCTGATAGGATTGGTGAGGTTCGGTGAGCAAATGCAGACCCTGTGAAGTCATATTGCATGGTACCCATTCCATGGGTGCCAACTCTCCAGGTATAAGGGACTATTTCTTCCGCTAAAACATGCATGGGGAACCCAGAGTATGGTCCACCGTATGATCGGGGAAAGTTATTAAATGTATCTCCGGTACTGGTACTCGGGTTCAACATTCCAGTTTGTTTACTAACACTCTCCCCACTTGGAGAGTCAGTGCCTTTAACCTCCTGTTTGACCCAGTTTGCAATTTCTGTGGAAGATGACGTGTAATAGGGAGAACCAATGAGAGACTAGCTGTAGCTGTCTGGCCCGGCAAATTTAACTCTCATGTCCCACCAGGAAGAGGAATTAACCAAAGGCTCAGTGTGCAGTGTGGGAACAAGATTACGGCCTGAAGTGATCTAGTGGTTTTGCGGCCAGCTCACATGAAAGCGAGTTGAAGAAAGGAGCTCAGGGACACTGTAATTCACAAACCTGCCGACATATAAATGACAGCTATCGTCCAAAATTATATTGAAGTAAGGCTAACAAGAGGACTTGAAAGCGGGGCACAATTGCAGTTAACCGATTTCAGGAGGTACACTGGAATTGCATTTAAAGCATAAGAAAAGAGGCAGAACGTCGACAATGATGCACTTGGCCAAAAAGGGCGTATGCGTTTTTTCCTGAATATATTCGGGAAAGAACGCATATGCCCTTTTTGGCCAACCAAGCAAGCTTGCAAAGGAAATCTGCACTACAATGAAGTCTCACTTCCCCCCGGTCAAAAGGGCCATCTGAAAAAAGTGTAAAACCCAGAAAGGCAGGACAGGCCATGGAGAACAGGAGCCTTATATGCTGATGGGCGAGATGTAAATTGCCAACAGCCACTCTGGAGAAGTGTATGGTGTTTCCTGAAACATCGAAAAGACAAAGTAACAGAGCCTAGGGACTTCCACTTATGGTTCTATGGCTTAGGGAAATTAAAATCAAAAAGACACATCCACCCCAATTGTGGGACAGCTGTGTTTACAAGAACCTCGTTTACGGTACCATTTCAATATCCCAGAAAGCGAAAAATGGATAAAGAAGTTGTGGTACTTACGTAAAATGCAATATCACTCAGCAATGAAATCTATGTTATGAGGCCCGTAGCAGCATAATGAGTGGATCCAGGTACGATGATTCTAAGTGAAATAAGTCACACAGAAAAAGAAACATCATAAGATATCTCTAATACACGAAATGTAAACTTGGCTACACAGGAACTGAATTACAGAACAGAACAGTGTCTCAAACTTAGAATACCACCTTATGCTTGCTTAAGGGGAAAGGTGAGTTGGGGAGCTTCATAAAACCAGAGATTGAAATTAGCACAGATACCGTTCCATAAGCCAATTATGTAATAGACCAGACCTACTCCTGGCTCAAGGAAAAGGACTCAACACCCCATATTCAACGCCTAGGAATATACCTGACTAGTAAGAATCTTAAAACCTATGGATTTATATGTCTCTGTAAGAGAATCATGCATGTGTACAGAGGCATAAAAGCAGTAGTGAAAATCAGATAAATCCCATTATAAAAATAAATTCCTTAAAGAAAACACAATGACAGTGAAATAGAGAGCAATTCTTAAATAATTCATTCAGGGCTTGTGATGCAACCTGGATTTACCACATCTACACCCAGAGCTTGGTGACACATAAGGCTGGACACTTGGGGCTGATAGGATTGGTGAGATTCGGTGAGCAAATGCAGACCCTTTGAAGTCATATTGCATGGTACCCATTCCATGGGTCCCAACTCTCCTGGTTTAAGGGATTCTTCCTTCAGCTAAAACATGCATGGGGAACCCAGAGTATGGTCTGCAGTGTGATCGGGAAACGTTTTTAAATGCATCTCAGATTTCTTCCCCTGCTACTCGGGTTCAACATTGCAGACCCTTTACTAACATTCTCCCCACTTGGAGAGTCAGTGTCTTTAACCTCCTGTTTGGCCCAGTTTGCAATTCCTGTGGAAGATGAACTGGAATAGGGAGAACCAATGAGAGACTAGCTGGAGGTGTCCTGACGGGCAAATTGAACTCTCATTTCCCACCAGGAAGAGGAATTAACCAAAGGCTCAGCGTGCCAGGCTGGAAACAGATTAGGGCCTGAAGCAATCCTGTGGGTTCGTGGCCAGCTCAAAAGAAAGCGAGTTGAAGAAAGGAGCTCAGGGCCACTGTAATTCGCAAACCTGCAGAGTTATAAATGACAGCTATCGTCCAAAAATATATTGAAGTAAGGCTGCCAAGAGGACTTGAAAGCGGGGCAGAATTGCAGGAAACCGATTTTAGGAGGTAGACTGGAATTGCATTTAAAGCATAGGAAAAGAGGCAGAACGTCGACAGTGATGCACTTGGCCAAAAAGGGCGTATGCGTTTTTTCCTGAATATATTCAGGAAAAAACGCATACGCCCTTTTTGGCCAACCAAGCAAGCTTGCGAAGGAAATCGGCACTACAATGATGTCTCACTGCCCCCGGTTAAGAGGGCCATCTGAAAAAAGAGTAAAATCCAGAAAGGCAGGACAGGCCATGGAGAACAGGGAGCCTTGTTATGCTGATGGGCATGATGTAAATTGCCAACAGCCACTCTGGAGAAGTGTATGGTGTTTCCTGAAACATCTAAAAAACAAAGCAACAGAGCCTAGGGCATTTCCACTTATGGTCCTATAGCTTAGGGAAATTAAAATCAAAAAGACACAGCCACCCCAGAGTTTGGCATGGCTCTGTTTACAAGGACCTCGTTTACGGTAGAAGTTCAATATCCCAGAAAGCAAAAAATCGATAAAGAAGTTGTGGTACTTACGTACAATGCAATATCACTCAGCAATGAAATCTATGTCATCAGGCCCATAGCAGTATAATGAGTGGATTCAGGTACGATGATTCTAAGTGAAATAAGTCACACAGAAAAAGAAACATCATAAGATATCACTACTACACGGAATGTAAACTTGGCTACACAGGAACTGAATTACAAAACAGAACAGGGTCTCAAATGTAGAAAACCACCTTATGCTTGCTTAAGTGGAAAGGTGAGTTGGGGTGCTGCATAAACCAGAAATTGAAATTAGCACATATACCGTTCCATAAGCCAAATACGTAATAGGCAAGACCTACTCCTTGCTCAGCGAAATGGACTCAAAACCCCATATTCAATGCCTAGGAATATACCTGACTAGTAAGAATCTTAAAACCTATGGATTTATATGTCTCCATAAGAGAATCAAGCATGTGTAAACTGGCATAAACGCAGCAGTGAAACTCCACTAAATCCCATTATAAAAATACATTTCTTAAACAAAACATAATGACAGTGAAATAGAGAGCAATTCTTAGATAATTCATTCAGGGCTTGTGATGCAAGCTGGATTTTCAACTTCTACACCTGGAGCGGGGTGACACATAAGTCTGGACACTTCAGGCTGATAGGATTGGTGAGGTTCGGTGAGCAAATGCAGACCCTGTGAAGTCATATTGCATGGTACCCATTCCATGGGTGCCAACTCTCCAGGTATAAGGGACTATTTCTTCCGCTAAAACATGCATGGGGAACCCAGAGTATGGTCCACCGTATGATCGGGGAAAGTTATTAAATGTATCTCCGGTACTGGTACTCGGGTTCAACATTCCAGTTTGTTTACTAACACTCTCCCCACTTGGAGAGTCAGTGCCTTTAACCTCCTGTTTGACCCAGTTTGCAATTTCTGTGGAAGATGACGTGTAATAGGGAGAACCAATGAGAGACTAGCTGTAGCTGTCTGGCCCGGCAAATTTAACTCTCATGTCCCACCAGGAAGAGGAATTAACCAAAGGCTCAGTGTGCAGTGTGGGAACAAGATTACGGCCTGAAGTGATCTAGTGGTTTTGCGGCCAGCTCACATGAAAGCGAGTTGAAGAAAGGAGCTCAGGGACACTGTAATTCACAAACCTGCCGACATATAAATGACAGCTATCGTCCAAAATTATATTGAAGTAAGGCTACCAAGAGGACTTGAAAGCGGGGCACAATTGCAGTTAACCGATTTCAGGAGGTACACTGGAATTGCATTTAAAGCATAAGAAAAGAGGCAGAACGTCGACAATGATGCACTTGGCCAAAAAGGGCGTATGCGTTTTTTCCTGAATATATTCGGGAAAGAACGCATATGCCCTTTTTGGCCAACCAAGCAAGCTTGCAAAGGAAATCTGCACTACAATGAAGTCTCACTTCCCCCCGGTCAAAAGGGCCATCTGAAAAAAGTGTAAAACCCAGAAAGGCAGGACAGGCCATGGAGAACAGGAGCCTTATATGCTGATGGGCGAGATGTAAATTGCCAACAGCCACTCTGGAGAAGTGTATGGTGTTTCCTGAAACATCGAAAAGACAAAGTAACAGAGCCTAGGGACTTCCACTTATGGTTCTATGGCTTAGGGAAATTAAAATCAAAAAGACACATCCACCCCAATTGTGGGACAGCTGTGTTTACAAGAACCTCGTTTACGGTACCATTTCAATATCCCAGAAAGCGAAAAATGGATAAAGAAGTTGTGGTACTTACGTAAAATGCAATATCACTCAGCAATGAAATCTATGTTATGAGGCCCGTAGCAGCATAATGAGTGGATCCAGGTACGATGATTCTAAGTGAAATAAGTCACACAGAAAAAGAAACATCATAAGATATCTCTAATACACGAAATGTAAACTTGGCTACACAGGAACTGAATTACAGAACAGAACAGTGTCTCAAACTTAGAATACCACCTTATGCTTGCTTAAGGGGAAAGGTGAGTTGGGGAGCTTCATAAAACCAGAGATTGAAATTAGCACAGATACCGTTCCATAAGCCAATTATGTAATAGACCAGACCTACTCCTGGCTCAAGGAAAAGGACTCAACACCCCATATTCAACGCCTAGGAATATACCTGACTAGTAAGAATCTTAAAACCTATGGATTTATATGTCTCTGTAAGAGAATCATGCATGTGTACAGAGGCATAAAAGCAGTAGTGAAAATCAGATAAATCCCATTATAAAAATAAATTCCTTAAAGAAAACACAATGACAGTGAAATAGAGAGCAATTCTTAAATAATTCATTCAGGGCTTGTGATGCAACCTGGATTTACCACATCTACACCCAGAGCTTGGTGACACATAAGGCTGGACACTTGGGGCTGATAGGATTGGTGAGATTCGGTGAGCAAATGCAGACCCTTTGAAGTCATATTGCATGGTACCCATTCCATGGGTCCCAACTCTCCTGGTTTAAGGGATTCTTCCTTCAGCTAAAACATGCATGGGGAACCCAGAGTATGGTCTGCAGTGTGATCGGGAAACGTTTTTAAATGCATCTCAGATTTCTTCCCCTGCTACTCGGGTTCAACATTGCAGACCCTTTACTAACATTCTCCCCACTTGGAGAGTCAGTGTCTTTAACCTCCTGTTTGGCCCAGTTTGCAATTCCTGTGGAAGATGAACTGGAATAGGGAGAACCAATGAGAGACTAGCTGGAGGTGTCCTGACGGGCAAATTGAACTCTCATTTCCCACCAGGAAGAGGAATTAACCAAAGGCTCAGCGTGCCAGGCTGGAAACAGATTAGGGCCTGAAGCAACCCTGTGGGTTCGTGGCCAGCTCAAAAGAAAGCGAGTTGAAGAAAGGAGCTCAGGGCCACTGTAATTCGCAAACCTGCAGAGTTATAAATGACAGCTATCGTCCAAAAATATATTGAAGTAAGGCTGCCAAGAGGACTTGAAAGCGGGGCAGAATTGCAGGAAACCGATTTTAGGAGGTAGACTGGAATTGCATTTAAAGCATAGGAAAAGAGGCAGAACGTCGACAGTGATGCACTTGGCCAAAAAGGGCGTATGCGTTTTTTCCTGAATATATTCAGGAAAAAACGCATACGCCCTTTTTGGCCAACCAAGCAAGCTTGCGAAGGAAATCGGCACTACAATGATGTCTCACTGCCCCTGGTTAAGAGGGCCATCTGAAAAAAGAGTAAAATCCAGAAAGGCAGGACAGGCCATGGAGAACAGGGAACCTTGTTATGCTGATGGGCATGATGTAAATTGCCAACAGCCACTCTGGAGAAGTGTATGGTGTTTCCTGAAACATCTAAAAAACAAAGCAACAGAGCCTAGGGCACTTCCACTTATGGTCCTATAGCTTAGGGAAATTAAAATCAAAAAGACACAGCCACCCCAGAGTTTGGCATGGCTCTGTTTACAAGGACCTCGTTTAAGGTAGAAGTTCAATATCCCAGAAAGCAAAAAATCGATAAAGAAGTTGTGGTACTTACGTACAATGCAATATCACTCAGCAATGAAATCTATGTCATCAGGCCCATAGCAGTATAATGAGTGGATTCAGGTATGATGATTCTAAGTGAAATAAGTCACACAGAAAAAGAAACATCATAAGATATCACTACTACACGGAATGTAAACTTGGCTACACAGGAACTGAATTACAAAACAGAACAGGGTCTCAAATGTAGAAAACCACCTTATGCTTGCTTAAGTGGAAAGGTGAGTTGGGGTGCTGCATAAACCAGAAATTGAAATTAGCACAAATACCGTTCCATAAGCCAAATACGTAATAGGCAAGACCTACTCCTTGCTCAGCGAAATGGACTCAAAACCCCATATTCAATGCCTAGGAATATACCTGACTAGTAAGAATCTTAAAACCTATGGATTTATATGTCTCCGAAAGAGAATCAAGCGTGTGTACAGCAGCATAAATGGAGCAGTGATAGGATTGGTGAGGTTCGGTGTGCAAATGCAGAACCTTTGACGTCATATTCCATGGTACCATTCCATGGGTCTCAACTCTCCAGGTTTAAGGGATTCTTCCTTTAGCTAAAACATGCATGTGGAACCCAGAGTACGATCCACCGTGTGATAGGAAACGTGTTCAAATGTGTCTCAGTTTTCGTCCCCTGGTACTCGGGTGCAACATTCCAGACGCTTTACTAACACTCTCCCCACTTGGAGAGTCAGTGCCTTTAACCTCCTGTTTGGGCCAGTTTGCAATTTCTGCGGAAAATGAACAGGAATAGGGAGAACCAATGAGAGACTAGCTGGAGGTGTCTGGACGGGTAAATTTAACTCTCATTTCCCACCAGGAAGAGGAATTAACCAAAGGCTCAGCGTGCCGTGCCGGAACCACACTAGGGCCTGAAGCAATTCTGCGGTGTTGCGGCCATCTCACAAGAAAGCGAGTTGAGAAAAGGAGCTCAGGGGCACTCTAATTCACAAACCTGCAGAGTTATAAATGACAGCTATCATCCAAAAATATATTGAAGTAAGGCTGCCAAGAGGACTTGAAAGCGGGGAAGAATTGCAGGAAACCGATTTCATGATGTAGACTGGAATTACATGTAAAGCATAGGAAAAGAGGCAGAAAGTCCACAATGATGCACTTGGCAAAAATGGGCGTATGCGTTTTTTCCTGAATATATTCAGGAAAAAACGCATACGCCCTTTTTGGCCAACCAAGCAAGCTTGCAAAGGAAATCTGAACTACAATGAAGTCTAACTGCCCCCGGTCAAAAGGGCCATCTGAAAAAAGTGTAAAATCCAGAAAGGCAGGACAGGCCATGGAGAACTGGGAGTCTTGTTATGCTGTTGGGCGGGATGTAAATTGCCAACAGCCACTCTGAAGAAGTGAATGGTGTTTCCTGAAACATCTAAGAAACAAAGCAACAGAGCCTAGGGCACTTCCACTTATGGTCCTATAGCATAGGGAAATTAAAATCAAAAACACACAGCCACCAAATAGTTTGGGACAGCTGTGTTTACAAGATCCTCGTTTACAGTACAAGTTCAATATCACAGAAAGCGAAAAGTGCATAAAGAAGTTGTAGTACTTACGTACAATGCAGTATCACTCAGCAATGAAATCTATGTCATCAGGCCCATAGCAGCATAATGAGTGGATTCAGGTACGATGATTCTAAGTGAAATAAGTCACAGAGAAAAAGAAACATCATAAGATATCACTAATACACGGAATGTAAACTTGGCTACACAGGAACTGAATTACAAAACAGAACAGGGTCTCAATTGTAGAAAACCAACTTATGCTTGCTTAAGGGGAAAGGTGAGTTGGGGTGCTGCATAAAACCAGAGATTGAAATTAGCACAGATACCGTTCCATAAGCCAAATATGTAATAGACAAGAGCTACTCCTTGCTCAACGAAGAGGACACAACACCCCATATTAAACGCCTAAGAATAAACCTGACTAGTAAGAATCTTAAAACCTATGGATTTATAGGTCTCCGAAAGAGAATCAAGCGTGTGTACAGTGGCATAAATGCAGCAGTGATAGGATTGGTGAGGTTCGGTGAGCAAATGCAGACCCTTAGAATTCATATTGAATGGTGTCCATTCCATGGGTCTCAACTCTCCAGGTTTAAGGGATTCTCCCTTCAGCTAAAACATGCATGTGGAACCCAGAGTATGATCCACAGTGTGATCGGGAAATGTGTTCAAATGTGTCTCAGTTTTCATCCCCTGGTACTCGAGTGCAACATTCCAGACGCTTTATTAACACTCTCCCCACTTGGAGAGTCAGTGCCTTTAACCTCCTGTTTGGCTCAGTTTGAAATTTCTGCGGGAAATGAACAGGAATAGGGAGAACCAATGAGAGACTAGCTGGAGGTGTCTGGACGGACAAATTTAACTCTCATTTCCCACCAGGAAGAGGAATTAACCAAAGGCTCAGCGTGCCGTGCCGGAACCACACTAGGGCCTGAAGCAATCCTGCGGTGTTGCGGCCAGCTCACAAGAAAGCGAGTTGAAGAAAGGAGCTCAGGGGCACTGTAATTCACAAACCTGCAGAGTTATAAATGACAGCTATCGTCCAAAAATATATTGAAGTAAGGCTGCCAAGAGGACTTGAAAGCGGGGCAGAATTGCAGGAAACCGATTTCAGGAGGTAGACTGGAATTGCACGTAAAGCATAGGAAAAGAAGAAGAACGTCCACAATGATGCACTTGGCCAAAAAGAGCGTATGCGTTTTTTCCTGAATATATTCAGGAAAAAATGCATACGCCCTTTTTGGCCAACCAAGCAAGCTTGCAAAGAATTCTGCACTACAATGAAGTCTCACTGCCCCCCGGTCAAAGGGCCATCTGAAAAAAGTGTAAAATCCAGAAAGGCAGGACAGGCCATGGAAAACTGCGAGCCTTGTTATGCTGATGGACGGGATGTAAATTGCCAACAGCCACTCTGGAGAAGTGTATGGTGTTTCCTGAAACATCTAATAAACAAAGCAACAGAGTCTAGGGCACTTCCACTTATGGTCCTATAGCTTAGGGAATGTAAAATCAAAAAGACACAGCCACCCCAATGTTTGGGAGGGCTCTGTTTACAAGAACCTCGTTTATGGTACAAGTCCAGTATCGCAGAAAGTGAAAAATGGATAAAGAAGATGTGGTACTTACGTACAATGCAATATCACTCAGCAATGAAATCTATGTCATCAGGCCCGTAGCAGCATAATGAGTGGATTCAGGTACGATGATTCTAAGTGAAATAAGTCTCAGAGAAAAAGAAACATGATAAGATATCACTACTACACGGAATGTAAACTTGGCTACACAGGAACTGAATTACAAAACAGAACAGGGTCTCAAATGTAGAAAACCAACTTATGCTTGCTTAAGGGGAAAGGTGAGTTGGGGTGCTGCATAAAACCAGAGATTGAAATTAGCACAGATACCGTTCCATAAGCCAAATATGTAATAGACAAGAGCTACTCCTTGCTCAACGAAGTGGACTCAACACCCCATATTAAACGCCTAACAATATATCTGGCTAGTAAGAATCTTAAAACCTATGGATTTATATATCTCCGAAAGAGAATCAAGCGTGTGTACAGTGGCATAAACGCAGCAGTGATAGGATTGGTGAGGTTCAGTGAGCAAATGCAGACCCTTTGAAGTCATATTGCATGGTACCCATTCTATGGGTCTCAACTCTCCATGTTTAAGGGATTCTTCCTTCAGCTAAAACATGCATGTGGAACCTAGAGTATGATCCACCGTGTGATCGGGAAACGTGTTCAAATGTGTCTCACTTTTCGTCCCCTGGTACTCAGGTGCAACATTCCAGACGCTTTACTAACACTCTCCCCACTTGGAGAGTCAGTGCCTTTAACCTCCTGTTTGGCCCAGTTTGCAATTTCTGCATAAGATGAACAGGAATAGGGAGAACCCATGAGAGACTAGCTGGAGGTGTCTGGACGGGCAAATTTAACTCTCATTTCCCACCAGGAAGAGGAATTAACCAAAGGCTCAGCGTGCTGTGCCGGAACCACACTAGGGCCTGAAACAATCCTGCGGTGTTGCGGCCAGCTCACAAGAAAGCGAGTTGAAGAAAGGAGCTCAGGGGCACTGTCATTCACAAACCTGCAGAGATATAAATGACAGCTATGGTCCAAAAATATATTGAAGTAAGGCTGCCAAGAGGACTTGAAAGCGGGGCAGAATTGCAGGAATCCGATTTCAGAAGGTACACGGGAGTCGCTCTTAAAGCATAGGAATAGAGACAGAACTTGGAAAATAATGCACTTGGCAAAGAAGTGCATATGTGTTTTATCCAGAGCTCTCATAACTGAGGGGAGGAGATTCCCAGCAGGCTCCAACTGCCACCTGAGGGCTCACGTTGCCAAGGCAACGTGAGCAAGCCAGACAGGAGTTACCTCACAGCAGAGGTCCCACCTCACTGAAGGGTGAGAAACCCAGCCAACATCAGACTCTCACCAGAAGGCCCACATCACCAAGGGAATGGGAACCAGGCAGGAGTGTCTTCACACCAGTGGGGCCACATCATCGAAAGGTGAGGTACTCAGCACATGTGTCCTCAATCCAGAGGACGCACATCACCAAGGGCCTTAGAGTGAGGCAGGTAGGAGTAGCCTCACAACACTGGGCCCATAGAATAAAAAAGTGAGGAATCCAGCAGTTGGAACCTCCCAGCAGGCGACCCAGAGCACCGAGGCTATGGGATCCAGGCCACAGTGAACTCACAGAAGAGGGCCCATGTCAGGAAACTGAGCAACCCAGCCATTGGGACCTCAGAACAGGAGGCCCACATCCCCATGGGGATGGAAATCTGGTAGGAGTGTCCTCGCACCACTGAGAACGTATCAGAAAAATTTGGGAGACCAGCAGTTAAGGCCTGACGCCAGCGTACCCTCATCACCAAGGGAAGTAGGCTCCCAGCACCTCCAACTGCCACCAGAGGGCTGACGTCGCCAAGGCGATGTGTGCCAACCAGGCACGAATGACCTCACAGCAGAGGGCCCACCTCAGAGAAGTGTGACGAACCCAGTCAGGATCAGACTCACACCAGAAGGCCCACATCACCAAGGGGATGGGAACCAGGCAGGAGTGTCCCCACACCAGTGGGACGACATCATCGAAAGGTGAGGATCCCAGCACATGTACCCTCAAACCAGAGGAACCACATCACCAAGGGGTTCAGAATTAGGCTGGCAGGACCGGCCTCACAACACAGGGTCCATAGAATATAAAATTTGAGGAATCCAGCAGTTGGAACTTCCCAGCAAGTGGCCCAGAGCACCGAGGCTATGGGATTCACGCCGCAGTGAACTCACAGCAGAGGGCCCACATCATGAACCTGTGAGCAGCCCAGCCGTTGGGACCTCAGAACAGAAGGCCCACATCCCCATTGGGATGGGAACCTGGCAGGAGTGGCCTCGCACCACTTAGCACATATCAGAAAAAGTTAGGAGCCCAGCAGTTAGGGCCTGACGCCAGGGGGTCCTCATAACTGAGGGGAGGAGACTCCCAGCAGGTTCCAACTGCCAACAGAGGGCCCACATCTACAAGGTGGCATGCGCCAGCCAGGCAGTAGTGACCTCACAGCAGAGGGCCTATCTCACAGAAGGGTGAGGAACCGAGGCAGGATGTGACTCTCGCCAGAGGGCTCACAACAACAAGGGGATGGGAACTAGTCAGGACTGCCCTCCCACCAGTGGGGCCACATCATCGAAAGGTGAGGAACCCAGCACATGCGGCCTCATATCAGAGAACATACATCACAAAGGGGATGGGAGTGAGGCAGGTAGGAGTAGCCTAAAAACAGAGGGCCCAAAGAATAAAAAAGGTGAGGAATCCAGCATTTGGAACCTCCCAGCAGGCGGCCGAGAGCACAGAAGCTATGGAATACAGGCAGCAGTGAACTAACACCAGAGAGCCCACATCATGAAACTGTGAGCAACCCAGGCGTTGGGACCTCAGAGCAGAAAGCCCACATCCCCATGGGGATGGGAACCTGACAGGAGTGACCTGGCATCACTGGGCTCACATCAGAAAACGTGGCGAGCCCAGCAGTTAGGTCCTGATGCTAGAGGGCCGTCATCACCGAGGGCAGGAGGCTCCCAACAGGTTCCATGTGCCAACAGAGGGCCCACGTCGCCAAGGTGATGTGTGCAAGTCAGGCAGGATTGACCTCACAGCAGAGGGCCTACCTCACAGAAGAGTGAGGAACCCAGCCAGGATCAAACTGTCACCAGAAGGCCCACATCACCAAGGGGATGGGAACCAGGCAGGAGTGTCCTCACACCAGTGGGGCCACATCATTGAAAGTTGCGGAACCCAGCACATGTGGCCTCAAATCAGAGGACCCACATCACGAAGGGGTTGCGAGTGAGGCAGGCAGGAGGAGCATCACAACACAGGACCCATAGAATACAAAAGTTGAGGTATTGAGCAGTTGGAACCTCCCAGCAGGCGGCCCAGAGCACAGAGGCTATGGCATCCAGGCCAGAGTCAACTAACAGCAGAGAGCCCACATCATGAAACTGTGAACAACCCAGCCGTTGGGACCACAGAGCAGAAGGCCCACATCCCAATGGGGATGTGAACCTGGATGGAGTGTCCTCGAAGCACTGGGCACACATCACAAAATGTGGGGAGCCCAGCCATTAGGGCCTGACGCCAGAGGGCCCTCATCACCGAGGGGAGGAGGCTCCCAGCAGGCTCCAAGTGCAACCAGAGGGCTCATGTCCAAAAGGCGAGGTGAGCAAGCCAGGCAGGAGTGACCTCACAGCAGATGGTCCACCTCACAGAAAGGTGAGGAACCCAGCCAGGATGAGACTCTCAACAGAGGGCCCACATCACCAAGGGGATGTGAACCAGGCAGGAGTCTCCTAAGACCATTGGTCCCACATCATCGAAAGGTGAGGAACCCAGCACATGTGGCCTCAAACCAGAGGACACACATCACGAAGGGGCTGGGAGTGAGGCAGGCAGGAGGATCCTCACAACAGAGAGCCTAAAAAATTAAAAAAGTGAGGAATCCAGCAGTTGGAACCTCCCAGCAGGCGGCCAAGAGCACAGAGGCTATGGGATCCAGGCCACAGTGAACTAACACCAGAGAGCCCACATCATGAAATTGTGATCAACCCAGCCGTTGGAACCTCAGAGCAGAAGGCCCACATCCCCATGGAGATGGGAACCTAAGAGGAGTGCCCGAGCATCACTGGGCTCACTAAGAAAAGTTGGGGAGCCCAGGAGTTAGGGCCTGACGTCAGAGGGCCCTTATCACAGACGTGAGGAGGCTCCCAGCAGGGTCCAAGTGCCACCAGAGGGCTCATGTCAACAAGGCGAGGTGAGCAAGCCAGGCAAGAGTTACCTGATAGTAGAGGGCCCACCTCACAGATGGGTGAGGAACCCAGCCAGGATCAGACTCTCACCAGAGGACCCACATAACAAAGGGGATGGGAACCAGTCAGGTTTATCCTCACACCAGTGGGGCCTCATCATCTTAAGGTGAGGAACCCAGCACATGTGTCCTCAAACCAGAGGACCCACATCACCAAGGGCCTTGGAGTGAGGCAGGCAGGAGTAGCCTCACAACACAGGGCACATAATATAAAAAACGTGAGGATTCCAGCATTTAGACCTTCCAGCAGGCGGCTCAGAACACCGAGGCTATGAAATCCAGGCCGCAGTGAACTCACAGCAGAGGGCCCACATCATAAAACTGTGAGCAACCCAGGCGTTGGGACCTCAGCACAGAAGGCCCACATCCCCATGGGAATGGGAACCTGGCTGGAGTGTCCTCGCACCACTGGGCGCACATCAGAAAATGTGGGGAGCCCACCATTTAGGGCCTGACACCAGAGGGTCATCATCACCGAGAGGAGGAGGCACCCTGCACGCTCCAACTGCCATCAGAGGGCTCACGTCTCCAAGGTGACGTGTGCCAGCCAGGCAGGAGTGACCTCACAGCAGAGGGCCTACCTCACAGAACGTTGAGGAACCCAGCCAGGATTAGACTCTCGCCAGAGGGCCCACCTCACCAAGGGGATGGGAACCAGGCAGGAGTGTCCTCACATGAGTGGGGCCACATCATCGAAAGGTGAGGAACACAGCACATGTGGCCTCAAGCAATAGGACAGTCATCACCAAGGGGCTGGCAGTGAGGCAGGCAGGAGGAGCCTCAAAACAGAGGGCACATAGAATAAAAAAGTTGAGGAATCCAGCAGTTGGAACCTCCCAGCAGGTGGCTCAGAGCACCGATGATAAGGGATCCTTGCCGGAGTGAACTCACAGCAGAGGGCCCACATCATGGTACTGTGAGCAAGCCAGCCGTTTTGACCTCAGAGCAGAAGGCCCATATCCCCATGGGGATGGGAACATGGCAAGAGTGTCCCCACTCACTTGGTGCACATCAGATAATGTGGGGAGCCCAGCAGTTATGGCCTAAGGCAAGAGGGCCCTCATCACCGAGGGGAGGAAAATCCCAGCACACTCCAACTGCCACCAGAGGGCCCACGTCGCCAAGGTGACGTGTGCCAGACAGGCATGATTGACCTCACAGCAGAGGGCCCACCTCACAGAAGGGTGAGGAACCCAGCCAGGATCAGACTCTCACCTGAGGACCCACATCAGCAAGGGGTTGGGATCCAGTCAGGACTGTTTTCCCTCCAGTGGGGCCACATCATCGAAAGGTGCGGAACCCAGCACATGTGGCCTCAAATCAGAGGACACATATCACAAAGGGAATGGGAGTGAGGCAGGCAGGAGGAGCCTAAAAACAGAGGGCCCAAAGAATAAGAAAGGTGAGGAATCCAGCAGTTGGAACCTCCCAGCAGGCGACTGAGAGCACAGAAGTTATGGGATGCAGGCAGGAGTGAACTAACATCAGAGAGCCCACATCATGAAACTGTGAGCAACCCAGGCGTTGGGACCTCAGAGCAGAAGGCCCACATCCCCATGAGAATGGGAACCTGGCTGGAGTGTCCTCACACCACTGGGCACACATCACAAAATGTGGGGAGCCCAGCAGTTAGGGCCTGACGCCAGAGGGTCCTCATCACTGAGGGGAGGAGGCTCCCAGCAGGCTCCAAGTGCCACCAGAGGGCTCATGTCCACAAGGCGAGGTGAGCAAGCCAGGCAGGAGTGACCTCACAGCAGACGACCCACCTCACAGATGGGTGAGGAACCCAGCCAGGATCAGACTCTCAACAGAGGGCCCACATCACCAAGGGGATGTGAACCAGGCAGGAGTCTCCTAAGACCATTGGTCCCACATCATCGAAAGGTGACGAACCCAGCACATGTGGCCTCAAACCAGAGGACACACATCACGAAGGGGCTGGGAGTGAGGCAGGCAGGAGGATCCTCACAACAGAGGGCCCAAAAAATTAAAAAAGTGAGGAATCCAGCAGTTGGAACCTCCCAGCAGGTGGCCAAGAGCACAGAGGTTATGGGATCCAGGCCTCTGTGAACTAACACCAGAGAGCCCACATCATGAAAATGTGAACAACCCAGCCGTTGGAACCTCAGAGCAGAAGGCCCACATCCCCATGGAGATGGGATCCTAAGAGGAGTGCCCAAGCATCATTGGGCTCACTAAGAAAAGTTGGTGAGCTCAGCAGTTAGGGCCTGACGCAAGAGGGCCCTCATCACTGGTGGGAGGAGATTCCCAGCACGTTCCAACTGCCACCACACGGCTGACTTCACCAAGGAAATGTGTGCCAGCCATGCAGGAGTGACCTATCAGCAGAGGGTCTCCCTCACAGAAGGGTGAGGAACACAGCCAGGAACAGACTCTCACCAGGGGGTCCACATAACCACGTGGATGAGAACCAGGCAGGAGTGTCCTCACGCTAGTGGGGCCACATCATCGGAAGGTGAGGAACCCAGCAAAGGTGGCCACAAACCAGAGGACCCACATCACCAAGGGGTTGAGAGTGAGGTAGGTGTCTGGACGGGCATATTTAACACTCATTTCCCACCAGGAAGAGGAATTAACCAAAGGCTCAGCGTGCCCTGCCAGAAGCAGATTAGGGCCTGAAGCAGTCTTGCGGGTTTGCGGCCAGCTCAGAAGAAAGCGAGTTGAAGAAAGGAGCTCAGGGGCCCTGTAATTCACAAACCTGCAGAGTTATAAATGACAGATAACGTCCAAAAATATATTGAAGTAAGGCTGCGAAGAGGACTTGAAAGCGGGGCAGAATTTCAGGAAACCGATTTCAAGAGGTAGACTGGATTTGCATTTAAAGCATAGGAAAAGAGGCAGAACATCAACAATGATGCACTTGGCAAAAAAGGGCGTATGAGTTTGTTCCTGAATATATTCAGGAAAAAACACATACGCCCTTTTTGGCAAACCAAGCAAGCTTGCAATGGAAATCCGAACTACTATGAAGTGTCAGTTCCCCCCGGTCTAAAGGGCCATCTGAAAAAAGTGTAAAATCCAGAAAGGCAAGATAGGCCATGGGGAAATAGGAGCCTTGTTATGCTGATGGGCGGGATGTAAATTGCCAACAGCCACTCTGGAGAAGTGTATGGTGTTTCCTGATACATCTGAAAAACAAAACAACAGAGTCTAGGGCATTTCCACTTATGGTCCTATAGCTTAGGGAAATTAAAATAAAAAAGACACAGCCACCCCAAAATTTGGGACAGCTCTGTTTACAGGAACCTCTTCTACGGTACAAGTTAAATATCCCAGAGAACAAATAATTGATAAAGAAGTTGCAGTACTTACGTACAACAGAATACCACTCAGCAATGAAATCTGTGTCACCAGGCCTGTACCAGCATAATGAGTGGATTGAGGCACGATGATTCTAAGTGAAATAAGTCACACAGAAAAAGAAACATCATAAGGTATCACTAATACACGGAATGTAAACTTGGCTATACATGAACTGAATTACAAAACAGAACAGGGTCTCAAGTTTAGAAAACCAACTTATGCTTGCTTAAGGGGAAAGGTGAGTTGGGGTGCTGCATAAAACCAGAGATTGAAATTAGCACAGATACCATTCCATAAGGCAAATATGTAGTAGACAATACCTACCCCTTGCTCAACGAAATGGACTCAACAATGAGGTATCACCTCACACCTGTTAGAATGGGCATCATCTGAAAATCTACAAACAACAAATGCTGGAAAGGGTGTGGAGAAAAGGAACCTTCTTCCACTATTGTTGGGAATATAAATTGATACAGTCACTATGGAGAACAATATGGAGTTTTCTTAAGAAACTAATAATAGAATTACCATATGATACAGCAATCCCAGTACTGGACATATACCCAGACAAAACCATAAATCAAAAATAGACATTCAACGCAATGTTCATTGCATCACTATTTACAATATCGAGGTAATGGAAGCAACCTAAATGCCCACAGACAGACGAATGCATAAAGATGTGGTACATATATAAAATGGGAGAAGGCGGAAGATGGCTGAAGAGTAAGACGCGGAGATCACCTTCCTCCCCGCAGATACACCAGAAATACATCTACACGTGGAACAACTCCTACAGAACACCTACTGAAGGCTGGCAGAAGACCTCAGACCTCCCAAAAGGCAAGAAACTCCCCACGTACCTGGGTAGGGCAAAAGAAAAAACAGACAGAAAAGAATAGGGACGGCACCTGCACCAGTGGGAGGGAGCTGTGAAGGAGGAAAAGTTTCCACACTCTAGGAAGCCCCTTCGCAGGCGGAGACTGCAGGAGGCGGAGGGGGGAGATTCGAAGCTGCGGAGGAGTGCACAGCAACGGGTGCGGAGGGCAAAGCGGGGAGATTCCCGCACAGAGGATCGGTGCCGACCGGCACTCACCAGCCCGAGAGGCTTGTCTGCTCACACGCCGGGGCGGGCGGGGCTGCGAGCTGAGGCCGGAGCGCAGGGAGAGGACTGGGGTTGGCGGCTTGAACATAGCCTGAAGAGGTTAGTGCACCACAGCTAGCCGGGAGGGAGTCCGGGGAATAGCCTGCACCTGCAGAAGAGGCAGGAGACTTTTCCTTTCCTCTTTGTTTCCTGGGGCGTGAGGAGAGGGGTTTAAGAACGCTGCTTAAAGGAACTCCAGAGATGGGCACGAGCCGCGGCTAAAAGCGCGAACCCCAGAGACGGGCGCGAGCCGCGGCTGAAAGCGCGGACCCCAGAGACGGGCGTGAGCCGCGGCTATAAGCGCGGACCCCAGAGGCGGGCGGGAGACGTTAAGGCTGCTGCTGCTGCCACCGAGGGGCCTGTGTGCGAGCACAGGTCACTCTCCACACCCCTCTTCCGCGGAGCCTGTGCAGCCCGCCACTGCCGGGTTCCCGGGATCCAGGGACAACTTCCCCGGGAGAGCGCACGGCGCGCCTCAGGCTGGTGCAAAGTCACGCCGGCCTTTGCCACCACAGGCCTGCCCCGCACTCTGTGCCCCTCCGTCCCCGCCGGCCTGAGTGCGCCAGAGCCCCCAATCAGCGGCTCTTTTAACCCCATCCTGTCTGAGCAAAAAACAGACGCCCTCCAGCAATCTACACGCAGTGGCAGGGCCAAATCCAAAGCTTAGCCCTGGGAGCTGTGAGAACAAAGAAGAGAAAGGGAAATCTCTCCCAGCAGCCTCAGAAGCAGCGGATTAAAGCTCCACAATCAACTTGATGTACCCTGCATCTGTGGAATACCTGAATAGACAACCAATCATCCCAAATTAAGGAAGTGGACTTTAGGAGCAAGATCTATGATTTTTTCCCCTTTCCTCTTTTTGTGAATGTGTATGTGTATGCTTCTGTGTGAGATCTTGTCTGTATAGTCTTGTTTCCACCATTTGTCTTAGGGTTCTATCCGTCCATGTTTTTTTTTTAATTTTTTTTCTTAATAATTAATTTTAATAACCTTATTATACTTTACCTTCATTCTTTCTTTCTTTCTTTCTGTCCTTCCTTCCCTCCTTTAGACAACGAATCATCCCAAATTGAGGAGGTGGTCTCTGACAGCAAGATTTAGGATTTTTCCCCATTTACCTCTTTTAGTGAGGGTGTATGTGTATGCTTCTGTGTAAGATTTTGTCTGTATAGCTTTGCTTTCAACATTTGTCCTAAGGTTCTTTCCGTCCCTTTTTTTTTTTTCTAAATAAGTTTTTAATTCAATAACTTTATTATACTTTATTTTATTTTTACTGTATCTTCTTTCCTTCTGTCTTTTTTCCTTCTTTCCCTCATTCCTTCCTTCCTCCCTCCCTCCCTCCCTCCTTTCTTTCCTTCTTGCCTTCTTTCCTTCTTTGCTTCTTTCTTTCTTTCTTCCTTCCTTCCTACCCTCCTTTCCTTCTTTCTTTCCTCATACTTCTACTAATTCCCTCTACTTTTTCTCCCTTTTATCCTGAGCCTGTGGATGAAAAGCTTTTGTTGCTCCAGCCAGGAGGCAGGGCTCTGCCTCTGAGGTAGGACAGCCAACTTCAGGACACTGATCAACAAGAGACCTCCCAGCTCCACATAATATCAAACGGCGAAAATCTCCCAGAGACCTCCATCTTAACACCAGCACCCAGCTTCACTCAACGACCAGCAAGCCACAGTGCTGGAAAACCTATGCCAAACAACTAGCAAAACAGGAACACAACCCCACCCATTAGCAGAGAGGCTGCCTAAAATCATAATAAGGCCACAGACACCCCCAAACACACCACCAGATGTGAACCTGCCCACTAGAGAGACAAGATCCAGCCTCATCCACCACAACACAGGCACTAGCCCCCTCCACCAGGAAGCCTACACAACCCACTGAACCAACCTTAGCCACTGGAGACAGACATCAAAAACAGGAGGAACTACAAACCTGCAGCCTGCAAAAAGGAGACCCCAAACACAGTAAGATAAGCAAAATGAGAAGACAGAAAAACACACAGCAGATAAAGGAGCAAGATAAAAATGCACCAGACCTAACAAATGAAGAAGAAATAGGCAGTCTACCTGAAAGAGAATTCAGAATAATGATAGTAAGGTTGATCCGAAATCTTGGAGATAGAATGGACAATAGATTGGACAAAATGCAAGAATCAGTTAACAAGGACCTAGAAGAACTAAAGATGAAACAAGCAACGATGAACAACACAATAAATGAAATTAAAAGTACTCTAGATGGGATCAATAGCAGAATAACTGAGGCAGAAGAACGGATAAGTGACCTGGAAGATAAAATAGTGGAAATAACTACTGCAGAGCAGAATAAAGAAAAAAGAATGAAAAGAACTGAGGACAGTCTCAGAGACCTCTGGGACAACATTAAACGCACCAACATTCGAATTATAGGGGTTCCAGAAGAAGAAGAGAAAAAGAAAGGGACTGAGAAAATATTTGAAGAGATTATAGTTGAAAACTTCCCTAATATGGGAAAGGAAATAGTTAATCAAGTCCAGGAAGCACAGAGAGTCCCATACAAGATAAATACAAGGAGAAATACGCCAAGACACATATTAATCAAACTGTCAAAAATTAAATACAAAGAAAGCATATTAAAAGCAGCAAGGGAAAAACAACAAATAACACATAAGGGAATCCCCATAAGGTTAACAGCTGATCTCTCAGCAGAAACCCTACAAGCCAGAAGGGAGTGGCAGGACGTACTGAAAGTGATGAAGGAGAAAAACATGCAGCCAAGACTACTCTACCCAGCAAGGATCTCATTCAGATTTGATGGAGAAATTAAAACCTTTACAGACAAGCAAAAGCTGAGAGAGTTCAGCACCACCAAACCAGCTTTACAACAAATGCTAAAGGATCTTCTCTAGGCAAGAAACACAAGAGAAGGAAAAGACCTATAATAACGAACCCAAAACAATTTAGAAAATGGGAATAGGAACATACATATCGATAATTAAATGCTCCCACCAAAAGACACAGATTAGCTGAATGGATACAAAAACAAGACCCTTATATATGCTGTCTACAAGAGACCCACTTCAGACCTAGAGACACATACAGACTGAAAGTAAGGGGATGGAAAAAGATATTCCATGCAAATGGAAGCCAAAAGAAAGCTGGAGTAGCAATTCTCATATCAGACAAAATAGACTTTAAAATAAGGACTATTAAAAGAGACAAAGAAGGACACTACATAATGATCAAGGGATCGATCCAAGAAGAAGATATAACAATTGTAAATATTTATGCACCCAACATAAGAGCACCTCAATACATAAGGCAAATACTAACAGCCATAAAAGGGGAAATCGACAGTAACACATTCATAGTAGGGGACTTAAACACCCCACTTTCACCCATGGACAGATCATCCAAAATGAAAATAAATAAGGAAACACAAGCTTTAAATGATACATTAAACAAGATGGACTTAATTGATATTTATAGGACACTCCATCCAAAAACAACAGAATACACATTTTTCTCAAGTGCTCATGGAACATTCTCCAGGATAGATCATATCTTAGGTCACAAATCAAGCCTTGGTAAATTTAAGAAAATTGAAATTGTATCAAGTATCTTTTCTGACCACAACGCCATGAGACTAGATATCAATTACAGGAAAAGATCTGTAAAAAATACAAACACATGGAGGCTAAACAATACACTACTTAATAATGAAGAGATCACTGAAGAAATCAAAGAGGAAATCAAAAAATACCTAGAAACAAATGACAATGGAGACACAACGACCCAAAACCTGTGGGATGCAGCAAAAGCAGTTCTAAGGGGGAAGTTTATAGCAATACAAGCCCACCTTAAGAAGCAGGAAACATCTCGAATAAACAACCTAACCTTGCACCTCAAGCAATTAGAGAAAGAAGAACAAAAAAACCTCAAAGCTAGCAGAAGGAAAGAAATCATAAAAATCAGATCAGAAATAAATGAAAAAGAAATGAAGGAAACAATAGCAAGATCAATAAAACTAAAAGCTGGTTCTTTGAGAAGATAAACAAAATAGATAAACCACTAGCCAGACTCATTAAGAAAAAAAGGGAGAAGACTCAAATCAATAGAATTAGAAATGAAAAAGGAGAGGTAACAACTGACACTGCAGAGATAAAAGAGATCATGAGAGATTACTACAAGCAACTCTATGCCAATAAAATGGACAATCTGGAAGAAATGGACAAATTCTTAGAAATGCACAACGTGCCAAGACTGAATCAGGAAGAAATAGAAAATATGAACAGACCAATCACAAGCACTGAAATTGAAACTGTGATTAAAAATCTTCCAACAAAGAAAAGCCCAGGACCAGATGGCTTCACAGGCGAATTCTATCAAACATTTAGAGAAGAGCTAACACCTATCCTTCTCAAACTCTTCCAAAATATAGCAGAGGGAGGACCACTCCCTAACTCCTTCTACGAGGCCACCATCACCTTGATACCAAAACCAGACAAGGATGTCACAAAGAAAGAAAACTACAGACCAATATCACTGATGAACATAGATGCAAAAATCCTCAACAAAATACTAGCAAACAGAATCCAACAGCACATTAAAAGGATCATACACCATGATCAAGTGGGGTTTATTCCAGGAATGCAAGGATTCTTCAATATATGCAAATCTATCAATGTGATAAACCATATTAACAAATTGAAGGAGAAAAACCATATGATCATCTCAATAGATGCAGAGAAAGCTTTTGACAAAATTCAACACCCATTTATGATAAAAACCCTGCAGAAAGTAGGCATAGAGGGAACTTTCCTCAACATAATAAAGGCCATATATGACAAGCCCACAGCAAACATCATCCTCAATGGTGAAAAACTGAAAGCATTTCCACTAAGATCAGGAACAAGACAAGGTTGCCCACTCTCACCACTATTATTCAACATTGTTTTGGAAGTTTTAGCCACAGCAATCAGAGAAGAAAAGGAAATAAAAGGAATCCAAATTGGAAAAGAAGAACTAAAGCTGTCACTGTTTGCAGATGACATGATACTATACATACAGAATCCTAAAGATGCTACCAGAAAACTACTAGAGCTAATCAATGAATTTGGTAAAGTGGCAGGATACAAAATTAATGCACAGAAATCTCTGGCATTCCTATATACTAATGATGAAAAATCCGAAAGTGAAATCAAGAAAACACTCCCATTTACCATTGCAACAAAAAGAATAAAATATCTAGGACTAAACCTACCTAAGGAGACAAAAGACCTGTATGCAGAAAATTATAAGACACTGATGAAAGAAATTAAAGATGATATAAATAGATGGAGAGATATACCATGTTCTTGGATTGGAAGAATCAACATTGTGAAAATGACTCTACTACCCAAAGCAATCTATAGATTCAATGCAATCCCTATCAAACTACCACTGGCATTTTTCACAGAACTAGAACAAAAAATTTCACAATTTGTATGGAAACACAAAAGACCCCGAATACCCAAAGCAATCTTGAGAACGAAAGAAGGAACTGGAGGAATCAGGCTCCCTGACTTCAGACTATACTACAAAGCTACAGTCATCAAGACGGTATGGTACTGGCACAAAAACAGAAAGATAGATCAATGGAACAGGATAGAAAGCCCAGAGATAAACCCATGCACATATGGACACCTTATCTTTGATAAAGGTGACAGTAATGTACAATGGAGAAAGGACAGCCTCTTCAATAAGTGGTGCTGGGAAAACTGGACAGGTACATGTAAAAGTATGAGATTAGATCACTCCCTAACACCATACACAAAAATAAGCTCAAAATGGATTAAAGACCTAAATGTAAGGCCAGAAACTATCAAACTCTTAGAGGAAAACATAGGCAGAACACTCTATGACATAAATCAAAGCAAGATCCTTTCTGACCCACCTCCTAGAGTAATGGAAATAAAAACAAAAATAAACAAATGGGACCTAATGAAACTTCAAAGCTTTTGCACAGCAAAGGAAACCATAAACAAGACCAAAAGACAACCCTCAGAATGGGAGAAAATATTTGCAAATGAAGCAACCGACAAAGGATTAATCTCCAAAATTTACAAGCAGCTCATGCAGCTCAATAACAAGAAAACAAACAACCCAATCCAAAAATGGGCAGAAGACCTAAATAGACATTTCTCCAAAGAAGATATACAGACTGCCAACAAACACATGAAAGAATGCTCAACATCATTAATCATTAGAGAAATGCAAATCAAAACTACAATGAGATATCATCTCACACCAGTCAGAATGGCCATCATCAAAAAATCTAGAAACAATAAATGCTGGAGAGGGTGTGGAGAAAAGGGAACCCTCTTGCACTGCTGGTGGGAATGTGAATTGGTTCAGCCACTATGGAGAACAGTATGGAGGTTCCTTAAAAAGCTACAAATAGAACTACCATATGACCCAGCAATCCCACTACTGGGCATATACCCTGAGAAAACCGAAATTCAAAAAGAGTCATGTACCAAAATGTTCATTGCAGCTCTATTTACAATAGCCCGGAGATGGAAACAACCTAAGTGCCCGTCATCGGATGAATGGATAAAGAAGATGTGGCACATATATACAATGGAATATTACTCAGCCATAAAAAGAAACGAAATTGAGCTATTTGTAATGAGGTGGATAGACCTAGAGTCTGTCATACAGAGTGAAGTAAGTCAGAAAGAAAAAGACAAATACCGTATGCTAACACATATATATGGAATTTAAGAAAAAATGTCATGAAGAACCTAGGGGTAAAGCAGGAATAAAGACGCAGACCTCTTAGAGAACGGACTTGAGGTTATGGGGAGGGGGAAGGGTGAGCTGTGACAGGGCGAGAGAGAGTCATGAGCATATACACACTAACAAACGCAGTAAGGTAGATAGCTAGTGGGAAGCAGCCGCATGGCACAGGGATATTGGCTCGGTGCTTTGTGACAGCCTGGAGGGGTGGGATGGGGAGGGTGGGAGAGAGGGAGACGCAACAGGGAAGACATATGGGAACATATGTTTATGTATGACTGATTCACTTTGTTATAAAGCAGAAACTAACACACCATTGTAAAGCAATTATACCCCAATAAAGATGTTAAAAAAAAAAGATGTGGTACATATATAAAATGGAATATTACTAAGCCATGAAAGGAATGAAATTGGGTCATTTGTAGAGACGTCGATGGATCTAGAGACTGTCATACAGAGTGAAGTAAGTCAGAAAGAGAAAAACAAATCTTGTATATTCATGCATATATGTGGAACCTAGAAAAACTGTACAGATTAACCATTTTGCAAGGCATAAATAGAGCAACAGATGTAGACAACAAACGTATGGACAACAAGGGGGGAAAGCTCTTGGGGGGGTGGTGGTGGGAGGAGTTGAGAGATTGGGATTGGCATGTAAACATTTATATGTATAAAATAGATAACCAATAAGAACCTGCTGTATAAAAATATAAAATAAAATTCAAAATTAAAAAGAAATAAAATTTAAAAAATAAAACAGAAAAAACAATTATTCCCTTCACATACATGTATTTATATGAATAAATTATTTCCATGCTTATATCTGTAAATACAAAAAAGAGGAATAAAATCTACCTTGAACCAAAAATGAAAAAGAGAAAAAAAAAAAAACAGAACCCACCAATTACACAGAGGAAAACCGTAGCAGGGCACTTGCTCCAGTTGTAAACAATTCTTAAGTTGGTCAGTGGTGGGGAATCGTCTCCCATTCAGCCAGCAGCCCCCACACAACAAGCGTCCTCATTGCAAAGCTGGGGCACCGTGCCGAGGCATCTGTGAGTAAACGTAAGCTGAGCCCCAGGCCAGTTGCTGCTGAACTGTTCCCACCCTTCCCAGGTAAAACACCTGAATATATACAAGGACTTGAAAGCCTAGAGGAAGGGCCATGGAGCCACACGAGTGACAGCATGCCAGCTGACTTGGTGCCTGCAGGCCAGCCAGGATGGTCCTGGCCCTGGGTGCTCTTCTGGAAGATTTCCATTTCCCTGCCTGAGATACCCGTCCTGTCCCTGCCCCCACTGCTTTTTTCCTTCCTCACCTCTGCCCAGGGAGAAATTCCAGCAGCAGGTATGGGTGACACATCCTCTTCTTTAGCAGGTGGCAGCCTGGCAACTGCTGCAGAAAGTCCAGCAGAGCCCCACTCACACTGGGCCACCCACAAAGCCGTGGCCTCTCACTCCCTCCCACCAGCCCAGCCCCGAGACTGCTGACAGGGCAGAGAAAATGGCGTCAGGCACAGCTGCAGGGGCTCTTGCTGCCTGGAGCGGTATTTATATTGATCTCAACCCAGGCACACCTGGGGAGGGCTGGCCAGCACGATAAGGCTGCCCAGGTCAGCCAATCATCACCCCTCAGGGGCTCACAGTTGCAGAAAATGGAACTTGCTGAACCGGCCAGGTCCAAGGAACAGGTGTGGGCTCCTGAGAGTCAGGATAGACAAGGGGATGCAGCTTTGGCTTGTTTTCTAATCATTTTATCTGGCCCATGAGTGGGAGACAACTTCAAGAAAACCCTCTCCTAATGAGAGGAACCCAGGAGTCAGGGAGAGGAGGGGTGGGTGGTGGTTGGAGACAGAGGCCTGGTGCCCTGGGTGCAGTGGAAGTCTCTGGAAGACCAGGTGGAGGGAGGCCACACAGAGTGATGCCCAGGGTCACAGACCTGTCGGAGCTGCTGTTTGTTAGTTCAAATCCTGCTCTGAGGTGCTCTGTGTCAGCTCTGAGCGACAGGTGAGCTGGGGGTGCTCTTCAATGAGGGCTATGTGCACGGTTCCTGTGTGCCCAGCCCTGCCACGGTACCTGCAAGGGTAGCTCTGTATCCTGGGAAGGGCCTGACCATGAGAGCCCCGTGGGCTGGGTTGAGGGTGGGGTACCTGCCCAGGAGACCTCCATATCCTGGGATTGGCCTGACCACGAGAGCCCCATGGGCTGCTGGGGACCTGGTAAAGTATGTCAGGACAGTCAGTGAAGCCACCGAGGATATACCTCCAGTTGCTCCTGATTCCTACACCCTGCTGGTCATTCTACCAACCACCAGGACATGGTATTCTCTATTAGTCTTCAATGATGCCTTCTTTTGTATTCCATTAGTCCCAGAGTCACAAGAAATTTTGGCTTGTGAGTGGCAGGACTCAACATACAACTAAAACAATACTTCCGGGCCGTCTTGCCCCAAGGGTTCAAAAATTCCCACACCATCTTTGGGGAAAGCTTAGCTAAAGACCAAAAAGTTCTACCTCTGGAAAAGGAAACCCTCCTTCAATATGCAGATGACATTCTGATCGCCAGCCCTACTAAGGAGGCCTCTGAACTACCAAGCCAATAAAGGATAGAAGTTGTCCAAGAAAAAGCTCAAATATCACAGACTGCGGTGACCAGCCTGGGCTTCATTCTCACACAAGGTCAGAGAAGCCCATCCCAGGAAAGGGAAGAAACCATTTGCAGCCTTACCCCTTTCTAAAACTAGAAGACAGCTTAGGGGTTCCTGGGGAGGCCAGGGTTTGCTGCTTCTGGATCCCTAACTACAGTCTACTAGCTGGGCCTCTATATGAAACACTGAAAGGAAAAGATGATGATCCTTTTGAACAGAATCCAGAAGTGGCCTTTCAAGAATGGAAAGAGCAGTCAATTCAGACCCTTGCCCTGGAACTCCCTAATTGAGCTAAACCCTTTGACCTTTACATTCCCGGTGAAAGGTGAATCGCCATTGGAGAATTAGTGCAAAAACCGGGACCACTTGAAATGGAACAACGCAAGAATGCCATCCAGGTAGGATAAACTACAGTCACCAAGGGGCTTGGCCCACTGCCACATCTGGCCAAGATACTGGCAGTATCTAAAAACCTGGAAATCAGCAGCCCAAAAGGCCACCTCCCTCCTAAGGGGAAAGGACCCCACATGGTGATCCTAATCACCAACCATGCCCTGAAGTTGCAGGGTTCGCTCCGTGGGCACACCGACCTCGAGTGAGGAGGCCCTCCAACTCCAACATCCAGAGAGATAACCGGGGGCAACAGGGCACCATGACGACTCGTGTGAACATCACTTGACCTGGAGTTTCTCTCATAAAACAACAATAGTGTGTCCCAAAGGAGTAGACTACTGCTTGCAGGACTTACTGCACCTGGAGGGGAGCTAATAATCTTGGCAGGGGAACCGTATATCACGCTGTCACCATAGAAAAGCCTACAGACACCGTGATGATGGTGGCCAATAAGACCGGCTGGACTCCTGTTTACTTCAAAAGGCTGTTGACTCAGTGGCCATCATGGTCCTTGATCACCACTGACCCTGGACTGTCTGGGAGTTGAGCGGGCAGGGCTCTGACACCTGGTGCTGTTTTTACGTTAATTCAGGGGCCTAATTGAAGAAAGAGCAGACTACTGGTCAGAGCATCTAGGCTGGCAGAAACGGTCAGCCTAAGGAGGCCGAACAAATGTGGGGCGGGATGAAACCGGCCCCCACAGCATCTCTGCACATCTCTTTCCTGGACCCTTAAAGGTCACTAGAATCTATAACACTTCCAATGCTGGTGCTCAGGCGGACGAGCAGGGAGGCAGGGGTACAGGGGCCAATCAACGTCACCTGGAGGCTGCTGGGGAGAAGTTCTGACCCTCGTCCCCTGGTATGAGGGCTCCCAACTCAGCACTCAGCAGTTACAGAAGAAGGGTCTGCACCCTCAGCACTCCAAGAATGAGGAACGGGACAAAAGGCACAGGAGGGGTTTGTCCCCAGCAAAGCCCATTAAAAATCCCTGGGAGATAAAAATAGAATCTGGGCAATAAAGTCAAGTCTGACCTTTTTTATCCTTTGTGCTTTGTCTAATTTCACGTGCTCCTAGGGTCCCGCATGCAGAGGTTCCACACCCGGCACTTCAGACCAGATTTCCTAGTGCAGAATGGCTGGGTCGACACCTCAGCTCCTGGGGCCCAGTGCAGACTCCGAGATATAGAGCCTGAGCTGCAGCCAACCCGGCCCTCAAGAGCTCCGCCCCCTCCCTCCCACTGACTCTGACAGGATCTCTACACAGCAGCCCAGCCCACAGCCCACGGGGTAGTGCATGCTCTCACCTCTCCATTCTCTGATCAAAATATAAAGTTTCCTTTGCTTGTGAACCAAACTCAGTCTCGATCTGTTGGCCCCAATGACACTGGGCAGGGGGACCCTTGTTGGGGTCCACTCTGGAGGATCAGTAACAGAAATTGAGACTATTGTAACTTCAATGAACAGATGTGTGAGCCAAACTGTAGTTAACATAGAACAGTTTATAAGGCTCGGGTAAAATAAGATGTTTCTAACACTTCCATTTGATATTTCCATCACTTTATTATAAGCAAGTTCAGTGAAAAGGTTTGTCTTATTTGTCAGGTCAATATTAGAGAAATGAAGTGATTTCTTTCCAAGGATGTACATCTAATAATCTTGGTTAAAGCTTCAATCTTGTTTTAAATGCTTTTCCATTGAAAATGATACCTCTCTTTCAGCTCCCCCATTTCTGAGAAGTAGAAAATCTTATAATTTATTATCACCAAAGGGGAAAGGTGGGAGGAGGGATAAATTAACAGTTTGGAATTAACACATACACACTGCTATGTATAAAATAGATCATCAACAAGGAACTACTGGATAGCACAGGGAACTACACTCAATATTTTGCAATAACCTATAAGGGGAAATAATCGGAAAAAGAATAGATATTTTTATTGACATCATCTATCAATGACAGTTAAAGTGTAACCTAAGGGAAGCCGGTGGTGAGTGCTTCTGACCCTGAAGACTTCAATCATCTAAAGTTTGGACTCTGCCTACTTTCCAAGGCCCTTAATGAACATATGTGTAGCCGTAGCTTAAAAAATTCCCCAGTTTGGGTTTCGGGGAGACACTGATTTTGAAAAAGCCCTGGTGTTCTCCTTACATGAATGGGACTCTTCCTACTGCTAAAACATGTCTGTCACACCCAGAGGATGGTATACCGTCTGATCGGGAAGAGTTTGGAAAAGGCATCTCATCTCCTCATCTCCTGGTGCTCGGGTTCACCCCTCCAGCGTCTTTACTAACAGTCTCCCCACTTGGAGATGTCAGCACTGTCAACATCCTGTTGCGTACAGTTTGGAATTTGTCCAGAGGATGAAGCGGAAGGATGAGGAACAATGAGAGACAAGTCCTAGGTGTTCAGACAGGCACATGTCACTCTAATTTCCAATCAGGAAGACGAATTGACCAAAGGCTAGGGTTGCCCATGGAAACAGTATAGGGCTTGAGGAAATCCCACTGCTTTGTGGCCAGTTCCCATAAACACAAGTTGAACAATGGAACTCAGGGGCAGTAAAATTCACGAAACTGCAGAGTTGAAAATATCTATCACTGAAAAATGTCTTGAGGAAAGTCAGAGAAAAGGATTGGTAAGCAAGGGAGAATGGCAGGAAAGGGATTTGAGGAGGTAGAAAGGACTCGCCATTAAGCACAAGAAAAGGGGCTGAACATTGCCAACATTGCAGTTGGCCAAAAAGGCTGTATGCGTTTGTTTCTGTATATATTCAAGAAAAGGGCATACACTTTTTTAGCCAACCAAACAGGTGGGCACTGGAAATCAATACTACAAAAGATATCACTTTGCATCAGTCAGAAGAGCCATCCTCATAAAGTGTAAACACCAGAAATGCAGGACAGGGCAAGGAGAAGAGGGAGCCCTGTGAGGCTTATAGTGGAAATGTATATTGCCAACGGCCATTCTGGAGAAGTGTATTGTGTATACTAAAGCATCTAAAAAATGAGCTACAGAGCATAGGGCACTTGCACTCATGGGCGTATATCTTGGGAAAAACAAAAATCGAGAGGACACAGGCACCCCAATGTTTACTGCCTCTCTGTTTAAAAGATCCTCGACTAGGATATAACTTAAATGTCTCTGGAGGGAAAAAATGGATAGAGATGTGGTACTTATGTAGAGTGGAATATTACTCAGCCTGGAAATCAATGAAATATGGCCAGTTGTAACAACTCCGGAGGAGTTACGTATGATCATTCTAAGTGACATAATTCAAAAAGAAAAAGACACATATCATAAGATATCACTTAAAGGTGGAATCCAAAATGGCTACACATGAAATAAATTACAAAACAAAAACATAGTCAAATATGTAGAAAACACGCGTAAGGCTGCTAAGCGGGAAAGGTGGGGAGGGGTGAGGCATCATCCAGGAGGTTGAAATTAGCAAAGATACCATTCCAAATACCAAACTGATAATCAACAAGGCCTACACGGTAGCTAAAAGAACTGCACTCAGCACACTCAAGTCACCGGAAAAGAATATCTATGACTGGTAAGAATCTGAAGAAGAATTTATTGATGTCTCTCTGTACGTGAATCAAGTGGATGTACAGCAGCAAGAAACAGAGCTTTGAAAATCAGCTGTAACCAATATAGTAATAAATTGAAAAAAATAAACGACAGAGAGACAGAGAAAACCTCTTACAACTTTTCCTCAGGGACGGTGATGCAACATGGATTGAACACATCTAGACCCACAGCAGGATGAGACATAAGGCTGGAAACTGTTCGCGCTAAGAGAAATGTGAGCTTGGGTGAGGAAATGCACACCCTTTAAAGTAATACTACCTGGTACCCATTCAATGGGTCCCAAATCTGCAGGTTCAAGGAATCTTCCTACAGCTAAAACATGCATGGAAAACCCAGAGGACTGTACACCATGTGATCGGGAGATGTGTCTAAAATGCACCTCATTTATCCTCTCCTGGTGCTCCTGTTCATCATTCCAGCCACGTTACATAGAATCTCCCCACTTAGAGAATCAGCACATTTAAACTTCTGTTTCACACATTTTGCAAATTGTGAGGAGGATGAACGGGAAGAGGGGGAACCAATGAGAGAATAGTTGTAGGGGTTTGGACGGGCACATGTCACTCTAATTTCCCATTAAGAATAAGAATTAAAAAAAGGCTCAGCCCGCCTCGCTGGAGCCAAAATAGGGCCTGAAGCAATCCTGCGGCTTTGAGCCCAGCTCACAAAAGAGCAACTTAAAAAATGGAGCTCAGGGTCACTGCAATTCACAAAGCTGCAGAGTTATAAATGAAAACTAACGTCCAAAAATATGTTGAGGTAAGGCAAAGAAGAGGATCTGAATGCAAGACAGAATTGCAAGAAACAGATTTCAAGAGATAGATTGGACTCGTCTTTAAAGCACATGAAAAGCGGCAGAATTTCGACAATGATGCAGTTGGCCCAAAAGGGAGTATGCGTTTTTTCCTGAATATATCCAGGAAAAAACGCATACGCACTTTATGGGCAACCAAGCAAGCAAGCAATGCAAATGTGCACAACAAAGATGTCTCATTTCCCACCGGTCAAAAGGGCCATCCGAAAAAATTGTAAAAACCAGAAATGCAGGACAGGCCATGGAGAACAGGGAGCCTTTATATGCTGATGGACAGTGTGTGAACTGCCGAGAGCCACTCTGGAGAAGTGTATGGTGGTTCCTAAATCATCTAAAAAACAGAGCTACAGAGCATAGGGCACTTCCAATCACGGAAGTATATCTAGGGAAGTCTAAAAATCAACAAGACACAAGCACACCACAGTTTAGGGCTACTCTGTTTACAAGAACCTCAACTTCAGTACACCTTAAATATCCCAGGAAAGAGAACAATGGATAAAGAAAATGTGGTACTTATGTACAATGGAATATCTCTTCACCATGAAATCAATGTAATAAGGCTAGTAGAAGGATAAAGAGTGGATTTAGGTCCGATAATACTACTTGAAATAAGTCAAACAGAAAAAGAAACATATCATAAAATATCACTTATAGAGGGAGGATAAATATGGCTGCACAAAAAATGAATTACAAAACAGAACAGTGTCTCACATTTAGAAAACACACTTATGTCAGCTTAAGGGGAAAGGAGAGGTGGGGTGATGTATAAAACCAGAGTTTGAAATTAGCACAGATACCGTTCAATAAACCAAATAGGTATTAGACAAGATCTACACCTTGCTCAATGAACTGACCTCAACACACCCTATACAACACAGAGAAATATATCTGAGTAATAAGAATCTTAAAACCCATGTATTGATATATCTCCATAAGGGAATCAAGTGTGTGCAGAGCGGCACAAACACAGCAGTGAAAATGAGCTAAACCCCATTATAGAAATAAATTTTAAAACCAAAACGCAGAAACAATGAAAGAGAGAAAAATTCTTACAAAATTCGCTCAGGGGCTGTGATGCAACCTGGAATGACCACATATAAACCCACAGCTGGTTAAGACATAAGGCTGGACACTTGGGGCTGAGAGGATTGGTGAGCTTTGGTGAGCAACTGCCGAAAGTTTAATGCAATACTTCATGCTACTCATTCCAAGAGTCCCAACACTCCAGGTTGAAGGGAATCTTCCTACAGCTAAACCATGTATGGTAAATCCAGCGGATGGTATACCATATGATCGGGAAAGGTTTCTAAAACGCACATCATTTTCCTCTCCTGGGGCTCCGGATCAACATTCCAGCCACTTTACTAACAACATCCCCACATGGAGAGTCAATGCCTTTAAGTTCCAGTATCGCACAGTCTGCAGTTAGTGCGGAGGATGAATGGGAATAGGGGAAACCAGTGAGAAAATAGCTGTAGTGGTTTCAATGGGCACATGTCTGTCTAATTTCACATCAGGAAGAAGAACTAATGAAAGGCAAAGCAAGGCGCCCCAGAAGAAGAATAGGGCCTGAAGAAATCCTGTAGATATGAGGCAAGATCACAAAAATAAGACCTGAAAAATGAAGCTAAGGGCCACTGCAATTCAAAAACCTGCAGAGTTATAAAGACCAACTATTTTCCAAAAGTATATTGAGGTAAGGCTATGAAGAGGCACTGATAACAAGGCAGAATTGCAGGAAACCAATTTCAGGAGGTAGACTGGAATTGCATTTAAAGCATAGGAAAAGAGGCAGAACGTCCACAACGATGCACTTGGCCAAAAAGGGCATATGCGTTTTTTCCTGAATATACTCAGGAAGTATATTCTTTGGCCTTTTTGGCCAACCAAGCAAGCTTGCAAAGGAAATCAGCACTACAATGAAGTCTCACTGCCCCCCGGTCAAAAGGGCCATCTGAAAAAAGTGTAAAATCCAGAAAGGCAGGACAGGCCATGGAGAACTGGGAGCCTTGTTATGCTGATGGGCGGGATGTAAATTGCCAACAGCCACTCTGGAGAAGTGTATGGTGTTTCCTGAAACATCTAAAAAACGAAGCAACAGAGCCTAGGGCACTTCCACTTATGGTCCTATAGTTTAGGGAAATTAAAATCAAAAAGACACAGCCACCCCAAGGTTTGGGATGGCTCTGTTTACAAGAACCTCGTTTACGGTACAAGTTCAATATCACAGAAAGCGAAAAATGGATAAAGAAGTTGTGGTACTTACGTACAATGCAATATCACTCAGCAATGAAATCTATGTCATCAGGCCCGTAGCAGCATAATGAGTGGATTCAGGTACGATGATTCTAAGTGAAATAAGTCACACAGAAAAAGAAACATCATAAGATATCACTACTACACGGAATATAAACTTCGCTACAAAGGAACTGAATTACAAAACAGAACAGGGTCTCAAATGTAGAAAACCAACTTATGCTTGCTTAAGGGGAAAGGTGAGTTGGGGTGCTGCATAAAACCAGAGATTGAAATGAGCACAGATACCGTTCCATAAGCCAAATATGTAATAGACAAGAGCTACTCCTTGCTCAACGAGGTGGACTCAAGACGACATATTAAACACCTAAGAATATACCTGACTAGTAAGAATCTTAAAACCTATGGATTTATATGTCTCCGAAATAGAATCAAGCGTGTGTACAACGGCATAAACGCAGCAGTGATAGGATTGGTGACGTTCGGTGAGCAAATGCAGACCCTTTGAAGTCATATTGCATGGTACCCATTCCATGGGTCTCAACTCTCCAGGTTTAAGGGATTCTTCCTTCAGCTAAAACATGCATGTGGAACCCAGAGTATGATCCACCGTGTGATCGGGAAACGTGTTCAAATGTGTCTCAGTTTTCCTCCCCTGGTACTCGGGTGCAATATTCCAGACGCTTTACTAACACTCTCCCCACTTGGAGAGTCAGTGCCTTTAACATCCTGTTTGGCCCAGTTTGCAATTTCTGCGGAAAATGAACAGGAATAGGGAGAACCAATGAGAGACTAGCTGGAGGTGTCTAGACGGGCATATTTAACTCTCATTTTCCACCAGGAAGAGGAATTAACCAAAGACTCAGCGTGCCATGCTGGAACCACACTAGGGCCTGAAGCAATCCTGCAGTGTTGCGGCCAGCTCACAAGAAAGCGAGTTGAAGAAAGGAACTCAGGGGCACTGTCATTCACAAACCTGCAGAGTTATAAATGACAGCTATCGTCCAAAAATATATAGAAGTAAGGCTGCCAAGAGGACTTAAAAGCGGGGCAGAATTGCAGGAAACCGATTTCACGAGGTAGACTGGAGTTGCATGTAAAGCATAGGAAAAGAGGCAGAACGTCCACAATGATGCACTTGGCCAAAAAGGGCGTATGCGTTTTTTCCTGAATATATTCAGGAAAAAACGCATACGCCCTTTTTGGCCAACCAAGCAAGCTTGCAAAGGAAATCTGCACTACAATGAAGTCTCACTGCCCCCTGGTCAAAAGGGCCATCTGAAAAAAGTGTAAAATCCAGAAAGGCAGGACAGGCCATGGAGAACTGGGAGTCTTGTTATGCTGATGGGCGGGATGTAAATTCCAACAGCCACTCTGGAGAAGTGTATGGTGTTTCCTGAAACATCTACAAAACAAAGCAACAGAGCCTAGGGCACTTCCACTTATGGTCCTATAGCTTAGGGAAATTAAAATCAAAAAGACACAGCCACCCCAAAGTTTGGGACGGCTCTGTTTACAAGAACCTCGGTTACCGTACAAGTTCAATATCACAGAAAGTGAAAAATGGATAAAGAAGTTGTGGTACTTACGTACAATGCAATATCACTCAGCAATGAAATCTATGTCATCAGGCCCATAGCAGCATAATGAGTGGATTCAGGTACGATGATTCTAAGTGAAATAAGTCACACAGAAAAAGAAACATCATAAGATATCACTACTATATGGAATGTAAACTTGGCTACACAGGAACTGAATTACAAACCAGAACAGGGTCTCAAATGTAGAGAACCAACTTATGCTTGCTTAAGGGGAAAGGTGAGTTGGGGTGCTGCATAAAACCAGAGATTGAAATGAGCACAGATACCGTTCCATAAGCCAAATATGTAATAGACAAGAGCTACTCCTTGCTCAACGAAGTGGACTCAGCACCACATATTAAACGCCTAAGAATATACCTGACTAGTAAGAATCTTAAAACCTATGGATTTATATGTCTCCGAAAGAGAATCAAGCGTGTGTACAGTGGCATAAACGTGGCAGTGATAGGATTGGTGAGGTTCGGTGAGCAAATGCAGACCCTATGAAGTCATGTTGCATGGTACCCATTCCATGGGTCTCAACTCTCCAGGTTTAAGTATTCTTCCTTCAGCTAAAACATGCATGTGGAACCCAGAGTATGATCCACTGTGTGATCGGGAAACGTGTTCAAATGTGTCTGAGTTTTCGTCTCCTGGTACTCGGTGCAACATTCCAGACGCTTTACTAACACTCTCCCCACTTGGAGAGTCAGTGCTCTTAACCTCCTGTTTGGCCCAGTTTTCAATTTCTGTGGAAAATGAAAAGGAATAGCGAGAACAAATGAGAGACTAGCTAGAGGTGTCTAGACGGGCAAATTTAACTCTCATTTCCCACCAGGAAGAGGAATTAACCAAAGGCTCAGCATGCCATGCCGGAACCACACTTGGGCCTAAAGCAATCCTGCGGTGTTGCGGCCAGCTCACAAGAAAGCGAGTTGAAGAAAGGAGCTCAGGGGCACTGTCATTCAGAAACCTGCAGAGTTATAAATGACAGCTATCGTCCAAAAATATATTGAAGTAAGGCTGCCAAGAGGACTTGAAAGCGGGGCAGAATTGCAGGAAACCGATTTCAGGAGGTAGACTGGAGTTGCATGTAAAGCATAGGAAAAGAGGCAGAACGTCCACAATGATGCACTTGGCCAAAAAGGGCGTATGCGTTTTCTCCTGAATATATTCAGGAGAAAACGCATACGCACTTTTTGGCCAGCCAAGCAAGCTTGCAAATGAAATCTGCACTACAATGAAGTCTCACTGCCCCCCGGTCAAAAGGGCCATCTGAAAAAAGTGTAAAATCCAGAAAGGTAGGACAGGCCATGGAGAACTGGGAGCCTTGTTATGCTAATGGGCGGGATGTAAATTGCCAACAGCCACTCTGGAGAAGTGTATGGTGTTTCCTGAAACATCTACAAAACAAAGCAACAGAGCCTAGGGCACTTCCACTTATGGTCCTATAGCTTAGGGAAATTAAAATCAAAAAGACACAGCCACCCCAAAGTTTGGGACAGCTCTGTTTACAAGAACCTCGTTTACAGTACAAGTTCAATATCGCGGAAAGCGAAAAATGGATAAAGAAGTTGTGGTACTTACATACAATGCAATATCACTCAGCAATGAAATCTATGTCATCAGGCCCGTAGCAGCATAATGAGTGGATTTAGATACGATGATTCTAAGTGAAATAAGTCACACAGAAAAAGAAACATCATAAGATATCACTAATACACGGAATGTATACTTGGCTACACAGGAACTGAATTACAAAACAGAACAGGGTCTCAAATGTAGAAAACCAACTTATGCTTCCTTAAGGGGAAAGGTGAGTTGGGGTGCTGCATAAAACCAGAGATTGAAATGAGCACAGACACCGTTCCATAAGCCAAATATGTAATAGACAAGAGCTACTCCTTGCTCAACGAAGTGGACTCAACACCCCATATTAAACGCCTAAGAAGATACCTGACTAGTAAGAATCTTATAACCTAAGGATTTATATGTCTCCGAAAGAGAATCAAGAGTGTGTACAGCGGCATAAACGCAAAAGTGATAGGATTGGTGAGGATCGGTGAGCAAATGCAGTCCCTTTGAAGTCATATTGCATGGTACCCATTCCATGGGTCTCAACTCTCCAGGTTTAAGGGATTCTTCCTTCAGCTAAAACATGCATGTGGAACCCAGAGTATGATCCACCGTGTGATCGGGAAACGTGTTCAAATGTGTCTCAGTTTTCGTCCCCTGGTACTCGGGTGCAACATTCCAGAAGCTTTAGTAACACTCTCCCCACTTGGAGAGTCAGTGTCTTTAAACTCCTGTTTGGCCCAGTTTGCAATTTCTGCGGAAAATGAACAGGAATAGGGAGAACCAATGAGAGACTAGCTGGAGGTGTCTGGACGGGCAAATTTAACTGTCATTTCCCACCAGGAAGAGGAATTAACCAAAGGCTCAGCGTGCCATGCCGGAACCACACTAGGGCCTGAAGCAATCCTGCGGTGTTGCGGCCAGCTCACAAGAAAGCGAGTTGAAGAAAGTCGGTCAGGGGCACTGTAATTCACAAAAGTGCAGAGTTATAAATGACAGCTATCATCCAAAAATATATTGAAGTAAGGCTGCCAAGAGGACTTGAAAGCGGAGCAGAATTGCAGGAAACTGATTTCAGGAGGTAGACTGGAGTTGCATGTAAAGCATAGGAAAAGAGGCAGAACGTCCACAATGATGCACTTGGCCAAAAAGGGCGTATGCGTTTTCTCCTGAATATATTCAGGAGAAAATGCATACGCACTTTTTGGCCAGCCAAGCAAGCTTGCAAATGAAATCTGCACTACAATGAAGTCTCACTGCCCCCCGGTCAAAAGGGCCATCTGAAAAATGTGTAAAATCCAGAAAGGTAGGACAGGCCATGGAGAACTGGGAGCCTTGTTATGCTAATGGGCGGGATGTAAATTGCCAACAGCCACTCTGGAGAAGTGTATGGTGTTTCCTGAAACATCTAAAAAACAAGAAACAGAGCCTAGGGCACTTCCACTTATGGTCCTATAGCTTAGGGAAATTAAAATAAAAAAGACACAGCCACCCCAAAATTTGGGATGGCTCTTTTTACAAGAACCTCGTTTACGGTACAAGTTCAATATCACAGAAAGCGAAAAATGGATAAAGAAGTTGTGGTACTTACGTACAATGAAATATCACTCAGCAATGAAATCTATGTCATCAGGCCCGTAGCAGCATACTGAGTGGATTCAGGTACGATGATTCTAAGTGAAATAAGTCACAGAGAAAAAAAACATCATAAGATATCACTAATACATGGAATGTAAACTTGGCTACACAGGAACTGAATTACAAAACAGAACAGGGTCTCAAATGTAGAAAACCAACTTATGCTTGCTTAAGGGGAAAGGTGAGTTGGGGTGCTGCATAAAACCAGAGATTGAAATTAGCACAGATACCGTTCCATAAGCCAAATATGTAATAGACAAGAGCTACTCCGTGCTCAACGAAGTGGACTCAACACCCCATATTAAACGCCTAAGAATATACCTGACTAGTAAGAATCTTAAAACCTATGGGTTTATACATCTCCGAAAGAGAATCAAGCGTGTGTACAGCGGCATAAACGCAGCAGTGATAGGATTGGTGAAGTTCGGTGAGCAAATGCAGACCCTTTGAAGTCATATTGCATGGTACCCATTCCATGGGTCTCAACTCTCCAGGTTTAAGGGATTCTTCCTTCAGCTAAAACATGCATGTGGATCCCAGAGTATGATCCACCATGTGATCGGAAAACGTGTTCAAATGTGTCTCAGTTTTCGTCCCCTGGTACTCGGGTGCAACATTCTAGATGCTTTACTAGCACTCTCCCCACTTGGAGAGTCAGTGCTTTTAACCTCCTGTTTGGCCCAGTTTGCAATTTCTGCGGAAAATGAACAGGAGTAGGGAGAACCAATGAGAGACTAGCTGGAGGTGTCTGGACGGGCAAATTGAACTCTCATTTCCCACCAGGAAGAGGAATTAACCAAAGGCTCAGCGTGCCGTGCCGGAACCACACTAGGGCCTGAAACAATCCTGCGGTGTTGCGGCCAGCTCACAAGAAAGCGAGTTGAAGAAAGGAACTCAGGGGCACTGTAATTCACAAACCTGCAGAGTTATAAATGACAGCTATCGTCCAAAAATATAGTGAAGTAAGGCTGCCAAGAGGACTTGAAAGCGGGGCAGAATTGCAGGAAACCGATTTCAGGAGGTAGACGGGAATTGCATGTAAAGCATAGGTAAAGAGGCACAACGTCCACAATGATGCACTTGGCCAAAAAGGGCGTAAGTTTTTCTTCCTGAATATATTCAGGAAAAAACTTATATGCGCTTTTTGGCCAACAAAGCAAGCTTGCAAAGGAAATCTGCACTACAATGAAGTCTCACTGCTCCCCGGTCAAAAGGGCCATCTGAAAAATGTGTAAAATCCAAAAAGGCAGGACAGGCCATGGAGAACTGGGAGTCTTGTTATGCTGATGGGCGGGATGTAAATTCCAACAGCCACTCTGGAGAAGTGTATGGTGTTTCCTGAAACATCTACAAAACAAAGCAACAGAGCCTAGGGCACTTCCACTTATGGTCCTATAGCTTAGGGAAATTAAAATCAAAAAGACACAGCCACCCCAAATTTTGGGACGGCTCTGTTTACAAGAACCTCGGTTACCGTACAAGTTCAATATCACAGAAATTGAAAAATGGATAAAGAAGTTGTGGTACTTACGTACAATGCAATATCACTCAGCAATGAAATCTATGTCATCAGGCCCGTAGCAGCATAATGAGTGGATTCTGGTACGATGATTCTAAGTGAAATAAGTCACAGAGAAAAAAAATATCATAAGATATCACTAATACACGGAATGTAAACTTGGCTACACAGGAACTGAATTACAAAACAGAACAGGGTCTCAAATGTAGAAAACCAACTTATGCTTGCTTAAGGGGAAAGGTGAGTTGGGGTGCTGCATAAAACCAGAGATTGAAATTAGCACAGATACCGTTCCATAAGCCAAATATGTAATAGACAAGAGCTACTCCTTGCTCAACGAAGTGGACTCAACACCCCATATTAAACGCCTAAGAATATACCTGACTAGTAAGAATCTTAAAACCTATGGATTTATATGTCTCCGAAAGAGAATCAAGCGTGTGTACAGCGGCATAAACGCAGCAGTGATAGGATTGGTGAAGTTCGGTGAGTAAATGCAGACCCTTTGAAGTCATATTGCATGGTACCCATTTCATGGGTCTCAATTCTCCAGGTTTAAGGGATTCTTCCTTCAGCTAAAACATGCATGTGGAACCCAGAGTATGATCCACCGTGTGATCGGGAAACGTGTTCAAATGTGTCTCAGTTTTCGTCCCCTGGTACTCGGGTGCAACATTCCAGACGCTTTACTAACACTCTCCCCACTTGGAGAGTCAGTGCCTTTAACCTCCTGTTTGGCCCAGTTTGCAATTTCTGCGGAAAATGAACAGGAATAGGGAGAACCAATGAGAGACTAGCTGGAGGTGTCTGGACGGGCAAATTGAACTCTCATTTCCCACCAGGAAGAGGAATTAACCAAAGGCTCAGCGTGCCGTGCCGGAACCACACTAGGGCCTGAAGCAATCCTGCGGTGTTGCGGCCAGCTCACAAGAAAGCGAGTTGAAGAAAGGAGCTCAGGGGCACTGTCATTCACAAACCTGCAGAGTTATACATGACAGCTATCCTCCAAAAATATACTGAAGGAAGGCTGCCAAGAGGACTTGAAAGCGGGGCAGAATTGCAGGAAACTGATTTCAGGAGGTAGACTGGAATTGCATTTAAAGCATAGGAAAAGAGGCAGAACTTCCACAACGATGCACTTGACGAAAAAGGCCTTATGCGTTTTTTCCTGAATATATTCAGGAAAAAATGCATACGCACTTTTTGGCCAACCAAGCAAGCTTGCAAAGGAAATCTGCACTACAATGAAGTCTCGCTTCCCCCAGTCAAAAGGGCAATCTGAAAAAAGTGTAAAATCCAGAAAGGCAGGACAGGCCATGGAGAACTAGCAGCCTTGTTATGCTGATGGGCGGGATGTAAGTTGCCAAAAGCCACTCTGGAGAAGTGTATGGTGTTTCGTGAAACATCTAAAAAACAAAGCTACAGAGCCTAGGGCACTTCCACTTATGGTCCTATAGCTTAGGGAAATTAAAATCAAAAAGACACAGCCACCCCAAAGTTTGGGAAGGCTCTGTTTACCAGAACCTCGTTTACGGTACAAGTTCAATATCGCAGAAAGCGAAAAACGTATAAAGAAGTTGTGGTACTTACGTACAATGCAGTATCACTCAGCAATGAAATCTATGTCATCAGGCCCGTAGCAGCATAACGAGTGGATTCAGGTACAATGATTCTAAGTGAAATAAGTCGCACAGAAAAAGAAACATCATAAGATATCACTAATACACGGAATGTAAACTTGGCTACACAGGAACTGAATTACAAAACAGAACAGGGTCTCAAATTTAGAAAACCAACTTATGCTTGCTTAAGGGGAAAGGTGAGTTGGGGTGCTGCATAGAACCAGAGATTGAAATTAGCACAGATACCGTTCCATAAGCCAAATATGTAATAGACAAGAGCTACTGCTTGCTCAACGAAATGGACTCAACACCCCATATTAAACACCTAAGAATATACCTGTCTAGTAAGAATGTTAAAACCTATGGATTTATATGTCTCCGAAAGAGAATCAAGCGTGTGTACAGCGTCATAAACGCAGCAGTGATAGGATTGGTGAGGATCGGTGAGCAAATGCAGACCCTTTGAAGTCATATTGCATGGTACCCATTCCAAGGGTCTCAACTCTCTAGGTTTAAGGGATTCTTCCTTTAGCTAAATCATGCATGTGGAACCCAGAGTATGCTCCACCGTGTGATCGGGAAATGTGTTCAAATATGTCTCAGTTTTCATCCCCTGGTACTCGGGTGCAACATTCCAGACGCTTTACTAACACTCTCCCCACTTGGAGAGTCAGTGCCTTTAACCTCCTGTTTGGCCCAGTTTGCAATTTCTGCCTAAGATGAACAGGAGTAGGGAGAACCAATGAGAGACTAGCTGGAGGTGTCTGGACGGGCAAATTGAACTCTCATTTCCCACCAGGAAGGGGAATTAACCAAAGGATCACTGTGCAGTGCCGGAACCACACTACAGCCTGAAGCAATCCTGCGGTGTTGTGGCAAGCTCACAAGAAAGCGAGTTGAAGAAAGGAGCTCAGGGGCACTGTCATTCACAAACCTGCGGAGTTATACATGACAGCTATCGTCCAAAAATATGTTGAAGTAAGGCTGCCAAGAGGACTTGAAAGCGGGGCAGAATTGCAGGAAACCGATTTCAGGAGGTAGACTGGAATTGCATATAAAGCATAGGAAAAGTGGCAGAAAGTCCACAATGATGCACTTGGCCAAAATGGGCGTATGCGTTTTTTTCTGAATATATTCAGGAAAAAACCCATACGGCGTTTTTGCACAACCAAGCAAGCTTGCAAAGGAAATCTGCACTACAATGAAGTCTCACTGCCCCCCGGTCAAAAGGGCCATCTGAAAAAAGTGTAAAATCCAGAAAGGCAGGACAGGCCATGGAGAACTGGGAGCCTTGTTATGCTGATGGGCGGGATGTAAATTGCCAACAGCCACTCTGGAGAAGTGTATGGTGTTTCCTGAAACATCTAAAAATCAAAGCAACAGAGCCTAGGGCACTTCCACTTATGGTCCTACAGCTTAGGGAAATTAAAATCAAAAAGACACAGCCACCCCAAAGTTTGGGACGGCTCTGTTTACAAGAACCTCGTTTACGGTACAAGTTCAATATCGCAGAAAGCGAAAAACGGATAAAAAAGTTGTGGTACTTACATACAATACAGTATCACTCAGCAATGAAATCTATGTCATCAGGCCCGTAGCAGCATAACGAGTGGATTCAGGTATGATGATTCTAAGTGAAATAAGTCACACAGGAAAAGAAACATCATAAGATATCACTACTACACGGAATGTAAACTTGGCTACAGAGGAACTGAATTACAAAACAGAACAGGGTCTCAAATTTAGAAAACCAACTATTCTTGCTTAACGGGAAAGGTGAGTTGAGGCGCTGCATAAAAGCAGAGATTGAAATGAGCACAGATACCGTTCCATAAGCCAAATATGTAATAGACAACAGCTACTCCTTGCACAACAAAATGGAGTCAACACCCCATATTAAAAGCCTAAGAATATACCTGAATAGTAAGAATCTTAAAACCTATGGATTTATATGTCTCCGACACAGTATCAAGCGTGTGTGAAGCGGCATAAATGCAGCAGTGATAGGATTGGTGAGGATCGGTGAGCAAATGCAGACCCTTTGAAGTCATATTGCATGGTACCCATTCCATGGGTCTCAACTCTCCAGGTTTAAGGGATTCTTCCTTCAGCTAAAACATGCATGTGGAACCCAGAGTATGATCCACCGTGTGATCGGGAAACGTGTTCAAATGTGTCTCAGTTTTCGTCCCCTGGTACTCAGGTGCAACATTCCAGACGCTTTACTAACACTCTCCCCACTTGCAGAGTCAGTGCCTTTAACCTCCTGTTTGGCCCAGTTTGCAATTTCTGCAGAAAATGAACAGGAATAGGGAGAACCAATGAGAGACTAGCTGAAGGTGTCTGGACGGGCAAATTGAACTCTCATTTCCCACCAGGAAGAGGAATTAACCAAAGGATCACTGTGCCATGCCGGAACCACACTACAGCCTGAAGCAATCCTGCGGTGTTGTGGCAAGCTCACAAGAAAGCGAGTTGAAGAAAGGAGCTCAGGGGCACTGTCATTCACAAACCTGCAGAGTTATACATGACAGCTATTGTCCAAAAATATATTGAAGTAAGGCTGCCAAGAGGACTTGAAAGCGGGGCAGAATTGCAGGAAACCGATTTCAGGTGGTAGACTGGAATTGCATTTAAAGCATAGGAAAAGAGACAGAACTTGGAAAATAATGCACTTGGCAAAAAACGGCATATGTGTTTTATCCAGAGCTCTCATAACCGAGGGGAGGAAATTCCCAGCAGGCTCCAACTGCCACCTGAGGGCTCACATTGCCAAGGCAACGTCAGCAAGCCAGGCAGGATTTACCTCACAGCAGAGGTCCCACCGCACAGAAGGGTGAGAAACCCAGCCAACATCAGACTCTCACCAGAGGGCCCACATCACCAAGGGGATGGGAAACAGGCAGGAGTGTCTTCACACCAGTGGGGCCATATCATCGAAAGGTGAGGTACTCAGCACATGTGTCCTCAAACCAGAGGACCCACATCACCAAGGGCCTCGGAGTGAGGCAGGCAGGAGTAACCTCACAACACTGGGCCCATAGAATAAAAAAGTGAGGAATCCAGCAGTTGGAACCTCCCAGCAGGCGGCCCAGAGCACCGAGGCTATGGGATCCAGGCCACAGTGAACTCACAGAAGAGGGCCCATGTCATGAAACTGAGTAACCCAGCCATTGGGACCTCAGAGCAGGAGGCCCACATCCCCATGGGGATGGAAATCTGGTAGGAGTGTCCTCGCACCCCTGAGAACGTATCAGAAAATTTTGGGCAACCAGCAGTTAGGGCCTGACGCCAGAGGACCCTCATCACCAAGGGAAGGAGGGTCCCAGCAGGCTCCAACTGCCACCAGAGGGCTGACGTCACCAAGGCGATGTGTGCCAACCAGGCACGAATGACCTCACAGCAGAGGGCCCACCTCAGAGAAGTGTGACGAACCCAGTCAGGATCAGACTTGCACCAGAGGGCCCACATCTCCAAGGGGATGGGAACCAGGCAGGAGTGTCCTCACATGAGTAGGGCCACAACATCTAAAGGTGAGGAACCCAGAACATGTGGCTTCAAACCATAGGACACCCATCACCAAGGGGCTGGGAGTGAGGCAGGCAGGAGGAGCCTCACAACAGAGGGCCCAAAAATAAGAAAGGTGAGGAATCCAGCATTTGGAACCTCCCAGCAGGCGGCCCAGAGCACAGAGGCTAGGGGATGCAGGCCGGAGTGAACTAACACCAGACAGCCCACATCATGAAACTGTGAGCAACCCAGACATTGGGACCTCAGAGCAGAAGGCCCACATCCCCATGGTGATGGGAACATGACAGGAGTGTCCTGGCATCACTGGGCTCACATCAGAAAACGTGGGGTGCTCAGAAGTTAGGGCCTGACGCTAGAGGGCACTCATCACCGAGGGGAGGAGGCTCCCAGCAGGCTCCAGCTGCCACCAGAAGGCCAACGTCACCAAGGCGATGTGTGCCAGCCCGGCAGGAGTAACTTCACAGCAGAGGGCCCACCTCACAGAAGGGTGAGGAACACAGCCAGGATCAGACTCTCACCAGAGGGCCCACATCACCAAGGGGATGGGAACCAGGCAGGAGTGTCCCCACACCAGTGGGACAACATCATCGAAAGGTGAGGATCCCAGCACATGTAGCCTCAAACCAGAGAAACCACATCACCAAGGGGTTCGGAATGAGGCTGGCAGGACCGGCCTCACAACACAGGGTCCATAGAATATAAAAGTTGAGGAATCCAGCAGTTGGAACCTCCCAGCAGGCGGCCCAGAGCACCGAGGCTATGGGATCCAGGCCGCAGTGAACTCACAGCAGAGGGCCCACATCATGAACCTGTGAGCAGCCCAGCCGTTGGGACCTCAGAACAGAAGGCCCACATCCCCATTGGGATGGGAACCTGGCAGGAGTGGCCTCGCACCACTTAGCACATATCAGAAAATGTTAGGAGCCCAGCAGTTAGGGCCTGACGCCAGGGGGCCCTCATAACTGAGGGGAGGAGACTCCCAGCAGGTTCCAACTGCCAACAGAGGGCCCACGTCTACAAGGTGGCATGCGCCAGCCAGGCAGTAGTGACCTCACAGCAGAGGGCCTATCTCACAGAAGGGTGAGGAACCGAGGCAGGATGAGACTCTCGCCAGAGGGCCCATAACATCAAGGGGATGGGAACCAGTCAGGACTGTCCTCCCACCAGTGGGGCCACATCATCGAAAGGTGAGGAACCCGGCACATGCGGCCTCATATCAGAGGACATACATCACAAAGGGGATGGGAGTGAGGCAGGTAGGAGTAGCCTAAAAACAGAGGGCCCAAAGAATAAAAAAGGTGAGGAATCCAGCATTTGGAACCTCCCAGCAGGCGGCCGAGAGCACAGAAGCTATGGGATGCAGGCAGGAGTGAACTAACACCAGAGAGCCCACATCATGAAACTGTGAGCAACCCAGGCGTTGGGACCTCAGAGCAGAAAGCCCACATCCCCATGGGGATGGGAACCTGACAGGAGTGTCCTGCCGTCACTGGGCTCACATCAGAAAACGTGGGGAGCCCAGCAGTTAAGGTCTGATGCTAGAGGGCCGTCATCACCGAGGGCAGGAGGCTCCCAGCAGGTTCCATGTGCCAACAGAGGGCCCACGTCGCCAAGGTGATGTGTGCAAGTCAGGCAGGATTGACCTCACTGAAGAGGGCCTACCTCACAGAAGAGTGAGGAACCCAGCCAGGATAAGACTGTCACCAGAAGGCCCACATCACCAAGGGGATGGGAACCAGGCAGGAGTGTCCTCACACCAGTGGGGCCACATCATTGAAAGTTGCGGAACCCAGCACATGTGGCCTCAAACCAGAGGACCCACATCACGAAGGGGTTGCGAGTGAGGCAGGCAGGAGGAGCATCACAACACAGGACCCATAGAATACAAAAGTTGAGGAATCGAGCAGTTGGAACCTCCCAGCAGGCGGCCCAGAGCACAGAGGCTATGGCATCCAGGCCACAGTGAACTAACACCAGAGAACCCACATCAAGAAACTGTGAACAACCCAGCCGTTGGGACCTCAGAGCAGAAGGCCCACATCCCCATGGAGATGGGAACCTAAGAGGAGTGCCCGAGCATCACTGGGCTCACTAAGAAAAGTTGGGGAGCCCAGCAGTTAGGGCCTGACGCCAGAGGGCCCTCATCACAGAGGTGAGGAGGCTCCCAGCAGGGTCCAAGTGCCACCAGAGGGCTCATGTCAACAAGGCGAGGTGAGCAAGCCAGGCAAGAGTTACCTGATAGTAGAGGGCCCACCTGACAGATGGGTGAGGAACCCAGCCAGGATCAGACTCTCACCAGAGGGCCCACATCACAAAGGGGATGGGAACCAGTCAGGATTATCCTCACACCAGTGGGGCCTCATCATCTTAAGGTGAGGAACCCAGCACATGTGTCCTCAAACCAGAGGACCCACATCACCAAGGGCCTTGGAGTGAGGCAGGCAGGAGTAGCCTCACAACACAGGGCACATAATATAAAAAACGTGAGGATTCCAGCATTTAGACCTTCCAGCAGGTGGCTCAGAACACCGAGGCTATGGGATCCAGGCCGCAGTGAACTCAGAGCAGAGGGCCCACATCATAAAACTGTGAACAACCCAGGCGTTGGGACCTCAGCGCAGAAGGCCCACATCCCCATGGGAATGGGAACCTGGCTGGAGTGTCCTCGCACCACTGGGCGCACCTCAGAAAATGTGGGGAGCCCACAATTTAGGGCCTGATGCCAGAGGGCCATCATCACCGAGAGGAGGAGGCACCCTGCACGCTCCAACTGCCACCAGAGGGCTCACGTCTCCAAGGTGATGTGTGCCAGCCAGGCAGGAGTGACCTCACAGCAGAGGGCCTACCTCACAGAATGTTGAGGAACCCAGCCAGTATCAGACTCTCGCCAGAGGGCCCACCTCAGCAAGGGGATGGGAACCAGGCAGGAGTGTCCTCACACGAGTGGGGTCACATCATCGAAAGGTGCGGAACCCAGCACATGTGACCTCAAATCAGAGGACACATATCACAAAGGGAATGGGAGTGAGGCAGGCAGAAGTAGCCTAAAAACAGAGGGCCCAAAGAATAAGAAAGGTGAGGAATCCAGAAGTTGGAACCTCCCAGCAGGTGGCCGAGAGCACAGAAGCTATGGGATGCAGGCAGGAGTGAACTAACAGCAGAGAGCCCACATCATGAAACTGTGAGCAACCCAGGCGTTGGGACCTCAGAGCAGAAGGCCCACATCCCAATGGGGATGTGAACCTGGCTGGAGTGTCCTCGCACCACTGGGCGCACATCACAAAATGTGGGGAGCCCAGCAGTTAGGGCCTGACGCCAGAGGGCCCTCATCACCGAGGGGAGGAGGCTGCCAGCAGGCTCCAAGTGCCACCAGAGGGCTCATGTCCACAAGGCGAGGTGAGCAAGCCAGGCAGGAGTGACCTCACAGCAGACGACCCACCTCACAGATGGGTGAGGAACCCAGCCAGGATCAGACTCTCAACAGAGGGCCCACATCACCAAGGGGATGTGAACCAGGCAGGAGTCTCCTAAGACCATTGGTCCCACATCATCGAAAGGTGAGGAACCCAGCACATGTGGCCTCAAACCAGAGGACACACATCACGAAGGGGCTGGGAGTGAGGCAGGCAGGAGGATCCTCACAACAGAGGGCCCAAAAAATTAAAAAAGTGAGGAATCCAGCAGTTGGAACCTCCCAGCAGGCAGCCAAGAGCACAGAGGCTATGGGATCCAGGCCTCTGTGAACTAACACCAGAGAGCCCACATCATGAAAATGTGAACAACCCAGCCGTTGGGACCTCAGAGCAGAAGGCCCACATCCCCATGGAGATGGGATCCTAAGAGGAGTGCCCATGCATCATTGGGCTCACTAAGAAAATTTGGTGAGCCCAGCAGTTAGGGCCTGACGCAAGAGGGCCCTCATCACCGGGGAGAGGAGATTCCCAGCACGCTCCAACTGCCACCACACGGCTGACTTCACCAAGGCAATGTGTGCCCGCCATGCAGGAGTGACCTATCAGCAGAGGGTCTCCCTCACAGAAGGATGAGGAACACAGCCAGGAACAGACTCTCACCAGGGGGTCCACATAACCACGTGGATGAGAACCGGGCAGGAGTGTCCTCACACTAGTGGGGCCACATCATCGAAAGGTGAGGAACCCAGCAAAGGAGGCCACAAACCAGAGGACCCACATCACCAAGGGGTTGAGAGTGAGGTAGGTGTCTGGACGGACATATTTAACACTCATTTCCCACCAGGAAGAGGAATTAACCAAAGGCTCAGCGTGCCCTGCCAGAAGCAGATTAGGGCCTGAAGCAGTCTTGCGGGTTTGCGGCCAACTCACAAGAAACCGAGTTGAAGAAAGGAGCTCAGGGGCCCTGTAATTCACAAACCTGCAGAGTTATAAATGACAGATAACGTCCAAAAATATATTGAAGTAAGGCTGCGAAGAGGACTTGAAAGCGGGGCAGAATTTCAGGAAACCGATTTCAGGAGGTAGACTGGAATTGCATTTAAAGCATAGGAAAATAGGCAGAACATCGACAATGATGCACTTGGCAAAAAAGGGCGTATGAGTTTGTTCCTGAATATATTCAGGAACAAACACATACGCCCTTTTTGGCAAACCAAGCAAGCTTGCAATGGAAATCCGAACTACTATGAAGTATCACTTCCCCCCGGTCTAAAGGGCCATCTGAAAAAAGTGTAAAATCCAGAAAGGCAATACAGGCCATGGGGAAAGAGGAGCCTTGTTATGCTGATGGGCGGGATGTAAATTGCCAACAGCCACTCTGGAGAAGTGTATGGTGTTTCCTGATACATCTGAAAAACAAAGCAACAGAGTCTAGGGCATTTCCACTTATGGTCCTATAGCTTAGGGAAATTAAAATCAAAAAGACACAGCCACCCCAAAATTTGGGACGGCGCTGTTTACAGGAACCTCTTCTACGGTACAAGTTAAATATCCCAGAGAACAAATAATTGATAAAGATGTTGCGGTACTTACGTACAACAGAATACCACTCATCAATGAAATCTGTGTCACCAGGCCTGTACCAGCATAATGAGTGGATTGAAGCACGATGATTCTAAGTGAAATAAGTCACACAGAAAAAGAAACATCATAAGGTATCACTAATACACGGAATGTAAACTTGGCTACACATGAACTGAATTACAAAACAGAACAGGGTCTCAAGTTTAGAAAACCAACTTATGCTTGCTTAAGGGGAAAGGTGAGTTGGGGTGCCGCATAAAACCAGAGTTTGAAATTAGCACAGATACCGTTCCATAAGCCAAATATGTAATAGACAAGACCTACCCCTTGCTCAACGAAATGGACTCAACAATGAGGTATCACCTCACACCTGTTAGAATGGGCATCATCTGAAAATCTACAAACAACAAATGCTGGAAAGGGTGTGGAGAAAAGGAAGCCTCTTCCACTATTGTTGGGAATATAAATTGATACAGTCACTATGGAGAACAATATGGAGTTTCTTAAGAAACTAATAATAGAATTACCATATGATACAGCAATCCCAGTACTGGACATATACCCAGACAAAACCATAAATCAAAAAGAGACATTCACCGCAATGTTCATTGCATCACTATTTACAATATCGAGGTAATGGAAGCAACCTAAATGCCCACAGACAGACGAATGCATAAAGATGTGGCACATATATAAAATGGAATATTACTAAGCCATGAAAGGAATGAAATTGGGTCATTTGTAGAGACGTCGATGGATCTAGAGACTGTCATACAGAGTGAAGTAAGTCAGAAAGAGAAAAACAAATCTTGTATATTCATGCATATATGTGGAACCTAGAAAAACTGTACAGATTAACCGTTTTGCAAGGCATAAATAGAGCAACAGATGTAGACAACAAACATAAGGACAACAAGGGGGGAAAGCTCTTGGGGGGGGGTGGTGGGAGGAGTTGAGAGACTTGGATTGGCATGTAAACATTTATATGTATAAAATAGATAACCAATAAGAACCTGCTGTATAAAAATATAAAATAAAATTCAAAATTAAAAAGAAATAAAATTTAAAAAGTAAAACAGAAAAGGCAATTATTCCCTTCACATACATGTATTTATATGAATAAATTATTTCCATGCTTATATCTGTAAATACAAAAAAGAGGAATAAAATCTACCTTGAACCAAAAACGAAAAAGAGAAAAAAAAAAAACAGAACCCACCAGTTACACAGAGGAAAACCGTATCAGGGCACTTGCTCCAGTTGTAAACAATTCTTAAGTTGGTCAGTGGTGGGGAATCGTCTCCCATTCAGCCAGCAGCCCCCACACAACAAGCGTCCTCATTGCAAAGCTGGGGCACCGTGCCGAGGCATCTGTGAGTAAACGTGAGCTGAGCCCCAGGCCAGTTGCTGCTGAACTGTTCCCACCCTTCCCAGGTAAAACACCTGAATATATACAAGGACTTGAAAGCCTAGAGGAAGGGCCATGGAGCCACACGAGTGACAGCATGCCAGCTGACTTGGTGCCTGCAGGCCAGCCAGGATGGTCCTGGCCCTGGGTGCTCTTCTGGAAGATTTCCATTTCCCTGCCTGAGATACCCGTCCTGTCCCTGCCCCCACTGCTTTTTTCCTTCCTCACCTCTGCCCAGGGAGAAATTCCAGCAGCAGGTATGGGTGACACATCCTCTTCTTTAGCAGGTGGCAGCCTGGCAACTGCTGCAGAAAGTCCAGCAGAGCCCCACTCACACTGGGCCACCCACAAAGCCGTGGCCTCTCACTCCCTCCCACCAGCCCAGCCCCGAGACTGCTGACAGGGCAGAGAAAATGGCGTCAGGCACAGCTGCAGGGGCTCTTGCTGCCTGGAGTGGTATTTATATTGATCTCAACCCAGGCACACCTGGGGAGGGCTGGCCGGCAAGGTAAGGCTGCCCAGGTCAGCCAATCATCACCCCTCAGGGGCTCACAGTTGCAGAAAATGGAACTTGCTGAACCGGCCAGGTCCAAGGAACAGGTGTGGGCTCCTGAGAGTCAGGATAGACAAGGGGCTGCAGCTTTGGCTTGTTTTCTAATCATTTTATCTGGCCCATGAGTGGGAGACAACTTCAAGAAAACCCTCTCCTAATGAGAGGAACCCAGGAGTCAGGGAGAGGAGGGGTGGGTGGTGGTTGGAGACAGAGGCCTGGTGCCCTGGGTGCAGTGGAAGTCTCTGGAAGACCAGGTGGAGGGAGGCCACACAGAGTGATGCCCAGGGTCACAGACCTGTCGGAGCTGCTGTTTGTTAGTTCAAGTCCTGCTCTGAGGTGCTCTGTGTCAGCTCTGAGCGACAGGTGAGCTGGGGGTGCTCTTCAATGAGGGCTATGTGCACGGTTCCTGTGTGCCCAGCCCTGCCACGGTACCTGCAAGGGTAGCTCTGTATCCTGGGAAGGGCCTGACCATGAGAGCCCCGTGGGCTGGGTTGAGGGTGGGGTACCTGCCCAGGAGACCTCCATATCCTGGGATTGGCCTGACCACGAGAGCCCCATGGGCTGCTGGGGACCTGGTAAAGGATGTCAGGACAGTCAGTGAAGCCACCGAGGATATACCTCCAGTTGCTCCTGATTCCTACACCCTGCTGGTCATTCTACCAACCACCAGGACATGGTATTCTCTATTAGTCTTCAATGATGCCTTCTTTTGTATTCCATTAGTCCCAGAGTCACAAGAAATTTTGGCTTGTGAGTGGCAGGACTCAACATACAACTAAAACAATACTTCCGGGCCGTCTTGCCCCAAGGGTTCAAAAATTCCCACACCATCTTTGGGGAAAGCTTAGCTAAAGACCAAAAAGTTCTACCTCTGGAAAAGGAAACCCTCCTTCAATATGCAGATGACATTCTGATCGCCAGCCCTACTAAGGAGGCCTCTGAACTACCAAGCCAATAAAGGATAGAAGTTGTCCAAGAAAAAGCTCAAATATCACAGACTGCGGTGACCAGCCTGGGCTTCATTCTCACACAAGGTCAGAGAAGCTCATTCCAGGAAAGGGAAGAAACCATTTGCAGCCTTACCCCTTTCTAAAACTAGAAGACAGCTTAGGGGTTCCTGGGGAGGCCAGGGTTTGCTGCTTCTGGATCCCTAACTACAGTCTACTAGCTGGGCCTCTATATGAAACACTGAAAGGAAAAGATGATGATCCTTTTGAACAGAATCCAGAAGTGGCCTTTCAAGAATGGAAAGAGCAGTCAATTCAGACCCTTGCCCTGGAACTCCCTAATTGAGTTAAACCCTTTGACCTTTCCATTCCCGGTGAAAGGTGAATCGCCATTGGAGAATTAGTGCAAAAACTGGGACCACTTGAAATGGAACAACGCAAGAATGCCATCCAGGTAGGATAAACTACAGTCACCAAGGGGCTTGGCCCACTGCCACATCTGGCCAAGATACTGGCGGTATCTAAAAACCTGGAAATCAGCAGCCCAAAAGGCCACCTCCCTCCTAAGGGAAAAGGACCCCACGTGGTGATCCTAATCACCAACCATGCCCTGAAGTTGCAGGGTTCACTCCGTGGGCACACCGACCTCGAGTGAGGAGGCCCTCCAACTCCAACATCCAGAGAGATAACCGGGGGCAACAGGGCACCATGACGACTCGTGTGAACATCACTTGACCTGGACTTTCTCTCATAAAACAACAATAGTGTGTCCCGAAGGAGTAGACTACTGCTTGCAGGACTTACTGCACCCGGAGGGGAGCTAATAATCTTGGTGGGGGAACCGTATATCACACTGTCACCATAGAAAAGCCTACAGACACCGTGATGATGGTGGCCAATAAGACCGGCTGGACTCCTGTTTACTTCAAAAGGCTGTTGACTCAGTGGCCATCATGGTCCTTGATCACCACTGACCCTGGACTGTCTGGGAGTTGAGCGGGCAGGGCTCTGACACCTGGTGCTGTTTTTACGTTAATTCAGGGGCCTAATTGAAGAAAGAGCAGACTACTGGTCAGAGCATCTAGGCTGGCAGAAACGGTCAGCCTAAGGTGGCCGAACAAATGTGGGGCGGGGTGAAACCGGCCCCCACAGCGTCTCTGCACATCTCTTTCCTGGATCCTTAAAGGTCGTTAGAATCTCAGCTCGCTCAGACGGACGAGCAGGGAGGCAGGGGTCCTGGGGCCAATCAACGTCACCTGGAGGCTGCTGGGGAGAAGTTCTGACCCTCGTCCCCTGGTATGAGGGCTCCCAACTCAGCACTCAGCAGTTACAGAAGAAGGGCATGCACCCTCAGCACTCCAAGAATGAGGAACGGGACAAAAGGCAGAGGAGGGGTTTGTCCCCAGCAAAGCCCATTAAAAATCCCTGGGAGATAAAAATAGAATCTGGGCAATAAAGTCAAGTCTGACCTTTTTTATCCTTTGTGCTTTGTCTAATTTCACGTGCTCCTAGGGTCCCGCATGCAGAGGTTCCACACCCGGCACTTCAGACCAGATTTCCTAGTGCAGAATGGCTGGGTCGACACCTCAGCTCCTGGGGCCCAGTGCAGACTCCGAGATATAGAGCCTGAGCTGCAGCCAACCCGGCCCTCGAGAGCTCCGCCCCCTCCCTCCCACTGACTCTGACAGGATCTCTACACAGCAGCCCAGCCCACAGCCCACGGGGTAGTGCATGCTCTCACCTCTCCATTCTCTGATCAAAATATAAAGTTTCCTTTGCTTGGGAACCAAACTCAGTCTCGATCTGTTGGCCCCAATGACACTGGGCAGGGGGACACTTGTTGGGGTCCACTCTGGAGGATCAGTAACAGAAATTGAGACTATTGTAACTTCAATGAACAGATGTGTGAGCCAAACTGTAGTTAACATAGAACAGTTTATAAGGCTCGGGTAAAATAAGATGTTTCTAACACTTCCATTTGATATTTCCATCACTTTATTATAAGCAAGTTCAGTGAAAAGGTTTGTCTTATTTGTCAGGTCAATATTAGAGAAATGAAGTGATTTCTTTCCAAGGATGTACATCTAATAATCTTGGTTAAAGCTTCAATCTTGTTTTAAATGCTTTTCCATTGAAAATGATACCTCTCTTTCAGCTCCCCCATTTCTGAGAAGTATAAAATCTTATAATTTATTATTACCAAAGGGGAAAGTTGGGAGGAGGGATAAATTAACAGTTTGGAATTAACACATACACACTGCTATGTATAAAATAGATCATCAACAAGGAACTACTGGATAGCACAGGGAACTACACTCAATATTTTGCAATAACTTATAAGGGGAAATAATCGGAAAAAGAATAGATATTTTTATTGACATCATCTATCAATGACAGTTAAAGTGTAACCTAAGGGAAGCCGGTGGTGAGTGCTTCTGACCCTGAAGACTTCAATCATCTAAAGTTTGGACTCTGCCTACTTCCCAAGGCCCTTAATGAACATATGTGTAGCCGTAGCTTAAAAAACTCCCCAGTTTGGGTTTCGGGGAGACACTGATTTTGAAAAAGCCCTGGTGTTCTCCTTACATGAATGGGACTCTTCCTACTGCTAAAACATGTCTGTCACATCCAGAAGATGGTTTACCGTCTGATCGGGAAGAGTTTGGAAAAGGCATCTCATCTCCTCATCTCCTGGTGCTCGGGTTCACCCCTCCAGCGTCTTTACTAACAGTCTCCCCACTTGGAGATGTCAGCACTGTCAACATCCTGTTGCGTACAGTTTGGAATTTGTCCAGAGGATGAAGCGGAAGGATGAGGAACAATGACAGACAAGTCCTAGGTGTTCAGACAGGCACATGTCACTCTAATTTCCAATCAGGAAGACGAATTGACCAAAGGCTAGGGTTGCCCATGGAAACAGTATAGGGCTTGAGGAAATCCCACTGCTTTGTGGCCAGTTCCCATAAACACAAATTGAACAATGGAACTCAGGGGCAGTAAAATTCACGAAACTGCAGAGTTGAAAATATCTATCACTGAAAAATGTCTTGAGGAAAGTCAGAGAAAAGGATTGGTAAGCAAGGGAGAATGGCAGGAAAGGGATTTGAGGAGGTAGAAAGGACTCGCCATTAAGCACAAGAAAAGGGGCTGAACATTGCCAACATTGCAGTTGGCCAAAAAGGCTGTATGCGTTTTTTTCTGTATATATTCAAGAAAAGGGCATACACTTTTTTAGCCAACCAAACAGGTGGGCACTGGAAATCAATACTACAAAAGATATCACTTCGCATCAGTCAGAAGAGCCATCCTCATAAAGTGTAAACACCAGAAATGCAGGACAGGGCAAGGAGAAGAGGGAGCCCTGTGAGGCTTATAGTGGAAATGTATATTGCCAACGGCCATTCTGGAGAAGTGTATTGTGTTTACTAAAGCATCTAAAAAATGAGCTACAGAGCATAGGGCACTTGCACTCATGGGCGTATATCTTGGGAAAAACAAAAATCGAGAGGACACAGGCACCCCAATGTTTACTGCCTCTCTGTTTAAAAGATCCTCGACTAGGATATAACTTAAATGTCTCTGGAGGGAAAAAATGGATAGAGATGTGGTACTTATGTAGAGTGGAATATTACTCAGCCTGGAAATCAATGAAATATGGCCAGTTGTAACAACTCTGGAGGAGTTACGTATGATCATTCTAAGTGACATAATTCAAAAAGAAAAAGACACATATCATAAGATATCACTTAAAGGTGGAATCCAAAATGGCTACACATGAAATAAATTACAAAACAAAAACATAGTCAAATATGTAGAAAACACGCGTAAGGCTGCTAAGCGGGAAAGGTGGGGAGGGGTGAGGCATCATCCAGGAGGTTGAAATTAGCAAAGATACCATTCCAAATACCAAACTGATAATCAACAAGGCCTACACGGTAGCTAAAAGAACTGCACTCAGCACACTCAAGTCACTGGAAAAGAATATCTATGACTGGTAAGAATCTGAAAAAGAATTTATTGATGTCTCTCTGTACGTGAATCAAGTGGATGTACAGCGGCAAGAAACAGAGCTTTGAAAATCAGCTGTAACCAATATAGTAATAAATTGAAAAAAATAAACGACAGAGAGACAGAGAAAACCTCTTACAACTTTTCCTCAGGGACGGTGATGCAACATGGATTGAACACATCTAGACCCACAGCAGGATGAGACATAAGGCTGGAAACTGTTCGCGCTAAGAGAAATGTGAGCTTGGGTGAGGAAATGCACACCCTTTAAAGTAATACTACCAGGAACCCATTCAATGGGTCCCAAATCTGCAGGTTCAAGGAATCTTCCTACAGCTAAAACATGCATGGAAAACCCAGAGGACTGTACACCATGTGATCGGGAGATGTGTCTAAAATGCACCTCATTTATCCTCTCCTGGTGCTCCTGTTCATCATTCCAGCCACGTTACATAGAATCTCCCCACTTAGAGAATCAGCACATTTAAACTTCTGTTTCACACATTTTGCAAATTGTGAGGAGGATGAACGGGAAGAGGGGGAACCAATGAGAGAATAGTTGTAGGGGTTTGGATGGGCACATGTCACTCTAATTTCCCATTAAGAATAAGAATTAAAAAAGGCTCAGCCCGCCTCGCCGGAGCCAAAATAGGGCCTGAAGCAATCCTGCAGCTTTGAAACCAGCTCACAAAAGAGCAACTTGAAAAATGGAGCTCAGGGTCACTGCAATTCACAAACCTGCAGAGTTATAAATGAAAACTAACGTCCAAAAATATGTTGAGGTAAGGCAAAGAAGAGGATCTGAATGCAAGACAGAATTGCAAGAAACAGATTTCAAGAGATAGATTGGACTCGTCTTTAAAGCACATGAAAAGCGGCAGAATTTCGACAATGATGCAGTTGGCCCAAAAGGGAGTATGCGTTTTTTCCTGAATATATCCAGGAAAAAACGCATACGCACTTTATGGGCAACCAAGCAAGCAAGCAATGCAAATGTGCACAACAAAGAAGTCTCATTTCCCACCTGTCAAAAGGGCCATCCGAAAAAATTGTAAAAACCAGAAATGCAGGACAGGCCATGGAGAACAGGGAGCCTTTATACGCTGATGGACAGTGTGTGAACTGCCGAGAGCCACTCTGGAGAAGTGTATGGTGGTTCCTAAATCATCTAAAAAACAGAGCTACAGAGCATAGGGCACTTCCAATCACGGGAGTATATCTAGGGAAGTCTAAAAATCAACAAGACACAAGCACACCACAGTTTAGGGCTACTCTGTTTACAAGAAGCTCAACTTCAGTACACCTTAAATATCCCAGGAAAGAGAACAATGGATAAAGAAAATGTGGTACTTATGTACAATGGAATATCTCTTCACCAAGAAATCAATGTAATAAGGCTAGTAGAAGGATAAAGAGTGGATTTAGCTCCGACAATACTACTTGAAATAAGTCAAACAGAAAAAGAAACATATCATAAGATATCACTTATAGAGGGAGGATAAATATGGCTGCACAAAAAATGAATTACAAAACAGAACACTGTCTCACATTTAGAAAACACACTTATGTCAGCTTAAGGGGAAAGGAGAGGTGGGGTGATGCATAAAACCAGAGTTTGAAATTAGCACAGATACCATTCAATAAACCAAATAGGTATTAGACAAGATCTACACCTTGCTCAATGAACTGGCCTCAACACACCCTATACACCGCAGAGAAATATATCTGAGTAATAAGAATCTTAAAACCCATGTATTGATATATCTCCATAAGGGAATCAAGTGTGCACAGAGCGGCACAAACACAGCAGTGAAAATGAGCTAAACCCCATTATAGAAATAAATTTTAAAACCAAAACGCAGAAACAATGAAAGAGAGAAAAATTCTTACAAAATTCACTCAGGGGCTGTGATGCAACCTGGAATGACCACATACAAACCCACAGCTAGATAAGACATAAGGCTGGACACTTGGGGCTGAGAGGATTGGTGAGCTTTGGTGAGCAACTGCCGAAAGTTTAATGCAATACTTCATGCTACTCATTCCAAAGGTCCCAACACTCCAGGTTGAAGGGAATCTTCCTACAGCTAAACCATGCATGGGAAATCCAGCAGATGGTATACCATATGATCGGGAAAGGTTTCTAAAATGCACCTCATTTTCCTCTCCAGGGGCTCCGGATCAACATTCCAGCCACTTTACTAACAACATCCCCACATGGAGAGTCAATGCCTTTAAGTTCCGGTATCGAACAGTCTGCAGTTAGTGCAGACGATGAATGGGAATAGGGGGAACCAGTGAGAAAATAGCTGTAGCGGTTTCAATGGCCACATGTCACTCTAATTTCACATAGGAAGAAGAATTAACCAAAGGCACAGCAAGGGGCCCCAGAAGAAGAATAGGGCCTGAAGATATCCTGTGGATATGAGGCAAGATCACAAAAATAAGAGCTGAAAAATGGAACTAAGGGCAACTGCAATTCAAAAACCTGCAGAGTTATAAAGGCCAACTATTTTCCAAAAGTATATTGAGGTAAGGCTATGAAGAGGCACTGAGAGCAAGGCAGAATTGCAGGAAACCAATTTCAGGAGGTAGACTGGAATTGCATTGAAAACATATGAAAAGACTCAGAACCTCGACAATCATGCATTTGGCCAAAAAGGGCATATGCGTTTTTTCCTGAATATATTCAGGAAAAAACGCATACGCCCTTTTTGGCCAACCAAGCAATCTTGCAAAGGAAATGTGCACTACAATGAAGTCTCACTGCCCCCCGGTCAAAAGGGCCATCTGAAAAAAGTGTAAAATCCATAAAGGCAGGAGAGGCCATGGAGAACTGGGAGCCTTGTTATGCTGATGGGCGGGATGTAAATTGCCACAGCCACTCTGGAGAAGTGTATGGTGTTTCTTGAAACATCTAAAAAACAAAGCAACAGAGCCTAGGGCACTTCCACTTATGGTCCTATAGTTTAGGGAAATTAAAATCAAAAAGACACAGCCACTCCAAAGTTTGGGACGGCTCTGTTTACAAGAACCTCGTTTACGGTACCAGTTCAATATCGCAGAAATCGAAATATGGATAAAGAAGTTGTGGTACTTACGTACAATGCAATATCACTCAGCAATGAAATCTATGTCATCAGGCCCATAGCAGCATAATGAGTGGATTCAGGTACGATGACTCTAAGTGAAATAAGTCACACAGAAAAAGAAACATCTTAAGGTATCACTACGACACGGAATGTAAACTTGGCTACAAAGGAACTGAATAACAAAACAGAACAGGGTCTCAAATGTAGAAAACCAACTTATGCTTGCTTAAGGGGAAAGGTGAGTTGGGGTGCTGCATGAAACCAGAGATTGAAATTAGCACAGATACCCTTCCATAAGCCAAATATGTAATAGACAAGAGCTACTCCTTGCTCAATGAAGTCGACTCAACACCCCATATTAAGCGCCTAAGAATATACCTGACTAGTAAGAATCTTACAACCTATGGAATTATATGTCTCCAAAAGAGAATCAAGTGTGTGTACAGTGGCATAAATGCAACAGTGATAGGATTGGTGAGGTTCGGTGAGCAAATGCAGACCCTTTGAAGTCATATTGCATGGTACCCATTCCATGGGTCTCAACTCTCCAGGTTTAAGGGATTCCTCCTTCAGCTAAAACATGCATGTGGAACCCAGAGTATGATCCACCGTGTGATCGGGAAACGTGTTCAAATGTGTCTCAGTTTTCGTCCCCTGGTACTCGGGTGCAACATTCCAGATGCTTTACTAACACTCTCCCCACTTGGAGAGTCAGTGCCTTTAACCTCCTGTTTGGCCCAGTTTGCAATTTCTGTGGAAGATGAACAGGAATAGGGAGAACCCATGAGCGACTAGCTGGAGGTGTCTGGAGGAGCAAATTTAACTCTCATTTCCACCAGGAAGAGGAATTAAACAAAAGCTCAGCGTGCTGTGCTGCAATCACTCTAGGGCCTGAAGCAATCCTGTGGTGTTGTGGCAGGCTCACAAGTAAGCAAGTTGAAGAAAGGAGGTCAGGGGAACTGTAATTCACAAACCTGCAGAGTTATAAACGACAGCTATCGTCCAAAAATATATTGAAGTAAGGCTGCCAACAGGACTTGAAAGCGGGGCAGAATTGCAGGAAACCGATTTCAGGAGGTAGACTGGAATTGCATGTAAAGCATAGGAAAAGAGGCCGAACGTCCACAATGATGCACTTGGCCAAAAAGGGTATATGCGTTTTTCCCGGAATATATTCAGGAAAAAACGCATACGCACTTTTTGGCGTACCAAGCAAGCTTGCAAAGGAAATCTGCACTACAATGAAGTCTCACTGCCCCCCGGTCAAAAGGGCCATCTGAAAAAAGTGTAAAATCCAGAAAGGCAGGACAGGCCATGGAGAACTGGGAGCCTTGTTATGCTGATGGGCGGGATGTAAATTGCCAACAGCCACTCTGGAGAAGTGAATGGTGTTTCCTGAAACATCTAAGAAACAAAGCAACAGAGCCTAGGGCACTTCCACTTATGGTCCTATAGCTTAGGGAAATTAAAATCAAAAAGACACAGCCACCCCAAAGTTTGGGACGGCTCTTTTTACAAGAACCTCATTTACGGTACAAGTTCAATATCACAGAAAGTGAAAAATAGATAAAGAAGTTGTGGTATTTACGTACAATAGAATATCACTCAGCAATGAAATCTATGTCATCAGGCCCGTAGCAGCATAATGAGTGGATTCAGGTACGATGATTCTAGGTGAAATAAGTCACACAGAAAAAGAAACATCATAAGATATCACTACTGCACGGAATGTAAACTTGGTTACACAGGAACTGAATTACAAAACAGAACAGGGTCTCAAATGTAGAAAACCAACTTATGCTTGCTTAAGGGGAAAGGTGAGTTGGGGTGCTGCTTAAAACCAGAGATTGAAATTAGCACAGATACCGTTCCATAAGCCAAATATGTAATAGACAAGAGCTACTCCTTGCTCAACGAAGTGGACTCAACACTCCATATTAAACGCCTAAGAATATATCTGACTAGTAAGAATCTTAAAACCTATGGATTTATATGTCTCCGAAAGAGAATCAAGCGTGTGTACAGCGGCATAAATGCAGCAGTGATAGGATTGGTGAGGATCGGTGAGCAAATGCAGACCCTTTGAAGTCATATTGCATGGTACCCATTCCATGGGTCTCAACTCCCCAAGTTTAAGGGATTCTTCCTTCAGCTAAAACATGCATGTGGAACCCATAGTATGATCCACCGTGTGATCGGGAAACGTGTTCAAATGTGTCTCAGTTTTCGTCCCCTGGTACTCGGGTGCAACATTCCAGACGCTTTACTAACACTCTCGCCACTTGGAGAGTCAGTGCCTTTAACCTCCTGTTTGGCCCAGTTTGCAGTTTCTGCATAAGATAAACAGGAATAGGGAGAACCAATGAGAGACTAGCGGGAGGTGTCTGGACGGGCAAATTTAACTCTCATTTCCCACCAGGAAGAGGAATTAACCAAAGGCTCAGCGTGCCATGCCAAAACCACACTACGGCCTGAAGCAATCCTGCGGTGTTGTGGCCAGCTCACAAGAAAGCGAGTTGAAGAAAGGAGCTCAGGGGCACTGTCATTCACAAACCTGCAGAGTTATAAATGACAGCTATCGTCCAAAAATATATTGAAGTAAGGCTGCCAAGAGGACTTGAATGCGAGGCAGAATTGCAGGAAACCGATTTCAGGAGGTAGACTGGAATTGCATGTAAAGCATAGGAAAAGAGGCAGAACGTCCACAATGATGCACTTGGCCAAAAAGGGCATATTCAGGAAAAAACGCATACACACTTTTTGGCCAACCAAGCAAGCTTGCAAAGGAAATCTGCACTACAATGAAGTCTTACTGCCCCCTGGTCAAAAGGGCCATCTGAAAAATCTGTAAAATCCAGAAAGGCAGGACAGGCCATGGAGAACTGGGAGCCTTGTTATGCTGATGGGCGGGATGTAAATTGCCAACAGCCACCCTGGAGAAGTGTATGGTGTTTCCTGAAACATCTAAAAAACAAAGCAACAGAGCCTAGGGCACTTTCCACTTATGGTCCTATAGCTTAGGGAAATTAAAATCAAAAAGACACAGCCACCCCAAAGTTTGGGAGGGCTCTGTTTACAAGAACCGCATTTCCGGTACAAGTTCAATATCACAGAAAGCGAAAAATGGATAAAGAAGTTGTGGTACTTACGTACAATGCAATGTCACTCAGCAATGAAATCTATGTCATCAGGCCCGTAGCAGCATAATGAGTGGATTCAGGTACGATGATTCTAAGTGAAATAAGTCACACAGAAAAAGAAACATCATAAGCTATCACTAATACATGGAATGTAAACTTGGCTAAACAGGAACTGAATTACAAAACAGAACAGGGTCTCAAATGTAGAAAACCAACTTATGCTTGCTTAAGGGGAAAGGTGAGTTGGGGTGCTGCATAAAATCAGAGATTGAAATTAACACAGATACCGTTCCATAAGCCAAATATATAATAGACAAGAGCTACTCCTTGCTCCACAAAGTGGACTCAACACCCCATATTAAACACCTAAGAATATACCTGACTAGTAAGAATCTTAAAACCTATGGATTTATATGTGTCCGAAAGAGAATCAAGCATGTGTACAGCAGCATAAACGCAGCAGTGATAGGATTGGTGAGGTTCGGTGAGCAAATGCAGACTCTTTTAAGTCATATTGCATGGTACCCATTCCATGGGTCTCAACTCTCCAGGTTTAAGGGATTCTTCCTTCAGCTAAAACATGCAGGTGGAACCCAGAATATGATCCACCATGTGATCGAGAAACGTGTTCAAATGTGTCTCAGTTTTCCTCCCCTGGTACTCGGGTGCAACATTCCAGACGCTTTACTAACACTCTCCCCACTTGGAGAGTGAGTGGCTTTAACCTCCTGTTTGGTCCCGTTTGCAATTTCTGCGGAAGATGAAAAGGAATAGGGAGAACCAATGAGAGACTAGCTGGAGGTGTCTGGACGGGCAAATTTAACTCTCATTTCCTACCAGAAAGAGGAATTAACCAAAGGCTCAGCGTGCCATCCCGGAAGCACATAGGGTCTGAAGCAATCCTGCGGTGTTGCGGCCTGCACACAAGAAAGCGAGTTGAAGAAAGGAGCTCATGGGCACTGTAATTCACAAACCTGCAGAGTTATAAATGACAGCTATCGTCCAAAAATATATTGAAGTAAGGCTGCCAAGAGGACTTGAAAGCGGGGCAGAATTACAGGAAACCGATTTCAGGAGGTAGGCTGATATTGCATGTAAAGCATAGGAAAAGAGGCAGAACGTCCACAATGATGCACTTGGCCAAAAAGGGCGTATGTGTTTTTTCCTTAATATATTCAGGAAAAAACGCATACGCACTTTTTGGCCAACCAAGCAAGCTTGCAAAGGAAATCTGCACTACAATGAATTCTCACTGCCCCCCAGTCAAATGGGCCATCTGACAAAAGTGTAAAATCCAGAAAGGCAGGACAGGCCATGGAGAACTGGGAGCCTTGTTATGCTGATGGGCGGGATGTAAATTGCCAACAGCCACTCTTGAGTAGTGTATCGTGTTTCCTGAAACATCTAAAAAACAAAGCAACAGAGCCTAGGGAAATTCCACTTATGGTCCTATAGCTTAGGGAAATTAAAATCAAAAAGACACAGCCACCCCAAAATTTGGGACGGCTCTGTTTTCAAGAACCTTGTTTACAATACAAGTTCAATATCACAGAAAGCAAAAAATGGATAAAGAAGTTGTGGTACTTACGTACAATGCAATATCACTCAGCAATGAAATCTATGTCATCAGGCCCATAGCAGCACAATGAGTGAATTCAGGTACGATGATTCTAAGTGAAATAAGTCACACATAAAAAGAAACATCATAAGATATAACTACTACACGGAATGTAAATTGGCTACACAGGAACTGAATTACAAAACAGAACAGGGTCTCAAATGTAGAAAAACAACTTATGCTTGCTTAAGGGGAAAGGTGAGTTGGGGTGCTGCATAAAACCAGAGATTGAAATTAGCACAGATACCCTTCCATAAGCCAAATATGTAATAGACAAGAGCTACTCCTTGCTCCACGAAGTGGACTCAACACCCCATATTAAATGCCTAAGAATATACCTGACTAGTAAGAATCTTAAAACCTATGGATTTATATGTCTCCGAAAGAGAATCAAGCGTGTGTACAGCGGCATAAACGCAGCAGTGATAGGATTGGTGAGGTTCGGTGAGCAAATGCAGACCCTTTGAAATCATATTGCATGGTACCCATTCCATGGGTCTCAACTCTCCAGGTTTAAGGGATTCTTCCTTCAGCTAAAACATGCATGTGGAACCCAGAGTATGATCCACCGTGTGATCGGGAAACGTGTTCAAATGTGTCTCAGTTTTCATCACCTGGTACTCGGGTGCGACATTCCAGACACTTTACTAACACTCTCCCCTCTTAGAGAGTCAGTGACTTTAACCTCCTGTTTGTCCAAGTTTGCAATTTCTGTGGAAAATGAACAGGAATAGTGAGAACCAATGAGAGACTAGCTGGAGGTGTCCAGACCGGCAAATTTAACTCTCATTTCGCACCAGGAAGAGGAATTAACCAAAGGCTCATCGTGCCGCGCCAGAACCACACTAGGGCCTGAAGCAATCCTGCGGTGTTGCGGCCAGCTCACAAGAAAGCGAGTTGAAGAAAGGAGCTCAGGGACACTGTAATTCACAAACCTGCATAGTTATAAATGACAGCTATCGTCCAAAAATATATTGAAGTAAGACTGCCAAGAGGACTTGAAAGCGGGGCAGAATTGCAGGAAACCGATTTCAGGAGGTAGACTGGAATTGCATTTAAAGCAAATTAAAAGAGCTAGAACGCCCACAACGACGCACTTGGCCAAAAAGTGCGTATGAGTTTTTTCCTGACTATATTCAGGAAAAAACGCACACGCCCTTTTTAGCCAACCAAGCAAGCTTGCAAAGGAAATCTGCACTACAATGAAGTCTCACTTCCCCCTGGTCAAAAGGGCAATCTGAAAAAAGTGTAAAATCCAGAAAGGCAGGACAGGCCATGGAGAACTGGGAGCCTTGTTATGCTGATGGGCGGGATGTAAATTGCCAACAGCCACTCTGCAGAAGTGTATGGTGTTTCCTGAAACATCTGAAAAACAAAGCAACAGAGCCTAGGGCACTTCCACTTATGGTCCTATAGTTTAGGGAGATTAAAATCAAAAAGACACAGCCACCCCAAGGTTTGGAATGCCTCTGTTTACAAAACCACCTTTACGGTACAAGTTCAATATCACAGAAAGCGAAAAATGGATAAAGAAGTTGTGGTACTTACGTACAATGCAATATCACTCAGCAATGAAATCTATGTCATCAGGCCCATAGCAGCAAAATGAGTGGATTCAGGTATGATGATTCTAAGTGAAATAAGTCACACAGAAAAAGAAACATCATAAGATCTCACTACTACACGGAATGTAAACTTGGCTACACAGGAACTGAATTACAAAACAGAACAGGGTCTCAAATGTAGAAAACCAACTTATGCTTTCTTAAGGGGAAAGGTGAGTTGGGGTGCTGCATAAAACCAGAGATTGAAATTAGCACACATACCATTCCATAAGCCAAATATATAATAGACAAGAGCTACTCCTTGCTCAACGAAGTGGACCCAACAACCCATATAAAACGCCTAAGCATATACCTGACTAGTAAGAATCTTAACACCTATGGATTTATATGTCTCCAAAAGAGAATCAAGCGTGTGTACAGTGATATAAACGCAGCAGTGATAGGATTGGTGAGGTTCGGTGAGCAAATGCAGACCCTTTGAAGTCATATTGCATGGTACCCATTCCATGGGTCTCAACTCTCCAGGTTTAAGGGATTCTTCCTTCAGCTAAAACATGCATGTGGAACCCAGAGTACGATCCACCGTGTGATCAGGAAACGTGTTCAAATGTGTCTCAGTTTTTGTCCTCTGGTACTTGGGTGCAACATTTCAGATGCTTTACTAACACTCTGCCCACTTGGAGAGTCAGTGCCTTTAACCTCCTGTTTGGCCCAGTTTGCAATTTCTGTGGAAGATGAACAGAAATAGGGAGAACCAATGAGAGACTAGCTGGAGGTGTCTGTACGGGCAAATTTAACTCTCATTTCCCACCAGGAAGAGGAATTAACCAAAGGCAGAGAGTGCCATGCTGGAACCACACTAGGGCCTGAAGCAACCCTGCCGTGTTGCGGCCAGCTCACAAGAAAGCGAGTTGAAGAAAGGAGCTCAGGGTCACTGTAATTCACAAACATGCAGAGTTATACATGGCAGCTATGGTCCAAAAATATATTGAAGTAAGGCTGCCAAGAGGACTTGAAAGCGGGGCAGAATTGCAGGAAACCGATTTCAGGCGGTAGACTGGAATTGCATATAAAGCATAGGAAAAGAGGCAGAACGTCCACAATGATGCACTTGGCCAAAAAGGGCATATGCGTTATTTCCTGAATATATTCAGGAGAAAACGCATACGCCCTTTTTGGCCAACCAAGCAAGCTTGCAAATGAAATCTGCACTACAATGAAGTCTCACTTCCCCCCAGTCAAAAGGGCCATCTGAAAAAAGTGTAAAATCCAGAAAGGCAGGACAGGCCATGGAGAACTGGGAGCCTTGTTATGCTGATGGGCGGGATGTAAATTGCCAACAGCCACTCTGGAGAAGTGTATGGTGTTTCCTGAAACATCTAAAAAACAAAGCAACACAGCCTAGGGCACTTCCACCTATGGTCCTATAGCTTAAGGAAATTAAAATCAAAAAGACACAGCCACCCCAAAGTTTGGGACAGCTCTGTTTACAAGAACCTCGTTTACAGTACAAGTTCAATATCACAGAAAGCGAAAAATGGATAAAGAAGTTGTGATACTCACGTACAATGCAATATCACTCAGCAATGAAATCTATGTCATCAGGCCCTTAGCAGCATAATGAGTGGATTCAGGTATGATGATTCTAAGTGAAATAAGTCACACAGAAAAAGAAACATCATAAGATATCACTACTACACGGAATGTAACCTTGGCTACACAGGAACTGAATTACAAAACACAAAAGGGTCTCAAATGTAGAAAACCAACTTACGCTTGCTTAAGGGGAACGGTGAGTTGGGGTGCTGCATAAAACCAGAGATTGAAATTAGCACAGATACCGTTCCATAAGCCAAATATGTAATAGACAAGAGCTACTCCTTGCTCAACGAAGTGGACTCAACACCCCATATTGAACGCCTAAGAATATACCTGACTAGTAAGAATCTTAAAACCTATGGATTTATATATCTCCAAAAGAGAATCAAGCGTGTGTACAGCAGCATAAACGCAGCAGTGATAGGATTGGTGAAGTTCGGTGAGCAAATGCAGACTCTTTTAAGTCATATTTCATGGTACCCTTTCCATGGGTCTCAAATCTCCAGGTTTAAGGGATTCTTCCTTCACCTAAAACATGCATGTGGAACCCAGAGTATGATCCACCGTGTGATCGTGAAAAGTGTTGAAATGTGTCTCAGATTTCGTCCCCTGGTACTCGGGTGCAACATTCCAGACGCTTTACTAACACTCTCCCCACTTGGAGAGTCAGTGCCTTTAACCTCCTGTTTGGCCCAGTTTGCAAATTCTGCGGAAAATAAACAGGAATAGGGAGAACCAACGAGAGACTAGCTAGAGGTGTCTGGACGGGCAAATTTAACTCTCATTTCCCACCAGGAAGAGGAATTAACCAAAGGCTCAGCGTGCCATGCCGGAACCACACTAGGGCCTGAAGCAATCCTGCGGTGCTGCAGCCAGCTCACAAGAAAGCGAGTTGAAGAAAGGAGCTCAGGGGCACTGTAATTCACAAACCTGCAGAGTTATAAATGACAGCTATCGTCCAAAAATATATTGAAGTAAGGCTGCCAAGAGGACTTGAAAGCGGGGCAGAATTGCAGGAAACCGATTTCAGGAGGTAGACTGGAATTACATGTAAAGCATAGGAAAAGAGGCAGAACGTCCACAATGATGCACTTGGCCAAAAAGGGCATATTCAGGAAAAAACGCATACACACTTTTTGGCCAACCAAGCAAGCTTGCAAAGGAAATCTGCACTACAATGAAGTCTCACTTCCCCCCGGCCAAAAGGGCCATCTGAAAAAAGTGTAAAACCCAGAAAGGCAGGACAGGCCATGGAGAACAGGGAGCCTTATATGCTGATGGGCGGGATGTAAATTGCCAACAGCCACTCTGGAGAAGTGTATGGTGTTTCCTGAAACATCGAGAAAACAAAGTAACAGAGCCTAGGGCACTTCCACTTATGGTTCTATGGCTTAGGGAAATTAAAATCAAAAAGACACATCCACCCCAATTGTGGGACAGCTGTGTTTACAAGAACCTCATTTACGGTACCATTTCAATATCCCAGAAAGCGAAAAATGGATAAAGAAGTTGTGGTACTTACGTAAAATGCAACATCACTCAGCAATGAAATCTATGTTATGAGGCCCGTAGCAGCATAATGAGTGGATCCAGGTACTATGATTCTAAGTGAAATAAGTCACACAGAAAAAGAAACATCATAAGATATCTCTAATACACGAAATGTAAACTTGGCTACACAGGAACTGAATTACAAAACAAAACAGTGTCTCAAACTTAGAATACCACCTTATGCTTGCTTAAGGGGAAAGGTGAGCTGGGGAGCTTCATAAAACCAGAGATTGAAATTAGCACAGATACCGTTCCATAAGCCAATTATGTAATAGACCAGACCTAGTCCTGGCTCAAGGAAAAGGACTCAACACCCCATATTCAACGCCTAGGAATATACCTGACTAGTAAGAATCTTAAAACCTATGGATTTATATGTCTCTGTAAGAGAATCATGCATGTGTACAGAGGCATAAAAGCAGTAGTGAAAATCAGATAAATCCCATTATAAAAATAAATTCCTTAAAGAAAACACAATGACAGTGAAATAGAGAGCAATTCTTAAATAATTCATTCAGGGCTTGTGATGCAACCTGGATTTACCACATCTACACCCAGAGCTTGGTGACACATAAGGCTGGACACTTGGGGCTGATAGGATTGGTGAGATTCGGTGAGCAAATGCAGACCCTTTGAAGTCATATTGCATGGTACCCATTCCATGGGTCCCAACTCTCCTGGTTTAAGGGATTCTTCCTTCAGCTAAAACATGCATGGGGAACCCAGAGTATGGTCTGCAGTGTGATCGGGAAACGTTTTTAAATGCATCTCAGATTTCTTCCCCTGCTACTCGGGTTCAACATTGCAGACCCTTTACTAACATTCTCCCCACTTGGAGAGTCAGTGTCTTTAACCTCCTGTTTGGCCCAGTTTGCAATTCCTGTGGAAGATGAACTGGAATAGGGAGAACCAATGAGAGACTAGCTGGAGGTGTCCTGACGGGCAAATTGAACTCTCATTTCCCACCAGGAAGAGGAATTAACCAAAGGCTCAGCGTGCCAGGCTGGAAACAGATTAGGGCCTGAAGCAATCCTGCGGGTTCGTGGCCAGCTCAAAAGAAAGCGAGTTGAAGAAAGGAGCTCAGGGCCACTGTAATTCGCAAACCTGCAGAGTTATAAATGACAGCTATCGTCCAAAAATATATTGAAGTAAGGCTGCCAAGAGGACTTGAAAGCAGGGCAGAATTGCAGGAAACCGATTTTAGGAGGTAGACTGGAATTGCATTTAAAGCATAGGAAAAGAGGCAGAACGTCGACAGTGATGCACTTGGCCAAAAAGGGCGTATGCGTTTTTTCCTGAATATATTCAGGAAAAAACGCATACGCACTTTTTGGCCAACCAAGCAAGCTTGCGAAGGAAATCGGCACTACAATGATGTCTCACTGCCCCCGGTTAAGAGGGCCATCTGAAAAAAGAGTAAAATTCAGAAAGGCAGGACAGGCCATGGAGAACAGGGAGCCTTGTTATGCTGATGGGCATGATGTAAATTGCCAACAGCCACTCTGGAGAAGTGTCTGGTGTTTCCTGAAACATCTAAAAAACAAAGCAACAGAGCCTAGGGACTTCCACTTATGGTCCTATAGCTTAGGGAAATTAAAATCAAAAAGACACAGCCACCCCAGAGTTTGGCATGGCTCTGTTTACAAGGACCTCATTTATGGTAGAAGTTCAATATCCCAGAAAGCAAAAAATCGATAAAGAAGTTGTGGTACTTACGTACAATGCAATATCACTCAGCAATGAAATCTATGTCATCAGGCCCATAGCAGTATAATGAGTGGATTCAGGTACGATGATTCTAAGTGAAATAAGTCACACAGAAAAAGAAACATCATAAGATATCACTACTACACGGAATGTAAACTTGGCTACACAGGAACTGAATTACAAAACAGAACAGGGTCTCAAATGTAGAAAACCACCTTATGCTTGCTTAAGTGGAAAGGTGAGTTGGGGTGCTGCATAAACCAGAAATTGAAATTAGCACAAATACCGTTCCATAAGCCAAATACGTAATAGGCAAGACCTACTCCTTGCTCAGCGAAATGGACTCAAAACCCCATATTCAATGCCTAGGAATATACCTGACTAGTAAGAATCTTAAAACCTATGGATTTATATGTCTCCATAAGAGAATCAAGCATGTGTAAACTGGCATAAACGCAGCAGTGAAAATCCACTAAATCCCATTATAAAAATACATTTCTTAAACAAAACACAATGACAGTGAAATAGAGAGCAATTCTTAGATAATTCATTCAGGGCTTGTGATGCAAGCTGGATTTTCAACTTCTACACCCGGAGCGGGGTGACACATAAGTCTGGACACTTGGGGCTGATAGGATTGGTGAGGTTCGGTGAGCAAATGCAGACCCTGTGAAGTCATATTGCATGGTACCCATTCCATGGGTGCCAACTCTCCAGGTATAAGGGACTATTTCTTCCGCTAAAACATGCATGGGGAACCCAGAGTATGGTCCACCATATGATCGGGAAAAGTTTTTAAATGTATCTCCGGTACTGGTACTCGGGTTCAACATTCCAGTTTGTTTACTAACACTCTCCCCACTTGGAGAGTCAGTGCCTTTAACCTCCTGTTTGACCCAGTTTGCAATTTCTGTGGAAGATGATGTGTAATAGGGAGAACCAATGAGAGACTAGCTGTAGCTGTCTGGCCCGGCAAATTTAACTCTCATGTCCCACCAGGAAGAGGAATTAACCAAAGGCTCAGTGTGCAGTGTGGGAACAAGATTACGGCCTGAAGTGATCTAGTGGTTTTGCGGCCAGCTCACATGAAAGCGAGTTGAAGAAAGGAGCTCAGGGACACTGTAATTCACAAACCTGCCGACATATAAATGACAGCTATCGTCCAAAATTATATTGAAGTAAGGCTACCAAGAGGACTTGAAAGTGGGGCACAATTGCAGTTTACTGATTTCAGGAGGTAGACTGGAATTGCATTTAAAGCATAAGAAAAGAGGCAGAACGTCGACAATGATGCACTTGGCCAAAAAGGGCGTATGCGTTTTTTCCTGAATATATTCGGGAAAAAACGCATACGCCCTTTTTGGCCAACCAAGCAAGCTTGCAAAGGAAATCTGCACTACAATGAAGTCTCACTGCCCCCCGGTCAAAAGGGCCATCTGAAAAAAGTGTAAAATCCAGAAAGGCAGGACAGGCCATGGAGAACTGGGAGCCTTGTTATGCTGATGGGCGGGATGTAAATTGCCAACAGCCACTCTGGAGAAGTGAATGGTGTTTCCTGAAACATCTAAGAAACAAAGCAACAGAGCCTAGGGCACTTCCACTTATGGTCCTATAGCTTAGGGAAATTAAAATCAAAAAGACACAGCCACCCCAAAGTTTGGGACGGCTCTGTTTACAAGAACCTCATTTACGGTACAAGTTCAATATCACAGAAAGTGAAAAATAGATAAAGAAGTTGTGGTATTTACGTACAATACAATATCACTCAGCAATGAAATCTATGTCATCAGGCCCGTAGCAGCATAAAGAGTGGATTCAGGTACGATGATTCTAAGTGAAATAAGTCACACAGAAAAAGAAACATCATAAGATATCACTACTGCACGGAATGTAAACTTGGCTACACATCAACTGAATTCCAAAACAGAACAGGGTCTCAAATGTAGAAAACCAACTTATGTTTGCTTAAGGGGAAAGGTGAGTTGGGGTGCTGCATAAAACCAGAGATTGAAATTACCACAGACACCATTCCATAAGCCAAATATGTAATAGACAAGAGCTACTCCTTGCTCAACGAAGTGGACTCAACACCCCATATTAAATGCCTAAGAATATACCTGACTAGTAAGAATCTTAAAACCTATGGATTTATATGCCTCTGAAAGAGAACCAAGCATGTGTACAGTGGCATAAATGCAGCAGTGATAGGATTGCTGAGGATCGGTGAGCAAATGCAGACCCTTTGAAGTTATATTGCATGGTATCCATTCCATGGGTCTCAACTCTCCAGGATTAAGGGATTATTCCTTCAGCTAAATCATGCATGTGGAACCCAGAGTATGATCCACCGTGTGATCGGGAAACGTGTTCAAATGTGTCTCAGTTTTCGTTCCCTGGTACACGGGTGCAACATTCCAGACGCTTCACTAACACTCTCCCCACTTACAGAGTCAGTGCCTTTAACCTCCTGTTTGGCCCAGTTTACAATGTCTGCGGAAAATGAACAGGAATAGGGAGAACCAATGAGAGACTAGCTGGAGGTGTCTGGACGGGCAAATTTAACTCTCATTTCCCAACAGGAAGAGGATTAACCAAAGGCTCAGCGTGCTGTGCCGGAACCACACAAGGGCCTGAAGCAATCCTGCAGTGTTGCGGCCATCTCACAATAAAGCAAGTTGAAGAAAGGAGCGCAGGGGCACTGTAATTCACAAACCTGCAGAGTTATAAATGACAGCTATCGTCCAAAAATATATTGAAGTAAGGCTGCCAAGAGGACTTGAAAGCGGGCCAGAATTGCAGGAAACCGATTTCAAGAGGTAGACTGGAATTGCATGTAAAGCATAGGAAAAGAGGCAGAACGTCCACAATGATGCACTTGGCCAAAAAGGGCGTATGCGTTTTTTCCTGAATATATTCAGGAAAAAACGCATACGCCCTTTTTGGCCAACCAAGCAAGCTTGCAAAGGAAATCTGCACTACAATGAAGTCTCACTGCCCCCCCCCGGTCAAAAGGGCCATCTAAAAAACGTGGAAAATCCAGAAAGGCAGGACAGGCCATGGAGAACTGGGAGCCTTGTTATGCTGATGGGCGGGATGTAAATTGCCAACAGCCACTCTGGAGAAGTGTATGGTGTTTCCTGAAGCATCTAGAAAACAAAGCAACAGAGCCTAGGGCACTTCCACTTATGGTCCTATAGCTTAGGGAAATTAAAATCAAAAAGACACAGCCACCCCAAAGTTTGGGACCACTCTGTTTACAAGAACCTCATTTACGGTACAAGTTCAATATCGCAGAAAGCGAAAAATGGATAAAGAAGTTGTGGTACGTACCTACAATGCAATATCACCCAGCAATGAAATCTATGTCATCAGGCCCGTAGCAGCATAATGAGTGGATTCAGGTACGATGATTCTAAGTGAAATAAGTCACACAGAAAAAGAAACGTCATAAGATATCACTACTACACGGAATGTAAACTTGGCTACACAGGAACTGAATTACAAAACAGAACAGGGTCTGAAATGTAGAAAACCAACTTATGCTTGCTTAAGGGGAAAGGTGAGTTGGGGTGCTGCATAAAACCAGAGATTGAAATTAGCACAGATACCGTTCCATAAGCCAAATATGTAATAGACAAGAGCTACTCCTTGCTCAACGAAGTGGACTCAAGATGCCATATTAAACGCCTAACAATATACCTGACTAGTAAGAATCTTAAAACCTATGGATTTATATGCCTCCGAAAGATAACCAAGCGTGTGTACAGCGGCATAAACGCAGCAGTGATAGCATTGCTGAGGATCGGTGAGCAAATGCAGGCCCTTTGAAGTCACATTGCATGGTACCCATTCCATGGGTCTCAACTCTCCAAGTTTAAGGGATTCTTCCTTCAGCTAAAACATGCATGTGGAACCCAGAGTATGATCCACCGTGTGATCGGGAAACGTGTTCAAATGTGTCTCAGTTTTCGTCCTCTGGTACTCGGGTGCAACATTCCAGACGCATTACTAACACTCTCCCCACTTGGAGAGTCAGTGCCTTTAACCTCCTGTTTGGCCCAGTTTGCAATTTCTGCGTAAGATGAACAGGAATAGGGAGAACCAATGAGAGACTAGCTGGAGGTGTCTGGACGGGCAAATTTAACTCTCATTTCCCATCAGGAAGAGGAATTATCCAAAGGCTCAGCGTGCCATGCCGGAACCACACTAGGGCCTGAAGCAATCCTGCGGTGTTGCGGCCAGCTCACAAGAAAGCGTGTTGAAGAAAGGAGCTCAGGGGCACTGAAATTCACAAACCTGCAGAGTTATAAATGACAGCTATCGTCCAAAAGTATATTGAAGTAAGGCTGCCAAGAGGACTTGAAAGCGGGCCAGAATTGCAGGAAACCGATTTCAGGAGGTAGACTGGAATTGCATGTAAAGCATAGGAAAAGAGGCAGAACGTCCACAATGATGCACTTGGCCAAAAAGGGCGTATGCGTTTTTTCCTGAATATATTCAGGAAAAAACGCATACGCCCTTTTTGGCCAACCAAACAAGCTTGCAAAGGAAATCTGCACTACAATGAAGTCTCACTGCCCCCCGGTCAAAAGGGCCATCTGAAAAAAGTGTAAAATCCAGAAAGGCAGGACAGGCCATGGAGAACTGGGAGCCTTGTTATGCTGATGGGCGGGATGTAAATTGCCAACAGCCACTCTGGAGAAGTGAATGGTGTTTCCTGAAACATCCAAAAAACAAAGCAACAGAGCCTAGGGCACTTCCACTTATGGTCCTATAGCTTAGGGAAATTAAAATCAAAAAGACACAGCCACCCCAAAGTTTGGGACGGCTCTGTTTACAAGAACCTCATTTACGGTACAAGTTCAATATCACAGAAAGTGAAAAATAGATAAAGAAGGTGTGGTATTTACGTACAATAGAATATCACTCAGCAATGAAATCTATGTCATCAGGCCCGTAGCAGCATAATGAGTGGATTCAGGTACGATGATTCTAAGTGAAATAAGTCACACAGAAAAAGAAACATCATAAGATATCACTACTGCACAGAATGTAAACTTGGCTACACATCAACTGAATTCCAAAACAGAACAGGGTCTCAAATGTAGAAAACCAACTTATGTTTGCTTAAGGGGAAAGGTGAGTTGGGGTGCTGCATAAAACCAGAGATTGAAATTACCACAGACACCATTCCATAAGCCAAATATGTAATAGACAAGAGCTACTCCTTGCTCAACGAAGTGGGCTCAACACGCCATATTAAACGCCTAACGATATACCTGACTAGTAAGAATCTTAAAACCTATGGATTTATATGTCTCCGAAAGAGAATCAAGCGTGTGTACAGCGGCATAAACGCAGCAGTGATAGGACTGGTGAGGTTTGGTGAGCAAATGCAGACCCTTTGAAGTCATATTGCATGGTACCCATTCCATGGGTCTCAACTCTCCAGGTTTAAGGGATTCTTCCTTCAGCTAAAACATGCATGTGGAACCCAGAGTATGATCCACCGTGTGATCGGGAAACGTGTTCAAATGTGTCTCAGTTTTCGTCCCCTGGTACTCGGCTGCAACATTCCAGACGCTTTAGTAACACTCTCCCCACTTGGAGAGTCAGTGCCTTTAACCTCCTGTTTGGCCCAGTTTGCAATTTCTGCGGAAAATGAACAGGAATATGGAGAACCAATGAGAGACTAGCTGGAGGTGTCCGGACGGGCAAATTTAACTCTCATTTCCCAACAGGAAGAGGAATTAAACAAAGGTTCAGCTTGCCATGCCGGAACCACACTAGGGCCTGAAGCAATCCTGCGGTGTTGCGGCCAGCTCACAAGAAAGCGAGTTGAAGAAAGGAGCTCAGGGGCACTGTAATTCACAAACTTGCAGAGTTATAAATGACAGCTATCGTCCAAAAGTATATTGAAGTAAGGCTGCCAAGAGGACTTGAAAGTGGGGCAGAATTGCAGGAAACCGATTTCAGGAGGTAGACTGGAATTGCATGTAAAGCATAGGAAAAGAGGCAGAACGTCCACAATGATGCACTTGGCCAAAAAGGGCGTATGCGTTTTTTCCTGAATATATTCAGGAAAGAACGCATACGCCCTTTTTGGCCAACCAAGCAAGCTTGCAAAGGAAATCTGCACTACAATGAAGTCTCACTGCCCCCCGGTCAAAAGGGCCATCTGAAAAAAGTGTAAAATCCAGAAAGGCAGGACAGGCCATGGAGAACTGGGAGCCTTGTTATGCTGATGGGTGGGATGTAAATTGCCAACAGCCACTCTGGAGAAGTGTATGGTGTTTCCTGAAACATCTAAAAAACAAAGCAACAGAGTCTAGGGCACTTCCACTTACGGTCCTATAGCTTAGGGAAATTAAAATCAAAAAGACACAGCCACCCCAAAGTTTGGGACGGCTCTGTTTACAAGAACCTCGTTTACGGTACAAGTTCAAAATCACAGAAAGCAAAAAATGGATAAAGAAGTTGTGGTACTTACGTACAATGCAATATCACTCAGCAATGAAATCTATGTCATCAGGCCCGTAGCAGCATAATGAGTGGATTCAGGTACGATGATTCTAAGTGAAATAAGTCACACAGAAAAAGAAACATCATAAGATATCTCTAATACACGGAATGTAAACTTGGCTACACAGGAACTGAATTACAAAACAGAACAGGGTCTCAAATGTAGAAAACCAACTTATGCTTGCTTAAGGGGAAATGTGAGTTGGGGTGCTGCATAAAACAAGAGATTGAAATTAGCACAGATACCGTTCCATAAGCCAAATATGTAATAGACCAGAGCTACTCCTTGCTCAACGAAGTGGACTCAACACGCCATATTAAACGACTAAGGATATACCTGACTAGTAAGAATCTTAAAACCTATGGATTTATAGGTCTCCGAAAGAGAATCAAGCGTGTGTACAGCGGAATAAGCGCAGCAGTTATAGGCATGGTGAGGTTCAGTGAGCAAATGCAGACCCTTTGATATCATATTGCATGGTACCATTCCATGGGTCTCAACTCTCCAGGTTTAAGGGATTCTTCCTTCAGCTAAAACATGCATGTGGAACCCAGCGTATGATCCACCGTGTGATCGGGAAACGTGTTCGAATGTGTCTCAGTTGTCGTCCCCTGGTACTCGGGTGCAATATTCCAGACGTTTATTAACACTCTCCCCACTTGGAGAGTCAGTGCCTTAAACCTCCTGTTTGGCCCAGTTTGCAATTTCTGCGGGAAATGAACAGGAATAGGGAGAACCCATGAGAGACTAGCTGGAGGTGTCTGGACGGGTAAATTTAACTCTCATTTCCCACCAGGAAGAGGAATTAACCAAAGGCTCAGCATGCCGTGCCGGAACCACACTAGGGCCTGAAGCAATCCTGCGGTGTTGCGGCCAGCTCACAAGAAAGCGAGTTGAAGAAAGGAGCTCAGGGGCACTGTAATTCACAAACCTGCAGAGTTATAAATGACAGCTATCGTCCAAAAGTATATTGAAGTAAGGCTGCCAAGAGGACTTGAAAGCGGGGCAGAATTGCAGGAAACCGATTTCAGGAGGTAGACTGGAATTGCATGTAAAGCATAGGAAAAGAGGCAGAACGTCCACAATGATGCACTTGGCCAAAAAGGGCGTATGCGTTTTTTCCTGAATATATTCAGGAAAAAACGCATACGCCCTTTTTGGCCAACCAAGCAAGCTTGCAAAGGAAATCTGCACTACACTGAAGTCTCACTTCCCCCCGGTCAAAACGGCCATCTGAAAAAAGTGTAAAATCCAGAAAGGCAGGACAGGCCATGGAGAACGGGGAGCCTTGTTTTGCTGATGGGCGGGATGTAAATTGCCAACAGCCACTCTGGAGAAGTGTATGGTGTTTCCTGAAACATCTACAAAACAAAGCAACAGAGTCTAGGGCACTTCCACTTACGGTCCTATAGCTTAAGGAAATTAAAATCAAAAAGACACAGCCACCCCAAAGTTCGGGACGGCTCTGTTTACAAGAACCTCGTTTACGGTACAAGTTCAATATCACAGAAAGCAAAAAATGGATAAAGAAGTTGTGGTACTTACGTACAATGCAATATCACTCAGCAATGAAATCTATGTCATCAGGCCCGTAGCAGCATAATGAGTGGATTCAGGTACGATGATTCTAAGTGAAATAAGTCACACAGAAAAAGAAACATCATAAGATATCCCTAATACACGGAATGTAAACTTGGCTACACAGGAACTGAATTACAAAACAGAACAAGGTCTCAAATGTAGAAAACCAACTTATGCTTGCTTAAGGGGAAAGGTGAGCTGGGGTGCTGCATAAAACAAGAGATTGAAATTAGCACAGATACCATTCCATAAGCCAAATATGTAATAGACCAGAGCTACTCCTTGCTCAACGAAGTGGACTCAACACGCCATATTAAACGCCTAAGGATATACCTGACTACTAAGAATCTTAAAACCTATGGATTTATAGGTCTCTGAAAGAGAATCAAGCGTGTGTACAGCAGCATAAGCGCAGCAGTTATAGGAATGGTGAGGTTCAGTGAGCAAATGCAGACCCTTTGATGTCATATTGCATGGTACCATTCCATGGGTCTCAACTCTCCAGGTTGAAGGGATTCTTCCTTCAGCTAAAACATGCATGTGGAACCCAGCGTATGATCCACCGTGTGATCGGGAAACGTGTTCGAATGTGTCTCAGTTGTCGTCCCCTGGTACTCGGGTGCAACATTCCAGACGTTTATTAACACTCTCCCCACTTGGAGAGTTAGTGCCTTAAACCTCCTGTTTGGCCCAGTTTGCAATTTCTGCGGGAAATGAACAGGAATAGGGAGAACCCATGAGAGACTAGCTGGAGGTGTCTGGACGGGTAAATTTAACTCTCATTTCCCACCAGGAAGAGGAATTAACCAAAGGCTCAGCATGCCGTGCCGGAACCACACTAGGGCCTGAAGCAATCATGCGGTGTTGCGGCCACCTCACAAGAAAGCGAGTTGAAGAAAGGAGCTCAGGGGCACTGTAATTCACAAACCAGCAGAGTTATAAATGACAGCTATCGTCGAAAAAAATATATTGAAGTAAGGCTGCCAACAGGACTTGAAAGCGGGGCAGATTTGCAGGAAACCGATTTCAGGAGGTAGACTGGAATTGCATGTAAAGCATAGGAAAAGAGGCAGAACGTCCACAATGATGCACTTGGCCAAAAAGGGCGTATGCGTTTTTTCCTGAATATATTCAGGAAAAAACGCATACGCCCTTTTTGGCCAACCAAGCAAGCTTGCAAAGGAAATCTGCACTACACTGAAGTCTCACTTCCCCCCGGTCAAAACGGCCATCTGAAAAAAGTGTAAAATCCAGAAAGGCAGGACAGGCCATGGAGAACGGGGAGCCTTGTTTTGCTGATGGGCGGGATGTAAATTGCCAACAGCCACTCTGGAGAAGTGTATGGTGTTTCCTGAAACATCTACAAAACAAAGCAACAGAGTCTAGGGCACTTCCACTTACGGTCCTATAGCTTAAGGAAATTAAAATCAAAAAGACACAGCCACCCCAAAGTTCGGGACGGCTCTGTTTACAAGAACCTCGTTTACGGTACAAGTTCAATATCACAGAAAGCAAAAAATGGATAAAGAAGTTGTGGTACTTACGTACAATGCAATATCACTCAGCAATGAAATCTATGTCATCAGGCCCGTAGCAGCATAATGAGTGGATTCAGGTACGATGATTCTAAGTGAAATAAGTCACACAGAAAAAGAAACATCATAAGATATCCCTAATACACGGAATGTAAACTTGGCTACACAGGAACTGAATTACAAAACAGAACAAGGTCTCAAATGTAGAAAACCAACTTATGCTTGCTTAAGGGGAAAGGTGAGCTGGGGTGCTGCATAAAACAAGAGATTGAAATTAGCACAGATACCATTCCATAAGCCAAATATGTAATAGACCAGAGCTACTCCTTGCTCAACGAAGTGGACTCAACACGCCATATTAAACGCCTAAGGATATACCTGACTACTAAGAATCTTAAAACCTATGGATTTATAGGTCTCTGAAAGAGAATCAAGCGTGTGTACAGCAGCATAAGCGCAGCAGTTATAGGAATGGTGAGGTTCAGTGAGCAAATGCAGACCCTTTGATGTCATATTGCATGGTACCATTCCATGGGTCTCAACTCTCCAGGTTGAAGGGATTCTTCCTTCAGCTAAAACATGCATGTGGAACCCAGCGTATGATCCACCGTGTGATCGGGAAACGTGTTCGAATGTGTCTCAGTTGTCGTCCCCTGGTACTCGGGTGCAACATTCCAGACGTTTATTAACACTCTCCCCACTTGGAGAGTTAGTGCCTTAAACCTCCTGTTTGGCCCAGTTTGCAATTTCTGCGGGAAATGAACAGGAATAGGGAGAACCCATGAGAGACTAGCTGGAGGTGTCTGGACGGGTAAATTTAACTCTCATTTCCCACCAGGAAGAGGAATTAACCAAAGGCTCAGCATGCCGTGCCGGAACCACACTAGGGCCTGAAGCAATCATGCGGTGTTGCGGCCACCTCACAAGAAAGCGAGTTGAAGAAAGGAGCTCAGGGGCACTGTAATTCACAAACCAGCAGAGTTATAAATGACAGCTATCGTCGAAAAAAATATATTGAAGTAAGGCTGCCAACAGGACTTGAAAGCGGGGCAGATTTGCAGGAAACCGATTTCAGGAGGTAACTGGAATTGCATGTAAAGCATAGGAAAAGAGGCAGAACGTCCATAATGATGCACTTGGCCAAAAAGGGCGTATGCGTTTTTTCCTGAATATATTCAGGAAAAAACGCATACGCCCTTTTTGGACAACCAAGCAAGCTTGCAAAGGAAATCTGCGCTACACTGAAGTCTCACTTCCCCCCGGTCAAAACGGCCATCTGAAAAAAGTGTAAAATACAGAAAGGCAGGACAGGCCATGGAGAACTGGGAGCCTTGTTATGCTGATGGGCGGGATGTAAATTGCCAACAGCCACTCTGGAGAAGTGTATGGTGTTTCCTGAAACATCTAAAAAACAAAGCAACAGAGTCTAGGGCACTTCCACTTACGGTCCTATAGCTTAGGGAAATTAAAATCAAAACGACACAGCCACCCCAAAGTTTGGGACGGCTCTGTTTACAAGAACCTCGTTTACGGTACAAGTTCAATATCACAGAAAGCAAAAAATGGATAAAGAAGTTGTGGTACTTACGTACAATGCAATATCACTCAGCAATGAAATCTATGTCATCAGGCCCGTAGCAGCATAATGAGTGGATTCAGGTACGATGATTCTAAGTGAAATAAGTCACACAGAAAAAGAAATATCATAAGATATCTCTAATACACGGAATGTAAACTTGGCTACACAGGAACTGAATTACAAAACAGAACAGGGACTCAAATGTAGAAAACCAACTTATGCTTGCTTAAGGGGAAAGGTGAGTTGGGGTGCTGCATAAAACAAGAGATTGAAATTAGCACAGATACCGTTCCATAAGCCAAATATGTAATAGACCAGAGCTACTCCTTGCTCAACGAAGTGGACTCAACACGCCATATTAAACGCCTAAGGATATACCTGACTAGTAAGAATCTTAAAACCTATGGATTTATAGGTCTCCGAAAGAGAATCAAGCGTGTGTACAGCGGCATAAACGCAGCAGTGATAGGATTGGTGAGGTTTGGTGAGCAAATGCAGACCCTTTGAAGTCATATTGCATGGTACCCATTCCATGGGTCTCAACTCTCCAGGTTTAAGGGATTCTTCCTTCAGCTAAAACATGCATGTGGAACCCAGAGTATGATCCACCGTGTGATCGGGAAACGTGTTCAAATGTGTCTCAGTTTTCGTCCCCTGGTACTCGGCTGCAACATTCCAGACGCTTTACTAACACTCTCCCCACTTGGAGAGTCAGTGCCTTTAACCTCCTGTTTGGCCCAGTTTGCAATTTCTGCGGAAAATGAACAGGAATATGGAGAACCAATGAGAGACTAGCTGGAGGTGTCCGGACGGGCAAATTTAACTCTCATTTCCCAACAGGAAGAGGAATTAAACAAAGGTTCAGCTTGCCATGCCGGAACCACACTAGGGCCTGAAGCAATCCTGCGGTGTTGCGGCCAGCTCACAAGAAAGCGAGTTGAAGAAAGGAGCTCAGGGGCACTGTAATTCACAAACTTGCAGAGTTATAAATGACAGCTATCGTCCAAAAGTATATTGAAGTAAGGCTGCCAAGAGGACTTGAAAGCGGGGCAGAATTGCAGGAAACCGATTTCAGGAGGTAGACTGGAATTGCATGTAAAGCATAGGAAAAGAGGCAGAACGTCCACAATGATGCACTTGGCCAAAAAGGGCGTATGCGTTTTTTCCTGAATATATTCAGGAAAAAACGCATACGCCCTTTTTGGACAACCAAGCAAGCTTGCAAAGGAAATCTGCGCTACACTGAAGTCTCACTTCCCCCCGGTCAAAAGGGCCATCTGAAAAAAGTGTAAAATCCAGAAAGGCAGGACAGGCCATGGAGAACTGGGAGCCTTGTTATGCTGATGGGCGGGATGTAAATTGCCAACAGCCACTCTGGAGAAGTGTATGGTGTTTCCTGAAACATCTAAAAAACAAAGCAACAGAGTCTAGGGCACTTCCACTTACGGTCCTATAGCTTAGGGAAATTAAAATCAAAAAGACACAGCCACCCCAAAGTTTGGGACGGCTCTGTTTACAAGAACCTCGTTTACGGTACAAGTTCAATATCACAGAAAGCAAAAAATGGATAAAGAAGTTGTGGTACTTACGTACAATGCAATATCACTCAGCAATGAAATCTATGTCATCAGGCCCGTAGAAGCATAATGAGTGGATTCAGGTACGATGATTCTAAGTGAAATAAGTCACACAGAAAAAGAAATATCATAAGATATCTCTAATACACGGAATGTAAACTTGGCTACACAGGAACTGAATTACAAAACAGAACAGGGACTCAAATGTAGAAAACCAACTTATGCTTGCTTAAGGGGAAAGGTGAGTTGGGGTGCTGCATAAAACAAGAGATTGAAATTAGCACAGATACCGTTCCATAAGCCAAATATGTAATAGACCAGAGCTACTCCTTGCTCAACGAAGTGGACTCAACACGCCATATTAAACGCCTAAGGATATACCTGAATAGTAAGAATCTTAAAACCTATGGATTTATAGGTCTCCGAAAGAGAATCAAGCGTGTGTACAGCGGCATAAGCGCAGCAGTTATAGGAATGGTGAGGTTCAGTGAGCAAATGCAGACCCTTTGATGTCATATTGCATGGTACCATTCCATGGGTCTCAACTCTCCAGGTTTAAGGGATTCTTCCTTCAGCTAAAACATGCATGTGGAACCCAGTGTATGATCCACCGTGTGATCGGGAAACGTGTTCGAATGTGTCTCAGTTGTCCTCCCCTGGTACTCGGGTGCAATATTCCAGACGTTTATTAACACTCTCCCCACTTGGAGAGTCAGTGCCTTAAACCTCCTGTTTGGCCCAGTTTGCAATTTCTGCGGGAAATGAACAGGAATAGGGAGAACCCATGAGAGACTAGCTGGAGGTGTCTGGACGGGTAAATTTAACTCTCATTTCCCACAAGGAAGAGGAATTAACCAAAGGCTCAGCATGCCGTGCCGGAACCACACTAGGGCCTGAAGCAATCATGCGGTGTTGCGGCCAGCTCACAAGAAAGCGAGTTGAAGAAAGGAGCTCAGGGGCACTGTAATTCACAAACCTGCAGAGTTAAAAATGACAGCTATCGTCCAAAAGTATATTGAAGTAAGGCTGCCAAGAGGACTTGAAAGCGGGGCAGAATTGCAGGAAACCGATTTCAGGAAGTAGACTCAAATTGCATTTAAAACATAGGAAAAGAGGCAGAACGTCCACAATGATGCACTTGGCCAAAAAGGGCGTATGCGTTTTTTCCTGAATATATTCAGGAAAAAACACATACGCACTTTTTGGCCAACTAAGCAAGGTTGCAAAGGAAATCTGCACTACAATGAAGTCTCACTTCCCCCCGGTCAAAAGGGCCATCTGAAAAAAGTGTAAAATCCAGAAAGGCATGACAGGCCATGGAAAACTGGAGCCTTGTTATGCTGATGGGCGGGATGTAAATTGCCAACAGCCACTCTGGAGAAGTGTATGGTGTTTCCTGAAACATCTAAAAAACAAGGTAACAGAGCCTAGGGCACTTCCACTTATTGTCCTATAGCTTAGGGAAATTGAAATCAAAAAGACACAGCCACCCCAAAGTTTCGGACGGCTCTGTTTACAAGAAGCTCGTTTACGGTACAAGTTCAATATCGCAGAAAGCGAAATATGGATAAAGAAGTTGTGGTATTTGCGTACAATGCAATATCACTCAGCAATGAAATCTATGTCATCAGGCCCGTAGCAGCATAATGAGTGGATTCAGGTACGATGATTCTAAGTGAAATAAGTCACACAGAAAAAGAAACATCAAAAGATATCACTACTACACGGAATGTAAACTTGGCTACACAGGAACTGAATTACAAAACAGAACAGGGTCTCAAATGTAGAAAACCAACTTATGCTTGCTTAAGGGGAAAGGTGAGTTGGTGTGCTATATAAAACCAGAGATTGAAATTAGCACAGATACCGTTCCATAAGCCAAATATGTAATAGACAAGAGCTACTCCTTGTTCAACGAAGTGGACTCAACACGCCAAATTAAACGCCTAAGAATATACCTGACTAGTAAGAATCTTAAAACCTATGGATTTATATGTCTCCGAAAGAGAATCAAGCATGTGTACAGCGGCATAAGCGCAACAGTGATAGGATTGGTGAGGTTCGGTGAGCAAATGCAGACCCTTTGAAGTCATATTGCATGGTACCCATTCCATGGGTCTCAACTCTGCAGGTTTAAGGGATTCTTCCTTCAGCTAAAACATGCATGTGGAACCCAGAGTATGATCCACCGTGTGATCGGGAAAAGTGTTCAAATGTGTCTCAGTTTTCGTCCCCTGGTACTCGGGTGCAACATTCCAGACGCTTTACTAACACTCTCCCCACTTGGAGAGTCAGTTCCTTTAACCTCCTGTTTGGAACATTTTGCAGTTTCTGCGGAAGATGAACAGGAATATGGAGAACCAATGAGAGACTAGCTGGAGGTGTCTGGACGGGCAAATTTAACTCTCATTTCCCACCAGGAAGAGGAATTAACCAAAGGCACAGCATGCCGTGCCGGAACCACACTAGGGCCTGAAGCTGACCTGCGGTGTTGCGGCCAGCTCACAAGAAAGCGAGTTGAAGAAAGGAGCTCAGGGGCACTGTAATTCACAAACCTGCAGAGTTATAAATGACAGCTATCGTCCAAAAATATATTGAACTAAGGCTGCCAAGAGGACTTGAAAGCGGGGCAGAATTGCAGGAAACCGATTTCAGGAGGTAGACTGGAATTGCATGTAAAGCATAGGAAAAGAGGCAGAAAATCCACAATGATGCACATGGCTAAAAAGTGCGTATGCGTTTTTTCCTGAATATATTCAGGAAAAAACGCATACGCCCTTTTTGTCCAACCAAGCAAGCTTGCAAAGGAAATCTGCACTACAATGAAGTCTCACTTCCCCACGGTCAAAACGGCCATCTGAAAAAAGTGTAAAATCCAGAAAGGCAGGAGAGGCCATGGAGAACTGGGAGCCTTGTTATGCCGATGGGCGGGATGTAAATTGCCAACAGCCACTCTGGACAAGTGTATGGTGTTTCCTGAAACATCTAAAAAACAAAGCAACAGAGCCTAGGGCACTTCCACTTATGGTCCTATAGCTTAGGGAAATTAAAATCAAAAAGACACAGCCACCACAAAGTTTGGCACGGCTCTGTTTACAAGAACCTCGTTTACGGTACAAGTTCAATATCGCAGAAAGCGAAAAATTGATAAAGAAGTTGTGGTACTTACGTACAATGCAATATCACTCAGCAATGAAATCTATGTCATCAGGCCCGTAGTAGCCTAATGAGTGGATTTAGGTACGATGATTCTAAGTGAAATAAGTCACAGAGAAAAAGAAACATCATAAGTTATCACTACTACACAGAATGTAAACTTGGCTACACAGGAACTGAATTACAAAACAGAACAGGGTCTCCAATGTAGAAAACCAACATATGCTTGCTTAAGGGGAATGGTGAGTTGGGGTTCTGCATGAAACCAGAGATTGAAATTGGCACAGATACCGTTCCATAAGCCAAATATGTAATAGACAATAGCTACTCCTTGCTCAACGGAGTGGACTGAAGACGCCATATTAAACGCCTAAGCATATACCTGACTAGTAAGAATCTTAAAACCTATGGATTTATATGTCTCCGAAAGAGAAACAAGCATGTGTACAGCAGCATAAGCGCAACAGTGATAGGATTGGTGAGGTTTGGTGAGCAAATGCAGACCCTTTGAAGTCATATTGCATGGTACCCATTCCATGGGTCTCAACTCTCCAGGTTTAAGGGATTCTTCCTTCAGCTAAAACATGCATGTTGAACCCAGAGTATGATCCACCGTGTGATAGGGAAATGTGTTCAAATGTGTCTCAGTTTTCGTCCCCTGGTACTCGGGTACAACATTCCAGAGGCTTTACTAACACTCTCCCCACTTGGAGAGTCAGTGCCTTTAACCTTCTCTTTGGAACAGTTTGCAGTTTCTGCGGAAGATGAACAGGAATAGGGAGAACCAATGAGAGACTAGCTGGAGGTGTCTGGACGGGCAAATTTAACTCTCATTTCCCACCAGGAAGAGGAATTAACCAAAGGCACAGCATGCCGTGCCGGAACCACACTAGGGCCTGAAGCTGATCTGCGGTGTTGCGGCCAGCTCACAAGAAAGCGAGTTGAAGAAAGGAGCTCAGGGGCACTGTCATTTACAAAACTGCAGAGTTATAAAGGACAGCTATCGTCCAAAAATATATTGAACTAAGGCTGCCAAGAGGACTTGAAAGCGGGGCAGAATTGCAGGAAACCGATTTCAGGAGGTAGACTGGAATTGCATGTAAAGCATAGGAAAAGAGGCAGAACCTCCACAATGATGCACTTGGCCAAAAAGCGCGTATGCGTTTTTTCCTGAATATATTCAGGAAAAAACGCATACGCCCTTTTTGGCCAACCAAGCAAGCTTGCAAAGGAAATCTGCACTACAATGAAGTCTCACTTTCCCCCGGTCAAAAGGGCCATCTGAAAAAAGTGTAAAATCCAGAAAGGCAGGACAGGCCATGGAGAACTGGGAGCCTTGTTATGCTGATGGGCGGGATGTAAATTGCCAACAGCCACTCTGGAGAAGTGTATGGTGTTTCCTGAAACATCTAAAAAACAAAGCAACAGAGCCTAGGGCACTTCCACTTATGGTCCTTTAGCTTAGGGAAATTAAAATCAAAAAGACACAGTCACCCCAATGTTTGGGACGGCTCTGTTTACAAGAACCTCGTTTACGGTACAAGTTCAATATCGCAGAAAGCGAAAAATGGATAAAGAAGTTGTGGTACTTACGTACAATGCAATATCACTCAGCAATGAAATCTATATCATCAGGGCCGAAGCAGCATAATGAGTGGATTCAGGTACGATGATTCTAAGTGAAATAAGTCACACAGAAAAAGAAACATCATAAGATATCTCTAATACACGGAATGTAAACTTGGCTGCACAGGAACTGAATTACAAAACAGAACAGGGTCTCAAATGTAGAAAACCAACTTATGCTTGCTTAAGGGGAAAGGTGAGTTGGGGTGCTGCATAAAAGAAGAGATTGAAATTAGCACAGATACCGTTCCATAAGCCAAATATATAATAGACCAGAGCTACTCCTTGCTCAAGGAAGTGGACTCAACACGCCATATTAAACGCCTAAGGATATACCTGACTAGTAAGAATCTTAAAACCTATGGATTTATAGGTCTCCGAAAGAGAATCAAGCGTGTGTACAATGGCATAAGCGTAGCAGTTATAGGAAAGGTGAGGTTCAGTGAGCAAATGCAGACCCTTTGATGTCATATTGCATGGTACCCATTCCATGGGTCTCAACTCTCCAGGTTTAAGGGATTCTTCCTACAGCTAAAACATGCATGTGGAACCCAGCGTATGATCCACCGTGTGATCGGGAAACGTGTTCAAATGTGTCTCAGTTGTCGTTCCCTGGTACTCGGGTGCAACATTCCAGACGTTTATTAACACTCTCCCCACTTGGAGAGTCAGTGCCTTAAACCTCCTGTTTGGCCCAGTTTGCAATTTCTGCGGGAAATGAACAGGAATAGGGAGAACCCATGAGAGACTAGCTGGAGGTGTCTGGACGGGTAAATTTAACTCTCATTTCCCACCAGGAAGAGGAATTAACCAAAGGCTCAGCATGCTGTGCCGGAACCACACTAGGGCCTGAAGCAATCATGCGGTGTTGCGGCCACCTCACAAGAAAGCGAGTTGAAGAAAGGAGCTCAGGGGCACTGTAATTCACAAACCTGCAGAGTTAAAAATGACAGCTATCGTCCAAAAGTATATTGAAGTAAGGCTGCCAAGAGGACTTGAAAGTGGGGCAGAATTGCAGGAAACCGATTTCAGGAAGTAGACTCAAATTGCATTTAAAACATAGGAAAAGAGGCAGAACGTCCACAATGATGCACTTGGCCAAAAAGGGCGTATGCGTTTTTTCCTGAATATATTCAGGAAAAAACACATACGCACTTTTTGGCCAACTAAGCAAGGTTGCAAAGGAAATCTGCACTACAATGAAGTCTCACTTCCCCCCGGTCAAAAGGGCCATCTGAAAAAAGTGTAAAATCCAGAAAGGCATGACAGGCCATGGAAAACTGGAGCCTTGTTATGCTGATGGGCGGGATGTAAATTGCCAACAGCCACTCTGGAGAAGTGTATGGTGTTTCCTGAAACATCTAAAAAACAAGGTAACAGAGCCTAGGGCACTTCCACTTATTGTCCTATAGCTTAGGGAAATTGAAATCAAAAAGACACAGCCACCCCAAAGTTTCGGACGGCTCTGTTTACAAGAAGCTCGTTTACGGTACAAGTTCAATATCGCAGAAAGCGAAATATGGATAAAGAAGTTGTGGTATTTGCGTACAATGCAATATCACTCAGCAATGAAATCTATGTCATCAGGCCCGTAGCAGCATAATGAGTGGATTCAGGTACGATGATTCTAAGTGAAATAAGTCACACAGAAAAAGAAACATCAAAAGATATCACTACTACAAGGAATGTAAACTTGGCTACACAGGAACTGAATTACAAAACAGAACAGGGTCTCAAATGTAGAAAACCAACTTATGCTTGCTTAAGGGGAAAGGTGAGTTGGTGTGCTATATAAAACCAGAGATTGAAATTAGCACAGATACCGTTCCATAAGCCAAATATGTAATAGACAAGAGCTACTCCTTGTTCAACGAAGTGGACTCAACACGCCAAATTAAACGCCTAAGAATATACCTGACTAGTAAGAATCTTAAAACCTATGGATTTATATGTCTCCGAAAGAGAATCAAGCATGTGTACAGCGGCATAAGCGCAACAGTGATAGGATTGGTGAGGTTCGGTGAGCAAATGCAGACCCTTTGAAGTCATATTGCATGGTACCCATTCCATGGGTCTCAACTCTGCAGGTTTAAGGGATTCTTCCTTCAGCTAAAACATGCATGTGGAACCCAGAGTATGATCCACCGTGTGATCGGGAAAAGTGTTCAAATGTGTCTCAGTTTTCGTCCCCTGGTACTCGGGTGCAACATTCCAGACGCTTTACTAACACTCTCCCCACTTGGAGAGTCAGTTCCTTTAACCTCCTGTTTGGAACATTTTGCAGTTTCTGCGGAAGATGAACAGGAATATGGAGAACCAATGAGAGACTAGCTGGAGGTGTCTGGACGGGCAAATTTAACTCTCATTTCCCACCAGGAAGAGGAATTAACCAAAGGCACAGCATGCCGTGCCGGAACCACACTAGGGCCTGAAGCTGACCTGCGGTGTTGCGGCCAGCTCACAAGAAAGCGAGTTGAAGAAAGGAGCTCAGGGGCACTGTAATTCACAAACCTGCAGAGTTATAAATGACAGCTATCGTCCAAAAATATATTGAAGTAAGGCTGCCAAGAGGACTTGAAAGCGGGGCAGAATTGCAGGAAACCGATTTCAGGAGGTAGACTGGAATTGCATGTAAAGCATAGGAAAAGAGGCAGAAAATCCACAATGATGCACATGGCCAAAAAGTGCGTATGCGTTTTTTCCTGAATATATTCAGGAAAAAACGCATACGCCCTTTTTGGCCAACCAAGCAAGCTTGCAAAGGAAATCTGCACTACAATGAAGTCTCACTTCCCCACGGTCAAAACGGCCATCTGAAAAAAGTGTAAAATCCAGAAAGGCAGGAGAGGCCATGGAGAACTGGGAGCCTTGTTATGCCGATGGGCGGGATGTAAATTGCCAACAGCCACTCTGGACAAGTGTATGGTGTTTCCTGAAACATCTAAAAAACAAAGCAACAGAGCCTAGGGCACTTCCACTTATGGTCCTATAGCTTAGGGAAATTAAAATCAAAAAGACACAGCCACCACAAAGTTTGGCACGGCTCTGTTTACAAGAACCTCGTTTACGGTACAAGTTCAATATCGCAGAAAGCGAAAAATTGATAAAGAAGTTGTGGTACTTACGTACAATGCAATATCACTCAGCAATGAAATCTATGTCATCAGGCCCGTAGTAGCCTAATGAGTGGATTTAGGTACGATGATTCTAAGTGAAATAAGTCACAGAGAAAAAGAAACATCATAAGTTATCACTACTACACAGAATGTAAACTTGGCTACACAGGAACTGAATTACAAAACAGAACAGGGTCTCCAATGTAGAAAACCAACATATGCTTGCTTAAGGGGAATGGTGAGTTGGGGTTCTGCATGAAACCAGAGATTGAAATTGGCACAGATACCGTTCCATAAGCCAAATATGTAATAGACAATAGCTACTCCTTGCTCAACGGAGTGGACTGAAGACGCCATATTAAACGCCTAAGCATATACCTGACTAGTAAGAATCTTAAAACCTATGGATTTATATGTCTCCGAAAGAGAAACAAGCATGTGTACAGCAGCATAAGCGCAACAGTGATAGGATTGGTGAGGTTTGGTGAGCAAATGCAGACCCTTTGAAGTCATATTGCATGGTACCCATTCCATGGGTCTCAACTCTCCAGGTTTAAGGGATTCTTCCTTCAGCTAAAACATGCATGTTGAACCCAGAGTATGATCCACCGTGTGATAGGGAAATGTGTTCAAATGTGTCTCAGTTTTCGTCCCCTGGTACTCGGGTACAACATTCCAGAGGCTTTACTAACACTCTCCCCACTTGGAGAGTCAGTGCCTTTAACCTTCTCTTTGGAACAGTTTGCAGTTTCTGCGGAAGATGAACAGGAATAGGGAGAACCAATGAGAGACTAGCTGGAGGTGTCTGGACGGGCAAATTTAACTCTCATTTCCCACCAGGAAGAGGAATTAACCAAAGGCTCAGCATGCTGTGCCGGACCAACACTAGGGGCTGAAGCAATCCTGCGCTGTTGCGGCCAGCTCACAAGAAAGCGAGTTGAAGAAAGGAGCTCAGGGGCACTGTCATTTACAAAACTGCAGAGTTATAAAGGACAGCTATCGTCCAAAAATATATTGAAGTAAGGCTGCCAAGAGGACTTGAAAGCGGGGCAGAATTGCAGGAAACCGATTTCAGGAGGTAGACTGGAATTGCATGTAAAGCATAGGAAAAGAGGCAGAACCTCCACAATGATGCACTTGGCCAAAAAGGGCGTATGCGTTTTTTCCTGAATATATTCAGGAAAAAACGCATACGCCCTTTTTGGCCAACCAAGCAAGCTTGCAAAGGAAATCTGCACTACAATGAAGTCTCACTTTCCCCCGGTCAAAAGGGCCATCTGAAAAAAGTGTAAAATCCAGAAAGGCAGGACAGGCCATGGAGAACTGGGAGCCTTGTTATGCTGATGGGCTGGATGTAAATTGCCAACAGCCACTCTGGAGAAGTGTATGGTGTTTCCTGAAACATCTAAAAAACAAAGCAACAGAGCCTAGGGCACTTCCACTTATGGTCCTTTAGCTTAGGGAAATTAAAATCAAAAAGACACAGTCACCCCAATGTTTGGGACGGCTCTGTTTACAAGAACCTCGTTTACGGTACAAGTTCAATATCACAGAAAGCGAAAAATGGATAAAGAAGTTGTGGTACTTACGTACAATGCAATATCACTCAGCAATGAAATCTATGTCATCAGGCCCGTAGTAGCCTAATGAGTGGATTTAGGTACGATGATTCTAAGTGAAATAAGTCACAGAGAAAAAGAAACATCATAAGTTATCACTACTACACAGAATGTAAACTTGGCTACACAGGAACTGAATTACAAAACAGAACAGGGTCTCCAATGTAGAAAACCAACATATGCTTGCTTAAGGGGAATGGTGAGTTGGGGTTCTGCATGAAACCAGAGATTGAAATTGGCACAGATACCGTTCCATAAGCCAAATATGTAATAGACAATAGCTACTCCTTGCTCAACGGAGTGGACTGAAGACGCCATATTAAACGCCTAAGCATATACCTGACTAGTAAGAATCTTAAAACCTATGGATTTATATGTCTCCGAAAGAGAAACAAGCATGTGTACAGCAGCATAAGCGCAACAGTGATAGGATTGGTGAGGTTTGGTGAGCAAATGCAGACCCTTTGAAGTCATATTGCATGGTACCCATTCCATGGGTCTCAACTCTCCAGGTTTAAGGGATTCTTCCTTCAGCTAAAACATGCATGTTGAACCCAGAGTATGATCCACCGTGTGATAGGGAAATGTGTTCAAATGTGTCTCAGTTTTCGTCCCCTGGTACTCGGGTACAACATTCCAGAGGCTTTACTAACACTCTCCCCACTTGGAGAGTCAGTGCCTTTAACCTTCTCTTTGGAACAGTTTGCAGTTTCTGCGGAAGATGAACAGGAATAGGGAGAACCAATGAGAGACTAGCTGGAGGTGTCTGGACGGGCAAATTTAACTCTCATTTCCCACCAGGAAGAGGAATTAACCAAAGGCTCAGCATGCTGTGCCGGACCAACACTAGGGGCTGAAGCAATCCTGCGCTGTTGCGGCCAGCTCACAAGAAAGCGAGTTGAAGAAAGGAGCTCAGGGGCACTGTCATTTACAAAACTGCAGAGTTATAAAGGACAGCTATCGTCCAAAAATATATTGAAGTAAGGCTGCCAAGAGGACTTGAAAGCGGGGCAGAATTGCAGGAAACCGATTTCAGGAGGTAGACTGGAATTGCATGTAAAGCATAGGAAAAGAGGCAGAACCTCCACAATGATGCACTTGGCCAAAAAGGGCGTATGCGTTTTTTCCTGAATATATTCAGGAAAAAACGCATACGCCCTTTTTGGCCAACCAAGCAAGCTTGCAAAGGAAATCTGCACTACAATGAAGTCTCACTTTCCCCCGGTCAAAAGGGCCATCTGAAAAAAGTGTAAAATCCAGAAAGGCAGGACAGGCCATGGAGAACTGGGAGCCTTGTTATGCTGATGGGCTGGATGTAAATTGCCAACAGCCACTCTGGAGAAGTGTATGGTGTTTCCTGAAACATCTAAAAAACAAAGCAACAGAGCCTAGGGCACTTCCACTTATGGTCCTTTAGCTTAGGGAAATTAAAATCAAAAAGACACAGTCACCCCAATGTTTGGGACGGCTCTGTTTACAAGAACCTCGTTTACGGTACAAGTTCAATATCACAGAAAGCGAAAAATGGATAAAGAAGTTGTGGTACTTACGTACAATGCAATATCACTCAGCAATGAAATCTATATCATCAGGGCCGAAGCAGCATAATGAGTGGATTCAGGTACGATGATTCTAAGTGAAATAAGTCACACAGAAAAAGAAACATCATAAGATATCTCTAATACACGGAATGTAAACTTGGCTGCACAGGAACTGAATTACAAAACAGAACAGGGTCTCAAATGTAGAAAACCAACTTATGCTTGCTTAAGGGGAAAGGTGAGTTGGGGTGCTGCATAAAAGAAGAGATTGAAATTAGCACAGATACCGTTCCATAAGCCAAATATATAATAGACCAGAGCTACTCCTTGCTCAAGGAAGTGGACTCAACACGCCATATTAAACGCCTAAGGATATATCTGACTAGTAAGAATCTTAAAACCTATGGATTTATAGGTCTCCGAAAGAGAATCAAGCGTGTGTACAACGGCATAAGCGTAGCAGTTATAGGAAAGGTGAGGTTCAGTGAGCAAATGCAGACCCTTTGATGTCATATTGCATGGTACCCATTCCATGGGTCTCAACTCTCCAGGTTTAAGGGATTCTTCCTACAGCTAAAACATGCATGTGGAACCCAGCGTATGATCCACCGTGTGATCGGGAAACGTGTTCAAATGTGTCTCAGTTGTCGTTCCCTGGTACTCGGGTGCAACATTCCAGACGTTTATTAACACTCTCCCCACTTGGAGAGTCAGTGCCTTAAACCTCCTGTTTGGCCCAGTTTGCAATTTCTGCGGGAAATGAACAGGAATAGGGAGAACCCATGAGAGACTAGCTGGAGGTGTCTGGACGGGTAAATTTAACTCTCATTTCCCACCAGGAAGAGGAATTAACCAAAGGCTCAGCATGCTGTGCCGGAACCACACTAGGGCCTGAAGCAATCATACGGTGTTGCGGCCACCTCACAAGAAAGCGAGTTGAAGAAAGGAGCTCAGGGGCACTGTAATTCACAAACCTGCAGAGTTATAAATGACAGCTATCGTCCAAACATATATTGAAGTAAGGCTGCCAACAGGACTTGAAATCGGGGCAGAATTGCAGGAAACCGATTTCAGGAAGTAGACTCAAATTGCATTTAAAACATAGGAAAAGAGGCAGAACGTCCACAATGATGCACTTGGCCAAAAAGGGCGTATGCGTTTTTTCCTGAATATATTCAGGAAAAAACACATACGCACTTTTTGGCCAACTAAGCAAGGTTGCAAAGGAAATCTGCACTACAATGAAGTCTCACTTCCCCCCGGTCAAAAGGGCCATCTGAAAAAAGTGTAAAATCCAGAAAGGCATGACAGGCCATGGAGAACTGGAGCCTTGTTATGCTGATGGGCGGGATGTAAATTCCCACAGCCACTCTGGAGAAGTGTATGGTGTTTCCTGAAACATCTAAAAAACAAGGTAACAGAGCCTAGGGCACCTCCACTTATTGTCCTATAGCTTAGGGTAATTGAAATCAAAAAGACACAGCCACCCCAAAGTTTGGGACGGCTCTGTTTACAAGAAGCTCATTTACGGTACAAGTTCAATATCGCAGAAAGTGAAATATGGATAAAGAAGTTGTGGTATTTGCGTACAATGCAATATCACTCAGCAATGAAATCTATGTCATCAGGCCCGTAGCCGCATAATGAGTGGATTTAGGTACGATGATTCTAAGTGAAATAAGTCACACAGAAAAAGAAACATCAAAAGATATCACTACTACACGGAATGTAAACTTGGCTACACAGGAACTGAATTACAAAACAGAACAGGGTCTCAAATGTAGAAAACCAACTTATGCTTGCTTAAGGGGAAAGGTGAGTTGGTGTGCTATATAAAACCAGAGATTGAAATTAGCACAGATACCGTTCCATAAGCCAAATATGTAATAGACAAGAGCTACTCCTTGTTCAACGAAGTGGACTCAACACGCCATATTAAACGCCTAAGAATATACCTGACTAGTAAGAATCTTAAAACCTATGGATTTATATGTCTCCGAAAGAGAATCAAGCATGTGTACAGCGGCATAAGCGCAACAGTGATAGGATTGGTGAGGTTCGGTGAGCAAATGCAGACCCTTTGAAGTCATATTGCATGGTACCCATTGCATGGGTCTCAACTCTGCAGGTTTAAGGGATTCTTCCTTCAGCTAAAACATGCATGTGGAACCCAGAGTATGATCCACCGTGTGATCGGGAAACGTGTTCAAATGTGTCTCAGTTTTCGTCCCCTGGTACTCGGGTGCAACATTCCAGACGCTTTACTAACACTCTCCCCACTTGGAGAGTCAGTTCCTTTAACCTCCTGTTTGGAGCATTTTGCAGTTTCTGCGGAAGATGAACAGGAATATGGAGAACCAATGAGAGACTAGCTGGAGGTGTCTGGACGGCCAAATTTAACTCTCATTTCCCACCAGGAAGAGGAATTAACCAAAGGCACAGCATGCCGTGCCGGAACCACACTAGGGCCTGAAGCTGATCTGCGGTGTTGCGGCCAGCTCACAAGAAAGCGAGTTGAAGAAAGGAGCTCAGGGGCACTGTCATTTACAAAACTGCAGAGTTATAAAGGACAGCTATCGTCCAAAAATATATTGAACTAAGGCTGCCAAGAGGACTTGAAAGCAGGGCAGAATTGCAGGAAACCGATTTCAGGAGGTAGACTGGAATTGCATGTAAAGCATAGGAAAAGAGGCAGAACCTCCACAATGATGCACTTGGCCAAAAAGCGCGTATGCGTTTTTTCCTGAATATATTCAGGAAAAAACGCATACGCCCTTTTTGGCCAACCAAGCAAGCTTGCAAAGGAAATCTGCACTACAATGAAGTCTCACTTTCCCCCGGTCAAAAGGGCCATCTGAAAAAAGTGTAAAATCCAGAAAGGCAGGACAGGCCATGGAGAACTGGGAGCCTTGTTATGCTGATGGGCGGGATGTAAATTGCCAACAGCCACTCTGGAGAAGTGTATGGTGTTTCCTGAAACATCTAAAAAACAAAGCAACAGAGCCTAGGGCACTTCCACTTATGGTCCTTTAGCTTAGGGAAATTAAAATCCAAAAGACACAGTCACCCCAATGTTTGGGACGGCTCTGTTTACAAGAACCTCGTTTACGGTACAAGTTCAATATCGCAGAAAGCGAAAAATGGATAAAGAAGTTGTGGTACTTACGTACAATGCAATATCACTCAGCAATGAAATCTATATCATCAGGGCCGAAGCAGCATAATGAGTGGATTCAGGTACGATGATTCTAAGTGAAATAAGTCACACAGAAAAAGAAACATCATAAGATATCTCTAATACACGGAATGTAAACTTGGCTGCACAGGAACTGAATTACAAAACAGAACAGGGTCTCAAATGTAGAAAACCAACTTATGCTTGCTTAAGGGGAAAGGTGAGTTGGGGTGCTGCATAAAAGAAGAGATTGAAATTAGCACAGATACCGTTCCATAAGCCAAATATATAATAGACCAGAGCTACTCCTTGCTCAAGGAAGTGGACTCAACACGCCATATTAAACGCCTAAGGATATACCTGACTAGTAAGAATCTTAAAACCTATGGATTTATAGGTCTCCGAAAGAGAATCAAGCGTGTGTACAATGGCATAAGCGTAGCAGTTATAGGAAAGGTGAGGTTCAGTGAGCAAATGCAGACCCTTTGATGTCATATTGCATGGTACCCATTCCATGGGTCTCAACTCTCCAGGTTTAAGGGATTCTTCCTACAGCTAAAACATGCATGTGGAACCCAGCGTATGATCCACCGTGTGATCGGGAAACGTGTTCAAATGTGTCTCAGTTGTCGTTCCCTGGTACTCGGGTGCAACATTCCAGACGTTTATTAACACTCTCCCCACTTGGAGAGTCAGTGCCTTAAACCTCCTGTTTGGCCCAGTTTGCAATTTCTGCGGGAAATGAACAGGAATAGGGAGAACCCATGAGAGACTAGCTGGAGGTGTCTGGACGGGTAAATTTAACTCTCATTTCCCACCAGGAAGAGGAATTAACCAAAGGCTCAGCATGCTGTGCCGGAACCACACTAGGGCCTGAAGCAATCATGCGGTGTTGCGGCCACCTCACAAGAAAGCGAGTTGAAGAAAGGAGCTCAGGGGCACTGTCATTTACAAAACTGCAGAGTTATAAAGGACAGCTATCGTCCAAAAATATATTGAAGTAAGGCTGCCAAGAGGACTTGAAAGCGGGGCAGAATTTCAGGAAACCGATTTCAGGAGGTAGACTGGAATTGCATGTAAAGCATAGGAAAAGAGGCAGAACCTCCACAATGATGCACTTGGCCAAAAAGCGCGTATGCGTTTATTCCTGAATATATTCAGGAAAAAACGCATACGCCCTTTTTGGCCAACCAAGCAAGCTTGCAAAGGAAATCTGCACTACAATGAAGTCTCACTTTCCCCCGGTCAAAAGGGCCATCTGAAAAAAGTGTAAAATCCAGAAAGGCAGGACAGGCCATGGAGAACTGGGAGCCTTGTTATGCTGATGGGCGGGATGTAAATTGCCAACAGCCACTCTGGAGAAGTGTATGGTGTTTCCTGAAACATATAAAAAACAAAGCAACAGAGCCTAGGGCACTTCCACTTATGGTCCTTTAGCTTAGGGAAATTAAAATCAAAAAGACACAGTCACCCCAATGTTTGGGACGGCTCTGTTTACAAGAACCTCGTTTACGGTACAAGTTCAATATCACAGAAAGCGAAAAATGGATAAAGAAGTTGTGGTACTTACGTACAATGCAATATCACTCAGCAATGAAATCCATATCATCAGGGCCGAAGCAGCATAATGAGTGGATTCAGGTACGATGATTCTAAGTGAAATAAGTCACACAGAAAAAGAAACATCATAAGATATCTCTAATACACGGAATGTAAACTTGGCTGCACAGGAACTGAATTACAAAACAGAACAGGGTCTCAAATGTAGAAAACCAACTTATGCTTGCTTAAGGGGAAAGGTGAGTTGGGGTGCTGCATAAAAGAAGAGATTGAAATTAGCACAGATACCGTTCCATAAGCCAAATATATAATAGACCAGAGCTACTCCTTGCTCAAGGAAGTGGACTCAACACACCATATTAAACGCCTAAGGATATACCTGACTAGTAAGAATCTTAAAACCTATGGATTTATAGGTCTCGAAAGAGAATCAAGCGTGTGTACAATGGCATAAGCGTAGCAGTTATAGGAAAGGTGAGGTTCAGTGAGCAAATGCAGACCCTTTGATGTCATATTGCATGGTACCCATTCCATGGGTCTCAACTCTCCAGGTTTAAGGGATTCTTCCTACAGCTAAAACATGCATGTGGAACCCAGCGTATGATCCACCGTGTGATCGGGAAACGTGTTCAAATGTGTCTCAGTTGTCGTTCCCTGGTACTCGGGTGCAACATTCCAGACGTTTATTAACACTCTCCCCACTTGGAGAGTCAGTGCCTTAAACCTCCTGTTTGGCCCAGTTTGCAATTTCTGCGGGAAATGAACAGGAATAGGGAGAACCCATGAGAGACTAGCTGGAGGTGTCTGGACGGGTAAATTTAACTCTCATTTCCCACCAGGAAGAGGAATTAACCAAAGGCTCAGCATGCTGTGCCGGAACCACACTAGGGCCTGAAGCAATCATGCGGTGTTGCGGCCACCTCACAAGAAAGCGAGTTGAAGAAAGGATCTCAGGGGCACTGTAATTCACAAACCTGCAGAGTTATAAATGACAGCTATCGTCCAAACATATATTGAAGTAAGGCTGCCAACAGGACTTGAAATCGGGGCAGAATTGCAGGAAACCGATTTCAGGAAGTAGACTCAAATTGCATTTAAAACATAGGAAAAGAGGCAGAACGTCCACAATGATGCACTTGGCCAAAAAGGGCGTATGCGTTTTTTCCTGAATATATTCAGGAAAAAACACATACACACTTTTTGGCCAACTAAGCAAGGTTGCAAAGGAAATCTGCACTACAATGAAGTCTCACTTCCCCCCGGTCAAAAGGGCCATCTGAAAAAAGTGTAAAATCCAGAAAGGCATGACAGGCCATGGAGAACAGGAGCCTTGTTATGCTGATGGGCGGGATGTAAATTCCCAACAGCCACTCTGGAGAAGTGTATGGTGTTTCCTGAAACATCTAAAAAACAAGGTAACAGAGCCTAGGGCACCTCCACTTATTGTCCTATAGCTTAGGGTAATTGAAATCAAAAAGACACAGCCACCCCAAAGTTTGGGACGGCTCTGTTTACAAGAAGCTCATTTACGGTACAAGTTCAATATCGCCGAAAGTGAAATATGGATAAAGAAGTTGTGGTATTTGCGTACAATGCAATATCACTCAGCAATGAAATCTATGTCATCAGGCCCGTAGCAGCATAATGAGTGGATTCAGGTACGATGATTCTAAGTGAAATAAGTCACACAGAAAAAGAAACATCAAAAGATATCACTACTACACGGAATGTAAACTTGGCTACACAGGAACTGAATTACAAAACAGAACAGGGTCTCAAATGTAGAAAACCAACTTATGCTTGCTTAAGGGGAAAGGTGAGTTGGGGTGCTGTATAAAACCAGAGATTGAAATTAGCACAGATACCGTTCCATAAGCCAAATATGTGATAGACAAGAGCTACTCCTTGTTCAACGAAGTGGACACAACACCCCATATTAAACGCCTAAGAATATACCTGACTAGTAAGAATCTTAAAACCTATGGATTTATATGTCTCCGAAAGTGAATCAACCATGTGTACAGCGGCATAAGCACAGCAGTGATAGGATTGGTGAAGTTCGGTGAGCAAATGCAGACCCTTTGAAGTCATATTGCATGGTACCCATTCCATGGGTCTCAACTCTCCAGGTTTAAGGGATTCTTCCTTCAGCTAAAACATGCATGTGGAACCCAGAGTATGAACCACCGTGTGAATGGGAGACGTGTTCAAATGTGTCTCAGTTTTCTTCCCCTTGTACTCGGGTGCAACATTCCAGACGCTTTACTAATACTCTCCACACTTGGAGAGTCAGTGCCTTTAACCTCCTGTTTGGCCCAGTTTGCAATTTCTGCAGAAGATGTACAGGAATAGGGAGAACCAATGAGAGACTAGCTGTAGGTGTCTGGACGGGCAAATTTAACTCTCATTTCCCACCAGGAAGAGGAATTAACCAAAGGCTCAGCGTGCTGTGCTGGAACAACACTAGGGACTGAAGCAATCCTGCGGTGTTGCGGTCAGCTCACAAGAAAGCGAGTTGAAGAAAGGAGCTCAGGGGCACTGTAATTCACAAACCTGCAGAGTTATAAATGACAGCTATCGTCCAAAAATATATTGAAGTAAGGCTGCCAAGAGGACTTGAAAGCGGGGCAGAATTGCAGGAAACCGATTTCAGGAGGTAGACTGGAATTGCATGTAAAGCATAGGAAAAGAGGCAGAAAGTCCACAATGATGCACATGGCCAAAAAGTGCGTATGCGTTTTTTCCTGAATATATTCAGGAAAAAACGCATACGCACTTTTTGGCCAACCAAGCAAGCTTGCAAAGGAAATCTGCACTACAATGAAGTCTCACTTCCCCACGGTCAAAACGGCCATCTGAAAAAAGTGTAAAATCCAGAAAGGCAGGGCAGGCCATGGAGAACTGGGAGCCTTGTTATGCCGATGGGAGGGATGTAAATTGCCAACAGCCACTCTGGAGAAGTGTATGGTGTTTCCTGAAACATCTACAAAACAAAGCAACAGAGCCTAGTGCACTTCCACTTATGGTCCTATAGCTTAGGGAAATTAAAATCAAAAAGACACAGCCACTCCAAAGTTTGGGACGGCTCTGTTTACAAGAACCTCGTTTACGGTACAAGTTCAATATCACAGAAAGCGAAAAATGGATAAAGAAGTTGTGGTACTTACGTACAATGCAATATCACTCAGCAATGAAATCCATATCATCAGGGCCGAAGCAGCATAATGAGTGGATTCAGGTACGATGATTCTAAGTGAAATAAGTCACACAGAAAAAGAAACATCATAAGATATCTCTAATACACGGAATGTAAACTTGGCTGCACAGGAACTGAATTACAAAACAGAACAGGGTCTCAAATGTAGAAAACCAACTTATGCTTGCTTAAGGGGAAAGGTGAGTTGGGGTGCTGCATAAAAGAAGAGATTGAAATTAGCACAGATACCGTTCCATAAGCCAAATATATAATAGACCAGAGCTACTCCTTGCTCAAGGAAGTGGACTCAACACACCATATTAAACGCCTAAGGATATACCTGACTAGTAAGAATCTTAAAACCTATGGATTTATAGGTCTCGAAAGAGAATCAAGCGTGTGTACAATGGCATAAGCGTAGCAGTTATAGGAAAGGTGAGGTTCAGTGAGCAAATGCAGACCCTTTGATGTCATATTGCATGGTACCCATTCCATGGGTCTCAACTCTCCAGGTTTAAGGGATTCTTCCTACAGCTAAAACATGCATGTGGAACCCAGCGTATGATCCACCGTGTGATCGGGAAACGTGTTCAAATGTGTCTCAGTTGTCGTTCCCTGGTACTCGGGTGCAACATTCCAGACGTTTATTAACACTCTCCCCACTTGGAGAGTCAGTGCCTTAAACCTCCTGTTTGGCCCAGTTTGCAATTTCTGCGGGAAATGAACAGGAATAGGGAGAACCCATGAGAGACTAGCTGGAGGTGTCTGGACGGGTAAATTTAACTCTCATTTCCCACCAGGAAGAGGAATTAACCAAAGGCTCAGCATGCTGTGCCGGAACCACACTAGGGCCTGAAGCAATCATGCGGTGTTGCGGCCACCTCACAAGAAAGCGAGTTGAAGAAAGGATCTCAGGGGCACTGTAATTCACAAACCTGCAGAGTTATAAATGACAGCTATCGTCCAAACATATATTGAAGTAAGGCTGCCAACAGGACTTGAAATCGGGGCAGAATTGCAGGAAACCGATTTCAGGAAGTAGACTCAAATTGCATTTAAAACATAGGAAAAGAGGCAGAACGTCCACAATGATGCACTTGGCCAAAAAGGGCGTATGCGTTTTTTCCTGAATATATTCAGGAAAAAACACATACACACTTTTTGGCCAACTAAGCAAGGTTGCAAAGGAAATCTGCACTACAATGAAGTCTCACTTCCCCCCGGTCAAAAGGGCCATCTGAAAAAAGTGTAAAATCCAGAAAGGCATGACAGGCCATGGAGAACAGGAGCCTTGTTATGCTGATGGGCGGGATGTAAATTCCCAACAGCCACTCTGGAGAAGTGTATGGTGTTTCCTGAAACATCTAAAAAACAAGGTAACAGAGCCTAGGGCACCTCCACTTATTGTCCTATAGCTTAGGGTAATTGAAATCAAAAAGACACAGCCACCCCAAAGTTTGGGACGGCTCTGTTTACAAGAAGCTCATTTACGGTACAAGTTCAATATCGCCGAAAGTGAAATATGGATAAAGAAGTTGTGGTATTTGCGTACAATGCAATATCACTCAGCAATGAAATCTATGTCATCAGGCCCGTAGCAGCATAATGAGTGGATTCAGGTACGATGATTCTAAGTGAAATAAGTCACACAGAAAAAGAAACATCAAAAGATATCACTACTACACGGAATGTAAACTTGGCTACACAGGAACTGAATTACAAAACAGAACAGGGTCTCAAATGTAGAAAACCAACTTATGCTTGCTTAAGGGGAAAGGTGAGTTGGGGTGCTGTATAAAACCAGAGATTGAAATTAGCACAGATACCGTTCCATAAGCCAAATATGTGATAGACAAGAGCTACTCCTTGTTCAACGAAGTGGACACAACACCCCATATTAAACGCCTAAGAATATACCTGACTAGTAAGAATCTTAAAACCTATGGATTTATATGTCTCCGAAAGTGAATCAACCATGTGTACAGCGGCATAAGCACAGCAGTGATAGGATTGGTGAAGTTCGGTGAGCAAATGCAGACCCTTTGAAGTCATATTGCATGGTACCCATTCCATGGGTCTCAACTCTCCAGGTTTAAGGGATTCTTCCTTCAGCTAAAACATGCATGTGGAACCCAGAGTATGAACCACCGTGTGAATGGGAGACGTGTTCAAATGTGTCTCAGTTTTCTTCCCCTTGTACTCGGGTGCAACATTCCAGACGCTTTACTAATACTCTCCACACTTGGAGAGTCAGTGCCTTTAACCTCCTGTTTGGCCCAGTTTGCAATTTCTGCAGAAGATGTACAGGAATAGGGAGAACCAATGAGAGACTAGCTGTAGGTGTCTGGACGGGCAAATTTAACTCTCATTTCCCACCAGGAAGAGGAATTAACCAAAGGCTCAGCGTGCTGTGCTGGAACAACACTAGGGACTGAAGCAATCCTGCGGTGTTGCGGTCAGCTCACAAGAAAGCGAGTTGAAGAAAGGAGCTCAGGGGCACTGTAATTCACAAACCTGCAGAGTTATAAATGACAGCTATCGTCCAAAAATATATTGAAGTAAGGCTGCCAAGAGGACTTGAAAGCGGGGCAGAATTGCAGGAAACCGATTTCAGGAGGTAGACTGGAATTGCATGTAAAGCATAGGAAAAGAGGCAGAAAGTCCACAATGATGCACATGGCCAAAAAGTGCGTATGCGTTTTTTCCTGAATATATTCAGGAAAAAACGCATACGCACTTTTTGGCCAACCAAGCAAGCTTGCAAAGGAAATCTGCACTACAATGAAGTCTCACTTCCCCACGGTCAAAACGGCCATCTGAAAAAAGTGTAAAATCCAGAAAGGCAGGGCAGGCCATGGAGAACTGGGAGCCTTGTTATGCCGATGGGAGGGATGTAAATTGCCAACAGCCACTCTGGAGAAGTGTATGGTGTTTCCTGAAACATCTACAAAACAAAGCAACAGAGCCTAGTGCACTTCCACTTATGGTCCTATAGCTTAGGGAAATTAAAATCAAAAAGACACAGCCACTCCAAAGTTTGGGACGGCTCTGTTTACAAGAACCTCGTTTACGGTACAAGTTCAATATCGCAGAAAGCGAAAAATTGATAAAGAAGTTGTGGTACTTACGTACAATGCAATGTCACTCAGCAATGAAATCTATGTCATCAGGCCCGTAGCAGCCTAATGAGTGGATTCAGGTACGATGATTCTAAGTGAAATAAGTCACACAGAAAAAGAAACATCATAAGATATCACTACTACACAGAATGTAAACTTGGCTACACAGGAACTGAATTACAAAACAGAACAGTGTCTCCAATGTAGAAAACCAACATATGCTTGCTTAAGGGGAATGGTGAGTTGGGGTTCTGCATGAAACCAGAGATTGAAATTGGCACAGATACCGTTCCATAAGCCAAATATGTAATAGACAATAGCTACTCCTTGCTCAACGAAGTGGACTGAAGACGCCATATTAAACGCCTAAGCATATACCTGACTAGTAAGAATCGTAAAACCTATGCATTTATATGTCTCCGAAAGAGAATCAAGCATGTGTACAGCAGCATAAGCGCAACAGTGATAGGATTGATGAGGTTCGGTGAGCAAATGCAGACCCTTTGAAGTCATATTGCATGGTACCCATTCCATGGGTCTCAACTCTCCAGGTTTAAGGGATTCTTCCTTCAGCTAAAACATGTATGTGGACCCCAGAGTATGATCCACCGTGTGATCGGGAAACATGTTCAAATGTGTCTCAGTTTTCGTCCCCTGGTACTCGGGTGCAACATTCCACACGCTTTACTAACACTCTCCCCACTTGGAGAGTCAGTGCCTTTAACCTCCTGTTTGGAACAGTTTGCAGTTTCTGCGGAAGATGAACAGGAATAGGGAGAACCCATGAGAGACTAGCTGGAGGTGTCTGGACGGGAAATTTAACTCTCATTTCCCACCAGGAAGAGGAATTAACCAAAGGCTCAGCATGCTGTGCCGGAACCACACTAGGGGCTGAAGCAATCCTGCGGTGTTGTGGCCAGCTCACAAGAAAGCGAGTTGAAGAAAGGAGCTCAGGGGCAGTGTAATTCACAAACCTGCAGAGTTATAAATGACAGCTATCGTCCAAAAATATATTGAAGTAAGGCTGCCAAGAGGACTTGAAAGCGGGGCAGAATTGCAGGAAACCGATTTCAGGAGGTAGACTGCAATTGCATGTAAAGCATAGGAAAAGAGGCAGAACATCCACAATGATGCACATGGCCAAAAAGTGTGTATGCGTTTTTTCCTGAATATATTTAGGAAAAAACGCATACGCACTTTTTGGCCAACCAAGCAAGCTTGCAAAGGAAATCTGCACTACAATGAAGTCTCAATTCCCCCTGGTCAAAAGGGCCATCTGAAAAATGGTTAAAATCCAGAAAGGCAGGACAGGCCATGGAGAACTGGGAGCCTTGTTATGCTCATGGGTGGGATGTAACTTGCCAACATCCACTCTGGACAAGTGTATGGTGTTTCCTGAAACATCTAAAAAACAAAGCAACAGAGCCTAGGGCACTTCCACTTATGGTCCTATAGCTTAGGGAAATTAAAATCAAAAAAACACAGCCACCACAAAGTTTGGGACGGCTCTGTTTACAAGAACCTCGTTTACGGTACAAGTTCAATATCGCAGAAAGCGAAAAATTGATAAACAAGTTGTGGTACTTACGTACAATGCAATATCACTCAGCAATGAAATCTATGTCATCAGGCCCGTAGCAGCCTAATGAGTGGATTTAGGTACGATGATTCTAAGTGAAATAAGTCACAGAGAAAAAGAAACATCATAAGTTATCACTACTACACAGAATGTAAACTTGGCTACACAGGAACTGAATTACAAAACAGAACAGTGTCTCCAATGTAGAAAACCAACATATGCTTGCTTAAGGGGAATGGTGAGTTGGGGTTCTGCATGAAACCAGAGATTGAAATTGGCACAGATACCTTTCCATAAGCCAAATATGTAATAGACAATAGCTACTCCTTGCTCAATGGAGTGGACTGAAGACGCCATATTAAACACCTAAGCATATACCTGACTAGTAAGAATCTTAAAACCTATGGATTTATATGTCTGCGAAAGAGAAACAAGCATGCGTACAGCAGCATAAGCGCAACAGTGATAGGATTGGTGAGGTTTGGTGAGCAAATGCAGACCCTTTGAAGTCATATTGCATGGTACCCATTCCATGGGTCTCAACTCTCCAGGTTTAAGGGATTCTTCCTTCAGCTAAAACATGCATGTGGAACCCAGAGTATGATCCACCGTGTGATCGGGAAATGTGTTCAAATGTGTCTCAGTTTTCATCCCCTGGTACTCGGGTACAACATTCCAGAGGCTTTACTAACACTCTCCCCACTTGGAGAGTCAGTGCCTTTAACCTCCTCTTTGGAACAGTTTGCAGTTTCTGCGGAAGATGAACAGGAATAGGGAGAACCAATGAGAGACTAGCTGGAGGTGTCTGGACGGGCAAATTTAACTCTCATTTCCCACCAGGAAGAGGAATTAACCAAAGGCTCAGCATGCTGTGCCGGACCAACACTAGGGGCTGAAGCAATCCTGCGGTGTTGCGGCCAGCTCACAAGAAAGCGAGTTGAAGAAAGGAGCTCAGGGGCACTGTCATTCACAAAACTGCAGAGTTATAAAGAACAGCTATCGTCCAAAAATATATTGAAGTAAGGCTGCCAAGAGGACTTGCAAGCGGGGCAGAATTGCAGGAAACCGATTTCAGGAGGTAGACTGGAATTGCATGTAAAGCATAGGAAAAGAGGCAGAACCTCCACAATGATGCACTTGGCCAAAAAGGGCGTATGCGTTTTTTCCTGAATATATTCAGGAAAATACGCATATGCCCTTTTTGGCCAACCAAGCAAGCTTGCAAAGGAAATCTGCACTACAATGAAGTCTCAATTTCCCCCGGTCAAAAGGGCCATCTGAAAAAAGTGTAAAATCCAGAAAGGCAGGACAGGCCATGGAGAACTGGGAGCCTTGTTATGCTGATGGGTGGGATGTAAATTGCCAACAGCCACTCTGGAGAAGTGTATGGTGTTTCCTGAAACATCTAAAAAACAAAGCAACAGAGCCTAGGGCACTTCCACTTATGGTCCTTTAGCTTAGGGAAATTAAAATCAAAAAGACACAGCCACCCCAAAGTTTGGGACGGCTCTGTTTACAAGAACCTCGTTTACGGTACAAGTTCAATATCACAGAAAGCGAAAAATGGATAAAGAAGTTGTGGTACTTACGTACAATGCAATATCACTCAGCAATGAAATCTATATCATCAGGGCCGAAGCAGCATAATGAGTGGATTCAGGTACGATGATTCTAAGTGAAATAAGTCACACAGAAAAAGAAACATCATAAGATATCTCTAATACACGGAATGTAAACTTGGCTGCACAGGAACTGAATTACAAAACAGAACAGGGTCTCAAATGTAGAAAACCAACTTATGCTTGCTTAAGGGGAAAGGTGAGTTGGGGTGCTGCATAAAAGAAGAGATTGAAATTAGCACAGATACCGTTCCATAAGCCAAATATATAATAGACCAGAGCTACTCCTTGCTCAAGGAAGTGGACTCAACACGCCATATTAAACGCCTAAGGATAAACCTGACTAGTAAGAATCTTAAAACCTATGGATTTATAGGTCTCCGAAAGAGAATCAAGCGTGTGTACAACGGCATAAGCGTAGCAGTTATAGGAATGGTGAGGTTCAGTGAGCAAATGCAGACCCTTTGATGTCATATTGCATGGTACCCATTCCATGGGTCTCAACTCTCCAGGTTTAAGGGATTCTTCCTACAGCTAAAACATGCATGTGGAACCCAGCGTATGATCCACCGTGTGATCGGGAAACGTGTTCAAATGTGTCTCAGTTTTCGTCCCCTGGTACTCGGGTGCAACATTCCAGACCTTTATTAACACTCTCCCCACTTGGAGAGTCAATGCCTTAAACCTCCTGTTTGGCCCAGTTTGCAATTTCTGCGGGAAATGAACAGGAATAGGGAGAACCCATGAGAGACTAGCTGGAGGTGTATGGACGGGTAAATTTAACTCTCATTTCCCACCAGGAAGAGGAATTAACCAAAGGCTCAGCATGCTGTGCCGGAACCACACTAGGGCCTGAAGCAATCATGCGGTGTTGCGGCCACCTCACAAGAAAGCGAGTTGAAGAAAGGAGCTCAGGGGCACTGTAATTCACAAACCTGCAGAGTTATAAATGACACCTATCGTCCAAAAATATATTGAAGTAAGGCTGCCAACAGGACTTGAAATCGGGGCAGAATTGCAGGAAACCGATTTCAGGAAGTAGACTGAAATTGCATTTAAAACATAGGAAAAGAGGCAGAACGTCCACAATGATGCACTTGGCCAAAAAGGGCGTATGCGTTTTTTCCTGAATATATTCAGGAAAAAACACATACGCACTTTTTGGCCAACTAAGCAAGGTTGCAAAGGAAATCTGCACTACAATGAAGTCTCACTTCCCCCCGGTAAAAAGGGCCATCTGAAAAAAGTGTAAAATCCAGAAAGGCATGACAGGCCATGGAGAACTGGAGCCTTGTTATGCTGATGGGCGGGATGTAAATTCCCAACAGCCACTCTGGAGAAGTGTATGGTGTTTCCTGAAACATCTAAAAAACAAGGTAACAGAGCCTAGGGCACCTCCACTTATTGTCCTATAGCTTAGGGTAATTGAAATCAAAAAGACACAGCCACCCCAAAGTTTGGGACGGCTCTGTTTACAAGAAGCTCATTTACGGTACAAGTTCAATATCGCAGAAAGTGAAATATGGATAAAGAAGTTGTGGTATTTGCGTACAATGCAATATCACTCAGCAATGAAATCTATGTCATCAGGCCCGTAGCAGCATAATGAGTGGATTCAGGTACGATGATTCTAAGTGAAATAAGTCACACAGAAAAAGAAACATCAAAAGATATCACTACTACACGGAATGTAAACTTGGCTACACAGGAACTGAATTACAAAACAGAACAGGGTCTCAAATGTAGAAAACCAACTTATGCTTGCTTAAGGGGAAAGGTGAGTTGGGGTGCTGTATAAAACCAGAGATTGAAATTAGCACAGATACCGTTCCATAAGCCAAATATGTGATAGACAAGAGCTACTCCTTGTTCAACGAAGTGGACACAACACCCCATATTAAACGCCTAAGAATATACCTGACTAGTAAGAATCTTAAAACCTATGGATTTATATGTCTCCGAAAGTGAATCAAGCGTGTGTACAGCGGCATAAGCACAGCAGTGATAGGATTGGTGAAGTTCGGTGAGCAAATGCAGACCCTTTGAAGTCATATTGCATGGTACCCATTCCATGGGTCTCAACTCTCCAGGTTTAAGGGATTCTTCCTTCAGCTAAAACATGCATGTGGAACACAGAGTATGAACCACCGTGTGAATGGGAGACGTGTTCAAATGTGTCTCAGTTTTCGTCCCCTTGTACTCGGGTGCAACATTCCAGACGCTTTACTAATACTCTCCACACTTGGAGAGTCAGTGCCTTTAACCTCCTGTTTGGCCCAGTTTGCAATTTCTGCAGAAGATGTACAGGAATAGGGAGAACCAATGAGAGACTAGCTGTAGGTGTCTGGACGGGCAAATTTAACTCTCATTTCCCACCAGGAAGAGGAATTAACCAAAGGCTCAGCATGCTGTGCCGGAACAACACTAGGGGCTGAAGCAATCCTGCGGTGTTGCGGTCAGCTCACAAGAAAGCGAGTTGAAGAAAGGAGCTCAGGGGCACTGTAATTCACAAACCTGCAGAGTTATAAATGACAGCTATCGTCCAAAAATATATTGAAGTAAGGCTGCCAAGAGGACTTGAAAGCGGGGCAGAATTGCAGGAAACCGATTTCAGGAGGTAGACTGGAATTGCATGTAAAGCATAGGAAAAGAGGCAGAAAGTCCACAATGATGCACATGGCCAAAAAGTGCGTATGCGTTTTTTCCTGAATATATTCAGGAAAAAACGCATACGCACTTTTTGGCCAACCAAGCAAGCTTGCAAAGGAAATCTGCACTACAATGAAGTCTCACTTCCCCCCGGTCAAAACGGCCATCTGAAAAAAGTGTAAAATCCAGAAAGGCAGGAGAGGCCATGGAGAACTGGGAGCCTTGTTATGCCGATGGGAGGGATGTAAATTGCCAACAGCCACTCTGGAGAAGTATATGGTGTTTCCTGAAACATCTACAAAACAAAGCAACAGAGCCTAGTGCACTTCCACTTATGGTCCTATAGCTTAGGGAAATTAAAATCAAAAAGACACAGCCACCCCAAAGTTTGGGACGGCTCTGTTTACAAGAACCTCGTTTACGGTAAAAGTTCAATATCGCAGAAAGCGAAAAATTGATAAAGAAGTTGTGGTACTTACGTACAATGCAATATCACTCAGCAATGAAATCTATGTCATCAGGCCCATAGCAGCATAATGAGTGGATTCAGGTACGATGATTCTAAGTGAAATAAGTCACACAGAAAAAGAAACATCATAAGATATCACTACTACACAGAATGTAAACTTGGCTACACAGGAACTGAATTACAAAACAGAACAGTGTCTCCAATGTAGAAAACCAACATATGCTTGCTTAAGGGGAATGGTGAGTTGGGGTTCTGCATGAAACCAGAGATTGAAATTGGCACAGATACCGTTCCATAAGCCAAATATGTAATAGACAATAGCTACTCCTTGCTCAACGAAGTGGACTGAAGACGCCATATTAAACGCCTAAGCATATACCTGACTAGTAAGAATCTTAAAACCTATGGATTTATATGTCTCCGAAAGAGAATCAAGCATGTGTACAGCAGCATAAGCGCAACAGTGATAGGATTGATGAGGTTCGGTGAGCAAATGCAGACCCTTTGAAGTCATATTGCATGGTACCCATTCCATGGGTCTCAACTCTCCAGGTTTAAGGGATTCTTCCTTCAGCTAAAACATGTATGTGGACCCCAGAGTATGATCCACCGTGTGATCGGGAAACGTGTTCAAATGTGTCTCAGTTTTCGTCCCCTGGTACTCGGGTGCAACATTCCACACGCTTTACTAACACTCTCCCCACTTGGAGAGTCAGTGCCTTTAACCTCCTGTTTGGAACAGTTTGCAGTTTCTGCGGAAGATGAACAGGAATAGGGAGAACCCATGAGAGACTAGCTGGAGGTGTCTGGACGGGAAATTTAACTCTCATTTCCCACCAGGAAGAGGAATTAACCAAAGGCTCAGCATGCTGTGCCGGAACCACACTAGGGGCTGAAGCAATCCTGCGGTGTTGTGGCCAGCTCACAAGAAAGCGAGTTGAAGAAAGGAGTTCAGGGGCACTGTAATTCACAAACCTGCAGAGTTATAAATGACAGCTATCGTCCAAAAATATATTGAAGTAAGGCTGCCAAGAGGACTTGAAAGCGGGGCAGAATTGCAGGAAACCGATTTCAGGAGGTAGACTGGAATTGCATGTAAAGCATAGGAAAAGAGGCAGAACATCCACAATGATGCACATGGCCAAAAAGTGCGTATGCGTTTTTTCCTGAATATATTCAGGAAAAAACGCATACGCACTTTTTGGCCAACCAAGCAAGCTTGCAAAGGAAATCTGCACTAAAATGAAGTCTCAATTCCCCCTGGTCAAAAGGGCCATCTGAAAAAAGGTTAAAATCCAGAAAGGCAGGACAGGCCATGGAGAACTGGGAGCCTTGTTATGCTCATGGGTGGGATGTAAATTGCCAACAGCCACTCTGGACAAGTGTATGGTGTTTCCTGAAACATCTAAAAAACAAAGCAACAGAGCCTAGGGCACATCCACTTATGGTCCTATAGCTTAGGGAAATTAAAATCAAAAAGACACAGCCACCCCAAAGTTTGGGACGGCTCTGTTTACAAGAACCTCGTTTACGGTAGAAGTTCAATATCGCAGAAAGCGAAAAATGGATAAAGAAGTTGTGGTACTTACGTACAATGGAATATCACTCAGCAATGAAATCTATGTCATCAGGCCCGTAGCAGCCTAATGAGTGGATTCAGGTACGATGATTCTAAGTGAAATAAGTCACAGAGAAAAAGAAACATCATAAGATATCACTACTACACAGAATGTAAACTTGGCTACACAGGAACTGAATTACAAAACAGAACAGTGTCTCCAATGTAGAAAACCAACATATGCTTGCTTAAGGGGAATGGTGAGTTGGGGTGCTGCATGAAACCAGAGATTGAAATTGGCACAGATACCGTTCCATAAGCCAAATATGTAATAGACAAGAGCTACTCCTTGTTCAACGAAGTGGACTGAAGACGCCATATTAAACGCCTAAGAATATACCTGACTAGTAAGAATCTTAAAACCTATGGATTTATATGTCTCCGAAAGAGAATCAAGCATGTGTACAGTGGCATAAATGCAGCAGTGATAGGATTGGTGAGGTTCGGTGAGCAAATGCAGACCCTTTGAAGTCATATTGCATGGTACTCATTCCATGAGTCTCAACTCTCCAGGTTTAAGGGATTCTTCCTTCAGCTAAAACATGCATGTGGAACCCAGAGTATGATCCACCGTGTGATAGGGAAACGTGTTCAAATGTGTCTCAGTTTTCGTCCCCTGGTACTCGGGTGCAACATTCCAGACACTTTACTAACACTCTCCCCACTTGGAGAGTCAGTGCCTTTAACCTCTTGTTTGGCCCAGTTTGCAATTTCTGCGGAAGATGAACAGGAATAGGGAGAACCAATGAGAGACTAGCTGGAGGTGTCTGGACGGGCAAATTTAACTCTCATTTCCCACCAGGAAGAGGAATTAACCAAAGGATCAGCGTGCCATGCCGGAACCACACTAGGGCCTGAAGCTGACCTGCGGTGTTGCGGCCAGCTCACAAGAAAGCGAGTTGAAGAAAGGAGCTCAGGGGCACTGTAATTCAGAAACCTGCAGAGTTATAAATGACAGCTATCGTCCAAAAATATATTGAACTAAGGCTGCCAAGAGGACTTGAAAGCGGGGCAGAATTGCAGGAAACCGATTTCAGGAGGTAGATTGGAATTGCATGCAAAGCATAGGAAAAGAGGCAGAACGTCCACAATGATGCACTTGGCCTAAAAGAGCGTATGCGTTTTTTCCTGAATATATTCAGGAAAAAATACATACGCCCTTTTTGGCCAACCAAGCAAGCTTGCAAAGGAAATCTGCACTACAATGAAGTCTCACTGCCCCCCGGTCAAAAGGGCCATCTGAAAAAAAGTGTAAAATCCAGAAAGGCAGGACAGGCCATGGAGAACTGGGAGCCTTGTTATGCTGATGGGCGGGATGTAAATTGCCAACAGCCACTCTGGAGAAGTGTATGGTGTTTCCTGAAACATCTAAAAAACAAAGCAACAGAGCCTAGGGCACTTCCACTTATGGTCCTATAGCATAGGGAAATTAAAATCAAAAAGACACAGCCACCCCAAAGTTTGGGACGGCTCTGTTTACAAGAACCTCGTTTACGGTACAAGTTCAATATCGCAGAAAGCGAAAAATGTATAAAGAAGTTGTGGTACTTACGTACAATGCAATATCACTCAGCAATGAAATCTATGTCATCAGGCCCGTAGCAGCATAATGAGTGCATTCAGGTACGATGATTCTAAGTGAAATAAGTCACACAGAAAAAGAAACATCATAAGATATCACTACTACATGGAATGTAAACTTGGCTACACAGGAACTGAATTACAAAACAGAACAGGGTCTCAAATGTAGAAAACCAACTTATGCTTGCTTAAGGGGAAAGGTCAGTTGGGGTGCTGCATAAAAACAGAGATTGAAATTAGCACAGATACTGTTCCATAAGCCAAATATGTAATAGACAAGAGCTACTCCTTGCTCAACGAAGTGGACACAACATCCCATATTAAAAGCCTAAGAATATACCTGACTACTAAAAATCTTAAAACCTATGGATTTATATGTCTCCGAACGAGAATCAAGCATGTGTACAGCGGCATAAATGCAGCAGTAATAGGATTGGTGAGGATCGGTGAGCAAATGCAGACCCTTTGAAGTCATATTGCATGGTACCCATTCCATGGGTCTCAACTCTCCAGGTTTAAGGGATTCTTCCTTCAGGTAAAACATGCATGTGGAACCCAGAGTATGATCCACAGTGTGATCGGGGAACGTGTTCAAATGTGTCTCAGTTTTCGTCCCCAGGTCCTCGTGTGCAACATTCCAGACGCTTTACTAACACTCTCACCACTTGGAGAGTCAGTGCGTTTAACCTCCTGTTTGGCCCAGTTTGCAATTTCTGCATAAGATGAACAGGAATAGGGCGAACCAATGAGAGACTATCTGGAGGTGTCTGGACGGGCAAATTTAACTCTCATTTCCCACCAGGAAGAGGAATTAACCAAAGGCTCAGCGTGACGTGCCGGAACCACACTAGGGCCTGAAGCAATCCTGCGGTGTTGCGGCCAGCTCACAAGAAAGGAGTTGAAGAAAGGAGCTCAGGGGCACTGTCATTCACAAACCTGCAGAGTTATAAATGACAGCTATCGTCCAAAAATATATTGAAGTAAGGCTGCAGAGAGGACTTGAAAGCGGGGCAGAATTGCAGGAAACCGATTTCAGGAGGTAGACTGGAATTGCATGTAAAGCATAGGAAAAGAGGCAGAACGTCCACAATGATGCACTTGGCCAAAAAGGGCGTATACGTTTTTTCCTGAATATATTCAGGAAAAAACGCATACGCCCTTTTTGGGCAAGCAAGCAAGGTTGCAAAGGAAATCTGCACTACAATGAAGTCTCACTGCTCCCCGGTCAAAAGGGCCATCTGAAAAAAGTGTAAAATCCAGAAAGGCAGGACAGGCCATGGAGAACTGGGAGCCTTGTTATGCTGATGGGCGGGATGTAAATTGCCAACAGCCACTCTGGAGAAGTGTATGGTGTTTCCTGAAACATCTAAAAAACAAAGCAACAGAGCCTAGGGCACTTCCACTTATGGTCCTATAGCTTAGGGAAATTAAAATCAAAAAGACACAGCCACCCCAAATTTTGGGATGGCTCTGTTTACAGGAATCTCGTTTACGGTACAAGTTCAATATCACAGAAAGTGAAAAATGGATAAAGAGGTTGTGGTACTTACGTACAATGCAATATCACTCAGCAATGAAATCTATGTCATCAGGCCCATAGCAGCATAATGAGTGGAATCAGGTACGATGATTCTAAGTGAAATAAGTCACACAGAAAAAGAAACATCATAAGATATCACTACTACACGGAATGTAAACTTGGCTACACAGGAACTGAATTACAAAACAGAACAAGTTCTCAAATGTAGAAAACCAACTTATGCTTGCTTAAGGGGAAAGGTGAGTTGGGGTGCTGCATAAAACCAGAGATTGAAATTAGCACAGATACCGTTCCATAAGCCAAATATGTAATAGACAAGAGCTACTCCTTGCTCAACGAAGTGGACACAACACCCCATATTAAACGCCTAAAAATATACCTGACTAGTAAGAATCTTAAAACCTATGGATTTATATGTCTCCGAAAGAGAATCAAGCATGTGTACAGCAGCATAAGCGCAACAGTGATAGGATTGATGAGGTTCGGTGAGCAAATGCAGACCCTTTGAAGTCATATTGCATGGTACCCATTCCATGGGTCTCAACTCTCCAGGTTTAAGGGATTCTTCCTTCAGCTAAAACATGTATGTGGACCCCAGAGTATGATCCACCGTGTGATCGGGAAACGTGTTCAAATGTGTCTCAGTTTTCGTCCCCTGGTACTCGGGTGCAACATTCCACACGCTTTACTAACACTCTCCCCACTTGGAGAGTCAGTGCCTTTAACCTCCTGTTTGGAACAGTTTGCAGTTTCTGCGGAAGATGAACAGGAATAGGGAGAACCCATGAGAGACTAGCTGGAGGTGTCTGGACGGGAAATTTAACTCTCATTTCCCACCAGGAAGAGGAATTAACCAAAGGCTCAGCATGCTGTGCTGGAACCACACTAGGGGCTGAAGCAATCCTGCGGTGTTGTGGCCAGCTCACAAGAAAGCGAGTTGAAGAAAGGAGTTCAGGGGCACTGTAATTCACAAACCTGCAGAGTTATAAATGACAGCTATCGTCCAAAAATATATTGAAGTAAGGCTGCCAAGAGGACTTGAAAGCGGGGCAGAATTGCAGGAAACCGATTTCAGGAGGTAGACTGGAATTGCATGTAAAGCATAGGAAAAGAGGCAGAACATCCACAATGATGCACATGGCCAAAAAGTGTGTATGCGTTTTTTCCTGAATATATTCAGGAAAAAACGCATACGCACTTTTTGGCCAACCAAGCAAGCTTGCAAAGGAAATCTGCACTACAATGAAGTCTCAATTCCCCCTGGTCAAAAGGGCAATCTGAAAAAAGGTTAAAATCCAGAAAGGCAGGACAGGCCATGGAGAACTGGGAGCCTTGTTATGCTCATGGGTGGGATGTAAATTGCCAACAGACACTCTGGACAAGTGTATGGTGTTTCCTGAAACATCTAAAAAACAAAGCAACAGAGCCTAGGGCACATCCACTTATGGTCCTATAGCTTAGGGAAATTAAAATCAAAAAGACACAGCCACCCCAAAGTTTGGGACGGCTCTGTTTACAAGAACCTCGTTTACGGTAGAAGTTCAATATCGCAGAAAGCGAAAAATGGATAAAGAAGTTGTGGTACTTACGTACAATGGAATATCACTCAGCAATGAAATCTATGTCATCAGGCCCGTAGCAGCCTAATGAGTGGATTCAGGTACGATGATTCTAAGTGAAATAAGTCACAGAGAAAAAGAAACATCATAAGATATCACTACTACACAGAATGTAAACTTGGCTACACAGGAACTGAATTACAAAACAGAACAGTGTCTCCAATGTAGAAAACCAACATATGCTTGCTTAAGGGGAATGGTGAGTTGGGGTGCTGCATGAAACCAGAGATTGAAATTGGCACAGATACCGTTCCATAAGCCAAATATGTAATAGACAAGAGCTACTCCTTGTTCAACGAAGTGGACTGAAGACGCCATATTAAACGCCTAAGAATATACCTGACTAGTAAGAATCTTAAAACCTATGGATTTATATGTCTCCGAAAGAGAATCAAGCATGTGTACAGTGGCATAAATGCAGCAGTGATAGGATTGGTGAGGTTCGGTGAGCAAATGCAGACCCTTTGAAGTCATATTGCATGGTACTCATTCCATGAGTCTCAACTCTCCAGGTTTAAGGGATTCTTCCTTCAGCTAAAACATGCATGTGGAACCCAGAGTATGATCCACCGTGTGATAGGGAAACGTGTTCAAATGTGTCTCAGTTTTCGTCCCCTGGTACTCGGGTGCAACATTCCAGACACTTTACTAACACTCTCCCCACTTGGAGAGTCAGTGCCTTTAACCTCCTGTTTGGCCCAGTTTGCAATTTCTGCGGAAGATGAACAGGAATAGGGAGAACCAATGAGAGACTAGCTAGAGGTGTCTGGACGGGCAAATTTAACTCTCATTTCCCACCAGGAAGAGGAATTAACCAAAGGATCAGCGTGCCATGCCGGAACCACACTAGGGCCTGAAGCTGACCTGCGGTGTTGCGGCCAGCTCACAAGAAAGCGAGTTGAAGAAAGGAGCTCAGGGGCACTGTAATTCAGAAACCTGCAGAGTTATAAATGACAGCTATCGTCCAAAAATATATTGAACTAAGGCTGCCAAGAGGACTTGAAAGCGGGGCATAATTGCAGAAAACCGATTTCAGGAGGTAGATTGGAATTGCATGTAAAGCATAGGAAAAGAGGCAGAACGTCCACAATGATGCACTTGGCCTAAAAGAGCGTATGCGTTTTTTCCTGAATATATTCAGGAAAAAATACATACGCCCTTTTTGGCCAACCAAGCAAGCTTGCAAAGGAAATCTGCACTACAATGAAGTCTCACTGCCCCCCGGTCAAAAGGGCCATCTGAAAAAAAGTGTAAAATCCAGAAAGGCAGGACAGGCCATGGAGAACTGGGAGCCTTGTTATGCTGATGGGCGGGATGTAAATTGCCAACAGCCACTCTGGAGAAGTGTATGGTGTTTCCTGAAACATCTAAAAAACAAAGCAACAGAGCCTAGGGCACTTCCACTTATGGTCCTATAGCATAGGGAAATTAAAATCAAAAAGACACAGCCACCCCAAAGTTTGGGACGGCTCTGTTTACAAGAACCTCGTTTACGGTACAAGTTCAATATCGCAGAAAGCGAAAAATGTATAAAGAAGTTGTGGTACTTACGTACAATGCAATATCACTCAGCAATGAAATCTATGTCATCAGGCCCATAGCAGCATAATGAGTGGATTCAGGTACGATGATTCTAAGTGAAATAAGTCACACAGAAAAAGAAACATCATAAGATATCACTACTACATGGAATGTAAACTTGGCTACACAGGAACTGAATTACAAAACAGAACAGGGTCTCAAATGTAGAAAACCAACTTATGCTTGCTTAAGGGGAAAGGTCAGTTGGGGTGCTGCATAAAAACAGAGATTGAAATTAGCACAGATACTGTTCCATAAGCCAAATATGTAATAGACAAGAGCTACTCCTTGCTCAACGAAGTGGACACAACATCCCATATTAAAAGCCTAAGAATATACCTGACTACTAAAAATCTTAAAACCTATGGATTTATATGTCTCCGAACGAGAATCAAGCATGTGTACAGCGGCATAAATGCAGCAGTAATAGGATTGGTGAGGATCGGTGAGCAAATGCAGACCCTTTGAAGTCATATTGCATGGTACCCATTCCATGGGTCTCAACTCTCCAGGTTTAAGGGATTCTTCCTTCAGGTAAAACATGCATGTGGAACCCAGAGTATGATCCACAGTGTGATCGGGGAACGTGTTCAAATGTGTCTCAGTTTTCGTCCCCAGGTCCTCGTGTGCAACATTCCAGACGCTTTACTAACACTCTCACCCCTTGGAGAGTCAGTGCGTTTAACCTCCTGTTTGGCCCAGTTTGCAATTTCTGCATAAGATGAACAGGAATAGGGCGAACCAATGAGAGACTATCTGGAGGTGTCTGGACGGGCAAATTTAACTCTCATTTCCCACCAGGAAGAGGAATTAACCAAAGGCTCAGCGTGACGTGCCGGAACCACACTAGGGCCTGAAGCAATCCTGCGGTGTTGCGGCCAGCTCACAAGAAAGGAGTTGAAGAAAGGAGCTCAGGGGCACTGTCATTCACAAACCTGCAGAGTTATAAATGACAGCTATCGTCCAAAAATATATTGAAGTAAGGCTGCCAAGAGGACTTGAAAGCGGGGCAGAATTGCAGGAAACCGATTTCAGGAGGTAGACTGGAATTGCATGTAAAGCATAGGAAAAGAGGCAGAACGTCCACAATGATGCACTTGGCCAAAAAGGGCGTATACGTTTTTTCCTGAATATATTCAGGAAAAAACGCATACTCCCTTTTTGGGCAAGCAAGCAAGGTTGCAAAGGAAATCTGCACTACAATGAAGTCTCACTGCTCCCCGGTCAAAAGGGCCATCTGAAAAAAGTGTAAAATCCAGAGGCAGGACAGGCCATGGAGAACTGGGAGCCTTGTTATGCTGATGGGCGGGATGTAAATTGCCAACAGCCACTCTGGAGAAGTGTATGGTGTTTCCTGAAACATCTAAAAAACAAAGCAACAGAGCCTAGGGCACTTCCACTTATGGTCCTATAGCTTAGGGAAATTAAAATCAAAAAGACACAGCCACCCCAAATTTTGGGATGGCTCTGTTTACAGGAATCTCGTTTACGGTACAAGTTCAATATCACAGAAAGTGAAAAATGGATAAAGAGGTTGTGGTACTTACGTACAATGCAATATCACTCAGCAATGAAATCTATGTCATCAGGCCCATAGCAGCATAATGAGTGGAATCAGGTACGATGATTCTAAGTGAAATAAGTCACACAGAAAAAGAAACATCATAAGATATCACTACTACACGGAATGTAAACTTGGCTACACAGGAACTGAATTACAAAACAGAACAAGTTCTCAAATGTAGAAAACCAACTTATGCTTGCTTAAGGGGAAAGGTGAGTTGGGGTGCTGCGTAAAACCAGAGATTGAAATTAGCACAGATACCGTTCCATAAGCCAAATATGTAATAGACAAGAGCTACTCCTTGCTCAACGAAGTGGACACAACACCCCATATTAAACGCCTAAGAATATACCTGACTAGTAAGAATCTTAAAACCTATGGATTTATATGTCTCCGAAAGAGAATCAAGCATGTGTACAGCGGCATAAGCGCAGCAGTGATAGGATTGGTGAGGTTCGGTGAGCAAATGCAGACCCTTTGAAGTCATATTGCATGGTACCCATTCCATGGGTCTCAACTCTCCAGGTTTAAGGGATTCTTCCTTCAGCTAAAACATGTATGTGGACCCCAGAGTATGATCCACCGTGTGATCGGGAAACATGTTCAAATGTGTCTCAGTTTTCGTCCCCTGGTACTCGGGTGCAACATTCCACACGCTTTACTAACACTCTCCCCACTTGGAGAGTCAGTGCCTTTAACCTCCTGTTTGGAACAGTTTGCAGTTTCTGCGGAAGATGAACAGGAATAGGGAGAACCCATGAGAGACTAGCTGGAGGTGTCTGGACGGGAAATTTAACTCTCATTTCCCACCAGGAAGAGGAATTAACCAAAGGCTCAGCATGCCGTGCTGGAACAACACGAGGGCCTGAAGCAATCCTGCGGTGTTGCGGCCAGCTCACAAGAAAGCGAGTTGAAGAAAGGAGCTCAGGGTCACTGTCATTCACAAACATGCAGAGTTATAAATGACAGCTATTCTCCAAAAATATATTGAAGTAAGGCTGCCAAGAGGACTTGAAAGCGGGGCAGAATTGCAGGAAACCGATTTCAGGAGGTAGACTGGAATTGCATGTAAAGCATAGGAAAAGAGGCAGAACGTCCACAATGATGCACTTGGCCAAAAAGGGCGTATGCGTTTTTTCCTGAATATATTCAGGAAAAAACGCATACGCCGTTTTTGGCCAAACAAGCAAGCTTGCAAAGGAAATCTGCACTACAATGAAGTCTCACTTCCCCCCGGTCAAAAGGGCCATCTGAAAAAAGTGTAAAATCCAGAAAGGCAGGACAGGCCATGGAGAACTGGGAGCCTTGTTATGCTCATGGGCGGGATGTAAATTGCCAGCAGCCACTCTGGACAAGTGTATGGTGTTTCCTGAAACATCTTAAAAACAAAGCAACAGAGCCTAGGGCACTTCCACTTATGGTCCTATAGCTTAGGGAAATTAAAATCAAAAAGACACAGCCACCCCAAAGTTTGGGACGGCTCTGTTTACAAGAACCTCGTTTACGGTACAAGTTCAATATCACAGAAAGGGATAAATGGATAAAGAATTTGTGGTACTTACGTACAATGCAATATCACTCAGCAATGAAACCTATGTCATCAGGCCCGTAGCAGCATAATGAGTGGATTCAGGTACGATGATTCTAAGTGAAATAAGTCACACAGAAAAAGAAACATCATAAGATATCACTACTACACGGAATGTAAACTTGGCTATACAGGAACTGAATTACAAAACAGAACAGGGTCTCAAAAGTAGAAAACTAACTTATGCTTGCTTAAGGGGAAAGGTGAGTTGGGGTGCTGCATAAAACCAGAGATTGAAAATAGCACATATACGGTTCCATAAGCAAAATATGTAATAGACAAGAGCTACTCCTTGCTCAACGAAATTGACACAACACCTCATATTAAACGCCTAAGAATATTCTTGACTACTAAAAATCTTAAAACCTATGGATTTATATGTCTCCGAAAGAGAATCAAGCAAGTGTACTGTGGCATAAATGCAGCAGTGATAGGATTGGTGAGTTTCGGTGAGCAAATGCAGACCCTTTGAAATCATATTGCATGGTATTCATTCCATGAGTCTCAACTCTCCAGGTATAAGGGATTCTTCCTTCAGCTAAAACATGCATGTGGTACCCAGAGTATGATCCACCGTGTGATAGGGAAACGTGTTCAAATGTGTCTCAGTTTTCGTCCCCTGGTACTCGGGTGCAACATTCCAGACCCTTTACTAACACTCTCCCCACTTGGAGAGTCAGTGCCTTTAACCTCCTGTTTGGCCCAGTTTGCAATTCCTGCGGAAAATGAACAGGAATAGGGAGAACCAATGAAAAACTAGCTGGAGGTGTCTGGATGGGCAAATTTAACTGTCATTTCCCACCAGGAAGAGGAATTAACCAAAGGCTCAGCGTGACGTGCCGGAACCACACTAGGGCCTGAAGCAATCCTGCGGTGTTGCGGCCAGCTCACAAGAAAGGAGTTGAAGAAAGGAGCTCAGGGGCACTGTCATTCACAAACCTGCAGAGTTATAAATGACAGCTATCGTCCAAAAATATATTGAAGTAAGGCTGCAGAGAGGACTTGAAAGCGGGGCAGAATTGCAGGAAACCGATTTCAGGAGGTAGAGTGGAATTGCATATAAAGCATATGAAATGAGGCAGAACGTCCACAATGATGCACTTGGCCAAAAAGGGCGTATGCGTTTTTTCCTGAATATATTCAGGAATATATTCAGGAAAAAACGCATACGCCCTTTTTGGCCAACCAAGCAAGCTTGCAAAGGAAATCTGCACTACAATGAAGTTTCACTGCCCCCCTGTCAAAAGGGCCATCTGAAAAAAGTGTAAAATCCAGAAAGGCAGGACAGGCCATGGAGAACTGGGAGCCTTGTTATGCTGATGGGCGGGATGTAAATTGCCAAAAGCCACTCTGGAGAAGTGTATGGTGTTTCCTGAAACATCTAAAAATCAAAGCAACAGAGCCTAGGGCACTTCCACTTATGGTCCTATAGCTTAGGGAAATTAAAATCAAAAAGACACAGCCACCCAAATTTGGGACCGCTCTGTTTACAAGAACCTCGTTTATGGTACAAGTTCAATATCACAGAAAGCGAAAAATGGATAAAGACGTTGTGGTACTTACGTACAATGCAATATCACTCAGCAATGAAATCTATGTCATCAGGCCTGTAGCAGCATAATGAGTGGATTAAGGTATGATGATTCTAAGTGAAATAAGTCACACAGAAAAATAAACATCATAAGATATCACTACTACACGGAATGTAAACTTGGCTACACAGGAACTGAATTACAAAACAGAACAGGGTCTCAAATGTAGAAAACTAACTTATGCTTGCTTAAGGGGAACGGAGAGTTGGGGTGCTGCATGAAACCAGAGATTGAAATTGGCACAGATTCCGTTCCATAAGCCAAATATGTAATAGACAAGAACTACTCCTTGCTCAACGAAGTGGACACAACACCACATATTAAACGCCTAAGGATATACCTGACTAGTAAGAATCTTAAAACCTATGGATTTATAGGTCTCCGAAAGAGAATCAAGCGTGTGTACAGCGGCATAAGCGCAGCAGTTATAGGATTGGTGAGGTTCAGTGAGAAAATGCAGACCCTTTGAAATCATATTTCATGGTACCCATTCCATGGGTCTCAACTCTCCAGGTTTAAGGGGTTCTTCCTTCAGCTAAAACATGTATGTGGAACCCAGCGTATGATCCACCGTGTGATCGGGAAACGTGTTCAAATGTGTCTCAGTTGTCATCCCCTGGTACTCGGGTGCAACATTCTAGACGTTTATTAACACTCTCCCCACTTGGAGAGTCAGTGCCTTAAACCTCCTATTTGGCCCAGTTTGCAATTTCTGCGGGAATTGAACAGGAATAGAGAGAACCCATGAGAGACTAGCTGGAGGTGTCTGGACGGGTAAATTTAACTCTCATTTCCCACCAGGAAGACGAATTAACCAAAGGCTCAGCATGCCGTGCCGGAACCACACTAGGGCCTGAAGCAATCATGCGGTGTTGCGGCCACCTCACAAGAAATCGAGTTGAAGAAAGGAGCTCAGGGGCACTGTAATTCACAAACCTGCAGAGTTATAAATGACAGCTATCGCCCAAAGATATATTGAAGTAAGGCTGCTAACAGGACTTGAAAGCGGGGCAGAATTGCAGGAAACCGATTTCAGGAATTAGACTCAAATTGCATTTAAAGCAAAGGAAAAGAGGCAGAACGTCCACAATGATGAACTTAGACAAAAAGTGCGTATGCGTTTTTTCCTGAATATATTCAGGAAAAAACACATACGCCCTTTTTGGCCAACCAAGCAAGCTTGCAAAGGAAATCTGCACTACAATGAAGTCTCACTGCCCCCCGGTCAAAAGGGCCATCTGAAAAAAGTGTAAAATCCAGAAAGGCAGGACAGGCCATGGAGAACTGGGAGCCTTGTTATGCTGATGGGCGGGATGTAAATTGCCAACAGCCTCCCTGGAGAAGTGTATGGTGTTTCCTGAAACATCTAAAAAACAAAGCAACAGAGTCTAGGGCACTTCCACTTACGGTCCTATAGCTTAGGGAAATTAAAATCAAAAAGACACAGCCACCCCAAAGTTTGGGACGGCTCTGTTTACAAGAACCTTGTTTACAGTACAAGTTCAATATCACAGAAAGCAAAAAATGGATAAAGAAGTTGTGGTACTTACGTACAATGCAATATCACTCAGCAATGAAATCTATGTCATCAGGCCCGTAGAAGCATAATGAGTGGATTCAGGTACGATGATTCTAAGTGAAATAAGTCACACAGAAAAAGAAATATCATAAGATATCTCTAATACACGGAATGTAAACTTGGCTACACAGGAACTGAATTACAAAACAGAACAGGGACTCAAATGTAGAAAACCAACTTATGCTTGCTTAAGGGGAAAGGTGAGTTGGGGTGCTGCATAAAACAAGAGATTGAAATTAGCACAGATACCGTTCCATAAGCCAAATATGTAATAGACCAGAGCTACTCCTTGCTCAACGAAGTGGACTCAACACGCCATATTAAACGCCTAAGGATATACCTGACTAGTAATAATCTTAAAACCTAGGGATTTATAGGTCTCCGAAAGAGAATCAAGCGTGTGTACAGCGGCATAAGTGCAGCAGTTATAGGAATGGTGAGGTTCAGTGAGCAAATGCAGACCCTTTGATGTCATATTGCATGGTACCATTCCATGGGTCTCAACTCTCCAGGTTTAAGGGATTCTTCCTTCAGCTAAAACATGCATGTGGAACCCAGTGTATGATCCACCGTGTGATCGGGAAACGTGTTCGAATGTGTCTCAGTTGTCCTCCCCTGGTACTCGGGTGCAATATTCCAGACGTTTATTAACACTCTCCCCACTTGGAGAGTCAGTGCCTTAAACCTCCTGTTTGGCCCAGTTTGCAATTTCTGCGGGAAATGAACAGGAATAGGGAGAACCCATGAGAGACTAGCTGGAGGTGTCTGGACGGGTAAATTTAACTCTCATTTCCCACCAGGAAGACGAATTAACCAAAGGCCCAGCATGCCGTGCCGGAACCACACTAGGGCCTGAAGCAATCATGCGGTGTTGCGGCCACCTCACAAGAAAGCGAGTTGAAGAAAGGAGCTCAGGGGCACTGTAATTCACAAACCTGCAGAGTTATAAATGACAGCTATCGTCCAAAAGTATATTGAAGTAAGGCTGCCAAGAGGACTTGAAAGCGGGGCAGAATTGCAGGAAACCGATTTCAGGAAGTAGACTCAAATTGCATTTAAAACATAGGAAAAGAGGCAGAACGTCCACAATGATGCACTTGGCCAAAAAGGGCGTATGCGTTTTTTCCTGAATATATTCAGGAAAAAACACATACGCACTTTTTGCCCAACTAAGCAAGGTTGCAAAGGAAATCTGCACTACAATGAAGTCTCACTTTCCCCCGGTCAAAAGGGCCATCTGAAAAAAGTGTAAAATCCAGAAAGGCATGACAGGCCATGGAAAACTGGAGCCTTGTTATGCTGATGGGCGGGATGTAAATTGCCAACAGCCACTCTGGAGAAGTGTATGGTGTTTCCTGAAACATCTAAAAAACAAGGTAACAGAGCCTAGGGCACTTCCACTTATTGTCCTATAGCTTAGGGAAATTGAAATCAAAAAGACACAGCCACCCCAAAGTTTCGGACAGCTCTGTTTACAAGAAGCTCGTTTACGGTACAAGTTCAATATCGCACAAAGCGAAATATGGATAAAGAAGTTGTGGTATTTGCGTACAATGCAATATCACTCAGCAATGAAATCTATGTCATCAGGCCCGTAGCAGCATAATGAGTGGATTCAGGTACGATGATTCTAAGTGAAATAAGTCACACAGAAAAAGAAACATCAAAAGATATCACTACTACACGGAATGTAAACTTGGCTACACAGGAACTGAATTACAAAACAGAACAGGGTCTCAAATGTAGAAAACCAACTTATGCTTGCTTAAGGGGAAAGGTGAGTTGGTGTGCTATATAAAACCAGAGATTGAAATTAGCACAGATACCGTTCCATAAGCCAAATATGTAATAGACAAGAGCTACTCCTTGTTCAACGAAGTGGACTCAACACGCCATATTAAACGCCTAAGAATATACCTGACTAGTAAGAATCTTAAAACCTATGGATTTATATGTCTCCGAAAGAGAATCAAGCATGTGTACTGCGGCATAAGCGCAACAGTGATAGGATTGGTGAGGTTCGGTGAGCAAATGCAGACCCTTTGAAGTCATATTGCATGGTACCCATTCCATGGGTCTCAACTCTGCAGGTTTAAGGGATTCTTCCTGCAGCTAAAACATGCATGTGGAACCCAGAGTATGATCCACCGTGTGATCGGGAAACGTGTTCAAATGTGTCTCAGTTTTCATCCCCTGGTACTCGGGTGCAACATTCCAGACGCTTTACTAACACTCTCCCCACTTGGAGAGTCAGTTCCTTTAACCTCCTGTTTGGAACATTTTGCAGTTTCTGCGGAAGATGAACAGGAATATGGAGAACCAATGAGAGACTAGCTGGAGGTGTCTGGACGGGCAAATTTAACTCTCATTTCCCACCAGGAAGAGGAATTAACCAAAGGCACAGCATGCCGTGCCGGAACCACACTAGGGCCTGAAGCTGACCTGCGTTGTTGCGGCCAGCTCACAAGAAAGCGAGTTGAAGAAAGGAGCTCAGGGGCACTGTAATTCACAAACCTGCAGAGTTATAAATGACAGCTATCGTCCAAAAATATATTGAAGTAAGGCTGCCAAGAGGACTTGAAAGTGGGGCAGAATTGCAGGAAACCGATTTCAGGAGGTAGACTGGAATTGCATGTAAAGCATAGGAAAAGAGGCAGAAAGTCCACAATGATGCACATGGCCAAAAAGTGCGTATGCGTTTTTTCCTGAATATATTCAGGAAAAAACGCATACGCCCTTTTTGGCCAACCAAGCAAGCTTGCAAAGGAAATCTGCACTACAATGAAGTCTCACTTCCCCACGGTCAAAACGGCCATCTGAAAAAAGTGTAAAATCCAGAAAGGCAGGAGAGGCCATGGAGAACTGGGAGCCTTGTTATGCCGATGGGCGGGATGTAAATTGCCAACAGCCACTCTGGACAAGTGTATGGTGTTTCCTGAAACATCTAAAAAACAAAGCAACAGAGCCTAGGGCACATCCACTTATGGTCCTATAGCTTAGGGAAATTAAAATCAAAAAGACACAGCCACCACAAAGTTTGGGACGGCTCTGTTTACAAGAACCTCGTTTACGGTACAAGTTCAATATCGCAGAAAGCGAAAAATTGATAAAGAAGTTGTGGTACTTACGTACAATGCAATATCACTCAGCAATGAAATCTATGTCATCAGGCCCGTAGCAGCCTAATGAGTGGATTTAGGTACGATGATTCTAAGTGAAATAAGTCACAGAGAAAAAGAAACATCATAAGTTATCACTACTACACAGAATGTAATCTTGGCTACACAGGAACTGAATTACAAAACAGAACAGGGTCTCCAATGTAGAAAACCAACATATGCTTGCTTAAGGGGAATGGTGAGTTGGGGTTCTGCATGAAACCAGAGATTGAAATTGGCACAGATACTGTTCCATAAGCCAAATATGTAATAGACAATAGCTACTCCTTGCTCAACGGAGTGGACTGAAGACGCCATATTAAACGCCTAAGCATATACCTGACTAGTAAGAATCTTAAAACCTATGGATTTATATGTCTCCAAAAGAGAAACAAGCATGTGTACAGCAGCATAAGCACAACAGTGATAGGATTGGTGAGGTTTGGTGAGCAAATGCAGACCCTTTGAAGTCATATTGCATGGTACCCATTCCATGGGTCTCAACTCTCCAGGTTTAAGGGATTCTTCCTTCAGCTAAAACATGCATGTTGAACCCAGAGTATGATCCACCGTGTGATAGGGAAATGTGTTCAAATGTGTCTCAGTTTTCATCCCCTGGTACTCGGGTACAACATTCCAGAGGCTTTACTAACACTCTCCCCACTTGGAGAGTCAGTGTCTTTAACCTCCTCTTTGGAACAGTTTGCAGTTTCTGCGGAAGATGAACAGGAATAGGGAGAACCAATGAGAGACTAGCTGGAGGTGTCTGGACGGGCAAATTTAACTCTCATTTCCCACCAGGAAGAGGAATTAACCAAAGGCTCAGCATGCTGTGCCGGACCAACACTAGGGGCTGAAGCAATCCTGCGCTGTTGCGGCCAGCTCACAAGAAAGCGAGTTGAAGAAAGGAGCTCAGGGGCACTGTCATTTACAAAACTGCAGAGTTATAAAGGACAGCTATCGTCCAAAAATATATTGAAGTAAGGCTGCCAAGAGGACTTGAAAGCGGGGCAGAATTGCAGGAAACCGATTTCAGGAGGTAGACTGGAATTGCATGTAAAGCATAGGAAAAGAGGCAGAACCTCCACAATGATGCACTTGGCCAAAAAGGGCGTATGCGTTTTTTCCTGAATATATTCAGGAAAAAACGCATACGCCCTTTTTGGCCAACCAAGCAAGCTTGCAAAGGAAATCTGCACTACAATGAAGTCTCACTTTCCCCCGGTCAAAAGGGCCATCTGAAAAAAGTGTAAAATCCAGAAAGGCAGGACAGGCCATGGAGAACTGGGAGCCTTGTTATGCTGATGGGCGGGATGTAAATTGCCAACAGCCACTCTGGAGAAGTGTATGGTGTTTCCTGAAACATCTAAAAAACAAAGCAACAGAGCCTAGGGCACTTCCACTTATGGTCCTTTAGCTTAGGGAAATTAAAATCAAAAAGACACAGTCACCCCAATGTTTGGGACGGCTCTGTTTACAAGAACCTCGTTTACGGTACAAGTTCAATATCACAGAAAGCGAAAAATGGATAAAGAAGTTGTGGTACTTACGTACAATGCAATATCACTCAGCAATGAAATCTATATCATCAGGGCCGAAGCAGCATAATGAGTGGATTCAGGTACGATGATTCTAAGTGAAATAAGTCACACAGAAAAAGAAACATCATAAGATATCTCTAATACACGGAATGTAAACTTGGCTGCACAGGAACTGAATTACAAAACAGAACAGGGTCTCAAATGTAGAAAACCAACTTATGCTTGCTTAAGGGGAAAGGTGAGTTGGGGTGCTGCATAAAAGAAGAGATTGAAATTAGCACAGATACCGTTCCATAAGCCAAATATATAATAGACCAGAGCTACTCCTTGCTCAAGGAAGTGGACTCAACACGCCATATTAAACGCCTAAGGATATACCTGACTAGTAAGAATCTTAAAACCTATGGATTTACAGGTCTCCGAAAGAGATCAAGCGTGTGTACAATGGCATAAGCGTAGCAGTTATAGGAAAGGTGAGGTTCAGTGAGCAAATGCAGACCCTTTGATGTCATATTGCATGGTACCCATTCCATGGGTCTCAACTCTCCAGGTTTAAGGGATTCTTCCTACAGCTAAAACATGCATGTGGAACCCAGCGTATGATCCACCGTGTGATCGGGCAACGTGTTCAAATGTGTCTCAGTTGTCGTTCCCTGGTACTCGGGTGCAACATTCCAGACGTTTATTAACACTCTCCCCACTTGGAGAGTCAGTGCCTTAAACCTCCTGTTTGGCCCAGTTTGCAATTTCTGCGGGAAATGAACAGGAATAGGGAGAACCCATGAGAGACTAGCTGGAGGTGTCTGGACGGGTAAATTTAACTCTCATTTCCCACCAGGAAGAGGAATTAACCAAAGGCTCAGCATGCTGTGCCGGAACCACACTAGGGCCTGAAGCAATCATGCGGTGTTGCGGCCACCTCACAAGAAAGCGAGTTGAAGAAAGGAGCTCAGGGGCACTGTAATTCACAAACCTGCAGAGTTATAAATGACAGCTATCGTCCTAACATATATTGAAGTAAGGCTGCCAACAGGACTTGAAATCGGGGCAGAATTGCAGGAAACCGATTTCAGGAAGTAGACTCAAATTGCATTTAAAACATAGGAAAAGAGGCAGAACGTCCACAATGATGCACTTGGCCAAAAAGGGCGTATGCGTTTTTTCCTGAATATATTCAGGAAAAAACACATACGCACTTTTTGGCCAACTAAGCAAGGTTGCAAAGGAAATCTGCACTACAATGAAGTCTCACTTCCCCCCGGTCAAAAGGGCCATCTGAAAAAAGTGTAAAATCCAGAAAGGCATGACAGGCCATGGAGAACTGGAGCCTTGTTATGCTGATGGTCGGGATGTAAATTGCCAACAGCCACTCTGGAGAAGTGTATGGTGTTTCCTGAAACATCTAAAAAACAAGGTAACAGAGCCTAGGGCACCTCCACTTATTGTCCTATAGCTTAGGGTAATTGAAATCAAAAAGACACACCCACCCCAAAGTTTGGGACGGCTCTGTTTACAAGAAGCTCATTTACGGTACAAGTTCAATATCGCAGAAAGTGAAATATGGATAAAGAAGTTGTGGTATTTGCGTACAATGCAATATCACTCAGCAATGAAATCTATGTCATCAGGCCCGTAGCAGCATAATGAGTGGATTCAGGTACGATGATTCTAAGTGAAATAAGTCACACAGAAAAAGAAACATCAAAAGATATCACTACTACACGGAATGTAAACTTGGCTACACAGGAACTGAATTACAAAACAGAACAGGGTCTCAAATGTAGAAAACCAACTTATGCTTGCTTAAGGGGAAAGGTGAGTTGGGGTGCTGTATAAAACCAGAGATTGAAATTAGCACAGATACCGTTCCATAAGCCAAATATGTGATAGACAAGAGCTACTCCTTGTTCAACGAAGTGGACACAACACCCCATATTAAACGCCTAAGAATATACCTGACTAGTAAGAATCTTAAAACCTATGGATTTATATGTCTCCGAAAGTGAATCAAGCATGTGTACAGCGGCATAAGCACAGCAGTGATAGGATTGGTGAAGTTCGGTGAGCAAATGCAGACCCTTTGAAGTCATATTGCATGGTACCCATTCCATGGGTCTCAACTCTCCAGGTTTAAAGGATTCTTCCTTCAGCTAAAACATGCATGTGGAACCCAGAGTATGATCCACCGTGTGATCGGGAAACGTGTTCAAATGTGTCTCAGTTTTCGTCCCCTTGTACTCGGGTGCAACATTCCAGACGCTTTACTAATACTCTCCACACTTGGAGAGTCAGTGCCTTTAACCTCCTGTTTGGCCCAGTGTGCAATTTCTGCAGAAGATGTACAGGAATAGGGAGAACCAATGAGAGACTAGCTGTAGGTGTCTGGACGGGCAAATTTAACTCTCATTTCCCACCAGGAAGAGGAATTAACCAAAGGCTCAGTGTGCTGTGCTGGAACAACACTAGGGGCTGAAGCAATCCTGCGGTGTTGCGGTCAGCTCACAAGAAAGCGAGTTGAAGAAAGGAGCTCAGGGGCACTGTAATTCACAAACCTGCAGAGTTATAAATGACAGCTATCGTCCAAAAATATATTGAAGTAAGGCTGCCAAGAGGACTTGAAAGCGGGGCAGAATTGCAGGAAACCGATTTCAGGAGGTAGACTGGAATTGCATGTAAAGCATAGGAAAAGAGGCAGAAAGTCCACAATGATGCACATGGCCAAAAAGTGCGTATGCGTTTTTTCCTGAATATATTCAGGAAAAAACGCATACGCACTTTTTGGCCAACCAAGCAAGCTTGCAAAGGAAATCTGCACTACAATGAAGTCTCACTTCCCCCCGGTCAAAAGGGCCATCTGAAAAAAGTGTAAAATCCAGAACGGCAGGAGAGGCCATGGAGAACTGGGAGCCTTGTTATGCCGATGGGAGGGATGTAAATAGCCAACAGCCACTCTGGAGAAGTGTATGGTGTTTCCTGAAACATCTACAAAACAAAGCAACAGAGCCTAGGGCACTTCCACGTATGGTCCTATAGCTTAGGGAAATTAAAATCAAAAAGACACAGCCACCCCAAAGTTTGGGACGGCTCTGTTTACAAGAACCTCATTTACGGTACAAGTTCAATATCGCAGAAAGCGAAAAATTGATAAAGAAGTTGTGGTACTTACGTACAATGCAATATCACTCAGCAATGAAATCTATGTCATCAGGCCCGTAGCAGCATAATGAGTGGATTCAGGTACGATGATTCTAAGTGAAATAAGTCACACAGAAAAAGAAACATCATAAGATATCACTACTACACAGAATGTAAACTTGGCTACACAGGAACTGAATTACAAAACAGAACAGTGTCTCCAATGTAGAAAACCAACATATGCTTGCTTAAGGGGAATGGTGAGTTGGGGTTCTGCATGAAACCAGAGATTGAAATTGGCACAGATACCGTTCCATAAGCCAAATATGTAATAGACAATAGCTACTCCTTGCACAACGAAGTGGACTGAAGACGCCATATTAAACGCCTAAGCATATACCTGACTAGTAAGAATCTTAAAACCTATGCATTTATATGTCTCCGAAAGAGAATCAAGCATGTGTACAGCAGCATAAGCGCAACAGTGATAGGACTGATGAGGTTCGGTGAGCAAATGCAGACCCTTTGAAGTCATATTGCATGGTACCCATTCCATGGGTCTCAACTCTCCAGGTTTAAGGGATTCTTCCTTCAGCTAAAACATGTATGTGGACCCCAGAGTATGATCCACCGTGTGATCGGGAAACGTGTTCAAATGTGTCTCAGTTTTCGTCCCCTGGTACTCGGGTGCAACATTCCACACGCTTTACTAACACTCTCCCCACTTGGAGAGTCAGTGCCTTTAACCTCCTGTTTGGAACAGTTTGCAGTTTCTGCGGAAGATGAACAGGAATAGGGAGAACCCATGAGAGACTAGCTGGAGGTGTCTGGACGGGAAATTTAACTCTCATTTCCCACCAGGAAGAGGAATTAACCAAAGGCTCAGCATGCTGTGCCGGAACCACACTAGGGGCTGAAGCAATCCTGCGGTGTTGTGGCCAGCTCACAAGAAAGCGAGTTGAAGAAAGGAGTTCAGGGGCACTGTAATTCACAAACCTGCAGAGTTATAAATGACAGCTATCGTCCAAAAATATATTGAAGTAAGGCTGCCAAGAGGACTTGAAAGCGGGGCAGAATTGCAGGAAACCGATTTCAGGAGGTAGACTGGAATTGCATGTAAAGCATAGGAAAAGAGGCAGAACATCCACAATGATGCACATCGCCAAAAAGTGTGTATGCGTTTTTTCCTGAATATATTCAGGAAAAAACGCATACGCACTTTTTGGCCAACCAAGCAAGCTTGCAAAGGAAATCTGCACTACAATGAAGTCTCAATTTCCCCTGGTCAAAAGGGCCATCTGAAAAAAGGTTAAAATCCAGAAAGGCAGGACAGGCCATGGAGAACTGGGAGCCTTGTTATGCTGATGGGCGGGATGTAAATTGCCAACAGCCACTCTGGAGAAGTGTATGGTGTTTCCTGAAACATCTAAAAAACAAAGCAACAGAGCCTAGGGCACTTCCACTTATGGTCCTATAGCATAGGGAAATTAAAGTCAAAAAGACACAGCCACCCCAAAGTTTGGGACGGCTCTGTTTACAAGAACCTCGTTTACGGTACAAGTTCAATATCACAGGAAGCGAAAAATGGATAAAGAAGTTGTGGTACTTACGTACAATGCAATATCACTCAGCAATGAAATCTATGTCATCAGGCCCATAGCAGCATAAGGAGTGGATTCAGGTACGATGATTCTAAGTGAAATAAGTCACACAGAAATAGAAACATCATAAGATATCACTACTACACGGAATGAAAACTTGGCTACACAGGAACTGAATTACAAAACAGAACAGGGTCTCAAATGTAGAAAATCAACTTATGCTTGCTTAAGGGGAAAGGTGAGTTGGGGTGCTGCATAAAACCAGAGATTGAAATTAGCACAGATACTGTTCCATAAGCCAAATATGTAATAGACCAGAGCTACTCCTTGCTCAACGAAATTGACTCAACACCCCATATTAAACGCCTAAGAATATACCTGACTAGTAAGAATCTTAAAACCTATGGATTTATATGTCTCCGAAAGAGAATCAAGCATGTGTACAGTGGCATAAATGCAGCAGTGATAGGATTGGTGAGGTTCGGTGAGCAAATGCAGACCCTTTGAAGTCATATTGCATGGTACTCATTCCATGAGTCTCAACTCTCCAGGTTTAAGGGATTCTTCCTTCAGCTAAAACATGCATGTGGAACCCAGAGTATGATCCACCGTGTGATAGGGAAACGTGTTCAAATGTGTCTCAGTTTTCGTCCCCTGGTACTCGGGTGCAACATCCAGACGCTTTACTAACACTCTCCCCACTTGGAGAGTCAGTGCCTTTAACCTCCTGTTTGGCCCAGTTTGCAATTTCTGCGGAAGATGAACAGGAATAGGGAGAACCAATGAGAGACTAGCTGGAGGTGTCTGGACGGGCAAATTTAACTCTCATTTCCCACCAGGAAGAGGAATTAACCAAAGGATCAGCGTTCCATGCCGGAACCACACTAGGGCCTGAAGCTGACCTGCGGTGTTGTGGCCAGCTCACAAGAAAGCGAGTTGAAGAAAGGAGCTCAGGGGCACTGTAATTCACAAACCTGCAGAGTTATAAATGACAGCTATCTTCCAAAAACATATTGAAGTAAGGCTGCCAAGAGGAGTTGAAAGCGGGGCAGAATTGCAGGAAACCGATTTCAGGAGGTAGACTGCAATTGCATTTAAACCATAGGAAAAGAGGCAGAACGTCCACAATGATGCAAATGGCCAAAAAGCGTATATGCGTTTTTTCCTGAATATATTCAGGAAAAAACGCATACGCACTTTTTGACCAACCAAGCAAGCTTGCAAAGGAAATCTGCACTACAATGAAAACTCACTTCCCCCCGGTCAAAAGGGCCATCTGAAAAAAGTGTAAAATCCAGAAAGGCAGGACAGGCCATGGAGAACTGGGAGCCTTGTTATGCTCATGGGCGGGATGTAAATTGCCAACAGCCACTCTGGACAAGTGTATGGTGTTTCCTGAAACATCTAAAAAACAAAGCAACAGAGCCTAGGGCACTTCCACTTATGGTCCTATAGCTTAGGGAAATTAAAATCAAAAAGACACAGCCACCCGAAAGTTTGGGACGGCTCTGTTTACAAGAACCTCGTTTACGGTGCAAGTTCAATATGACAGAATGCGAAAAATGGATAAAGAAGTTGTGGTACTTACGTACAATGCAATATCACTCAGCAATGAAATCTATGTCATCAGGCCCGTAGCAGCATAATGAGTGGATTCAGGTACGATGATTCTAAGTGAAATAAGTCACTCAGAAAAAGAAACATCATAAGATATCACTACTACATGCAATGTAAACTTGGCTACACAGGAACTGAATTACAAAACAGAACAGGGTCTCAAATGTAGAAAACCAACTAATGCTTGCTTAAGGGGAAAGGTGAGTTGGGGTGCTGCATAAAACCAGACATTGAAATTAGCACAGATACCGTTCCATAAACCAAATATGTAATACACAAGAGCTACTCCTTGCTCAACGAAGTGGACTCAACACCCCATATTAAACGCCTAAGAATATACCTGACTAGTAAGAATCATAAAACCTATGGATTTATATGTCTCCGAACGGGAATCAAGCGTGTGTACGGCGGCATAAATGCAGCAGTGATAGGATTGGTGAGGTTCGGTGAGCAAATGCAGACCCTTTGAAATCATATTGCATGGTACCCATTCCATGGGTCTCAACTCTCCAGGTTTAAGGGATTCTTCCTTCAGCTGAAACATGCATGTGGAACCCAGAGTATGATCCACTGTGTGATCGGGCAACGTGTTCAAATGTGTCTCAGATTTCAACCCTGGTACTCGGGTACAACATTCCAGACGCTTTACTAACACTCTCCCCACTTGGAGAGTCAGTGCCTTTAACCTCCTGTTTGGCCCAGTTTGCAATTTCTGCGGAAGATGAACAGGAATAGGGAGAACCAATGAGAGACTAGCTGGAGGTGTCTGGACGGGCAAATTTAACTCTCATTTCCCTCCAGGAAGAGGAATTAACCAAAGGCTCAGCGTGCCATGCCGGAAACACACTAGGGCCTGAAGCAATCCTGCGGTCTTGTGGCCAGCTCACAAGAAAGTCAGTTGAAGAAAGGAGCTCAGGGGCACTGTAATTCACGAACCTGCAGAGTTATAAATGACAGCTATCATCCAAAAATATATTGAAGTAAGGCTGCCAAGAGGACTTGCAAGCGGGGCAGAATTGCAGGAAACCGATTTCAGGAGGTAGACTGGAATTGCATGTAAAGCATAGGAAAACAGGCAGAACGTCCACAATGATGCACTTGTCCAAAAAGGGCGTATGCGTTTATTCCTGAATATATTCAGGAAAAAACGCATATGCCCTTTTTGGCCAACGCAGCAAGCTTGCAAAGGAAATCTGCACTACAATGAAGTCTCACTGCCCCCCGGTCAAAAGGGCCATCTGAAAAAAGTGTAAAATCCAGAAAGTCAGGACAGGCCATGGAGAACTGGGAGCCTTGTTATGCTGATGGGCGGGATGTAAATTGCCAACAGCCACTCTGGAGAAGTGTATGGTGTTTCCTGAAACATCTAAAAAACAAAGCAACAGAGCCTAGGGCACTTCCACTTATGGTCCTATAGCTTAGGGAAATTAAAATCAAAAAGACACAGCTACCCAAAAGTTTGGGACGTCTCTGTTTACAAGAACCTCGTTTACGGTACAAGTTCAATATCACAGAAAACGAAAAATGGATAAAAAGTTGTGGTACATACGTACAATGCAATATCACTCAGCAATGAAATCTATGTCATCAGGCCCATAGCACCATAATGAGTGGATTCAGGTACGATGATTCTAAGTGAAATAAGTCACACAGAAAAAGACACATCATAAGATATCACTACTACACGGAATGTAAACTTGGCTACACAGGAACTGAATCACAAAACAAAACAGGGTCTCAAATGTAGAAAACCAACTTATGCTTGCTTAAGGGGAAAGGTGAGTTGGGGTGCTGCATAAAACCAGAGATTGAAATTAGCACAGATACCGTTCCATAAGCCAAATATGTAATAGACAAGAGCTACTCCTTGCTCAACGAAGTGGACTCAACACCCCATATTAAAGGCCTAAGAATATACCTGAATAGTAAGAATCTTAAAACCTATGGATTTATATGTGTTCGAAAGATAATCAAGCGTGTGTACAGCGGCATAAGCGCAGCAGTGATAAGATTGGTGAGGTTCAGTGAGCAAATGCAAACCCTTTGAAGTCATATTGCATGGTACCCATTCCATGGGTCTCAACTCTCCAGGTTTAAGGGATTCTTCCTGCAGCTAAAACATGCATGTGGAACCCAGAGTATGATCCACCGTGTGATCGGGAAACGTGTTCAAATGTGTCTCAGTTTTCATCCCCTGGTACTCGGGTGCAACATTCCAGACGCTTTACTAACACTCTCCCCACTTGGAGAGTCAGTTCCTTTAACCTCCTGTTTGGAACATTTTGCAGTTTCTGCGGAAGATGAACAGGAATATGGAGAACCAATGAGAGACTAGCTGGAGGTGTCTGGACGGGCAAATTTAACTCTCATTTCCCACCAGGAAGAGGAATTAACCAAAGGCACAGCATGCCGTGCCGGAACCACACTAGGGCCTGAAGCTGACCTGCGTTGTTGCGGCCAGCTCACAAGAAAGCGAGTTGAAGAAAGGAGCTCAGGGGCACTGTAATTCACAAACCTGCAGAGTTATAAATGACAGCTATCGTCCAAAAATATATTGAAGTAAGGCTGCCAAGAGGACTTGAAAGTGGGGCAGAATTGCAGGAAACCGATTTCAGGAGGTAGACTGGAATTGCATGTAAAGCATAGGAAAAGAGGCAGAAAGTCCACAATGATGCACATGGCCAAAAAGTGCGTATGCGTTTTTTCCTGAATATATTCAGGAAAAAACGCATACGCCCTTTTTGGCCAACCAAGCAAGCTTGCAAAGGAAATCTGCACTACAATGAAGTCTCACTTCCCCACGGTCAAAACGGCCATCTGAAAAAAGTGTAAAATCCAGAAAGGCAGGAGAGGCCATGGAGAACTGGGAGCCTTGTTATGCCGATGGGCGGGATGTAAATTGCCAACAGCCACTCTGGACAAGTGTATGGTGTTTCCTGAAACATCTAAAAAACAAAGCAACAGAGCCTAGGGCACATCCACTTATGGTCCTATAGCTTAGGGAAATTAAAATCAAAAAGACACAGCCACCACAAAGTTTGGGACGGCTCTGTTTACAAGAACCTCGTTTACGGTACAAGTTCAATATCGCAGAAAGCGAAAAATTGATAAAGAAGTTGTGGTACTTACGTACAATGCAATATCACTCAGCAATGAAATCTATGTCATCAGGCCCGTAGCAGCCTAATGAGTGGATTTAGGTACGATGATTCTAAGTGAAATAAGTCACAGAGAAAAAGAAACATCATAAGTTATCACTACTACACAGAATGTAATCTTGGCTACACAGGAACTGAATTACAAAACAGAACAGGGTCTCCAATGTAGAAAACCAACATATGCTTGCTTAAGGGGAATGGTGAGTTGGGGTTCTGCATGAAACCAGAGATTGAAATTGGCACAGATACTGTTCCATAAGCCAAATATGTAATAGACAATAGCTACTCCTTGCTCAACGGAGTGGACTGAAGACGCCATATTAAACGCCTAAGCATATACCTGACTAGTAAGAATCTTAAAACCTATGGATTTATATGTCTCCAAAAGAGAAACAAGCATGTGTACAGCAGCATAAGCACAACAGTGATAGGATTGGTGAGGTTTGGTGAGCAAATGCAGACCCTTTGAAGTCATATTGCATGGTACCCATTCCATGGGTCTCAACTCTCCAGGTTTAAGGGATTCTTCCTTCAGCTAAAACATGCATGTTGAACCCAGAGTATGATCCACCGTGTGATAGGGAAATGTGTTCAAATGTGTCTCAGTTTTCATCCCCTGGTACTCGGGTACAACATTCCAGAGGCTTTACTAACACTCTCCCCACTTGGAGAGTCAGTGTCTTTAACCTCCTCTTTGGAACAGTTTGCAGTTTCTGCGGAAGATGAACAGGAATAGGGAGAACCAATGAGAGACTAGCTGGAGGTGTCTGGACGGGCAAATTTAACTCTCATTTCCCACCAGGAAGAGGAATTAACCAAAGGCTCAGCATGCTGTGCCGGACCAACACTAGGGGCTGAAGCAATCCTGCGCTGTTGCGGCCAGCTCACAAGAAAGCGAGTTGAAGAAAGGAGCTCAGGGGCACTGTCATTTACAAAACTGCAGAGTTATAAAGGACAGCTATCGTCCAAAAATATATTGAAGTAAGGCTGCCAAGAGGACTTGAAAGCGGGGCAGAATTGCAGGAAACCGATTTCAGGAGGTAGACTGGAATTGCATGTAAAGCATAGGAAAAGAGGCAGAACCTCCACAATGATGCACTTGGCCAAAAAGGGCGTATGCGTTTTTTCCTGAATATATTCAGGAAAAAACGCATACGCCCTTTTTGGCCAACCAAGCAAGCTTGCAAAGGAAATCTGCACTACAATGAAGTCTCACTTTCCCCCGGTCAAAAGGGCCATCTGAAAAAAGTGTAAAATCCAGAAAGGCAGGACAGGCCATGGAGAACTGGGAGCCTTGTTATGCTGATGGGCGGGATGTAAATTGCCAACAGCCACTCTGGAGAAGTGTATGGTGTTTCCTGAAACATCTAAAAAACAAAGCAACAGAGCCTAGGGCACTTCCACTTATGGTCCTTTAGCTTAGGGAAATTAAAATCAAAAAGACACAGTCACCCCAATGTTTGGGACGGCTCTGTTTACAAGAACCTCGTTTACGGTACAAGTTCAATATCACAGAAAGCGAAAAATGGATAAAGAAGTTGTGGTACTTACGTACAATGCAATATCACTCAGCAATGAAATCTATATCATCAGGGCCGAAGCAGCATAATGAGTGGATTCAGGTACGATGATTCTAAGTGAAATAAGTCACACAGAAAAAGAAACATCATAAGATATCTCTAATACACGGAATGTAAACTTGGCTGCACAGGAACTGAATTACAAAACAGAACAGGGTCTCAAATGTAGAAAACCAACTTATGCTTGCTTAAGGGGAAAGGTGAGTTGGGGTGCTGCATAAAAGAAGAGATTGAAATTAGCACAGATACCGTTCCATAAGCCAAATATATAATAGACCAGAGCTACTCCTTGCTCAAGGAAGTGGACTCAACACGCCATATTAAACGCCTAAGGATATACCTGACTAGTAAGAATCTTAAAACCTATGGATTTACAGGTCTCCGAAAGAGATCAAGCGTGTGTACAATGGCATAAGCGTAGCAGTTATAGGAAAGGTGAGGTTCAGTGAGCAAATGCAGACCCTTTGATGTCATATTGCATGGTACCCATTCCATGGGTCTCAACTCTCCAGGTTTAAGGGATTCTTCCTACAGCTAAAACATGCATGTGGAACCCAGCGTATGATCCACCGTGTGATCGGGCAACGTGTTCAAATGTGTCTCAGTTGTCGTTCCCTGGTACTCGGGTGCAACATTCCAGACGTTTATTAACACTCTCCCCACTTGGAGAGTCAGTGCCTTAAACCTCCTGTTTGGCCCAGTTTGCAATTTCTGCGGGAAATGAACAGGAATAGGGAGAACCCATGAGAGACTAGCTGGAGGTGTCTGGACGGGTAAATTTAACTCTCATTTCCCACCAGGAAGAGGAATTAACCAAAGGCTCAGCATGCTGTGCCGGAACCACACTAGGGCCTGAAGCAATCATGCGGTGTTGCGGCCACCTCACAAGAAAGCGAGTTGAAGAAAGGAGCTCAGGGGCACTGTAATTCACAAACCTGCAGAGTTATAAATGACAGCTATCGTCCTAACATATATTGAAGTAAGGCTGCCAACAGGACTTGAAATCGGGGCAGAATTGCAGGAAACCGATTTCAGGAAGTAGACTCAAATTGCATTTAAAACATAGGAAAAGAGGCAGAACGTCCACAATGATGCACTTGGCCAAAAAGGGCGTATGCGTTTTTTCCTGAATATATTCAGGAAAAAACACATACGCACTTTTTGGCCAACTAAGCAAGGTTGCAAAGGAAATCTGCACTACAATGAAGTCTCACTTCCCCCCGGTCAAAAGGGCCATCTGAAAAAAGTGTAAAATCCAGAAAGGCATGACAGGCCATGGAGAACTGGAGCCTTGTTATGCTGATGGTCGGGATGTAAATTGCCAACAGCCACTCTGGAGAAGTGTATGGTGTTTCCTGAAACATCTAAAAAACAAGGTAACAGAGCCTAGGGCACCTCCACTTATTGTCCTATAGCTTAGGGTAATTGAAATCAAAAAGACACACCCACCCCAAAGTTTGGGACGGCTCTGTTTACAAGAAGCTCATTTACGGTACAAGTTCAATATCGCAGAAAGTGAAATATGGATAAAGAAGTTGTGGTATTTGCGTACAATGCAATATCACTCAGCAATGAAATCTATGTCATCAGGCCCGTAGCAGCATAATGAGTGGATTCAGGTACGATGATTCTAAGTGAAATAAGTCACACAGAAAAAGAAACATCAAAAGATATCACTACTACACGGAATGTAAACTTGGCTACACAGGAACTGAATTACAAAACAGAACAGGGTCTCAAATGTAGAAAACCAACTTATGCTTGCTTAAGGGGAAAGGTGAGTTGGGGTGCTGTATAAAACCAGAGATTGAAATTAGCACAGATACCGTTCCATAAGCCAAATATGTGATAGACAAGAGCTACTCCTTGTTCAACGAAGTGGACACAACACCCCATATTAAACGCCTAAGAATATACCTGACTAGTAAGAATCTTAAAACCTATGGATTTATATGTCTCCGAAAGTGAATCAAGCATGTGTACAGCGGCATAAGCACAGCAGTGATAGGATTGGTGAAGTTCGGTGAGCAAATGCAGACCCTTTGAAGTCATATTGCATGGTACCCATTCCATGGGTCTCAACTCTCCAGGTTTAAAGGATTCTTCCTTCAGCTAAAACATGCATGTGGAACCCAGAGTATGATCCACCGTGTGATCGGGAAACGTGTTCAAATGTGTCTCAGTTTTCGTCCCCTTGTACTCGGGTGCAACATTCCAGACGCTTTACTAATACTCTCCACACTTGGAGAGTCAGTGCCTTTAACCTCCTGTTTGGCCCAGTGTGCAATTTCTGCAGAAGATGTACAGGAATAGGGAGAACCAATGAGAGACTAGCTGTAGGTGTCTGGACGGGCAAATTTAACTCTCATTTCCCACCAGGAAGAGGAATTAACCAAAGGCTCAGTGTGCTGTGCTAGAACAACACTAGGGGCTGAAGCAATCCTGCGGTGTTGCGGTCAGCTCACAAGAAAGCGAGTTGAAGAAAGGAGCTCAGGGGCACTGTAATTCACAAACCTGCAGAGTTATAAATGACAGCTATCGTCCAAAAATATATTGAAGTAAGGCTGCCAAGAGGACTTGAAAGCGGGGCAGAATTGCAGGAAACCGATTTCAGGAGGTAGACTGGAATTGCATGTAAAGCATAGGAAAAGAGGCAGAAAGTCCACAATGATGCACATGGCCAAAAAGTGCGTATGCGTTTTTTCCTGAATATATTCAGGAAAAAACGCATACGCACTTTTTGGCCAACCAAGCAAGCTTGCAAAGGAAATCTGCACTACAATGAAGTCTCACTTCCCCCCGGTCAAAAGGGCCATCTGAAAAAAGTGTAAAATCCAGAACGGCAGGAGAGGCCATGGAGAACTGGGAGCCTTGTTATGCCGATGGGAGGGATGTAAATAGCCAACAGCCACTCTGGAGAAGTGTATGGTGTTTCCTGAAACATCTACAAAACAAAGCAACAGAGCCTAGGGCACTTCCACGTATGGTCCTATAGCTTAGGGAAATTAAAATCAAAAAGACACAGCCACCCCAAAGTTTGGGACGGCTCTGTTTACAAGAACCTCATTTACGGTACAAGTTCAATATCGCAGAAAGCGAAAAATTGATAAAGAAGTTGTGGTACTTACGTACAATGCAATATCACTCAGCAATGAAATCTATGTCATCAGGCCCGTAGCAGCATAATGAGTGGATTCAGGTACGATGATTCTAAGTGAAATAAGTCACACAGAAAAAGAAACATCATAAGATATCACTACTACACAGAATGTAAACTTGGCTACACAGGAACTGAATTACAAAACAGAACAGTGTCTCCAATGTAGAAAACCAACATATGCTTGCTTAAGGGGAATGGTGAGTTGGGGTTCTGCATGAAACCAGAGATTGAAATTGGCACAGATACCGTTCCATAAGCCAAATATGTAATAGACAATAGCTACTCCTTGCACAACGAAGTGGACTGAAGACGCCATATTAAACGCCTAAGCATATACCTGACTAGTAAGAATCTTAAAACCTATGCATTTATATGTCTCCGAAAGAGAATCAAGCATGTGTACAGCAGCATAAGCGCAACAGTGATAGGACTGATGAGGTTCGGTGAGCAAATGCAGACCCTTTGAAGTCATATTGCATGGTACCCATTCCATGGGTCTCAACTCTCCAGGTTTAAGGGATTCTTCCTTCAGCTAAAACATGTATGTGGACCCCAGAGTATGATCCACCGTGTGATCGGGAAACGTGTTCAAATGTGTCTCAGTTTTCGTCCCCTGGTACTCGGGTGCAACATTCCACACGCTTTACTAACACTCTCCCCACTTGGAGAGTCAGTGCCTTTAACCTCCTGTTTGGAACAGTTTGCAGTTTCTGCGGAAGATGAACAGGAATAGGGAGAACCCATGAGAGACTAGCTGGAGGTGTCTGGACGGGAAATTTAACTCTCATTTCCCACCAGGAAGAGGAATTAACCAAAGGCTCAGCATGCTGTGCCGGAACCACACTAGGGGCTGAAGCAATCCTGCGGTGTTGTGGCCAGCTCACAAGAAAGCGAGTTGAAGAAAGGAGTTCAGGGGCACTGTAATTCACAAACCTGCAGAGTTATAAATGACAGCTATCGTCCAAAAATATATTGAAGTAAGGCTGCCAAGAGGACTTGAAAGCGGGGCAGAATTGCAGGAAACCGATTTCAGGAGGTAGACTGGAATTGCATGTAAAGCATAGGAAAAGAGGCAGAACATCCACAATGATGCACATCGCCAAAAAGTGTGTATGCGTTTTTTCCTGAATATATTCAGGAAAAAACGCATACGCACTTTTTGGCCAACCAAGCAAGCTTGCAAAGGAAATCTGCACTACAATGAAGTCTCAATTTCCCCTGGTCAAAAGGGCCATCTGAAAAAAGGTTAAAATCCAGAAAGGCAGGACAGGCCATGGAGAACTGGGAGCCTTGTTATGCTGATGGGCGGGATGTAAATTGCCAACAGCCACTCTGGAGAAGTGTATGGTGTTTCCTGAAACATCTAAAAAACAAAGCAACAGAGCCTAGGGCACTTCCACTTATGGTCCTATAGCATAGGGAAATTAAAGTCAAAAAGACACAGCCACCCCAAAGTTTGGGACGGCTCTGTTTACAAGAACCTCGTTTACGGTACAAGTTCAATATCACAGGAAGCGAAAAATGGATAAAGAAGTTGTGGTACTTACGTACAATGCAATATCACTCAGCAATGAAATCTATGTCATCAGGCCCATAGCAGCATAAGGAGTGGATTCAGGTACGATGATTCTAAGTGAAATAAGTCACACAGAAATAGAAACATCATAAGATATCACTACTACACGGAATGAAAACTTGGCTACACAGGAACTGAATTACAAAACAGAACAGGGTCTCAAATGTAGAAAATCAACTTATGCTTGCTTAAGGGGAAAGGTGAGTTGGGGTGCTGCATAAAACCAGAGATTGAAATTAGCACAGATACTGTTCCATAAGCCAAATATGTAATAGACCAGAGCTACTCCTTGCTCAACGAAATTGACTCAACACCCCATATTAAACGCCTAAGAATATACCTGACTAGTAAGAATCTTAAAACCTATGGATTTATATGTCTCCGAAAGAGAATCAAGCATGTGTACAGTGGCATAAATGCAGCAGTGATAGGATTGGTGAGGTTCGGTGAGCAAATGCAGACCCTTTGAAGTCATATTGCATGGTACTCATTCCATGAGTCTCAACTCTCCAGGTTTAAGGGATTCTTCCTTCAGCTAAAACATGCATGTGGAACCCAGAGTATGATCCACCGTGTGATAGGGAAACGTGTTCAAATGTGTCTCAGTTTTCGTCCCCTGGTACTCGGGTGCAACATCCAGACGCTTTACTAACACTCTCCCCACTTGGAGAGTCAGTGCCTTTAACCTCCTGTTTGGCCCAGTTTGCAATTTCTGCGGAAGATGAACAGGAATAGGGAGAACCAATGAGAGACTAGCTGGAGGTGTCTGGACGGGCAAATTTAACTCTCATTTCCCACCAGGAAGAGGAATTAACCAAAGGATCAGCGTTCCATGCCGGAACCACACTAGGGCCTGAAGCTGACCTGCGGTGTTGTGGCCAGCTCACAAGAAAGCGAGTTGAAGAAAGGAGCTCAGGGGCACTGTAATTCACAAACCTGCAGAGTTATAAATGACAGCTATCTTCCAAAAACATATTGAAGTAAGGCTGCCAAGAGGAGTTGAAAGCGGGGCAGAATTGCAGGAAACCGATTTCAGGAGGTAGACTGCAATTGCATTTAAACCATAGGAAAAGAGGCAGAACGTCCACAATGATGCAAATGGCCAAAAAGCGTATATGCGTTTTTTCCTGAATATATTCAGGAAAAAACGCATACGCACTTTTTGACCAACCAAGCAAGCTTGCAAAGGAAATCTGCACTACAATGAAAACTCACTTCCCCCCGGTCAAAAGGGCCATCTGAAAAAAGTGTAAAATCCAGAAAGGCAGGACAGGCCATGGAGAACTGGGAGCCTTGTTATGCTCATGGGCGGGATGTAAATTGCCAACAGCCACTCTGGACAAGTGTATGGTGTTTCCTGAAACATCTAAAAAACAAAGCAACAGAGCCTAGGGCACTTCCACTTATGGTCCTATAGCTTAGGGAAATTAAAATCAAAAAGACACAGCCACCCGAAAGTTTGGGACGGCTCTGTTTACAAGAACCTCGTTTACGGTGCAAGTTCAATATGACAGAATGCGAAAAATGGATAAAGAAGTTGTGGTACTTACGTACAATGCAATATCACTCAGCAATGAAATCTATGTCATCAGGCCCGTAGCAGCATAATGAGTGGATTCAGGTACGATGATTCTAAGTGAAATAAGTCACTCAGAAAAAGAAACATCATAAGATATCACTACTACATGCAATGTAAACTTGGCTACACAGGAACTGAATTACAAAACAGAACAGGGTCTCAAATGTAGAAAACCAACTAATGCTTGCTTAAGGGGAAAGGTGAGTTGGGGTGCTGCATAAAACCAGACATTGAAATTAGCACAGATACCGTTCCATAAACCAAATATGTAATACACAAGAGCTACTCCTTGCTCAACGAAGTGGACTCAACACCCCATATTAAACGCCTAAGAATATACCTGACTAGTAAGAATCATAAAACCTATGGATTTATATGTCTCCGAACGGGAATCAAGCGTGTGTACGGCGGCATAAATGCAGCAGTGATAGGATTGGTGAGGTTCGGTGAGCAAATGCAGACCCTTTGAAATCATATTGCATGGTACCCATTCCATGGGTCTCAACTCTCCAGGTTTAAGGGATTCTTCCTTCAGCTGAAACATGCATGTGGAACCCAGAGTATGATCCACTGTGTGATCGGGCAACGTGTTCAAATGTGTCTCAGATTTCAACCCTGGTACTCGGGTACAACATTCCAGACGCTTTACTAACACTCTCCCCACTTGGAGAGTCAGTGCCTTTAACCTCCTGTTTGGCCCAGTTTGCAATTTCTGCGGAAGATGAACAGGAATAGGGAGAACCAATGAGAGACTAGCTGGAGGTGTCTGGACGGGCAAATTTAACTCTCATTTCCCTCCAGGAAGAGGAATTAACCAAAGGCTCAGCGTGCCATGCCGGAAACACACTAGGGCCTGAAGCAATCCTGCGGTCTTGTGGCCAGCTCACAAGAAAGTCAGTTGAAGAAAGGAGCTCAGGGGCACTGTAATTCACGAACCTGCAGAGTTATAAATGACAGCTATCATCCAAAAATATATTGAAGTAAGGCTGCCAAGAGGACTTGCAAGCGGGGCAGAATTGCAGGAAACCGATTTCAGGAGGTAGACTGGAATTGCATGTAAAGCATAGGAAAACAGGCAGAACGTCCACAATGATGCACTTGTCCAAAAAGGGCGTATGCGTTTATTCCTGAATATATTCAGGAAAAAACGCATATGCCCTTTTTGGCCAACGCAGCAAGCTTGCAAAGGAAATCTGCACTACAATGAAGTCTCACTGCCCCCCGGTCAAAAGGGCCATCTGAAAAAAGTGTAAAATCCAGAAAGTCAGGACAGGCCATGGAGAACTGGGAGCCTTGTTATGCTGATGGGCGGGATGTAAATTGCCAACAGCCACTCTGGAGAAGTGTATGGTGTTTCCTGAAACATCTAAAAAACAAAGCAACAGAGCCTAGGGCACTTCCACTTATGGTCCTATAGCTTAGGGAAATTAAAATCAAAAAGACACAGCTACCCAAAAGTTTGGGACGTCTCTGTTTACAAGAACCTCGTTTACGGTACAAGTTCAATATCACAGAAAACGAAAAATGGATAAAAAGTTGTGGTACATACGTACAATGCAATATCACTCAGCAATGAAATCTATGTCATCAGGCCCATAGCACCATAATGAGTGGATTCAGGTACGATGATTCTAAGTGAAATAAGTCACACAGAAAAAGACACATCATAAGATATCACTACTACACGGAATGTAAACTTGGCTACACAGGAACTGAATCACAAAACAAAACAGGGTCTCAAATGTAGAAAACCAACTTATGCTTGCTTAAGGGGAAAGGTGAGTTGGGGTGCTGCATAAAACCAGAGATTGAAATTAGCACAGATACCGTTCCATAAGCCAAATATGTAATAGACAAGAGCTACTCCTTGCTCAACGAAGTGGACTCAACACCCCATATTAAAGGCCTAAGAATATACCTGAATAGTAAGAATCTTAAAACCTATGGATTTATATGTGTTCGAAAGATAATCAAGCGTGTGTACAGCGGCATAAGCGCAGCAGTGATAAGATTGGTGAGGTTCAGTGAGCAAATGCAAACCCTTTGAAGTCATATTGCATGGTACCCATTCCATGGGTCTCAACTCTCCAGGTTTAAGGGATTCTTCCTTCAGCTAAAACACGCATGTGAAACCCAGAGTATGATCCACCATGTGATCGGGAAACGTGTTCAAATGTGTCTCAGTTTTCGTCCCCTGGTACTCGGGTGCAACATTCCAGAAGCTTTACTATCACTCTCCCCACTTGGAGAGTCAGTGCCTTTAACCTCCTGTTTGGCCCAGTTTGCAATTTCTGCGGAAGATGAACAGGAATAGGGAGAACCAATGAGAGACTAGCTGGAGGTGTCTGGACAGGCAAATTTAACTCTCATTTCCCACCAGGAAGAGGAATTAACCAAAGGCTCAGCATGCTGTGCCGGAACAACACTAGGGGCTGAAGCAATCATGCGGTGTTGCGGCCAGCTCACAAGAAAGCGAGTTGAAGAAAGGAGCTCAGGGGCACTGTAATTCACAAACCTGCAGAGTTATAAATGACAGCTATCGTCCAAAAATATATTGAAGTAAGGTTGCCAAGAGGACTTGAAAGCGGGGCAGAATTGCAGGAAACCGATTTCAGGAGGTAGACTGGAATTACATGTAAAGCATAGGAAAAGAGGCAGAACGTCCACAATGATGCACTTGGCCAAAAAGGGCGTATGCGTTTTTTCCTGAATATATTCAGGAATATATTCAGGAAAAAACGCATACGAACTTTTTGGCCAACCAAGCAAGCTTGCAAAGGATATCTGCACTACAATGAAGTCTCACTGCCCCCGGGTCAAAAGGGCCATCTGAAAAATGTGTAAAATTCAGAAAGTCAGGACAGGCCATGGAGAACTGGCAGCCTTGTTTTGGTGATGGGCAGGATGTAAATTGCCAACAGCCACTCTGGAGAAGTGTACGGTGTTTCCTGAAACATCTAAAAAACAAAGCAACAGAGCCTAGGGCACTTCCACTTATGGTCCTATAGCTTAGGGAAATTAAAATCAAAAAGACACAGCCACCCCAATGTTTGGGACAGCTCTGTTCACAAGAACCTCGTTTACGGTACAAGTTCAATATCACAGAAAGCAAAAAATGGATAAAGAAGTTGTGGTACTTACGTACAATGCAATATCACTCAGCAATGAAATCTATGTCATCAGGCACATAGCAGCATAATGAGTGGATTCAGGTACGATGATCCTAAGTGAAATAAGTCGCACAGAAAAAGAAACATCATAACATATCACTAATACACGGAATGTAAACTTGGCTACACAGGAACTGAATTAAAAAACAGAACAGTGGCTCAAATGTACAAAACAAACTTATGCTTGCTTAAGGGGAAAGGTGAGTTGGGGTGCTGCATAAAACCAGAGATTGAAATTAGCACAGATACCATTCCATAAGCCAAATATGTAATAGACAAGAGCTACACCTTGCTCAACGAAGTGGACACAACACCGCATATTAAACACCTAAGTATATAGCTGACTACTAAGAATCTTAAAACCTATGGATTTATATGTCTCTGAAAGGGAATCAAGCGTGTGTACAGCGGCATAAATGCAGCAGTGATAGGATTGCTGAGGATCGGTGAGCAAATGCAGACCATTTGAAGTTATATTGCATGGTATCCATTCCATGGGTCTCAACTCTCCAGGTTTAAGGGATTCTTCCTTCAGCTAAATCATGCATGTGGAACCCAGAGTATGATCCACCGTGTGATCGGGAAACGTGTTCAAATGTGTCTCAGTTTTCGTCCCCTGGTACACGGGTGCAACATTCCAGACGCTTTACTAACACTCTTCCCACTTAGAGAGTCAGTGCCTTTAACCTCCTGTTTGGCCCAGTTTACAATGTCTGCGGAAAATGAACAGGAATAGGGAGAACCAATGAGAGACTAGCTGGAGGTGTCTGGACGGGCAAATTTAACTCTCATTTCCCAACAGGAAGAGGATTAACCAAAGGCTCAGCGTGCTGTGCCGGAACCACACTAGGGCCTGAAGCAATCTTGCAGTGTTGCGGCCAGCTCACAAGAAAGCGAGTTGAAGAAAGGAGCTCAGGGGCACTGTAATTCACAAACCTGCAGAGTTATAAATGACATCTATCGTCCCAAAATATATTGAAGTAAGGCTGCCAAGAGGACTCGAAAGCGGGGCAGAACTGCAGGAAACCGATTTCAGGAGGTAGACTGGAATTGCATGTAAAGCATAGGAAAAGAGGCAGAACGTCCACAATGATGCACTTGGCCAAAAAGGGCGTATGCATTTTTTCCTGAATATATTCAGGAAAAAACGCATACGCCCTTTTTGGCCAACCAAGCAAGCTTGCAAAGGAAATCTGCACTACAATGAAGTCTCACTGCCCCCCGGTCAAAAGGGCCATCTGAAAAACGTGTAAAATCCAGAAAGGCAGGACAGGCCATGGAGAACTGGGAGCCTTGTTATGCTGATGGGCGGGATGTAAATTGCCAACAGCCTCTCTGGAGAAGTGTATGGTGTTTCCTGAAACATCTACAAAACAAAGCAACAGAGCTAGGGCACTTCCACATATGGTCCTATAGCTTAGGGAAATTAAAATCAAAATGACACAGCCACCCCAAAGTTTGGGACGGCTCTGTTTACAAGAACCTCGTTTACGGTACAAGTTCAATATCACAGAAAGCGAAAAATGGATAAAGAAGTTGTGGTACTTACCTACAATGCAATATCACTCAGCAATGAAATCTATGTCATCAGTCCCGTAGCAGCATAATGAGTGGATTCAGGTACGATGATTCTAAGTGAAATAAGTCACACAGAAAAAGAAACGTCATAAGATATCACTAATACACGGAATGTAAACTTGGCTACACAGGAACTGAATTACAAAACAGAACAGGGTCTCAAATGTAGAAAACCAACTTATGCTTTCTTAAGGGGAAAGGTGAGTTGGGGTGCTGCATAAAACCAGAGATTGAAATTAGCACAGATACCGTTCCATAAGCCAAATATGTAATAGACAAGAGCTACTCCTTGCTCAACGAAGTGGACTCAACACCCCATATTAAACGCCTAAGAATATACGTGACTAGTAAGAAAGTTAAAACCTATGGATTTATATGTCTCCGAAAGAGAATCAAGCGTGTGTACAGCGGCATAAATGCAGCAGTGATAGGATTGGTGAGGTTCGGTGAGCAAATGCAGACCCTTTGAAGTCATATTGCATGGTACTCATTCCATGAGTCTCAACTCTCCAGGTTTAAGGGATTCTTCCTTCAGCTAAAACATGCATGTGGAACCCAGAGTATGATCCACCGTGTGATAGGGAAACGTGTTCAAATGTGTCTCAGTTTTCGTCCCCTGGTACTCGGGTGCAACATTCCAGACACTTTACTAACACTCTCCCCACTTGGAGAGTCAGTGCCTTTAACCTCCTGTTTGGCCCAGTTTGCAATTTCTGCGGAAGATGAACAGGAATAGGGAGAACCAATGAGAGACTAGCTGGAGGTGTCTGGACGGGCAAATTTAACTCTCATTTCCCACCAGGAAGAGGAATTAACCAAAGGCTCATTGTGGCATGCCAGAACCACATTAGGGGCTGAAGCAATAATGTGGTGTTGCGGCCAGCTCACAAGAAAGCGAGTTGAAGGAAGGAGCTCAGGGGCACTGTCATTCACAAACCTGAAGAGTTATAAATGACAGCTATCGTCCAAAAATATATTGAAGTAAGGCTGCCAAGAGGACTTGAAAGCGGGGCAGAATTGCAGGAAACCGATTTCAGGAGGTAGACTGGAATTGCATGTAAAGCATAGGAAAAGAGGCAGAACGTCCACAATGATGCACTTGGCCAAAAAGGGCGTATGCGTTTTTTCCTGAATATATTCAGGAAAAAACACATACGCCGTTTTTGGTCAACCAAGCAAGCTTGCAAAGAAATCTGCACTACAATGTAGTCTCACTGCCCCCTGTCAAGAGGGCCATCTGAAAAAAGGGTAAAATCCAGACAGGCAGGACAGGCCGTGGAGAACTGGGAGCCTTGTTATGCTGATGGGTGGGATGTAATTTGCCAACAGCCACTCTGGAGAAGTGTATGGTGTTTTATGAAACATCTACAAAACAAAGCAACAGAGCCTAGGGCACTTCCACTTATGGTCCTATAGCTTAGGGAAATTAAAATCAAAAAGACACAGCCACCCCAAAATTTGGGACCACTCTGTTTACAAGAACCTCGTTTTCGGTACAAGTTCAATATCACAGAAAGCGAAAAATGGATAAAGAAGTTGTCGTACTTTCGTACAAAGCAATATCACTCAGCAATGAAATCTATGTCATCAGGCCCGTAGCAGCATAATGAGTGGATTCAGGTACGACGATTCTAAGTGAAATAAGTCACACAGAAAAAGAAACATCATAAGATATCACTAATACACGGAATGTAATCTTGGCTACACAGGAACTGAATTACAAAACAGAACAGGGTCTCTAATGTAGAAAACCAACTTATGCTTGCTTAAGGGGAAAGGTGAGTTGGGGTGCTGCATAAAATCAGAGATTGAAATTAGCACAGATACCGTTCCATAAGCCAAATATGTAATAGCCAAGAGCTACTCCTTGCTCAACGAAGTGGACTCAACACCCCATATTAAACGCCTAAGAATATACCTGACTTGTAAGAATCTTAAAACCTATGGATTTATATGTCTCCAAAAGAGAATGAAGCGTGTGTACAGCGGCATAAACGCAGCAGTGATAGGATTGTTGAGGATCGCTGAGCAAATGCAGAGCCTTTGAAGTCATATTGCATATTACCCATTCCATGGGTCTCAACTCTCCAGGTTTAAGGGATACTTCCTTCAGCTAAAACATGCATGTGGAACGCAGAGTATGATCCACCATGTGATCGGGAAACGTGCTCAAATGTGTCTTAGATTTCGTCCCCTGGTACTCGGGTGCAACATTCCAGACGCTTTACTAACACTCTCCCCACTTGGAGAGTCAGTGCCTTTAACCTCCTGTTTGGCCCAGTTTGCAATTTCTGCGGAAAATGAACAGGAATAGAGAGAACCAATGAGAGACTAGCTGGAGGTGTCTGGACGGGCAAATTTAATTCTCATTTCCCACCAGGAAGAGGAATTAACCAAAGGCTCAGTGTGCCATGCCGGAACCACACTAGGGCCTGAAGCAATCCTGCGGTGTTGCGGCCAGCTCACAATAAAGCGAGTTGAAGAAAGGAGCTTAGGGGAACTGTAATTCACAAACCTGCAGAGTTATAAATGACAGCTATCTTCCAAAACTATATTTAAGTAAGGCTGCCAAGAGGACTTGAAAGCGGGGCAGAATTGCAGGAAACCGATTTCAGAAGGTAGACTGGAGTTGCATGTAAAACATAGGAAAAGAGGCAGAACGTCCGCAATGATGCACTTGGCCAAATAGAGCGTATGCGTTTTTTCCTGAATATATTCAAGAAAAAACGCATACGCCCTTTTTGGCCAACCAAGCAAACTTTTAAAGCAAATCTGCACTACAATGAAGTCTCACTGCCCCCTGGTCAAAAGGGACATCTGAAAAAAGTGTAAAATCCAGAAAGGCAGGACAGGCCATGGAGAACTGGGTGCCTTGTTATGCTCATGGGCGGGATGTAAATTGCCAACAGCCACTCTGGAGAAGTGTATGGTGTTTCCTGAATCATCTAAAAAAAAAGTCCACAAACCATAGGGCACTTCAACTTATGGTCCTATAGCTTAGGGAAATTAAAATCAAAAAGACACAGCCACCCCAAAGTTTGGGACAGCTCTGTTTACAAGAACCTCGTTTACGGTACAAGTTCAATATCGCAGAAAGCGAAAAATGGATAAACAAGTTGTGGTACTTACGTACAATGCAATATCACTCAGCAGTGAAATCTATGTCATCAGGCCCGTAGCAGGATAATGAGTGGATTCAGGTACGATGATTCTAAGTGAAATAAGTCACACAGAAAAAGAAACATCATAAGATATCACTACTACATGGAATGTAAACTTGGCTACACAGGAACTGAATTACAAAACAGAACAGGGTCTGAAATGTAGAAAACCAACTTATGCTTGCTTAAGGGGAAAGGTGAGTTGGGGTGCTGCATAAAACCAGAGATTGAAATTAGCACAGATACCGTTCCATAAGCCAAATACGTAGTAGAAAAGAGCTACTCCTTGCTCAACGAAGTGGACTCAACACCCCATATTAAACACCTAAGTATATACCTGACTAGTAAGAATCTTAAAACCTATGGATTTATATGTCTCTGAAAGAGAATGAAGCGTGTGTACAGCGGCATAAACGCAGCAGTGATAGGATTGGTGAGGTTCGGTGAGCAAATGCAGACCCTTTGAAATCATATTGCATGGTACCCATTCCATGGGTCTCAACTCTCCAGGTTTAAGGGATTCTTCCTTCAGCTAAAACATGCATGTGGAACCCAGAGTATGATCCACCATGTGATCGGGAAACGTGTTCAAATGTGTCTCAGTTTTCGTCCCCTTGTACTCGGGTGCAACATTCCAGACACTTTACTAACACTCTCCCCACTTGGAGAGTCAGTGCCTTTAACCTCCTGTTTGGCCCAGTTTGCAATTTCTGTGTAAGATGAACAGGAATAGGGAGAACCCATGAGAGACTAGCTGGAGGTGTCTGGACGGGCAAATTTAACTCCCATTTCCCACCAGGAAGAGGAATTAACCAAAGGCTCAGCGTGCCATGCCGGAACCACACTAGGGCCTGAAGCAATCCTGCGGTGTTGCAGCCAGCTCACAAGAAAGCGAGTTGAAGAAAGGAGCTCAGGGGCACTGTAATTCACAAACCTGCAGAGTTATAAATGACAGCTATCGTCCAAAAATATATTGAAGTAAGGCTGCCAAGAGGACTTGAAAGTGGGGCAGAATTGCAGGAAACCGATTTCACGAGGTAGACTGGAATTGCATGTAAAGCATAGGAAAAGAGGCAGAACGTCCACAATGATGCACTTGGTCAAAAAGGGCGTATGCGTTTTTTCCTGAATATATTCAGGAAAAAACCCATACGCTCTTTTTGGCCAACCAAGCAAGCTTGCAAAGGAAATCTGCACTACAATGAAGTCTCACTGCCCCCCGGTCAAAAGGGCCTTCTGAAAAAAGTGTAAAATCCAGAAAAGCAGGACAGGCCATGGAGAACTGGGAGCCTTGTTATGCTGATGGGCGGGATGTAAATTGCCAACAGCCACTCTGGAGAAGTGTATGGTGTTTCCTGAAACATCTACAAAACAAAGCAACAGAGCCTAGGGCAATTCCACTTATGGTCCTATAACTTAGGGAAATTAAAATCAAAAAGACACAGCCACCCCAAAGTTTGGGACAGCTCTGTTTACAAGAACCTCGTTTACGGTACAAGTTCAATATCACAGAAAGTGAAAAATGGATAAAGAAGTTGTGGTACTTACGTACAATGCAATATCACTCAGCAATGAAATCTATGTCATCAGGCCCATAGCAACATAATGAGTGGATTCAGGTACGATGATTCTAAGTGAAATAAGTCACACAGAAAAAGAAACATCATAAGATATCACTAATACACGGAATGTAAACTTGGCTACACAGGAACTGAATTACAAAACAGAACAGGGTCTCAAATGTAGAAAACCAACTTATGCTTGCTTAAGGGGAAAGGTGAGTTGGGGTGCTGCATAAAACTAGAGATTGAAATTAGCACAGATACCGTTCCATAAGCCAAATATGTAATAGACAAGAGCTACTCCTTGCTCAACGAAGTGGACTCAACACCCCATATTAAACGCCTAAGAATATACCTGACTAGTAAGAAACTTAAAACCTATGGATTTATATGTCTCCGAAAGAGAATCAAGCGTGTGTACAGCGGCATAAATGCAGCAGTGATAGGATTGGTGAGGTTCGGTGAGCAAATGCAGACCCTTTGAAGTCATATTGCATGGTACCCATTCCATGGGTCTCAACTCTCCAGGTTTAAGGGATTCTTCCTTCAGCTAAAACATGCATGTGGAACCCAGAGTATGATCCACCGTGTGATCGGGAAACCTGTTCAAATGTGTCTCAGTTTTCGTCCCCTGGTACTCGGGTGCAACATTCCAGATGCTTTACTAACACTCTCCCCACTTGGAGAGTCAGTGCCTTTAACCTCCTGTTTGGCCCAGTTTGCAATTTCTGTGGAAGATGAACAGGAATAGGGAGAACCCATGAGCGACTAGCTGGAGGTGTCTGGACCAGCAAATTTAACTCTCATTTCCCACCAGGAAGAGGAATTAACCAAAGGCTCATTGTGGCATGCCAGAACCACATTAGGGGCTGAAGCAATAATGTGGTGTTGCGGCCAGCTCACAAGAAAGCGAGTTGAAGGAAGGAGCTCAGGGGCACTGTCATTCACAAACCTGAAGAGTTATAAATGACAGCTATCGTCCAAAAATATATTGAAGTAAGGCTGCCAAGAGGACTTGAAAGCGGGGCAGAATTGCAGGAAACCGATTTCAGGAGGTAGACTGGAATTGCATGTAAAGCATAGGAAAAGAGGCAGAACGTCCACAATGATGCACTTGGCCAAAAAGGGCGTATGCGTTTTTTCCTGAATATATTCAGGAAAAAACACATACGCCGTTTTTGGTCAACCAAGCAAGCTTGCAAAGAAATCTGCACTACAATGTAGTCTCACTGCCCCCTGTCAAGAGGGCCATCTGAAAAAAGGGTAAAATCCAGACAGGCAGGACAGGCCGTGGAGAACTGGGAGCCTTGTTATGCTGATGGGTGGGATGTAATTTGCCAACAGCCACTCTGGAGAAGTGTATGGTGTTTTATGAAACATCTACAAAACAAAGCAACAGAGCCTAGGGCACTTCCACTTATGGTCCTATAGCTTAGGGAAATTAAAATCAAAAAGACACAGCCACCCCAAAATTTGGGACCACTCTGTTTACAAGAACCTCGTTTTCGGTACAAGTTCAATATCACAGAAAGCGAAAAATGGATAAAGAAGTTGTCGTACTTTCGTACAAAGCAATATCACTCAGCAATGAAATCTATGTCATCAGGCCCGTAGCAGCATAATGAGTGGATTCAGGTACGACGATTCTAAGTGAAATAAGTCACACAGAAAAAGAAACATCATAAGATATCACTAATACACGGAATGTAATCTTGGCTACACAGGAACTGAATTACAAAACAGAACAGGGTCTCTAATGTAGAAAACCAACTTATGCTTGCTTAAGGGGAAAGGTGAGTTGGGGTGCTGCATAAAATCAGAGATTGAAATTAGCACAGATACCGTTCCATAAGCCAAATATGTAATAGCCAAGAGCTACTCCTTGCTCAACGAAGTGGACTCAACACACCATATTAAACGCCTAAGAATATACCTGACTTGTAAGAATCTTAAAACCTATGGATTTATATGTCTCCGAAAGAGAATGAAGCGTGTGTACAGCGGCATAAACGCAGCAGTGATAGGATTGTTGAGGATCGGTGAGCAAATGCAGAGCCTTTGAAGTCATATTGCATATTACCCATTCCATGGGTCTCAACTCTCCAGGTTTAAGGGATACTTCCTTCAGCTAAAACATGCATGTGGAACGCAGAGTATGATCCACCATGTGATCGGGAAACGTGCTCAAATGTGTCTTAGTTTTCGTCCCCTGGTACTCGGGTGCAACATTCCAGACGCTTTACTAACACTCTCCCCACTTGGAGAGTCAGTGCCTTTAACCTCCTGTTTGGCCCAGTTTGCAATTTCTGCGGAAAATGAACAGGAATAGAGAGAACCAATGAGAGACTAGCTGGAGGTGTCTGGACGGGCAAATTTAATTCTCATTTCCCACCAGGAAGAGGAATTAACCAAAGGCTCAGTGTGCCATGCCGGAACCACACTAGGGCCTGAAGCAATCCTGCGGTGTTTCGGCCAGCTCACAATAAAGCGAGTTGAAGAAAGGAGCTTAGGGGAACTGTAATTCACAAACCTGCAGAGTTATAAATGACAGCTATCTTCCAAAACTATATTTAAGTAAGGCTGCCAAGAGGACTTGAAAGAGGGGCAGAATTGCAGGAAACCGATTTCAGGAGGTAGACTGGAGTTGCATGTAAAGCATAGGAAAAGAGGCAGAACGTCCACAATGATGCACTTGGCCAAAAAGAGCGTATGCGTTTTTTCCTGAATATATTCAAGAAAAAACGCATACGCCCTTTTTGGCCAACCAAGCAAACTTTTAAAGCAAATCTGCACTACAATGAAGTCTCACTGCCCCCTGGTCAAAAGGGACATCTGAAAAAAGTGTAAAATCCAGAAAGGCAGGACAGGCCATGGAGAACTGGGTGCCTTGTTATGCTCATGGGCGGGATGTAAATTGCCAACAGCCACTCTGGAGAAGTGTATGGTGTTTCCTGAATCATCTAAAAAAAAATCCACAAACCATAGGGCACTTCAACTTATGGTCCTATAGCTTAGGGAAATTAAAATCAAAAAGACACAGCCACCCCAAAGTTTGGGACAGCTCTGTTTACAAGAATCTCGTTTACGGTACAAGTTCAATATCGCAGAAAGCGAAAAATGGATAAACAAGTTGTGGTACTTATGTACAATGCAATATCACTCAGCAGTGAAATCTATGTCATCAGGCCCGTAGCAGGATAATGAGTGGATTCAGGTACGATGATTCTAAGTGAAATAAGTCACACAGAAAAAGAAACATCATAAGATATCACTACTACATGGAATGTAAACTTGGCTACACAGGAACTGAATTACAAAACAGAACAGGGTCTGAAATGTAGAAAACCAACTTATGCTTGCTTAAGGGGAAAGGTGAGTTGGGGTGCTGCATAAAACCAGAGATTGAAATTAGCACAGATACCGTTCCATAAGCCAAATACATAGTAGAAAAGAGCTACTCCTTGCTCAACGAAGTGGACTCAACACCCCATATTAAACACCTAAGTATATACCTGACTAGTAAGAATCTTAAAACCTATGGATTTATATGTCTCTGAAAGAGAATGAAGCGTGTGTACAGCGGCATAAACGCAGCAGTGATAGGATTGGTGAGGTTCGGTGAGCAAATGCAGACCCTTTGAAATCATATTGCATGGTACCCATTCCATGGGTCTCAACTCTCCAGGTTTAAGGGATTCTTCCTTCAGCTAAAACATGCATGTGGAACCCAGAGTATGATCCACCATGTGATCGGGAAACGTGTTCAAATGTGTCTCAGTTTTCGTCCCCTTGTACTCGGGTGCAACATTCCAGACACTTTACTAACACTCTCCCCACTTGGAGAATCAGTGCCTTTAACCTCCTGTTTGGCCCAGTTTGCAATTTCTGTGGAAGATGAACATGAATAGGGAGTACCCATGAGCGACTAGCTGGAGGTGTCTGGACGGGCAAATTTAACTCTCATTTCCCACCAGGAAGAGGAATTAACCAAAGGCTCAGCGTGCCATGCCAGAACCACACTAGTGCCTGAAGCAATACTGTGGTGTTGCGGCCAGCTCACAAGAAAGAGAGTTGAAGGAAGGAGTTCAGGGGCACTGTAATTCACAAACCTGCAGAGTTATAAATGACAGCTATCGTCCAAAAATATATTGAAGTAAGGCTGCCAAGAGGACTTGAAAGCGGGGCAGAATTGAAGGAAACCGATTTCAGGAGGTAGACTGGAATTGCATGTAAAGCATAGGAAAAGAGGCAGAAAGTGCACAATGATGCACTTGGCCAAAAAGGGAGTATGCGTTTCTTCCTGAATATATTCAGGAAAAAACGCATACGCACTTTTTGGCCAACCAAGCAAGCTTGTAAAGGAAATCTGCACTACAATGAAGTCTCACTGCCCCCCTGTCAAAAGGGCCATCTGAAAAAAGTGTAAAATCCAGAAAGGCAGGACAGGCCATGGAGAACTGGGAGCCTTGTTATGCTGATGGGTGGGATGTAAATTGCCAACAGCCACTCTGGAGAAGTGTATGGTGTTTCCTGAAACATGCAAAAAACAAAGCAACAGAGCCTATGGCAATTCCACTTATGGTCCTATAGCTTAGGGAAATTAAAATCAAAAAGACACAGCCACCCCAAAGTTTGGGACAATTCTGTTTACAAGAACCTCATTTACGGTACAAGTTCAATATCACAGAAAGCGAAAAATGGATAAAGAAGTTGTGGTACTTACGTACAATGCAATATCACTCAGCAATGAAATCTATGTCATCAGGCTCATAGCAACATAATGAATGGATTCAGGTACGATGATTCTAAGTGAAATAAGTCACACAGAAAAAGAAACCTCATAAGATATCACTAATACACGGAATGTAAACTTGGCTACACAGGAACTGAATTACAAAACAGAAAAGGGTCTCAAATGTAGAAAACCAACTTATGCTTGCTTAAGGGGAAAGGTGAGTTGGGGTGCTGCATAAAACCAGAAATTGAAATTAGCACAGATACCATTCCATAAGCCAAATATGTAATAGACAAGAGCTACTCCTTGTTCAACGAAGTGGACTCAAGACGCCATATTAAACGCCTAAGAATATACCTGACTAGTAAGAATCTTAAAACCTATGGATTTATATGTCTCTGAAAGAGAATCAAACGTGTGTACAGCGGCATAAACGCAACAGTGATAGGATTGGTGAAGTTCAGTGAGCAAATGCAGACCCTTTGACCATGGTACCCATTCCATGCGTCTCAACTCTCCAGGTTTAAGTGATTCTTCCTTCAGCTAAAACATGCATGTGGAACCCAGAGTATGATCCACCGTGTGATCGGGAAACGTGTTCAAATGTGTCTCAGTTTTCGTCCCCTGGTACTCGGGTGCAACTTTCCAGACTCTTTACTAACACTTTCCCCACTTGGAGAGTCAGTGCCTTTAACCTCCTGTTTGGCCCAGTTTGCAAATTCTGTGGAAAATGAACAGGAATAGGGATAACCAATGAGCGACTAGCTGGAGGTGTCTGGACGGGCAAATTTAACTCTCATTTCCCACCAGGAAGAGGAATTAACCAAAGGCTCAGCGTGCCATGCCAGAACCACACTAGGGCCTGAAGCAATGCTGCGGTGTTGTAGCCAGCTCTCAAGAAAGCGAGTTGAAGAAAGGAGCTCAGGGGCCCTGTCATTCACAAACCTGCAGAGATATAAATGACAGCTATCGTCCAAAAATATATTGAAGTAAGGCTGCCAAGAGGACTTGAAAGCGGGGCAGAATTGCAGGAAACCTATTTCAGGAGGTAGACTGGAATTGCATGTAAAGCATAGGAAAAGAGGCAGAACGTCCACAATGATGCACTTGGTCAAAAAGGGCGTATGCGTTTTTTCCTGAATATATTCAGGAAAAAACACATACGCACTTTTTGGCCAACTAAGCAAGGTTGAAAAGTAAATTTGCACTACAATGAAGTCTCACTTCCCCCCGGTTAAAAGGGCCATCTGAAAAAAGTGTAAAATCCAGAAAGGCAGGACAGGCCATGGAGAACTAGAGCCTTGTTATGCTGATGGGTGGGATATAAATTGCCAACAGCCACTCTGGAGAAGTGTATGGTGTTTCCTGTAACATCTAAAAAACAAAGTAACAGAGCCTAGGGAACTTCCACTTATTGTCCTATAGCATAGGGAAATTGAAATCAAAAAGACACAGCCACCCCAAAGTTTGGGACGGCTCTGTTTACAAGAACCTCGTTTACGGTACAAGTTCAATATCGCAGAAAGCGAAATATGGATAAGGAAGTTGTGGTATTTGGGTACAATGCAATATCACTCAGCAATGAAATCTATGTCATCAGGCCCATAGCAGCATAATGAGTGGATTCAGGTACGATGATTCTAAGTGAAATAAGTCACACACAAAAAGAAACATCAAAAGTTTTCACTACTACACAGAATATAAACTTGGCTACACAAGAACTGAATTAAAAAACAGAACAGGGTCTCAAATGTAGAAAACCAACTTATGCTTGCTTAAGGGGAAAGGTGAGTTTGGGTGCTGCATAAAACCAGAGATTGAAATGAGCACAGATACCGTTCCATAAGCCAAATATATAATACACAAGAGCTACTCCTTGCTCAACGAAGTGGCCTCAACACCCCATATTAAACGCCTAAGAATATATCTGACTAGTAAGAATCTTAAAACCTATGGATTTATATGTCTCCGAAAGAGAATCAAGCGTGTGTACAGCGGCATAAACGCAGCAGTCATAGGATTGGTGAGGTTTGGTGAGCAAATGCAGACCCTTTGAAGTCATATTGCATGGTACCCATTCCATGGGTCTCAACTCTCCAGGTTTAAGGGATTCTTCCTTCAGCTAAAACATGCATGTGGAACCCAGAGTATGATCCACCGTGTGATCGGGAAACGTGTTCAAATGTGTCTCAGTTTTCGTCCCCTGGTACTCGGGTGCAACATTCCAGACGCTTTCCTAACACTATCCCCACTTGGAGAGTCAGTGCCTTTAACCTCCTTTTTGGCCCAGTTTGCAATTTCTGCGGAAAATGAACAGGAATAGGGAGAGCCAATGAGAAACTAGCTGGAGGTGTCTGGACGGGCAAACTTAAGTCTCATTTCCCACCAGGAAGAGGAATTAACCAAAGGCTCAGCGTGCCATGCCAGAACAACTCTAGGGCCTGAAGCAATCCTGCGGTGTTGCAGCCAGCTCACAAGAAAGGGAGTTGAAGAAAGGAGCTCATGGGCACTGTAATTCACAAACCTGCAGAGTTATAAATGACAGCTATCGTGCAAATATATATTGAAGTAAGGCTGCCAAGAGGACTTGAATATGGGGCAGAATTGCAGGAAAGCGATTTCAGGTGGTAGACTGGAATTGCACTTAAAGTATAGGAAAAGAGGCAGAACGTCCACAGTGATGCACTTGGCCAAAAACGGCATATGCGATTTTTCCTGAATATTTTCTGGAAAAAACGCATACGCACTTTTTGGCCAACCAAGCAAGCTTGCAAAGGAAATCTGCACAACAATGAAGTCTCACTGCCCCCAGGTCAAAAGGGCCATCTGAAAAAAGTGTAAAATCCAGAAAGGCAGGACAGGCCATGGAGAACTGGAGCCTTGTTATGCTGATGGGCCGGATATAAATTGCCAACAGCCACTCTGGAGAAGTGTATGGTGTTTCCTGTAACATCTAAAAAACAAAGTAACAGAGCCTAAGGAACTTCCACTTATTGTCCTATAGCTTAGGGAAATTGAAATCAAAAAGACACAGCCACCCCAAAGTTTGGGACGGCTCTGTTTACAAGAACCTCGTTTACGGTACAAGTTCAATATCGCAGAAAGCGAAATATGGATAAAGAAGTTGTGGTATTTGCGTACAATGCAATATCACGCAGCAATGAAATCTATGTCATCAGGCCCGTAGCAGCATAATGAGTGGATTCAGGTACGATGATTCTAAGTGAAATAAGTCACACAGAAAAGGAAACATCATAAGATATCTCTACTACACAGGATATAAACTTGGCTACACAGGAACTGAATTACAAAACAGAACAGGGTCTCAAATGTAGAAAACCAACTTATGCTTGCTTAAGGGGAAAGGTGAGTTGGGGTGCTGCATAAAACAAGAGATTGAAATTAGCACAGATACCGTTCCATAAGCCAAATATGTAATAGACCAGAGCTAATCCTTGCTCAACGAAGTGGACTCAACACGCCATATTAAACGCCTAAGGATATACCTGACTAGTAAGAATCTTAAAACCTATGGATTTATAGGTCTCCGAAAGAGAATCAAGCGTGTGTACAGCAGCATAAGCGCAGCAGTGATAGGAATGGTGAGGTTCAGTAAGCAAATGCAGACCCTTTGTTGTCATATTGCATGGTACCCATTCCATGGGTCTCAACTCTCCAGGTTTAAGGGATTCTTCCTTCAGCTAAAACATGCATGTGGAACCCAGCGTATGATCCACCGTGTGATCGGGAAACGTGTTCAAATGTGTCTCAGTTGTCGTCCCCTGGTAGTCGGGTGCAACATTCCAGACGTTTATTAACACTCTCCCCACTTGGAGAGTCAATGCCTTAAACCTCCTGTTTGGCCCAGTTTGCAATTTCTGCGGGAAATGAACAGGAATAGGGAGAACCCATGAGAGACTAGCTGGAGGTGTCTGGACGGGTAAATTTAACTCTCATTTCCCACCAGGAAGAGGAATTAACCAAAGGCTCAGCATGCCATGCCGAAACCACATTAGGGCCTGAAGCAATCATGCGGTGTTGCGGCCACCTCACAAGAAAGTGAGTTGAAGAAAGGAGCTTATGGCACTGTCTTTCACAAACCTGCAGAGTTATAAATGACAGCTATCGTCCAAAAATATATTGAAGTAAGGCTGCCAAGAGGACATGAAAGTGGGGCAGAAATGCAGGAAACTGATTTCAGGAGGTAGACTGGAATTGCATTTAAAGCATAGGAAAAGAGGGAGAACGTCCACAATGATGCACTTGGCCAAAAAGTGTGTATGCGTTTTTTCCTGAATATATTCAGGAAAAAACGCATACTCCCTTTTTGGCCAACCAAGCAAGCTTGCATATAAATCTGCACTACAATGAAGTCTCACTGCCCCCCGGTCAAAACGGCCATCTGAAAAAAGTGTAAAATCCAGAAACGCAGGACAGGCCATGGAGAACTGGATGCCTTGTTATGCTGATGGGTGGGATGTAAATTGCCAACAGCCACTCTGGAGAAGTGTATGGTGTTTCCTGAAACATCTAAGAAACAAAGCAACAGAGCCTAGGGCACTTCCACTTATGGTCCTATAGCTTAGGGAAATTAAAATCAAAAAGGCACAGCCACCCCAAAGTTTGGGATGGCTCTGTTTACAAGAACCTCGATTATGGTACAAATTAAATATCGCAGAAAGGGAAAAATGGATAAAGAAGTTGTGGTACTTACGTACAATGCAATATCACTCAGCAATGAAATCTATGTCATTAGGCCCATAGCAGCATAATGAGTGGATTCAGGTACAATGATTCTAAGTGAAATAAGTCACACAGAAAAGAAACATCATAAGATATCACTAATACACGGAATGTAAACTTGGCTACACAGGAACTGAATTACAAAACAGAACAGGGTCTCAAATGTAGAAAACCAACTTATGCTTGCTAGAGTGGAAAGGTGAGTTGGGTTGCTGCGTAAAACCAGAGATTGAAATTAGCACAGATACCGTTCCATAAGCCAAATATGTAATAGACAAGAGCTACTCCTTGCTCAACGAATTGGACACAACACCCCATATTAAACGCCTAAGAATATACCTGACTTGTAAGAATCTTTAAACCTATGGATTTATATGTCTCCAAAAGAGAATCAAGCGTGTGTACAGCGGCATAAACGCAGCAGTGATAGGATTGGTGAGGTTCGGTGAGCAAATGCAGACCCTTTGAAGTCATATTGCATGGTACCCATTCCATGGGTCTCAACTCTCCAGGTTTAAGGGATTCTTCCTTCAGCTAAAACATGCATGTGGAACCCAAAGTATGATCCACCGTGTGATAGGGAAACGTGTTCAAATGTGTCTCAGTTTTCATCCCCTGGTACTCGGGTGCAACATTCCAGATGCTTTACTAACACTCTCCCCACTTGGAGAGTTGGTGCCTTTAACCTCCTGTTTGGCCCAGTTTGCAATTTCTGCGGAAAATGAACAGGAATAGGGAGAACCAATGAGAGACTAGCTGGAGGTGTCTGGACGGGCAAATTTAACTCTCATTTCCCACCAGGAAGAGGAATTAACCAAAGGCTCAGCGTGCCATGCCGGAACCACACTAGGGCTTGAAGCAATCCTGTGGTGTTGCGGCCACCTGACAAGAAAGCGAGTTGAAGAAAGGAGCTCAGGGGCACTGTCATTCACAAACCTGCAGAGTTATAAATGACAGCTATCGTCCAAAAATATATTGAAGTAAGGCTGCCAAGAGGACTTGAAAGCGGGGTAGAATTGCAGGAAACCGATTTCAGAAGGTATACGGGAGTCGCTCTTAAAGCAAGAGAAAGAGACAGAACTTGGAAAATAATGCACTTGGCAAGAAATTGCATATATGTTTTATACAGAGCTCTCATAACTGAGGGGGAGGAGATTCCCAGCAGGCTCCAACTGCCACCTGAGGGCTCATGTTGCCAAGGCAACGTGAGCAAGCCAGGCAGGAGTTACCTCACAGCAGAGGGCCCACCTCACAGAAGGGTGAGAAACCCAGCCAACATCAGACTCTCACCAGAGGGCCCACATCACCAAGGGGATGGGAACCAGGCAGGAGTGTCTTCACACCAGCGGGGCCACATCATTGACAGGTGAGGTACTCAGCAAATGTGTCCTCAAACCAGAGGACCCACATCACCAAGGGCCTCGGAGTGAGGCAGGCAGGAGTAGCCTCACAACACAGGACCCATAGAATAAAAAAGTGAGGAATCCAGCAGTTGGAACCTCCCAGCAGGCGGCCCAGAGCACCGAGGCTATGGGATCCAGGCCACAGTGAACTCACAGAAGAGGACCCATGTCATGAAACTGAGCAACCCAGCCATTGGGACCTCAGAGCAGGAGGCCCACATCCCCATGGGGATGGAAATCTGGTAGGAGTGTCCTCGCACCACTGAGAACGTATCAGAAAATTTTGGGAGACCAGCAGTTAGGGCCTGACGCCAGAGGACCCTCATCACCAAGGGAAGGAGGCTCCCAGCAGGCTCCAACTGCCACCAGAGGGCTGATGTCGCCAAGGTGATGTGTGCCAACCAGGCACGAATGACCTCACAGCAGAGGGCCCACCTCAGAGAAGTGTGACGAACCCAGTCAGGATCAGACTCGCACCAGTGGGCCCACATCACCACGGGGATGGGAACCAGGCAGGAGTGTCCCCACACCAGTGGGACAACATCATCGAAAGGTGAGGATCCCAGCACATGTAGCCTCAAACCAGAGGAACCACATCACCAAGGGGTTCAGAATTAGGCTGGCAGAACCCTCCTCCCAACACAGGGTCCACAGAATATAAAAGTTGAGGAATCCAGCAGTTGGAACCTCCCAGCAAGTGGCCCACAACACCGAGGCTATGGGATCCAGGCCGCAGTGAACTCACAGCAGAGGGCCCACATCATGAACCTGTGAGCAGCCCAGCCATTGGGACCTCAGAACAGAAGGCCCACATCCCCATTGGGATGGGAACCTGGCAGGAGTGGCCTCGCACCACTTAGCACATATCAGAAAATGTTAGGAGCCCAGCAGTTAGGGCCTGACGCCAGGGGGCCCTCATAACTGAGGGGAGGAGACTCCCAGCAGGTTCCAACTGCCAACAGACGGCCCACGTCTACAAGGTGGCATGCGCCAGCCAGGCAGTAGTGACCACACAGCAGAGGGCCTATCTCACAGAAGGGTGAGGAACCGAGGCAGGATGAGACTCTCGCCAGAGGGCTCACAACACCAAGGGGATGGGAACCAGTCAGGACTGTCCTCCCACCAGTGGGGCCACATCATCGAAAGGTGAGGAACCCAGCACATGCGGCCTCATATCAGAAGACATACATCACAAAGGGGATGGGAGTGAGGCAGGTAGGAGTAGCCTAAAAACAGAGGGCCCAAAGAATAAAAAAGGTGAGGAATCCAGCATTTGGAACCTCCCAGCAGGCGGCCGAGAGCACAGAAGCTATGGGATGCAGGCAGGAGTGAACTAACAGCAGAGAGCCCACATCATGAAACTGTGAGCAACCCAGGCGTTGGGACCTCAGAGCAGAAAGCCCACATCCCCATGGGGATGGGAACCTGACAGGAGTGTCCTGGCATCACTGGGCTCACATCAGAAAACGTGGGGAGCCCAGCAGTTAGGGCCTGATGCTAGAGGGCCATCATCACCGAGGGCAGGAGGCTCCCAGCAGGTTCCATGTGCCAACAGAGGGCCCACGTCGCCAAGGTGATGTGTGCAAGTCAGGCAGGATTGACCTCACAGCAGAGGGCCTACCTCACAGAAGAGTGAGGAACCCAGCCAGCATAAGACTGTCACCAGAAGGCCCACATCACCAAGGGGATGGGAACCAGGCAGGAGTGTCCTCACACCAGTGGGGCCACATCATTGAAAGTTGTGGAACCCAGCACATGTGGCCTCAAACCAGAGGACCCACATAACGAAGGGGTTGTGAGTGAGGCAAGCAGGAGAAACATCGCAACACAGGACCCATAGAATACAAAAGTTGAGGAATCGAGCAGTTGGAACATCCCAGCAGGCGGCCCAGAGCACAGAGGCTATGGCATCCAGGCCAGAGTGAACTAACAGCAGAGAGCCCACATCATGAAACTGTGAACAACCCAGCCGTTGGGACCTCAGAGCAGAAGGCCCACATCCCAATGGGGATGTGAACCTGGATGGAGTGTCCTCGAACCACTGGGCGCACATCACAAAATGTGGGGAGCCCAGCAGTTAGGGCCTGATGCCAGAGGGCCCTCATTACCGAGGGGAGGAGGCTCCAGGCAGGCTCCAAGTGCCACCAGAGGGCTCATGTCCACAAGGCGAGGTGAGCAAGCCAGGCAGGAGTGACCTCACAGCAGACGGCCCACCTCACAGAAGGGTGAGGAACCCAGCCAGGATCAGACTCTCAACAGAGGGCCCACATCACCAAGGGGATGTGAACCAGGCAGGAGTCTCCTAAGACCATTGGTCCCACATCATCGAAAGGTGAGGAACCCAGCACATGTGGCCTCAAACCAGAGGACACACATCACGAAGGGGCTGGGAGTGAGGCAGGCAGGAGGATCCTTACAACAGAGGGCCTAAAAAATTTAAAAAGTGAGGAATCCAGCAGTTGGAACCTCCCAGCAGGCGGCCAAGAGCACAGAGGCTATGGGATCCAGGCCACAGTGAACTAACACCAGAGAGCCCACATCATGAAATTGTGATCAACCCAGCCGTTGGAACCTCAGAGCAGAAGGCCCACATCCCCATGGAGATGGGAACCTAAGAGGAGTGCCCGAGCATCACTGGGATCACTAAGAAAAGTTGGGGAGCCCAGCAGTTAGGACCTGACGTCAGAGGGCCCTCATCACAGAGGTGAGGAGGCTCCCAGCAGGGTCCAAGTGCCACCAGAGGGCTAATGTCAACAAGGCGAGGTGAGCAAGCCAGGCAAGAGTTACCTTATAGTAGAGGGCCCACCTCACAGATGGGTGAGGAACCCAGCCAGGATCAGACTCTCACCAGAGGACCCACATCACAAAGGGGATGGGAACCAGTCAGGATTATCCTCACACCAGTGGGGCCTCATCATCTTAAGGTGAGGAACCCAGCACATGTGTCCTCAAACCAGAGGACCCACATCACCAAGGGCCTTGGAGTGAGGCAGGCAGGAGTAGCCTCACAACACAGGGCACATAATATAAAAAACATGAGGATTCCAGCATTTAGACCTCCAGCAGGCGGCTCAGAACACCGAGGCTATGGGATCCAGGCCGCAGTGAACTCACAGCAGAGGGCTCACATCATAAAACTGTGAGCAACCCAGGCGTTGGGACCTCAGCGCAGAAGGCCCACATCCCCATGGGAATGGGAACCTGGCTGGAGTGTCCTCGCACCACTGGGCGCACATCAGAAAATGTGGGGAGCCCACCATTTAGGGCCTGAGGCCAGAGGGCCGTCATCACCGAGAGGAGGAGGCACACTGCATGCTCCAACTGCCACCAGAGGTCTCACGTCTCCAAGGTGACGTGTGCCAGCCAGGCAGGAGTGACCTATCAGCAGAGGGTCTCCCTCACAGAAGGGTGAGGAACACAGCCAGGAACAGACTCTCACCAGGGGGTCCACATAACCACGTGGATGAGAACCAGGCAGGAGTGTCCTCACACTAGTGGGGCCACATCATCGAAAGGTGAGGAACCCAGCAAAGGTGGCCACAAACCAGAGGACCCACATCACCAAGGGGTTGAGAGTGAGGTAGGTGTCTGGACGGGCATATTTAACACTCGTTTCCCACCAGGAAGAGGAATTAACCAAAGGCTCAGTGTGCCCTGCCAGAAGCAGATTAGGGCCTGAAGCAGTCTTGCGGGTTTGCGGCCAGCTCACAAGAAAGCGAGTTGAAGAAAGGAGCTCAGGGGCCCTGTAATTCACAAAACTGCAGAGTTATAAATGACAGCTATCGTCCAAAAATATATTGATGTATGGGTGCGAAGAGGACTTGAAAGCGGGGCAGAATTGCAGGAAACCGATTTCAGGAGGTAGAGTGGAGTTGCATTTAAAGCATAGGAAAAGAGCCAGAACGTCCACAATGATGCACTTGGCCAAAAAGGGCGTATGCGTTTTTTCCTGAATATATTCAGGAAAAAACGCATACGCCCTTTTTGGCCAACCAAGCAAGCTTGCAAAGGAAATCTGCACTAAAATGAAGTCTCACTGCCCCCCGGTCAAAAGGGCCATCTGAAAAAAGTGTAAAATCCAGAAAGGCAGGACAGGCCATGGAGAACTGGGAGCCTTGTTATGCTGATGGGCGGGATGTAAATTGCCAACAGCCACTCTGGAGAAGTGTATGGTGTTTCCTGAAACATCTAAAAAACAAAGCAACAGAGCCTAGGGCAATTCCACTTATGGTCCTATAACTTAGGGAAATTAAAATCAAAAAGACACAGCCACCCCAAAGTTTGGGACAGCTCTGTTTACAAGAACCTCGTTTACGGTACAAGTTCAATATCGCAGAAAGTGAAAAATGGATAAAGAAGTTGTGGTACTTACGTACAATGCAATATCACTCAGCAATGAAATCTATGTCATCAGGCCCATAGCAACATAATGAGTGGATTCAGGTACGATGATTCTAAGTGAAATAAGTCACACAGAAAAAGAAACATCATAAGATATCACTAATACACGGAATGTAAACTTGGCTACACAGGAACTGAATTACAAAACAGAACAGGGTCTCAAATGTAGAAAACCAACTTATGCTTGCTTAAGGAGAAAGGTGAGTTGGGGTGCTGCATAAAACTAGAGATTGAAATTAGCACAGATACCGTTCCATAAGCCAAATATGTAATAGACAAGAGCTACTCCTTGCTCAACGAAGTGGACTCAACACCCCATATTAAACGCCTAAGAATATACCTGACTAGTAAGAAACTTAAAACCTATGGATTTATATGTCTCCGAAAGAGAATCAAGCGTGTGTACAGCGGCATAAATGCAGCAGTGATAGGATTGGTGAGGTTCGGTGAGCAAATGCAGACCCTTTGAAGTCATATTGCATGGTACCCATTCCATGGGTCTCAACTCTCCAGGTTTAAGGGATTCTTCCTTCAGCTAAAACATGCATGTGGAACCCAGAGTATGATCCACCGTGTGATCGGGAAACCTGTTCAAATGTGTCTCAGTTTTCGTCCCCTGGTACTCGGGTGCAACATTCCAGATGCTTTACTAACACTCTCCCCACTTGGAGAGTCAGTGCCTTTCACCTCCTGTTTGGCCCAGTTTGCAATTTCTGTGGAAGATGAACAGGAATAGGGAGAACCCATGAGCGACTAGCTGGAGGTGTCTGGACCAGCAAATTTAACTCTCATTTCCCACCAGGAAGAGGAATTAACCAAAGGCTCATTGTGGCATGCCAGAACCACATTAGGGGCTGAAGCAATAATGTGGTGTTGCGGCCAGCTCACAAGAAAGCGAGTTGAAGGAAGGAGCTCAGGGGCACTGTCATTCACAAACCTGAAGAGTTATAAATGACAGCTATCGTCCAAAAATATATTGAAGTAAGGCTGCCAAGAGGACTTGAAAGCAGGGCAGAATTGCAGGAAACCGATTTCAGGAGGTAGACTGGAATTGCATGTAAAGCATAGGAAAAGAGGCAGAACGTCCACAATGATGCACTTGGCCAAAAAGGGCGTATGCGTTTTTTCCTGAATATATTCAGGAAAAAACACATACGCCGTTTTTGGTCAACCAAGCAAGCTTGCAAAGAAATCTGCACTACAATGTAGTCTCACTGCCCCCTGTCAAGAGGGCCATCTGAAAAAAGGGTAAAATCCAGACAGGCAGGACAGGCCGTGGAGAACTGGGAGCCTTGTTATGCTGATGGGTGGGATGTAATTTGCCAACAGCCACTCTGGAGAAGTGTATGGTGTTTTATGAAACATCTACAAAACAAAGCAACAGAGCCTAGGGCACTTCCACTTATGGTCCTATAGCTTAGGGAAATTAAAATCAAAAAGACACAGCCACCCCAAAATTTGGGACCACTCTGTTTACAAGAACCTCGTTTTCGGTACAAGCTCAATATCACAGAAAGCGAAAAATGGATAAAGAAGTTGTCGTACTTTCGTACAAAGCAATATCACTCAGCAATGAAATCTATGTCATCAGGCCCGTAGCAGCATAATGAGTGGATTCAGGTACGATGATTCTAAGTGAAATAAGTCACACAGAAAAAGAAACATCATAAGATATCACTAATACACGGAATGTAATCTTGGCTACACAGGAACTGAATTACAAAACAGAACAGGGTCTCTAATGTAGAAAACCAACTTATGCTTGCTTAAGGGGAAAGGTGAGTTGGGGTGCTGCATAAAATCAGAGATTGAAATTAGCACAGATACCGTTCCATAAGCCAAATATGTAATAGCCAAGAGCTACTCCTTGCTCAACGAAGTGGACTCAACACACCATATTAAACGCCTAAGAATATACCTGACTTGTAACAATCATAAAACCTATGGATTTATATGTCTCCGAAAGAGAATGAAGCCTGTGTACACCGGCATAAACGCAGCAGTGATAGGATTGTTGAGGATCGGTGAGCAAATGCAGAGCCTTTGAAGTCATATTGCATATTACCCATTCCATGGGTCTCAACTCTCCAGGTTTAAGGGATACTTCCTTCAGCTAAAACATGCATGTGGAACGCAGAGTATGATCCACCATGTGATCGGGAAACGTGCTCAAATGTGTCTTAGTTTTCGTCCCCTGGTACTCGGGTGCAACATTCCAGACGCTTTAGTAACACTCTCCCCACTTGGAGAGTCAGTGCCTTTAACCTCCTGTTTGGCCCAGTTTGCAATTTCTGCGGAAAATGAACAGGAATAGAGAGAACCAATGAGAAACTAGCTGGAGGTGTCTGGACGGGCAAATTTAATTCTCATTTCCCACCAGGAAGAGGAATTAACCAAAGGCTCAGTGTGGCATGCCGGAACCACACTAGGGCCTGAAGCAATCCTGCAGTGTTTCGGCCAGCTCACAATAAAGCGAGTTGAAGAAAGGAGCTTAGGGGAACTGTAATTCACAAACCTGCAGAGTTATAAATGACAGCTATCTTCCAAAACTATATTGAAGTAAGGCTGCCAAGAGGACTTGAAAGCGGGGCAGAATTGCAGGAAACCGATTTCAGGAGGTAGACTGGAGTTGCATATAAAGCATAGGAAAAGAGGCAGAACGTCCGCAATGATGCACTTGGCCAAATAGAGCGTATGCGTTTTTTCCTGAATATATTCAAGAAAAAACGCATACGCCCTTTTTGGCCAACCAAGCAAACTTTTAAAGCAAATCTGCACTACAATGAAGTCTCACTGCCCCCTGGTCAAAAGGGACATCTGAAAAAAGTGTAAAATCCAGAAAGGCAGGACAGGCCATGGAGAACTGGGTGCCTTGTTATGCTCATGGGCGGGATGTAAATTGCCAACAGCCACTCTGGAGAAGTGTATGGTGTTTCCTGAATCATCTAAAAAAAAAATCCACAAACCATAGGGCACTTCAACTTATGGTCCTATAGCTTAGGGAAATTAAAATCAAAAAGACACAGCCACCCCAAAGTTTGGGACAGCTCTGTTTACAAGAACCTCGTTTACGGTACAAGTTCAATATCGCAGAAAGCGAAAAATGGATAAACAAGTTGTGGTACTTACGTACAATGCAATATCACTCAGCAGTGAAATCTATGTCATCAGGCCCGTAGCAGGATAATGAGTGGATTCAGGTACGATGATTCTAAGTGAAATAAGTCACACAGAAAAAGAAACATCATAAGATATCACTACTACATGGAATGTAAACTTGGCTACACAGGAACTGAATTACAAAACAGAACAGGGTCTGAAATGTAGAAAACCAACTTATGCTTGCTTAAGGGGAAAGGTGAGTTGGGGTGCTGCATAAAACCAGAGATTGAAATTAGCACAGATACCGTTCCATAAGCCAAATACGTAGTAGAAAAGAGCTACTCCTTGCTCAACGAAGTGGACTCAACACCCCATATTAAACACCTAAGTATATACCTGACTAGTAAGAATCTTAAAACCTATGGATTTATATGTCTCTGAAAGAGAATGAAGCGTGTGTACAGCGGCATAAACGCAGCAGTGATAGGATTGGTGAGGTTCGGTGAGCAAATGCAGACCCTTTGAAATCATATTGCATGGTACCCATTCCATGGGTCTCAACTCTCCAGGTTTAAGGGATTCTTCCTTCAGCTAAAACATGCATGTGGAACCCAGAGTATGATCCACCATGTGATCGGGAAACGTGTTCAAATGTGTCTCAGTTTTCGTCCCCTTGTACTTGGGTGCAACATTCCAGACACTTTACTAACACTCTCCCCACTTGGAGAGTCAGTGCCTTTAACCTCCTGTTTGGCCCAGTTTGCAATTTCTGTGTAAGATGAACAGGAATAGGGAGAACCCATGAGAGACTAGCTGGAGGTGTCTGGACGGGCAAATTTAACTCCCATTTCCCACCAGGAAGAGGAATTAACCAAAGGCTCAGCGTGCCATGCCGGAACCACACTAGGGCCTGAAGCAATCCTGCGGTGTTGCAGCCAGCTCACAAGAAAGCGAGTTGAAGAAAGGAGCTCAGGGGCACTGTAATTCACAAACCTGCAGAGTTATAAATGACAGCTATCGTCCAAAAATATATTGAAGTAAGGCTGCCAAGAGGACTTGAAAGTGGGGCAGAATTGCAGGAAACCGATTTCACGAGGTAGACTGGAATTGCATGTAAAGCATAGGAAAAGAGGCAGAACGTCCACAATGATGCACTTGGTCAAAAAGGGCGTATGCGTTTTTTCCTGAATATATTCAGGAAAAAACCCATACGCTCTTTTTGGCCAACCAAGCAAGCTTGCAAAGGAAATCTGCACTACAATGAAGTCTCACTGCCCCCCGGTCAAAAGGGCCTTCTGAAAAAAGTGTAAAATCCAGAAAAGCAGGACAGGCCATGGAGAACTGGGAGCCTTGTTATGCTGATGGGTGGGATGTAAATTGCCAACAGCCACTCTGGAGAAGTGTATGGTGTTTCCTGAAACATCTACAAAACAAAGCAACAGAGCCTAGGGCAATTCCACTTATGGTCCTATAACTTAGGGAAATTAAAATCAAAAAGACACAGCCACCCCAAAGTTTGGGACAGCTCTGTTTACAAGAACCTCGTTTACGGTACAAGTTCAATATCACAGAAAGTGAAAAATGGATAAAGAAGTTGTGGTACTTACGTACAATGCAATATCACTCAGCAATGAAATCTATGTCATCAGGCCCATAGCAACATAATGAGTGGATTCAGGTACGATGATTCTAAGTGAAATAAGTCACACAGAAAAAGAAACATCATAAGATATCACTAATACACGGAATGTAAACTTGGCTACACAGGAACTGAATTACAAAACAGAACAGGGTCTCAAATGTAGAAAACCAACTTATGCTTGCTTAAGGGGAAAGGTGAGTTGGGGTGCTGCATAAAACTAGAGATTGAAATTAGCACAGATACCGTTCCATAAGCCAAATATGTAATAGACAAGAGCTACTCCTTGCTCAACGAAGTGGACTCAACACCCCATATTAAACGCCTAAGAATATACCTGACTAGTAAGAAACTTAAAACCTATGGATTTATATGTCTCCGAAAGAGAATCAAGCGTGTGTACAGCGGCATAAATGCAGCAGTGATAGGATTGGTGAGGTTCGGTGAGCAAATGCAGACCCTTTGAAGTCATATTGCATGGTACCCATTCCATGGGTCTCAACTCTCCAGGTTTAAGGGATTCTTCCTTCAGCTAAAACATGCATGTGGAACCCAGAGTATGATCCACCGTGTGATCGGGAAACCTGTTCAAATGTGTCTCAGTTTTCGTCCCCTGGTACTCGGGTGCAACATTCCAGATGCTTTACTAACACTCTCCCCACTTGGAGAGTCAGTGCCTTTAACCTCCTGTTTGGCCCAGTTTGCAATTTCTGTGGAAGATGAACAGGAATAGGGAGAACCCATGAGCGACTAGCTGGAGGTGTCTGGACCAGCAAATTTAACTCTCATTTCCCACCAGGAAGAGGAATTAACCAAAGGCTCATTGTGGCATGCCAGAACCACATTAGGGGCTGAAGCAATAATGTGGTGTTGCGGCCAGCTCACAAGAAAGCGAGTTGAAGGAAGGAGCTCAGGGGCACTGTCATTCACAAACTTGAAGAGTTATAAATGACAGCTATCGTCCAAAAATATATTGAAGTAAGGCTGCCAAGAGGACTTGAAAGCGGGGCAGAATTGCAGGAAACCGATTTCAGGAGGTAGACTGGAATTGCATGTAAAGCATAGGAAAAGAGGCAGAACGTCCACAATGATGCACTTGGCCAAAAAGGGCGTATGCGTTTTTTCCTGAATATATTCAGGAAAAAACACATACGCCGTTTTTGGTCAACCAAGCAAGCTTGCAAAGAAATCTGCACTACAATGTAGTCTCACTGCCCCCTGTCAAGAGGGCCATCTGAAAAAAGGGTAAAATCCAGACAGGCAGGACAGGCCGTGGAGAACTGGGAGCCTTGTTATGCTGATGGGTGGGATGTAATTTGCCAACAGCCACTCTGGAGAAGTGTATGGTGTTTTATGAAACATCTACAAAACAAAGCAACAGAGCCTAGGGCACTTCCACTTATGGTCCTATAGCTTAGGGAAATTAAAATCAAAAAGACACAGCCACCCCAAAATTTGGGACCACTCTGTTTACAAGAACCTCGTTTTCGGTACAAGTTCAATATCACAGAAAGCGAAAAATGGATAAAGAAGTTGTCGTACTTTCGTACAAAGCAATATCACTCAGCAATGAAATCTATGTCATCAGGCCCGTAGCAGCATAATGAGTGGATTCAGGTACGATGATTCTAAGTGAAATAAGTCACACAGAAAAAGAAACATCATAAGATATCACTAATACACGGAATGTAATCTTGGCTACACAGGAACTGAATTACAAAACAGAACAGGGTCTCTAATGTAGAAAACCAACTTATGCTTGCTTAAGGGGAAAGGTGAGTTGGGGTGCTGCATAAAATCAGAGATTGAAATTAGCACAGATACCGTTCCATAAGCCAAATATGTAATAGCCAAGAGCTACTCCTTGCTCAACGAAGTGGACTCAACACACCATATTAAACGCCTAAGAATATACCTGACTTGTAAGAATCTTAAAACCTATGGATTTATATGTCTCCGAAAGAGAATGAAGCGTGTGTACAGCGGCATAAACGCAGCAGTGATAGGATTGTTGAGGATCGGTGAGCAAATGCAGAGCCTTTGAAGTCATATTGCATATTACCCATTCCATGGGTCTCAACTCTCCAGGTTTAAGGGATACTTCCTTCAGCTAAAACATGCATGTGGAACGCAGAGTATGATCCACCATGTGATCGGGAAACGTGCTCAAATGTGTCTTAGTTTTCGTCCCCTGGTACTCGGGTGCAACATTCCAGACGCTTTACTAACACTCTCCCCACTTGGAGAGTCAGTGCCTTTAACCTCCTGTTTGGCCCAGTTTGCAATTTCTGCGGAAAATGAACAGGAATAGAGAGAACCAATGAGAGACTAGCTGGAGGTGTCTGGACGGGCAAATTTAATTCTCATTTCCCACCAGGAAGAGGAATTAACCAAAGGCTCAGTGTGCCATGCCGGAACCACACTAGGGCCTGAAGCAATCCTGCGGTGTTTCGGCCAGCTCACAATAAAGCGAGTTGAAGAAAGGAGCTTAGGGGAACTGTAATTCACAAACCTGCAGAGTTATAAATGACAGCTATCTTCCAAAACTATATTTAAGTAAGGCTGCCAAGAGGACTTGAAAGAGGGGCAGAATTGCAGGAAACCGATTTCAGGAGGTAGACTGGAGTTGCATGTAAAGCATAGGAAAAGAGGCAGAACGTCCACAATGATGCACTTGGCCAAAAAGAGCGTATGCGTTTTTTCCTGAATATATTCAAGAAAAATCGCATACGCCCTTTTTGGCCAACCAAGCAAACTTTTAAAGCAAATCTGCACTACAATGAAGTCTCACTGCCCCCTGGTCAAAAGGGACATCTGAAAAAAGTGTAAAATCCAGAAAGGCAGGACAGGCCATGGAGAACTGGGTGCCTTGTTATGCTCATGGGCGGGATGTAAATTGCCAACAGCCACTCTGGAGAAGTGTATGGTGTTTCCTGAATCATCTAAAAAAAAAATCCACAAACCATAGGGCACTTCAACTTATGGTCCTATAGCTTAGGGAAATTAAAATCAAAAAGACACAGCCACCCCAAAGTTTGGGACAGCTCTGTTTACAAGAACCTCGTTTACGGTACAAGTTCAATATCGCAGAAAGCGAAAAATGGATAAACAAGTTGTGGTACTTACGTACAATGCAATATCACTCAGCAGTGAAATCTATGTCATCAGGCCCGTAGCAGGATAATGAGTGGATTCAGGTACGATGATTCTAAGTGAAATAAGTCACACAGAAAAAGAAACATCATAAGATATCACTACTACATGGAATGTAAACTTGGCTACACAGGAACTGAATTACAAAACAGAACAGGGTCTGAAATGTAGAAAACCAACTTATGCTTGCTTAAGGGGAAAGGTGAGTTGGGGTGCTGCATAAAACCAGAGATTGAAATTAGCACAGATACCGTTCCATAAGCCAAATACATAGTAGAAAAGAGCTACTCCTTGCTCAACGAAGTGGACTCAACACCCCATATTAAACACCTAAGTATATACCTGACTAGTAAGAATCTTAAAACCTATGGATTTATATGTCTCTGAAAGAGAATGAAGCGTGTGTACAGCGGCATAAACGCAGCAGTGATAGGATTGGTGAGGTTCGGTGAGCAAATGCAGACCCTTTGAAATCATATTGCATGGTACCCATTCCATGGGTCTCAACTCTCCAGGTTTAAGGGATTCTTCCTTCAGCTAAAACATGCATGTGGAACCCAGAGTATGATCCACCATGTGATCGGGAAACGTGTTCAAATGTGTCTCAGTTTTCGTCCCCTTGTACTAGGGTGCAACATTCCAGACACTTTACTAACACTCTCCCCACTTGGAGAATCAGTGCCTTTAACCTCCTGTTTGGCCCAGTTTGCAATTTCTGTGGAAGATGAACATGAATAGGGAGTACCCATGAGCGACTAGCTGGAGGTGTCTGGACGGGCAAATTTAACTCTCATTTCCCACCAGGAAGAGGAATTAACCAAAGGCTCAGCGTGCCATGCCAGAACCACACTAGGGCCTGAAGCAATACTGTGGTGTTGCGGCCAGCTCACAAGAAAGAGAGTTGAAGGAAGGAGTTCAGGGGCACTGTAATTCACAAACCTGCAGAGTTATAAATGACAGCTATCGTCCAAAAATATATTGAAGTAAGGCTGCCAAGAGGACTTGAAAGCGGGGCAGAATTGAAGGAAACCGATTTCAGGAGGTAGACTGGAATTGCATGTAAAGCATAGGAAAAGAGGCAGAAAGTGCACAATGATGCACTTGGCCAAAAAGGGAGTATGCGTTTCTTCCTGAATATATTCAGGAAAAAACGCATACGCACTTTTTGGCCAACCAAGCAAGCTTGTAAAGGAAATCTGCACTACAATGAAGTCTCACTGCCCCCCTGTCAAAAGGGCCATCTGAAAAAAGTGTAAAATCCAGAAAGGCAGGACAGGCCATGGAGAACTGGGAGCCTTGTTATGCTGATGGGTGGGATGTAAATTGCCAACAGCCAGTCTGGAGAAGTGTATGGTGTTTCCTGAAACATGCAAAAAACAAAGCAACAGAGCCTATGGCAATTCCACTTATGGTCCTATAGCTTAGGGAAATTAAAATCAAAAAGACACAGCCACCCCAAAGTTTGGGACAATTCTGTTTACAAGAACCTCATTTACGGTACAAGTTCAATATCACAGAAAGCGAAAAATGGATAAAGAAGTTGTGGTACTTACGTACAATGCAATATCACTCAGCAATGAAATCTATGTCATCAGGCTCATAGCAACATAATGAATGGATTCAGGTACGATGATTCTAAGTGAAATAAGTCACACAGAAAAAGAAACCTCATAAGATATCACTAATACACGGAATGTAAACTTGGCTACACAGGAACTGAATTACAAAACAGAAAAGGGTCTCAAATGTAGAAAACCAACTTATGCTTGCTTAAGGGGAAAGGTGAGTTGGGGTGCTGCATAAAACCAGAAATTGAAATTAGCACAGATACCATTCCATAAGCCAAATATGTAATAGACAAGAGCTACTCCTTGTTCAACGAAGTGGACTCAAGACGCCATATTAAACGCCTAAGAATATACCTGACTAGTAAGAATCTTAAAACCTATGGATTTATATGTCTCTGAAAGAGAATCAAACGTGTGTACAGCGGCATAAACGCAACAGTGATAGGATTGGTGAAGTTCAGTGAGCAAATGCAGACCCTTTGACCATGGTACCCATTCCATGCGTCTCAACTCTCCAGGTTTAAGTGATTCTTCCTTCAGCTAAAACATGCATGTGGAACCCAGAGTATGATCCACCGTGTGATCGGGAAACGTGTTCAAATGTGTCTCAGTTTTCGTCCCCTGGTACTCGGGTGCAACTTTCCAGACTCTTTACTAACACTTTCCCCACTTGGAGAGTCAGTGCCTTTAACCTCCTGTTTGGCCCAGTTTGCAAATTCTGTGGAAAATGAACAGGAATAGGGATAACCAATGAGCGACTAGCTGGAGGTGTCTGGACGGGCAAATTTAACTCTCATTTCCCACCAGGAAGAGGAATTAACCAAAGGCTCAGCGTGCCATGCCAGAACCACACTAGGGCCTGAAGCAATCCTGCGGTGTTGTAGCCAGCTCTCAAGAAAGCGAGTTGAAGAAAGGAGCTCAGGGGCCCTGTCATTCACAAACCTGCAGAGATATAAATGACAGCTATCGTCCAAAAATATATTGAAGTAAGGCTGCCAAGAGGACTTGAAAGCGGGGCAGAATTGCAGGAAACCTATTTCAGGAGGTAGACTGGAATTGCATGTAAAGCATAGGAAAAGAGGCAGAACGTCCACAATGATGCACTTGGTCAAAAAGGGCGTATGCGTTTTTTCCTGAATATATTCAGGAAAAAACACATACGCACTTTTTGGCCAACTAAGCAAGGTTGAAAAGTAAATTTGCACTACAATGAAGTCTCACTTCCCCCCGGTTAAAAGGGCCATCTGAAAAAAGTGTAAAATCCAGAAAGGCAGGACAGGCCATGGAGAACTAGAGCCTTGTTATGCTGATGGGTGGGATATAAATTGCCAACAGCCACTCTGGAGAAGTGTATGGTGTTTCCTGTAACATCTAAAAAACAAAGTAACAGAGCCTAGGGAACTTCCACTTATTGTCCTATAGCATAGGGAAATTGAAATCAAAAAGACACAGCCACCCCAAAGTTTGGGACGGCTCTGTTTACAAGAACCTCGTTTACGGTACAAGTTCAATATCGCAGAAAGCGAAATATGGATAAGGAAGTTGTGGTATTTGGGTACAATGCAATATCACTCAGCAATGAAATCTATGTCATCAGGCCCATAGCAGCATAATGAGTGGATTCAGGTACGATGATTCTAAGTGAAATAAGTCACACACAAAAAGAAACATCAAAAGTTTTCACTACTACACAGAATATAAACTTGGCTACACAAGAACTGAATTAAAAAACAGAACAGGGTCTCAAATGTAGAAAACCAACTTATGCTTGCTTAAGGGGAAAGGTGAGTTTGGGTGCTGCATAAAACCAGAGATTGAAATGAGCACAGATACCGTTCCATAAGCCAAATATATAATACACAAGAGCTACTCCTTGCTCAACGAAGTGGCCTCAACACCCCATATTAAACGCCTAAGAATATATCTGACTAGTAAGAATCTTAAAACCTATGGATTTATATATCTCCGAAAGAGAATCAAGCGTGTGTACAGCGGCATAAACGCAGCAGTGATAGGATTGGTGAGGTTTGGTGAGCAAATGCAGACCCTTTGAAGTCATATTGCATGGTACCCATTCCATGGGTCTCAACTCTCCAGGTTTAAGGGATTCTTCCTTCAGCTAAAACATGCATGTGGAACCCAGAGTATGATCCACCGTGTGATCGGGAAACGTGTTCAAATGTGTCTCAGTTTTCGTCCCCTGGTACTCGGGTGCAACATTCCAGACGCTTTCCTAACACTATCCCCACTTGGAGAGTCAGTGCCTTTAACCTCCTTTTTGGCCCAGTTTGCAATTTCTGCGGAAAATGAACAGGAATAGGGAGAGCCAATGAGAAACTAGCTGGAGGTGTCTGGACGGGCAAACTTAAGTCTCATTTCCCACCAGGAAGAGGAATTAACCAAAGGCTCAGCGTGCCATGCCAGAACAACTCTAGGGCCTGAAGCAATCCTGCGGTGTTGCAGCCAGCTCACAAGAAAGGGAGTTGAAGAAAGGAGCTCATGGGCACTGTAATTCACAAACCTGCAGAGTTATAAATGACAGCTATCGTGCAAATATATATTGAAGTAAGGCTGCCAAGAGGACTTGAATATGGGGCAGAATTGCAGGAAAGCGATTTCAGGTGGTAGACTGGAATTGCACTTAAAGTATAGGAAAAGAGGCAGAACGTCCACAGTGATGCACTTGGCCAAAAACGGCATATGCGATTTTTCCTGAATATTTTCTGGAAAAAACGCATACGCACTTTTTGGCCAACCAAGCAAGCTTGCAAAGGAAATCTGCACAACAATGAAGTCTCACTGCCCCCAGGTCAAAAGGGCCATCTGAAAAAAGTGTAAAATCCAGAAAGGCAGGACAGGCCATGGAGAACTGGAGCCTTGTTATGCTGATGGGCCGGATATAAATTGCCAACAGCCACTCTGGAGAAGTGTATGGTGTTTCCTGTAACATCTAAAAAACAAAGTAACAGAGCCTAAGGAACTTCCACTTATTGTCCTATAGCTTAGGGAAATTGAAATCAAAAAGACACAGCCACCCCAAAGTTTGGGACGGCTCTGTTTACAAGAACCTCGTTTACGGTACAAGTTCAATATCGCAGAAAGCGAAATATGGATAAAGAAGTTGTGGTATTTGCGTACAATGCAATATCACGCAGCAATGAAATCTATGTCATCAGGCCCGTAGCAGCATAATGAGTGGATTCAGGTACGATGATTCTAAGTGAAATAAGTCACACAGAAAAGGAAACATCATAAGATATCTCTACTACACAGGATATAAACTTGGCTACACAGGAACTGAATTACAAAACAGAACAGGGTCTCAAATGTAGAAAACCAACTTATGCTTGCTTAAGGGGAAAGGTGAGTTGGGGTGCTGCATAAAACAAGAGATTGAAATTAGCACAGATACCGTTCCATAAGCCAAATATGTAATAGACCAGAGCTAATCCTTGCTCAACGAAGTGGACTCAACACGCCATATTAAACGCCTAAGGATATACCTGACTAGTAAGAATCTTAAAACCTATGGATTTATAGGTCTCCGAAAGAGAATCAAGCGTGTGTACAGCAGCATAAGCGCAGCAGTGATAGGAATGGTGAGCTTCAGTAAGCAAATGCAGACCCTTTGTTGTCATATTGCATGGTACCCATTCCATGGGTCTCAACTCTCCAGGTTTAAGGGATTCTTCCTTCAGCTAAAACATGCATGTGGAACCCAGCGTATGATCCACCGTGTGATCGGGAAACGTGTTCAAATGTGTCTCAGTTGTCGTCCCCTGGTAGTCGGGTGCAACATTCCAGACGTTTATTAACACTCTCCCCACTTGGAGAGTCAATGCCTTAAACCTCCTGTTTGGCCCAGTTTGCAATTTCTGCGGGAAATGAACAGGAATAGGGAGAACCCATGAGAGACTAGCTGGAGGTGTCTGGACGGGTAAATTTAACTCTCATTTCCCACCAGGAAGAGGAATTAACCAAAGGCTCAGCATGCCATGCCGAAACCACATTAGGGCCTGAAGCAATCATGCGGTGTTGCGGCCACCTCACAAGAAAGTGAGTTGAAGAAAGGAGCTTATGGCACTGTCTTTCACAAACCTGCAGAGTTATAAATGACAGCTATCGTCCAAAAATATATTGAAGTAAGGCTGCCAAGAGGACATGAAAGTGGGGCAGAAATGCAGGAAACTGATTTCAGGAGGTAGACTGGAATTGCATTTAAAGCATAGGAAAAGAGGGAGAACGTCCACAATGATGCACTTGGCCAAAAAGTGTGTATGCGTTTTTTCCTGAATATATTCAGGAAAAAACGCATACTCCCTTTTTGGCCAACCAAGCAAGCTTGCATATAAATCTGCACTACAATGAAGTCTCACTGCCCCCCGGTCAAAACGGCCATCTGAAAAAAGTGTAAAATCCAGAAACGCAGGACAGGCCATGGAGAACTGGATGCCTTGTTATGCTGATGGGTGGGATGTAAATTGCCAACAGCCACTCTGGAGAAGTGTATGGTGTTTCCTGAAACATCTAAGAAACAAAGCAACAGAGCCTAGGGCACTTCCACTTATGGTCCTATAGCTTAGGGAAATTAAAATCAAAAAGGCACAGCCACCCCAAAGTTTGGGATGGCTCTGTTTACAAGAACCTCGATTATGGTACAAATTAAATATCGCAGAAAGGGAAAAATGGATAAAGAAGTTGTGGTACTTACGTACAATGCAATATCACTCAGCAATGAAATCTATGTCATTAGGCCCATAGCAGCATAATGAGTGGATTCAGGTACAATGATTCTAAGTGAAATAAGTCACACAGAAAAGAAACATCATAAGATATCACTAATACACGGAATGTAAACTTGGCTACACAGGAACTGAATTACAAAACAGAACAGGGTCTCAAATGTAGAAAACCAACTTATGCTTGCTAGAGTGGAAAGGTGAGTTGGGTTGCTGCGTAAAACCAGAGATTGAAATTAGCACAGATACCGTTCCATAAGCCAAATATGTAATAGACAAGAGCTACTCCTTGCTCAACGAATTGGACACAACACCCCATATTAAACGCCTAAGAATATACCTGACTTGTAAGAATCTTTAAACCTATGGATTTATATGTCTCCAAAAGAGAATCAAGCGTGTGTACAGCGGCATAAACGCAGCAGTGATAGGATTGGTGAGGTTCGGTGAGCAAATGCAGACCCTTTGAAGTCATATTGCATGGTACCCATTCCATGGGTCTCAACTCTCCAGGTTTAAGGGATTCTTCCTTCAGCTAAAACATGCATGTGGAACCCAAAGTATGATCCACCGTGTGATAGGGAAACGTGTTCAAATGTGTCTCAGTTTTCATCCCCTGGTACTCGGGTGCAACATTCCAGATGCTTTACTAACACTCTCCCCACTTGGAGAGTTGGTGCCTTTAACCTCCTGTTTGGCCCAGTTTGCAATTTCTGCGGAAAATGAACAGGAATAGGGAGAACCAATGAGAGACTAGCTGGAGGTGTCTGGACGGGCAAATTTAACTCTCATTTCCCACCAGGAAGAGGAATTAACCAAAGGCTCAGCGTGCCATGCCGGAACCACACTAGGGCTTGAAGCAATCCTGTGGTGTTGCGGCCACCTGACAAGAAAGCGAGTTGAAGAAAGGAGCTCAGGGGCACTGTCATTCACAAACCTGCAGAGTTATAAATGACAGCTATCGTCCAAAAATATATTGAAGTAAGGCTGCCAAGAGGACTTGAAAGCGGGGTAGAATTGCAGGAAACCGATTTCAGAAGGTATACGGGAGTCGCTCTTAAAGCAAGAGAAAGAGACAGAACTTGGAAAATAATGCACTTGGCAAGAAATTGCATATATGTTTTATACAGAGCTCTCATAACTGAGGGGGAGGAGATTCCCAGCAGGCTCCAACTGCCACCTGAGGGCTCATGTTGCCAAGGCAACGTGAGCAAGCCAGGCAGGAGTTACCTCACAGCAGAGGGCCCACCTCACAGAAGGGTGAGAAACCCAGCCAACATCAGACTCTCACCAGAGGGCCCACATCACCAAGGGGATGGGAACCAGGCAGGAGTGTCTTCACACCAGCGGGGCCACATCATTGACAGGTGAGGTACTCAGCAAATGTGTCCTCAAACCAGAGGACCCACATCACCAAGGGCCTCGGAGTGAGGCAGGCAGGAGTAGCCTCACAACACAGGACCCATAGAATAAAAAAGTGAGGAATCCAGCAGTTGGAACCTCCCAGCAGGCGGCCCAGAGCACCGAGGCTATGGGATCCAGGCCACAGTGAACTCACAGAAGAGGACCCATGTCATGAAACTGAGCAACCCAGCCATTGGGACCTCAGAGCAGGAGGCCCACATCCCCATGGGGATGGAAATCTGGTAGGAGTGTCCTCGCACCACTGAGAACGTATCAGAAAATTTTGGGAGACCAGCAGTTAGGGCCTGACGCCAGAGGACCCTCATCACCAAGGGAAGGAGGCTCCCAGCAGGCTCCAACTGCCACCAGAGGGCTGATGTCGCCAAGGTGATGTGTGCCAACCAGGCACGAATGACCTCACAGCAGAGGGCCCACCTCAGAGAAGTGTGACGAACCCAGTCAGGATCAGACTCGCACCAGTGGGCCCACATCACCACGGGGATGGGAACCAGGCAGGAGTGTCCCCACACCAGTGGGACAACATCATCGAAAGGTGAGGATCCCAGCACATGTAGCCTCAAACCAGAGGAACCACATCACCAAGGGGTTCAGAATTAGGCTGGCAGAACCCTCCTCCCAACACAGGGTCCACAGAATATAAAAGTTGAGGAATCCAGCAGTTGGAACCTCCCAGCAAGTGGCCCACAACACCGAGGCTATGGGATCCAGGCCGCAGTGAACTCACAGCAGAGGGCCCACATCATGAACCTGTGAGCAGCCCAGCCATTGGGACCTCAGAACAGAAGGCCCACATCCCCATTGGGATGGGAACCTGGCAGGAGTGGCCTCGCACCACTTAGCACATATCAGAAAATGTTAGGAGCCCAGCAGTTAGGGCCTGACGCCAGGGGGCCCTCATAACTGAGGGGAGGAGACTCCCAGCAGGTTCCAACTGCCAACAGACGGCCCACGTCTACAAGGTGGCATGCGCCAGCCAGGCAGTAGTGACCACACAGCAGAGGGCCTATCTCACAGAAGGGTGAGGAACCGAGGCAGGATGAGACTCTCGCCAGAGGGCTCACAACACCAAGGGGATGGGAACCAGTCAGGACTGTCCTCCCACCAGTGGGGCCACATCATCGAAAGGTGAGGAACCCAGCACATGCGGCCTCATATCAGAAGACATACATCACAAAGGGGATGGGAGTGAGGCAGGTAGGAGTAGCCTAAAAACAGAGGGCCCAAAGAATAAAAAAGGTGAGGAATCCAGCATTTGGAACCTCCCAGCAGGCGGCCGAGAGCACAGAAGCTATGGGATGCAGGCAGGAGTGAACTAACAGCAGAGAGCCCACATCATGAAACTGTGAGCAACCCAGGCGTTGGGACCTCAGAGCAGAAAGCCCACATCCCCATGGGGATGGGAACCTGACAGGAGTGTCCTGGCATCACTGGGCTCACATCAGAAAACGTGGGGAGCCCAGCAGTTAGGGCCTGATGCTAGAGGGCCATCATCACCGAGGGCAGGAGGCTCCCAGCAGGTTCCATGTGCCAACAGAGGGCCCACGTCGCCAAGGTGATGTGTGCAAGTCAGGCAGGATTGACCTCACAGCAGAGGGCCTACCTCACAGAAGAGTGAGGAACCCAGCCAGGATAAGACTGTCACCAGAAGGCCCACATCACCAAGGGGATGGGAACCAGGCAGGAGTGTCCTCACACCAGTGGGGCCACATCATTTAAAGTTGTGGAACCCAGCACATGTGGCCTCAAACCAGAGGACCCACATAACGAAGGGGTTGTGAGTGAGGCAAGCAGGAGAAGCATCGCAACACAGGACCCATAGAATACAAAAGTTGAGGAATCGAGCAGTTGGAACATCCCAGCAGGCGGCCCAGAGCACAGAGGCTATGGCATCCAGGCCAGAGTGAACTAACAGCAGAGAGCCCACATCATGAAACTGTGAACAACCCAGCCGTTGGGACCTCAGAGCAGAAGGCCCACATCCCAATGGGGATGTGAACCTGGATGGAGTGTCCTCGAACCACTGGGCGCACATCACAAAATGTGGGGAGCCCAGCAGTTAGGGCCTGATGCCAGAGGGCCCTCATTACCGAGGGGAGGAGGCTCCAGGCAGGCTCCAAGTGCCACCAGAGGGCTCATGTCCACAAGGCGAGGTGAGCAAGCCAGGCAGGAGTGACCTCACAGCAGACGGCCCACCTCACAGAAGGGTGAGGAACCCAGCCAGGATCAGACTCTCAACAGAGGGCCCACATCACCAAGGGGATGTGAACCAGGCAGGAGTCTCCTAAGACCATTGGTCCCACATCATCGAAAGGTGAGGAACCCAGCACATGTGGCCTCAAACCAGAGGACACACATCACGAAGGGGCTGGGAGTGAGGCAGGCAGGAGGATCCTTACAACAGAGGGCCTAAAAAATTTAAAAAGTGAGGAATCCAGCAGTTGGAACCTCCCAGCAGGCGGCCAAGAGCACAGAGGCTATGGGATCCAGGCCACAGTGAACTAACACCAGAGAGCCCACATCATGAAATTGTGATCAACCCAGCCGTTGGAACCTCAGAGCAGAAGGCCCACATCCCCATGGAGATGGGAACCTAAGAGGAGTGCCCGAGCATCACTGGGATCACTAAGAAAAGTTGGGGAGCCCAGCAGTTAGGACCTGACGTCAGAGGGCCCTCATCACAGAGGTGAGGAGGCTCCCAGCAGGGTCCAAGTGCCACCAGAGGGCTAATGTCAACAAGGCGAGGTGAGCAAGCCAGGCAAGAGTTACCTTATAGTAGAGGGCCCACCTCACAGATGGGTGAGGAACCCAGCCAGGATCAGACTCTCACCAGAGGACCCACATCACAAAGGGGATGGGAACCAGTCAGGTTTATCCTCACACCAGTGGGGCCTCATCATCTTAAGGTGAGGAACCCAGCACATGTGTCCTCAAACCAGAGGACCCACATCACCAAGGGCCTTGGAGTGAGGCAGGCAGGAGTAGCCTCACAACACAGGGCACATAATATAAAAAACATGAGGATTCCAGCATTTAGACCTCCAGCAGGCGGCTCAGAACACCGAGGCTATGGGATCCAGGCCGCAGTGAACTCACAGCCGAGGGCTCACATCATAAAACTGTGAGCAACCCAGGCGTTGGGACCTCAGCGCAGAAGGCCCACATCCCCATGGGAATGGGAACCTGGCTGGAGTGTCCTCGCACCACTGGGCGCACATCAGAAAATGTGGGGAGCCCACCATTTAGGGCCTGAGGCCAGAGGGCCGTCATCACCGAGAGGAGGAGGCACACTGCATGCTCCAACTGCCACCAGAGGTCTCACGTCTCCAAGGTGACGTGTGCCAGCCAGGCAGGAGTGACCTATCAGCAGAGGGTCTCCCTCACAGAAGGGTGAGGAACACAGCCAGGAACAGACTCTCACCAGGGGGTCCACATAACCACGTGGATGAGAACCAGGCAGGAGTGTCCTCACACTAGTGGGGCCACATCATCGAAAGGTGAGGAACCCAGCAAAGGTGGCCACAAACCAGAGGACCCACATCACCAAGGGGTTGAGAGTGAGGTAGGTGTCTGGACGGGCATATTTAACACTCGTTTCCCACCAGGAAGAGGAATTAACCAAAGGCTCAGCGTGCCCTGCCAGAAGCAGATTAGGGCCTGAAGCAGTCTTGCGGGTTTGCGGCCAGCTCACAAGAAAGCGAGTTGAAGAAAGGAGCTCAGGGGCCCTGTAATTCACAAACCTGCAGAGTTATAAATGACAGCTATCGTCCAAAAATATATTGAAGTAAGGCTGCCAAGAGGACTTGAAAGCGGGGCAGAATTGCAGGAAACTGATTTCAGGAGGTAGACTGGAATTGCATGTAAAGCATAGGAAAAGAGGCAGAACGTCCACAATGATGCACTTGGCCAAAAAGGGCGTATGCGTTTTTTCCTGAATATATTCAGGAAAAAACGCATACGCCCTTTCTGGCCAACCAAGCAAGCTTGCAAAGGAAATCTGCACTACAATGAAGTCTCACTGTCCCCCGGTCAAAAGGGCCATCTGAAAGAAATGTAAAATCCAGAAAGGCAGGACAGGCCATGGAGAACAGGGAGCCTTGTTATGCTGATGGGCGGGATGTAAATTGCCAACAGCCACTCTGGAGAAGTGTATGGTGTTTCCTGAAACATCTAAAAAACAAAGCAACAGAGCCTAGGGCACTTCCACTTATGGTCCTATAGCTTAGGAAAATTAAAATCAAAAAGACACAGCCACCCCAAATTTTGGGACGGCTCTGTTTACAAGAACCTCGTTTACGGTACAAGTTCAATATCACAGAAAGCGAAAAATGGATAAAGAAGTTGTGGTACTTACGTACAATGCAATATCACTCAGCAATGAAATCTATGTCATCAGGCCCGTAGCAGCATAATGAGTGGATTCAGGTACGATGATTCTAAGTGAAATAAGTCACACAGAAAAAGAAACATCATAAGATATCACTACTACACGGAATGTAAACTTGGCTACACAGGAACTGAATTACAAAAGAGAACAGGGTCTCAAATGTAGAAAACCAACTTATGCTTCCTTAAGGGGAAAGGTGAGTTGGGGTGCTGCATAAAACCAGAGATTGAAATTAGCACAGATACCGTTCCATAAGCCAAATATGTAAAAGACAAGAGATACTCTTTGCTCAACGAAGTGGACTCAACACCCCATTTTAAACGCCTAAGAATATACCTGACTAGTAAGAATCTTAAAACCTATGGATTTATATGTCTCCGAAAGAGAATCAAGCGTGTGGACAGCGGCATAAATGCAGCAGTGATAGGATTGGTGAGGTTCGGTGAGCAAATGCAGACCCTTTGAAGTCATATTGCATAGTACCCATTCCATGGGTCTCAATTCTCCAGGTTTAAGGGATTCTCCCTTCAGCTAAAACATGCATGTGGAACCCAGAGTATGATCCACCGTATGATCGGGAAACGTGTTCAAATGTGTCTCAGTTTTCGTCCCCTGGTACTCGGGTGCAACATTCCAGACGCTTAACTAACACTCTCCCCACTTGGAGAGTCAGGGCCTTTAACCTCCTATTTGGCCCAGTTTGCAATTTCTGTGTAAGATGAACAGGAATAGGGAGAACCAATGAGAGACTAGCTGGAGGTGTCTGGACGGGCAAATTTAACTCCCATTTCCCACCAGGAAGAGGAATTAACCAAAGGCTCAGCGTGCCATGCCGGAACCACACTAGGGCCTGAAGCAATACTGCGGTGTTGCGGCCAGCTCACAAGAAAGCGAGTTGAAGAAAGGAGCTCAGGGGCACTGTCATTCACAAACCTGCAGAGTTATAACTAACAGCTATCGTCCAAAAATATATTGAAGTAAGGCTGCCAAGAGGACTTGAATGCGGGGCAGAATTGCAGGAAACCGATTTCAGGAGGTAGACTGGAATTGCATGTAAAGTATAGGAAAAGAGGCAGAACGTCCCCAATGATGCACTTGGCCAAAAAGGGCGTATGCGTTTTTTCCTGAATATATTCAGAAAAAAACCGCATACGCCCTTTTTGGCCAACCAAGCAAGCTTGCAAAGGAAATCTGCACTACAATGAAGTCTCACTGCCCCCTGGTCAAAAGGGCCATCTGAAAAATGTTAAAATCCAGAATGGCAGGACAGGCCATGGAGAACTGGGAGCCTTGTTTTGCTGATGGGCGGCATGTATATTGCCAACAGCCACTCTGGAGAAGTGTATGGTGTTTCCTGAAACATCTGAAAAATAAAGCAACAGAGCCTAGGGCACTTCCACTTATGGTCCTATAGCTTAGGGAAATTAAAATCAAAAAGACACAGCCACCCCAAATTTTGGGACGGCTCTGTTTACAAGAACCTCGTTTACGGTACAAGTTCAATATCACAGAAAGCGAAAAATGGATAAAGAAGTTGTGGTACTTACCTACAATGCAATATCACTCAGCAATGAAATCTATGTCAGCAGGCACGTGGCAGCATAATGAGTGGATTCAGGTACAATGATTCTAAGTGAAATAAGTCACACAGAAAAAGAAACATCATAAGATATCACTACTACACGGAATGTAAACTTGGCTACACAGGAACTGACTTACAAAACAGAACAGGGTCTCAAATATAGAAAACCAACTTATGCTTGCTTAAGGGGAAAGGTGAGTTGGGGTGTTGCATAAAATCAGAGATGGAAATTAGCACAGATACAGTTCCATAAGCCAAATATGTAATAGACAAGAGCTACTCCTTGCTCAACGAAGTGGACTCAACACCCCATATTAAACGCCTAAGAATATACTTGACTAGTAAGAATCTTAAAACCTATGGATTTATATGTCTCCGAAAGAGAATCAAGCGTGTGTACAGCGGCATAAACGCAGCAGTGATAGGACTGGTGAGGTTCGGTGAGCAAATGCAGACCCTTTGAAGTCATATTGCATGGTACCCATTCCATGGGTCTCAACTCTCCAGGTTTAAGGGATTCTTCCTTCAGCTAAAACATGCATGTGGAACCCAGAGTATGATCCATCATGTGATCGGGAAACGTGTTCAAATGTGTCTCAGTTTTCGTCCCCTGGTACTCGGGTGCAACATTCCAGACGCTTTACTAACACTCTCCCCACTTGGGGAGTCAGTGTCTTTAACCTCCTGTTTGGCCCAGTTTGCAATTTCTGCGGAAAATGAACAGGAATAGGGAGAACCCATGAGAGACTAGCTGGAGGTGTCTGGATGGGCAAATTTAACACTCATTTCCCACGAGGAAGAGGAATTAACCAAAGGCTCAGCGTGCCGTGCCGGAACCACCCTAAGACCTGTAGCAATCTTGCGGTGTTGCGGCCAGCTCACAAGAAAGCGAGTTGAAGAAAGGAGCTCAGGGGCACTGTCATTCACACACCTGCAGAGTTATAAATGACAGCTATCGTCCAAACATATATTGAAGTAAGGCTGCCAAGAGGACTTGAAAGTGGGGCAGAATTGCAGGAAACCGATTTCAGGAGGTAGACTGGAATTGCATGTAAAGCATAGGAAAAGAGGCAGAACGTCCACAATGATGCACTTGGTCAAAAAGGGCGTATACGTTTTTTCCTGAATATATTCAGGAAAAAACACATACGCACTTTTTGGCCAACCAAGCAAGCTTGCAAAGGAAATCTGCACTACAATGAAGTCTCACTGCCCCCCGGTCAAAAGGGACATCTGAAAAAAGTGTAAAATCCAGAAAGGCAGGACAGGCCATGGAGAACTGGGAGCCCTGTTATGCTGATGGGCGGGCTGTAAATTGCCAACAGCCACTCTGGAGAAGTGTATGGTGTTTCCTGAAACATCTAAAAAAGAATGCAACAGAGCCTAGGGCACTTCCACTTACGGTCCTATAGCTTAGGGAAATTAAAATCAAAAAGACACAGCCACCCCAAAGTTTGGGACGGCTCTGTTTACAAGAACCTCGTTTACGGTACAAGTTCAATATCACAGAAAGCGAAAAATGGATAAAGACGTTGTGGTACTTACGTACAATGCAATATCACTCAGCAATGAAATCTATGTCATCAGGTCCGTAGCAGCATAATGAGTGGATTCAGGTACGATGATTTTAAGTGAAATAAGTCACACTGAAAAAGAAACATCATAAGATATCACTAGTACACGGAATTTAAACTTGGCTACAAAGGAACTGAATTACAAAACAGAACAGGGTCTCAAATGTAGAAAACCAACTTATGCTTGCTTAAGGGGAAAGGTGAGTTGGGGTGCTGCATAAAACCACAGATTGAAATTAGCACAGATACCGTTCCATAAGCCAAATATGTAATAGACAAGAGCTACTCCTTGCTCAACGAAGTGGACTCAACACCCCATATTAAACGCCTAAGAATATACCTGACTAGTAAGAATCTTAAAACCTATGGATTTATATGTCTCCGAAAGAGAATCAAGCATGTGGACAGCGGCATAAATGCAGCAGTGATAGGATTGGTGAGGTTCGGTGAGCAAATGCAGACCCTTTGAAGTCATATTGCATGGTACCCATTCCATGGGTCTCAACTCTCCAGGTTTAACGGATTCTTCCTTCAGCTAAAACATGCATGTGGAACCCAGAGTATGATCCACTGTGTGATCGGGAAACGTGTTCAAATGTGCCTCAGTTTTTGTCCCCTGGTACTCGGGTGCAACATTCCAGACGCTTTACTACCACTCTCCCCACTTGGAGAGTCAGTGCCTTTAACCTCCTGTTTGGCCCTATTTGCAATTTCTGCGGAAAATGAACAGGAATAGGGAGAACCAATGAGAGACTAGCTGGAGGTGTCTGGACGGGCAAATTTAACTCTCATTTCCCACCAGGAAGAGGAATTAACCAAAGGCTCAGCGTGCAATGCGGGAACCACACTAGGGCCTGAAGCAATCCTGCGGTGTTGCGGCCAGCTCACAAGAAAGCGAGTTGAAGAAAAGAGCTCAGGGGCACTGTAATTCACAAACCTGCAGAGTTATAAATGACAGCTATCGTCCAAAAATATATTGAAGTAAGGCTGCCAAGCGGACTTGAAAGCGGGGCAGAATTGCAGGAAACCGATTTCAGGAGGTAGAATGGAATTGCATGTAAAGCATAGGAAAAGAGGCAGAACGTCCACAATGATGCAGTTGGCCAAAAAGGGCGTATGCGTTTTTTCCTGAATATATTCAGGAAAAAACGCATACGCCCTTTTTGGCCAACCAAGCAAGCTTGCAAAGGAAATCTGCACTACAATGAAGTCTCACTGCCCACGGGTCAAAAGGGCCATCTGAAAAAAGTGTAAAATCCAGAAAGTCATGACAGGCCATGGAGACCTGGGAGCCTTGTTATGCTGATGGGCGGGATGTAAATTACCAAGAGCAACTATGGAGAAGTGTATGGTGTTTCCTGAAACATCTAAAAAACAAAGCAACAGAGCCTAGGGCACTTCCACTTATGGTCCTATAGCTTCGGGAAATTAAAATCAAAAAGACACAGCCACCCCAAGATTGGGACGGCTCTGTTTACAAGAACTTCGTTTACGGGACAAGTTCAATATCACAGAAAGCGAAAAATGGATAAAGAATTTGTGGTACTTACGTACAATGCAATATCACTCAGCAATGAAATCTATGTCATCAGGTCTGTAGCAGCATAATGAGTGGATTCAGGTACGATGATTCTAAGTGAAATATGTCACACAGAAAAAGAAACATCATAAGATATCACTACTACATGGAATGTAAACTTGGCTACACAGGAACTGAATTACAAAACAGAACAGGGTCTCAAATGTAGAAAACCAACTTATGCTTGCTTAAGGGGAAAGGTGAGTTGGGGTGCTGCATAAAACCAGAGATTGAAATTAGCACAGATACCGCTCCATAAGCCAAATATGTAATAAACAAGTGCTACTCGTTGCTCAACGAAGTTGACTCAACACCCCATATTAAACGCCTAAGAATATACATGACTAGTAATAATCTTAAAACCTATGGATATATAAGTCTCCGAAAGAGAATCAAGCATGTGTACAGCGGCATAAACGCAGCAGTCATAGGATTGGTGAGGTTCGGCTAGCAAATGCAGACCCTTTGAAGTCATATTGCATGGTACCCATTCCATGGGTCTCAACTCTCCAGGTTTAAGGGATTCTTCCTTCAGCTAAAACATGCATGTGGAACCCAGAGTATGATCCACCGTGTGATCGGGAAACGTGTTCAAATGTGTCTCAGTTTTCATCCCCTTGTACTCGGGTGCAACATTCCAGACGCTTTACAAACACTCTCCCCACTTGGAGAGTCACTGTCTTTAACCTCCTGTTTGGCCCAGTTTGCAATTTCTGCGTAAGATGAACAGGAATAGGGAGAACAAATGAGAGACTAGCTGGAGGTGTCTGGACGGGCAAATTTAACTCTCATTTCCCGCCAGGAAGAGGAATTAACCAAAGGCTCAGTGTGCCATGCCGGAACCACACTAGGGCCTGAAGCAGTCTTGCGGTGTTGCGGCCAGCTCACAAGAAAGCGAGTTGAAGAAAGGAGATCAGGGCACTGTAATTCATAAACATGCAGAGTTATAAATGACAGCTATCGTCCAAAAATATATTGAAGTAAGGCTGCCAAGAGGACTTGAAAGCGGGGCAGAATTGCAGGAAACCGATTTCAGGAGGTAGACTGGAATTGCATGTAAAGCACAGGAAAAGAGGCAGAATGTCCCCAATGATGCACTTGGCCAAAAAGGGCGTATGCATTTTTTCCTGAATATATTCAGGAAAAAACGCATACGCACTTTTTGGCCAACCAAGCAAGCTTCCAAAGGAAATCTGCACTACAATGAAGTCTCACTGCCCTCAGGTCAAAAGGGCCATCTGAAAAAAGTGTAAAATCCAGAAAGGCAGGACAGGCCATGGAGAACTGGGAGCCTTGTTATGCTGATGGGTGAGATGTAAATTGCCAACAGCCACTCTGGAGAAGTGTATGGTGTTTCCTGAAACATCTAAAAAACAAAGCAACAGAGCCTAGGGCACTTCCACTTATGGTCCTATAGCTTCGGGAAATTAAAATCAAAACGACACAGCCACCCCAAAGTTTGGGACGGCTCTGTTTACAAGAACCTCGTTTACGGTACAAGTTCAATATCGCAGAAAGCGAAAAATGGATAAAGAAGTTGTGGTACTTACGTACAATGCAATATCACTCAGCAATGAAATCTATGTCATCAGGCCCGTAGCAGCATAATGAGTGGATTCAGGTACGATGATTCTAAGTGAAATAAGTCACAGAGAAAAAGAAACATCATAAGATATCACTACTACACGGAATGTAAACTTGGCTACACAGGAATTGAATTACAAAACAGAACAGGGTCTCAAATGCAGAAAAGAAACTTATGCTTGCTTAAGGGTAAAGGTGAGTTGGGGTGCTGCATAAAACCAGAGATTGAAATTAGCACAGATTCCATTCCATAAGCCAAATATGTAATAGACTAGAGCTACTCCTTGCTCAACGAAGTGGACACAACACCCCATATTAAACGCCTAAGAATATACCTGACTAGTAAGAATCTTAAAACCTATGGATTTATATGTCTCTGAAAGAGAATCAAGCGTGTGTACAGCGGCAAAAATGAAGCAGTGATAGGATTGGTGAGGTTCGGTGAGCAAATGCAGACCCTTTGAAGTCATATTGCATGGTACCCATTCCATGGGTCTCAACTCTCCAGGTTTAAGGGATTCTTCCTTCAGCTAAAACATGCATTTGGAACCCAGAGTATGATCCACCATGTGATCGGGAAACATGTTCAAATGTGTCTCAGTTTTCACCCCCTGGTACTCGGGTGCAACATTCCAGACGATTTACTAACACTCTCCCCACTTGGAGAGTCAGTGCATTTAACCTCCTGTTTGGCCCAGTTTGCAATTTCTGCGGAAGATGAACAAAAATAAGGAGAACCAATGAGGGACTAGCTGGAGGTGTCTGGACGGGCAAATTTAACTCTCATTTCCCACCAGGAAGAGGAATTAACCAAAGACTCAGTGTGCCGTGCTGGAACCAAACTAGAGCCTGAAGCAATCATGCGGTGTTGCGGGCAGCTCACAAGAAAGCGAGTTGAAGAAAGGAGCTCAGGGGCACTGTAATTCACAAACCTGCAGAGTTATAAATGACAGCTATCGTCCAAAAATATATTGAAGTAAGGCTGCCAAGAGGACTTGAAAGCGGGGCAGAATTGCAGGAAACCGATTTCAGGAGGTAGACTGGAATTGCATGTAAAGCATAGGAAAAGAGGCAGAACGTCCACAATGATGCACTTGGCCAAAAAGGGCTTATGCGTTTTTTCCTAAATATATTCAGGAAAAAACGCATATGCCCTTTTTGGCCAAACAAGCAAGCTTGCAAAGAAATCTGCACTACAATGAAGTCTCACTGCCCCCCGGTCAAAAGGGCCATCTGAATAAAGTGTAAAATCCAGAAAGGTAGGACAGGCCATGGAGAACTGGGAGCCTTGTTATGCTGATGGGCGGGATATAAATTGCCAACAGCCACTCTGGAGAAGTGTATGGTGTTTCCTGAAACATGCAAAAAGGAATGCAACAAAGCCTAGAGCACTTCCACTTATTGTCCTATAGCTTAGGGAAATTAAAATCAAAAAGACACAGCCACCCCAAAGTTTGGGATGGCTCTGTTTACAAGAACCTCGTTTACGGTACAAGTTCAATATCGCAGAAAGCGAAAAATGGATAAAGAAGTTGTGGTACTTACGTACAATGCAATATCACTCAGCAATGAAATCTATGTCATCAGGCCCGTGGCAGCATAATGAGTGGATTCAGGTACGACGATTCTAAGTGAAATAAGTCACACAGAAAAAGAAACATCAAAAGGTATCACTAATACACGGAATGTAAACTTGGCTACACAGGAACTGAATTACAAAACAGAACAGGGTCTCAAATGTAGAAAACCAACTTATGCTTGCTTAAGGGGAAAGGTGAGTTGGGGTGCTGCATAAAACCACAGATTGAAATTAGCACAGATACCGCTCCATAAGCCAAATATGTAATAGACAAGAGCTACTCCTTGCTCAACGAAGTGGACTCAACACCTCATATTAAACGCCTAAATATATACCTGACTAGTAAGAATCTTAAAACCTATGGATTTATATGTCTCCGAAAGAGAATCAAGCATGTGTACAGCAGAATAACCGCAGCAGTGATAGGATTGGTGAGGTTCGGTGAGCAAATGCAGACCCTTTGAAGTCATATTGCATGCTACCCATTCCATGGGTCTCAACTCTCCAGGTTTAAGGGATTCTTCCTTCAGCTAAAACATGCATGTGGAACCCAGAGTATGATCCACCGTGTGATCGGGACACGTGTTCAAATGTGTCTCAGTTTTCGTCCCCTGGTACTCGGGTGCAACATTCCAGATGCTTTACTAACACTCTCCCCACTTGGAGAGTCAGTGCCTTTAACCTCCTGTTTGGCCCAGTTTGCAATTTCTGCGTAAGATGAACAGGAATAGGGAGAACCAATGAGAGACTAGCTGGAGGTGTCTGGATGGGCAAATTTAACTCTCATTTCCCACTAGGAAGAGGAATTAACCAAAGGCTCAGCGTGCCATGCCGGAACCACAGTAGGGCCTGAAGCAATCCTGCGGTGTTGCGGCCAGCTCACAAGAAAGCGAGTTGAAGAAAGGAGCTCAGGGGCACTGTCATTCACAAACCTGCAGAGTTATAAATGACAGCTATCGTCCAAAAATATATTGAAGTAAGGCTGCCAAGAGGACTTGAAAGTGGGGCAAATTGCAGGAAACCGATTTCAGGAGGTAGACTGGAATTGCATGTAAAGCATAGGAAAAGAGGCAGAACGTCCACAATGATGCACTTGGCAAAAAAGGGCGTATTCAGGAAAAAATGCATACGCACTTTTTGGCCAACCAAGCAAGCTTGCAAAGGAAATCTGCACTACAATGAAGTCTCACTGCCCCCCGGTCAAAAGGGCCACCTGAAAAAAGTGTAAAATCCAGAAAGGCAGGACAGGCCGTGGAGAACTGGGAGCCTTGTTATGCTGATGGGCGGGATGTAAATTGCCAACAGCCACTCGGGAGAAGTGTATGGTGTTTCCTGAAACATCTAAAAAACAAAACAACAGAGCCTAGGGCACTTCCACTTATGGTCCTATAGCTTAGGGAAATTAAAATAAAAAAGACACAGCCACCCCAAAATTTGGGAGGGCTCTGTTTACAAGAACCTCGTTTCCGGTACAAGTTCAATATCACAGAAAGCGAAAAATGGATAAAGAAGTTGTGGTACTTACGTACAATGCAATATCACTCAGCAATGAAATCTATGTCATCAGGCCCGTAGCAGCATAATGAGTGGATTCAGGTACGATGATTCTAAGTGAAATAAGTCACACAGAAAAAGAAACATCATAAGATATCACTAATACATGGAATGTAAACTTGGCTACACAGGAACTGAATTACAAAACAGAACAGGGTCTCAAATGTAGAAAACCAACTTATGCTTGCTTAAGGGGAAAGGTGAGTTGGGGTGCTGCATAAAATCAGAGATGGAAATTAGCACAGATAACGTTCCATAAGCCAAATATGTAATAGACAAAAGCTACTCCTTGCTCAACGAAGTAGACTCAACACCCCATATTAAACGCCTAAGAATATACCTCACTAGTAAGAATCTTAAAACCTATGGATTTATATGTGTCCGAAAGAGAATCAAGCATGTGTACAGTGCCATAAACGCAGCAGTGATAGGATTGGTGAGGTTCGGTGAGCAAATGCAGACCCATTGAAGTCATATTGCATGGTACCCATTCCATGGGTCTCAACTCTCCAGGTTTAAGGGATTCTTCCTTCAGCTAAAACATGCATGTGGAACCCAGAGTATGATCCACCGTGTGATCGGAAAATGTCTTCAAATGTGTCTCAGTTTTCAACCCCTGGTACTCAGGTGCAACATTCCAGACGCTTTACTAACACTCTCCCAACTTGGAGAGTCACTGCCTTTAACCACCTTTTTGGCCCAGTTTGCAATTTCTGCGGAAAATGAACAGGAATAGGGAGAACCAATGAGAGACTAGCTGGAGGTGTCTGGACAGGCAAATTTATCTCTCATTTCCCACCCGGAAGACGAATTAACCAAAGGCTCAGCGTGCCGTGCCAGAACCACACTAGGGCCTGAAGCAATCCTGCAGTGTTGCGGCCAGCTCACAAGAAAGCGAGTTGAATAAAGGAGCTCAGGGGCACTGTAATTCACAAACCTGCAGAGTTATCAATGACAGCTATCGTCCAATAATATATTGAAGTAAGGCTGCCAAGAGGACTTGAAAGCGGGGCAGAATTGCAGGAAACCGATTTCAGGAGGTAGACTGGAATTGCATGTAAAGCATAGGAAAAGAGGCAGAACGTCCACAATGATGCACTTGGCCAAAAAGTGCATATGCGATTTTTCCTGAACATATTCAGGAAAAAACGCATACGCCCTTTTTGGCCAACCAAGCAAGCTTGCAAAGGAAAGCTGCACTACAATGAAGTCTCACTGCCCCCCGGTCAAAAGGGACATCTGAAAAAAGTGTAAAATCCAGAAAGGCAGGACAGGCCATGGAGAACTGGGAGCCTTGTTATGCTGATGGGCAGGATGTAAATTTCCAACAGCCACTCTGGAGAAGTGTAAGGTTTTTCCTGAAATATCCAAAAAACAAAGCAACAGAGCCTAGGGCACTTCTACTTATGGTCCTATAGATTAGGGAAATTAAAATCAAAAAGACACAGCCACCCCAAAGTTTGGGCCGGCTCTGTTTACAAGAACCTCATTTACGATACAAGTTCAATATCACAGAAAGCGAAAAATGGATAAAGAAGATGTGGTACTTACGTACAATGCAATATCACTCAGCAATGAAATCTATGTCATCAGGCCCGTAGCAGCATAATGAGTGGATTCAGGTATGATGATTCTAAGTGAAATAAGTCACACAGAAAAAGAAACATGATAACATATCACTAATACACGGAATGTAAACTTGGCTACACAAGAACAGAATTACAAACAGAACAGGGTCTCAAATGTAGAAAACCAACTTATGCTTTCTTAAGGGAAAAGGTGAGATGGGGTGCTGCATAAAACCAGAGATTGAAATTAGCACAGATACCGTTCCATAAGCCAAATATGTAATAGACAAGAGCTACTCCTTGCTCAACGAAGTGGACTCAACACCCCATATTAAACGCCTAAGAATATACCTAACTAGTAAGAATCTTAAATCCTATGGATTTATATGTGTCCGAAAGAGAATCAAGTGTGTGTACAGCGGCATAAACGCAGCAGTGATAGGATTGGTGAGGTTCGGTGAGCAAATGCAGACCCTTTGAAGTCATATTGCATGGTACCCATTCCATGGGTCTCAACTCTCCAGGTTTAAGGGAATCTTCCTTCAGTTAAAACACGCATGTGGAAACTAGAGTATGATCCACCGTGTGATCACGAAACGTGTTCAAATGTGTCAGTTTTCGTCCCCTGGTACTCGGGTGCAACATTCCAGACGCTTTACTAACACTCTGCCCACTTGGAGAGTCAGTGCCTTTAACCTCCTGTTTGGCCCAGTTTGCAATTTCTGCGGAAGATGAACAGGAATAGGGAGAACCAATGAGAGACTGGCTGGAGGTGTCTGGACAGGCAAATTTAACTCTCATTTCCCACCAAGAAGAGGAATTAACCAAAGGCTCAGCGTGCCATGCTGGAACCAGACTAGGGCCTGAAGCAATCCTGCGGTGTTGCGGGCAGCTCACAAGAAAGCGAGTTGAAGAAAGGAACTCAGGGGCACTGTAATTTACAAACCTGCAGAGTTATAAATGACAGCTATCGTCCAAAAATATATTGAAGTAAGTCTGCCAAGAGGACTTGAAAGCGGGGCAGAATTGCAGGAAACCGATTGCAGGAGGTAGACTGGAATTGCATGTAAAGCACAGGAAAAGAGACAGAACGTCCACAATGATGCACTTGGCCAAAAAGGGCGTACGTGTTTTTTCCTGAATATATTCAGGAAAAAACACGTACGCCCTTTTTGGCCAACCAAGCAAGCTTGCAAAGGAAATCTGCACTACAATGAAGTCTCACTGATCCCCTGTCAAAAGGGACATCAGAAAAAAGTGTAAAATCCAGAAAGTCAGGACAGGCCATGGAGAACTGGGAGCCTTGTTATGCTGATGGGCAGGATGTAAATTGCCAACAGCCACTCTGGAGAAGTGTATGGTGTTTTCTGAAACATCTAAAAAACAAAGCAACAGAGCCTAGGGCACTTCCACTTATGGTCTTATAGCTTAGGGAAATTGAAATCAAAAAGACACAGCCACCCCAATGTTTGGGATGGCCCTGTTTACAAGAACCTCATTTACAGTACAAGTTCAATATCACAGAAAGCGAAAAATGGATAAAGAAGTTGTGGTAATTACGTACAATGCAATATCACTCAGCAATGAAATCTATGTCATCAGGCCCATAGCACCATAATGAGTGGATTCAGGTACGATGATTCTAAGTGAAATAAGTCACACAGAAGAAGAAACATCATAAGATATCACTACTACACGGAATGTAAACTTGACTACACAGGAACTGAATTACAAAACAGAACAGGGTCTCAAATGTAGAAAAGCAACTTATGCTTGCTTAAGGGGAAAGGTGAGTTGGGGTGCTGCATAAAACCAGAGATTGAAATTAACACAGATACCGTTCCATAAGCCAAATATGTAATAGAAAAGAGCTACTCCTTGCTCAACGAAGTGGACTCAACACCCCTTATTAAACGCCTAAGAATATACCTGACTAGTAAGAATCTTAAAACCTATGGATTTATATGTCTCTGAAAGAGAATCAAGCGTGTGTACAGCGGCATAAACGCAGCAGTGATAGGATTGGTGAGGTTCGGTGAGCAAATGCAGACCTTTTGAAGTCATATTGCATGGTACCCATTCCATGGGTCTCAACTCTCCAGGTTTAAGGGATTCTTCCTTCAGCTAAAACATGCATGTGGAACCCAGAGTATGATCCACCGTGTGATCGGGAAACGTGTTCAAATGTGTCTCAGTTTTCAACCCCTGGTACTCGGGTGCAACTTTCCAGACGCTTTACTAACACTCTCCCCACTTGGAAAGTCAGTGCTTTTAACCTCCTGTTTGGCCCAGTTTGCAATTTCTGCAGAAAATGAACAGAAACAGGGACAACCAATGAGAGACTAGCTGGAGGTGTCTGGACAGGCAAATTTAACTCTCATTTCCCACCAGGAAGAGGAATTAACCAAAGGCTCAGCGTGCCATACCGGAACCACACTAGGGCCTGAAGCAATCCTGCGGTGTTGCGGCCAGCTCACAAGAAAGCGAGTTGAAGAAAGGAGCTCAGGGGCACTGTAATTCACAAACCTGCAGAGTTATAAATGACAGCTATCGTCCAAAAATATATTGAATTACAGCTGCCAAGAGGACTTGAAAGCGGGGCAGAATTGCAAGAAACCGATTTCAGGAGGTAGACTGGAATTGCATGTAAAGCATAGGAAAAGAGGCAGAATGTCCACAATGATGCACTTGGCCAAAAAGGGCTTATTCAGGAAAAAACGCATACGCACTTTTTGGCCAACCAAGCAAGCTTGCAAAGGAAATCTGCATTACAATGAAGTCTCACTGCCCCCCGGTCAAAAGGGCCACCTGAATAAAGTGTAAAATCCAGAAAGGCAGGACAGGCCGTGGAGAACTGGGAGCCTTGTTATGCTGATGGGCGGGATGTAAATTGCCAACAGCCACTGGGGAGAAGTGTATGGTGTTTCCTGAAACATCTAAAAAACAAAACAACAGAGCCTAGGGCACTTCCACTTATGGTCCTATAGCTTAGGGAAATTAAAATCAAAAAGACACAGCCACCCCAAAATTTGGGAGGGCTCTGTTTACAAGAACCTCGTTTCCGGTACAAGTTCAATATCACAGAAAGCGAAAAATGGATAAAGAAGTTGTGGTACTTACGTACAATGCAATATCACTCAGCAATGAAATCTATGTCATCAGGCCCGTAACAGCATAATGAGTGGATTCAGGTACGATGATTCTAAGTGAAATAAGTCATACAGAAAAAGAAACATCATAAGATATCACTAATACATGGAATGTAAACTTGGCTACACAGGAACTGAATTACAAAACAGAACAGGGTCTCAAATGTAGAAAACCAACTTATGCTTGCTTAAGGGGAAAGGTGAGTTGGGGTGCTGCATAAAATCAGAGATGGAAATTAGCACAGATAACGTTCCATAAGCCAAATATGTAATAGACAAAAGCTACTCCTTGCTCAACGAAGTGGACTCAACACCCCATATTAAACGCCTAAGAATATACCTCACTAGTAAGAATCTTAAAACCTATGGATTTATATGTGTCCGAAAGAGAATCAAGCATGTGTACAGTGGCATAAACGCAGCAGTGATAGGATTGGTGAGGTTCGGTGAGCAAATGCAGACCCTTTGAAGTCATATTGCATGGTACCCATTCCATGGGTCTCAACTCTCCAGGTTTAAGGGATTCTTCCTTCAGCTAAAACATGCATGTGGAACCCAGAGTATGATCCACCGTGTGATCGGAAAATGTCTTCAAATGTGTCTCAGTTTTCAACCCCTGGTACTCGGGTGCAACATTCCAGACGCTTTACTAACACTCTCCCAACTTGGAGAGTCACTGCCTTTAACCACCTTTTTGGCCCAGTTTGCAATTTCTGCGGAAAATGAACAGGAATAGGGAGAACCAATGAGAGACTAGCTGGAGGTGTCTGGACAGGCAAATTTATCTCTCATTTCCCACCCGGAAGATGAATTAACCAAAGGCTCAGCGTGCCGTGCCGGAACCACACTAGGGCCTGAAGCAATCCTGCAGTGTTGCGGCCAGCTCACAAGAAAGCGAGTTGAATAAAGGAGCTCAGGGGCACTGTAATTCACAAACCTGCAGAGTTATCAATGACAGCTATCGTCCAATAATATATTGAAGTAAGGCTGCCAAGAGGACTTGAAAGCGGGGCAGAATTGCAGGAAACCGATTTCAGGAGGTAGACTGGAATTGCATGTAAAGCATAGGAAAAGAGGCAGAACGTCCACAATGATGCACTTGGCCAAAAAGTGCATATGCGATTTTTCCTGAACATATTCAGGAAAAAACGCATACGCCCTTTTTGGCCAACCAAGCAAGCTTGCAAAGGAAATCTGCACTACAATGAAGTCTCACTGCCCCCCGGTCAAAAGGGACATCTGAAAAAAGTGTAAAATCCAGAAAGGCAGGACAGGCCATGGAGAACTGGGAGCCTTGTTATGCTGATGGGCAGGATGTAAATTTCCAACAGCCACTCTGGAGAAGTGTAAGGTTTTTCCAGAAATATCCAAAAAAGAAAGCAACAGAACCTAGGGCACTTCTACTTATGGTCCTATAGATTAGGGAAATTAAAATCAAAAAGACACAGCCACCCCAAAGTTTGGGCCGGCTCTGTTTACAAGAACCTCATTTACGATACAAGTTCAATATCACAGAAAGCGAAAAATGGATAAAGAAGATGTGGTACTTACGTACAATGCAATATCACTCAGCAATGAAATCTATGTCATCAGGCCCGTAGGAGCATAATGAGCGGATTCAGGTACGATGATTCTAAGTGAAATAAGTCACACAGAAAAAGAAACATGATAACATATCACTAATACACGGAATGTAAACTTGGCTACACAAGAACAGAATTACAAACAGAACAGGGTCTCAAATGTAGAAAACCAACTTATGCTTGCTTAAGGGAAAAGGTGAGATGGGGTGCTGCATAAAACCAGAGATTGAAATTAGCACAGATACCATTCCATAAGCCAAATATGTAATAGACAAGAGCTACTCCTTGCTCAACGAAGTGGACTCAACACCCCTTATTAAACGCCTAAGAATATACCTGACTAGTAAGAATCTTAAAACCTATGGATTTATATGTCTCCGAAAGAGAATCAAGCGTGTGTACAGCGGCATAAACGCAGCAGTGATAGGATTGGTGAGGTTCGGTGAGCAAATGCAGACCTTTTGAAGTCATATTGCATGGTACCCATTCCATGGGTCTCAACTCTCCAGGTTTAAGGGATTCTTCCTTCAGCTAAAACATGCATGTGGAACCCAGAGTATGATCCACCGTGTGATCGGGAAACGTGTTCAAATGTGTCTCAGTTTTCAACCCCTGGTACTCGGGTGCAACTTTCCAGACGCTTTACTAACACTCTCCCCACTTGGAAAGTCAGTGCCTTTAACCTCCTGTTTGGCCCAGTTTGCAATTTCTGCAGAAAATGAACAGAAACAGGGACAACCAATGAGAGACTAGCTGGAGGTGTCTGGACGGGCAAATTTAACTCTCATTTCCCACCAGGAAGAGGAATTAACCAAAGGCTCAGCGTGCCATACCGGAACCACACTAGGGCCTGAAGCAATCCTGCGGTGTTGCGGCCAGCTCACAAGAAAGCGAGTTGAAGAAAGGAGCTCAGGGGCACTGTAATTCACAAACCTGCAGAGTTATAAATGACAGCTATCGTCCAAAAATATATTGAATTACAGCTGCCAAGAGGACTTGAAAGCGGGGCAGAATTGCAAGAAACCGATTTCAGGAGGTAGACTGGAATTGCATGTAAAGCATAGGAAAAGAGGCAGAATGTCCACAATGATGCACTTGGCCAAAAAGGGCTTATTCAGGAAAAAACGCATACGCACTTTTTGGCCAACCAAGCAAGCTTGCAAAGGAAATCTGCATTACAATGAAGTCTCACTGCCCCCCGGTCAAAAGGGCCACCTGAAAAAAGTGTAAAATCCAGAAAGGCAGGACAGGCCGTGGAGAACTGGGAGCCTTGTTATGCTGATGGGCGGGATGTAAATTGCCAACAGCCACTGGGGAGAAGTGTATGGTGTTTCCTGAAACATCTAAAAAACAAAACAACAGAGCCTAGGGCACTTCCACTTATGGTCCTATAGCTTAGGGAAATTAAAATCAAAAAGACACAGCCACCCCAAAATTTGGGAGGGCTCTGTTTACAAGAACCTCGTTTCCGGTACAAGTTCAATATCACAGAAAGCGAAAAATGGATAAAGAAGTTGTGGTACTTACGTACAATGCAATATCACTCAGCAATGAAATCTATGTCATCAGGCCCATAGCAGCATAATGAGTGGATTCAGGTACGATGATTCTAAGTGAAATAAGTCATACAGAAAAAGAAACATCATAAGATATCACTAATACATGGAATGTAAACTTGGCTACACAGGAACTGAATTACAAAACAGAACAGGGTCTCAAATGTAGAAAACCAACTTATGCTTGCTTAAGGGGAAAGGTGAGTTGGGGTGCTGCATAAAATCAGAGATGGAAATTAGCACAGATAACGTTCCATAAGCCAAATATGTAATAGACAAAAGCTACTCCTTGCTCAACGAAGTGGACTCAACACCCCATATTAAACGCCTAAGAATATACCTCACTAGTAAGAATCTTAAAACCTATGGATTTATATGTGTCCGAAAGAGAATCAAGCATGTGTACAGTGGCATAAACGCAGCAGTGATAGGATTGGTGAGGTTCGGTGAGCAAATGCAGACCCTTTGAAGTCATATTGCATGGTACCCATTCCATGGGTCTCAACTCTCCAGGTTTAAGGGATTCTTCCTTCAGCTAAAACATGCATGTGGAACCCAGAGTATGATCCACCGTGTGATCGGAAAAAGTCTTCAAATGTGTCTCAGTTTTCAACCCCTGGTACTCGGGTGCAACATTCCAGACGCTTTACTAACACTCTCCCAACTTGGAGAGTCACTGCCTCTAACCACCTTTTTGGCCCAGTTTGCAATTTCTGCGGAAAATGAACAGGAATAGGGAGAACCAATGAGAGACTAGCTGGAGGTGTCTGGACAGGCAAATTTATCTCTCATTTCCCACCCGGAAGACGAATTAACCAAAGGCTCAGCGTGCCGTGCCGGAACCACACTAGGGCCTGAAGCAATCCTGCAGTGTTGCGGCCAGCTCACAAGAAAGCGAGTTGAATAAAGGAGCTCAGGGGCACTGTAATTCACAAACCTGCAGAGTTATCAATGACAGCTATCGTCCAATAATATATTGAAGTAAGGCTGCCAAGAGGACTTGAAAGCGGGGCAGAATTGCAGGAAACCGATTTCAGGAGGTAGACTGGAATTGCATGTAAAGCATAGGAAAAGAGGCAGAACGTCCACAATGATGCACTTGGCCAAAAAGTGCATATGCGATTTTTCCTGAACATATTCAGGAAAAAACGCATACGCCCTTTTTGGCCAACCAAGCAAGCTTGCAAAGGAAATCTGCACTACAATGAAGTCTCACTGCCCCCCGGTCAAAAGGGACATCTGAAAAAAGTGTAAAATCCAGAAAGGCAGGACAGGCCATGGAGAACTGGGAGCCTTGTTATGCTGATGGGCAGGATGTAAATTTCCAACAGCCACTCTGGAGAAGTGTAAGGTTTTTCCAGAAATATCCAAAAAAGAAAGCAACAGAGCCTAGGGCACTTCTACTTATGGTCCTATAGATTAGGGAAATTAAAATCAAAAAGACAGAGCCACCCCAAAGTTTGGGACGGCTCTGTTTACAAGACCCTCGTTTACGGTACAAGTTCAATATCGCAGAAAGCAAAAAATGGATAAAGAAGTTGTGGTACTTATGTACAATGCAATATCACTCAGCAATGAAATCTATGTCATCAGGCCCGTAGCAGCATAATGAGTGGATTCAGGTACGATGACTCTAAGTGAAATAAATCACACAGAAAAAGAAACATGATAACATATCACTAATACACGGAATGTAAACTTGGCTACACAAGAACTGAATTACAAACAGAACAGGGTCTCAAATGTAGAAAACCAACTTATGCTTGCTTAAGGGAAAAGGTGAGTTGGGGTGCTGCATAAAACCAGAGATTGAAATTAGCACAGATACCTTTCCATAAGCCAAATATGTAATAGACAAGAGCTACTCCTTGCTCAACGAAGTGGACTCAACACCCCATATTAAACGCCTAAGAATATACCTGACTAGTAAGAATCTTAACACCTATGGATTTATATGTGTCCGAAAGAGAATCAAGCGTGTGTACAGCGGCATAAACGGAGCAGTGATAGGATTGGTGAGGTTCAGTGAGCAAATGCAGACCCTTTGAATTCATATTGCATGGTACCCATTCCATGGGTCTCAACTCTCCAGGTTTAAGGGATTCTTCCTTCAGCTAAAACACGCATGTGGAAACCAGAGTATGATCCACCGTGTGATCACGAAACGTGTTCAAATGTGTCTCAGTTTTCGTCCCCTGGTACTCGGGTGCAACATTCCAGACGCTTTACTAACACTCTGCCCACTTGGAGAGTCCGTGACTTTAACCTCCTGTTTGCCCCAGTTTGCAATTTCTGCGGAAGATGAACAGGAATAGGGAGAACAAATGAGAGACTAGCTGGAGGTGTCTGGACGGGCATATTTAACTCTCATTTCCAACCAGGAAGAGGAATTAACCAAAGGCTCAGCGTGCCATGTCGGAACCACACTAGGGCCTGAAGCAATCCTGCGGTGTGGCGGCCAGCTCACAAGAAAGCGAGTTTAAGAAAGGAGCTAAGGGGCACTGTAATTCAAAAACCTGCAGAGTTATAAATGAAAGCTATCATCCAAACATATATTGAAGCAAGGCTGCCAAGAGGACTTGAAATCGGGTCAGAATTGCAGGAAACCGATTTCAGGAGGTAGACTGGAATTCCATGTAAAGTATAGGAAAAGAGGCAGAAAGTCCACAACGATGCACTTGGCCAAAAAGGGCGTATGCGTTTTTTCCTGAATATATTCAGGAAAAAACGCATACGCCCTTTTTGGCCAACCAAGCAAGATTGCAAAGGAAATCTACACTACAATGAAGTCTCACTTCCCCCCGGTCAAAAGGGCGATGTGAAAAAAGTGTAAAATCCAGAAAGGCAGGACAGGCCATGGAGAACTGGGAGCCTTGTTATGCTGATGGGCGGGATGTAAATTGCCAACAGCCACTCTGGAGAAGTGTATGGTGTTTCCTGAAACATCTAAAAAACAAAACAAAAGATCCTAGGGCACTTCCACATATGGTCCTATAGCTTAGGGAAATTAAAATCAAAAAGACACAGCCACGCCAAAGTTTGGAACGGTTCTGTTTACAAGAACCTCGTTTACGGTACAAGTTCAATTTCACACAAAGCAAAAAGTAGATAAATATGTTGTGGTACTTACGTCCAATGCAATATCACTCAGCAATGAAATCTATGTCATCAGGCACGTAGCAGCATGATGAGTGGATTCAGGTACGATGATTCTAAGTGAAATAAGTCACACAGAAAAAGAAACATCATAAGATATCACTAAAACACGGAATGTAAACTTGGCTACACAGAAACTGAATTACAAAACAGAACAGGGTCTCAAATGTAGAAAACCAACTTATGCTTGCTTAAGGGAAAGGTGAGTTGGGGTGCTGCATAAAACCAGAGATTGAAATGAGCACAGATACCGTTCCATAAGCCAAATATGTAATAGACAAGAGCTACTCCTTGCTCAACGAAGTGGACTCAACACCCCATATTAAACGCCTAAGAATATACCTGACTAGTAAGAATCTTAAAACCTATGGATTTTTATGTCTCCGAAAGAGAATCAAGCGTGTGTACAGCAGCATAAACGCAGCAGTGATAGGATTGGTGAGGTTCGGTGAGCACATGCAGACCCTGTGAAGTTATATTGCATGTTACCCTTTCCATGGGTCTCAACTCTCCAGGTTTAAGGGATTCTTCCTTCAGCTAAAACATGCATGAGGAACCCAGAGTATGATCCACCGTGTGATTGGGAAACGTGTTCAAATGTGTCTCAGTTTTCGTCCCCTGGTACTCGGGTGCAACATTCCAGACGCTTTACTAACACTCTCCCCACTTGGACAGTCAGTGCCTTTAACCTCCTGTTTGGCCCAGTTTGCAAATTCTGCGGAAGATGAACAGGAATAGGGAGAACCAATGAGAGACTAGCTGGAGGTGTCTGGACGGGCAAATTTAACTCTCATTTCCCACCAGGAAGAGGAATTAACCAAAGGCTCAGCGTGCCGTGCCGGAACCACACTAGGGCCTGAAGCAATCCTGCGGTGTTGCGTCCAGCTCACAAGAAAGCGAGTTGAAGAAAGGAGCTCAGGGGCACTGTAATTTACAAACCTGCAGAGTTATAAATGACAGCTATCGTCCAAAAATATATTGAAGTAAGAGTGCCAACAGGAGTTGAAAGCGGGGCAGAATTGCAGGAAACCGATTTCAGGAGGTAGACTGGAATTGCATGTAAAGCATAGGAAAAGAGGCAGAACGTCCACAATGATGCACTTGGCCAAAAAGGGCGTATGCGTTTTTTCCTGAATATATTCAGGAAAAAACACGTACGCCCTTTTTGGCCAACCAAGCAAGCTTGCAAAGAAATCTGCACTACAATGAAGTCTCACTGCCCCCCGGTCAAAAGGGCCATCAGAAAAAAGTGTAAAATCCAGAAAGGCAGGACAGGCCATGGAGAACTGGGAGCCTTTTTATGCTGATGGGCAGGATGTAAATTGCCAACAGCCACTCTGGAGAAGTGTATGGTGTTTCCTGAATCATCTAAAAAACAAAGCAACAGAGCCTAGGGCACTTCCACTTATGGTTCTATAGCTTAGGGAAATTGAAATCAAAAAGACACAGCCACCCCAAAGTTTGGGATGGCCCTGTTTACAAGAACCTCGTTTCCGGTACAAGTTCAATATCACAGAAAGCGAAAAATGGATAAAGAAGTTGTGGTACTTACGTACAATGCAATATCACTCAGCAATGAAATCTATGTCATCAGGCCCATAGCACCATAATGAGTGGATTCAGGTACGATGATTCTAAGTGAAATAAGTCACACAGAAGAAGAAACATCATAAGGTATCACTACTACACGGAATGTAAACTTGGCTACACAGGAACTGAATTACAAAACAGAACAGGGTCTCAAATGTAGAAAACCAACTTATGCTTGCTTAAGGGGAAAGGTGAGTTGGGGTGCTGCATAAAACCAGAGATTGAAATTAGCACAGATACCGTTCCATAAGCCAAATATGTAATAGACCAGAGCTACACCTTGCTGAACTAGTGGACTCAACACTCCATATTAAACGCCTAAAAATATACCTGACTAGTAAAAATCTTAAAACCTATGGATTTATATGTCTCCGAAAGAGAATCAAGCGTGTGTACAGCGGCATAAGCGCAGCAGTGATAGCATTGGTGAAGTTCGGTGAGCAAATGCAGACCCTTTGAAGTCATATTGCATGGTACCCATTCCATGGGTCTCAACTCTCCAGGTTTAAGGGATTTTTCTTCAGCTAAAACATGCATGTGGAACCCAGAGTATGATCCACCGTGTGATTGGGAAACGTGTTCAAATGTGTCTCCGTTTTCGTCCCCTGGTACTCGGGTGCAACATTCCAGATGCTTTACTAACACTCTTCCCACTTGGAGAGTCAGTGCCTTTAACCTCCTGTTTGGCCCAGTTTGCAATTTCTGCAGAAAATGAACAGAAATAGGGACAACTAATGAGAGACTAGCTGGAGGTGTCTGGACAGGCAAATTTAACTCCCATTTCCCACCAGGAAGAGGAATTAACCAAAGGCTCAGCGTGCCACACCGGAACCACACTAGGGCCTGAAGCAATCCTGCGGTGTTGCGGCCAGCTCACAAGAAAGCGAGTTGAAGAAAGGAGCTCAGGGACACTGTAATTCACAAACCTGCAGAGTTATAAATGACAGCTATCGTCCAAAAATATATTGAAGTACAGCTGCCAAGAGGACTTGAAAGCGGGGCAGAATTGCAGGAAACCGATTTCAGGAGGTAGACTGGAATTGCATGTAAAGCATAGGAAAAGAGGCAGAACGTCCACAATGATGCACTTGGCCAAAAAGGGCGTATTCAGGAAAAAACGCATACGCCCTTTTTGGCCAACCAAGCAAGCTTGCAAAGGAAATCTGCACTACAATGAAGTCTCACTGCTCCCTGGTCAAAAGGGGCATCTGAAAAAAGTGTAAAATCCAGAAAGGCAGGATGGGCCATGGAGAACTGGGAGCCTTGTTATGCTGATGGGCAGGATGTAAATTGGCAACAGCCACTCTGGAGAAGTGTATGGTGTTTCCTGAAACATCCAAAAAACAAAACAAGAGAGCCTAGGGCACTTCCACTTATGGTCCTATAGCTTAGGGAAATTAAAATCAAAAAGACACAGCCACCCCAAAGTTTGGGATGGCTCTGTTTACAAGAACCTCATTTACGGTACAAGTTCAATATCACAGAAAGTGAAAAATGGATAAAGAAGTTGTGGTAATTACGTACAATGCAATATCACTCAGCAATGAAATCTATGTCATCAGGCCCGTAGCAGCATAATGAGTGGATTCAGGTACGATGATTCTAAGTGAAATAAGTCACACAGAAAAAGAAACATCATAAGGTATCACTAATACATGGAATGTAAACTTGGCTACACAGGAACTGAATTACAAAACAGAACAGGGTCTCAAATGTAGAAAACCAACTTATGCTTGCTGAAGGGGAAAGGTGAGTTGGGGTGCTGCATAAAACCAGAGATTGAAATTAGCACAGATAACGTTCCATAAGCCAAATATGTAATATACAATAGCTACTTCTTGCTCAACGAAGTGGACTCAACACCCCATATTAAACGCCTAAGAATATACCTGACTAGTAAGAAACTTAAAACCTATGGATTTATATGTCTCCGAAAGAGAATCAAGCGTGTGTACAGCGGCATAAACGCAGCAGTGATAGGATTGGTGATGTTCGGTGAGCAAATGCAGACCCTTTGAAGTCATATTGCATATTACCCATTCCATGGGTCTCAACTCTCCAGGTTTAAGGGATTCTTCCTTCAGCTAAAACATGCATGTGGAAACCAGAGTATGATCCACCGTGTGATCGGGAAACGTGTTCAAATGTGTCTCAGTTTTCGTCCCCTGGTACTCGGTGCAATATTCCAGATGCTTTACTAACACTCTCCCCACTTGGAGAGTCAGTGCCTTTAACCTCCTGTTTGGCCCAGTTTGCAAATTCTGCGGAAGATGAACAGGAATAGGGAGAACCAATGAGAGACTAGCTGGAGGTGTCTGGACGGGCAAATTTAACTCTCATTTCCCACCAGGAAGAGGATTTAACCAAAGGCTCAGCGTGCCGTGCTCGAACCACACTAGGGCCTAAAGCAATCCTGCGGTGTTGCGTCCAGCTCACAAGAAAGCGAGTTGAAGAAAGGAGTTCAGGGGCACTGTAATTTACAAACCTGCAGAGTTATAAATGACAGCTATCGTCCAAAAATATATTGAAGTAAGGGTGCCAACAGGAGTTGAAAGCGGGGCAGAATTGCAGGAAACCGATTTCAGGAGGTAGACTGGAATTGCATGTAAAGCATAGGAAAAGAGGCAGAACGTCCACAATGATGCACTTGGCCAAAAAGGGCGTATGCGTTTTTTCCTGAATATATTCAGGAAAAAACACGTACGCCCTTTTTGGCCAACCAAGCAAGCTTGCAAAGGAAATCTGCACTACAATGAAGTCTCACTGCCCCCCGGTCAAAAGGGCCATCAGAAAAAAGTGTAATATCCAGAAAGGCAGGACAGGCCATGGAGAACTGGGAGCCTTGTTATGCTGATGGGCAGGATGTAAATTGCCAACAGCCACTCTGGAGAAGTGTATGGTGTTTCCTGAAACATCTAAAAAACAAAGCAACAGAGCCTAGGGCACTTCCACTTATGGTCCTATAGCTTAGGGAAATTGAAATCAAAAAGACACAGCCACCCCAAAGTTTGGGATGGTCCTGTTTACAAGAACCTTGTTTACAGTACAAGTTCAATATCACAGAAAGCGAAAAATGGATAAAGAAGTTGTGGTACTTACGTACAATGCAATATCACTCAGCAATGAAATCTATGTCAGCAGGCCCATAGCACCATAATGAGTGGATTCAGGTACGATGATTCTAAGTGAAATAAGTCACACAGAAGAAGAAACATCATAAGATATCACTACTACACGGAATGTAAACTTGGCTACACAGGAACTGAATTACAAAACAGAACGTGGTCTCAAATGTAGAAAACCAACTTATGCTTGCTTAAGGGGAAAGGTGAGTTGGGGTGCTGCATAAAACCAGAGATTGAAATTAGCACAGATACCGTTCCATAAGCCAAATATGTAATAGACCAGAGCTACACCTTGCTGAACTAGTGGACTCAACACTCCATATTAAACGCCTAAGAATATACCTGACTAGTAAGAATCTTAAAACCTATGGACTTATATGTCTCCGAAAGAGAATCAAGCGTGTGTACAGCGGCGTAAGCGCAGCAGTGATAGCATTGGTGAAGTTCGGTGAGCAAATGCAGACCCTTTGAAGTCATACTGCATGGTACCCATAACATGGGTCTCAACTCTCCAGGTTTAAGGGATTCTTCCTTCAGCTAAAACATGCATGTGGAACCCAGAGTATGATCCACCGTGTGATCGGAAAACGTGTTCAAATGTGTCTCAGTTTTCGTGCCCTGGTACTCGGGTGCAACATTCCAGACGCTTTACTAACACTCTGCCCACTTGGAGAGTCAGTGCCTTTAACCTCCTGTTTGGCCCAGTTTGCAATTTCTGCAGAAAATGAACAGAAATAGGGACAACCAATGAGAGACTAGCTGGAGGTGTCTGGACGGGCAAATTTAACTCTCATTTCCCACCAGGAAGAGGAATTAACCAAAGGCTCAGCGTGCCATGCCGGAACCACACTAGGGCCTGAAGCAATCCTGGGGTGTTGCGGCCAGCTCACAAGAAAGCGAGTTGAAGAAAGGAGCTCAGGGGCACTGTAATTCACAAACCTGCAGAGTTATCAATGACAGCTATCGTCCAAAAATATATTGAAACAGCTGCCAAGAGGACTTGAAAGTGGGGCAGAATTGCAGGAAACCGATTTCAGGAGGTAGACTGGAATTGCATGTAAAGCATAGGAAAAGAGGCAGAACGTCCACAATGATGCACTTGGCCAAAAAGGGCGTATTCAGGAAAAAACGCATACGTACTTTTTGGTCAACCAAGCAAGCTTGCAAAGGAAAGCTGCACTACAATGAAGTCTCACTGCCCCCCGGTCAAAAGGGCCATCAAAAAAAATGTGTAAAATCCAGAAAGGCAGGACAGGCCATGGAGAACTGGGTGCAGTTTTATTCTGATGGGCGTTATGTAATTTGCCAACAGCTACTCTGGAGAAGTGTATGGTGTTTCCTGAAACATCCAAAAAACAAAACAAGAGAGCCTAGGGCACTTCCACTTATGGTCCTATAGCTTAGCGAAATTAAAATCAAAAAGACACAGCCACCCCAAAGTTTGGGATGGCTCTGTTTACAAGAACCTCATTTACGGTACAAGTTCAATATCACAGAAAGTGAAAAATGGATAAAGAAGTTGTGGTAATTACGTACAATGCAATATCACTCAGCAATGAAATCTATGTAATCAGGCCCGTAGCAGCATAATGAGTGGATTCAGGTACGATGATTCTAAGTGAAATAAGTCACACAGAAAAAGAAACATCATAAGGTATCACTAATACATGGAATGTAAACTTGGCTACACAGGAACTGAATTACAAAACAGAACAGGGTCTCAAATGTAGAAAACCAACTTATGCTTGCTGAAGGGGAAAGGTGAGTTGGGGTGCTGCATAAAACCACAGATTGAAATTAGCACAGATAACGTTCCATAAGCCAAATATGTAATATACAAGAGCTACTTCTTGCTCAACGAAGTGGACTCAACACCCCATATTAAACGCCTAAGAATATACCTGACTAGTAAGAAACTTAAAACCTATGGATTTATATGTCTCCGAAAGAGAATCAAGCGTGTGTACAGCGGCATAAACGCAGCAGTGATAGGATTGGTGAGGTTCGGTGAGCAAATGCAGACCCTTTGAAGTCATATTGCATATTACCCATTCCATGGGTCTCAACTCTCCAGGTTTAAGGGATTCTTCCTTCAGCTAAAACATGCATGTGGAAACCAGAGTATGATCCACCGTGTGATCGGGAAACGTGTTCAAATGTGTCTCAGTTTTCGTCCCCTGGTACTCGGTGCAATATTCCAGATGCTTTACTAACACTCTCCCCACTTGGAGAGTCAGTGCCTTTAACCTCCTGTTTGGCCCAGTTTGCAAATTCTGCGGAAGATGAACAGGAATAGGGAGAACCAATGAGAGACTAGCTGGAGGTGTCTGGACGGGCAAATTTAACTCTCATTTCCCACCAGGAAGAGGATTTAACCAAAGGCTCAGCGTGCCGTGCTCGAACCACACTAGGGCCTAAAGCAATCCTGCGGTGTTGCGTCCAGCTCACAAGAAAGCGAGTTGAAGAAAGGAGTTCAGGGGCACTGTAATTTACAAACCTGCAGAGTTATAAATGACAGCTATCGTCCAAAAATATATTGAAGTAAGGGTGCCAACAGGAGTTGAAAGCGGGGCAGAATTGCAGGAAACCGATTTCAGGAGGTAGACTGGAATTGCATGTAAAGCATAGGAAAAGAGGCAGAACGTCCACAATGATGCACTTGGCCAAAAAGGGCGTATGCGTTTTTTCCTGAATATATTCAGGAAAAAACACGTACGCCCTTTTTGGCCAACCAAGCAAGCTTGCAAAGGAAATCTGCACTACAATGAAGTCTCACTGCCCCCCGGTCAAAAGGGCCATCACAAAAAAGTGTAAAATCCAGAAAGGCAGGACAGGCCATGGAGAACTGGGAGCCTTGTTATGCTGATGGGCAGGATGTAAATTGCCAACAGCCACTCTGGACAAGTGTATGGTGTTTCCTGAAACATCTAAAAAACAAAGCAACAGAGCCTAGGGCACTTCCACTTATGGTCCTATAGCTTAGGGAAATTGAAATCAAAAAGACACAGCCACCCCAAAGTTTGGGATGGCCCTGTTTACAAGAACCTCGTTTACGGTACAAGTTCAATATCACAGAAAGCGAAAAATGGATAAAGAAGTTGTGGTACTTACGTACAATGCAATATCACTCAGCAATGAAATCTATGTCAGCAGGCCCATAGCACCATAATGAGTGGATTCAGGTACGATGATTCTAAGTGAAATAAGTCACACAGAAGAAGAAACATCATAAGATATCACTACTACAAGGAATGTAAACTTGGCTACACAGGAACTGAATTACAAAACAGAACGGGGTCTCAAATGTAGAAAACCAACTTATGCTTGCTTAAGGGGAAAGGTGAGTTGGGGTGCTGCATAAAACCAGAGATTGAAATTAGCACAGATACCGTTCCATAAGCCAAATATGTAATAGACCAGAGCTACACCTTGCTGAACTAGTGGACTCAACACTCCATATTAAACGCCTAAGAATATACCTGACTAGTAAGAATCTTAAAACCTATGGATTTATATGTCTCCGAAAGAGAATCAAGCGTGTGTACAGCGGCGTAAGCGCAGCAGTGATAGCATTGGTGAAGTTCGGTGAGCAAATGCAGACCCTTTGAAGTCATACTGCATGGTACCCATAACATGGGTCTCAACTCTCCAGGTTTAAGGGATTCTTCCTTCAGCTAAAACATGCATGTGGAACCCAGAGTATGATCCACCGTGTGATCGGGAAACGTGTTCAAATGTGTCTCAGTTTTCGTCCCCTGGTACTCGGGTGCAACATTCCAGATGCTTTACTAACACTCTTCCCACTTGGAGAGTCAGTGCCTTTAACCTCCTGTTTGGCCCAGTTTGCAATTTCTGCAGAAAATGAACAGAAATAGGGACAACTAATGAGAGAGTAGCTGGAGGTGTCTGGACAGGCAAATTTAACTCTCATTTCCCACCAGGAAGAGGAATTAACCGAAGGCTCAGCGTGCCACACCGGAACCACACTAGGGCCTGAAGCAATCCTGCGGTGTTGCGGCCAGCTCACAAGAAAGCGAGTTGAAGAAAGGAGCTCAGGGGCACTGTAATTCACAAACCTGCAGAGTTATAAATGACAGCTATCGTCCAAAAATATATTGAAGTACAGCTGCCAAGAGGACTTGAAAGCGGGGCAGAATTGCAGGAAACCGATTTCAGGAGGTAGACTGGAATTGCATGTAAAGCATAGGAAAAGAGGCAGAACGTCCACAATGATGCACTTGGCCAAAAAGGGCGTATGCGTTTTTTCCTGAATATATTCAGGAAAAAACACGTACGCCCTTTTTGGCCAACCAAGCAAGCTTGCAAAGGAAATCTGCACTACAATGAAGTCTCACTGCCCCCCGGTCAAAAGGGCCATCAGAAAAAAGTGTAAAATCCAGAAAGGCAGGACAGGCCATGGAGAACTGGGAGCCTTGTTATGCTGATGGGCAGGATGTAAATTGCCAACAGCCACTCTGGAGAAGTGTATGGTGTTTCCTGAAACATCTAAAAAACAAAGCAACAGAGCCTAGGGCACTTCCACTTATGGTCCTATAGCTTAGGGAAATTGAAATCAAAAAGACACAGCCACCCCAAAGTTTGGGATGGCCCTGTTTACAAGAACCTTGTTTACGGTACAAGTTCAATATCACAGAAAGCGAAAAATGGATAAAGAAGTTGTGGTACTTACGTACAATGCAATATCACTCAGCAATGAAATCTATGTCATCAGGACCATAGCACCATAATGAGTGGATTCAGGTACGATGATTCTAAGTGAAATAAGTCACACAGAAGAAGAAACATCATAAGATATCACTACTACACGGAATGTAAACTTGGCTACACAGGAACTGAATTACAAAACAGAACGTGGTCTCAAATGTAGAAAACCAACTTATGCTTGCTTAAGGGGAAAGGTGAGTTAGGGTGCTGCATAAAACCAGAGATTGAAATTAGCACAGATACCGTTCCATAAGCCAAATATGTAATAGACCAGAGCTACACCTTGCTGAACTAGTGGACTCAACACTCCATATTAAACGCCTAAGAATATACCTGACTAGTAAGAATCTTAAAACCTATGGACTTATATGTCTCCGAAAGAGAATCAAGCGTGTGTACAGCGGCGTAAGCGCAGCAGTGATAGCATTGGTGAAGTTCGGTGAGCAAATGCAGACCCTTTGAAGTCATACTGCATGGTACCCATAACATGGGTCTCAACTCTCCAGGTTTAAGGGATTCTTCCTTCAGCTAAAACATGCATGTGGAACCCAGAGTATGATCCACCGTGTGATCGGGAAACGTGTTCAAATGTGTCTCAGTTTTCGTCCCCTGGTACTCGGGTGCAACATTCCAGATGCTTTACTAACACTCTTCCCACTTGGAGAGTCAGTGCCTTTAACCTCCTGTTTGGCCCAGTTTGCAATTTCTGCAGAAAATGAACAGAAATAGGGACAACTAATGAGAGACTAGCTGGAGGTGTCTGGACAGGCAAATTTAACTCTCATTTCCCACCAGGAAGAGGAACTAACCAAAGGCTCAGCGTGCCACACCGGATCCACACTAGGGCCTGAAGCAATCCTGTGGTGTTGCGGCCAGCTCACAAGAAAGCGAGTTGAAGAAAGGAGCTCAGGGGCACTGTAATTCACAAACCTGCAGAGGTATAAATGACAGCTATCGTCCAAAAATATATTGAAGTACAGCTGCCAAGAGGACTTGAAAGCGGGGCAGAATTGCAGAAAACCGATTTCAGGAGGTAGACTGGAATTGCATGTAAAGCATAGGAAAAGAGGCAGAACGTCCACAATGATGCACTTGGCCAAAAAGGGCATATTCAGGAAAAAACGCATACGCCCTTTTTGGCCAACCAAGCAAGCTTGCAAAGGAAATCTGCACTACAATGAAGTCTCACTGCTCCCTGGTCAAAAGGGCCATCTGAAAAATGTGTAAAATCCACAAAGGCAGGACAGGCCATGGAGAACTGGGAGCCTTGTTATGCTGATGGGCAGGATGTAAATAGCCAACAGCCACTCTGGAGAAGTGTATGGTGTTTCCTGAAACATCTAAAAAACAAAACAAGAGAGCCTAGGGCACTTCCACTTATGGTCCTATAGCTTAGGGAAATTAAAATCAAAAAGACACAGCCACCCCAAGGTTTGGGAGGTATCTGTTTACAAGAACCTCGTTTCCGGTACAAGTTCAGTATCACAGAAAGCGAAAAATGGATAAAGAAGTTGTGGTACTTACGTACAATGCAATATCACTCAGCAATGAAATCTATGTCATCAGGCCCGTAGCAGCATAATGAGTGGATTCAGGTACGATGATTCTAAGTGAAATAAGTCACACAGAAAAAGAAACATCATAAGATATCACTACTACACGGAATGTAAACTTGGCTACACAGGAACTGAATTACAAAACAGAACAGGGTCTCAAATGTAGAAAAACAACTTATGCTTGCTTAAGGGGAAAGGTGAGTTGGGGTGCTGCATAAAACCAGAGATTGAAATTAGCACAGATACCGTTCTATAAGCCAAATATGTAATAGACAAGAGCTACTCCTTGCTCAACGAAGTGGACTCAACACCCCATATTAAACGCCTAAGAATATACCTGACAAGTAAGAATCTGAAAACCTATGGATTTATATGTGTCCGAAAGAGAATCAAGCGTGTGTACAGCGGCATAAACGCAGCAGTGATAGGATTGGTGAGGTTCGGTGAGCAAATGCAGACCCTTTGAAGTCATATTGCACATTACCCATTCCATGGGTCTCAACTCTCCAGGTTTAAGGGATTCTTCCTTCAGCTAAAACATGCATGTGGAACCCAGAGTATGATCCACCGTGTGATCGGGAAACGTGTTCAAATGTGTCTCAGTTTTCATGCCCTGGTACTCGGGTGCAACATTCCAGACGCTTTACTAACACTCTCCCCACTTGGAGAGTCAGTGCCTTTAACCTCCTGTTTGGCCCAGTTTGCAATTTCTGCAGAAAATGAACAGAAATAGGGACAACCAATGAGAGACTAGCTGGAGGTGTCTGGACGGGCAAATTTAACTCTCATTTCCCACCAGGAAGAGGAATTAACCAAAGGCTCAGCGTGCCATGCCGGAACCACACTAGGGCCTGAAGCAATCCTGGGGTGTTGCGGCCAGCTCACAAGAAAGCGAGTTGAAGAAAGGAGCTCAGGGGCACTGTAATTCACAAACCTGCAGAGTTATCAATGACAGCTATCGTCCAAAAATATATTGAAACAGCTGCAAAGAGGACTTGAAAGTGGGGCAGAATTGCAGGAAACCGATTTCAGGAGGTAGACTGGAATTGCATGTAAAGCATAGGAAAAGAGGCAGAACGTCCACAATGATGCACTTGGCCAAAAAGGGCGTATTCAGGAAAAAACGCATACGTACTTTTTGGTCAATCAAGCAAGCTTGCAAAGGAAAGCGCCACTACAATGAAGTCTCACTGCCCCCCGGTCAAAAGGGCCATCAGAAAAAAGTGTAAAATCCAGAAAGGCAGGACAGGCCACGGAGAACTGGGAGCCTTGTTATGCTGATGGGCAGGATGTAAATTGCCAACAGCCACTCTGGAGAAGTGTATGGTGTTTCCTGAAACATCTAAAAAACAAAGCAACAGAGCCTAGGGCACTTCCACTTATGGTCCTATAGCTTAGGGAAATTGAAATCAAAAAGACACAGCCACCCCAAAGTTTGGGATGGCCCTGTTTACAAGAACCTCGTTTACGGTACAAGTTCAATATCACAGAAAGCGAAAAGTGGATAAAGAAGTTGTGGTACTTACGTACAATGCAATATCACTCAGCAATGAAATCTATGTCATCAGGCCCGTAGCACCATAATGAGTGGATTCAGGTACGATGATTCTAAGTGAAATAAGTCACACAGAAGAAGAAACATCATAAGATATCACTACTACACGGAATGTAAACTTGGCTACACAGGAACTGAATTACAAAACAGAACGGGGTCTCAAATGTAGAAAACCAACTTATGCTTGCTTAAGGGGAAAGGTGAGTTGGGGTGCTGCATAAAACCAGAGATTGAAATTAGCACAGATACCGTTCCATAAGCCAAATATGTAATAGACCAGAGCTACACCTTGCTCAACGAAGTGGACTCAACACTCCATATTAAACGCCTAAGAATATACCTGACTAGTAAGAATCTTAAAACCTATGGATTTATATGTCTCCGAAAGAGAATCAAGCGTGTGTACAGCGGCATAAGCGCAGCAGTGATAGCATTGGAGAGGTTCGGTGAGCAAATGCAGACCCTTTGAAGTCATATTGCATATTACCCATTCCATGGGTCTCAACTCTCCAGGTTTAAGAGATTCTTCCTTCAGCTAAAACATGCATGTGGAACCCAGAGTATGATCCACCGTGTGATCGGGAAACGTGTTCAAATGTGTCTCAGTTTTCGTCCCCTGGTACTCGGTGCAATATTCCAGATGCTTTACTAACACTCTTCCCACTTGGAGAGTCAGTGCCTTTAACCTCCTGTTTGGCCCAGTTTGCAATTTCTGCGTAAGATGAACAGAAATAGGGACAACTAATGAGAGACTAGCTGGAGGTGTCTGGACAGGCAAATTTAACTCTCATTTCCCACCAGGAAGAGGAACTAACCAAAGGCTCAGCGTGCCGTGCTGGAACCACACTAGGGCCTGAAGCAATCCTGCGGTGTTGCGGCCAGCTCACAAGAAAGCGAGTTGAAGAAAGGAGCTCAGGGGCACTGTAATTCACAAACCTGCAGAGTTATAAATGACAGCTATCGTCCAAAAATATATTGAAGTACAGCTGCCAAGAGGACTTGAAAGCGGGGCAGAATTGCAGGAAACGGATTTCAGGAGGTAGACTGGAATTGCATGTAAAGCATAGGAAAAGAGGCAGAACGTCCACAATGATGCACTTGGCCAAAAAGGGCGTACGTGTTTTTTCCTGAATATATTTAGGAAAAAACACCTACGCCCTTTTTGGCCAACCAAGCAAGCTTGCAAAGGAAATCTGCACTACAATGAAGTCTCACTGACCCCTGTCAAAAGGGCCATCAGAAAAAAGTGTAAAATCCAGAAAGACGGGACAGGTCATGCAGAACTGGGAGCCTTGTTTTGCTGATGGGCGGGATGTAAATTGCCAACAGCCACTCTGGAGAAGTGTATGGTGTTTCCTGAAACATCTAAAAAACAAAGCAACAGAGCCTAGGGCAATTCCACTTATGGTCCTATAGCTTAGGGAAATTGAAATCAAAAAGACACAGCCACCCCAAAGTTTGGGATGGCCCTGTTTACAAGAACCTCGTTTACGGTACAAGTTCAATATCACAGAAAGCGAAAAATGGATAAAGAAGTTGTGGTACTTACGTACAATGCAATATCACTCAGCAATGAAATCTATGTCATCAGGCCCATAGCACGATAATGAGTGGATTCAGGTACGATGATTCTAAGTGAAATAAGTCACACAGAAGAAGAAACATCATAAGATATCACTACTACACGGAATGTAAACTTGGCTACACAGGAACTGAATTACAAAACAGAACAGGGTCTCAAATGTAGAAAACCAACTTATGCTTGTTTAAGGGGAAAGGTGAGTTGGGGTGCTGCATAAAACCAGAGATTGAAATTAGCACAGATACCTTTCCATAAGCCAAATATGTAATAGACCAGAGCTACACCTTGCTGAACTAGTGGACTCAACACTCCATATTAAACGCCTAAGAATATACCTGACTAGTAAAAATCTTAAAACCTATGGATTTATATGTCTCCGAAAGAGAATCAAGCGTGTGTACAGCGGCATAAGCGCAGCAGTGATAGCATTGGTGAAGTTCGGTGAGCAAATGCAGACCCTTTGAAGTCATACTGCATGGTACCCATAACATGGGTCTCAACTCTCCAGGTTTAAGGGATTCTTCCTTCAGCTAAAACATGCATGTGGAACCCAGAGTATGATCCACCGTGTGATCGGGAAACGTGTTCAAATGTGTCTCAGTTTTCGTCCCCTGGTACTCGGGTGCAACATTCCAGATGCTTTACTAACACTCTTCCCACTTGGAGAGTCAGTGCCTTTAACCTCCTGTTTGGCCCAGTTTGCAATTTCTGCAGAAAATGAACAGAAATAGGGACAACTAATGAGAGACTAGCTGGAGGTGTCTGGACAGGCAAATTTAACTCTCATTTCCCACCAGGAAGAGGAACTAACCAAAGGCTCAGCGTGCCACACCGGATCCACACTAGGGCCTGAAGCAATCCTGTGGTGTTGCGGCCAGCTCACAAGAAAGCGAGTTGAAGAAAGGAGCTCAGGGGCACTGTAATTCACAAACCTGCAGAGGTATAAATGACAGCTATCGTCCAAAAATATATTGAAGTACAGCTGCCAAGAGGACTTGAAAGCGGGGCAGAATTGCAGAAAACCGATTTCAGGAGGTAGACTGGAATTGCATGTAAAGCATAGGAAAAGAGGCAGAACGTCCACAATGATGCACTTGGCCAAAAAGGGCATATTCAGGAAAAAACGCATACGCCCTTTTTGGCCAACCAAGCAAGCTTGCAAAGGAAATCTGCACTACAATGAAGTCTCACTGCTCCCTGGTCAAAAGGGCCATCTGAAAAATGTGTAAAATCCACAAAGGCAGGACAGGCCATGGAGAACTGGGAGCCTTGTTATGCTGATGGGCAGGATGTAAATAGCCAACAGCCACTCTGGAGAAGTGTATGGTGTTTCCTGAAACATCTAAAAAACAAAACAAGAGAGCCTAGGGCACTTCCACTTATGGTCCTATAGCTTAGGGAAATTAAAATCAAAAAGACACAGCCACCCCAAGGTTTGGGAGGTATCTGTTTACAAGAACCTCGTTTCCGGTACAAGTTCAGTATCACAGAAAGCGAAAAATGGATAAAGAAGTTGTGGTACTTACGTACAATGCAATATCACTCAGCAATGAAATCTATGTCATCAGGCCCGTAGCAGCATAATGAGTGGATTCAGGTACGATGATTCTAAGTGAAATAAGTCACACAGAAAAAGAAACATCATAAGATATCACTACTACACGGAATGTAAACTTGGCTACACAGGAACTGAATTACAAAACAGAACAGGGTCTCAAATGTAGAAAAACAACTTATGCTTGCTTAAGGGGAAAGGTGAGTTGGGGTGCTGCATAAAACCAGAGATTGAAATTAGCACAGATACCGTTCTATAAGCCAAATATGTAATAGACAAGAGCTACTCCTTGCTCAACGAAGTGGACTCAACACCCCATATTAAACGCCTAAGAATATACCTGACAAGTAAGAATCTGAAAACCTATGGATTTATATGTGTCCGAAAGAGAATCAAGCGTGTGTACAGCGGCATAAACGCAGCAGTGATAGGATTGGTGAGGTTCGGTGAGCAAATGCAGACCCTTTGAAGTCATATTGCACATTACCCATTCCATGGGTCTCAACTCTCCAGGTTTAAGGGATTCTTCCTTCAGCTAAAACATGCATGTGGAACCCAGAGTATGATCCACCGTGTGATCGGGAAACGTGTTCAAATGTGTCTCAGTTTTCATGCCCTGGTACTCGGGTGCAACATTCCAGACGCTTTACTAACACTCTCCCCACTTGGAGAGTCAGTGCCTTTAACCTCCTGTTTGGCCCAGTTTGCAATTTCTGCAGAAAATGAACAGAAATAGGGACAACCAATGAGAGACTAGCTGGAGGTGTCTGGACGGGCAAATTTAACTCTCATTTCCCACCAGGAAGAGGAATTAACCAAAGGCTCAGCGTGCCATGCCGGAACCACACTAGGGCCTGAAGCAATCCTGGGGTGTTGCGGCCAGCTCACAAGAAAGCGAGTTGAAGAAAGGAGCTCAGGGGCACTGTAATTCACAAACCTGCAGAGTTATCAATGACAGCTATCGTCCAAAAATATATTGAAACAGCTGCAAAGAGGACTTGAAAGTGGGGCAGAATTGCAGGAAACCGATTTCAGGAGGTAGACTGGAATTGCATGTAAAGCATAGGAAAAGAGGCAGAACGTCCACAATGATGCACTTGGCCAAAAAGGGCGTATTCAGGAAAAAACGCATACGTACTTTTTGGTCAATCAAGCAAGCTTGCAAAGGAAAGCGCCACTACAATGAAGTCTCACTGCCCCCCGGTCAAAAGGGCCATCAGAAAAAAGTGTAAAATCCAGAAAGGCAGGACAGGCCACGGAGAACTGGGAGCCTTGTTATGCTGATGGGCAGGATGTAAATTGCCAACAGCCACTCTGGAGAAGTGTATGGTGTTTCCTGAAACATCTAAAAAACAAAGCAACAGAGCCTAGGGCACTTCCACTTATGGTCCTATAGCTTAGGGAAATTGAAATCAAAAAGACACAGCCACCCCAAAGTTTGGGATGGCCCTGTTTACAAGAACCTCGTTTACGGTACAAGTTCAATATCACAGAAAGCGAAAAGTGGATAAAGAAGTTGTGGTACTTACGTACAATGCAATATCACTCAGCAATGAAATCTATGTCATCAGGCCCGTAGCACCATAATGAGTGGATTCAGGTACGATGATTCTAAGTGAAATAAGTCACACAGAAGAAGAAACATCATAAGATATCACTACTACACGGAATGTAAACTTGGCTACACAGGAACTGAATTACAAAACAGAACGGGGTCTCAAATGTAGAAAACCAACTTATGCTTGCTTAAGGGGAAAGGTGAGTTGGGGTGCTGCATAAAACCAGAGATTGAAATTAGCACAGATACCGTTCCATAAGCCAAATATGTAATAGACCAGAGCTACACCTTGCTCAACGAAGTGGACTCAACACTCCATATTAAACGCCTAAGAATATACCTGACTAGTAAGAATCTTAAAACCTATGGATTTATATGTCTCCGAAAGAGAATCAAGCGTGTGTACAGCGGCATAAGCGCAGCAGTGATAGCATTGGAGAGGTTCGGTGAGCAAATGCAGACCCTTTGAAGTCATATTGCATATTACCCATTCCATGGGTCTCAACTCTCCAGGTTTAAGAGATTCTTCCTTCAGCTAAAACATGCATGTGGAACCCAGAGTATGATCCACCGTGTGATCGGGAAACGTGTTCAAATGTGTCTCAGTTTTCGTCCCCTGGTACTCGGTGCAATATTCCAGATGCTTTACTAACACTCTTCCCACTTGGAGAGTCAGTGCCTTTAACCTCCTGTTTGGCCCAGTTTGCAATTTCTGCGTAAGATGAACAGAAATAGGGACAACTAATGAGAGACTAGCTGGAGGTGTCTGGACAGGCAAATTTAACTCTCATTTCCCACCAGGAAGAGGAACTAACCAAAGGCTCAGCGTGCCGTGCTGGAACCACACTAGGGCCTGAAGCAATCCTGCGGTGTTGCGGCCAGCTCACAAGAAAGCGAGTTGAAGAAAGGAGCTCAGGGGCACTGTAATTCACAAACCTGCAGAGTTATAAATGACAGCTATCGTCCAAAAATATATTGAAGTACAGCTGCCAAGAGGACTTGAAAGCGGGGCAGAATTGCAGGAAACGGATTTCAGGAGGTAGACTGGAATTGCATGTAAAGCATAGGAAAAGAGGCAGAACGTCCACAATGATGCACTTGGCCAAAAAGGGCGTACGTGTTTTTTCCTGAATATATTTAGGAAAAAACACCTACGCCCTTTTTGGCCAACCAAGCAAGCTTGCAAAGGAAATCTGCACTACAATGAAGTCTCACTGACCCCTGTCAAAAGGGCCATCAGAAAAAAGTGTAAAATCCAGAAAGACGGGACAGGTCATGCAGAACTGGGAGCCTTGTTTTGCTGATGGGCGGGATGTAAATTGCCAACAGCCACTCTGGAGAAGTGTATGGTGTTTCCTGAAACATCTAAAAAACAAAGCAACAGAGCCTAGGGCAATTCCACTTATGGTCCTATAGCTTAGGGAAATTGAAATCAAAAAGACACAGCCACCCCAAAGTTTGGGATGGCCCTGTTTACAAGAACCTCGTTTACGGTACAAGTTCAATATCACAGAAAGCGAAAAATGGATAAAGAAGTTGTGGTACTTACGTACAATGCAATATCACTCAGCAATGAAATCTATGTCATCAGGCCCATAGCACGATAATGAGTGGATTCAGGTACGATGATTCTAAGTGAAATAAGTCACACAGAAGAAGAAACATCATAAGATATCACTACTACACGGAATGTAAACTTGGCTACACAGGAACTGAATTACAAAACAGAACAGGGTCTCAAATGTAGAAAACCAACTTATGCTTGTTTAAGGGGAAAGGTGAGTTGGGGTGCTGCATAAAACCAGAGATTGAAATTAGCACAGATACCTTTCCATAAGCCAAATATGTAATAGACCAGAGCTACACCTTGCTGAACTAGTGGACTCAACACTCCATATTAAACGCCTAAGAATATACCTGACTAGTAAAAATCTTAAAACCTATGGATTTATATGTCTCCGAAAGAGAATCAAGCGTGTGTACAGCGGCATAAGCGCAGCAGTGATAGCATTGGTGAAGTTCGGTGAGCAAATGCAGACCCTTTGAAGTCATACTGCATGGTACCCATAACATGGGTCTCAACTCTCCAGGTTTAAGGGATTCTTCCTTCAGCTAAAACATTCATGTGGAACCCAGAGTATGATCCACCGTGTGATTGGGAAACGTGTTCAAATGTGTCTCAGTTTTCGTCCCCTGGTACTCGGGTGCAACATTCCAGATTCTTTACTAACACTCTTCCCACTTGGAGAGTCAGTGCCTTTAACCTCCTGTTTCGCCCAGTTTGCAATTTCTGCAGAAACTGAACAGAAATAGGGACAACTAATGAGAGACTAGCTGGAGGTGTCTGGACAGGCAAATTTAACTCTCATTTCCCACCAGGAAGAGGAATTAACCAAAGGTCAGCGTGCCACACCGGAACCACACTAGGGCCTGAAGCAATCCTGCGGTGTTGCGGCCAGCTCACAAGAAAGCGAGTTGAAGAAAGGAGCTCAGGGGCACTGTAATTCACAAACCTGCAGAGTTATAAATGACAGCTATCGTCCAAAAATATATTGAAGTACAGCTGCCAAGAGGACTTGAAAGCGGGGCAGAATTGCAGGAAACCGATTTCAGGAGGTAGACTGGAATTGCATGTAAAGCATAGGAAAAGAGGCAGAACGTCCACAATGATGCACTTGGCCAAAAAGTGCGTATTCAGGAAAAAACGCATACGCCCTTTTTGGCCAACCAAGCAAGCTTGCAAAGGAAATCTGCACTACAATGAAGTCTCACTGCTCCCTGGTCAAAAGGGCCATCTGAAAAAAGTGTAAAATCCAGAAAGGCAGGACAGGCCATGGAGAACTGGGAGCCTTGTTATGCTGATGGGCAGGATGTAAATTGCCAACAGCCACTCTGGAGAAGTGTATGGTGTTTCCTGAAACATCTAAAAAACAAAGCAACAGAGCCTAGGGCACTTCCACTTATGGTCCTATAGCTTAGGGAAATTGAAATCAAAAAGACACAGCCACCCCAAAGTTTGGGATGGCCCTGTTTACAAGAACCTCGTTTACGGTACAAGTTCAATATCACAGAAAGCGAAAAATGGATAAAGAAGTTGTGGTACTTACGTACAATGCAATATCACTCAGCAATGAAATCTATGTCATCAGGCCCATAGCACGATAATGAGTGGATTCAGGTACGATGATTCTAAGTGAAATAAGTCACACAGAAGAAGAAACATCATAAGATATCACTACTACACGGAATGTAAACTTGGCTACACAGGAACTGAATTACAAAACAGAACAGGGTCTCAAATGTAGAAAACCAACTTATGCTTGTTTAAGGGGAAAGGTGAGTTGGGGTGCTGCATAAAACCAGAGATTGAAATTAGCACAGATACCGTTCCATAAGCCAAATATGTAATAGACCAGAGCTACACCTTGCTGAACTAGTGGACTCAACACTCCATATTAAACGCCTAAGAATATACCTGACTAGCAAGAATCTTAAAACCTATGGATTTATATGTCTCCGAAAGAGAATCAAGCGTGTGTACAGCGGCATAAGCGCAGCAGTGATAGCATTGGTGAGGTTCGGTGAGCAAGTGCAGACCCTTTGAAGTCATACTGCATGGTACCCATAACATGGGTCTCAACTCTCCAGGTTTAAGGGATTCTTCCTTCAGCTAAAACATGCATGTGGAACCCAGAGTATGATCCACCATGTGATCGGGAAACGTGTTGAAATGTGTCTCAGTTTTCGTCCCCTGGTACTCGGGTGCAACATTCCAGACGCTTTACTAACACTCTCCCAACTTGGAGAGTCAGTGCCTTTAACCTCCTGTTTGGCCCAGTATGCAATTTCTGCGGAAAATGAACTGGAATAGGGAGAACCAATGAGAGACTAGCTGGAGGTGTCTGGACGGGCAAATTTATCTCTCATTTCCCACCAGGAAGAGGAATTAACCAAAGGCTCAGCGTGCCATGCCAGAACCACACTAGGGCCTGAAGCAATCCTGCGGTGTTGCAGCCAGCTCACAAGAAAGCGACTTGAAGAAAGGAGCTCAGGGGCACTGTAATTCGCAAACCTGCAGAGTTATAAATGACAGCTATCGTCCAAAAATATATTGAAGTAAGGCTGCCAAGAAGACTTGAAAGCGGGGCAGAATTGCAGGAAACCGATTTCAGGAGGTAGACGGGAATTGCATGTAAAGCATAGAAAAGAGGCAGAACGTCCACAATGATGCACTTGGCCAAAAAGGGCGTATGCGTTTTTTCCTGAATATATTCAGGAAAAAACGCATAAGTACTTTTTGGCCAACCAAGCAAGATTGCAAAGGAAATCTACACTACAATGAAGTCTCACTTCCCCCCGGTCAAAAGGGCGATCTGAAAAAAGTGTAAAATCCAGAAAGGCAGGACAGGACATGGAGAACTGGGAGCCTTGTTATGCTGATGGGTGGGATGTAAATTGCCAACAGCCACTCTGGAGAAGTGTATGGTGTTTCCTGAAACATCTAAAAAACAAAGCAAAAGATCCTAGGGCACTTCCACTTATGGTCCTATAGCTTAGGGAAATTAAAATCAAAAAGACACAGCCACGCCAAAGTTTGGAATGGTTCTGTTTACAACAACCTCGTTTACGGTACAAGTTCAATTTCACAGAAAGCGAAAAGTGGATAAAGATGTTGTGCTACTTACGTCCAATGCAATATCACTCAGCAATGAAATCTATGTCATCAGGCACGTAGCAGCATGATGAGTGGATTCAGGTACGATGATTCTAAGTGAAATAAGTCACACAGAAAAAGAAACATCATAAGATATCACTAAAACACGGAATGTAAACTTGGCTACACAGGAACTGAATTACAAAATAGAACAGGGTCTCAAATGTAGAAAACCAACTTATGCTTGCTTAAGGGAAAGGTGAGTTGGTGTGCTGCATAAAACCAGAGATGGAAATGAGCACAGATACCGTTCCATTAGCCAAATATGTAATAGACAAGAGCTACTCCTTGCTCAACGAAGTGGACTCAACACCCCATATTAAACGCCTAAGAATATACCTGACTAGTAAGAATCTTAAAACCTATGGATTTTTATGTCTCCGAAAGAGAATCAAGCGTGGGTACAGCAGCATAAACGCAGCAGTGATAGGATTGGTGAGGTTCGGTGAGCACATGCAGACACTTTGAAGTTATATTGCATGTTACCCTTTCCATGGGTCTCAACTCTCCAGGTTTAAGGGATTCTTCCTTCAGCAAAAACATGCATGAGGAACCCAGAGTATGATCCACCGTGTGATCGGGAAACGTGTTCAAATGTGTCTCAGTTATCGTCCCCTGGTACTCGGGTGCAACATTCCAGACGCTTTAATAACACTCTCCCCACTTGGAGAGTCAGAGCCTTTAACCTCCTGTTTGGCCGAGTTTGCAATTTCTGCGGAAAATGATCAGGAATAGGGAGAACCAATGAGAGACTAGCTGGAGGTGTCTGGACAGGCAAATTTAACTCTCATTTCCCACCAGGAAGAGGAATTAACCAAAGGCTCAGCGTGCCGTACCGGAACCACACTAGGGCCTGAAGCAATCCTGCGGTGTTGCGGCCAGCTCACAAGAAAGCGAGTTGAAGAAAGGAGCTCAGGGGCACTGTCATTCACAAACCTGCAGAGTTATAAATGACAGCTATCGTCCAAAAATATATTGAAGTAAGGCTGCCAAGAGGACTTGAAAGCGGGGCAGAATTGCAGGAAACCGATTTCAGGAGGTAGACGGGAATTGCATGTAAAGCATAGGAAAAGAGGCAGAACGTCCACAATGATGTACTTGGCCAAAACGGGCATATGCGTTTTTTCCTAAATATATTCAGGATAAAACGCATACGCCCTTTTTGGCCAACCAAGCAAGCTTGCAAAGGAAATCTGCACTACAATGAAGTCTCACTGCCCCCCGGTCAAAAGGGCCATCTGAAAAATGTGTAAAATCCAGAAAGGCAGGACAGGCCATGGAGAACTGGGAGCCTTGTTATGCTGATGGGCGGGATGTAAATTGCCAACAGCCACTCTGGAGAAGTGTATGGTGTTTCCTGAAACATCTAAAAAACAAAGGAACAGAGCCTAGGGCACTTCCACTTATGGTCCTATAGCTTAGGGAAATTAAAATCAAAAAGACACAGCCACCCCAAAGTTTGGGACAGCTCTGTTTACAAGAACCTCGTTTCCAGTACAAGTTCAATATCACAGAAAGCGAAAAATTCATAAAGAAGTTGTGGTACTTACGTACAATGCAATATCACTCAGCAATGAAATCTATGTCATCAGGCCCATAGCAGCATAATGAGTGGATTCAGGTACGATGATTCTAAGTGAAATAAGTCACACAGAAAAAGAAACATCATAAGATATCACTACTACACGGAATGTAAACTTGGCTACACAGGAACTGAATTACAAAACAGAACAGGGTCTCAAATGTAGAAAACCAACTTATGCTTGCTTAAGGGGAAAGGTGAGTTGGGGTGCTGCATAAAACCAGAGATTGAAATTAGCACATATACTGTTCCATATTACAAATATGTAATAGACAAGAGCTACTCCTTGCTCAACGAAGTGGACTCAATACCCCATATTAAACGCCTAAGAAATACCTGACTATTAAGAATCTTAAAACCTATGGATTTATATGTCTCCGAAAGAGAATCAAGCATGTGTACAGCGGCATAAACGCAGCAGTGATAGGATTGTTGAGGTTCGGTGAGCAAATGCAGACCCTTTGAAGTCATATTGCACATTACCCATTCCATGGGTCTCAACTCTCCAGGTTTAAGGGATTATTCCTTCAGCTAAAACATGCATGTGGAACCCAGAGTATGATCCACCGTGTGATCGGGAAATGTGTTCAAATGTGTCTCAGTTTTCATCCCCTGGTACTCGGGTGCAACATTCCAGACACTTTACTAACACTCTCTCCACTTGGAGAGTCACTGCCTGTAACCTCCTGTGTGGCCCAGTTTGCAATTTCTGCAGAACACGAACAGGAATAGGGAGAACCAATGAGAGACTAGCTGGAGGTGTCTGGACGGGCAAATTTAACTCTCATTTCCCACCAGGAAGAGGAATTAACCAAAGGCTCAGCGTGCCATGCCGGAACCACACTAGGGCCTGAAGCAATCCTGCGGTGTTGCGGCCAGCTCACAAGAAAGCGAGTTGAAGAAAGGAGCTCAGGGGCACTGTCATTCACAAACCTGCAGAGTTATAAATGACAGCTATCGTCCAAAAATTTATTGAAGTAAGGCTGCCAAGAGGACTTGTAAGCGGGGCAGAATTGCAGGAAACCGATTTCAGGAGGTAGACTGGAATTGCATGTAAAGCATAGGAAAAGAGGCAGAACGTCCACAATGATGCACTTGGTCAAAAAGGGCATATGCGTTTTTTTGCTGAATATATTCAGTAAAAAACGCATACGCACTTTTTGGCCAACCAAGCAAGCTTGCAAAGGAAATCTGCACTACAATGAAGTCTTACTGCCCCGCGGTCAAAAGGGCCATCTGAAAAATGTGTAAAATCCAGAAATGCAGGACAGACCATGGAGAACTGGGAGCCTTGTTATGCTGATGGGCAGGATGTAAATTGCCAACAGCCACTCTGGAGAAGTGTATGGTGTTTCCTGAAACATCTAAAAAACAAAGCAACAGAGCCTAGGGCACTTCCACTTATGGTCCTATAGCTTAGGGAAATTAAAATCAAAAAGACACAGCCACCCCAAAGTTTGGGAGGGCTCTGTTTACAAGAACCTCGTTTCCGGTACAAGTTCAATATCACAGACAGCGAAAAATGGATAAAGAAGTTGTGGTACTTACGTACAATGCAATATCACTCAGCAATGAAATCTATGTCATCAGGCCCGTAGCAGCATAATGAGTGGATGCAGATATGATGATTCTAAGTGAAATAAGTCACACAGAAAAAGAAACATCATAAGTTATCACTACTACACGGAATGTAAACTTGGCTACACAGGAACTGAATTACAAAACAGAACAGGGTCTCAAATGTAGAAAACCAACTTATGCTTGCTTAAGGGGAAAGGTGAGCTGGGGTGCTGCATAAAACCAGAGATTGAAATTAGCACAGATACCATTCCATAAGCCAAATATGTAATAGACAAGAGCTACTCCTTGCTCAACGAAGTGGACTCAACACCCCATATTAAACGCCTAAGAATATACCTGAGTAGTAAGAATCTTAAAACGTATGGATTTATATGTTTCTGAAAGAGAATCAAGCGTGTGTACAGTGGCATAAACGCAGCAGTGACAGGATTGGTGAGCTTCAGTGAGCAAATTCAGACCCTTTGAAGTCATATTGCATGGTACCCATTCCATGGGTCTCAACTCTCCAGGTTTAAGGGATTCTTCCTTCAGCTAAAACATGCATGTGGAACCCAGAGTATGATCCACCTTGTGATCGGGAAACGTGTTCAAATGTGTCTCAGTTTTCATCCCCTGGTACTCGGGTGCAACATTCGAGACGCTTTACTAACACTCTCTCCACTTGGAGAGTCAGGGCCTTTAACCTCCTGTTTGGCCCAGTTTGCAATTTCTGCGGAAAATGAACAGGAATAGGGATAACTAATGAGAGACTAGCTGGAGGTGTCTTGACGGGCAAATTTAACTCTCATTTCCCAACAAGGAAGAGGAATTAACCAAAGGCTCATCATACCATGCCGGAACCACACTAGGGACTGAAGCAATCATGCGGTGTTGCGGCCAGCTCACAAGAAAGCGAGTTGAAGAAAGGAGCTCAGGGGCACCGTAATTCACAAACCTGCAGAGTTATAAATGACAGCTATCATCCAAAAATATATTGAAGTAAGGCTGCCAAGAGGATTTGAAAGCGGGGCAGAATTGCAGGAAACGGATTTCAGGAGGTAGACTGGAATTGCATGTAAAGCATAGGAAAAGGGGCAAAACGTCCACAATGATGCACTTGGCCAAAAAGGGCGTTTGCGTTTTTTCCTGAATATATTCAGGAAAAAACGCATATGCACTTTTTGGCCAACCAAGCAAGCTTGCAAAGGAAATCTGCACTACAATGAAGTCTCACTGTCCCCCGGTCAAAAGCGCCATCTGAAAGAAGTGTAAAATCCAGAAAGGCAGGACAGGCCATGGAGAACTGGGAGCCTTGCTATGCTGATGGGCGGGATGTAAATTGCCAACAGCCACTCTGGAGAAGTGTATGGTGTTTCCAGAAATATCTAAAAAACAAAGTAACAGAGCCTAGGGCCTTCCACTTATGGTTCTATAGCTTAGGGAAATTAAAATAAAAAAGACACAGCCGGCCCAAAGTTTGGGACAGCTCTGTTTAGAAGAACATGGTTTACAGTACAAGTTCAATATCGCAGAAAGCAAAAACTGGATAAAGAAGTTGTGGTACTTACGTACAATGCAATATCACTCATCAATGAAATCTAAGTCAACAGGCCCATAGCAGCATAATGAGTGGATTCAGGTACGATGATTCTAAGTGAAATAATTCACACAGAAAAAGAAACATCCTAAGATATCACTACTACACGGAATGTAAACTTGGCTACCCAGGAACTGAATTACAAAACAGAACAGGGTCTCAAATGTAGAAAACCAACTTATGCTTGCTTAAAGTGAAAGGTGAGCTGGGGTGCTGCATAAAACCAGAGATTGAAATTAGCACAGATACCGTTCCATAAGCCAAATATGTAATAGACAAGAGCTACTCCTTGCTCAACGAAGTGGACTCAACACCCCATATTAAACGCCTAAGAATATACCTGACTAGTAAGAATCTTAAAACGTATGGATTTATATGTCTCCGAAAGAGAATCAAGCATGTGTACAGTGGCATAAACGCAGCAGTGATAGGATTGGTGAGGTTCGGTGAGGAAATGCAGACCCTTTGAAGTCATATTGCATATTACCCATTCCATGGGTCTCAACTCTCCAGGTTTAAGGGATTCTTCCTTCAGCTAAAACATGCATGTGGAACCCAGAGTATGATCCACCATGTGATCGGGAAACGTGTTCAAATGTGTCTCAGTTTTCGTCCCCTGGTACTCGGGTGCAACATTCCACATGCTTTACTAACACTCTCCCCACTTGGAGAGTCAGTGCCTTTAACCTCCTGTTTGGCCCAGTTTGCAATTTCTGCGGGAAATGAACAGGAATAGGGAGAACCAATGAGAGACTAGCTGGAGGTGTCTGGACAGGCAAATTTAACTCTCATTTCCCAACAGGAAGAGGAATTAAACAAAGGCTCAGCGTGCCGTGCTGGAACCACAATAGGGCCTGAAACAATCATGCGGTGTTGCGGCCTGCTCACAAGAAAGCGAGTTGAAGAAAGGAGCTCAGGGGCACTGTAATTCACAAACCTGCAGAGTTATAAATGACAGCTATCGTCCAAAAATATATTGAAGTAAGGCTGCCAAGAGGACATGAAATCGAGGCAGACTTGCAGGAAACCGATTTCAGGAGGTAGACTGGAATTGCATGTAAAGCATAGGAAAAGAGGCAGAACGTCCACAATGATGCACTTGGCCAAAAAGGGCGTATGCGTTTTTTCCTGAATATATTCAGGTAAAAAAGCATATGCCCTTTTTGGCCAACCAAGCAAGCTTGCAAAGGATATCTGCACTAAAATGAAGTCTCACTTCCCCCCGGTCAAAAGGGCCATCTGAAAAAAGTGTAAAATCCAGAAAGGCAGGACAGGCTATGGAGAACTGGGAGCCTTGTTATGCTGATGGGCGAGATGTAAATTGCCAACAGCCACTCTGGAGAAGTGTATGGTGTTTCCTGAAACCTCTAAAAAACAAAGCATCAGAGCCTAGGGCACTTCCACTTATGGTCCTATAGCTTAGGGAAATTAAAATCAAAAAGACACAGCCACCCCAAAGTTTGGGCCAGCTCTGTTTACAAGAACCTCGTTTACGGTACAAGTTCAATATCGCAGAAAGCGAAAAATGGATAAAGAAGTTGTGGTACTTACGTACAATGCAATATCACTCAGCAATGAAATCTATGTCATCAGGCCCGTAGTAGCATAATGAGTGGATTCAGGTACGATGATTCTAAGTGAAATAAGTCACACAGAAAAAGAAACATCATAAGATATCACTAAAACACGGAATGTAAACTTGGCTACACAGGAACTGAATTACAAAACAGAACAGGGTCTCAAATGTAGAAAACCAAATTATGCTTGCTTAAGGGGAAAGGTGAGTTGGGGTGCTGCATAAAACCACAGATTGAAATTAGCACAGATACCGTTCCAAGAGCCAAATATGTAACAGACAAGAGCTACTCCTTGCTCAACGAAGTGGACTCAAAACCACATATTAAACGCCGAAGAATATACCTGACTAATAAGAACCTTAAAACCTATGGATTTATATGTCTCCGAAAGAGAATCAAGCGTGTGTACAGCGGCATAAATGCAGCAGTGATAGGATTGGTGAGGTTCGGTGAGCAAATGCAGACCCTTTGAAGTCATATTGCATGGTACCCATTCCATGGGTCTCAACTCTCCAGGTTTAAGAGATTCTTCCTTCAGCTAAACATGCATGTGGAACCCAGAGTATGATCCACCGCGTGATCGGGAAACGTGTTCAAATGTGTCTCAGTTTTCGTCCCCTGGTACTCAGGTGCAACAATCCAGACGCTTTACTAACACTCTCCCCACTTGGAGAGTCAGTGCCTTTAACCTCCTGTTTGGCCCAGTTTGCAATTTCTGCGGAAAGTGAAGAGGAATAGGGAGAACCAATGAGAGACTAGCTGGAGGTGTCTGGACGGGCAAATTTAACTCTCATTTCCCACCAGGAAGAGGAATTAACCAAAGGCTCAGCGTGCCGTGCCGGAACCACACTAGGGCCTGAAGAAATCCTGCGGTGTTGCGGCGAGCTCACAAGAAAGCGAGTTTAAGAAAGGAGCTCAGGGTAACTGTAATTCACAAACCTGCAGAGTTATAAATGACAGCTATCGTCCAAAAATATATTGAAGTAAGGCTGCCAAGAGGAGATGAAAGTGGGGCAGAATTGCAGGAAACCGATTTCAGGAGGTAGACTGGAATTGCATGTAAAGCATAGGAAAAGAGGCAGAACGTCCACAATGATGCACTTGGCCAAATAGTGCGTATGCGTTTTTTCCTGAATATATTCAGGAAGAAACGCATACGCACTATTTGGCCAACCAAGCAAGCTTGCAAAGGAAATCTGCACTAAAATGAAGTCTCACTGCCCCCCGGTCAAAAGGGCCATCTGAAAAAAGTGTAAAATCCAGAAAGGCAGGACAGGCCATGAAGAACTGGGAGCCTTGTTATGCTGATGGGCGGGATGTAAATTGCCAACAGCCACTCTGGAGAAGTGTATGGTGTTTCCTGAAACATCTAAAAAACAAAGCAACAGAGCCTAGGGCACTTCCACTTATGGTCCTATAGCTTAGGGAAATAAAAATCAAAAAGACACAGCCACCCCAAAGTTTGGGACACCTCTGTTTACAAGAACCTCATTTACGGTACAAGTTCAATATCACAGAAAGCGAAAAATGGATAAAGAAGTTGTGGTACTTACGTATAATGCAATATCACTCAGCAATGAAATCTATGTCATCAGGCCCGTAGCAGCATAATGAGTGGATTCAGGTACGATGATTCTACGTGAAATAAGTCACACAGAAAAAGAAACATCATAAGATATCACTAATACTCGGAATGTAAACTTGGCTACACAGGAACTGAATTACAAAACAGAACAGGGTCTCAAATGTAGAAAACCATCTTATGCTTGCTTAAGGGGAAAGGTGAGTTGGGGTGCTGCATAAAACCAGAGATTGAAATGAGCACAGATACCGTTCCATCAGCCAAATATTTAAAAGACAAGAGCTACTCCTTGCTCAACGAAATGGACTCCACACCTCATATTAAACGCCTAAGAATATACCTCACTAGTAAGAATCTTAAAACTTATGGATATATATATCTCCAAAAGAGAATCAAGCGTGTGTACAGTGGCATAAACGCAGCAGTGATAGGATTGGTGAGGTTCGGTGAGCAAATGCTCACCCTTTGAAGTCATATTGCATGGTACCCATTCCATGGGTCTCAAATCTCCATGTTTAAGGGATTCTTCCTTCAGCTAAAACATGCATGTGAAACCCAGAGTCTGATCCATCGCGTGATTGGGAAACATGTTCAAATGTGTCTCAGTTTTCGTCCCCTGGTACTCGGGTGCAACGTCCCAGAAGCTTTACTAACACTCTCCTCACTTGGAGAGTCAGGGCCTTTAACCTCCTGTTTGGCCCACTATGCAATTTCTGTGGAAGGTGAACAGGAATAGGGAGAACCAATGAGAGACTAGCTGGAGGTGTCCGGACGGGCAAATTTAACTCTCATTTCCCACCAGGAAGAGGAATTAACCAAAGGCTCAGCGTGCCGTGCCGGAGCCACACTAGGGCCTGAAGCAATCCTGCGGTGTTGCGGCCACCTCACAAGAAAGCGAGTTGAAGAAAGGAGCTCAGGGGCACTGTTATTCACAAACTTGCAGAGTTATAAATGACAGCTATCATCCAAAAATATATTGAAGTAAGGCTGCCAAGAGGACTTGAAAGTGGGGCAGAATTGCAGGAAACCGATTTCAGGAGGTAGACGGGAATTGCATGTAAAGCATAGGAAAAGAGGCAGAACATCCACAATGTTGCACTTGGCCAAAAAGGGCGTATGCGTTTTTTACTGAATATATTCAGAAAAAACGCATACGCACTATTTGGCCAACCAAGCAAGCTTGCAAAGGAAATCTGCACTACAATGAAGTCTCACTGCCCCCCGGTCAAAAGGGCCATCTGAAAAAAGTGTAAAATCCAGAAAGGCAGGACAGGCCATGGAGAACTGGGAGCCTCGTTATGCTGATGGGCGGGTTGTAAATTGCCAAGAGCCACTCTGGAGAAGTGTATGGTGTTTCCTGAAACATCTAAAAAACAAAGGAACAGAGCCTAGGGCACTTTCACTTATGGTCCTATAGCTTAGGGAAATTAAAATAAAAAAGACACAGCCACCCCAAATTTTGGGAAGGCTCTGTTTACAAGAACCTCGTTTACGGTACAAGTTCAATATCGCAGAAAGCAAAAAATGGATAAAGAAGTTGTGGTACTTACGTACAATGCAATATCACTCAGCAATGAAACCTATGTCATCAGGCCCGTAGCAGCATAATGAGTGGATTCAGGTACGATGATTCTAAGTGAAATAAGTCACACAGAAGAAGAAACATCATAACATATCACTAATACATGGAATGTAAACTTAGCTACACAGGAACTGAATTACAAAACAGAACAGTGGCTCAAATGTACAAAACAAACTTATGCTTGCTTAAGGGGAAAGGTGAGTTGGGGTGCTGCATAAAACCAGAGATTGAAATTAGCACAGATACCGTTCCATAAGCCAAATATGTAATAGACAAGAGCTACACCTTGCTCAACGAAGTGGACACAACACCGCATATTAAACACCTAAGAATATACCTGACTACTAATAATCTTAAATCCTATGGATTTATATGTCTCCGAAAGAGAATCAAGAGTGTTTACAGTGGCATAAACGCAGCAGTGATAGGATTGGTGAGGTTCAGTGAGCAAATGCAGACCCTTTGAAGTCATATTGCATGGTACCCATACCATGGGTCTGAACTCTCCAGGTTTAAGGGATTCTTCCTTCAGCTAAAACATGCATATGGAACCCAGAGTACGATCCACCGTGTGATCGGGAAACGTGTTGTAATGTGTCTGAGTTTTCGTCCCCTGGTACTCGGGTGCAACATTCCAGACGCTTTACTAACACTCTCCCCACTTGGAGAGTCAGTGCCTTTAACCTGTTTGGCCCAGTTTGCAATTTCTGCGGAAGATGAACAGGAATAGGGAGAACCAATGAGAGACTAGCTGGAGGTGTCTGGACGGGCAAATTTAACTCTCATTTCCCACCAGGAAGAGGAATTAACCAAAGGCTTAGCGTGCCCTGTCGGAACCACACTAGGGCCTGAAGCAATCCTGCGGTGTTGCGGCCAGCTCACAAGAAAGCGAGATGAAAAAGGAGCTCAGGGGCACTGTAATTCACAAACCTGCAGAGTTATAAATGACAGCTATCGTCCAAAAATATATTGAAATGAGGCTGCCAAGAGGACTTGAAAGCAGGGCAGAATTGCAGGAAAGTGATTTAAGGTGGTAGACTGGAATTGCACTTAGAGCATAGGAAAAGAGGCAGAACGTCCACAGTGATGCACTTGGCCAAAAACGGCGTATGCGTTTTTTCCTGAATATATTCTGGAAAAAACGCATACGCCCTTTTTGGCCAACCAAGCAAGCTTGCAAAGGAAATCTGCACTACAATGAAGTCCCACTGCCCACCGGTCAAAAGGGCCATCTGAAAAAAGTGTAAAATCCAGAAAGGCAGGACAGGCCATGGAGAACTGGGAGCCTTGTTATGCTGATGGGCGGGATGTAAATTGCCAACAGCCACTCTGGAGAAGTGTATGGTGTTTCCTGAAACATCCAAAAAAAAGCAACAGAGCCTAGGGAACTTCCATTTATGGTCCTATAGATTAGGGAAATTAAAATCAAAAAGACACAGCCACCCCAAAGTTTGGGACGGCTCTGTTTACAAGAAACTCGTTTACGGTACAAGTTCAATATCACAGAAAGCAAAAAATGGATAAAGAAGTTGTGGTACTTACGTACAATGCAATATCACTCAGCAATGAAATCTATGTCATCAGGCCCATAGCAGCATAATGAGTGGATTCAGGTACGATGATTCTAAGTGAAATAAGTCACACAGAAAAAGAAACATCATAAGATATCACTACTACACGGAATGTAAACTTGGCTACACAGGAACTGAATAACAAAACAGAACAGGGTCTCAAATGTAGAAAACCAACTTATGCTTGCTTAAGGGGAAAGGTGAGTTGGGGTGCTGCATAAAACCAGAGACTGAAATTAGCACAGATACCGTTCCATAAGCCAAATATGTAATAGACAAGAGCTACTCCTTGCTCAACGAAGTGGACTCAACACCCCATATTAAACGCCTAAGAATATACCTGACTAGTAAGAATCTTAAAACCTATGGATTTATATGTCTCCAAAAGAGAATCAATCGTGTGTACAGAGGCATAAACGCAGCAGTGATAGGATTGGTGAGGTTCAGTGAGCAAATGCAGACCCTTTGATGTCATATTGCATGGTACTCATTCAATGTGTCTCAACTCTCCAGGTTTAAGGGATTCTTCCTTCAGCTAAAACATGCATGTGGAACCCAGAGTATGATCCACCATGTGATCGGGAAACGTGTTGAAATGTGTCTCAGTTTTCGTCCCCTGGTACTCGGGTGCAATATTCCAGACGCTTTACTAACCCTCTCCTCACTTGGAGAGTCACTGCCGTTAACCTCCTGTTTGGCCCAGGTGGCAATTTCTGTGGAAAATAAACAGGAATAGGGAGAACCAATGAGAGACTAGCTGGAGGTGTCTGGACGGGCAAATTTAACTCTCATTTCCCCCCAGGAAGAGGAATTAACCAAAGGCTCAGCGTGCCATGCCGGAACCACACTGGGGGATGAAACAATCTTGCGGTGTTGCGGCCAGCTCACAAGAAACAAGTTGAAGAAAGGAGCTCAGGGGCACTGTAATTCACAAAACTGCAGAGTTATAAATGACAGCTATCGTCCAAAAATATATTGAAGTAAGGCTTCTAAGAGGACTTGAAAGCGGGGCAGAATTTCAGGAAACCGATTTCAGGTGGTAGACTAGAATTGCATTTAAAGCATAGGAAAAGAGGCAGAACGTCCACAATGATGCACTTGGCCTAAAAGAGAATATGCGTTTTTTCCTGAATATATTCAGGAAAAAACGCATACGCCCTTTTTGGCCAACCAAGCAAGCTTGCAAAGGAAATCTGCACTACAATGAAGTCTCACAGCCCCGGGTCAAAAGGGCCATCTGAAAAATGTGTAAAATCCAGAAAGGCAGGACAGGCCATGGAGAACTGGCAGCCTTGTTTTGCTGATGGGCAGGGTGTAAATTGCCAACAGCCACTCTGGAGAAGGGTATGGTGTTTCCTCAACCATCTAAAAAACAAAGCAACAGAGCCTAGGGCACTTCCACTTATGGTCCTATAGCTTAGGGAAATTAAAATGAAAAAGACACAGCCACCCCAAAGTTTGGGACAGCTCTGTTTACAAGAAACTTGTTTACGGTACAAGTTCAATATCACAGAAAGCAAAAAATGGATAAAGAAGTTGTGGTACTTACGTACAATGCAATATCACTCAGTAATGAAATCTATGTCATCAGGCCCATAGCAGCATAATGAGTGGATTCAGGTACAATGATCCTAAGTGAAATAAGTCACACAGAAAAAGAAACATCATAAGATATCACTAATAGACGGAATGTAAACTTGGCTACACAGGAACTGAAATACAAAACAGAACAGGGTCTCAAATGTAGAAAACCAACTTATGCTTGCTTAAGGGGAAAGGTGAGTTGGGGTGCTGCATAAAACCAGAGATTGAAATTAGCACAGATACCGTTCCATAAGCCAAATATGTATAGACAAGAGCTACTCCTTGCTCAACGAAGTGGACTCAACACCCCATATTAAACGCCTAAGAATATACTTGACTAGTAAAATCTTAAAACCTATGGATTTATGTCTCCGAAAGAGAATCAAGCGTGTGTACAGTGGCATAAACGCAGCAGTGATAGGATTGCTGAGGTTTGGTGAGCAAATGCAGACCCTTTGAAGTCATATTGCATGGTACCCATTCCATGAGTCTCAACTCTCCAGGTTTAAGGGATTCTTCCTTCAGCTAAAACATGCATGTGGAACCCAGAGTATGATCCACCGTGTGATCGGGAAACGTGTTCAAATGTGTCTCAGTTTTCGTCCCCTGGTACTCAGGTGCAACATTCCAGACGCTTTATTAACACTCTCCCCACGTGGAGAGTCAGTGCCTTTAAACTCCTGTTTGGCCCAGTTTGCAATTTCTGCGGAAGATGAACAGGAATAGGGAGAACCAATGAGAGACTAGCTGGAGGTGTCTGGACGGGCAAATTTAACTCTCATTTCCCACCAGGAAGAGGAATTAACCAAAGGCTCAGCATGCCCTGTCGGAACCACACTAGGGCCTGAAGCAATCCTGCGGTGTTGCGGCCAGCTCACAAGAAAGCGAGTTGAAGAAAGGAGCTCAGGGACACTGTCATTCACAAACCTGCAGAGTTATAAATGACAGCTATCGTCCAAAAATATATTGAAGTAAGGCTGCCAAGAGGACATGAAAGCGGGGCAGAATACCAGGAAACGGATTTCATGAGGTAGACTGGAATTGCATGTAAAACATAGGAAAAGTGGCAGAGCGTCCACAATGATGCACTTGGTCAAAAAGGGCGTATGCGTTTTTTCCTGAATATATTCAGGAAAAAACGCATACGCCCTTTTTGGCCAACCAAGGAAGCTTGTAAAGGAAATTGCACAACAATGAAGTCTCACTGCCCCCCGGTCAAAAGGGCCATCTTAAAAAAGTGTAAAATCCAGAAGGACAGGACAGGCCATGGAGAACTGAGAGCCTTGTTATGCTGATGGGCGGGATGTAAATTGCCAAGAGCCACTCTGGAGAAGTGTATGGTGTTTCCTGAAACATCTATAAAACAAAGCAACAGAGCCTAGGGCACTTCCACTTATGGTCTTACAGCGTAGGGAAATTAAAATAAAAAAGACACAGCCACCCCAAAGTTTGGGACGGCTCTGTTTACAAGAACCTCATTTACCGTACAAGTTCAATATCGCAGAAATCGAAAAATGGATAAAGAAGATGTGGTACTTACGTACAATGCAATATCACTCAGCAATGAAACCTATGTCATGAGGCCCACAGCAGCATAATGAGTGGATTCAGGTACGATCATTCTAAGTGAAATAAGTCACACAGAAAAAGAAACATCATAACATATCACTAATACACGGAATGTAAACGTGGCTACACAGGAACTGAATTACAAAGCAGAACAGTGGCTCAAATGTACAAAACCAACTTATGCTTGCTTAAGGGGAAAGGAGAGTTGGGGTGCTGCATAAAACCAGAGATTGAAATTAGCACAGATACCGTTCCATAAACCAAATATGTAATAGACAAGAGCTACACCTTGCTCAACGAAGTGGACACAACACCGCATATTAAACACCTAAGAATATACCTGACTACTAAGAATCTTAAAACCTATGGATTTATATGTCTCCGAAAGGGAATCAAGCGTGTGTACAGTGGCATAAACACAGCAGTGATAGGATTGGTGAGGTTCAGTGAGCAAATGCAGACCCTTTGAAATCATATTGCATGGTACCCATTCCATGGGTCTCAACTCTTCAGGTTTAAGGGATTCTTCCTTCAGCTAAAACATGCATGTGGAACCCAGAGTATGATCCACCTTGTGATCGGGAAACGTGTTCAAATGTGTCTCAGTTTTCGTCCCCTGGTACTCGGGTGCAACATTCCAGACGCTTTACTAACACTCTCCCCACTTGGAGAGTCAGTGCCTTTAACCTCCTGTTTGGCACAGTTTGCAATTTCTGTGGAAGATGAACAGGAATAGGGAGAAGCAATGAGAGATTAGCTGGAGGTGTCTGCACAGGCAAATTTAACTCTCATTTCCCACCAGGAAGAGGAATTAACCAAAGGCTCAGCGTGCCATGCCGGAACCACACTAGGGCCTGAAGCAATCCTGCGGTGTTGCGGCCAGCTCACAAGAAAGCGAGTTGAAGAAAGGAGCTCAGGGACACTGTAATTCACAAACCTGCAGAGTTATAAATGACAGCTATCGTCCAAAAATATATTGAAGTAAGGCTGCCAAGAGGACTTGAAAGCGGGGCAGAATTGCAGGAAACCGATTTCAGGTGGTAGACTGGAATTGCACTTAAAGCATAGGAAAAGAGGCAGAACGTCCACAATGATGCACTTGGCCAAAAAGGGCGTATGCGTTTTTTCCTGAATATATTCAGGAAAAAACGCATACGCACTTTTTAGCCAACCAAGCAAGCTTGTAAAGGATATCTGCACTACAATGAAGCCTCACTGCCCCCGGTCAAAAGGGCCATCTGAAAAAAGTGTAAAATCCAGAAAGGCAGGACAGGCCATGGAGAACTGGGAGCCTTGTTATGCTGATGTACAGGATGTAAATTGACCACAGCCACTCTGGAGAAGTGTATGGTGTTTCCTGAAACATCTAAAAAACAAAGCAACAGAGCCTAGGGCACTTCCACATATGGTCCTATAGCTTAGGGAAATTAAAATCAAAAAGACACAGCCAACCCAAAGTTTGGGATGGCTTTGTTTACAAGAACCTCTTTAACGGTACAAGTTCAATATCACAGAAAGCTAAAAATGGATAAAGAAGTTGTGGTACTTACGTACAATGTAATATCACTCAACAATGAAATCTATGTCATCACGCCCATAGCAGCATAATGAGTGGATTCAGGTACGATGATTCTAAGTGAAATAAGTCACACAGAAAAAGAAACATCATAAGATATCACTACTACACGGAATGTAAACTTGGCTACACAGGAACTGAATTACAAAACAGAACAGGGTCTCAAATGTAGAAAACCAACTTATGCTTCCTTAAGGGGAAAGGTGAGTTGGGGTGCTGCATAAAACCAGAGATTGAAATTAGCACAGATACCATTCCATAAGCCAAATATGTAATAGACAAGAGCTACTCCTTGCTCAACGAAGTGGACTCAACACCCCATATTAAACGCCTAAGAATATACCTGACTAGTAAGAATCTTAAAACCTATGGATTGATATGTCTCCGAAAGAGAATCATGCATGTGTACAGCGGCATAAACGCAGCAGTGATAGGATTGGTGAGGTTCGGTGAGCAAATGCAGACCCTTTGAAGTCATATTGCATGGTACCCATTCCATGGGTCTCAACTCTCCAGGTTTAAGGGATTCTTCCTTCAGCAAAAACGTGCATGTGGAACCCAGAGTATGATCCACCATGTGATCCGCAAACGTGTTCAAATGTATCTCAGTTTTCCTCCCCTGGTACTCAGGAGCAACATTCCAGACGCTTTACTAACACTCTCCCCACTTGGAGAGTCAGTGCCTTTAACCTCCTATTTGGCCCAGTTTGCAATTTCTGCGGAAAATGAACAGGAATAGGGAGAACCAATGAGAGACTAGCTGGAGGTGTCTGGACGGCCAAATTTAACTCTCATTTCCCACCAGGAAGAGGAATTAAGCAAAGGTTCAGCGTGCCATGCCGGAACCACACTAGGGCCTGAAGCAATCCTGCGGTGTTGCGGCCAGCTCACAGGAAAGCGAGTTGAAGAAAGGAGCTCAGGGGCACTGTAATTGACAAACCTGCAGAGTTATAAATGACAGCTATCGTACAAAAATATATTGAAATGAGGTTGCCAGGAGGACCTGAAAGAGGGGCAGAATTGCAGGAAACCGATTTCAGGAGGTAGACTGGAATTGTATGTAAAGCATAGGAAAAGAGGGAAAACGTCCACAATGATGCACTTGGCCAAAAAGGGCGTATGCATTTTTTCCTGAATATATTCAGGAAAAAACGCATATGCCCTTTTTGGCCAACCAAGGAAGCTTTCAAAGGAAATCTGCACTACAATGAAGTCTCACTGCCCCCTGGTCAAAACGGCCATCTGAAAAAAGTGTAAAATCCAGAAAGGCAGGACAGGCCATGGAGAACTGGGAGCCTTGTTATGCTGATGGGTGGGATGTAAATTGCCAACAGCCACTCTGGAGAAGTGTATGGTGTTTCCTGAAACATCTAAAAAACAAAGCAACAGACCCTAGTGCACTTTCACTTATGGTCCTATAGCTTGGGGAAATTAAAATCAGAAAGACACAGCCACCCCAAAATTTGGGACGGCTCTGTTTACAAGAACCTCGTTTACGGTACAATTTCAATATCACAGAAAGCGAAAAATGGATAAAGAAGTTGTGGTACTTACGTCCAATGAAATATCACTCAGCAATGAAATCTATGTCATCAGGCCCGTAGCAGCATAATGAGTGGATTCAGGTACGATGATTCTAAGTGAAATAAGTGACACAGAAACAGAAACATCGTAAGTTATCACTACTACACGGAATGTAAACTTGGCTACACAGGAACTGAATTACAAAACAGAACAGGGTCTCAAATGTAGAAAACCAACTTATGCTTGCTTAAGGGGAAAGGTCAGTTGGGGTGTTGCATAAAACCAGAGATTGAAATTAGCACAGATACCGTTCCATAAGCCTAATATGTAATAGACAAGAGCTACAACTTGCGCAACGAAGTGAAATAAAGACGCCCTTTTAAACGCCTAAGAATATACCTGACTAGTAAGAATCTTAAAACCTATGGATTTATATGTCTCCGAAAGAGAATCAAGCGTGTGGCCAGCGGCATAAACGCAGCAGTGATAGGATTGGTGAGGTTCGGTGAGCAAATGCAGACCCTCTGAAGTCATATTGCATGGTATCCATTCCATGGGCCTCAACTCTCCATGTTTAAGGGATTCTTCCTTCAGCTAAAACATGCATGTGGAACCCAGAGTATGATCCACCAAGTGTTCGGGAAACATGTTCAAATGTGTCTCAGTTTTCGTCCCCTGGTACTCAGGTGCAACATTCCAGATGCTTTACTAACACTCTCCCCACTTGGAGAGTCAGTGCCTTTAACCTCCTGTTTCGCCCAGTTTGCAATTTTTGCGGAAAATGAACAGGAATAGGGAGAACCAATGAGAGACTAGCTGGAGGTGTCTGGACGGGCAAATTTAACTCTCATTTCCCACCAGGAAGAGGAATTAACCAAAGGCTCAGCGTGCCATTCCGGAACCACACTAGGGCCTGAAGCAATCATGCGGTGTTGCGGCCTGCTCGCAAGAAAGCGAGTTGAAGAAAGGAGCTCAGGGGCACTGTAATTCACAAACCTGCAGAGTTATAAATGACAGCTATCGTCCAAAAATATATTGAAGTAAGGTTGCCAAGAGGACTTGAAAGCGGGGCAGAATTGCAGGAAACCGATTTCAGGAGGTAGACTGGAATTGCATGTAAAGCATAGGAAAAGAGGCAGAACGTCCACAATGATGCACTTGGCCAAAAAGGGCGTATGCGTTTTTTCCTGAATATATTCAGGAAAAAAGCATACGCCCTTTTTGGCCAACCAAGCAAGCTTGCAAAGATATCTGCACTAAAATGAAGTCTCACTTACCCCCGTCAAAAGGGCCATCTGAAAAAAGTGTAAAATCCAGAAAGGCAGGACAGGCCATGGAGAACTGGGAGCCTTGTTATGCTGATGGGCGGGATGTAAATTGCCAACAGCCACTCTGGAGAAGTGTATGGTGTTTCCTGAAACATCTAAAAAACAAAGCAACAGAGCCTAGGGCACTTCCACTTATGGTGCTATAGCTTAGGGAAATTAAAATCAAAAAGACACAGCCACCCCAAAGTTTGGGCCGGCTCTGTTTACAAGAACCTCGTTTACGGTACAAGATCAATATCGCAGAAAGCGAAAAATGGATAAAGAAGCTGTGGTACTTACGTACAATGCAATATCACTCAGCAATGAAATCTATGTCATCAGGCCCATAGTAGCATAATGAGTGGATTCAGGTACGATGATTCTAAGTGAAATAAGACACACAGAAAAAGAAACATCATAAGATATCTCTAAAACACGGAATGTAAACTTGGCTACACAGGAACTGAATTACAAAACAGAACAGGGTCTCAAATGTAGAAAACCAGCTTATGCTTGCTTAAGGGGAAAGGTGAGTTGGGGTGCTGCATAAAACCAGAGATTGAAATTAGCACAGATACCATTCCAAGAGCCAAATATGTAATAGACAAGAGCTACTCCTTGCTCAATGAAGTGGACTCAACACCACATATTAAACGCCTAAGAATATACCTGACTAGTAAGTATCTTAAGACTTATGGATTTATATGACTGTGAAAGAGAATCAAGCGTGTGTACAGCGGCATAAACACAGCAGTGATAGGATTGGTGAGGTTCGGTGAGCAAATGCAGACCCTTTGAAGTCATATTGCATGGTACACATTCCATGGGCCTCAACTCTCCATGTTTAAGGGATTCTTCCTTCAGCTAAAACATGCATGTGGAACCCAGAGTATGATCCACCAAGTGTTCGGGAAACATGTTCAAATGTGTCTCAGTTTTCGTCCCCTGGTACTCAGGTGCAACATTCCAGATGCTTTACTAACACTCTCCCCACTTGGAGAGTCAGTGCCTTTAACCTCCTGTTTCGCCCAGTTTGCAATTTTTGCGGAAAATGAACAGGAATAGGGAGAACCAATGAGAGACTAGCTGGAGGTGTCTGGACGGGCAAATTTAACTCTCATTTCCCACCAGGAAGAGGAATTAACCAAAGGCTCAGCGTGCCATGCCGGAACCACACTAGGGCCTGAAGCAATCATGCGGTGTTGCGGCCTGCTCGCAAGAAAGCGAGTTGAAGAAAGGAGCTCAGGGGCACTGTAATTCACAAACCTGCAGAGTTATAAATGACAGCTATCGTCCAAAAATATATTGAAGTAAGGTTGCCAAGAGGACTTGAAAGCGGGGCAGAATTGCAGGAAACCGATTTCAGGAGGTAGACTGGAATTGCATGTAAAGCATAGGAAAAGAGGCAGAACGTCCACAATGATGCACTTGGCCAAAAAGGGCGTATGCGTTTTTTCCTGAATATATTCAGGAAAAAAGCATACGCCCTTTTTGGCCAACCAAGCAAGCTTGCAAAGATATCTGCACTAAAATGAAGTCTCACTTACCCCCGTCAAAAGGGCCATCTGAAAAAAGTGTAAAATCCAGAAAGGCAGGACAGGCCATGGAGAACTGGGAGCCTTGTTATGCTGATGGGCGGGATGTAAATTGCCAACAGCCACTCTGGAGAAGTGTATGGTGTTTCCTGAAACATCTAAAAAACAAAGCAACAGAGCCTAGGGCACTTCCACTTATGGTGCTATAGCTTAGGGAAATTAAAATCAAAAAGACACAGCCACCCCAAAGTTTGGGCCGGCTCTGTTTACAAGAACCTCGTTTACGGTACAAGTTCAATATCGCAGAAAGTGAAAAATGGATAAAGAAGCTGTGGTACTTACGAACAATGCAATATCACTCAGCAATGAAATCTATGTCATCAGGCCCATAGTAGCATAATGAGTGGATTCAGGTACGATGATTCTAAGTGAAATAAGACACACAGAAAAAGAAACATCATAAGATATCTCTAAAACACGGAATGTAAACTTGGCTACACAGGAACTGAATTACAAAACAGAACAGGGTCTCAAATGTAGAAAACCAGCTTATGCTTGCTTAAGGGGAAAGGTGAGTTGGGGTGCTGCATAAAACCAGAGATTGAAATTAGCACAGATACCATTCCAAGAGCCAAATATGTAATAGACAAGAGCTACTCCTTGCTCAACGAAGTGGACTCAACACCACATATTAAACGCCTAAGAATATACCTGACTAGTAAGTATCTTAAGACTTATGGATTTATATGACTGTGAAAGAGAATCAAGCGTGTGTACAGTGGCATAAACACAGCAGTGATAGGATTGGTGAGGTTCGGTGAGCAAATGCAGACCCTTTGAAGTCATATTGCATGGTATACATTCCATGGGTCTCAACTCTCCAGGTTTAAGGGATTCTTCCTTCAGCTAAAACATGCATGTGGAACCCAGAGTATGATCCACCGTGTGATCGGGAAACGTGTTCAAATGTGTCTCAGTTTTTGTCCCCTGGTACTCGGGTGCAACTTTCCAGACGCTCTACTACCACTCTCCCCACTTGGAGAGTCAGTACCTTTAACCTCGTGTTTCGCCCAGTTTGCAATTTCTGCAGAAGATGAACAGGAATAGGGAGAACAAATGAGAGACTAGCTGGAGGTGTCTGGATGGGCAAATTTAACTCTCATTTCCCACAAGGAAGAGGAATTAAACAAAGGCTCAGTGTGCCGTGTCGGAACCACACTAGGGCCTGAAGCAATCCTGCGGTGTTGCGACCAGCTCACAAGAAAGCGAATTGAAGAAAGGAGCTCAGGGGCACTTTCATTCACAAACCTGCAGAGTTAAAAATGACAACTATCGTGCAAAAATATATTGAAGTAAGGCTGCCAAGAGGACTTGAAAGCGGGGAAGAATTGCAGGAAACCGATTTCAGGAGGTAGACAGTAATTGCATGTAAAGCATAGGAAAAGAGGCAGAACGTCCACAATGATGCACTTGGTCAAAAAGGGCGTATGCGTTTTTTCCTGAATAAATTCCAGGAATATATTCAGAAAAAACGCATTCGCACTTTTTGGCCAACCAAGCAAGCTTGCAAAGGAAATCTGCACTACAAAGAAGTCTCCCTTCCCCCCAGTCTGAAGGGTCATCTGAAAAATGTGTAAAATCCAGAAACGCAGGACAGGCCATGGAGAACTGGGAGCCTTGTTATGCTGATGGGCGGGATATAAATTGCCAACAGCCACTCTGGAGAAGTGTATGGTGTTTCCTGAAACATCTAAAAAACAAAGCAACACAGCCTAGGGCACTTCCACTTATGGTCCTATAGCTTCGGGAAATTAAAATCAAAAAGACACAGCCACCCCAAAGTTTGGGACGGCTCTGTTTACAAAAACCTCGTTTACGGTACAAGTTCAATAACACAGAAACCGAAAAATGGATAAACAAGTTGTGGTACTTACGTAAAATGCAATATCACTCAGCAATGAAATCTATGTCATCAGGCCCGTAGCAGCATAATGAGTGGATTCAGGTACGATGATTCTAAGTGAAATAAGTCACACAGAAAAAGAAACATCATAAGATATCACTACTGCACAGAATGTAAACTTGTCTACACAGGAACTGAATTACAAAACAGAACAGGGTCTCAAATGTAGAAAACCAACTTATGCTTGCTTAAGGGGAAAGGTGAGTTGGGGTGCTGCATAAAACCAGAGATTGAAATGAGCACAGATACCGTTCCATAAGCCAAATATGTAATAGACAAGAGCTACTCCTTGCTCAACGAAGTGAACTCAACACCCCATATTAAACGCCTAAGAATATACCTGACTAGTAAGAATCTTAAAACCTATGGATTTATATATCTCTGAAAGAGAATCAAGCGTGTGTACAGCGGCATAAACGCAGCAGTGAAAGGATTGGTGAGGTTCGGTGAGCAAATGCAGACCCTTTGAAGTCATATTGCATGGTACCCATTCCATGGGTCTCAACTCTCCAGGTTTAAGTATTCTTCCTTCAGCTAAAACATGCATATGGAACCCAGATTGTGATCCACCGTGTGATCGGGAAACGTGTTCAAATGTGTCTCAATTTTCGTCTCCTGGTACTCAGTGCAACATTCCAGACGCTTTACTAACACACTCCCCACTTGGAGAGTCAGTGCCCTTAACCTCCTGTTTCGCTCAGTTTTCAATTTCTGCGGAAAATGAACAGGAATAGGGAGAACCAATGAGAGACTAGCTGCAGGTGTCTGGACGGGCAAATTTAACTCTCATTTCCCACCAGGAAGAGGAATTAACCAAAGGCTCAGCGTGCCATGCCGGAACCACACTAGGGCATGAAGCAATCCTGTGGTGTTGCGGCCAGCTCACAAGAAAGCGAGTTGAAGAAAGGAGCTCAGGGGCACTGTCATTCACAAACCTTCAGAGTTATAAATGACAGCTATCGTCCAAAAATATATTGAAGTAAGGCTGCCAAGAGGACTTGAATGCGGGGCAGAATTGCAGGAAACTGATTTCAGGAGGTAGACTGGAATTGCATGTAAAGCATAGGAAAAGAGGCAGAACGTCCACAATGATGCACTTGGCCAAAAAGGGCGTATGCGTTTTTTCCTGAATATATTCAGGAAAAAACGCATACGCCCTTTCTGGCCAACCAAGCAAGCTTGCAAAGGAAATCTGCACTACAATGAAGTCTCACGGTCCCCGGTCAAAAGGGCCATCTGAAAAAAGTGTGAAATCCACAAAGGCAGGACAGGCCATGGAGAACTGGGAGCCTTGTTATGCTGATGGGCGGCATGTAAATTGCCAACAGCCACTCTGGAGAAGTGTATGGTGTTTCCTGAAACATCTAAAAAACAAAGCAACAGATCCTAGGGCACTTCCACTTATGGTCCTATAGCTTAGGGAAATTAAAATCAAAAAGACACACCCACCCCAAAGTTTGGGACGGCTCTGTTTACAAGAACCTCGTTTATGGTACAAGTTCAATATTGCAGAAAGCGAAACATGGATAAAGAAGTTGTGGTACTTACGTACAATGCAATATCACTCAGCAATGAAATCTAAGTCATCAGGCCCGTAGCAGCATAATGAGTGGATTCAGGTACGATGATTCTAAGTGAAATAAGTCACACAGAAAAAGAAACATCATAAGATATCACTACTACACGGAATGTAAACTTGGCTACACAGGAACAGAATTACAAAACAGAACAGGGTCTCAAATGTAGAAAACCAACTTATGCTTGCTTAAGGGGAAAGGTGAGTTGGGGTGCTGCATAAAACCAGAGATTGAAATTAGCACAGATACCGTTCCATAAGCTAAATATGTAATAGACAAGAGCTACTCCTTGCTCAACAAAGTGGACTCAACACCCCATATTAAACTCCTAAGAATATACCTGACTAGTAAGAATCTTACAACCTATGGATTTATATGTCTCCGAAAGAGAATCAAGAGTGTGTACAGCAGCATAAACGCAGCAGTGATAGGATTGGTGAGGTTCGGTGAGCAAATGCAGACCCTTTGAAGTCATATTGCATGGTACCCATTCCATGGGTCTCAACTCTCCAGGTTTAAGGGATTCTTCCTTCAGCTAAAACATGCATGTGGAACCCAGAATATGATCCACCGTGTGATTGGGAAACGTGTTTAAATGTGTTTCAGTTTTCATCCCCTGGTACTCGGGTGCAACATTCCATACGCTTTACTAACACTCTCCCCACTTGGAGAGTCAGTGCCTTTAACCTCCTGTTTGGCCCAGTTTGCAATTTCTGAGGAAAATGTACAGGAATAGGGAGAACCAATGAGAGACTAGCTGGAGGTGTCTGGACGGGCAAATTTAACTCTCATTTCCCACTAGGAAGAAGAATTAACCAAAGGCTCAGCGTGCCGTGCCGGAACCACACTAGGGCCTGATGCAATCCTGCAGTGTTTCGGCCAGCTCACAAGAAAGCGAGGTGAAGAAAGGAGCTCAGGGGCACTGTAATTCACAAACCTGCAGAGTTATAAATGACAGCTATCGTCCAAAAATATATTGAAGTAAGGCTGCCAAGAGGACTTGAAATCGGGGCAGAATTGAAGGAAACCGATTTCAGGAGGTAGAGTGGAATTGCATGTAAAGGATAGGAAAAGAGGCAGAACGTCCACAATGATGCACTTGGTCAAAAAGGGCGTATGCGTTTTTTCCTGAATATATTCAGGAAAAAACGCATACGCACTTTTTGGTCAACCAAACAAGCTTGCAAAGGAAAAGTGCACTACAATGAAGTCTCACTGTCCCCCGGTCAAAAGAGCCATCTGAAAAAAGTGTAAAATCCAGAAAGGCAGGACAGGCCATGGAGAACTGGGAGCTTTGTTATGCTGATGGGCAGGATGTAAATTGCCAACAGCCACTCTGGAGAAGTGTATGGTGTTTCCTGAAACATCTAAAAAACAAAGCAACAGAGCCTAGGGCACTTCCACTTATGGTCCTATAGCTTAGGGAAATTAAAATCAAAAAGACACAGACACCCCAAATTTTGGGATGGCTCTGTTTACAAGAACCTCGTTTACGGTACAAGTTCAATATCACAGAAAGCGAAAAATGGATAAAGAAGTTGTGGTACTTACGTACAATGCAATATCACTCAGCAATGAAATCTATGTCATCACGCCCGTAGCAGGATAATGAGTGGATTCAGGTACGATGATTCTAAGTGAAATAAGTCACACAGAAAAAGAAATATCATAAGATATCACTAATACACGGAATGTAAACTTGGCTACACAGGAACTGAATTAGAAAACAGAACAGGGTCTCAAATGTAGAAAACCAACTTATGCTTGCTTAAGGGGAAAGGTGAGTTGGGGTGCTGCATAAAACCAGAGATTGAAATTAGCACAGATACCGTTCCATAAGCCAAATATGTAATAGACAAGGGCTACTCCTTGCTCAACGAAGTGGAATCAACACCCCATATTAAACGCCTAAGAATATACCTGACTAGTAAGAATCTTAAAACCTATGGATTTATATGTCTCCGAAAGAGAATCAAGCGTGTGTACAGTGGCATAAACGCAGCAGTGATAGGATTGGTGAGGTTCAGTGAGCAAATGCAGACCCTTTGAAGTCATAATGCATGGTACCCATTCCATGGGTCTCAACTCTCCAGGTTTAAGGGATTCTTCCTTCAGCTAAAACATGCATGTGGAACCCAGAGTATGATCCACCATATGATCGGGAAACGTGTTCAAATGTGTCTCAGTTTTCGTCCCCTGGTACTCGGGTGCAACATTCCAGACGCTTTACTAAAACTCTCCCCACTTGGAGAGTCAGTGCCTTTAACCTGCTGTTTGGCCCAGTTTGCAATTTCTGCGGAAAATGAACAGGAATAGGGAGAACCAATGAGAGACTAGCTGGAGGTGTCTGGACGGGCAAATTTAACTCTCATTTCCCACCAGGAAGAGGAATTAAGCAAAGGCTCACCGTGCCATACCGGAAAAACACTAGGGCCTGAAGCAATCCTGCGGTGTTTCGGCGAGGTCACAAGAAAGCGAGTTGAAGAAAGGAGCTCAGGGGCACTGTAATTCACAAACTTGCAGAGTTATAAATGACAGCTATCGTCCAAAAATATATTGAAGTAAGGCTGCCAAGAGGACTTGAAAGCGGGGCAGAATTGCAGGAAACTGATTTCACGAGGTAGACTGGAATTGCATGTAAAGCATAGGAAAAGAGGCAGAACGTCCACAAAGATGCACTTGGCCAAAAAGTGCGTATGCGCTTTTTTCCAGGAAAAAACGCATATGCCCTTTTTGGCCAACCAAGCAAGCTTGCAAAGGAAATCTGCACTACAATGAAGTCTCACTGCCCCCCGATCAAAAGGGCAATCTGAAAAAAGTGTAAAATCCAGAAAGGCAGGACAGGCCATGGAGAACTGGGAGCCTTGTCATGCTGATGGGCGGGATGTAAATTGCCAACAGCCACTGTGGAGAAGTGTATGGTGTTTCCTGAAACATCTAAAAAACAGAGCAACAGAGCCTAGAGCACTTCCACTTATGGTCCTATAGCTTAGGGAAATTAAAATCAAAAAGACACAGCCACCCCAAAGTTTGAGACGGCTCTGTTTACAAGAACCTCGTTTACGGTACAAGTTCAACATCACAGAAAGCGAAAAATGGATAAAGAAGTTGTGGTACTTACGTACAATGCAATATCACTCAGCAGTGAAATCTATGTCATCAGGCCCGTAGCAGCATAATGAGTGGATTCAGGTACGATGATTCTAAGTGAAATAAGTCACACAGAAAAAGAAACATCATAAGATATCACTAATACACAGAATGTAAACGTGGTTACACAGGAACTGAATTACAAAACAGAACAGGGTCTCAAATGTAGAAAACCAACTTATGCTTGCTTAAGGGGTAAGGTGAGTTGGGGTGCTGCATAAAATCAGAGATTGAAATTAGCACAGATACCGTTCCATAAGCCAAATATGTAATAGACAAGGGCTACTCCTTGCTCAACGAAGTGGACTCAACACCCCATATTAAACGCCTAAGAATATACCTGACTAGTAAGAATCTTAAAACCTATGGATTTATATGTCTCCGAAAGAGAATCAAGCGTGTGTACAGCGGCATAAATGCAGCAGTGATAGGATTGGTGAGGTTCAGTGAGCAAATGCAGACCCTTTGAAATCATAATGCATGGTACCCGTTTCATGGGTCTCAACTCTCCAGGTTTAAGGGATTCTTCCTTCAGCTAAAACATGCATGTGGAGCCCAGAGTATGATCCACCATGTGATCGGGAATCGTGTTCAAATGTGTCTCAGTTTTCGTCCCCTGGTACTCGGGTGCAACATTCCAGACGCTTTACTAAAACTCTCCCCACTTGGAGAGTCAGTGCCTTTAACCTCCTGTTTGGCCCAGTTTGCAATTTCTGTGGAAGATGAACAGGAATAGGGAGAACCCATGAGCGACTAGCTGGAGGTGTCTGGACGGGCAAATTTAACTCTCATTTCCCACTAGGAAGAGGAATTAACCAAAGGCTCAGCGTGCCATGCCGGAACCACACTAGGGCCTGAAGCAATACTGCAGTGTTGCGGCCAGCTTACAAGAAAGCGAGTTGAAGAAAGGAGCTCAGGGGCACTGTAATTCACAAACCTGCAGAGTTATAAACGACAGCTATCGTCCAAAAATATATTGAAGTAAGGCTGCCAAGAGGACTTGAAAGCGGGGCAGAATTGCAGGAAACCAATTTCAGGAGGTAGACTGGAATTGCATGTAAAGCATAGGAAAAGAGGCAGAAGGTCCACAATGATGCACTTGGCCAAAAAGGGCGTATGCGTTTTTTCCTGAATATATTCAGGAAAAAACGCATACGCCCTTTTTGGCCAACCAAACAAGCTTGCAAAAGAAATCTGCACTACAATGAAGTCTCACTGCCCCCCGATCAAAAGGGCCATCTGAAAAAAATGTAAAATCCAGAAAGGCAGGACAGGCCATGGAGAACTGGGAGCCTTGTCATGCTGATGGGCGGGATGTAAATTGCCAACAGCCACTCTGGAGAAGTGTATGGTGTTTCCTGAAACATCTACAAAACAAAGCAACAGAGCCTAGGGCACTTCCACTTATGGTCCTATAGCTTAGGGAAATTAAAATAAAAAAGACACAGCCACCCCAAAGTTTGGCCGGCTCTGTTTACAAGAACCACGTTTATGGTATAAGTTCAATATCGAAGAAAGCGAAAAATGGATAAAGACGTTGTGGTACTTACGTCCAATGCAATATCACTCAGCAATGAAATCTATGTCACCAGGCCCGTAGCAGCATAATGAGTGGATTCAGGTACGATGATACTAAGTGAAATAAGGCACACAGAAAAAGGAATATCATAAGATATCACTAATACAAGGAATGTAAACTTGGCTACACAGGAACTGAATTACAAAATAGAACAGGGTCTCAAATGTAGAAAACCAACTTATGCTTGCTTAAGTGGAAAGGTGAGTTGGGGTGCTACATAAAACCAGAGATTGAAATTAGCACAGATACCATTCCATAAGCAAACATGTAATAGACAAGAGCTACTCCTTGCTCAACGAAGTGGACTCAACACCCCATATTAAACGCCTAAGAATATACCAGACTTGTAAGAATCTTAAAACCTATGGATTTATACGTCTCTGAAAGACAATCAAACATGTGTACAGCGGCATAAACGCAGCAGTGATAGGATTGGTGAGGTTCAGTGAACAAATGCAGACCCTTTGAAGTCATATTGCATGGTACCCATTCCATGGGTCTCAACTCTCCATGTTTAAGGGATTCTTCCTTCAGCTAAAACATGCATGTAGAACCCAGAGTATGATCCACTGTGTGATCGGGAAACGTGTTCAAATGTGTCTCAGTTTTCGTCCCCTGGTACTCGGGTGCAACATTCCAGACGCTTTACTAACACTCTCCCCACTTGGAGAGTCAGTGCCTTTAACCTGCTGTTTGGCCCAGTTTGCAATTTCTGCGGAAAATGAACAGGAATTGGGAGAACCAATGAGAGACTAGCGGGAGGTGTCTGGACGGGCAAATTTAACTCTCATTTCCCACCAGTAAGAGGAATTAACCAAAGGCTCAGCGTGCCGTGCCAGAACCACACTAGGGGATGAAGCAATCCTGCGGTGTTGCGGCCAGCTCACAAGAAAGCGACTTGAAGAAAGGAGCTCAGGGACACTGTAATGCACAAACATGCAGAGTTATAAATGACAGCTATCGTCCAAAAATATATTGAAGTAAGTCTGCCAAGAGGACTTGAAAGCGGGGCAGAATTGCAGGAAACCGATTTCAGGAGGTAGACTGGAATTGCATGTAAAGCATAGGAAAAGAGGCAGAACGTCCACAATGATGCACTTGGTCAAAAAGGGCGTATGCGTTTTTTTCCTGGAAAAAACGCATACGCCCTTTTTGGCCAACCAAGCAAGCTTGCAAAGGAAATCTACTCTACAATGAAGTCTCACTGCCCCACGTTAAAAGGGCCATCTGAAAAAAGTGTAAAATCCAGAAAGGCAGGACAGGCTATGGAGAACTGGGAGCCTTGTTATGCTGATGGGCGGGATGTAAATTGCCAACAGCCACTCTGGAGAAGTGTATGGTGTTTCCTGAAACATCTAAAAAACAAAGCAACAGAGCCTAGGGCACTTCCACGTATGGTCCTATAGCTTAGGGAAATTAAAATCAAAAAGGCACAGCCACCCCAAAGTTTGGGCTGGCTCTGTTTACAAGAACCTCGTTTATGGTACAAGTTCAATATCACAGAAAGCGAAAAATGGATAAAGAAGATGTGGTACTTACGTAGAATGCAATATCACTCAGCAATGAAATCTATGTCATCATGCCCGTAGCAGCATAATGAGTGGATTCATGTACGATGATTCTAAGTGAAATAAGTCACACAGAAAAAGAAATATCATAAGATATCACTAATACACGGAATGTAAACTTGGCTACACAGGAACAGAATTACAAAACAGAACAGGGTCTCAAATGTAGAAAACCAACTTATGCTTGCTTAAGGGGAAAGGTGAGTTGGGGTGCTGCATAAAACCAGAGATTGAAATTAGCACAGATACCGTTCCATAAGCCAAATATGTAATAGACAAGGGCTACTCCTTGCTCAACGAAGTGGACTCAACACCCCATATTAAACGCCTAAGAATATACCTGACGAGTAAGAATCTTAAAACCTATGGATTTATATGTCTCCGAAAGAGAATCAGGCATGTGTACAGCGACATAAACGCAGCAGTGATAGGACTGGTGAGGTTCAGTGAGCAAATGCAGACCCTTTGAAGTCATAATGCATGGTACCCATTCCATGGGTCTCAACTCTCCAGGTTTAAGGGATTCTTCCTTCAGCTAAAACATGCATGTGGAACCCAGAGTATGATCCACCATGTGATCGGGAAACGTGTTCAAATGTGTCTCAGTTTTCGTCCCCTGGTACCCAGGTGCAACATTCCAGACGCTTTACTAAAACTCTCCCCACTTGGAGAGTCAGTGCCTTTAACCTGCTGTTTGGCCCAGTTTGCAATTTCTGCGGAAAATGAACAGGAATAGGGAGAACCAATGAGAGACTAGCTGGAGGTGTCTGGACGGGCAAATTTAACTCTTATTTCCCACCAGGAAGAGGAATTAAGCAAAGGCTCAGCGTGCCATACCGGAACCACACTAAGGCCTGAAGCAATCCTGCGGTGTTGCGGCGAGGTCACAAGAAAGTGAGTTGAAGAAAGGAGCTCAGGGGCACTGTAAATCACAAACCTGCAGAGTTGTAAATGACAGCTATCGTCCAAAAATATATTGAAGTAAGGCTGCCAAGAGGACTTGAAAGCGGGGCAGAATTGCAGGAAACCGATTTCACGAGGTAGACTGGAATTGCATGTAAAGCATAGGAAAAGAAGCAGAACGTCCACAATGATGCACTTGGCCAAAAAGGGCGTATGCGTTTTTTCCAGGAAAAAACGCATACGCCCTTTTTGGCCAACCAAGCAAGCTTGCAAAGGAAATCTGCACTACAATGAAGTCTCACTGCCCCCTGCTCAAAAGGGCAATCTGAAAAAAGTGTAAAATCCAGAGAGGCAGGACAGGCCATGGAGAACTGGGAGCCTTGTTATGCTGATGGGCGGGATGTAAGTTGCCAACAGCCACTCTGGAGAAGTGTATGGTGTTTCCTGAAACATCTAAAAAACAGAGCAACAGAGCCTAGGGCACTTCCACTTATGGTCCTATAGCTTAGGGTAATTAAAATCAAAAAGACACAGCCACCCCAAAGTTTGGGACGGCTGTGTTTACAAGAACCTCGTTTACGGTACAAGTTCAATATCACAGAAAGCGAGAAATGGATAAGGAAGTTGTGTTACTTATGTACAATGCAATATCACTCAGCAATGAACTCTACGTCATCAGGCCCGTAGCAGCATAATGAGTGGATTCAGGTACGATGATTGTAAGTTAAATAAGTTACACAGAAAAAGAAACATCATAAGATATCACTAATACACGGAATGTAAACTTGTCTACACAGGAAGTGAATTACAAAACAGAACATGGTCTCAAATGTAGAAAACCAACTTATGCTTGCTTAAGGGGAAAGTTGAGTTGGGGTGCTGCATAAAACCAGAGATTGAAATGAGCACAGATACCGTTCCATAAGCCAAATATGTAATAGACAAGAGCTACTCCTTGCTCAACGAAGTGGACCCAACACCCCATATTAAACGCCTAAGAATATACCTGACTAGTAAGAATCTTAAAACCTATGGATTTATATGTCTCCGAAAGAGAATCAAGCGTGTGTACAGCGGCATAAACACAGCTGTGATAGGATTGGTGTTGTTCGGTGAGCAAATGCAGACCCTTTGAAGTCATATTGCATGGTACCCATTCCATGGGTCTCAACTCTCCAGGTTTAAGTGATTCTTCCTTCAGCTAAAACATGCATGTGGAACCCGGAGTATGATCCACCGTGTGATCGGGAAATGTGTTCCAATGTGTCTCAATTTACGTCCCCTGGTACTTGGGTGCAACATTCCACATGCTTTACTAACACTCTCCCCACTTGGAGAGTCAGTGCCTTTAACATCCTGTTTGGCCCAGTTTGCAATTTCTGCAGAAAATGAACAGGAATAGGGAGAACCAATGAGAGACTAGCTGGAGGTGTCTGGACGGGCAAATTGAACTCTCTTCACCCAGCAGGAAGAGGAATTAACCAAAGGCTCAGCGTGCCATGCCGGAACCACACTAGGACCTGAAGCACTCCTGCGGTGTTGCGGGCAGCTCACAAGAAAGCGAGTTGAAGAAAGGAGCTCAGGGACACTGTAATTCACAAACCTGCAGAGTTATCAATGACAGCTATCGTCCAAAAATATATTGAAGTAAGGCTGCCAAGAGGAGTTGAAAATGGGGCAGAATTGCAGGAAACCAATTTCAGGAGGTAGACAGGAATTGCATGTAAAGCATAGGAAAAGAGGCAGAACGTCCACAATGATGCACTTGGCCAAAAATGGCCTATGTGTTTCTTCCTGAATATATTCAGGAAAAAATGCATACGCCCTTTCTGGCCAACCAAGAAAGCTTGCAAAGGAAATCTGCACTACAATGAAGTCTCACTGCCCCCCGGTCAAAAGGGCCATCTGAAAAAAGTGTAAAATCCAGAAAGGCAGGACAGGCCATGGAGAACTGGGAGCCTTGTTATGCTGATGGGCGGGATGAAAATTGCCAACAGCCACTCTGGAGAAGTTTATGGTGTTACCTGAAACATCTACAAAACAAAGCAACAGAGCCTAGGGCACTTCCACTTATGGTCCTATAGCTTAGGGAAATTAAAATCAAAAAGACACAGCCACCCCAAATTTTGGGACGACTCTGTATACAAGAACCTCTTTTACGATACAAGTTCAATATCACAGAAAGAGAAAAATGGATAAAGAAGTTTTGGTACTTACATACAATGCAGTACCACTCAGCAATGAAATCTATGTCATCAGGCCCGTAGCAGCATAATGAGTGGATTCAGGTACGATGATTCTAAATGAAATAAGTCACAGAGAAAAAGAAACATCATAAGATATCACAACTACACGGAATGTAAACTTGGCTACACAGGAACTGAATTACAAAACAGAACAGGGTCTCAAATGTAGAAAACCAACTTATGCTTGCTTAAGGGGAAAGGTGAGTTGGGGTGCTGCATAAAACCAGAGATTGAAATTAGCACAGATACCGTTCCATAAGCCAAAAATGTAATAGACAAGAGCTACTCCTTGCTCAACGAAGTGGACCCAAGACGCCATATTAAACGCCTAAGAATATACCTGACTAGTAAGAATCTTAAAACCAATGGATTTATATGTCTCTGAAAGAGAATCAAGCGTGTGTACAGCGGAATAAACACAGCAGTGATAGGATTGGTGAGGTTCGGTGAGCAAATGCAGACCCTTTGAAGTCATATTGCATGGTACCCATTCCATGGGTCTCAACTCTCCAGGTATAAGGGATTCTTCTTTCAGCTAAAACATGCATGTGGAACCCAGAGTATGATCCACCATGTGATCGGGAAACGTGTTCAAATGTGTCTCAATTTTCGTCCCCTGGTACTCGGGTGCAACATTCCAGACGCTTTACTAACACTCTCCCCACTTGGAGAGTCAGTGCCTTTAACCTCCTGTTTGGCCCAGTTTGCAATTTCTGCAGAACATGAACAGGAATAGGGAGAACCCATGAGCGACTAGCTGGAGGTGTCTGGACGGGCAAATTTAACTCTCATTTCCCACCAGGAAGAGGAATTAACCAAAGGTTCAGTGTGCCATGCCGGAACCACACTAGGGCCTGAAGCAATCCTGCGGTGTTGCGGCCAGCTCACAAGAAAGCGAGTTGAAGAAAGGAGCTCAGGGGCACTGTCATTCACAAACCTGCAGAGTTATAAATGACAGCTATCATCCAAAAATATATTGAAGTAAGGCTGCCAAGAGGACTTGAAAACGGGGCAGCATTGCAAGAAACCGATTTCAGGAGGTAGACTGGAATTGCATGTAAAGCATAGGAAAAGAGGCAGAACGTCCACAATGATGCACTTGGCCAAAAAGGGCGTATGCGTTTTTTCCTGAATATATTCAGGAAAAAACGCATACGCCCTTTTTGGCCAAACAAGCAAGCTTGCAAAGGAAATCTGCACTACAATGAACTCTCACTGTCCCGCGGTCAAAAGGGCCATCTGAAAAAGTGTAAAATCCAGAAAGGCAGGACAGGCCATGGAGAACTGGGAGCCTTGTTATGCTGATGGGCGGGATGTAAATTGCCAACAGCCACTCTGGAGAAGTGTATGGTGTTTCCTGAAATATCCAAAAAACAAAGCAACAGAGCCTAGGGCACTTCCACTTATGGTCCTATAGCTTAGGGAAATTAAAATCAAAAAGACACAGCCACCCCAAAGTTTGGGACGGCTGTATTTACAAGAACCTCGTTTACGGTACAAGTTCAATATCGCAGAAAGCGAAAAATGGATAAAAAAGTTGTGCTACTTACGTACAGTGCAATATCACTCAGCAATGAAATGTATGTCATCAGGCCCATAGCAGCATAATGAGTGGATTCAGGTACGATGATTCTAAGAGAAATAAGTCACACAGAAAAAGAAACATCTTTAGTTATCACTACTACACGGAATGTAAACTTGGCTACACAGGAACTGAATTACAAAACAGAACAGGGTCTCAAATGTAGAAAACCAACTTATGCTTGCTTAACGGGAAAAGTGAGTTGGGGTGCTGCATAAAACCAGTGATTGAAATTAGCACAGATACCGTTCCATAAGCCAAATATGTAATAGACAAGAGCTACTCCTTGCTCAACGAAGTGGACTCAACACCCCATATTAAACGCCTAAGAATATACCTGACTAGTAAGAATCTTAAAACCTATGGATTTATATGTCTCCGAAAGAGAATCCGGCGTGTGTACAGTGGCATAAACGCAGCAGTTCTAGGATTGGTGAGGTTCGGTGAGCAAATGCAGACCCTTTGAAGTCATATAGCATGGTACCCATTCCATGGGTCTCAACTCTCCAGGTTTAAGAGATTCTTCCTTCAGCTAAAACATGCATGTGGAACCCAGAGTATGAGCCACCGTGTGATCAGAAAACGTGTTCAAATGTGTCTCAGTTTTCGTCCCCCGGTACTCCGGTGCAACATTCCAGACGCTTTACTAACACTCTCCCCACTTGGAGAGTCAGTGCCTTTAACCTCCTGTTTGGCCCAGTTTGCAATTTCTGCAGAAGATGAACAGGAATAGGGAGAACCAATGAGAGACTAGCTGGAGGTGTCTGGACGGGCAAATTTAACTCTCATTTCCCACCAGGAAGAGGAATTAACCAAAGGCTCAGCATGCCATGCCGGAACCACACTAGGGCCTGAAGCATCCTGCGGTGTTGCGGCCAGCTCACAAGAAAGCGAGTTGAAGAAAGGAGCTCAGGGGCACTGTAATTCACAAACCTGTGGAGGTATAAATGACAGCTATCATCCAAAATTATACTGAAGTAAGGCTGCCAAGAGGACTTGAATGCGGGGCAGAATTGCTGGAAACTGATTTCAGAAGGTACACGGGAGTCGCTCTTAAAGCATAAGAAAAGAGACAGAACTTGGAAAATAATGCACTTGGCAAAAAAGGGCATATGTGTTTTATCCAGAGCTCTCATAACTGAGGGGAGGAGATTCACAGCAGGCTCCAACTGCCACCTGAGTGCTCACGTTGCCAAGGCAACGTGAGCAAGCCAGGCAGGAGTTACCTCACAGCAGAGGTCCCACCTCACAGAAGGGTGAGAAACCCAGCCAACATCAGACTGTCACCAGAGGGCCCACATCACCGAGGGGATGGGAACCAGGCAGGAGTGTCTTCACACCAGTGCGGCCACATCATCGAAAGGTGAGGTACTCAGCACATGTGTCCTCAAACCAGAGGACCCACATCACCAAGGGCCTCGGAGTGAGGCAGGCAGGAGTAGCCTCACAACACTGGGCCCATAGAATAAAAAAGTGAGGATTCCAGCAGTTGGAACCTCCCAGCAGGCGGCCCAGAGCACCGAGGCTATGGGATCCAGGCCACAGTGAACTCACAGAAGAGGGTCCATGTCATGAAACTGAGCAACCCAGCCATTGGGACCTCAGAGCAGGAGGCCCACATTCCCATGAGGATGGAAATCTGGTAGGAGTGTCCTCGCACCACTGAGAACGTATCAGAAAATTTTGGGCGACCAGCAGTTAGGGCCTGACGCCAGAGGACCCTCATCACCAAGGGAAGGAGGCTCCCAGCAGGCTCCAACAGCCACCAGAGAGCTGACGTCGCCAAGGCGATGTGTGCCAACCAGGCACGAATGACCTCACAGCAGAGGGCCCACCTCAGAGAAGTGTGACGAACCCAGTCAGGATCAGACTCGCACCAGAGGGCCCACATCACCAAATGGATTGGAACCAGGCAGGAGTGTCCTCACATGAGTAGGGCCACATCATCTAAAGGTGAGGAACCCAGAACATGTGGCTTCAAACCATAGGACACCCATCACCAAGGGGCTGGGAGTGAGGCAGGCAGGAGGAGCCTCATAACAGAGAGCCCAAAAATAAGAAAGGTGAGGAATCCAGCAGTTGGAACCTCCCAGCAGGCGGCCCAGAGCACAGAGGCTAGGGGATCCAGGCCAGAGTGAACTAACACCAAACAGCCCACATCATGAAACTGTGAGCAACCCAGACATTGGAACCTCAGTGCAGAAGTCCCACATCCCCATGGTGATGGGAACATGACAGGAGTGTCCTGGCATCACTGGGCTCACATCAGAAAACGTGGGGTGCTCAGAAGTTAGGGCCTGACGCTAGAGGGCACTCATCACCGAGAGGAGGAGGCTCCCAGCAGGCTCCAGCTGCCACCAGAGGGCCAACGTCGCCAAGGCGATGTGTGCCAGCCCGGCAGGAGTGACCTCACAGCAGAGGGCCCACCTCACAGAAGGGTGAGGAACACAGCCAGGATCAGACTCTCACCAGAGGGCCCACATCACCAAGGGGATGGGAACCTGGCAGGGGTGGCTTCGCACCACTTAGCACATATCAGAAAATGTTAGGAGCCCAGCAGTTAGGGCCTGACGCCAGGGGTCCCTCATAACTGAGGGGAGGAGACTCCCAGCAGGTTCCAACTGCCAACAGAGGGCCCACGTCTACAAGGTGGCATGCGCCATCCAGGCAGTAGTGACCTCACAGCAGAAGGCCTATCTCACAGAAGGGTGAGGAATCGAGGCACGATGAGACTCTCGCCAGAGGACCCACAACACCAAGGGGATGGGAACCAGTCAGGACTGTCCTCCCACCAGTGGGGCCACATCATCGAAAGGTGAGGAACCCAGCACATGTGGCCTCATATCAGAGGACATACATCACAAAGGGGATGGGAGTGAGGCAGGTAGGAGTAACCTAAAAACAGAGGGCCCAAAGAATAAAAAAGGTGAGGAATCCAGCATTTGGAACCTCCCAGCAGGCGGCCGAGAGCACAGAAGCTATGGGATGCAGGCAGGAGTGAACTAACAGCAGAGAGCCCACATCATGAAACTGTGAGCAACCCAGGCGTTGGGACCTCAGAGCAGAAAGCCCACATCCCCATGGGGATGGGAACCTGACAGGAGTGTCCTGGCATCACTGGGCTCACATCAGAAAACGTGGGGAGCCCAGCAGTTAGGGCCTGATGCTAGAGTGCCATCATCACCGAGGGCAGGAGGCTCCCAGCAGGTTCCATGTGCCAACAGAGGGCCCACGTCGCCAAGGTGATGTGTGCAAGTCAGGCAGGATTGACCTCACAGCAGAGAGCCTACCTCACAGAAGAGTGAGGAAGCCAGCCAGGATAAGACTGTCACCAGAAGACCCACATCACCAAGGGGATGGGAACCAGGCAGGAGTGTCCTCACACCAGTGGGGCCACATCATTGAAAGTTGCGGAACCCAGGACATGTGGCCTCAAACCAGAAGACCCACATCACGAAGGGGTTGTGAGTGAGGCAGGCAGGAGGAGCATCACAACACAGGACCCATAGAATACAAAAGTTGAGGAATCGAGCAGTTGGAACCTCCCAGCAGGCGGCCAAGAACACAGAGGCTATGGGATCCAGGCCACAGTGAACTAACACCAGAGAGTCCACATCATGAAATTGTGATCAAAACAGCCGTTGGAACCTCAGAGCAGAAGGCCCACATCCCCATGGAGATGGGAACCTAAGAGGAGTGCCCGAGCATCACTGGGCCCACTAAGAAAAGTTGGGGAGCCCAGCAGTTAGGGCCTGACGTCAGAGGGCCCTCATCACAGAGGTGAGGAGGCTGCCAGCAGGGTCCAAGTGCCACCAGAGGGCTCATGTCAACAAGGCGAGGTGAGCAAGCCAGGCAAGAGTTACCTGATAGTAGAGGGTCCACCTCACAGATGGGTGAGGAACCCAGCCAGGATCAGACTCTCACCAGAGGGCCCACATCACAAAGGGGATGGGAACCAGTCAGGATTATCCTCACACCAGTGGGGCCTCATCATCTTAAGGTGAGAAACCCAGCACATGTGTCCTCAAACCAGAGGACCCACATCACCAAGGGCCTTGGAGTGAGGCAGGCAGGAGTAGCCTCACAACACAGGGCACATAATATAAAAAACGTGAGGATTCCAGCATTTAGACCTTCCAGCAGGCAGCCCAGAACACCGAGGCTATGGGATCCAGGCCACAGTGAACTCACAGCAGAGGGCCCACATCATAAAACTGTGAGCAACCCAGGCGTTGGGACCTCAGCGCAGAAGGCCCACATCCCCATGGGAATGGGAACCTGGCTGGAGTGTCCTCACACCACTGGGCGCACATCAGAAAATGTGGGGAGCCCACCATTTAGGGCCTGACGCCAGAGGGCCGTCATCACCGAGAGGAGAAGGCACCCTGCACGCTCCAACTGCCACCAGAGGGCTCACGTCTCCAAGGTGACGTGTGCCAGCCAGGCAGGAGTGACCTCACAGCAGAGGGCCTACCTCACAGAACGTTGAGGAACCCAGCCAGGATTAGACTCTCGCCAGAGGGCCCACCTCACCAAGGGGATGGGAACCAGGCAGGAGTGTCCTCACACGAGTGGGGCCACATCATCGAAAGGTGCGGAACCCAGCACATGTGGCCTCAAATCAGAGGACACATATCACAAAGGGAATGGGAGTGAGGCAGGTAGGAGTAGCCTAAAAACAGAGGGCCCAAAGAATAAGAAAGGTGAGGAATCCAACAGTTGGAACCTCCCAGCAGGCGGCCGAGAGCACAGAAGCTATGGGATGCAGGCAGGAGTGAACTAACAGCAGAGAGCCCACATCATGAAACTGTGAGCAACCCAGGCGTTGGGACCTCAGAGCAGAAGGCCCACATCCCAATGGGGATGTGAACCTGGCTGGAGTGTCCTCGCACCACTGGGCGCACATCACAAAATGTGGGGAGCCCAGCAGTTAGGGCCTGATGCCAGAGGGCCCTCATCACCGAGGGGAGGAGGCTCCCAGCAGGCTCCAAGTGCCACCAGAGGGCTCATGTCCACAAGGCGAGGTGAGCAAGCCAGGCAGGAGTGACCTCACAGCAGACGGCCCACCTCACAGATGGGTGAGGAACCCAGCCAGGATCAGACTCTCAACAGAGGGCCCACATCACCAAGGGGATGTGAACCAGGCAGGAGTCTCCTAAGACCATTGGTCCCACATCATCGAAAGGTGAGGAACCCAGCACATGTGGCCTCAAACCAGACGACACACATCACGAAGGGGCTGGGAGTGAGGCAGGCAGGAGGATCCTCACAACAGAGGGCCCAAAAAATTAAAAAAGTGAGGAATCCAGCAGTTGGAACCTCCCAGCAGGCGGCCAAGAGCACAGAGGCTATGGGATCCAGGCCTCTGTGAACTAACACCAGAGAGCCCACATCATGAAAATGTGAACAACCCAGCCGTTGGGACCTCAGAGCAGAAGGCCCACATCCCCATGGAGATGGGATCCTAAAAGGAGTGCCAAAGCATCACTGGGCTCACTAAGAAAAGTTGGTGAGCCCAGCAGTTAGGGCCTGATGCAAGAGGGCCCTCATCACCGGGGGGAGGAGATTCCCAGCACGCTCCAACTGCCACCACACGGCTGACTTCACCAAGGCAATGTGTGCCAGCCATGCAGGAGTGACCTATCAGCAGAGGGTCTCCCTCACAGAAGGGTGAGGAACACAGCCAGGAACAGACTCTCACCAGGGGGTCCATATAACCACGTGGATGAGAACCAGGCAGGAGTGTCCTCACACTAGTGGGGCCACATCATCGAAAGTTGAGGAACCCAGCAAAGGTGGCCACAAACCAGAGAACCCACATCACCAAGGGGTTGAGAGTGAGGTAGGTGTCTGGACCGGCATATTTAAAACTCATTTCCCACCAGGAAGAGGAATTAACCAAAGGCTCAGCGTGCCCTGCCAGAAGCAGATTAGGGCCTGCAGCAGTCTTGCGGGTTTGCGGCCAGCTCACAAGAAAGCGAGTTGAAGAAAGGAGATCAGGGGCCCTGTAATTCACAAACCTGCAGAGTTATAAATGACAGATAACGTCCAAAAATATATTGAAGTAAGGCTGCCAAGAGGACTTGAAAGCGGGGCAGAATTTCAGGAAACCGATTTCAGGAGGTAGACTGGATTTGCCTTTAAAGCATAGGAAAAGAGGCAGAACGTCCACAATGATGCACTTGACCAAAAAGGGCGTAAGCGTTTTTTCCTGAATATATTCAGGAAGAAACGCATACGCCCTTTCTGGACAACCAAGCGAGCTTGCAAAGGAAATCTGCACTACAATGAAGTCTCACTTCCCCCCGGTCAAAAGGGCCATCTGAAAAAAGTGTAAAATCCAGAAAGACAGGACAGGCCATGGAGAACTGGGAGCCTTGTTATGCTGATGGGTGGGATGTAAATTGCCAACAGCCACTCTGGAGAAGTGTATGGTGTTTCCTGAAACATTCAAAAAACAAAGCAACAGAGCCTAGGGCACTTCCACTTATGGTCCTATAGCTTAGGGAAATTAAAATCAAAAAGACACAGCCACCCCAAAGTTTGGGACGGCTCTGTTTATAAGAACCTCGTTTACGGTACAAGTTCAATATCGCAGAAAGCGAAAAATGGATAAAGAAGTTGTGGTACTTACGTACAATGCAATATCACTCAGCAATGAAATCTATGTCACCAGGCCCATAGCAGCATAATGACTGGATTCAGGTATGATGATTCTAAGTGAAATAAGTCACTCAGAAAAAGAAACATCATAAGATATCACTAATATATGGAATGTAAACTTGGCTACAGAGAAACTGAATTACAAAACAGAACAGGGTCTCAAATGTAGAAAACCGATTTAGGCTTGCGTAAGTGGAAAGGTGACTTGGAGTGCTGCATAAAACCATAGATTGAAATTAGCACAGATACCGTTCCATAAGCCAAATATGTAATAACAAGAGCTACTCCTTGCTCAACGAAGTGGACTCAACACCCCATATTAAACGCCTAAGAATATACCTGACTAGTAAGAATCTTAAAACCTATGGATTGATATGTCTCCGAAAGAGAATCAAGCATGTGTACAGTGGCATAAACGCAGCTGTGATAGGATTGGTGAGGTTCGGTGAGCAAATGCAGACCTTTTGAAGTCATATTGCATGGTACCCATTCCATGGGTCTCAACTCTCCAGGTTTAAGGGATTCTTCCTTCAGCTAAAACATGCATGTGGAACCCAGAGTATGATCCACCATGTGATCGGGAAACGTGTTCAAATGTGTCTCAGTTTTCGTCCCCTGGTACTCGGGTGCAACATTCCAGATGCTTTACTAACCCTCTCCCCACTCGGAGAGTCAGTGCCTTTAACCTCCTGTTTGGCCCAGTTTGCAATTTCTGCGTAAGACAAACAGGAATAGAGATAACCAATGAGAGACTAGCTGGAGGTGTCTGGACGGGCAAATCTAACTCTCATTTGCAATCAGGAAGAGGAATTAACCAAAGGCTCAGCGTGCCTTGCCGGAACCACACTAGGGCCTGAGGCAATCCTGCGGTGTTGCAGCCAGCTCACAGCAGAGCGAGTTGAAGAAAGGAGCTCAGGGGCACTGTCATTCACAAACCTGCAGAGTTATAAATGACACCTATCGTCCAAAAATATATTGAAGTAAGGCTGCCAAGAGAACTTGAAAGTGGGCCAGAATTGCAGGAAACCGATTTCAGGAGGTAAACTGGAATTGCATGTAAAGCATAGGAAAAGAGGCAGAACGTCCACAATGATGCACTTGGCCAAAAAGTGCATATGCGTTTTTTCCTGAATATATTCAGGAAAAAACGCATACGCACTTTTTGGCCAACCAAGCAAGCTTGCAAAGGAAATCTGCACTACAATGAAGTCTCACTGCCCCCCGGTCAAAAGGGCCATCTGAAAAAAGTGTAAAATCCAGAAAGGCAGGACAGGCCATGGAGAACTGGGAGCCTTGTTATGCTGATGGGCGGGATGTAAATTGCCAACAGCAACTCTGGAGAAGTGTATGGTGTTTCCTGAAATATCCAAAAAACAAAGCAACAGAGCCTAGGGCACTTCCACTTATGGTCCTATAGCTTAGGGAAATTAAAATAAAAAAGACACAGCCACCCCAAAGTTTGGGATGGCTGTATTTACAAGAACCTCGTTTACGGTACAAGTTCAATATCGCAGAAAGCGAAAAATGGATAAAAAAGTTGTGGTACTTACGTACAGTGCAATATCACTCAGCAATGAAATGTATGTTATCAGGCCCATAGCAGCATAATGAGTGGATAACGGTACGATGATTCTAAGAGAAATAAGTCACACAGAAAAAGAAACATCTTAAGTTATCACTACTACACGGAATGTAAACTTGGCTACACAGGAACTGAATTACAAAACAGAACAGGGTCTCAAATGTAGAAAACCAACTTATGCTTGCTTAACGGGAAAAGTGAGTTGGGGTGCTGCATAAAACCAGTGACTGAAATTAGCACAGATACCGTTCCATAAGCCAAATATGTAATAACAAGAGCTACTCCTTGCTCAACGAAGTGGACTCAACACCCCATATTAAACGCCTAAGAATATACCTGACTAGTAAGAATCTTAAAACCTATGGATTTATATGTCTCCGAAAGAGAATCAGGCGTGTGTACAGTGGCATAAACGCAACAGTGATAGGATTGGTGAGGTTCGGTGAGCAAATGCAGACCCTTTGAAGTCATATAGCATGGTACCCATTCCATGGGTCTCAACTCTCCAGTTTTAAGGGATTCTTCCTTCAGCTAAAACATGCATGTGGAAACCAGAGTATTATCTACTGTGTGATCGGGAAACGTGTTCAAATGTGTCTCACTTTTCGTCCCCTGGTACTCGGGTGCAACATTCCAGATGCTTTACTAACACTCTCCCCACTTGGAGAGTCAAGGCCCTTAACCTCCTGTTTGGCCCAGTTTGCAATTTCTGCGGAAAATGAACAGGAATAGGGAGAACCAATGAGAGACTAGCTGGAGGTGTCTGGACGGGCAAATTTAACTCTCATTTCCCACCAGGAAGAGGAATTAACCAAAAGCTCAGCGTGCCATGATGGAACCACACTAGGGCCTGAAGCAATCCTGCGGTGTTGCGGCCAGCTCACAAGAAAGCTAGTTGAAGAAAGGAGCTCAGGGGCACTGTAATTCACAAACCTGCAGAGTTATACATGACAGCTATCGTCCAAAAATATATTGAAGTAAGGCTGCCAAGAGGACTTGAAAGCGACGCAGAATTGCAGGAAACCGATTTCAGGAGGTAGACTGGAATTGCATGTAAAGCATAGGAAAAGAGGCAGAACGTTCACAATGATGCACTTGGCCAAAAGGGGCGTATGCGTTTTTTCCTGAATATATTCAGGAAAAAACGCATACGCCCCTTTTGGCCAACCACGCAAGCTTGCAAAGGAAATCTGCACTACAATGATGTCTCACTTCCCCCTGGTCAAAAGGCCATCTGAAAAAAGTGTAAAATCCAGAAAGGCAGGACAGGTCATGGAGAACTGGGAGCCTTGTTTTGCTGATGGGCGGGATGTAAATTGCCAACAGCCCCTCTGGAGAAGTGTATGGTGTTTCCTGAAACATCTAAAAAACAAAGCAACAGAGCCAAGGGCACCTCCACTTATGGTCCCATAGGGTAGGGAAATTAAAATCAAAAAGACACAGCCACCCCAAAGTTTGGGACGGCTCTGTTTACAAGAACCTCGTTTATGGTACAAGTTCAGTATCACAGAAAGTGAAAAATGGATAAAGAAGGTATGGTACTTACGTACAATGCAATATCACTCAGCAATGAAATGTATGTCATCAGGCCCGTAGCAGCATAATGAGTGGATTCAGGTATGATGATTCTAAGTGAAATCAGTCACAGAGAAAAAGAAACATCATTAGATATCAGTAATACACGGAATGTAAACTTGGCTACACAGGAACTGAATTAAAAAACAGAACAGGGTCTGAAATGTAGAAAACCAACTTATGCTTGCTTAAGGGGAAAGGTGAGTTGGGGTGCTGCATAAAACCAGAGATTGAAATTAGCACAGATACCGTTCCATAAGCCAAATATATAATAGACAAGGGCTACTCCTTGCTCAACGAAGTGGACACAACACCCCATATTAAACGCCTAAGAATATACCTGACTAGTAAGAATCTTAAAACCTATTGATTTATATGTCTCCGAAAGAGAATCAAGCGTGTGTACAGCGGCATAAATGCAGCAGTGATAGGATTGGTGAGGTTTGGTGAGCAAATGCAGACCCTTTGAAGTCATATTGCATGGTACCCATTCCATGGGTCTCAACTCTCCAGGTTTAAGGGATTCTTCCTTCAGCTAAAACATGCATGTGGAACCCAGAGTATGATCCACCATGTGATCGGGAAATGTGTTCAAATGTGGCTCAGGTTTCGTCCTCTGGTACTCGGGTGCAACATTCCAGATGCTTTACTAACACTCTCCCCACTTGGAGAGTCAGTGCCTTTAACCTCCTGTTTGGCCCAGTTTGCAATTTCTGCGGAAAATGAACAGCAATAATGAGAACCAATGAGAGACTAGCTGGAGGTGTCTGGACGAGCAAATTTAACTCTCATTTCTCACCAGGAAGAGGAATTAACCAAAGGCTCAGTGTGCCATGCCGGAACCACAATAGGGCCTGAAGCAATCCTGCAGTGTTCCGGCCAGCTCACAAGAAAGCGAGTTGAAGAAAGGAGCTCAGGGACACTCTAATTCACAAACCTGCAGAGTTATAAATGACAGCTATCGTCCAAAAATATATTGAAGTAAGGCTACCAAGAGGACTTGAAAGCGGGGCACAATTGCAGGAAACCGATTTGAGGAGGTAGACTGGAATTGCATGTAAAGCATACGAAAAGAGGCAGAACGTCCACAATGATGCAATTGGCCAAAAAGGGCGTATGTGTTTTTTCCTGAATATATTCAGGAAAAAACGCATACGCAGTTTTTGGCCAACCAAGCAAACTTGCAAAGAAATCTGCACTACAATGAAGTCTCACTTCCCCCTGGTCAAAAGGGGCATCTGAAAAAAGTGTAAAATCCAGAAAAACAGGACAGGCCATGGAGAACTGGGAGCCTTGTTATGCTGATGGGCGGGATGTAAATTGCCAACAGCCACTCTGGAGAACTGAATGGTGTTTCCTGAAACATCTAAAAAACAAAGCAACAGAGCCTAAGGCACTTCCACTTATGGTCCTATAGCTTAGGGAAATTAAAATCAAAAAGACACAGCCACCCCAAAGTTTGGGATGGCTCTGTTTACAAGAACCTCGTTTATGGTACAAGTTCAATATCACAGAAAGCGAAAAATGGATAAAGAAGTTGTGGTACTTACGTACAATGCAATATCACTCAGCAATGAAATCTATGTCATCAGGCCCGTAGCAGCATAATGAGTGGATTCAGGTACGATGATTCTAAGTGAAATAATTCACAGAGAAAAAGAAACATCATAAGATATCACTAATACACGGAATGTAAACTTGGCTACACAGGAACTGAATTACAAAACACAACAGGGTCTCAAATGTAGAAAAAAAACTTATGCTTGCTTAAGGGGAAAGGTGAGTTGGGGTGCTGCATAAAACCAGAGATGGAAATTAGCACAGATACCGTTCCATAAGCCAAATATGTAGTAGACAAGAGCTACTCCTTGCTCAACGAAGTGGACTCAACACCCCATATTAAACGCCTAAGAATATACCTGACTAGTAAGAATCTTAAAACCTATGGATTTATATGTCTCCGAAAGACAATCAAGCGTGTGTACAGCAGCATAAATGCAGCAGTGATAGGATTGGTGAGGTTCGGTGAACAAGTGCAGACCCTTTGAAGTCATATTGCATGGTACCCATTCCATGGGTCTCAACTCTCCAGGTTTAAGGGATTCTTCCTTCAGCTAAAACATGCATGTGGAACCCAGAGTATGATCCACCGTGTGATCGGGAAATGTGTTCAAATGTGTCTCAGATTTCATCCCCTGGTACTCGGGTGCAACATTCCAGACGCTTTACTAAAACTCTCCCCACTTGGAGAGTCAGTGCCTTTAAACTCCTGTTTGGCCCAGTTTGCAATTTCTGCGGAACATGCACAGGAATAGGGAGAACCAATGAGAGACTAGCTGGAGGTGTTTGGACGGGCAAATTTGACTCTCATTTCCCACCAGGAAGAGCAATTAACCAAAGGCTCAGCATGTCATGCCGGAACCACACTAGGGTCTGAAACAATCCTGCGGTGTTGCGGCCAGCTCACAAGAAAGCGAGTTGAAGAAAGGAGCTCAGGGGCACTGTCATTCACAAACCTGCAGAGTTATAAATGACAGCTATCGTCCAATAATATATTAAAGTAAGGCTGCCAAGAGGACTTGAATGTGGGGCAGAATTGCAGGAAACCGATTTCAGGAGGTAGACTGGAATTGCATGTAAAGCATAGGAAAAGAGGCAGAACGTCCCCAATGATGCACTTGGCCAAAAAAGGCGTACGCGTTTTTTCCTGAATATATTCAGGAAAAAACGCATACGCCCTTTTTGGCCAACCAAGCAAGCTTGCAAAGGAAATCTGCACTGCAATGAAGTCTCACTACCCCCCAGTCAAAAGGGCCATCTGAAAAAAGTGTAAAATCCAGAAAGGCAGGACAGGCCATGGAGAACTGGGAGTCTTGTTATGCTGATGGGCAGGATGTAAATTGCCAACAGCCACTCTGGAGAAGTGTATGGTGTTTCCTGAAACATCCAAAAAACAAAGCAACAGAGAATAGGGCACTTCCACTTATTGTCCTATATCTTAGGGAAATTAAAATAAAAAAGACACAGCCAACCCAAAGTTTGGGATGGCTGTGTTTACAAGAACCTCGTTTACGGTACAAGTTCAATATTGCAGAAAGCGAAAAATGGATAAAGAATTTGTGGTACTTACGAACAATGCAATAACACTCAGCAATGAAATCTATGTCATCAGGCCCGTAGCAGCATACTGAGTGGATTCAGGTACGATGATTCTAAGTGAAATAAGTCACAGAGAAAAAGAAACATCATAAGATATCACTACTACACGGAATGTAAACTTGGCTACACAGGAACTGAATTACAAAACAGAACAGGGTCTCAAATGTAGAAAACCAACTTATGCTTGCTTAAGGGGAAAGGTGAGTTGGGGTGCTGCATAAAACCAGAGATTGAAATTAGCACAGATACCGTTCCATAAGCCAAATATGTAATAGACAAGAGCTACTCCTTGCTCAACGAAGTGCACTCAACACCCCATATTAAATGCCTAAGAATATACCTGACGAGTAAGAATCTTAAAACCTATGGATTTATATGTCTCCGAAAGAGAATCAAGCCTGTGTACAGCGGCATAAACGCAGCAGTGATAGGATTGGTGAGGTTCGGAGAGCAAATGCAGACCCTTTGAACTCATATTGCATGGTACCCATTCCATGGGTCTCAACTCTCCAGGTTTAAGGGATTCTTCCTTCAGCTAAAACATGCATGTGGAACCCAGAGTATGATCCACCGTGTGATCAGGAAACGTGTTCAAATGTGTCTCAGTTTTCCTCCCCTGGTACTCAGGTGCAACATTCCAGACGCTTTACTAACACTCTCCCCACTTGGAGAGTCAGTGCCTTTAACCTCCTGTATGGCCCAGTTTGCAATTTCTGCAGAAGATATACAGGAAGAGGGAGAACCAATGAGAGACTAGCTGCAGGTGTCTGGACGGGCAAATTTAACTCTCATTTCCCACCAGGAAGAGGAATTAACCAAAGGCTCAGCATGCCATGCCGGAAACACACTAGGGCCTGAAGCAATCCTGCGGTGTTGCGGCCAGCTCACAAGAAAGCGAGTTGAAGAAAGGAGCTCAGGGGCACTGTCATTCACAAACCTGCAGAGTTATAAATGACAGCTATCGTCCAAAAAAAATTGAAGTAAGGCTGCCAAGAGGACTTGAAAGCGGGGCAGAATTGCAGGAAACCGATTTCAGGAGGTAGACTGGAATTGCATGTAAAGCATAGGAAAAGAGGCAGAACGTCCACAATGATGCACTTGGGCAAAAAGGGCATATGCGTTTTTTCCTGAATATATTCAGGAAAAAACGCATACGCCCTGTTTAGCCAACCAAGCAAGCTTGCAAAGGAAATCTGCACTACAATGAAGTCTCATTTCCCACAGGTCAAAAGGGGCATCTGAAAAAAAGTGTAAAATCCAGAAAGGCAGGACAGGCCATGGAGAACAGGGAGCCTTGTTATGCTGATGGGCGGGATGTGAATTGCCAACAGCCACTCTGGAGAAGTGTATGGTGTTTCCTGAAACATCTAAAAAACAAAGCAACAGAGCCTAGGGCACTTGCACTTATGGTCCTATAGATTAGGGAAATTAAAATCAAAAAGACACAGCCACCCTAAAGTTTGGGACGGCTCTGTTTACAAGAACCTCGTTTAAGGTACAAGTTCAATATCACAGAAAGCGAAAAATGGATAAAGACGTTGTGGTACTTACGTACAATGCAATATCACTTAGCAATGAAATCTATGTCATCAGGCCCATAGCAGTATGATGAGTGGATTCAGGTATGATGATTCTAAGTGAAATAAGTCACACAGAAAAAGAAACATCATAAGATATCACTACTACACGGAATGTAAACTTGGCTACACAGGAACTGAATTACAAAACAGAACAGGGTCTCAAATGTAGAAAACCAACTTATGCTTGCTTAAGGGGAAAGGTGAGTTGGCGTGCTGCATAAAACCAGAGATTGAAATTAACACAGATACCGTTCCATAAGCCAAATATATAATAGACAAGAGCTACTCCTTGCTCAACGAAGTGGACTCAACACCCCATATTAAACGCCTAAGAATATACCTGACGAGTAAGAATCTTAAAACCTATGGATTTATATGTCTCCGAAAGAGAATCAAGCGTGTGTAGAGTGGCATAAACGCAGCAGTGATAGGATTGGTGAGGTTCGGTGAGCAAATGCAGACCCTTTGAAGCCATATTGCATGGTACCCATTCCATGGGTCTCAACTCTCCAGGTTTAAGGGATTCTTCCTTCAGCTAAAACATGCATGTGGAACCCAGAGTATGATCCACCGTGTGATCGGGAAACGTGTTCAAATGTGTCTCAGTTTTCATCCCCTGGTACTCGGGTGCAACATTCCAGACGCTTTAGTAACACTCTCCCCACTTGGAGAGTCAGTTCCTTTAAACTCCTGTTTGGCCCAGTTTGCAATTTCTGCGGAAAATGAACAGGAATAGGGAGAACAAATGAGAGACTAGCTGGAGGTGTCTGGACGGGCAAATTTAAGTCTCATTTCTCACCAGGAAGAGGAATTAACCAAAGGCTCAGCGTGCCATGCCGGAACCACACTAGGGCCTGAAGCAATCCTGCGGTGTTGCGGCCAGTTCACAAGAAAGCGAGTTGAAGAAAGGAGCTCAGCGGTACTGTAATTCACAATCCTGCAGAGTTATAAATGACAGCTATCGTCCAAAAATATATTGAAGTAAGGCTGCCAAGAGCACTTGAAAGCGGGGCAGAATTGCAGGAAACTGATTTCAGGAGGTAGACTGGAGTTGCATGTAAAGCATAGGAAAAGAGGCAGAACATCCACAATGATGCACTTGGCCAAAAAGGGCGTATGCGTTTTTTCCTGAATATATTCAAGAAAAAACGCATACGCCCTTTTTGGCCAACAAAGCAAGCTTGCAAACGAAATCTGCACTACAATGAAGTCTCACTGTGCCCCAGTCAAAAGTGCCATCTGAAAAAAGTGTAAAATCCAGAAAGGCAGGACAGGCCATGGAGAACTGGGAGTCTTGTTATGCTGATGGGCAGGATGTAAATTGCCAACAGCCACTCTGGAGAAGTGTATGGTGTTTCCTGAAACATCCAAAAAACAAAGCAACAGAGAATAGTGCACTTCCACTTATGGTCCTATATCTTAGGGAAATTAAAATAAAAAAGACACAGCCACCCCAAAGTTTGGGACAGCTCTGTTTACAAGAACCTCGTTTACTGTACAAGTTCAATATCGCAGAAAGAGAAAAATGGATAAAGAAGTTGTGGTACTTACGTACAATGCAATAACACTCAGCAATGAAATCTATGTCATCAGGCCCGTAGCAGCATAATGAGTGGATTCAGGTACGATGATTCTAAGTGAAATAAGTCACACAGAAAAAGAAACATCATAAGATATCACTACTACACGGAATGTAAACTTGGCTACACAGGAACTGAATTACAAAACAGAACAGGGTCTCAAATGTAGAAAACCAACTTATGTTTGCTTAAGGGGAAAGGTGAGTTGGGGTGCTGCATAAAACCAGAGATTGAAATTAGCACAGATACCGTTCCATAAGCCAAATATGTAATAGACAAGCGCTACTCCTTGCTCAACGGAGTGGAATCAAGACGCCATATTAAACGCCTAAGAATATACCTGACTAGTAAGAATCTTAAAACCTATGCATTTATATGTCTCCGAAAGAGAATCATGCATGTGTACAGCGGCATAAGCACAGAAGTGATACGATTGGTGAGGATCGGTGAGCAAATGCAGACCCTTTGAAGTCATATTGCATGGTACCCATTCCATGGGTCTCAACTCTCCAGGTTTAAGGGATTCTTCCTTCAGCTAAAACATGCATGTGGAACCCAGAGTATGATCCACCATGTGATCGGGAAACGTGTTCAAATGTGTCTCAGTTTTCGTCCCCTGGTACTCGGGTGCAACGTTCCAGACGCTTTACTAACACTCTCCCCACTTGGAGAGTCAGTGCCTTTAACCTCCTGTATGGCCCAGTTTGCAATTTCTGCAGAAGATAAACAGGAATAGGGAAAACCAATGAGAGACTAGCTGGAGGTGTCTGGACGGGCAAATTTAACTCTCATTTCCCACCAGGAAGAGGAATTAACCAAAGGCTCAGGATGCCATGCCGGAAACACACTAGGGCCTGAAGCAATCCTGCGGTGTTGCGGCCAGCTCACAAGAAAGCGAGTTGAAGAGAGGAGCTCAGGGGCACTGTAATTCACAAACTTGCAGTGTTATAAATGACAGCTATCGTCCAAAAATATATTGAAGTAAGGCTGCCAAGAGGACTTGAAAGCGGGGCAGAATTGCAGGAAACCGATTTCAGGAGGTAGACTGGAATTGCATGTAAAGCATAGGAAGAGAGGCAGAACGTCCACATTGATGCACTTGGCCAAAAAGGGTGTATGCGTTTTTTCCTGAATATATTCAGGAAAAAACGCATACGCACTTTTTGGCCAACCAAGCAAGCTTGCAAAGGAAATCTGCACTAAAATGAAGTCTCACTGCCCCCCGGTCAAAAGAGGCATCTGAAAAAAGTGTAAAATCTAGAAAGATAGGACAGGACATGGAGAACTGGGAGCCTTGTTATGCTGATGGGCGGGATGTAAATTGCAAACAGCCACTCTGGAGAAGTGTATGGTGTTTCCTGAAACATCTAAAAAACAAAGCAACAGAGCCTAGGGAACTTCCACTTATGGTCCTATAGCTTAGGGAAATTAAAATCAAAAAGACACAGCCACCGCAAAATTTGGGACGGCTCTGTTTACAAGAACCTCGTTTACGGTACAAGTTCAATATCGCAGAAAGTGAAAAATGGATAAAGAAGTCGTGGTACTTACGTACAATGCAATATCACTCAGCAATGAAATCTATGTCATCAGGCCCATAGCATCATAATGAGTGGATTCAGGTACGATGATTCTAAGTGAAATAAATCACACAGAAAAAGAAACATCATAAGGTATCACTACTACACGGAATGTAAACTTGGCTACACAGGAACTGAATTACAAAACAGAACAGGGTCTCAAATGTAGAAAACCAACTTATGCTTGCTTAAGGGGAAAGGTGAGTTGGGGCGCTGCATAAAACCAGAGATTGAAATTAGCACAGATACCGTTCCATAAGCCAAATATGTAATAGACAAGAGCTACTCCTTGCTCAACGAAGTGGACTCAAGACGCCACATTAAACGCCAAAGAATATACCTGACTAGTAAGAATCTTAAAACCTATGGATTTATATGTCTCCGAAAGAGAATCAAGCATGTGTACAGCAGCATAAGCACAGAAATGATAGGATTGGTGAGGATCGGTGAGCAAATGCAGACCCTTTGAAGTCATATTGCATGGTACCCATTCCATGGGTCTCAACTCTCCAGGTTTAAGGGATTCTTCCTTCAGCTAAAACATGAATGTGGAACCCAGAGTATGATCCACCGTGTGATCGGGAAATGTGTTCAAATGTGTCTCAGATTTCATCCCCTGGTACTCGGGTGCAACATTCCAGACGCTTTACTAAAACTCTCCCCACTTGGAGAGTCAGTGCCTTTAAACTCCTGTTTGGCCCAGTTTGCAATTTCTGCGGAACATGCACAGGAATAGGGAGAACCAATGAGAGACTAGCTGGAGGTGTTTGGACGGGCAAATTTGACTCTCATTTCCCACCAGGAAGAGCAATTAACCAAAGTCTCAGCATGTCATGCCGGAACCACACTAGGGTCTGAAACAATCCTGCGGTGTTGCGGCCAGCTCACAAGAAAGCGAGTTGAAGAAAGGAGCTCAGGGGCACTGTCATTCACAAACCTGCAGAGTTATAAATGACAGCTATCGTCCAAAAATATATTGAAGTAAGGCTGCAAAGAGGACTTGAATGTGGGGCAGAATTGCAGGAAACCGATTTCAGGAGGTAGACTGGAGTTGCATGTAAAGCAGAGGAAAAGAGGCAGAACGTCCCCAATGATGCACTTGGGCAAAAAGGGCGTATGCGTTTTTTCCTGAATATATTCAGGAAAAAACGCATACGCGCTTTTTGGCCAACCAAGCAAGCTTGCAAAGGAAATCTGCACTACAATGAAGTCTCACTGCCCCCCAGTCAAAAGGGCCATCTGAAAAAAGTGTAAAATCCAGAAAGGCAGGACAGGCCATGGAGAACTGGGAGCCTTGTTATGCTGATGGGCGGGATGTAAATTGCCAACAGCCAATCTGGAGAAGTGTATGGTGTTTCCTGAAACATCTAAAAAACAAAGCAACAGAGCCTAGGGCACTTCCACTTATGGTCTTATAGCTTAGGGAAATTAAAATCAAAAAGACACAGCCACCCCAATGTTTGGGACTGCTCTGTTTACAAGAACCTCATTTACGGTACAAGTTCAATATCACAGAATGCGAAAAATGGATAAAGAACTTGTGGTACTTAATTACAATGGAATATCACTCAGCAATGAAATCTATGTCATCAGGCCCGTAGCAGCATAATGAGTGGATTCAGGTACGATGATTCTAAGTGAAATAAGTCACACAGAAAAAGAAACCCCATAAGATATCACTACTACACGGAATGTAAACTTGGCTACACAGGAACTGAATTACATAACAGAACAGGGTCTCAAATGTAGAAAACCCACTTATGCTTGCTTAAGGGGAAAGGTGAGTTGGGGTGCTGCATAAAACCAGAGATTGAAATTAGCACAGATACTGTTCAATAAGCCAAACATGTAACAAACAAGAGCTACTGCTTGCTCAACGAAGTGGACTCAACACCCCATATTAAACGCCTAACAATATACCTGGCTAGTAAGAATCTTAAAACTTATGGATTTATATGTCTCCGAAAGAGAATCAAGCGTGTGTAGAGCGGCATAAATGCAGCAGTGATAGGATTGGTGAGGTTCGGTGAGCAAATGCAGACCCTTTGAAGTCATATTGCATGGTACCCATTCCATGGGTCTCAACTCTCCAGGTTTAAGGGATTCTTCCTTCAGCTAAAACATGCATGTGGAACCCAGAGTATGATCCACCGTGTGATCGGGAAACTTGTTCAAATGCGTCTCAGTTTTAGTCCCCTGGTACTCGGGTGCAACATTTCAGACGCTTTACTAACACTCTCCCCACTTGGAGAGTCAGTGCCTTTAACCTCCTGTTTGGCCCAGTTTGCAATTTCTGCGGAAAATGAACAGGAATAGGGAGAACCAAAGAGAGACTAGCTGGAGGTGTCTGGACGGGCAAATTTAACTCTCATTTCCCACCAGGAAGAGGAATTAACCAAAGGCTCAGCGTGCCATGCCGGAACCACACTAGGGGCTGAAGCAATCCTGCGGTGTTGCGGCAAGCTCACAAGAAAACGAGTTGAAGAAAGGAGCTCAGGGGCACTGTAATTCACAAACCTGCAGAGTTATAAATGACAGCTATCGTCCAAAAATATATTGAAGTAAGTCTGCCAAGAGGACTTGAAAGCGGGGCAGAATTGCAGGAAACCGATTTCAGGAGGTAGACTGGAGTTGCATGTAAAGCATAGGAAAAGAGGCAGAACGTCCACAGTGATGCACTTGGCCAAAAAGGGCGTATGCGTTTTTTCCTGAATATATTGAGGAAAAAACGCATACGCCCTTTTTGGCCAACAAAGCAAGCTTGCAATCGAAATCTGCACTACAATGAATTCTCACTGTGCCCCGGTCAAAAGTGCCATCTGAAAAAAGTGTAAAATCCAGAAAGGCAGGACAGGCCATGGAGAACTGGGAGTCTTGTTATGCTGATGGGCAGGATGTAAATTGCCAATAGCCACTGTGGAGAAGTGTATGGTGTTTCCTGAAACATCCAAAAAACAAAGCAACAGAGAATAGGGCACTTCCACTTATGGTCCTATATCTTAGGGAAATTAAAATAAAAAAGACACAGCCACCCCAAAGTTTGGGATGGCTGTGTTTACAAGAACCTCGTTTACGGTACAAGTTCAATATTGCAGAAAGCGAAAAATGGATAAAGAAGTTGTGGTACTTACGTACAATGCAATAACACTCAGCAATGAAATCTATGTCATCAGGCCCGTAGCAGCATAATGAGTGGATTCAGGTACGATGGTTCTAAGTGAAATAAGTCACACAGAAAAAGAAACATCATAAGATATCACTACTACACGGAATGTAAACTTGGCTACACAGGAACTTAATTACAAAACAGAACAGGGTCTCAAATGTAGAAAACCAACTTATTCTTGCTTAAAGGGAAAGGTGAGTTGGGGTGCTGCATAAAACCAGAGATTGAAATTAGCACAGATACCGTTCCATAAGCCAAATATGTAATAGACAAGAACTACTCCTTGCTCAACGAAGTGCACTCAACACCCCATATTAAATGCCTAAGAATATACCTGACGAGTAAGAATCTTAAAACCTATGGATTTATATGTCTCCGAAAGAGAATCAAGCCTGTGTACAGCGGCATAAACGCAGCAGTGATAGGATTGGTGAGGTTCGGAGAGCAAATGCAGACCCTTTGAACTCATATTGCATGGTACCCATTCCATGGGTCTCAACTCTCCAGGTTTAAGGGATTCTTCCTTCAGCTAAAACATGCATGTGGAACCCAGAGTATGATCCACCGTGTGATCAGGAAACGTGTTCAAATGTGTCTCAGTTTTCCTCCCCTGGTACTCAGGTGCAACATTCCAGACGCTTTACTAACACTCTCCCCACTTGGAGAGTCAGTGCCTTTAACCTCCTGTATGGCCCAGTTTGCAATTTCTGCAGAAGATATACAGGAAGAGGGAGAACCAATGAGAGACTAGCTGCAGGTGTCTGGACGGGCAAATTTAACTCTCATTTCCCACCAGGAAGAGGAATTAACCAAAGGCTCAGCATGCCATGCCGGAAACACACTAGGGCCTGAAGCAATCCTGCGGTGTTGCGGCCAGCTCACAAGAAAGCGAGTTGAAGAAAGGAGCTCAGGGGCACTGTCATTCACAAACCTGCAGAGTTATAAATGACAGCTATCGTCCAAAAAAAAATTGAAGTAAGGCTGCCAAGAGGACTTGAAAGCGGGGCAGAATTGCAGGAAACCGATTTCAGGAGGTAGACTGGAATTGCATGTAAAGCATAGGAAAAGAGGCAGAACGTCCACAATGATGCACTTGGGCAAAAAGGGCGTATGCGTTTTTTCCTGAATATATTCAGGAAAAAACGCATACACCCTGTTTAGCCAACCAAGCAAGCTTGCAAAGGAAATCTGCACTACAATGAAGTCTCATTTCCCACAGGTCAAAAGGGGCATCTGAAAAAAAGTGTAAAATCCAGAAAGGCAGGACAGGCCATGGAGAACAGGGAGCCTTGTTATGCTGATGGGCGGGATGTGAATTGCCAACAGCCACTCTGGAGAAGTGTATGGTGTTTCCTGAAACATCTAAAAAACAAAGCAACAGAGCCTAGGGCACTTGCACTTATGGTCCTATAGATTAGGGAAATTAAAATCAAAAAGACACAGCCACCCTAAAGTTTGGGACGGCTCTGTTTACAAGAACCTCGTTTAAGGTACAAGTTCAATATCACAGAAAGCGAAAAATGGATAAAGACGTTGTGGTACTTACGTACAACGCAATATCACTTAGCAATGAAATCTATGTCATCAGGCCCATAGCAGTATGATGAGTGGATTCAGGTATGATGATTCTAAGTGAAATAAGTCACACAGAAAAAGAAACATCATAAGATATCACTACTACACGGAATGTAAACTTGGCTACACAGGAACTGAATTACAAAACAGAACAGGGTCTCAAATGTAGAAAACCAACTTATGCTTGCTTAAGGGGAAAGGTGAGTTGGCGTGCTGCATAAAACCAGAGATTGAAATTAACACAGATACCGTTCCATAAGCCAAATATATAATAGACAAGAGCTACTCCTTGCTCAACGAAGTGGACTCAACACCCCATATTAAACGCCTAAGAATATACCTGACGAGTAAGAATCTTAAAACCTATGGATTTATATGTCTCCGAAAGAGAATCAAGCGTGTGTAGAGTGGCATAAACGCAGCAGTGATAGGATTGGTGAGGTTCGGTGAGCAAACGCAGACCCTTTGAAGCCATATTGCATGGTACCCATTCCATGGGTCTCAACTCTCCAGGTTTAAGGGATTCTTCCTTCAGCTAAAACATGCATGTGGAACCCAGATTATGATCCACCGTGTGATCGGGAAACGTGTTCAAATGTGTCTCAGTTTTCGTCCCCTGGTACTCGGGTGCAACATTCCAGACGCTTTAGTAACACTCTCCCCACTTGGAGAGTCAGTTCCTTTAAACTCCTGTTTGGCCCAGTTTGCAATTTCTGCGGAAAATGAACTGGAATAGGGAGAACAAATGAGAGACTAGCTGGAGGTGTCTGGACGGGCAAATTTAACTCTCATTTCTCACCAGGAAGAGGAATTAACCAAAGGCTCAGCGTGCCATGCCGGAACCACACTAGGGCCTGAAGCAATCCTGCGGTGTTGCGGTCAGTTCACAAGAAAGCGAGTTGAAGAAAGGAGCTCAGCGACACTGTAATTCACAATCCTGCAGAGTTATAAAAGACAGCTATCGTCCAAAAATATATTGAAGTAAGGCTGCCAAGAGCACTTGAAAGCGGGGCAGAATTGCAGGAAACTGATTTCAGGAGGTAGACTGGAGTTGCATGTAAAGCATAGGAAAAGAGGCAGAACGTCCACAGTGATGCACTTGGCCAAAAAGGGCGTATGCGTTTTTTCCTGAATATATTCAGGAAAAAACGCATACGCACTTTTTGGCCAACCAAGCAAGCTTGCAAAGGAAATCTGCACTACAATGAAGTCTCAATTCCCCCTGGTCAAAAGGGCCATCTGAAAAAAGTGTAAAATCCAGAAAGGCAGGACAGGCCATGGAGAACTGGGAACCTTGTTATGCTGATGGGCGGGATGTAAATTGCCAACAGCCACTCTGGAGAAGTGTATGGTGTTTCCTGAAACATCTAAAAAACAAAGCAACAGAGCCTAGGGCACTTCCTCTTATGGTCCTATAGGTTAGGGAAATTAAAATCAAAAAGACACAGCCACCCCAAAGTTTGGGACGGCTCTGTTTACAAGAACCTCGTTTACGGTACAAGTTCAGTATCACAGAAAGCGAAAAATGGATAAAGACGTTGTGGTACTTACGTTCAATGCAATATCACTCAGCAATGAAATCTATGTCATCAGGCCCATAGCAGCATAATGAGTGGATTCAGGTATGATGATTCTAAGTGAAATAAGTCACACAGAAAAAGAAACATCATAAGATATCACTAATACACGGAATGTAAACTTGGCTACACAGGAACTGAATTACAAAACAGAACAGGGTCTCAAATGTAGAAAACCAACTTATGCTTGCTTAAGGGGAAAGGTGAGTTGGGGTGCTGCATAAAACCAGAGATTGAAATTAGCACAGATACCGTTCCATAAGCCAAAAATGTAATAGACAAGAGCTACTCCTTGCTCAACGAAGTGGACCCAAGACGCCATATTAAACGCCTAAGAATATACCTGACTAGTAAGAATCTTAAAACCAATGGATTTATATGTCTCTGAAAGAGAATCAAGCGTGTGTACAGCGGAATAAACACAGCAGTGATAGGATTGGTGAGGTTCGGTGAGCAAATGCAGACCCTTTGAAGTCATATTGCATGGTACCCATTCCATGGGTCTCAACTCTCCAGGTATAAGGGATTCTTCTTTCAGCTAAAACATGCATGTGGAACCCAGAGTATGATCCACCATGTGATCGGGAAACGTGTTCAAATGTGTCTCAATTTTCGTCCCCTGGTACTCGGGTGCAACATTCCAGACGCTTTACTAACACTCTCCCCACTTGGAGAGTCAGTGCCTTTAACCTCCTGTTTGGCCCAGTTTGCAATTTCTGCAGAACATGAACAGGAATAGGGAGAACCAATGAGAGACTAGCTGGAGGTGTCTGGACGGGCAAATTTAACTCTCATTTCCCACCAGGAAGAGGAATTAACCAACGGCTCAGTGTGCCATGCCGGAAGCACACTAGGGCCTGAAGCAATCCTGCGGTGTTGCGGCCAGCTCACAAGAAAGCGAGTTGAAGAAAGGAGCTCAGGGGCACTGTCATTCACAAACCTGCAGAGTTATAAATGACACCTATCATCCAAAAATATATTGAAGTAAGGCTGCCAAGAGGACTTGAAAACGGGGCAGCATTGCAAGAAACCGATTTCAGGAGGTAGACTGGAATTGCATGTAAAGCATAGGAAAAGAGGCAGAACGTCCACAATGATGCACTTGGGCAAAAAGGGCGTATGCGTTTTTTCCTGAATATATTCAGGAAAAAACGCATACGCCCTTTTTGGCCAAACAAGCAAGCTTGCAAAGGAAATCTGCACTACAATGAACTCTCACTGCCCCGCGGTCAAAAGGGCCATCTGAAAAAGTGTAAAATCCAGAAAGGCAGGACAGGCCATGGAGAACTGGGAGCCTTGTTATGCTGATGGGCGGGATGTAAATTGCCAACAGCCACTCTGGAGAAGTGTATGGTGTTTCCTGAAATATCCAAAAAACAAAGCAACAGAGCCTAGGGCACTTCCACTTATGGTCCTATAGCTTAGGGAAATTAAAATCAAAAAGACACAGCCACCCCAAAGTTTGGGACGGCTGTATTTACAAGAACCTCGTTTACGGTACAAGTTCAATATCGCAGAAAGCGAAAAATGGATAAAAAAGTTGTGCTACTTACGTACAGTGCAATATCACTCAGCAATGAAATGTATGTCATCAGGCCCATAGCAGCATAATGAGTGGATTCAGGTACGATGATTCTAAGAGAAATAAGTCACACAGAAAAAGAAACATCTTTAGTTATCACTACTACACGGAATGTAAACTTGGCTACACAGGAACTGAATTACAAAACAGAACAGGGTCTCAAATGTAGAAAACCAACTTATGCTTGCTTAACGGGAAAAGTGAGTTGGGGTGCTGCATAAAACCAGTGATTGAAATTAGCACAGATACCGTTCCATAAGCCAAATATGTAATAACAAGAGCTACTCCTTGCTCAACGAAGTGGACTCAACACCCCATATTAAACGCCTAAGAATATACCTGACTAGTAAGAATCTTAAAACCTATGGATTTATATGTCTCCGAAAGAGAATCCGGCGTGTGTACAGTGGCATAAACGCAGCAGTTCTAGGATTGGTGAGGTTCGGTGAGCAAATGCAGACCCTTTGAAGTCATATAGCATGGTACCCATTCCATGGGTCTCAACTCTCCAGGTTTAAGAGATTCTTCCTTCAGCTAAAACATGCATGTGGAACCCAGAGTATGAGCCACCGTGTGATCAGAAAACGTGTTCAAATGTGTCTCAGTTTTCGTCCCCCGGTACTAGGGTGCAACATTCCAGACGCTTTACTAACACTCTCCCCACTTGGAGAGTCAGTGCCTTTAACCTCCTGTTTGGCCCAGTTTGCAATTTCTGCAGAAGATGAACAGGAATAGGGAGAACCAATGAGAGACTAGCTGGAGGTGTCTGGACGGGCAAATTTAACTCTCATTTCCCACCAGGAAGAGGAATTAACCAAAGGCTCAGCGTGCCATGCCGGAACCACACTAGGGCCTGAAGCATCCTGCGGTGTTGCGGCCAGCTCACAAGAAAGCGAGTTGAAGAAAGGAGCTCAGGGGCACTGTAATTCACAAACCTGTGGAGGTATAAATGACAGCTATCATCCAAAATTATACTGAAGTAAGGCTGCCAAGAGGACTTGAATGCGGGGCAGAATTGCTGGAAACTGATTTCAGAAGGTACACGGGAGTCGCTCTTAAAGCATAAGAAAAGAGACAGAACTTGGAAAATAATGCACTTGGCAAAAAAGGGCATATGTGTTTTATCCAGAGCTCTCATAACTGAGGGGAGGAGATTCACAGCAGGCTCCAACTGCCACCTGAGTGCTCACGTTGCCAAGGCAACGTGAGCAAGCCAGGCAGGAGTTACCTCACAGCAGAGGTCCCACCTCACAGAAGGGTGAGAAACCCAGCCAACATCAGACTGTCACCAGAGGGCCCACATCACCGAGGGGATGGGAACCAGGCAGGAGTGTCTTCACACCAGTGCGGCCACATCATCGAAAGGTGAGGTACTCAGCACATGTGTCCTCAAACCAGAGGACCCACATCACCAAGGGCCTCGGAGTGAGGCAGGCAGGAGTAGCCTCACAACACTGGGCCCATAGAATAAAAAAGTGAGGATTCCAGCAGTTGGAACCTCCCAGCAGGCGGCCCAGAGCACCGAGGCTATGGGATCCAGGCCACAGTGAACTCACAGAAGAGGGTCCATGTCATGAAACTGAGCAACCCAGCCATTGGGACCTCAGAGCAGGAGGCCCACATTCCCATGAGGATGGAAATCTGGTAGGAGTGTCCTCGCACCACTGAGAACGTATCAGAAAATTTTGGGCGACCAGCAGTTAGGGCCTGACGCCAGAGGACCCTCATCACCAAGGGAAGGAGGCTCCCAGCAGGCTCCAACAGCCACCAGAGAGCTGACGTCGCCAAGGCGATGTGTGCCAACCAGGCACGAATGACCTCACAGCAGAGGGCCCACCTCAGAGAAGTGTGACGAACCCAGTCAGGATCAGACTCGCACCAGAGGGCCCACATCACCAAATGGATTGGAACCAGGCAGGAGTGTCCTCACATGAGTAGGGCCACATCATCTAAAGGTGAGGAACCCAGAACATGTGGCTTCAAACCATAGGACACCCATCACCAAGGGGCTGGGAGTGAGGCAGGCAGGAGGAGCCTCATAACAGAGAGCCCAAAAATAAGAAAGGTGAGGAATCCAGCATTTGGAACCTCCCAGCAGGCGGCCCAGAGCACAGAGGCTAGGGGATCCAGGCCAGAGTGAACTAACACCAAACAGCCCACATCATGAAACTGTGAGCAACCCAGACATTGGGACCTCAGTGCAGAAGTCCCACATCCCCATGGTGATGGGAACATGACAGGAGTGTCCTGGCATCACTGGGCTCACATCAGAAAACGTGGGGTGCTCAGAAGTTAGGGCCTGACGCTAGAGGGCACTCATCACCGAGAGGAGGAGGCTCCCAGCAGGCTCCAGCTGCCACCAGAGGGCCAACGTCGCCAAGGCGATGTGTGCCAGCCCGGCAGGAGTGACCTCACAGCAGAGGGCCCACCTCACAGAAGGGTGAGGAACACAGCCAGGATCAGACTCTCACCTGAGGGCCCACATCACCAAGGGGATGGGAACCTGGCAGGGGTGGCTTCGCACCACTTAGCACATATCAGAAAATGTTAGGAGCCCAGCAGTTAGGGCCTGACGCCAGGGGTCCCTCATAACTGAGGGGAGGAGACTCCCAGCAGGTTCCAACTGCCAACAGAGGGCCCACGTCTACAAGGTGGCATGCGCCATCCAGGCAGTAGTGACCTCACAGCAGAAGGCCTATCTCACAGAAGGGTGAGGAATCGAGGCAGGATGAGACTCTCGCCAGAGGACCCACAACACCAAGGGGATGGGAACCAGTCAGGACTGTCCTCCCACCAGTGGGGCCACATCATCGAAAGGTGAGGAACCCAGAACATGTGACCTCAAGCCATAGGACAGTCATCACCAAGGGACTGGCAGTGAGGCAGGCAGGAGGAGCCTCACAACAGAGGGCACATAGAATAAAAAAGTTGAGGAATCCAGCAGTTGGAACCTCCCAGCAGGCGGCTCAGAGCACCGATGATAAGGGATCCTTGCCGGAGTGAACTCACAGCAGAGGGCCCACATCATGGTACTGTGAGCAAGCCAGCCGTTTTGACCTCAGAGCAGAAGGCCCATATCCCCATGGGGATGGGAACCTGGCAAGAGTGTCCTCACTCACTTGGCACACATCAGAAAATGTGGGGAGTCCAGCAGTTATGGCCTAACGCAAGAGGGCCCTCATCACCGAGGGGAGGAGGATCCCAGCACACTCCAAGTGCCACCAGAGGGCCCACGTAGCCAAGGTCACGTGTGCCAGACAGGCATGATTCACCTCACAGCAGAGGGCCCACCTCACAGAAGGGTGAGGAACCCAGCCACGATCAGACTCTCACCTGAGGGCCCACATCAGCAAGGGGATGGGAACCAGTCAGGACTGTCTTCCCTCCAGTGGGGCCACATCATCGAAAGGTGCGGAACCCAGCACATGTGGCCTCAAATCAGAGGACACATATCACAAAGGGAATGGGAGTGAGGCAGGCAGGAGTAGCCTAAAAACAGAGGGCCCAAAGAATAAGAAAGGTGAGGAATCCAGCAGGTGGAACCTCCCAGCAGGCGGCCGAGAGCACAGAAGCTATGGGATGCAGGCAGGAGTGAACTAACAGCAGAGAGCCCACATCATGAAACTGTGAGCAACCCAGGCGTTGGGACCTCAGAGCAGAAGGCTCACATCCCAATGGGGATGTGAACCTGGCTGGAGTGTCCTCGCACCACTGGGCGCACATCACAAAATGTGGGGAGCCCAGCAGTTAGGGCCTGACGCCAGAGGGCCCTCATCACCGAGGGGAGGAGGCTCCCAGCAGGCTCCAAGTGCCACCAGAGGGCTCATGTCCACAAGGCGAGGTGAGCAAGCCAGGCAGGAGTGACCTCACAGCAGACGGCCCACCTCACAGATGGGTGAGGAACCCAGCCAGGATCAGACTCTCAACAGAGGGCCCACATCACCAAGGGGATGTGAACCAGGCAGGAGTCTCCTAAGACCATTGGTCCCACATCATCGAAAGGTGAGGAACCCAGCACATGTGGCCTCAAACCAGACGACCCACATCACGAAGGGGTTGCGAGTGAGGCAGGCAGGAGGATCCTCACAACAGAGGGCCCAAAAAATTAAAAAAGTGAGGAATCCAGCAGTTGGAACCTCCCAGCAGGCAGCCAAGAGCACAGAGGCTATGGGATCCAGGCCTCTGTGAACTAACACCAGAGAGCCCACATCATGAAAATGTGAACAACCCAGCCGTTGGGACCTCAGAGCAGAAGGCCCACATCCCCATGGAGATGGGATCCTAAGAGGAGTGCCCATGCATCATTGGGCTCACTAAGAAAATTTGGTGAGCCCAGCAGTTAGGGCCTGACGCAAGAGGGCCCTCATCACCGGGGGGAGGAGATTCCCAGCACGCTCCAACTGCCACCACACGGCTGACTTCACCAAGGCAATGTGTGCCCGCCATGCAGGAGTGACCTATCAGCAGAGGGTCTCCCTCACAGAAGGATGAGGAACACAGCCAGGAACAGACTCTCACCAGGGGGTCCACATAACCACGTGGATGAGACCCGGGCAGGAGTGTCCTCACACTAGTGGGGCCACATCATCGAAAGATGAGGAACCCAGCAAAGGTGTCCACAAACCAGAGGACCCACATCACCAAGGGGTTCAGAGTGAGGTAGGTGTCTGGACGGACATATTTAACACTCATTTCCCACCAGGAAGAGGAATTAACCAAAGGCTCAGCGTGCCCAGCCAGAAGCATATTAGGGCCTGAAGCAGTCTTGCGGGTTTGCGGCCAGCTCACAAGAAAGCGAATTGAAGAAAGGAGCTCAGGGGCCCTGTAATTCACAAACCTGCAGAATTATAAATGACAGATACCGTCCAAAAATATATTGAAGTAAGGCTGCGAAGAAGACTTGAATGCGGGGCAGAATTTCAGGAAACCGATTTCAGGAGGTAGACTGGATTTGCATTTAAAGCATAGGAAAAGAGGCAGAACATCGACAATGATGCACTTGGCAAAAAAGGGCGTATGAGTTTGTTCCTGAATATATTCAGGAACAAACACATACGCCCTTTTTGGCAAACCAAGCAAGCTTGCAATGGAAATCCGAACTACTATGAAGTATCATTTCCCCCGGTCTAAAGGGCCATCTGAAAAAAGTGTAAAATCCAGAAAGGCAAGACAGGCCATGGGGAAAAAGGAGCCTTGTTATGCTGATGGCCGGGATGTAAATTGCCAACAGCCACTCTGGAGAAGTGTATGGTGTTTCCTGATACATCTGAAAAACAAAGCAACAGAGTCTAGGGCATTTCCACTTATGGTCCTACAGCTTAGGGAAATTAAAATCAAAAATACAGAGCCACCCCAAAATTTGGGACGGCGCTGTTTACAGGAACCTCTTCTACGGTACAAGTTAAATATCCTAGAGAACAAATAATTGATAAAGATGTTGCGGTACTTACGTACAACAGAATATCACTCATCAATGAAATCTGTGTCACCAGGCCTGTACCAGCATAATGAGTGGATTGAGGCACGATGATTCTAAGTGAAATAAGTCACACAGAAAAAGAAACATCATAAGGTATCACTAATACACGGAATGTAAACTTGGCTACACATGAACTGAATTACAAAACAGAACAGGGTCTCAAGTTTAGAAAACCAACTTATGCTTGCTTAAGGGGAAAGGTGAGTTGGGGTGCCGCATAAAACCAGAGTTTGAAATTAGCACAGATACCGTTCCATAAGCCAAATATGTAATAGACAAGACCTACCCCTTGCTCAACGAAATGGACTCAACAATGAGTTATCACCTCACACCTGTTAGAATGGGCATCATCTGAAAATCTACAAACAACAAATGCTGGAAAGTGTGTGGAGAAAAGGAAGCCTCTTCCACTATTGTTGGGAATATAAATTGATACAGTCACTATGGAGAACAATATGGAGTTTCTTAAGAAACTAATAATAGAATTACCATATAATACAGCAATCCCAGTACTGGACATATACCCAGACAAAACCATAAATCAAAAAGAGACATTCACCGCAATGTTCATTGCATCACTATTTACAATATCGAGGTAATGGAAGCAACCTAAATGCCCACAGACAGACGAATGCATTAAGATGTGGCACATATATAAAATGGAATATTACTAAGCCATGAAAGGAATGAAATTGGGTCATTTGTAGAGACGTCGATGGATCTAGAGACTGTCATACAGAGTGAAGTAAGTCAGAAAGAGAAAAACAAATCTTGTATATTCATGCATATATGTGGAACCTAGAAAAACTGTACAGATTAACCATTTTGCCAGGCATAAATAGAGCAACAGATGTAGACAAAAATCGTATGGACAACAACGGGGGAAAGCTCTTGGGGGGGGGGTGGGAGGAGTTGAAAGATTGGGATTGGCATGTAAACATTTATATGTATAAAATAGATAACCAATAAGAACCTGCTGTATAAAAATATAAAATAAAATTCAAAATTAAAAAGAAATAAAATTTAAAATATAAAACAGAAAAAACAATTATTCCCTTCACATACATGTATTTATATGAATAAATTATTTCCATGCTTATATCTGTAAATACGAAAAAGAGGAATAAAATCTACCTTGAACCAAAAATGAAAAAGAGAAAAAAAAAAACAGAACCCACCAGTTACACAGAGGAAAACCGTAGCAGGGCACTTGCTCCAGTTGTAAACAATTCTGAAGTTGGTCAGTGGTGGGGAATCGTCTCCCATTCAGCCAGCAGCCCCCACACAACAAGCGTCCTCATTGCAAAGCTGGGGCACCGTGCCGAGGCATCTGTGAGTAAACGTGAGCTGAGCCCCAGGCCAGTTGCTGCTGAACTGTTCCCACCCTTCCCAGGTAAAACACCTGAATATATACAAGGACTTGAAAGCCTAGAGGAAGGGCCATGGAGCCACACGAGTGACAGCATGCCAGCTGACTTGGTGCCTGCAGGCCAGCCAGGATGGTCCTGGCCCTGGGTGCTCTTCTGGAAGATTTCCATTTCCCTGCCTGAGATACTCGTCCTGTCCCTGCCCCCACTGTTTTTTTCCTTCCTCACCTCTGCCCAGGGAGAAATTCCAGCAGCAGGTATGGGTGACACATCCTCTTCTTTAGCAGGTGGCAGCCTGGCAACTGCTGCAGAAAGTCCAGCAGGGCCCCACTCACACTGGGCCACCCACAAAGCCGTGGCCTCTCACTCCCTCCCACCAGCCCAGCCCCGAGACTGCTGACAGGGCAGAGAAAATGGCGTCAGGCACAGCTGCAGGGGCTCTTGCTGCCTGGAGTGGTATTTATATTGATCTCAACCCAGGCACACCTGGGGAGGGCTGGCCGGCACGGTAAGGCTGCCCAGGTCAGCCAATCATCACCCCTCAGGGGCTCACAGTTGCAGAAAATGGAACTTGCTGAACCGGCCAGGTCCAAGGAACAGGTGTGGGCTCCTGAGAGTCAGGATAGACAAGGGGCTGCAGCTTTGGCTTGTTTTCTAATCATTTTATCTGGTCCATGAGTGGGAGACAACTTCAAGAAAACCCTCTCCTAATGAGAGGAACCCAGCAGTCAGGGAGAGGAGGGGGTGGGTGGTGGTTGGAGACAGAGGCCTGGTGCCCTGGGTGCAGTGGAAGTCTCTGGAAGACCAGGTGGAGGGAGGCCACACAGAGTGATGCCCAGGGTCACAGACCTGTCGGAGCTGCTGTTTGTTAGTTCAAGTCCTGCTCTGAGGTGCTCTGTGTCAGCTCTGAGCGACAGGTGAGCTGGGGGTGCTCTTCAATGAGGGCTATGTGCATGGTTCCTGTGTGCCCAGCCCTGCCACGGTACCTGCAAGTGTAGCTCTGTATCCTGGGAGAGGCCTGAACACGAGAGCCCCGTGGGCTGGGTTGGGGGTGGGGTACCTGCCCAGGAGAGCTCCATATCCTGGGATTGGCCTGACCACGAGAGCCCCATGGGCTGCTGGGGACCTGGTAAAGGATGTCAGGACAGTCAGTGAAGCCACCGAGGATATACCTCCAGTTGCTCCTGATTCCTACACCCTGCTGGTCATTCTACCAACCACCAGGACATGGTATTCTGTATTAGTCTTCAATGATGCCTTCTTTTGTATTCCATTAGTCCCAGAGTCACAAGAAATTTTGGCTTGTGAGTGGCAGGACTCAACATACAACTAAAACAATACTTCCGGGCCGTCTTGCCCCAAGGGTTCAAAAATTCCCACACCATCTTTGGGGAAAGCTTAGCTAAAGACCGAAAAGTTCTAGCTCTGGAAAAGGAAACCCTCCTTCAATATGCAGACGACATTCTGATCGCCAGCCCTACTAAGGAGGCCTCTGAACTACCAAGCCAATAAAGGATAGAAGTTGTCCAAGAAAAAGCTCAAATATCACAGACTGCGGTGACCTGCCTGGGCTTCATTCTCACACAAGGTCAGAGAAGCCCATCCCAGGAAAGGGAAGAAACCATTTGCAGCCTTACCCCTTTCTAAAACTAGAAGACAGCTTAGGGGTTCCTGGGGAGGCCAGGGTTTGCTGCTTCTGGATCCCTAACTACAGTCTACTAGCTGGGCCTCTATATGAAACACTGAAAGGAAAAGATGATGATCCTTTTGAACAGAATCCAGAAGTGGCCTTTCAAGAATGGAAAGAGCAGTCAATTCAGACCCTTGCCCTGGAACTCCCTAATTGAGCTAAACCCTTTGACCTTTACATTCCTGGTGAAAGGTGAATCGCCATTGGAGAATTAGTGCAAAAACTGGGACCACTTGAAATGAAACAACGCAAGAATGCCATCCAGGTAGGATAAACTACAGTCACCAAGGGGCTTGGCCCACTGCCACATCTGGCCAAGATACTGGCGGTATCTAAAAACCTGGAAATCAGCAGCCCAAAAGGCCACCTCCCTCCTAAGGGAAAAGGACCCCACGTGGTGATCCTAATCACCAACCATGCCCTGAAGTTGCAGGGTTCGCTCCGTGGGCACACCGACCTCGAGTGAGAAGGCCCTCCAACTCCAACATCCAGAGAGATAACCGGGGGCAACAGGGCACCATGACGACTCGTGTGAACATCACTTGACCTGGAGTTTCTCTCATAAAACAACAATAGTGTGTCCCGAAGGAGTAGACTACTGCTTGCAGGACTTACTGCACCCGGAGGGGAGCTAATAATCTTGGCGGGGGAACCGTATATCACACTGTCACCATAGAAAAGCCTACAGACACCGTGATGATGGTGGCCAATAAGACCGGCTGGACTCCTGTTTACTTCAAAAGGCTGTTGACTCAGTGGCCATCATGGTCCTTGATCACCACTGACCCTGGACTGTCTGGGAGTTGAGCGGGCAGGGCTCTGACACCTGGTGCTGTTTTTACATTAATTCAGGGGCCTAATTGAAGAAAGAGCAGACTACTGGTCAGAGCATCTAGGCTGGCAGAAACAGTCAGCCTAAGGTGGCCGAACAAATGTGGGGCGGGGTGAAACCGGCCCCCACAGCGTCTCTGCACATCTCTTTCCTGGACCCTTAAAGGTCGTTAGAATCTATAACACTTCCAATGCTGGTGCTCAGGCGGATGAGCAGGGAGGCAGGGGTCCTGGGGCCAATCAACGTCACCTGGAGGCTGCTGGGGAGAAGTTCTGACCCTCGTCCCCTGGTATGAGGGCTCCCAACTCAGCACTCAGCAGTTACAGAAGAAGGGTCTGCACCCTCAACACTCCAAGAATGAGGAACGGGACAAAAGGCAGAGGAGGGGTTTGTCCCCAGCAAAGCCCATTAAAAATCCCTGGGAGATAAAAATAGAATCTGGGCAATAAAGTCAAGTCTGACCTTTTTTATCCTTTGTGCTTTGTCTAATTTCACGTGCTCCTAGGGTCCCGCATGCAGAGGTTCCACACCCGGCACTTCAGACCAGATTTCCTAGTGCAGAATGGCTGGGTCGACACCTCAGCTCCTGGGGCCCGGTGCAGACTCCGAGATATAGAGCCTGAGCTGCAGCCAACCCGGCCATCGAGAGCTCCGCCCCCTCCCTCCCACTGACTCTGACAGGATCTCTACACAGCAGCCCAGCCCACAGCCCACAGCCCACAGGGTAGTGCATGCTCTCACCTCTCCATTCTCTGATCAAAATATAAAGTTTCCTTTGCTTGTGAACCAAACTCAGTCTCGATCTGTTGGCCCCAATGACACTGGGCAGGGGGACACTTGTTGGGGTCCACTCTGGAGGATCAGTAACAGAAATTGAGACTATTGTAACTTCAATGAACAGATGTGTGAGCCAAACTGTAGTTAACATAGAACAGTGTATAAGGCTCGGGTAAAATAAGACGTTTCTAACACTTCCATTTGATATTTCCATCACTTTATTATAAGCAAGTTCAGTGAAAAGGTTTGTCTTATTTGTCAGGTCAATATTAGAGAAATGAAGTGATTTCTTTCCAAGGATGTACATCTAATAATCTTGGTTAAAGCTTCAATCTTGTTTTAAATGCTTTTCCATTGAAAATGATACCTCTCTTTCAGCTCCCCCATTTCTGAGAAGTATAAAATCTTATAATTTATTATTACCAAAGGGGAAAGGTGGGAGGAGGGATAAATTAACAGTTTGGAATTAACACATACACACTGCTATGTATAAAATAGATCATCAACAAGGAACTACTGTATAGCAAAGGGAACTACACTCAATATTTTGCAATAACCTATAAGGGGAAATAATCGGAAAAAGAATAGATATTTTTATTGACATCATCTATCAATGACAGTTAAAGTGTAACCTAAGGGAAGCCGGTGGTGAGTGCTTCTGACCCTGAAGACTTCAATCATCTAAAGTTTGGACTCTGCCTACTTCCCAAGGCCCTTAATGAACATATGTGTAGCCGTAGCTTAAAAAATTCCCCAGTTTGGGTTTCGGGGAGACACTGATTTTGAAAAAGCCCTGGTATTCTCCTTACATGAATGGGACTCTTCCTACTGCTAAAACATGTCTGTCACACCCAGAGGATGGTATACCGTCTGATCGGGAAGAGTTTGGAAAAGGCATCTCATCTCCTCATCTCCTGGTGCTCGGGTTCACCCCTCCAGCGTCTTTACTAACAGTCTCCCCACTTGGAGATGTCAGCACTGTCAACATCCTGTTGTGTACACTTTGGAATTTGTCCAGAGGATGAAGCGGAAGGATGAGGAACAATGAGAGACAAGTCCTAGGTGTTCAGACAGGCACATGTCACTCTAATTTCCAATCAGGAAGACGAATTGACCAAAGGCTAGGGTTGCCCATGGAAACAGTATAGGGCTTGAGGAAATCCCACTGCTTTGTGGCCAGTTCCCATAAACACAAGTTGAACAATGGAACTCAGGGGCAGTAAAATTCACGAAACTGCAGAGTTGAAAATATCTATCACTGAAAAATGTCTTGAGGAAAGTCAGAGAAAAGGATTGGTAAGCAAGGGAGAATGGCAGGAAAGGGATTTGAGGAGGTAGAAAGGACTCGCCATTAAGCACAAGAAAAGGGGCTGAACATTGCCAACATTGCAGTTGGCCAAAAAGGCTGTATGCGTTTTTTTCTGTATATATTCAAGAAAAGGGCATACACTTTTTTAGCCAACCAAACAGGTGGGCACTGGAAATCAATACTACAAAAGATATCACTTCGCATCAGTCAGAAGAGCCATCCTCATAAAGTGTAAACACCAGAAATGCAGGACAGGGCAAGGAGAAGAGGGAGCCCTGTGAGGCTTATAGTGGAAATGTATATTGCCAACGGCCATTCTGGAGAAGTGTATTGTGTTTACTAAAGCATCTAAAAAATGAGCTACAGAGCATAGGGCACTTGCACTCATGGGCCTATATCTTGGGAAAAACAAAAATCGAGAGGACACAGGCACCCCAATGTTTACTGCCTCTCTGTTTAAAAGATCCTCGACTAGGATATAACTTAAATGTCTCTGGAGGGAAAAAATGGATAGAGATGTGGTACTTATGTAGAGTGGAATATTACTCAGCCTGGAAATCAATGAAATATGGCCAGTTGTAACAACTCCGGAGGAGTTACGTATGATCATTCTAAGTGACATAATTCAAAAAGAAAAAGACACATATCATAAGATATCACTTAAAGGTGGAATCCAAAATGGCTACACATGAAATAAATTACAACACAAAAACATAGTCAAATATGTAGAAAACACGTGTAAGGCTGCTAAACGGGAAAGGTGGGGAGGGGTGAGGCATCATCCAGGAGGTTGAAATTAACAAAGATACCATTCCAAATACCAAACTGATAATCAACAAGGCCTACACGGTAGCTAAAAGAACTGCACTCAGCACACTCAAGTCACCGGAAAAGAATATCTATGACTGGTAAGAATCTGAAAAAGAATTTATTGATGTCTCTCTGTACGTGAATCAAGTGGATGTACAGCAGCAAGAAACAGAGCTTTGAAAATCAGCTGTAACCAATATAGTAATAAATTGAAAAAAATAAATGACAGAGAGACAGAGAAAACCTCTTACAACTTTTCCTCAGGGACGGTGATGCAACATGGATTGAACACATCTAGACCCACAGCAGGATGAGACATAAGGCTGGAAACTGTTTGCGCTAAGAGAAATGTGAGCTTGGGCGAGGAAATGCACACCCTTTAAAGTAATACTACCTGGTACCCATTCAATGGGTCCCAAATCTGCAGGTTCAAGGAATCTTCCTACAGCTAAAACATGCATGGAAAACCCAGAGGACTGTACACCATGTGATCGGGATATGTGTCTAAAATGCACCTCATTTATCTTCTCCTGGTGCTCCTGTTCATCATTCCAGCCACGTTACTTAGAATCTCCCCACTTAGAGAATCAGCACATTTAAACTTCTGTTTCACACATTTTGCAAATTGTGAGGAGGATGAACAGGAAGAGGGGGAACCAATGAGAGAATCGTTGTAGGGGTTTGGACGGGCACATGTCACTCTAATTTCCCATTAAGAATAAGAATTAAAAAAAGGCTCAGCCCGCCTCGCCGGAGCCAAAATAGGGCCTGAAGCAATCCTGCGGCTTTGAGGCCAGCTCACAAAAGAGCAACTTAAAAAATGGAGCTCAGGGTCACTGCAATTCACAAACCTGCAGAGTTATAAATGAAAACTAACGTCCAAAAATATGTTGAGGTAAGGCAAAGAAGAGGATCTGAATGCAAGACAGAATTGCAAGAAACAGATTTCAAGAGATAGATTGGACTCGTCTTTAAAGCACATGAAAAGCGGCAGAATTTCAACAATGATGCAGTTGGCCCAAAAGGGAGTATGCGTTTTTTCCTGAATATATCCAGGAAAAAACGCATACGCACTTTATGGGCAACCAAGCAAGCAAGCAATGCAAATGTGCACAACAAAGAAGTCTCATTTCCCACCTGTCAAAAGGGCCATCCGAAAAAATTGTAAAAACCAGAAATGCAGGACAGGCCATGGAGAACAAGGAGCCTTTATACGCTGATGGACAGTGTGTGAACTGCCGAGAGCCACTCTGGAGAAGTGTATGGTGGTTCCTAAATCATCTAAAAAACAGAGCTACAGAGCATAGGGCACTTCCAATCACGGGAGTATATCTAGGGAAGTCTAAAAATCAACAAGACACAAGCACACCACAGTTTAGGGCTACTCTGTTTACAAGAACCTCAACTTCAGTACACCTTAAATATCCCAGGAAAGAGAACAATGGATAAAGAAAATGTGGTACTTATGTACAATGGAATATCTCTTCACCATGAAATCAATGTAATAAGGCTAGTAGAAGGATAAAGAGTGGATTTAGGTCCAATAATACTACTTGAAATAAGTCAAACAGAAAAAGAAACATATCATAAGATATCACTTATAGAGGGAGGATAAATATGGCTGCACAAAAAATGAATTACAAAACAGAACAGTGTCTCACATTTAGAAAACACACTTATGTCAGCTTAAGGGGAAAGGAGAGGTGGGGTGATGCATAAAACCAGAGTTTGAAATTAGCACAGATACCGTTCAATAAACCAAATAGGTATTAGACAAGATCTACACCTTGCTCAATGAACTGGCCTCAACATACCCTATACATCGCAGAGAAATATATCTGAGTAATAAGAATCTTAAAACCCATGTATTGATATATCTCCATAAGGGAATCAAGTGTGCGCAGAGCGGCACAAACACAGCAGTGAAAATGAGCTAAACCCCATTATAGAAATAAATTTTAAAACCAAAACGCAGAAACAATGAAAGAGAGAAAAATTCTTACAAAATTCGCTCAGGGGCTGTGATGCAACCTGGAATGACCACATATAAACCCACAGCTGGATAAGACATAAGGCTGGACACTTGGGGCTGAGAGGATTGGTGAGCTTTGGTGAGCAACTGCCGAAAGTTTAATGCAATACTTCATGCTACTCATTCCAAGGGTCCCAACACTACAGGTTGAAGGGAATCTTCCTACAGCTAAACCATGCATGGGAAATCCAGCGGATGGTATACCATATGATTGGGAAAGGTTTCTAAAACGCACCTTATTTTCCTCTCCTGGCACTCCGGATCAACATTCCAGCCACTTTACTAACAACATCTCCACATGGAGAGTCAATGCCTTTAAGTTCCGGAATCGCACAGTCTGCAGTTAGTGCGGAGGATGAATGGACATAGGGGGAACCAGTGAGAAAATAGCTGTAGCGGTTTCAATGGGCACATGTCACTCTAATTTCACATCAGGAAGAAGAATTAACCAAAGGCAGAGCAAGGCGCCCCAGAAGAAGAATAGGGCCTGAAGAAATCCTGTGGATATGAGGCAAGATCACAAAAATAAGAGAGGAAAAATAGAGCTAAGGGCCACTGCAATTCAAAAACCTGCAGAGTTATAAAGGCCAACTATTTTCCAAAAGTATATTGAGGTAAGGCTATGAAGAGGGACTGAGAGCAAGGCAGAATTGCAGGAAACCGATTTCAGGAGGTAGACTGGAATTGCATGTAAAGCATAGGAAAAGAGGCAGAACGTCCACAATGATGCACCTGGCCAAAAAGGGCGTATGCGTTTTTTCCTGAATATATTCAGGAAAAAATGCATACGCCCTTTTTGGCCAACCAAGCAAGCTTGCAAAGGAAATCTGCACTACAATGAAGTCTCACTGCCCCCCGGTCAAAAGGGCCATCTGAGAAAAGTGTAAAATCCAGAAAGGCAGAACAGGCCATGGAGAACTGGGAGCCTTGTTATGCTGATGGGCAGGATGTAAATTGCCAACAGCCACTCTGGAGAAGTGTATGGTGTTTCCTGAAACATCTAAAAAACAAAGCAACAGAGCCTAGGGCACTTCCACTTATGGTCCTATAGCTTAGGGAAATTAAAATCAAAAAGACACAGCCACCTCAAAGTTTGGGCCAGCTCTGTTTACAAGAACCTCGTTTACAGTACAAGTTCAATATCGCAGAAAGTGAAAAATGGATAAAGAAGTTGTGGTACTTACGTACAATGCAATATCACTCAGCAATGAAATCTATGTCATCAGGCCTGTAGCAGCATAATGAGTGGATTCAGGTATGATGATTCTAAGTGAAATAAGTCACACAGAAAAAGAAACATCATAAGATATCACTAATACACGGAATGTAAACTTGGCTACACAGGAACTGAATTACAAAACAGAACAGGGTCTCAAATGTAGAAAACCAACTTATGCTTGCTTAAGGGGAAAGGTGAGTTGGGGTACTGCATAAAACCAGAGATTGAAATTCGCACAGATACCGTTCCATAAGCCAAATATGTAATAGACAAGAGCAACTCCTTGCTCAACGAAGTGGACTCAACACTCCATATTAAACGCCTAAGAATATACCTGACTAGTAAGAATCTTAAAACCTATGGATTTATATGTCTCCAAAAGAGAATCAAGTGTGTGTAAAGCGGCATAAACGCAGCAGTGATAGGATTGGTGAGGATCGGTGAGCAAATGCAGACCCTTTGAATTCATATTGCATGGTACCCATTCCATGGGTCTCAACTCTCCAGGTTTAAGGGATTCTTCCTTCAGCTAAAACATGCATTTGGAACCCAGAGTATGATACACCGTGTGATCGGGAAACGTGTTCAAATGTGTCTCAGTTTTTGTCCCCTGGTACTCGGGTGCAACCTTCCAGACGCTTTACTAACACTCTCCCCACTTGGAGAGTCAGTGCCTTTAACCTCCTGTTTGACCCAGTTTGCAATTTCTGCGGAAAATGAACAGGAATAGGGAGAACCAATGAGAGAATAGCTGGAGGTGTCTGGACGGGCCAATTTAACTCTCATTTCCCACCAGGAAGAGGAATTAACCAAAGGCTCAGCATGCCATGCCGGAAACACACTAGCGTCTGAAGCAATCCTGTGGTGTTGCGGCCAGCTCACAAGAAAGCGAGTTGAAGAAAGGAGCTCAGGGACACTTTAATTCACAAAACTGCAGAGTTATAAATGACAGCTATCGTCCAAAAATATATTGAAGTAAGGCTGCCAAGAGGACTTCAAAGCAGGGTAGAATTGCAGGAAACCGATTTCAGGAGGTAGACGGGAAATGCATGTAAAGCATAGGAAAAGAGGCAGGACGTCCACAATGATGCACTTGGCCAAAAAGTGTGTATGCGTTTTTTCCTGAATATATTCAGGAAAAAACCCATACGCACTTTTTGGCCAACCAAGCAAGCTTGCAAAGGTAATCTGCACTACAATGAAGTCTCACTGCCCCCCAGTCAAAAGGGCCATCTGAAAAAAGTGTAAAATCCAGAAAGGCAGGACAGGCCATGGAGAACTGGGAGCCTTGTTATGCTGAAGGGCGGGATGTAAATTGCCAACAGCCACTCTGGAGAAGTGTATGGTGTTTCCTGAAACATGTAAAAAACAAAGCAACAGAGCCTACGGCACTTTCACTTATGGTCCTATAGCTTAGGGAAATTAAAATCAAAAAGACACAGCCACCCCAAAGTTTGGGCTGGATCTGTTTACAAGAACCTCCTTTACGGTACAAGTTCAATATCACAGAAAGCGAAAAATGGATAAAGAAGTTGTGGTACTTACGTACAATGCAATATCACTCAGCAATGAAATCTATGTCATCAGGCCCGTAGCAGCATAATGAATGGATTCAGGTACGATTATTCTAAGTGAAATAAGTCACACAGAAAAAGAAACATCATAAGATATCACTAATACACGGAATGTAAACTTGGCTACACAGGAACTGAATTACAAAACAGAACAGGGTCTCAAATGTAGAAAACCAACTTATGCTTGCTTAAGGGGAAAGTTGAGTTGGGGTGTTGCATAAAACCAGAGATTGAAATTAGCACAGATACCGTTCCATAAGCCAAATATGTAATAGACAAGAGCTACACCTTGTTCAACGAAGTGGACTCAACACCCCATATTAAACGCCTAAGAATATACCTGACTAGTAAGAATCTTAAAACCTATGGATTTATATGTCTCTGAAAGAGAATCAAGCGTGTGTACAGTGGCATAAACGCAGCAGTGATAGGATTGGTGAGGTTCGGTGAGCAAATGCAGACCCTTTGAAGTCATATTGCATGGTACCCATTCCATGGGTCTCAACTCTCCAGGTTTAAGGGATTCTTCCTTCAGCTAAAACATGCATGTGGAACCCAGAGTAAGATCCACCGTATGATCGGGAAATGTGTTCAAATATGTCTCAGTTTCCGTCCCCTTGTACTCGGGTGCAACACTCCAGACGTTTCCTAACACTCTCCCCACTTGGAGAGTCAGTGCCTTTAACCTCCTGTTTGGCCCAGTTTGCAATTTCTGCGGAAAATGAACAGGAATAGGAAGAACCAATGAGAGACTAGCTGGAGGTGTCTGGACGGGCAAATTTAACTCTCATTTCCCACCAGGCAGAGGAATTAACCAAAGGCTCAGCATGCCATGCCAAAAACACACTAGGGTCTGAAGCAATCCTGTGGTGTTGCGGCCAGCTCACAAGAAACCGAGTTGAAAAAGGAGCTCAGGGAAACTTTAATTCACAAAACTGCAGAGTTATAAATGACAGCTATCGTCCAAAAATATATTGAAGTAAGGCTGCCAAGAGGACTTGAAATCGGGGTAGAATTGCAGGAAACCAATTTCAGGAGGTAGACGGGAAATGCATGTAAAGCATAGGAAAAAAGGCCTAACGTCCACAATGATGCACTTGGCCAAAAAGGGCGTATGCGTTTTTTTCTGAATATATTCAGGAAAACGCATACGCCCTTTTTGGCCAACCAAGCAAGCTTGCAAAGGTAATCTGCACTACAATGAAGTCTCACTGCCCCCCGGTCAAAAGGGCCATCTGAAAAAAGTGTAAAATCCAGAAAGGCAGGACAGGCCATGGAGAACTGGGAGCCTTGTTATGCTGAAGGGCGGGATATAAATTGCCAACAGCCACTCTGCAGAAGTGTATGGTGTTTCCTGAAACATCTAAAAAACAAAGCAACAGAGCCTAGGGCACTTCCACTTATGGTCCTATAGCTTAGAGAAATTAAAATCAAAAAGACACAGCCACCCCAAAGTTTGGGACGGCTGTGTTTACAAAAACCTCGTTTACGGTACAAGTTCAATATCACAGAATGCGAAAAATGGATAAAGAAGTTGTGGTACTTACGTACAATGCAATATCACTCAGAAATGAAATCTATGTCATCAGGCCCATAGCAGCATAATGAGTGGATTCAGGTACGATGATTCTAAATGCAACAAGTCACAGAGAAAAAGAAACATCATAAGATATCACTACTACACGGAATGTAAACTTGGCTACACAGGAACTGAATTACAAAACAGAACAGGGTCTCAAATGTAGAAAACCAACTTATATTTGCTTAAGTGGAAAGGTGAGTTGGGGTGCTGCATAAAACCAGAGATTGAAATTAGCACAGATACCATTCCATAAGCCAAATATGTAATAGACAAGAGCTACTCCTTGCTCAACGAAGTGGACTCAACACCCAATATTAAACGCCTAAGAATATACCTGATTAGTAAGAATCTTGAAACCTATGGATTTATATGTCTCCGAAAGAGAATCAAGCATGTGTACAGTGGAATAAACGCAGCAGTGATAGGACTGGTGAGGTTCAGTGAGCAAATGAAGACCCTTTGAAGTCATATTGCATGGTACACATTCTATGGGTCTCAACTCTCCAGGTTTAAGGGATTCTTCCTTCAGCTAAAACATGCATGTGGAACCCAGAGTATGATCCACCGTGTGATCGGGAAACGTGTTCAAATATGTCTCAGTTTCCATCCCCTGGTACTCGGGTGCAACATTCCAGACGCTTTAGTAACACTCTCCCCACTTGGAGAGTCAGTGCCTTTAACCTCCTGTTTGGCCCAGTTTGCAATTTCTGCGGAAAATGAACAGAAATAGGGAGAACCAATGAGAGACCAGCTGGAGGTGTCTGGATGGGCAAATTTAACTCTCATTTCCCACCAGGAAGAGGAATTAACCAAAGGCTCCGCGTGCCATGCTGGAACCACACTAGGGACTGAAGCAATCCTGCGGTGTTACGGCCAGCTCACAAGAAAGCGAGTTGAAGAAAGGAGCTCAGGGGCACTGTAATTCACAAACCTGCAGAGTTTTAAATGACAGCTATCGTCCAAAAATATATTGAAGTAAGGCTGCCAAGAGGACTTGAAAGCAGGGCAGAATTGCAGGAAACCGATTTCAGGAGGTAGACTGGAATTGCATGTAAAGCATAGGAAAAGAGGCACAACGTCCACAATGATGCACTTGGCCAAAAAGGGCATATGCGTTTTTACCTGAATATATTCAGGAAAAAACGCATACTCCCTTTTTGGCCAACCAAGCAAGCTTGCAAAGGAAATCTGCACTACAGTGAAGTCTCACTGCCCCCCGGTCAAAAGGGCCATCTGAAAAAAGTGTAAAATCCAGAAAGGCAGGACAGGCCATGGAGAACTGGGAGCCGTGTTATGCTGATGGGCGGGATGTAAATTGCCAACAGCCACTCTGGAGAAGTGTATGGTGTTTCCTGAAATATCTAAAAAACAAAGCAACAAAGCCTAGGGAACTTCCACTTATGGTCCTATAGCTTAGGGAAATTAAAATCAAAAAGACACAGCCACCCCAAAGTTTGGGATGGATCTGTTTACAAGAACCTCGTTTACGGTACAAGTTCCATATCACAGACAGCGAAAAATGGATAAAGAAGTTGTGGTACTTACGTACAATGCAATATCACTCAGCAATGAAATCTATGTCATCAGGCCAGTAGCAGCATAATGAGTGGATTCAGGTACGATGATTCTAAATGAAATAAGTCACACAGGAAAAGAAACATCATAAGATATCACTACTACACGGAATGTAAACTTGGCTACACAGGAACTGAATTACAAAACAGAACAGGGTCTCAAATGTAGAAAACCAACATATGCTTGCTTAAGGGGAAAGGTGAGTTGGGGTGCTGCATAAAACCAGAGACTGAAATTAGCACAGATACCGTTCCATAAGCCAAATATGTAATAGACAAGAGCTACTCCTTGCTCAATGAAGTGGACTCAAGACGCCATATTAAACGCCTAAGAATATACCTGACTAGTAAGAATCTTAAAACCTATGGATTTATATGTCTCCGAAAGAGAATCAAACGTGTGTACAGCGGCATAAACACAGCAGCAATAGGATTGGTGAGGTTCGGTGAGCAAATGCAGACCCTCTGAAGTCATATTGCATGGTACCCATTCCATGGGTCTCAACTCTCCAGGTTTAAGGGATTCTACCTTCAGCTAAAACATGCATGTGGAACCCAGAGTATGATCCACCGTGTGATCAGGAAACGTGTTCAAATGTGTCTCAGTTTTCATCCCCTGGTACTCGGGTGCAAGATTCCAGATGCTTTACTAACACTCTCCCGCCTTGGAGAGTCAGTGCCTGTAACCTCCTGTTTGGCCCAGTTTGCAATTTCTGCGGAAAATGCACAGGAATAGGGAGAACCAATGAGAGACTAGCTGGAGGTGTCTGGATGGGCAAATTTAACTCATATTTCCCACCAGGAAGAGGAATTAACCAAAGTGCTCAGCGTGCCTTGCCGGATCCACACTATGGCGTAAAGCAATCCTGCGGTGTTGTGGCCAGCTCACAAGAAAGCGAGTTGAAGAAAGGAGCTCAGGGACACTGTTATTCACAAACCTGCAGAGTTCTAAATGACAGCTATCGTCCAAAAATATATTGAAGTAAGGCTGCCAAGAGGACTTGAAAGCGGGGCAGAATTGCAGGAAGCAGATTTCAGGAGGTAGACTGGAATTGCTTGTAAAGCATAGGAAAAGAGGCAGAACGTCCACAATGATGCACTTGGCCGAAAAGGGCGTATGCGTTTTTTCCTGAATATATTCAGGAAAAAACGCATACGCACTTTTTGGCCAACCAAGCAAGCTTGCAAAGGAAATCTGCACTACAATGAAGTCTCACTTCCCACCAGTCAAAAGGGCCATGTGAAACAAGTGTAAAATCCAGAAAGGCAGGACAGGCCATGGAGAACTGGGAGCCTTGTTATGCTGATGGGCGGGATGTAAATTGCCAACAGCCACTCTGGAGAAGTGTATTGTGTTTCCTAAACATCTAAAAAACAAAGCAACAGAGCCTAGGGCAATTCCACTTATGGTCCTATAGATTAGGGAAATTAAAATCAAAAAGACACAGCCACCCCAAAGTTTGGGCCGGCTCTGTTTACAAGAACCTCGTGTACGGTACAACTTCAATATCACAGAAAGAGAAAAATGGATAAAGAAGTTGTGGTACTTACGTACAATTCAATATCACTCAGCAATGAAATCTATGTCATCAGGCCCGTAGCAGCATAATGAGTGGATTCAGGTTCGATGATTCTAAGTGAAATAATTCACACAGAAAACAGAACATCATAAGATATCACTAATACACGGAATGTAAACTTGGCTACACAGGAACTGAATTACATAACAGAACAGGGTCTCAAATGTAGAAAACCAACTTATGCTTGCTTAAGGGGAAAGGTGAGTTGTGGTGCTGCATAAAACCAGAGATTGAAATTAGCACAGATACCATTCCATAAGCCAAATATGTAATAAACAAGAGCTACCCTTGCTCAACGAAGTGGACTCAACACCCCATATTAAACACCTAAGAATACACCTGACTAGTAATAATCTTACAACCTGTGGATTTATATGTCTCCAAAAGAGAATCAAGCGTGTGTACAGTGGCATAAACGCAGCAGTGATAGGATTGGTGAGGTTCGGTGAGCAAATGCAGACCCTTTGAAGTCATATTGCATGGTACGCATTCCATGGGTCTCAACTCTCCAGGTTTAAGGGATTCTTCCTTCAGCTAAAACATGCATGTGCAACCCAGAGTATGATCCACCGTGTGATCGGAAAACATGTTGAAATGTGTCTCAGTTTTCGTCCTCTGGTACTCGGGTGCAACATTCCAGATGCTTTACTAACACTCTCCCCAGTTGGAGAGTCAGTGCCTTTAACCTCCTGTTTGTTCCAGTTTGCAATTTCTGCGTAAGATGAACAGGAATAGGGAGAATCAATGAGAGACTAGTGGAGGTGTCTGGACGGGCAAATTTAACTCTCATTTCCTACCAGGAAGAGGAATTAACCAAAGGCTCAGCGTGCCAGGCCGGAACCACACTAGGGCCTGAAACAATCCTGCGGTGTTGCGGCCAGCTCACAAGAAAGCGAGTTGAAGAAAGGAGCTCAGGGGCACTGTCATTCACAAACCTGCAGAGTTATAAATGACAGCTATCGTCCAAAAATATATTGAAGTAAGGCTACCAAGAGGACTTGAAAGCGGGGCAGAATTGCAGGAAACCGATTTCAGGAGGTAGACTGGAATTGCTTGTAAAGCATAGGAAAAGAGGCAGAACGTCCACAATGATGCACTTGGCCAAAAAGGGCGTATGCGTTTTTTCCTGAATATACTCAGGAAAAAACTAATACGCCCCTTTTTGGCCAACCAAGCAAGCTTGCAAAGGAAATCTGCACTACAATGACGTCTCACTTCCCCCTGGTGAAAAGGGCCATCTGAAAAAAGTGTAAAATCCAGAAAGACAGGAGAGGCCATGGAGAACTGGGAGCCTTGTCATGATGATGGGCGGGATGTAAATTGCCAACAGCCACTCTGGAGAAGTGTATGGTGTTTCCTGAAACATCTAAAAAACAAAGCAACAGAGCCTAGGGCACTTCCACTTATGGTTCTATAGCTTAGGGAAATTAAAATAAAAAAGACACAGCCACCCCAAAGTTTGGGACGGCTCTGTTTACAAGAACCTCGTTTACGGTACAAGTTCAATATCGCAGAAAGCGAAAAATGGATAAAGAAGTTGTGGTACTTACGTACAATGCAATATCACTCAGCAATGAAATCTCTGTCATCAGGCCCATAGCAGCATAATGAGTGGATTCAGGTACGATGATTCTAAGTGAAATAAGTCACACAGAAAAAGAAACATCATAAGATATCACTAATACACGGAATGTAAACTTGGATACACAGGAACTGAATTACAAAACAGAACAGGGTCTCAAATGTAGAAAACCATCTTATGCTTGCTTAAGGGGAAAGGTGAGTTGGGGTGCTGCATAAAACCAGAGTTTGAAATTAGCACAGATACCATTCCATAAGCCAAATATGTAATAGACAAGAGCTACTCCTTGCTCAATGAAGTGGACTCAACACCCCATATTAAACGCCTAAGTATATACCTGACTAGTAAGAATCTTAAAACCTATGGATTGATATGTCTCCGAAAGAGAATCAAGCGTGTGTAGAGCGGCATAAACGCAGCAGTGATGGGATTGGTGAGGTTCGGTAGGCAAATGCAGACCCTTTGAAGTCATATTGCATGGTACCCATTCAATGGGTCTCAACTCTCCAGGTTTAAGGGATTCTTCCTTCAGCTAAAACATGCATGTGGAACCCAGAGTATGATCCACCGTGTGATCGGGAAACGTGTTGAAAAGTGTCTCAGTTTTCATCCCCTGGTACTCGGGTGCAACATTCCAGACGCTTTACTAACACTCTCTATACTTGGAGAGTCAGTGCCTTTAACCTCCTGTTTGGCCCAGTTTGCAATTTCTGCGGAAAATGAACAGGAATAGGGAGAACCAATGAGAGACTAGCTGGAGGTGTCTGGACGGGCAAATTTAACTCTCATTTCCCATCAGGAAGAGGAATTAACCAAAGGCTCAGCATGCCGTGCCGGAACCACACTAGGGCCTGAAGCAATCCTGCGGTGTTGCGGCCAGCTCACAAGAAAGCGAGTTGAAGAAAGGAGCTCAGGGGCACTCTAATTAACAAACCTGCAGGGTTATAAATGACAGCTATCGTCCAAAAATATATTGAAGTAAGGCTGCCAAGACGACTTGAAAGCGGGGCAGAATTTCAGGAAAACGATTTCAGGAGGTAGACTGGAATTGCATGTAAAGCATAGGAAAAGAGGCAGAACGTCCACAATGATGCACTTGGCCAAAAGGGGCATATGCGTTTTTTCCTGAATATATTCAGGAAAAAACGCATACGCCCTTTTTGGCCAACCAAGCAAGCTTGCAAAGGAAATCTGCACTACAGTGAAGTCTCACTGCCCCCCGGTCAAAAGGGCCATCTGAAAAAAGTGTAAAATCCAGAAAGGCAGGACAGGCCATGGAGAACTGGCAGCCTTGTCATGATGACGGGCGGGATGTAAATTGCCAACAGCCACTCTGGAGAAGTGTATGGTGTTTCCTGAAACATCTAAAAAACAAAGCAACAGAGCCTAGGGCACTTCCACTTATGGTCCTATAGCTTAGGGAAATTAAAATCAAAAAGACACACCACCCCAAAGTTTGGGACGGCTCTGTTTACAAGAACCTCGTTTACGGTACAAGTTCAATATCGCAGAAAGCGAAAAATGGATAAAGAAGTTGTGGTACTTACGTACAATGCAATATCACTCAGCAATGAAATCTATGTCATCAGGCCCGTAGCAGCATAATGAGTGGATTCAGGTACGATGATTCTAAGTGAAATAAGTCACACAGAAAAAGAAACATCATAAGATATCACTAATACACGGAATGTAAACTTGGCTACACAGGAACTGAATTACAAAACAGAACAGGGTCTCAAATGTAGAAAACCAACTTATGCTTGCTTAAGTGGAAAGGTGAGTTGGGGTGCTGCATAAAACCAGAGATTGAAATTAGCACAGATACCGTTCCATAAGCCAAATATGTAATAGACAAGAGCTACTCCTTGCTCAACGACGTGGACTCAACACCCCATATTAAACGCCTAAGAATATACCTGACTAGTAAGAATCTTAAAACCTATGGATTTATATGTCTCCGAAAGAGAATCAAGCGTGTGTAGAGCGGCATAAACGCAGCAGTGATAGGATTGGTGAAGTTCGGTGAGCAAATGCAGACCCTTTGAAGTCATATTGCATGGTACCCATTCCATGGGTCTCAACTCTCCAGGTTTAAGGGATTCTTCCTTCAGCTAAAACATACATGTGGAACCCAGAGTATGATCCACCGTGTGATCGGGAAACGTGTTCAAAAGTGTCTCAGTTTTCGTCCCCTGGTACTCGGGTGCAACATTCCAGACTCTTTACTAACACTCTCCCCACTTGGACAGTCAGTGCCTTTAACCTCCTGTTTGGCCCAGTTTGTAATTTCTGCGGAAAATGAACAGGAATAGGGAGAACCAATGAGAGACTAGCTGGAGGTGTCTGGACGGGCAAATTTAACTCTCATTTCCCACCAGGAAGAGGAATTAACCAAAGGCACAGCATGCCGTGCCGGAACCACACTAGGGCCTGAAGCAATCCTGCGGTGTTGCGGCCAGCTCACAAGAAAGCGAGTTGAAGAAAGGAGCTCAGGGGCACTCTAATTAACTAACCTGCAGAGTTATAAATGACAGCTATCTTCCAAAAATATATTGAAGTAAGGCTGCCAAGACGACTTGAAAGCGGGGCAGAATTTCAGGAAAACGATTTCAGGAGGTAGACTGGAATTGCATGTAAAGCATAGGAAAAGAGGCAGAACGTCCACAATGATGCACTTGGCCAAAAGGGGCGTATGCGTTTTTTCCTGAATATATTCAGGAAAAAACGCATACGCCCTTTTTGGCCAACCAAGCAAGCTTGCAAAGGAAATCTGCACTACAATGAAGTCTCACTGCCCCCCGGTCAAAAGGGCCATCTCAAAAAAGTTTAAAATCCAGAAAGGCAGGACAGGCCATGGAGAACTGGCAGCCTTGTCATGATGACGGGCGGGATGTAAATTGCCAACAGCCACTCTGGAGAAGTGTATGGTGTTTCCTGAAACATGCAAAAAACAAAGCAACAGAGCCTAGGGCATTTCCACTTATGGTCCTATAGCTTAGGGAAATTAAAATCAAACAGACACAGCCACCCCAAAGTTTGGGATGGCTCTGTTTACAAGAACCTCGTTTACGGTACAAGTTCAATATCACAGACAGCGAAAAATGGATAAAGAAGTTGTGGTACTTACGTACAATGCAATATCACTCAGCAAAGAAATCTCTGTCATCAGGCCCGTAGCAGCATAATGAGTGGATTCAGGTACGATGATTCTAAGTGAAATAAGTCACACAGAAAAAGAAACATCATAAGATATCACTAATACATGGAATGTAAACTTGGCTACACAGGTACTGAATTACAAAACAGAACAGGGTCTCAAATGTAGAAAACCAACTTATGCTTGCTTAAGTGGAAAGGTGAGTTGGGGTGCTGCATAAAACCAGAGATTGAAATTAGCACAGATAGCATTCCATAAGCCAAATATGTAATAGACAAGAGTTACTCCTTGCTCAACGACGTGGACTCAACACCCCATATTAAACGCCTAAGAATATACCTGACTAGTAAGAATCTTAAAACCTATGGATTTATATGTCTCCGAAAGAGAATCAAGCGTGTGTACAGCGGCATAAACGCAGCAGTGATAGGATTGGTGAGGTTCGGTGAGCAAATGCAGACCCTTTGAAGTCATATTGCATGGTACCCATTCAATGGGTCTCAACTCTCCAGGTTTAAGGGATTCTTCCTTCAGCTAAAACATACATGTGGAACCCAGAGTATGATCCACCGTGTGATCGGGAAACGTGTTCAAATGTGTCTCAGTTTTCGTCCCCTTGTACTCGGGTGCAACATTCCAGACGCTTTACTAACACTCTCCCCACTTGGAGAGTCAGTGCCTTTAAACTCCTGTTTGGCCCAGTTTGCAATTTCTGCGGAAGACGAACAGGAATAAGGAAAAGCAATGGGAGACTATCTGTAGGTGGTTGGACGGGCAAATTTAACTGTCATTTCCCACCAGGAAGACGAATGAACCAAAGGCTCCGCATGCCATGCTGGAACTAGATTAGGGCCTGAAGAGATCCTGTGGTGTTGCGGCCAGCTCACAAGAAAGCGAGTTGAAGAAAGGAGCTGAGGGGCACTGTAATTCACAAACCTGTGGAGTTATAAATGACAGCTATCATCCAAAGTTATTCTGAAGTAAGGCTGCGAAGAGGACTTGAATGCGGGGCAGAATTGCTGGAAACCGATTTCAGAAGGTACAAGGGAGTCGCTCTTAAAGCATAGGAAAAGAGACAGAACTTGGAAAATAATGCACTTGGTAAAAAAGTGCGTATGTGTTTTATCCAGAGCTCTCATAACTGAGGGGAGGAGATTCCCAGCAGGCTCCAACTGCCACCTGAGGGCTCACGTTGCCAAGGCAACGTGAGCAAGCCAGGCAGGAGTTACCTCACAGCAGAAGTCCCACCTCACCGAAGTGTGAGAAACCCAGCCAACATCAGACTCTCACCAGAGGGCCCACATCACCAAGGGGATGGGAACCAGGCAGGAGTGTCTTCACACCAGTGGGGCCACATCATCGAAAGGTGAGGTACTCAGCACATGTGTCCTCAAACCAGAGGACCCACATCTCCAAGGGCCTCAGAGTGAGGCAGGCAGGAGTAGCCTCACAACACTGGGCCCATAGAATAAAAAAGTGAGGAATCCAGCAGTTGGAACCTCCCAGCAGGCAGCCCAGAGCACCGAGGCTATGGGATCCAGGCCACAGTGAACTCACAGAAGAGGGCCCATGTCATGAAACTGAGCAACCCAGCCATTGGGACTTCAGAGCAGGAGGCCCACATCCCCATGGGGATGGAAATCTGGTCGGAGTGTCCTCGCACCACTGAGAAAGTATCAGAAAATTTTGGGCGACCAGCAGTTAGGGCCTGACGCCAGAGGACCCTCATCACCAATGGAAGGAGGCTCCCAGCAGGCTCCAACTGCCACCAGAGGGCTGACGTCACCAAGGCGATGTGTGCCAACCAGGCACGAATGACCTCACAGCAGAGGGCCCACCTCAGAGAAGTGTGACGAACCCAGTCAGGATCAGACTCGCACCAGAGGGCCCACATTACCAAATGGATTGGAACCAGGCAGGAGTGTCCTCACATGAGTAGGGCCACATCATCTAAAGGTGAGGAACCCAGAACATGTGGCTTCAAACCATAGGACACCCATCACCAAGGGGCTGGGAGTGAGGCAGGCAGGAGGAGCCTCACAACAGAGGGCCCCAAAATAAGAAAGGTGAGGAATCCAGCAGTTGGAACCTCCCAGCAGGCGGCCCAGAGCACAGAGGCTAGGGGATGCAGGCCGGAGTGAACTAACACCAGACAGCCCACATCATGAAACTGTGAGCAACCCAGACATTGGGACCTCAGAACAGAAGGCCCACATCCCCATGGTGATGGGAACATGACAGGAGTGTCCTGGCATCACTGGGCTCACATGAGAAAACGTGGGGTGCTCAGAAGTTAGGGCCTGACGCTAGAGGGCACTCATCACCGAGGGGAGGAGGCTCCCAGCAGGCTCCAGCTGCCACCAGAGGGTCAACGCCACCAAGGCGATGTGTGCCAGCCCGGCAGGAGTGACCTCACAGCAGAGGGCCCACCTCACAGAAGGGTGAGGAACACAGCCAGGATCAGACTCTCACCAGAGGGCCCACATCACCAAGGGGATGGGAACCAGGCAGGAGTGTCCCCACACCAGTAGGACAACATCATTGAAAGGTGAGGATCCCAGCACATGTAGCCTCAAACCACAGGAACCACATCACCAAGGGGTTCGGAATGAGGCTGGCAGGACCGGCCTCACAACACAGGGTCCATAGAATATAAAAGTTGAGGAATCCAGCAGTTGGAACCTCCCAGCAAGTGGCCCAGAGCACCGAGGCTATGGGATCCAGGCCACAGTGAACTCACAGCAGAGGGCCCACATCATGAACCTGTGAGCAGCCCAGCCGTTGGGACCTCAGAACAGAAGGCCCACATCCCCATTGGGATGGGAACCTGGCAGGAGTGGCTTCGCACCAATTAGCACATATCAGAAAATGTTAGGAGCCCAGCAGTAAGGGCCTGACGCCAGGGGGCCCTCATAACTGAGGGGAGGAGACTCCCAGCAGGTTCCAACTGCCAACAGAGGGCCCACGTCTACAAGGTGGCATGCGCCAGCCAGGCAGTAGTGACCTCACAGCAGAGGGCCTATCTCACAGAAGGGTGAGGAACCGAGGCAGGATGAGACTGTCGCCAGAGGGCTCACAACACCAAGGGGATGGGAACCAGTCAGGACTGTCCTCCCACCGGTGGGGCCACATCATCGAAAGGTGAGGAACCCAGCACATGCGGCCTCATATCAGAGGACATACATCACAAAGGGGATGGGAGTGAGGCAGGTAGGAGTAGCCTAAAAACAGAGGGCCCAAAGAATAAAAAAGGTGAGGAATCCAGCATTTGGAACCTCCCAGCAGGCGGCCGAGAGCACAGAAGCTATGGGATGCAGGCAGGACTGAACTAACACCAGAGAGCCCACATCATGAAACTGTGAGCAACCCAGGCGTTGGGACCTCAGAGCAGAAAGCCCACATCCCCATGGGGATGGGAACCTGACAGGAGTGTCCTGGCATCACTGGGCTCACATCAGAAAACGTGGGGAGCCCAGCAGTTAGGGCCTGATGATAGAGGGCCGTCATCACCGAGGGCAGGAGGCTCCCAGCAGGTTCCATGTGCCAACAGAGGGCCCACGTCGCCAAGGTGATGTGTGCAAGTCAGGCAGGATTGACCTCACAGCAGAGGGCCTACCTCACAGAAGAGTGAGGAACCCAGCCAGGATAAGACTGTCACCAGAAGGCCCACATCACCAAGGGGATGGGAACCAGGCAGGAGTGTCCTCACACCAGTGGGGCCACATCATTGAAAGTTGCGGAACCCAGCACATGTGGCCTCAAACCAGAAGCCCCACATCACGAAGGGGTTGCGAGTGAGGCAGGCAGGAGGAGCATCACAACACAGGACCCATAGAATACAAAAGTTGAGGAATCGAGCAGTTGGAACCTCCCAGCAGGCGGCCAAGAGCACAGAGGCTATGGGATCCAGGCCACAGTGAACTAACACCAGAGAGCCCACATCATGAAATTGTGATCAACCCAGCCGTTGGAACCTCAGAGCAGAAGGCCCACATCCCCATGGAGATGGGAACCTAAGAGGAGTGCCCGAGCATCACTGGGCTCACTAAGAAAAGTTGGGGAGCCCAGGAGTTAGGGTCTGACGTCAGAGGGCCCTCATCACAGAAGTGAGGAGGCCTCCAGCAGGGTCCAAGTGCCACCAGAGGGCTCATATTAACAAGGCGAGGTGAGCAAGCCAGGCAAGAGTTACCTGATAGTAGAGGGCCCACCTCACAGATGGGTGAGGAACCCAGCCAGTATCAGACTCTCACCAGAGGGCCCACATCACAAAGGGGATGGGAACCAGTCAGGATTATCCTCACACCAGTGGGGCCTCATCATCTTAAGGTGAGGAACCCAACACATGTGTCCTCAAACCAGAGGACCCACATCACCAAGGGCCTTGGAGTGAGGCAGGCAGGAGTAGCCTCACAACACAGGGCACATAATATAAAAAACGTGAGGATTCCAGCATTTAGACCTTCCAGCAGGCGGCCCAGAACACCGAGGCTATGGGATCCAGGCCACAGTGAACTCACAACAGAGGGCCCACATCATAAAACTGTGAGCAACCCAGGCGTTGGGACCTCAGCGCAGAAGGCCCACATCCCCATGGGAATGGGAACCTGGCTGGAGTGTCCTCGCACCACTGGGCGCACATCAGAAAATGTGGGGAGCCCACCATTTAGGGCCTGACACCAGAGGGCCGTCATCACCGAGAGGAGGAGGCACCCTGCACGCTCCAACTGCCACCAGAGGGCTCACGTCTCCAAGGTGACGTGTGCCAGCCAGGCAGGAGTGACCTCACAGCAGAGGGCCTACCTCACAGAACGTTGAGGACCCAGCCAGGATTAGACTCTCGCCAGAGGGCCCACCTCACCAAGGGGATGGGAACCAGGCAGGAGTGTCCTCACACGAGTGGGGCCACATCATCGAAAGGTGAGGAACGCAGCACATGTGGCCTCAAGCCATAGGATAGTCATCACCAAGGGGCTGGCAGTGAGGCAGGCAGGAGGAGCCTCACAACAGAGGGCACATAGAATAAAAAAGTTGAGGAATCCAGCAGTTGGAACCTCCCAGCAGGCGGCCGAGAGCACAGAAGCTATGGGATGCAGGCAGGAGTGAACTAACAGCAGAGAGCCCACATCATGAAACTGTGAGCAACCCAGGCGTTGGGACCTCAGAGCAGAAGGCCCACATCCCAATGGGGATGTGAACCTGGCTGGAGTGTCCTCGCACCACTGGGCGCACATCACAAAATGTGGGGAGCCCAGCAGTTAGGGCCTGACGCCAGAGGGCCCTCATCACCGAGGGGAGGAGGCTCCCAGCAGGCTCCAAGTGCCACCAGAGGGCTCATGTCCACAAGGCGAGGTGAGCAAGCCAGGCAGGAGTGACCTCACAGCAGACGGCCCACCTCACAGATGGATGAGGAACCCAGCCAGGATCAGACTCTCAACAGAGAGCCCACATCACCAAGGGGATGTGAACCAGGCAGGAGTCTCCTAAGACCATCGGTCCCACATCATCGAAAGGTGAGGAACCCAGCACATGTGGCCTCAAACCAGACGACACACATCACGAAGGGGCTGGGAGTGAGGCAGGCAGGAGGATCCTCACAACAGAGGGCCCAAAAAATTAAAAAAGTGAGGAATCCAGCAGTTGGAACCTCCCAGCAGGCGGCCAAGAGCACAGAGGCTATGGGATCCAGGCCTCTGAGAACTAACACCAGAGAGCCCACATCATGAAAATGTGAACAACCCATACGTTGGGACCTCAGAGCAGAAGGCCCACATCCCCATGGAGATGGGAACCTAAGAGGAGTGCCAAAGCATCACTGGGCTCACTAAGAAAAGTTGGTGAGCCCAGCAGTTAGGGCCTGACGCAAGAGGGCCCTCATCACTTGGGGGAGGAGATTCCCAGCACGCTCCAACTGCCACCACATGGCTGACTTCACCAAGCCAATGTGTGCCAGCCATGCAGGAGTGACCTATCAGCAGAGGGTCTCCCTCACAGAAGGGTGAGGAACACAGCCAGGAACAGACTCTCACCAGGGGGTCCACATAACCATGTGGATGAGAACCAGGCAGGACTGTCCTCACACTAGTGGGGCCACATCATCGAAACGTGAGGAACCCAGCAAAGGTGGCCACAAACCAGAGGACCCACATCACCAAGGGGTTGAGAGTGAGGTAGGTGTCTGGACGGGCATATTTAACACTCATTTCCCACCAGGAAGAGGAATTAACCAAAAGCTCGGCGTGCCCTGCCAGAAGCAGATTAGGGCCTGAAGCAGTCTTGTGGGTTTGCGGCCAGCTCACAAGAAAGCGAGTTGAAGAAAGGAGCTCAGGGGCCCTGTAATTCACAAACCTGCAGAGTTATAAATGACAGATAACGTCCAAAAATATATTGAAGTAAGGCTGTGAAGAGGACTTGAAAGCGGGGCAGAATTTCAGGAAACCGATTTCAGGAGGTAGACTGGATTTGCATTTAAAGCATAGGAAAGGAGGCAGAACATCGACAATGATGCACTTGGCCAAAAAGGGCGTATGAGTTTGTTCCTGAATATATTCAGGAAAAAACACATACGCCCTTTTTGGCAAACCAAGCAAGCTTGCAATGGAAATCCGAACTACTATGAAGTGTCACTTCCCCCCGGTCTAAAGGGCCATCTGAGAAAAGTGTAAAATCCAGAAAGGCAAGATAGGCCATGGGAAAAAAGGAGCCTTGTTATGCTGATGGGCGGGATGTAAATTGCCAACAGCCACTCTGGAGAAGTGTATGGTGTTTCCTGATACATCGGAAAAACAAAGCAACAGAGTCTAGGGCATTTCCACTTATGGTCCTATAGCTTAGGGAAATTAAAATCAAAAAGACACAGCCACCCCAAAATTTGGGACGGCTCTGTTTATAGGAACCTCTTCTACAGTACAAGTTAAATATCCCAGAGAACAAATAATTGATAAAGAAGTTGCGGTACTTACGTACAACAGAATACCACTCAGCAATGAAATCTGTGTCACCAGGCCTGTACCAGCATAATGAGTGGATTGAGGCACGATGATTCTAAGTGAAATAAGTCACACAGAAAAAGAAACATCATAAGGTATCACTAATGCACAGAATGTAAACTTGGCTACACATGAACTGAATTACAAAACAGAACAGGGTCTCAAGTTTAGAAAACCAACTTATGCTTGCTTAAGGGGAAAGGTGAGTTGGGTTGCTGCATAAAACCAGAGTTTGAAATTAGCACAGATACCTTTCCATAAGCCAAATATGTAATAGACAAGACCTACCCCTTGCTCAACGAAATGGACTCAACAATGAGGTATCACCTCACACCTGTTAGAATGGGCATCATCTGAAAATCTACAAGCAACAAATGCTGGAAAGGGTGTGGAGAAAAGGAAGCCTCTTCCACTATTTTTGGGAATATAAATTGATACAGTCACTATGGAGAACAATATGGAGTTTCTTAAGAAACCAATAATAGAATTACCATATGATACAGCAATCCCAGTACTGGACATATACCCAGACAAAACCATAAATCAAAAAGAGACATTCACCGCAATGTTCATTGCACCACTATTTACAATATCGAGGTAATGGAAGCAACCTAAATGCCCACAGACAGACGAATGCATAAAGATATGGTACATATATAAAATGGAATATTACTAAGCCATGAAAGGAATGAAATTGGGTCATTTGTAGAGATGTCGATGGATCTAGAGACTGTCATACAGAGTGAAGTAAGTCAGAAAGAGAAAAACAAATCTTGTATATTCATGCATATATGTGGAACCTAGATAAACTGTACAGATTAACCATTTTGCAAGGCATAAATAGAGCAACAGATGTAGACAAAAATCGTATGGACAACAAGGGGGGAAAGCTCTTGGGGGGGTGGTGGTGGGAGGAGTTGAGAGATTGGGATTGGCATGTAAACATTTATATGTATAAAACAGATAACCAATAAGAACCTGCTCTATACAAATATAAATTAAAATTCAAAATTAAAAAGAAATAAAATTTAAAAAATAAAACAGAAAAAAAATTATTCCCTTCACATACATGTATTTATATGAATAAATTATTTCCATGCTTATATCTGTAAATACAAAAAAGAGGAATAAAATCTACCTTGAACCAAAAACGAAAAAGAGAAAAAAAAAACAGAACCCACCAGTTGCTCAGAGGAAAACCGTATCAGGGCACTTGCTCCAGTTGTAAACAATTCTGAAGTTGGTCAGTGGTGGGGAATCGTCTCCCATTCAGCCAGCAGCCCCCACACAACAAGCGTCCTCATTGCAAAGCTGGGGCACCGTGCCGAGGCATCTGTGAGTAAACGTGAGCTGAGCCCCAGGCCAGTTGCTGCTGAACTGTTCCCACCCTTCCCAGGTAAAACACCTGAATATATACAAGGACTTGAAAGCCTAGAGGAAGGGCCATGGAGCCACACGAGTGACAGCATGCCAGCTGACTTGGTGCCTGCAGGCCAGCCAGGATGGTCCTGGCCCTGGGTGTTCTTCTGGAAGATTTCCATTTCCCTGCCTGAGATACCCGTCCTGTCCCTCCCCCCACTGCTTTTTTCCTTCCTCACCTCTGCCCAGGGAGAAATTCCAGCAGCAGGTATGGGTGACACATCCTCTTCTTTAGCAGGTGGCAGCCTGGCAACTGCTGCAGAAAGTCCAGCAGAGCCCCACTCACACTGGGCCACTCACAAAGCCGTGGCCTCTCACTCCCTCCCAACAGCCCAGCCCCGAGACTGCTGACAGGGCAGAGAAAATGGCGTCAGGCACAGCTGCAGGGGCTCTTGCTGCCTGGAGTGGTATTTATATTGATCTCAACCCAGGCACACCTGGGGAGGGCTGGCTGGCACGGTAAGGCTGCCCAGGTCAGCCAATCATCACCCCTCAGGGGCTCACAGTTGCAGAAAATGGAACTTGCTGAACCGGCCAGGTCCAAGGAACAGGTGTGGGCTCCTGAGAGTCAGGATAGACAAGGGGCTGCAGCTTTGGCTTGTTTTCTAATCATTTTATCTGGCCCATGAGTGGGAGACAACTTCAAGAAAACCCTCTCCTAATGAGAGGAACCCAGGAGTCAGGGAGAGGAGGGGTGGGTGGTGGTTGGAGACAGAGGCCTGGTGCCCTGGGTGCAGTGGAAGTCTCTGGAAGACCAGGTGGAGGGAGGCCACACAGAGTGATGCCCAGGGTCACAGACCTGTCGGAGCTGCTGTTTGTTAGTTCAAGTCCTGCTCTGAGGTGCTCTGTGTCAGCTCTGAGCGACAGGTGAGCTGGGGGTGCTCTTCAATGAGGGCTATGTGCACGGTTCCTGTGTGCCCAGCCCTGCCACGGTACCTGCAAGGGTAGCTCTGTATCCTGGGAGAGGCCTGACCATGAGAGCCCCGTGGGCTGGATTGGGAATGGGGTACCCGCCCAGGAGAGCTCCATATCCTGGGATTGGCCTGACCACGACAGCCCCATGGCCTGCTGGGGACCTGGTAAATTATGTCAGGACAGTCAGTGAAGCCACCGAGGATATACCTCCAGTTGCTCCTGATTCCTACACCCTGCTGGTCATTCTACCAACCACCAGGACATGGTATTCTCTATTAGTCTTCAATGATGCCTTCTTTTGTATTCCATTAGTCCCAGAGTCACAAGAAATTTTGGCTTGTGAGTGGCAGGACTCAACATACAACTAAAACAATACTTCCGGGCCGTCTTGCCCCAAGGGTTCAAAAATTCCCACACCATCTTTGGGGAAAGCTTAGCTAAAGACCGAAAAGTTCTACCTCTGGAAAAGGAAACCCTCCTTCAATATGCAGATGACATTCTGATCGCCAGCCCTACTAAGGAGGCCTCTGAACTACCAAGCCAATAAAGGATAGAAGTTGTCCAAGAAAAAGCTCAAATATCACAGACTGCGGTGACCTGCCTGGGCTTCATTCTCACACAAGGTCAGAGAAGCCCATCCCAGGAAAGGGAAGAAACCATTTGCAGCCTTACCCCTTTCTAAAACTAGAAGACAGCTTAGGGGTTCCTGGGGAGGCCAGGGTTTGCTGCTTCTGGATCCCTAACTACAGTCTACTAGCTGGGCCTCTATATGAAACACTGAAAGGAAAAGATGATGATCCTTTTGAACAGAATCCAGAAGTGGCCTTTCAAGAATGGAAAGAGCAGTCAATTCAGACCCTTGCCCTGGAACTCCCTAATTGAGCTAAACCCTTTGACCTTTCCATTCCCAGTGAAAGGTGAATCGCCATTGGAGAATTAGTGCAAAAACTGGGACCACTTGAAATGGAACAACGCAAGAATGCCATCCAGGTAGGATAAACTACAGTCACCAAGGGGCTTGGCCCACTGCCACATCTGGCCAAGATACTGGCGGTATCTAAAAACCTGGAAATCAGCAGCCCAAAAGGCCACCTCCCTCCTAAGGGAAAAGGACCCCACGTGGTGATCCTAATCACCAACCATGCCCTGAAGTTGCAGGGTTCGCTCCGTGGGCACACCGACCTTGAGTGAGGAGGCCCTCCAACTCCAACATTCAGAGAGATAACCGGGGGCAACAGGGCACCATGACGACTCGTGTGAACATCACTTGACCTGGAGTTTCTCTCATAAAACAACAATAGTGTGTCCCGAAGGAGTAGACTACTGCTTGCAGGACTTACTGCACCCGGAGGGGAGCTAATAATCTTGGCGGGGGAACTGTATATCACACTGTCACCATAGAAAAGCCTACAGACACCGTGATGATGGTGGCCAATAAGACCGGCTGGACTCCTGTTTACTTCAAAAGGCTGTTGACTCAGTAGCCATCATGGTCCTTGATCACCACTGACCCTGGACTGTCTGGGAGTTAAGCGGGCAGGGCTCTGACACCTGGTGCTGTTTTTACATTAATTCAGGGGCCTAATTGAAGAAAGAGCAGACTACTGGTCAGAGCATCTAGGCTGGCAGAAACGGTCAGCCTAAGGTGGCCGAACAAATGTGGGGCGGGGTGAAACCGGCCCCCACAGCGTCTCTGCACATGTCTTTCCTGGACCCTTACAGGTCATTAGAATCTATAACACTTCCAATGCTGGTGCTCAGGCGGACGAGCAGGGAGGCAGGGGTCCTGGGGCCAATCAACGTCACCTGGAGGCTGCTTGGGAGAAGTTCTGACCCTCGTCCCCTGGTATGAGGGCTCCCAACTCAGCACTCAGCAGTTACAGAAGAAGGGTCTGCACCCTCAGCACTCCAAGAATGAGGAATGGGACAAAAGGCAGAGGAGAGGTTTGTCCCCAGCAAAGCCCATTAAAAATCCCTGGGAGATAAAAATAGAATCTGGGCAATAAAGTCAAGTCTGACCTTTTTTATCCTTTGTGCTTTGTCTAATTTCACGTGCTCCTAGGGTCCCGCATGCAGAGGTTCCACACCCGGCACTTCAGACCAGATTTCCTAGTGCAGAATGGCTGGGTCGACACCTCAGCTCCTGGGGCCCAGTGCAGACTCCGAGATATAGAGCCTGAGCTGCAGCCAACCCGGCCCTCGAGAGCTCCGCCCCCTCCCTCCCACTGACTCTGACAGGATCTCTACACAGCAGCCCAGCCCACAGCCCACGGGGTAGTGCATGCTCTCACCTCTCCATTCTCTGATAAAAATATAAAGTTTCCTTTGCTTGTGAACCAAACTCAGTCTCGATCTGTTGGCCCCAATGACACTGGGCAGGGGGACACTTGTTGGGGTCCACTCTGGAGGATCAGTAACAGAAATTGAGACTATTGTAACTTCAATGAACAGATGTGTGAGCCAAACTGTAGTTAACATAGAACAGTGTATAAGGCTCGGGTAAAATAAGACGTTTCTAACACTTCCATTTGATATTTCCATCACTTTATTATAAGCAAGTTCAGTGAAAAGGTTTGTCTTATTTGTCAGGTCAATATTAGAGAAATGAAGTGATTTCTTTCCAAGGCTGTACATCTAATAATCTTGGTTAAAGCTTCAATCTTGTTTTAAATGCTTTTCCATTGAAAATGATACCTCTCTTTCAGCTCCCCCATTTCTGAGAAGTATAAAATCTTATAATTTATTATTACCAAAGGGGAAAGGTGGGAGGAGGGATAAATTAACAGTTTGGAATTAACACATACACACTGCTATGTATAAAATAGATCATCAACAAGGAACTACTGTATAGCAAAGGGAACTACACTCAATATTTTGCAATAACCTATAAGGGGAAATAATCGGAAAAAGAATAGATATTTTTATTGACATCATCTATCAATGACAGTTAAAGTGTAACCTAAGGGAAGCCGGTGGTGAGTGCTTCTGACCCTGAAGACTTCAATCATCTAAAGTTTGGACTCTGCCTACTTCCCAAGGCCCTTAATGAACATATGTGTAGCCGTAGCTTAAAAAATTCCCCAGTTTGGGTTTCGGGGAGACACTGATTTTGAAAAAGCCCTGGTATTCTCCTTACATGAATGGGACTCTTCCTACTGCTAAAACATGTCTGTCACACCCAGAGGATGGTATACCGTCTGATCGGGAAGAGTTTGGAAAAGGCATCTCATCTCCTCATCTCCTGGTGCTCGGGTTCACCCCTCCAGCGTCTTTACTAACAGTCTCCCCACTTGGAGATGTCAGCACTGTCAACATCCTGTTGTGTACACTTTGGAATTTGTCCAGAGGATGAAGCGGAAGGATGAGGAACAATGAGAGACAAGTCCTAGGTGTTCAGACAGGCACATGTCACTCTAATTTCCAATCAGGAAGACGAATTGACCAAAGGCTAGGGTTGCCCATGGAAACAGTATAGGGCTTGAGGAAATCCCACTGCTTTGTGGCCAGTTCCCATAAACACAAGTTGAACAATGGAACTCAGGGGCAGTAAAATTCACGAAACTGCAGAGTTGAAAATATCTATCACTGAAAAATGTCTTGAGGAAAGTCAGAGAAAAGGATTGGTAAGCAAGGGAGAATGGCAGGAAAGGGATTTGAGGAGGTAGAAAGGACTCGCCATTAAGCACAAGAAAAGGGGCTGAACATTGCCAACATTGCAGTTGGCCAAAAAGGCTGTATGCGTTTTTTTCTGTATATATTCAAGAAAAGGGCATACACTTTTTTAGCCAACCAAACAGGTGGGCACTGGAAATCAATACTACAAAAGATATCACTTCGCATCAGTCAGAAGAGCCATCCTCATAAAGTGTAAACACCAGAAATGCAGGACAGGGCAAGGAGAAGAGGGAGCCCTGTGAGGCTTATAGTGGAAATGTATATTGCCAACGGCCATTCTGGAGAAGTGTATTGTGTTTACTAAAGCATCTAAAAAATGAGCTACAGAGCATAGGGCACTTGCACTCATGGGCCTATATCTTGGGAAAAACAAAAATCGAGAGGACACAGGCACCCCAATGTTTACTGCCTCTCTGTTTAAAAGATCCTCGACTAGGATATAACTTAAATGTCTCTGGAGGGAAAAAATGGATAGAGATGTGGTACTTATGTAGAGTGGAATATTACTCAGCCTGGAAATCAATGAAATATGGCCAGTTGTAACAACTCCGGAGGAGTTACGTATGATCATTCTAAGTGACATAATTCAAAAAGAAAAAGACACATATCATAAGATATCACTTAAAGGTGGAATCCAAAATGGCTACACATGAAATAAATTACAACACAAAAACATAGTCAAATATGTAGAAAACACGTGTAAGGCTGCTAAACGGGAAAGGTGGGGAGGGGTGAGGCATCATCCAGGAGGTTGAAATTAACAAAGATACCATTCCAAATACCAAACTGATAATCAACAAGGCCTACACGGTAGCTAAAAGAACTGCACTCAGCACACTCAAGTCACCGGAAAAGAATATCTATGACTGGTAAGAATCTGAAAAAGAATTTATTGATGTCTCTCTGTACGTGAATCAAGTGGATGTACAGCAGCAAGAAACAGAGCTTTGAAAATCAGCTGTAACCAATATAGTAATAAATTGAAAAAAATAAATGACAGAGAGACAGAGAAAACCTCTTACAACTTTTCCTCAGGGACGGTGATGCAACATGGATTGAACACATCTAGACCCACAGCAGGATGAGACATAAGGCTGGAAACTGTTTGCGCTAAGAGAAATGTGAGCTTGGGCGAGGAAATGCACACCCTTTAAAGTAATACTACCTGGTACCCATTCAATGGGTCCCAAATCTGCAGGTTCAAGGAATCTTCCTACAGCTAAAACATGCATGGAAAACCCAGAGGACTGTACACCATGTGATCGGGATATGTGTCTAAAATGCACCTCATTTATCTTCTCCTGGTGCTCCTGTTCATCATTCCAGCCACGTTACTTAGAATCTCCCCACTTAGAGAATCAGCACATTTAAACTTCTGTTTCACACATTTTGCAAATTGTGAGGAGGATGAACAGGAAGAGGGGGAACCAATGAGAGAATCGTTGTAGGGGTTTGGACGGGCACATGTCACTCTAATTTCCCATTAAGAATAAGAATTAAAAAAAGGCTCAGCCCGCCTCGCCGGAGCCAAAATAGGGCCTGAAGCAATCCTGCGGCTTTGAGGCCAGCTCACAAAAGAGCAACTTAAAAAATGGAGCTCAGGGTCACTGCAATTCACAAACCTGCAGAGTTATAAATGAAAACTAACGTCCAAAAATATGTTGAGGTAAGGCAAAGAAGAGGATCTGAATGCAAGACAGAATTGCAAGAAACAGATTTCAAGAGATAGATTGGACTCGTCTTTAAAGCACATGAAAAGCGGCAGAATTTCAACAATGATGCAGTTGGCCCAAAAGGGAGTATGCGTTTTTTCCTGAATATATCCAGGAAAAAACGCATACGCACTTTATGGGCAACCAAGCAAGCAAGCAATGCAAATGTGCACAACAAAGAAGTCTCATTTCCCACCTGTCAAAAGGGCCATCCGAAAAAATTGTAAAAACCAGAAATGCAGGACAGGCCATGGAGAACAAGGAGCCTTTATACGCTGATGGACAGTGTGTGAACTGCCGAGAGCCACTCTGGAGAAGTGTATGGTGGTTCCTAAATCATCTAAAAAACAGAGCTACAGAGCATAGGGCACTTCCAATCACGGGAGTATATCTAGGGAAGTCTAAAAATCAACAAGACACAAGCACACCACAGTTTAGGGCTACTCTGTTTACAAGAACCTCAACTTCAGTACACCTTAAATATCCCAGGAAAGAGAACAATGGATAAAGAAAATGTGGTACTTATGTACAATGGAATATCTCTTCACCATGAAATCAATGTAATAAGGCTAGTAGAAGGATAAAGAGTGGATTTAGGTCCAATAATACTACTTGAAATAAGTCAAACAGAAAAAGAAACATATCATAAGATATCACTTATAGAGGGAGGATAAATATGGCTGCACAAAAAATGAATTACAAAACAGAACAGTGTCTCACATTTAGAAAACACACTTATGTCAGCTTAAGGGGAAAGGAGAGGTGGGGTGATGCATAAAACCAGAGTTTGAAATTAGCACAGATACCGTTCAATAAACCAAATAGGTATTAGACAAGATCTACACCTTGCTCAATGAACTGGCCTCAACATACCCTATACATCGCAGAGAAATATATCTGAGTAATAAGAATCTTAAAACCCATGTATTGATATATCTCCATAAGGGAATCAAGTGTGCGCAGAGCGGCACAAACACAGCAGTGAAAATGAGCTAAACCCCATTATAGAAATAAATTTTAAAACCAAAACGCAGAAACAATGAAAGAGAGAAAAATTCTTACAAAATTCGCTCAGGGGCTGTGATGCAACCTGGAATGACCACATATAAACCCACAGCTGGATAAGACATAAGGCTGGACACTTGGGGCTGAGAGGATTGGTGAGCTTTGGTGAGCAACTGCCGAAAGTTTAATGCAATACTTCATGCTACTCATTCCAAGGGTCCCAACACTCCAGGTTGAAGGGAATCTTCCTACAGCTAAACCATGCATGGGAAATCCAGCGGATGGTATACCATATGATTGGGAAAGGTTTCTAAAACGCACCTTATTTTCCTCTCCTGGCACTCCGGATCAACATTCCAGCCACTTTACTAACAACATCTCCACATGGAGAGTCAATGCCTTTAAGTTCCGGAATCGCACAGTCTGCAGTTAGTGCGGAGGATGAATGGACATAGGGGGAACCAGTGAGAAAATAGCTGTAGCGGTTTCAATGGGCACATGTCACTCTAATTTCACATCAGGAAGAAGAATTAACCAAAGGCAGAGCAAGGCGCCCCAGAAGAAGAATAGGGCCTGAAGAAATCCTGTGGATATGAGGCAAGATCACAAAAATAAGAGCCGAAAAATAGAGCTAAGGGCCACTGCAATTCAAAAACCTGCAGAGTTATAAAGGCCAACTATTTTCCAAAAGTATATTGAGGTAAGGCTATGAAGAGGGACTGAGAGCAAGGCAGAATTGCAGGAAACCGATTTCAGGAGGTAGACTGGAATTGCATGTAAAGCATAGGAAAAGAGGCAGAACGTCCACAATGATGCACCTGGCCAAAAAGGGCGTATGCGTTTTTTCCTGAATATATTCAGGAAAAAATGCATACGCCCTTTTTGGCCAACCAAGCAAGCTTGCAAAGGAAATCTGCACTACAATGAAGTCTCACTGCCCCCCGGTCAAAAGGGCCATCTGAGAAAAGTGTAAAATCCAGAAAGGCAGAACAGGCCATGGAGAACTGGGAGCCTTGTTATGCTGATGGGCAGGATGTAAATTGCCAACAGCCACTCTGGAGAAGTGTATGGTGTTTCCTGAAACATCTAAAAAACAAAGCAACAGAGCCTAGGGCACTTCCACTTATGGTCCTATAGCTTAGGGAAATTAAAATCAAAAAGACACAGCCACCTCAAAGTTTGGGCCAGCTCTGTTTACAAGAACCTCGTTTACAGTACAAGTTCAATATCGCAGAAAGTGAAAAATGGATAAAGAAGTTGTGGTACTTACGTACAATGCAATATCACTCAGCAATGAAATCTATGTCATCAGGCCTGTAGCAGCATAATGAGTGGATTCAGGTATGATGATTCTAAGTGAAATAAGTCACACAGAAAAAGAAACATCATAAGATATCACTAATACACGGAATGTAAACTTGGCTACACAGGAACTGAATTACAAAACAGAACAGGGTCTCAAATGTAGAAAACCAACTTATGCTTGCTTAAGGGGAAAGGTGAGTTGGGGTACTGCATAAAACCAGAGATTGAAATTCGCACAGATACCGTTCCATAAGCCAAATATGTAATAGACAAGAGCAACTCCTTGCTCAACGAAGTGGACTCAACACTCCATATTAAACGCCTAAGAATATACCTGACTAGTAAGAATCTTAAAACCTATGGATTTATATGTCTCCAAAAGAGAATCAAGTGTGTGTAAAGCGGCATAAACGCAGCAGTGATAGGATTGGTGAGGATCGGTGAGCAAATGCAGACCCTTTGAATTCATATTGCATGGTACCCATTCCATGGGTCTCAACTCTCCAGGTTTAAGGGATTCTTCCTTCAGCTAAAACATGCATTTGGAACCCAGAGTATGATACACCGTGTGATCGGGAAACGTGTTCAAATGTGTCTCAGTTTTTGTCCCCTGGTACTCGGGTGCAACCTTCCAGACGCTTTACTAACACTCTCCCCACTTGGAGAGTCAGTGCCTTTAACCTCCTGTTTGACCCAGTTTGCAATTTCTGCGGAAAATGAACAGGAATAGGGAGAACCAATGAGAGAATAGCTGGAGGTGTCTGGACGGGCCAATTTAACTCTCATTTCCCACCAGGAAGAGGAATTAACCAAAGGCTCAGCATGCCATGCCGGAAACACACTAGCGTCTGAAGCAATCCTGTGGTGTTGCGGCCAGCTCACAAGAAAGCGAGTTGAAGAAAGGAGCTCAGGGACACTTTAATTCACAAAACTGCAGAGTTATAAATGACAGCTATCGTCCAAAAATATATTGAAGTAAGGCTGCCAAGAGGACTTCAAAGCAGGGTAGAATTGCAGGAAACCGATTTCAGGAGGTAGACGGGAAATGCATGTAAAGCATAGGAAAAGAGGCAGGACGTCCACAATGATGCACTTGGCCAAAAAGTGTGTATGCGTTTTTTCCTGAATATATTCAGGAAAAAACCCATACGCACTTTTTGGCCAACCAAGCAAGCTTGCAAAGGTAATCTGCACTACAATGAAGTCTCACTGCCCCCCAGTCAAAAGGGCCATCTGAAAAAAGTGTAAAATCCAGAAAGGCAGGACAGGCCATGGAGAACTGGGAGCCTTGTTATGCTGAAGGGCGGGATGTAAATTGCCAACAGCCACTCTGGAGAAGTGTATGGTGTTTCCTGAAACATGTAAAAAACAAAGCAACAGAGCCTACGGCACTTTCACTTATGGTCCTATAGCTTAGGGAAATTAAAATCAAAAAGACACAGCCACCCCAAAGTTTGGGCTGGATCTGTTTACAAGAACCTCCTTTACGGTACAAGTTCAATATCACAGAAAGCGAAAAATGGATAAAGAAGTTGTGGTACTTACGTACAATGCAATATCACTCAGCAATGAAATCTATGTCATCAGGCCCGTAGCAGCATAATGAATGGATTCAGGTACGATTATTCTAAGTGAAATAAGTCACACAGAAAAAGAAACATCATAAGATATCACTAATACACGGAATGTAAACTTGGCTACACAGGAACTGAATTACAAAACAGAACAGGGTCTCAAATGTAGAAAACCAACTTATGCTTGCTTAAGGGGAAAGTTGAGTTGGGGTGTTGCATAAAACCAGAGATTGAAATTAGCACAGATACCGTTCCATAAGCCAAATATGTAATAGACAAGAGCTACACCTTGTTCAACGAAGTGGACTCAACACCCCATATTAAACGCCTAAGAATATACCTGACTAGTAAGAATCTTAAAACCTATGGATTTATATGTCTCTGAAAGAGAATCAAGCGTGTGTACAGTGGCATAAACGCAGCAGTGATAGGATTGGTGAGGTTCGGTGAGCAAATGCAGACCCTTTGAAGTCATATTGCATGGTACCCATTCCATGGGTCTCAACTCTCCAGGTTTAAGGGATTCTTCCTTCAGCTAAAACATGCATGTGGAACCCAGAGTAAGATCCACCGTATGATCGGGAAATGTGTTCAAATATGTCTCAGTTTCCGTCCCCTTGTACTCGGGTGCAACACTCCAGACGTTTCCTAACACTCTCCCCACTTGGAGAGTCAGTGCCTTTAACCTCCTGTTTGGCCCAGTTTGCAATTTCTGCGGAAAATGAACAGGAATAGGAAGAACCAATGAGAGACTAGCTGGAGGTGTCTGGACGGGCAAATTTAACTCTCATTTCCCACCAGGCAGAGGAATTAACCAAAGGCTCAGCATGCCATGCCAAAAACACACTAGGGTCTGAAGCAATCCTGTGGTGTTGCGGCCAGCTCACAAGAAACCGAGTTGAAAAAGGAGCTCAGGGAAACTTTAATTCACAAAACTGCAGAGTTATAAATGACAGCTATCGTCCAAAAATATATTGAAGTAAGGCTGCCAAGAGGACTTGAAATCGGGGTAGAATTGCAGGAAACCAATTTCAGGAGGTAGACGGGAAATGCATGTAAAGCATAGGAAAAAAGGCCTAACGTCCACAATGATGCACTTGGCCAAAAAGGGCGTATGCGTTTTTTTCTGAATATATTCAGGAAAACGCATACGCCCTTTTTGGCCAACCAAGCAAGCTTGCAAAGGTAATCTGCACTACAATGAAGTCTCACTGCCCCCCGGTCAAAAGGGCCATCTGAAAAAAGTGTAAAATCCAGAAAGGCAGGACAGGCCATGGAGAACTGGGAGCCTTGTTATGCTGAAGGGCGGGATATAAATTGCCAACAGCCACTCTGCAGAAGTGTATGGTGTTTCCTGAAACATCTAAAAAACAAAGCAACAGAGCCTAGGGCACTTCCACTTATGGTCCTATAGCTTAGAGAAATTAAAATCAAAAAGACACAGCCACCCCAAAGTTTGGGACGGCTGTGTTTACAAAAACCTCGTTTACGGTACAAGTTCAATATCACAGAATGCGAAAAATGGATAAAGAAGTTGTGGTACTTACGTACAATGCAATATCACTCAGAAATGAAATCTATGTCATCAGGCCCATAGCAGCATAATGAGTGGATTCAGGTACGATGATTCTAAGTGAAATAAGTCACACAGAAAAAGAAACATCATAAGTTATCACTAATACACGGAATGTAAACTGGGCTACACAGGAACTGAATTACAAAACAGAACAGGGTCTCCAATGTAGAAAACCAACTTATGCTTGCTTAAGGGGCAAGGTGAGTTGGGTGCTGCATAAAACCAGAGATTGCAATTAGCACAGATACCGTTCCATAAGCCAAGTATGTAATAGACAAGAGCTACTCCTTGTTCAACGAAGTGGACTCAACACCCCATATTAAACGCCTAAGAATATACCTGACTAGTAAGAATCTTAAAACCTATGGATTTATATGTCTCCGAAAGAGAATCAAGAGTGTGTACAGCAGCATAAATGTAGCAGTGATAGGATTGGTGAGGATCGGTGAGCAAATGCAGTGCCTTTGAAGTCATATTGCATGGTACCCATTCCATGGGTCTCAACTCTCCAGGTTTAAGGGATTCTTCCTTCAGCTAAAACATGCATTTGGAACCCAGAGTATGATCCACCGTGTGATCGGGAAACGTGTTCAAATGTGTCTCAGTTTTCGTCCCCTGCTACTCGGGTGCAACATTCCAGAAGCTTTACTAACACTCTCCCCACTTTGGGAGTCAGTGCCTTTAACCTCCTGTTTTACCCAGATTGTAATTTCTGCGGAAAATGAACAGGAATAGGGAGAACCAATGAGAGACTAGCTGGAGGTGTCTGGACGGGCAAATTTAACTCTCATTTCCCACCAGGAAGAGAAATTAACCAAAGGCTCAGCATGCCATGCCAGAAACACACTAGGGTCTGAAAGAATCCTGTGGTGTTGCGGCCAGGTCACAAGAACACGAGTTGAAGAAAGGAGCTCAGGGACCCTTTAATTCACAAAACTGCAGAGTTATAAATGACAGGTATTGTCCACAAATATATTGAAGTAAGGCTGCCAAGAGGACTTGAAAGCGGGGTAGAATTGCAGGAAACCGATTTCAGGAGGTAGACGGGAAATGCATGTAAAGCATAGGAAAAGAGGCCTAACGTCCACAATGATGCACTTGGCCAAAAAGGGCGTATGCGTTTTTTTCTGAATATATTCAGGAAAACGCATACGCCCTTTTTGGCCAACCAAGCAAGCTTGCAAAGGTAATCTGCACTACAATGAAGTCTCACTGCCCCCCGGTCAAAAGGGCCATCTGAAAAAAGTGTAAAATCCAGAAAGGCAGGACAGGCCATGGAGAACTGGCAGCCTTGTTATGCTGAAGGGCGGGATGTAAATTGCCAACAGCCACTCTGCAGAAGTGTATGGTGTTTCCTGAAACATCTAAAAAACAAAGCAACAGAGCCTAGGGCACTTCCACTTATGGTCCTATAGCTTAGGGAAATTAAAATCAAAAAGACACAGCCACCCCAAAGTTTGGGATGGCTCTGTTTACAAGAACCTCGTTTACGGTACAAGTTCAATATCACAGAAAGCGAAAAATTGATAAAGAAGTTGTGGTACTTACGTACAATGCAATATCACTCAGCAATGAAATCTATGTCATCAGGCCCATAGCAGCATAATGAGTGGATTCAGGTACGATGATTCTAAGTGAAATAAGTCACACAGAAAAAGAAACATCATAAGTTATCACTAATACACGGAATGTAAACTGGGCTACACAGGAACTGAATTACAAAAGAGAACAGGGTCTCAAATGTAGAAAACCAACTTATGCTTGCTTAAGGGGAAAGGTGAGTTGGGGTGCTGCATAAAACCAGAGATTGCAATTAGCACAGATACCGTTCCATAAGCCAAATATGTAATAGACAAGAGCTACTCCTTGCTCAACGAAGTGGACTCAACACCCCATATTAAACGCCTAAGAATATACCTGACTAGTAAGAATCTTAAAACCTATGGATTTATATGTCTCCGAAAGAGAATCAAGAGTGTGTACAGCAGCATAAATGTAGCAGTGATAGGATTGGTGAGGATCGGTGAGCAAATGCAGAGCCTTTGAAGTCATATTGCATGGTACCCATTCCATGGGTCTCAACTCTCCAGGTTTAAGGGATTCTTCCTTCAGCTAAAACATGCATTTGGAACCCAGAGTATGATCCACCGTTTGATCGGGAAACGTGTTCAAATGTGTCTCAGTTTTCGTCCCCTGCTACTCGGGTGCAACATTCCAGACGCTTTACTAACACTCTCCCCACTTTGGGAGTCAGTGCCTTTAACCTCCTGTTTTACCCAGATTGTAATTTCTGCGGAAAATGAACAGGAATAGTGAGAACCAATGAGAGACTAGCTGGAGGTGTCTGGACGGGCAAATTTAACTCTCATTTCCCACCAGGAAGAGGAATTAACCAAAGGCTCAGCATGCCATGCCAGAAACACACTAGGGTCTGAAAGAATCCTGTGGTGTTGCGGCCAGGTCACAAGAACACGAGTTGAAGAAAGGAGCTCAGGGACCCTTTAATTCACAAAACTGCAGAGTTATAAATGACAGGTATTGTCCACAAATATATTGAAGTAAGGCTGCCAAGAGGACTTGAAAGCGCGGTAGAATTGCAGGAAACCGATTTCAGGAGGTAGACGGGAAATGCATGTAAAGCATAGGAAAAGAGGCCTAACGTCCACAATGATGCACTTGGCCAAAAAGGGCGTATGCGTTTTTTTCTGAATATATTCAGGAAAACGCATACGCCCTTTTTGGCCAACCAAGCAAGCTTGCAATGGAAATCTGCACTACAAAGAAGTCTCACTGCCCCCCGGTCAAAAGGGCCATCTGAAAAAAGTGTAAAATCCAGAAAGGCAGGACAGGCCATGGAGAACTGGGAGCCTTGTTATGCTGATGGGCGGGATGTAAATTGCCAACAGCCACTCTGGAGAAGTGTATGGTGTTTCCTGAAACATCCAAAAAACAAAGCAACAGAGCCTAGGGCACTTCCACTTATGGTCCTATAGCTTAGGGAAATTAAAATAAAAAAGACACAGCCACCCCAAAGTTTGGAATGGCTCTGTTTACAAGAACCTCGTTTACGGTACAAGATCAATATCACAGAAAGCGAAAAATGGATAAAGAAGTTGTGGTACTTACGTACAATGCAATATCACTCAGCAATGAAATCTCATCAGGCCCATAGCAGCATAATGAGTGGATTCAGGTACGATGATTCTAAGTGAAATAAGTCACACAGAAAAAGAAACATCATAAGATATCACTACTAAACGGAATATAAACTTGGCTACACAGGAACTGAATTACAAAACAGAACAGGGTCTCAAATGTAGAAAACCAACTTATGCTTGCTTAAGGGGAAAGGTGAGTTGGGGTGCTGCATAAAACCAGAGATTGAAATTAGCACAGATACCGTTCCATAAGCCAAATATGTAACAGACAAGAGCTACTCCTTGCTCAATGAAGTGGACTCAACACCCCATATTAAACACCTAAGAATATACCTGACTAGTAAGAATCTTAAAACCGATGGATTTATATGTCTCCGAAAGAGAATCAAGCGTGTGTACAGCAGCATAAACACAGCAGTGATAGGACTGGTGAGGATCGGTGAGCAAATGCAGAGCCTTTGAAGTCATATTGCATGGTACCCATTCCATGGTCTCAATTCTCCAGGTTTAAGGGATTCTTCCTTCAGCTAAAACATGCATTTGGAACCCAGAGTATGATCCACCGTGTGATCGGGAAACGTGTTCAAATGTGTCTCAGTTTTTGTCCCCTGGTACTCGGGTGCAACATTCCAGACGCTTTACTAACACTCTCCCCACTTTGGGAGTCAGTGCCTTAAACCTCCTGTTTGACCCAGTTTGCAATTTCTGCGGAAAATGAACAGGAATAGGGAGAACCAATGAGAGACTAGCTGGAGGTGTCTGGACGGGCAAATTTAACTCTCATTTCCCACCAGGAAGAGGAATTAACCAAAGGCTCAGCATGCCATGCCAGAAACACATTAGGGTCTGAAGCAATCCTGTGGTGTTGCGGCCAGCTCACAAGAAAGCGAGTTGAAGAAAGGAGCTCAGGGACACTTTAATTCACAAAACTGCAGAGTTATAAATGACAGCTATTGTCCAAAAATATATTGAAGTAAGGCTGCCAAGAGGACTTGAAAGCGGGGCAGAATTGCAGGAAACCGATTTCAGGAGGTGGACTGGAATTGCATGTAAAGCATAGGAAAAGAAGCAGAACGTCCACAATGATGCACTTGGCCAAAAAGGGCGTATGGGTTTATTCCTGAATATATTCAGGAAAAAACGCATACGCCCTTTTTGGCCAACCAAGCAAGCTTGCAAAGGTAATCTGCACTACAATGAAGTCTCACTGCCCCCCGGTCAAAAGGGCCTTCTGAAAAAAGTGTAAAATCCAGAAAGGCAGGACAGGCCATGGAGAACTGGGAGCCTTGTTATGCTGACTGGAGACATGTAAATTGCAAACTGCCACTCCGGAGAAGTGTATGGTGTTTCCTGAAACATCTAAAAAACAAAGCAACAGAGCCTAGGGCACTTCCACTTATGGTCCTATAGCTTAGGGAAATTAAAATCAAAAAGACACAGCCACCCCAAAGTTTGGGATGGCTCTGTTTACAAGAACCTCGTTTACAGTACAAGTTCATATCACAGAAAGCGAAAAATAGATAAAGAAGTTGTGGTATTTACGTACAATGCAATATCACTCAGCAATGAAATCTATGTCATCAGGCCCGTAGCAGCATAATGAGTGGATTCAGGTACGATGATTCTAAGTGAAATAAGTCACACAGAAAAAGAAACATCATAAGATATCACTACTACACGGAATGTAAAGTGGGCTACAAAGTAACTGAATTACAAAAGAGAAAAGGGTCTCAAATGTAGAAAACCAACTTATGCTTGCTTAAGGGGAAAAGTGAGTTGGGGTGCTGCATAAAACCAGAGATTGAAATTAGCACAGATACCTTTCCATAAGCCAAATGTGCAATAGACAAGAGCTACTGCTTCCTCAACGAAAGGGACTCAACACCCCATATTAAACGTCTAGGAATATACCTGACTAGTAAGAATCTTAAAACCTATGGATTTATATGTCTCCGAAAGAGAATCAAGAGTGTGTACAGCGGCATAAACTCAGCAGTGATAGGATTGGTGAGGATCGGTGAGCAAATGCAGACCGTTTGAAGTCATATTACATGGTACCCATTCCATGGGTCTCAACTCTCCTGGTTTAAGGGATTCTACCTTCAGCTAAAACATGCATGTGGAACCCAGAGTATGATCCACCGTGTGATCGGGAAACGTGTTCAAATGTGTCTCAGTTTTCGTCCCCTGGTACTCGGGTGCAACATTCCAGATGGTTTACTAACACTCTCCCCACTTGGAGAGTCAGTGCTTTCAACCTCCTGTTTGGCCCAGTTTGCTATTTCTGCGGAAAATGAACAGGAAATGGGAGAACCAATGAGAGACTAGCTGGAGGTGTCTGGACGGGAAAATTTAACTCTCATTTCCCACCAGGAAGAGGAATTAACCAAAGGCTCAGCGGGCCGTGCCGGAACCACACTAGGGCCTGAAGCAATCCTGCAGTGTTGCGGAAAGCTCACAAGACAGCGAGTTGAAGAAAGGAGCTCATGGGCACTGTAATTCACAAACCTGCAGAGTTATAAATGACAGCTATCGTCCAAAAATATATTGAAGTAAGGCTGCCAAGAGGACTTGAATGTGGGGCAGAATTGCAGGAAACCAATTTCAGGAGGTAGACTGGAATTTCATTTAAAGCATAGGTAAAGAGGCAGAACGTCCACAATGATGCACTTGGCCAAAAAGGGCGTATGACTTTTTTCCTGATTATATTCAGGAAAAAACGCATACGCCCTTTTTGGCCAACCAAGCAAGCTTGCAAAGGAAATCTGCACTACAATGAACTCTCACTGCCCCCCAGTCAAAAGGGCCATCTGAAAAAAGTGTAAAATCCAGAAAGGCAGGACAGGCCATGGGGAAAAAGGAGCCTTGTTATGCTGATGGGCGGGATGTAAATTGCCAACAGCCACTCTGGAGAAGTGTATGGTGTTTCCTGATACATCTGAAAAACAAAGCAACAGAGTCTAGGGCATTTCCACTTATGGTCCTATAGCTTAGGGAAATTAAAATAAAAAAGACACAGCCACCCCAAAATTTGGGACGGCTCTGTTTACAGGAACCTCTTCTACAGTACAAGTTAAATATCCCAGAGAACAAATAATTGATAAAGAAGTTGCGGTACTTACGTACAACAGATTACCACTCAGCAATGAAATCTGTGTCACCAGGCCTGTACCAGCATAATGAGTGGATTGAGGAACGATGATTCTAAGTGAAATAAGTCACACAGAAAAAGAAATATCATAAGGTATCACTAATGCACGGAATGTAAACTTGGCTACACATGAACTGAATTACAAAACAGAATAGGGTCTCAAGTTTAGAAAACCAACTTATGCTTGCTTAAGGGGAAAGGTGAGTTGGGGTCCTGCATAAAACCAGAGTTTGAAATTAGCACAGATACCGTTCCATAAGCCAAATATGTAATAGACAAGACCTACCCCTTGCTCAATGAAATGGACTCAACAATGAGGTATCACCTCACACCTGTTAGAATGGGCATCATCTGAAAATCTACAAACAACAAATGCTGGAAAGGGTGTGGAGAAAAGGAAGCCTCTTCCACTATTGTTGGGAATATAAATTGATACAGTCACTATGGAGAACAATATGGAGTTTCTTAAGAAACTAATAATAGAATTACCATATGATACAGCAATCCCAGTACTGGACATATACCCAGACAAAACCATAAATCAAAAAGAGACATTCACCGCAATGTTCATTGCATCACTATTTACAATATCGAGGTAATGGAAGCAACCTAAATGCCCACAGACAGACGAATGCATAAAGATGTGGTACATATATAAAATGGAATATTACTAAGCCATGAAAGGAATGAAACTGGGTCATTTGTAGAGACGTCGATGGATCTAGAGACTGTCATACAGAGTGAAGTAAGTCAGAAAGAGAAAAACAAATCTTGTATATTCATGCATATATGTGGAACCTAGAAAAACTGTACAGATTAACCATTTTGCAAGGCATAAATAGAGCAACAGATGTAGACAACAATCGTATGGACAACAAGGGGGGAAAGCTCTTGGGGGGGTAGTGGTGGGAGGAGTTGAGAGATTGGGATTGGCATGTAAACATTTATATGTATAAAATAGATAACCAATAAGAACCTGCTGTATAAAAGTATAAAATAAAATTCAAAATTAAAAAGAAATAAAATTTAAAAAATAAAACAGAAAAAACAATTATTCCCTTCACATACATGTATTTATATGAATAAATTATTTCCATGCTTATATCTGTAAATACAAAAAAGAGGAATAAAATCTACCTTGAACCAAAAACGAAAAAGAGAAAAAAAAAACAGAACCCACCAGTTACACAGAGGAAAACCGTAGCAGGGCACTTGCTCCAGTTGTAAACAATTCTGAAGTTGGTCAGCGGTGGGGAATCGTCTCCCATTCAGCCAGCAGCCCCCACACAACAAGCGTCCTCATTGCAAAGCTGGGGCACCGTGCCGAGGCATCTGTGAGTAAACGTGAGCTGAGCCCCAGGCCAGTTGCTGCTGAACTGTTCCCACCCTTCCCAGGTAAAACACCTGAATATATACAAGGACTTGAAAGGCTAGAGGAAGGGCCATGGAGCCACACGAGTGACAGCATGCCAGCTGACTTGGTGCCTGCAGGCCAGCCAGGATGGTCCTGGCCCTGGGTGCTCTTCTGGAAGATTTCCATTTCCCTGCCTGAGATACCCGTCCTGTCCCTGCCCCCACTGCTTTTTTCCTTCCTCACCTCTGCCCAGGGAGAAATTCCAGCAGCAGGTATGGGTGACACATCCTCTTCTTTAGCAGGTGGCAGCCTGGCAACTGCTGCAGAAAGTCCAGCAGAGCCCCACTCACACTGGGCCACCCACAAAGCCGTGGCCTCTCACTCCCTCCCAACAGCCCAGCCCCGAGACTGCTGACAGGGCAGAGAAAATGGCGTCAGGCACAGCTGCAGGGGCTCTTGCTGCCTGGAGTGGTATTTATATTGATCTCAACCCAGGCACACCTGGAGAGGGCTGGCCGGCATGGTAAGGCTGCCCAGGTCAGCCAATCATCACCCCTCAGGGGCTCACAGTTGCAGAAAATGGAACTTGCTGAACCGGCCAGGTCCAAGGAACAGGTGTGGGCTCCTGAGAGTCAGGATAGACAAGGGGCTGCAGCTTTGGCTTGTTTTCTAATCATTTTATCTGGCCCATGAGTGGGAGACAACTTCAAGAAAACCCTCTCCTAATGAGAGGAACCCAGGAGTCAGGGAGAGGAGGGGTGGGTGGTGGGTGGAGACAGAGGCCTGGTGCCCTGGGTGCAGTGGAAGTCTCTGGAAGACCAGGTGGAGGGAGGCCACACAGAGTGATGCGCAGGGTCACAGACCTGTCGGAGCTGCTGTTTGTTAGTTCAAGTCCTGCTCTGAGGTGCTCTGTGTCAGCTCTGAGCGACAGGTGAGCTGGGGGTGCTCTTCAATGAGGGCTATGTGCACGGTTCCTGTGTGCCCAGCCCTGCCACGGTACCTGCAAGGGTAGCTCTGTATCCTGGGAGGGGCCTGACCATGAGAGCCCCGTGGGCTGGGTTGGGGGTGGGGTACCTGCCCAGGAGAGCTCCATATCCTGGGATTGGCCTGACCACGACAGCCCCATGGCCTGCTGGGGACCTGGTAAAGGATGTCAGGACAGTCAGTGAAGCCTCCGAGGATATACCTCCAGCTGCTCCTGATTCCTACACCCTGCTGGTCATTCTACCAACCACCAGGACATGGTATTCTGTATTAGTCTTCAATGATGCCTTCTTTTGTATTCCATTAGTCCCAGAGTCACAAGAAATTTTGGCTTGTGAGTGGCAAGACTCACCATACAACTAAAACAATACTTCCGGGCCGTCTTGCCCCAAGGGTTCAAAAATTCCCACACCATCTTTGGGGAAAGCTTAGCTAAAGACCGAAAAGTTCTACCTCTGGAAAAGGAAACCCTCCTTCAATATGCAGATGACATTCTGATCGCCAGCCCTACTAAGGAGGCCTCTGAACTACCAAGCCAATAAAGGATAGAAGTTGTCCAAGAAAAAGCTCAAATATCACAGACTGCGGTGACCTGCCTGGGCTTCATTCTCACACAAGGTCAGAGAAGCCCATCCCAGGAAAGGGAAGAAACCATTTGCAGCCTTACCCCTTTCTAAAACTAGAAGACAGCTTAGGGGTTCCTGGGGAGGCCAGGGTTTGCTGCTTCTGGATCCCTAACTACAGTCTACTAGCTGGGCCTCTATATGAAACACTGAAAGGAAAAGATGATGATCCTTTTGAACAGAATCCAGAAGTGGCCTTTCAAGAATGGAAAGAGCAGTCAATTCAGACCCTTGCCCTGGAACTCCCTAATTGAGCTAAACCCTTTGACCTTTCCATTCCTGGTGAAAGGTGAATCGCCATTGGAGAATTAGTGCAAAAACTGGGACCACTTGAAATGGAACAACGCAAGAATGCCATCCAGGTAGGATAAACTACAGTCACCAAGGGGCTTGGCCCACTGCCACATCTGGCCAAGATACTGGCGGTATCTAAAAACCTGGAAATCAGCAACCCAAAAGGCCACCTCCCTCCTAAGGGAAAAGGACCCCACATGGTGATCCTAATCACCAACCATGCCCTGAAGTTGCAAGGTTCGCTCCGTGGGCACACCGACCTCGAGTGAGGAGGCCCTCCAACTCCAACATCCAGAGAGATAACCGGGGGCAACAGGGCACCATGACGACTCGTGTGAACATCACTTGACCTGGAGTTTCTCTCAGAAAACAACAATAGTGTGTCCCGAAGGAGTAGACTACTGCTTGCAGGACTTACTGCACCCGGAGGGGAGCTAATAATCTTGGCGGGGGAACCGTATATCACACTGTCACCATAGAAAAGCCTACAGACACCGTGATGATGGTGGCCAATTAGACCGGCTGGACTCCTGTTTACTTCAAAAGGCTGTTGACTCAGTGGCGATCATGGTCCTTGATCACCACTGACCCTGGACTGTCTGGGAGTTGAGCGGGCAGGGCTCTGACACCTGGTGCTGTTTTTACGTTAATTCAGGGGCCTAATTGAAGAAAGAGCAGACTACTGGTCAGAGCATCTAGGCTGGCAGAAACGGTCAGCCTAAGGTGGCAGAACAAATGTGGGGCGGGGTGAAACCGGCCCCCACAGCGTCTCTGCACATCTCTTTCCTGGACCCTTAAAGGTCATTAGAATCTATAACACTTCCAATGCTGGTGCTCAGGCAGACGAGCAGGGAGGCAGGGGTCCTGGGGCCAATCAACGTCACCTGGAGGCTGCTGGGGAGAAGTTCTGACCCTCGTCCCCTGGTATGAGGGCTCCCAACTCAGCACTCAGCAGTTACAGAAGAAGGGTCTGCACCCTCAGCACTCCAAGAATGAGGAACGGGACAAAAGGCAGAGGAGGGGGTTGTCCCCAGCAAAGCCCATTAAAAATCCCTGGGAGATAAAAATAGAATCTGGGCAATAAAGTCAAGTCTAACCTTTTTTATCCTTTGTGCTTTGTCTAATTTCACGTGCTCCTAGGGTCCCGCATGCAGAGGTTCCACACCCGGCACTTCAGACCAGATTTCCTAGTGCAGAATGGCTGGGTCAACACCTCAGCTCCTGGGGCCCAGTGCAGACTCCGAGATATAGAGCCTGAGCTGCAGCCAACCCAGCCCTCGAGAGCTCCGTCCCCTCCCTCCCACTGACTCTGACAGGATCTCTACACAGCAGCCCAGCCCACAGGCAACAGGGTAGTGCATGCTCTCACCTCTCCATTCTCTGATCAAAATATAAAGTTTCCTTTGCTTGTGAACCAAACTCAGTCTCGATCTGTTGGCCCCAATGACACTGGGCAGGGGGACACTTGTTGGGGTCCACTCTGGAGGATCAGTAACAGAAATTGAGACTATTGTAATTTCAATGAACAGATGTGTGAGCCAAACTGTAGTTAACATAGAACAGTTTATAAGGCTCGGGTAAAATAAGATGTTTCTAACACTTCCATTTGATATTTCCATCACTTTATTATAAGCAAGTTCAGTGAAAAGGTTTGTCTTATTTGTCAGGTCAATATTAGAGAAATGAAGTGATTTCTTTCCAAGGCTGTACATCTAATAATCTTGGTTAAAGCTTCAATCTTGTTTTAAATGCTTTTCCATTGAAAATGATACCTCTCTTTCAGCTCCCCCATTTCTGAGAAGTATAAAATTTTATAATTTATTATTACCAAAGGGGAAAGGTGGGAGGAGGGATAAATTAACAGTTTGGAATTAACACATACACACTGCTATGTAAAAAATAGATCATCAACAAGGAACTACTGGATAGCACAGGGAACTACACTCAATATTTTGCAATAACCTATAAGGGGAAATAATCGGAAAAAGAATAGATATTTTTATTGACATCATCTATCAATGACAGTTAAAGTGTAACCTAAGGGAAGCTGGTGGTGAGTGCTTCTGACCCTGAAGACTTCAATCATCTAAAGTTTGGACTCTGCCTACTTCCCAAGGCCCTTAATGAACATATGTGTAGCCGTAGCTTAAAAAATTCCCCAGTTTGGGTTTCAGGGAGACACTGATTTTGAAAAAGCCCTGGTGTTCTCCTTACATGAATGGGACTCTTCCTACTGCTAAAACATGTCTGTCACACCCAGAGGATGGTATACCATCTGATCGGGAAGAGTTTGGAAAAGGCATCTCATCTCCTCATCTCCTGGTGCTCGGGTTCACCCCTCCAGCGTCTTTACTAACAGTCTCCCCACTTGGAGATGTCAGCACTGTCAACATCCTGTTGCGTACAGTTTGGAATTTGTCCAGAGGATGAAGCGGAAGGATGAGGAACAATGAGAGACAAGTCCTAGGTGTTCAGACAGGCACATGTCACTCTAATTTCCAATCAGGAAGACGAATTGACCAAAGGCTAGGGTTGCCCATGGAAACAGTATAGGGCTTGAGGAAATCCCACTGCTTTGTGGCCAGTTCCCATAAACACAAGTTGAACAATGGAACTCAGGGGCAGTAAAATTCATGAAACTGCAGAGTTGAAAATATCTATCACTGAAAAATGTCTTGAGGAAAGTCAGAGAAAAGGATTGGTAAGCAAGGGAGAATCGCAGGAAAGGGATTTGAGGAGGTAGAAAGGACTCGCCATTAAGCACAAGAAAAGGGGCTGAACATTGCCAACATTGCAGTTGGCCAAAAAGGCTGTATGCGTTTTTTTCTGTATATATTCAAGAAAAGGGCATACACTTTTTTAGCCAACCAAACAGGTGGGCACTGGAAATCAATACTACAAAAGATATCACTTCGCATCAGTCAGAAGAGCCATCCTCATAAAGTGTAAACACCAGAAATGCAGGACAGGGCAAGGAGAAGAGGGAGCCCTGTGAGGCTTATAGTGGAAATGTATATTGCCAACGGCCATTCTGGAGAAGTGTATTGTGTTTACTAAAGCATCTAAAAAATGAGCTACAGAGCATAGGGCACTTGCACTCATGGGCATATATCTTGGGAAAAACAAAAATCGAGAGGACACAGGCACCCCAATGTTTACTGCCTCTCTGTTTAAAAGATCCTCGACTAGGATATAACTTAAATGTCTCTGGAGGGAAAAAGTGGATAGAGATGTGGTACTTATGTAGAGTGGAATATTACTCAGCCTGGAAATCAATGAAATATGGCCAGTTGTAACAACTCCGGAGGAGTTATGTATGATCATTCTAAGTGACATAATTCAAAAAGAAAAAGACACATATCATAAGATATCACTTAAAGGTGGAATCCAAAATGGCTACACATGAAATAAATTACAAAACAAAAACATAGTCAAATATGTAGAAAACGTGTAAGGCTGCTAAACGGGAAAGGTGGGGAGGGGTGAGGCATCATCCAGGAGGTTGAAATTAGCAAAGATACCATTCCAAATACCAAACTGATAATCAACAAGGCCTACACAGTAGCTAAAAGAACTGCACTCAGCACACTCAAGTCACCGGAAAAGAATATCTGTGACTGGTAAGAATCTGAAAAAGAATTTATTGATGTCTCTCGGTACGTGAATCAAGTGGATGTACAGCAGCAAGAAACAGAGCTTTGAAAATCAGCTGTAACCACTATAGTAATAAATTGAAAAAAATAAACGACAGAGAGACAGAGAAAACCTCTTACAACTTTTCCTCAGGGACGGTGATGCAACATGGATTGAACACATCTAGACCCACAGCAGGATGAGACATAAGGCTGGAAACTGTTCGCGCTAAGAGAAATGTGAGCTTGGGTGAGGAAATGCACACCCTTTAAAGTAATACTACCTGGTACCCATTCAATGGGTCCCAAATCTGCAGGTTCAAGGCATCTTCCTACAGCTAAAACATGCATGGAAAACCCAGAGGACTGTACACCATGTGATCGGGAGATGTGTCTAAAATGCACCTCATTTATCCTCTCCTGGTGCTCCTGTTCATCATTCCAGCCACGTTACTTAGAATCTCCCCACTTAGAGAATCAGCACATTTAAACTTCTGTTTCACACATTTTGCAAATTGTGAGGAGGATGAACGGGAAGAGCAGGAACCAATGAGAGAATAGTTGTAGGGGTTTGGACGGGCACATGTCACTCTAATTTCCCATAAAGAATAAGAATTAAAAAAAGGCTCAGCCCGCCTCGCCGGAGCCAAAATAGGGCGTGAAGCAATCCTGCGGCTTTGAGGCCAGCTCACAAAAGAGCAACTTAAAAAATGGAGCTCAGGGTCACTGCAATTCACAAACCTGCAGAGTTATAAATGAAAACTAACGTCCAAAAATATGTTGAGGTAAGGCAAAGAAGAGGATCTGAATGCAAGACAGAATTGCAAGAAACAGATTTCAAGAGATAGATTGGACTCGTCTTTAAAGCACATGAAAAGTGGCAGAATTTCGACAATGATGCAGTTGGCCCAAAAGGGAGTATGCGTTTTTTCCTGAATATATCCAGGAAAAAACGCATACGCACTTTATGGGCAACCAAGCAAGCAAGCAATGCAAATGTGCACAACAAAGAAGTCTCATTTCCCACCGGTCAAAAGGGCTATCCAAAAAAATTGTAAAAACCAGAAATGCAGGACAGGCCATGGAGAACAGGGAGCCTTTATACGCTGATGGACAGTGTGTGAACTGCCGAGAGCCACTCTGGAGAAGTGTATGGTGGTTCCTAAATCATCTAAAAAACAGAGCTACAGAGCATAGGGCACTTCCAATCACGGGAGTATATCTAGGGAAGTCTAAAAATCAACAAGACACAAGCACACCACAGTTTAGGGCTACTCTGTTTACAAGAACCTCAACTTCAGTACACCTTAAATATCCCAGGAAAGAGAACAATAGAAAAAGAAAATGTGGTACTTATGTACAATGGAATATCTCTTCACCATGAAATCAATGTAATAAGGCTAGTAGAAGGATAAAGAGTGGATTTAGGTCCGATAATACTACTTGAAATAAGTCAAACAGAAAAAGAAACATATCATAAGATATCACTTATAGAGGGAGGATAAATATGGCTGCACAAAAAATGAATTACAGAACAGAACAGTGTCTCACATTTAGAAAACACACTTATGTCAGCTTAAGGGGAAAGGAGAGGTGGGGTGATGCATAAAACCAGAGTTTGAAATTAGCACAGATACCATTCAATAAACCAAATAGGTATTAGACAAGATCTACACCTTGCTCAATGAACTGGCCTCAACACACCCTATACACCGCAGAGAAATATGTCTGAGTAATAAGAATCTTAAAACCCATGTATTGATATATCTCCATAAGGGAATCAAGTGTGTGCAGAGCGGCACAAACACAGCAGTGAAAATGAGCTAAACCCCATTATAGAAATAAATTTTAAAACCAAAACGCAGAAACAATGAAAGAGAGAAAAATTCTTACAAAATTCGCTCAGGGGCTGTGATGCAACCTGGAATGACCACATATAAACCCACAGCTGGATAAGACATAAGGCTGGACACTTGGGGCTGAGAGGATTGGTGAGCTTTGGTGAGCAACTGCCGAAAGTTTAATGCAATACTTCATGCTACTCATTCCAAGGGTCCCAACACTCCAGGTTGAAGGGAATCTTCCTACAGCTAAACCATGCATGGGAAATCCAGCAGATGGTATACCATATGATCGGGAAAGGTTTCTAAAACGCACCTCATTTTCCTCTCCTGGGGCTCCGGATCAACATTCACCTATACTAACAACATCCCCACATGGAGAGTCAATGCCTTTAAGTTCCGGTATCGCAGTCTGCAGCTAGTGCGGAGGATGAATGGGAATAGGGGGAACCAGTGAGAAAATAGCTGTAGTGGCTTCAATGGGCACATGTCACTCTAAATTCACAGAAGAATTAACCAAAGGCACAGCAAGGCGCCCCAGAAGAAGAATAGGGCCTGAAGAAATCATGTGGATATGAGGCAAGATCACAAAAATAAGAGCTGAAAAATGGAACTAAGGGCAACTGCAATTCAAAAACCTGCCGAGTTATAAAGGCCAACTATTTTCCAAAAGTATATTGAGGTAAGGCTATGAAGAGGCACTGACAGCAAGGCAGAATTGCAGGAAACCGATTTCAGGAGGTAGACTGGAATTGCATTGAAAGCATAGGAACAGAGGCAGAACGTCCACAATGATACACTTGGCCAAAAAGGGCGTATGCGTTTTATCCTGAATATATTCAGGAAAAAACACATACGCCCTTTTTGGCCAACCAAGCAAGCTTGCAAAGGAAATCTGCACTACAATGAAGTCTCACTGCCCCCGTGTCAAAACGGCCATCTGAAAAAAGTGTAAAATCCAGAAAGGCAGGACAGGCCATGGAGAACTGGGAGCCTTGTTATGCTGATTGGCGGGATGTAAATTGCCAACAGCCACTCTGGAGAAGTGCATGGTGTTTCCTGAAACATCTAAAAAACAAAGCAACAGAGCCTAGGACACTTCCACTTATGGACCTATAGCTTAGGGAAATTAAAATAAAAAAGACACAGCCACCCCAAAGTTTGGGACGGCTCTGTTTACAAGAACCTCGTTTACGGTACAAGTTCAATATCGCAGAAAGCGAAAAATGGATAAAGAAGTTGTGGTACTACGTACAATGCAATATCACTCAGCAATGAAATCTATGTCATGAGGCCCATAGCAAAATAATGAGTGGATTCAGGTACGATGATTCTAAGTGAAATAAGTCACACAGAAAAAGAAACATCATAAGATATCACTACTACACGGAAAGTAAACTTGGCTACACAGGAACTGAATTACAAAACAGAACAGGGTCTCAAATGTAGAAAACCAACTTATGCTTGCTTAAGGGGAAAGGTGAGTTGGGGTGCTGCATAAAACCAGAGATTGAAATTAGCACAGATACCGTTCCATAAGCCAAATATGTAATAGACAAGAGATACTCCTTGCTCAACGAAGAGGACACAACACCCCATATTAAACGCCTAAGAATATACCTGACTAGTAAGAATCTTAAAACCTATGGATTTATATGTCTCCGAAAGAGAATCAAGCATGTGTACAGCGGCATGAGCGCAGCAGTGATAGGATTGGTGCGGATTGGTGAGCAAATGCAGCCCCTTTGAAGACATATTGCATGGTACCCATTCCATGGGTCTCAACTCTCCAGGTTTAAGGGATTCTTCCTTCAGCTAAAACATGCATGTGGAACCCAGAGTATGATCCACCATGTGATCGGGAAAAGTGTTCAAATGTGTCTCAGTTTTCATCCCCTGGTACTCGGGAGCAACATTCCAGATGCTTCACTAACACTCTCCCCACTTGGAGTATCAGTGCCTTTAAACTCTTGTTTGGCCCAGTTTGCAATTTCTGCGGAAAATGAACAGGAAATGGGAGAACCAATGAGAGACTAGCTGGAGGTGTCTGGACGGGCAAATTTAACTCTCATTTCCCACCAGGAAGAGGAATTAACCAAAGGCTCAGCGTGCCGTGCCGGAACCACACTAGGGCCTGAAGCAATCCTGCGGTGTTGCGGCCAGCTCACAAGAAAGCGAGTTGAAGAAAGGAGCTCAGGGGCACTGTAATTCACAAACCTGCAGAGTTATAAATGACAGCTATCGTCCAAAAATATATTGAAGTAAGGCTGCCAAGAGGACGTGAAAGCGGGGCAGAATTGCAGGAAACCGATTTCAGGAGGTAGACAGGAATTGCATGTAAAGCATAGGAAAAGAGGCAGAACGTCCACAATGATGCACTTGGCTAAAAAGAGCGTATGCGTTTTTTCCTGAATATATTCAGGAAAAAAACGCATACGCCCTTTTTGGCCAACCAAGCAAGCTTGCAAAGGAAATCTGAACTACAATGAAGTCTCACTGCCCCCCGGTCAAAAGGGCCATCTTAAAAAAGGGTAAAATCCAGAAAGGCAGGATAGTCCATGGAGAACTGGGAGCCTTGTTATGTTATTGGGCGGGATGTAAATTGCCAACAGCCACTCTGGAGAAGTGTATGGTGTTTCCTGAAACATCCAAAAAACAAAGCAACAGAGCCTAGGGCACTTCCACTTATGGTCCTATAGCTTAGGGAAACTAAAATCAAAAAGACACAGCCACCCCAAAGTCTGGGCCGGCTCTGTTTACAAGAACCTCGTTTATGGTACAAGTTCAATATCACAGAAAGCGAAAAATGGATAAAGAAGTTGTGGTACTTACGTACAATGCAATATCACTCTGCAATGAAATCTATGTCATCAGGCCCATAGCAGCATAATGAGTGGATTCAGGTACGATGACTCTAAGTGAAATAAGTCACACAGAAAACAAACATCATAAGATATCACTAATACACGGAATGTAAACTTGGCTACACAGGAACTGAATTACAAAAGAGGACAGGGTCTCAAATGTAGAAAACCAACTTATGCTTGCTTAAGGGGAAAGGTGAGTTGGGGTGCTGCATGAAACCAGAGATTGAAATTAGCACAGATACCGTTCCATAAGCCAAATATGTAATAGACAAGAGATACTCCTTGCTCAACGAAGTGGACTCAACACCCCATATTAAATGCCTAAGAATATACCTGATTAGTAAGAATCTTAAAACCTATGGATTTATATGTCTCCGAAAGAGAATCAAGCATGTGTACTGCGGCATAAACGCAGCAGTGTTAAGATTGGTGAGGTTTGGTGAGGAAATGCAGACCCTTTGAAGTCATATTGCATGGTACCCATTCCCTGGGTCTCAACTCTCCAGATTTAAGGGATTCTTCCTTCAGCTAAAACATGCATGTGGAACCCAGAGTATGATCCACCATGTGATCGGGAAACGTGTTCAAATGTGTCTCAGTTTTCGTCCCCTGGTACTCGGGTGTAACATTCCAGACGCTTTACTAACACTCTCCCCACTTGGAGAGTCAGTGCCTTTAAACTCCTGTTTGGCCCAGTTTGCAATTTCTGTGGAAAATGAACAGGAATAGGGAGAACCAATGAGAGACTAGCTGGAGGTGTCTGGACGGGCAAATTTAACTCTCATTTCCCACCAGGAAGAGGAATTAACCAAAGGCTCAGCGTGCCATGCCGGAACCACACTAGGGCCTGAAGCAATCCTGCAGTGTTGCGGCCAGCTGAGAAGAAAGCGAGTTGAAGAAAGGAGCTCAGGGGCACTGTAATTCACAAACCTGCAGAGTTATAAATGACAGCTATCGTCCAAAAATATATTGAAGTAAGGCTGCCAAGAGGACGTGAAAGTGGGGCAGAATTGCAGGAAACTGATTTCAGGAGGTAGACAGGAATTGCATGTAAAGCATAGGAAAAGAGGCAGAACGTCCACAATGATGCACTTGGCTAAAAAGGGCGTATGCGTTTTTTCCTGAATATATTCAGGAAAAAACGCATACGCCCTTTTTGGCCAACAAAGCAAGCTTGCAAAGGAAATCTGAACTACAATGAAGTCTCACTGCCCACCGGTCAAAAGGGCCATCTGAAAAAAGTGTAAAATCCAGAAAGGCAGGACAGGCCATGGAGAACTGGGAGCCTTGTTATGCTGATGGGCGGGATGTAAATTGCCAACAGCCACTCTGGAGAAGTGTATGGTGTTTCCTGAAACATCCAAAAAACAAAGCAACAGAGCCTAGGGCACTTCCACTTATGGTCCTATAGCTTAGGGAAACTAAAATCAAAAAGACACAGCCACCCCAAAGTTTGGGCCGGCTCTGTTTACAAGAACCTCGTTTATGGTACAAGTTCAATATCACAGAAAGCGAAAAATGGATAAAGAAGTTGTGGTACTTACGTACAATGCAATATCACTCAGCAATGAAATCTATGTCATCAGGCCTGTAGCAGCATAATGAGTGGATTCAGCTACGATGACTCTAAGTGAAATAAGTCACACAGAAAACAAACATCATAAGATATCACTAATACACGGAATGTAACTTTGGCTACACAGGAACTGAATTACAAAACAGAACAGGGTCTGAAATGTAGAAAACCAACTTATGCTTGCTTAAGGGGAAAGGTGAGTTGGGGTGCTGCATGAAACCAGAGATTGAAATTAGCACAGATACCGTTCCATAAGCCAAATATGTAATAGACAAGAGCTACTCCTTGCTCAGCGAAGTGGACTCAACACCCCATATTAAATGCCTACGAATATACCTGACTAGTAAGTGTCTTAAAACCTATGGATTTATATGTCTCTGAAAGAGAATCAAGTGTGTGTACAGCGTTATAAATGCAGCAGTGATAGGATTGGTGAGGTTCGGTGAGCAAATGCAGACCCTTTAAAGTCATATTGCATGGTACCCATTCCCTGGGCCTCAACTCTCCAGGTTTAAGGGATTCTTCCTTCAGCTAAAACATGCATGTGGATCCCAGAGTATGATCCACCGTGTGATTGGGAAACGTGTTCAAATGTGTCTCAGTTTTCATCCCCTGGCACTCGGGAGCAACATTCCAGACGCTTTACTAACACTCTCCCCACTTGGAGAGTCAGTGCCTTTAACCTCCTGTTTGGCCCAGTTTGCAAATTCTGCGTAAGATGAACAGGAATAGGGAGAACGAATGAGAGACTAGCTGGAGGTGTCTGGACGGGCAAATTTAACTCTCATTTCCCACCAGGAAGAGGAATTAACCAAAGGCTCAGCGTGCCGTTCCAGAACCACACTAGGGCCTAAAGCAATCCTACGGTGTTGCGGCCAGCTCACAAGATAGTGAGTTGAAAAAAGGAGCTCAGGGGCACTGTGATTGACAAACCTGCAGAGTTATAAATGACAGCTATCGTCCAAAAATATATTGAAGTAAGGCTGCCAAGAAGACTTGAAAGTGGGGCAGAATTGCACGAAACCCATTTCAGGAGGTAGACTGGAATTGCATTTTAAGCATAGGAAAAGAGGCAGAACGTCCACAATGATGCACTTGGCCAAAAAGGGCGTATGTGTTTTTTCCTCAGGAAAAAACGCATACGCCCTTTTTGGCCAACCAAGCAAGCTTGCAGCGGAAATCTGCACTACATTGAAGTCTCACTGCCCCCCGGTCAAAAGGGTCATCTGAAAAAAGTGTAAAATCCAGAAAGGCAGGACAGGTCATGGAGAACTGGGAGCCTTGTTATGCTGATGGGCGGGATGTAAATTGCCAACAGCCACTCTGGAGAAGTGTATGGTGTTTCCTGAAACATCTAAAAAACAAAGCAACAGAGCCTAGGGCACTTCCACTTATGGTCCTATAGCTTAGGGAAATTAAAATCAAAAAGACACAGCCACCCCAAAGTTTGGGAAGGCTCTGTTTACAAAAACCTCGTTTACGGTACAAGTTCAATATCACAGAAAGGGAAAATGGATAAAGAAGTTGTGGTACATACGTACAATGCAATATCACTCAGCAATGAAATCTATGTCATCAGGCCAGTAGCAGCATAATGAGTGGATTCAGGTACGATGATTCTAAATGAAATAAGTCACACAGGAAAAGAAACATCATAAGATATCACTACTACACGGAATGTAAACTTGGCTACACAGGAACTGAATTACAAAACAGAACAGGGTCTCAAATGTAGAAAACCAACTTATGCTTGCTTAAGGGGAAAGGTGAGTTGGGGTGCTGCATAAAACCAGAGATTGAAATTAGCACTGATACCGTTCCATAAGCCAAATATGTAATAGACAAGAGCTACTCCTTGCTCAACGAAGTGGACTCAACACCCCATATTAAACGCCTAAGAATATACCAGACTAGTAAGAATCTTAAAACCTATGTATTTATATGTCTCCAAAGAGAATCAAGCGTGTGTACAGCGGCATAAATGCAGCAGTGATAGGATTGGTGAGGTTCGGTGAGCAAATGCAGACCCTTTGAAGTCATATTGCATGGTACCCATTCCATGGGTCTCAACTCTCCAGGTTTAAGGGATTCTTCCTTCAGCTAAAACATGCATGTGGAACCCAGAGTATGATCCACCGTGTAATCGGGAAACGTGTTCAAATGTGTCTCAGTTTTCGTCCCCTGGTACTCGGGTGCAACATTCCAGATGCTTTACTAAAACTCTCCCCACTTGGAGAGTCACTGCCTTTAACTTCCTGTTTGGCCCAGATTGCAATTTCTGCGGAAAATGAACAGGAAAAGGGAGAACCAATGAGAGACTAGCTGGAGGTGTCTGGATGGGCAAATTTAACTCTCATTTCCCACCAGGAAGAGGAATTAACCAAAGGCTCAGCGTGCCGTCCCGGAACCACACTAGGGCCTGAAGCAATCCTGCGGTGTTGCGGCCAGCTCACAAGAAAGCGAGTTGAAGAAAGGAGCTCAGGGGCACTGTAATTCACAAAACTGCAGAGTTATAAATGACAGCTATCGTCCAAAAATATATTGAAGTAAGGCTGCCAAGAGGACTTGAAAGCAGGGCAGAATTGCAGGAAACCGATTTCAGGAGGTAGACTGGAATTGCATGTAAAGCATAGGAAAAGAGGCAGAACGTCCACAATGATGCACTTGGCAAAAAGGGCATATGCGTTTTTACCTGAATATATTCAGGAAAAAATCATACGCACTTTTTGACAAACCAAGCAAGCTTGCAAAGGAAATCTGCACTACAATGAAGTCTCACTTCCCCCTGGTCAAAAGGGCCATCTGAAAAAAGTGTAAAATCCAGAAAGACAGGACAGGCCATGGAGAACTGGGAGCCTTGTTATGCTGATGGGCGGGATGTAAATTGCAATAGCCACTCTGGAGAAGTGTATGGTGTTTCCTGAAACATCTAAAAAACAAAGGAACAGAGCCTAGGGCACTTCAACTTATGGTCCTATAGCTTAGGGAAATTAAAATCAAAAAGACACAGCCACCCCAACGTTTGGGAAGGCTCTGTTTACAAGAACCTCGTTTATGGTACAAGTTCAATATCACAGAAAGGGAAAATGGATAAAGAAGTTGTGGTACTTACGTACAATGCAATATCACTCAGCAATGAAATCTATGTCATCAGGCCAGTAGCAGCATAATGAGTGGATTCAGGTACGATGTTTCTAAGTGAAATAAATCACAGAGAATAAGAAACATCATAAGATATCACTACTACACGGAATGTAAACTTGGCTACACAGGAACTGAATTACAAAACAGAACAGGGTCTCAAATGTAGAAAACCAACTTATGCTTGCTTAAGGGGAAAGGTGAGTTGGGGTGCTGCATAAAACCAGAGATTGAAATTAGCACAGATACCATTCCAGAAGCCAAATATGTAATCGACAAGAGCTACTCCTTGCTCAACGAAGTGGACTCAACACCCCATATTAAACGCCTTAGAATATACCTGACTAGTAAGAATCTTAAAACCTATGTATTTATATGTCTCCGAAAGAGAATCAAGCGTGTGTACAGCGGCATAAATGCAGCAGTGATAGGATTGGTGAGGTTCGGTGAGCAAATGCAGACCCTTTGAAGTCATATTGCATGGTACCCATTCCATGGGTCTCAACTCTCCAGGTTTAAGGGATTCTTCCTTCAGCTAAAACATGCATGTGGAACCCAGAGTATGATCCACCGTGTGACCCGGAAACGTGTTCAAATGTGTCTCAGTTTTCCTCCCCTGGTACTCGGGTGCAACATTCCAGACGCTTTACTAACACTCTCCCCACTTGGAGAGTCAGGGCATTTAACCTCCTGTTTGGCCCAATTTGCAATTTCTGCGGAAGATGAACAGGAATAGGGAGAACCAATGAGAGACTAGCTGGTGGTGTCTGGACAGGCAAATTTAACTCTCATTTCCCACCAGGAAGAGGAATTAACCAAAGGCTCAGCGTGCCATGCCGGAACCACACTAGGGCCTGAAGCAATCCTGCGGTGTTGCGGCCAGCTCACAAGAAAGCGAGTTGAAGAAAGGAGCTCAGGGGCACTCTAATTCACAAACCTGCAGAGTTATAAATGACAGCTATCGTCCAAAAATATATTGAAGTAAGGCTGCCAAGAGGACTTGAAAGCGGGGCAGAATTGCAGGAAACCGATTTCAGGAGGTAGACTGGAATTGCATGTAAAGCATAGGAAAAGAGGCAGAACGTCCACAATGATACACTTGACCAAAAAGGGCGTATGCGTTTTTTCCTGAATATATTCAGGAAAAAACTCATACACACTTTTTGACAAACCAAGCAAGCTTGCAAATGAAATCTGCACTACAATGAAGTCTCAGTTCCCCCCGGTCAAAAGGGCCATCTTAAAAAAGTGTAAAATCCAGAAAGGCAGGACAGGCCATGGAGAACTGGGAGCCTTGTTATGCTGATGGGCGGGATGTAAATTGCCAACAGCCACTCTGGAGAAGTGTATGGTGTTTCCTGAAACATCTAAAAAACAAAGGAACAGAGCCTAGGGCACTTCCACTTATGGTCCTATAGCTTAGGGAAATTAAAATCAAAAAGACACAGCCACCCCAAAGTTTGGGACGGCTCTGTTTACAAGAACCTCCTTTACGGTACAAGTTCAATATCACAGAAAGTGAAAAATGGATAAAGAAGTTGTGGTACTTACGTACAATGCAATATCACTCAGCAATGAAATCTATGTCATCAGGCCAGTAGCAGCATAATGAGTGGATTCAGGTACGATGATTCTAAATGAAATAAGTCACACAGGAAAAGAAACATCATAAGATATCACTACTACACGGAGTGTAAACTTGGCTACACAGGAACTGAATTACAAAACAGAACAGGGTCTCAAATGTAGAAAACCAACTTATATTTGCTTAAGGGGAAAGGTGAGTTGGGGTGCTGCATAAAACCAGAGATTGAAATTAGCACATATACCATTCCAGAAGCCAAATATGTAATAGACAAGAGCTACTCCTTGCTCAACGAAGTGGACTCAACACCCCATATTAAACGCCTAAGAATATACCTGAGTAACAAGAATCTTAAAACCTATGGATTTATATGTCTCCGAAAGAGAATCAAGCGTGTGTACAGCGGCATAAATGCAGCAGTGATAGGATTGCTGACGTTCAGTGAGCAAATGCAGACCCTTTGAAGTCATATTGCATGGTACCCATTCCATGGGTCTCAACTCTCTAGGTTTAAGGGATTCTTCCTTCAGCTAAAACATGCATGTGGTACCCAGAGTATGATCCACCGTGTGGTCGGGAAACGTGTTCAAATGTGTCTCAGTTTTCGTCCCCTGGTACTCGGGTGCAACATTCCAGGCCCTTTACTAACACTCTCCCCACTTGGAGAGTCAGTGCCTTTAAACTCCTGTTTGGCTCAGTTTGCAATTTCTGCGGAAAATGAACAGGAATAGGGAGAACCAATGAGAGACTAGCTGGAGGTGTCTGGACGGGCAAATTTAACTCTCATTTCCCACCAGGAAGAGGAATTAACCAAAGGCTCAGCGTGCCATGCCGGAACCACACTAGGGACTGAAGCAATCCTGCGGTGTTGCGGCCAGCTCACAAGAAAGCGAGTTGAAGAAAGGAGCTCAGGGGCACTCTAATTCACAAACCTGCAGAGTTATAAATGACAGCTATCGTCCAAAAATATATTGAAGTAAGGCTTCCAAGAGGACTTGAAAGCGGAGCAGAATTGCAGGAAACCGATTTCAGGAGGTAGACTGGAATTGCATGTAAAGCATAGGAAAAGAGGCAGAACGTACACAATGATGCACTTGGCCAAAAAGGGCATATGCGTTTTTACCTGAATATATTCAGGAAAATATCATACGCACTTTTTGACAAACCAAGCAAGCTTGCAAAGTAAATCTGCACTACAATGAAGTCTCACTGACCCCCGGTCAAAAGGGCCATCTGAAAAAAGTGTAAAATCCAAAAAGACAGGACAGGCCATGGAGAACTGGGAGCCTTGTTATGCTGATGGGCGGGATGTAAATTGCCAACAGCCACTCTGGAGAAGTGTATGGTGTTTCCTGAAACATCCAAAAAACAAAGCAACAGAGCCTAGGGCACTTCCACTTATGGTCCTATAGCTTAGGGAAATTAAAATCAAAAAGACAAAGCCACCCCAATGTTTGGGATGGCTGTGTTTACAAGAACCTCGTTTACGGTACAAGTTCAATATCGCAGAAAGCGAAAAATGGATAAAGAAGTTGTGGTACTTATGTACAGTGCAATATCACTCAGCAATGAAATCTAGGTCATCAGACCCGTAGCAGCATAATGAGTGGATTCAGGTACGATGATTCTAAGTGAAATAAGTCACACAGAAAATGAAACATCATAAGATATGACTATTACACGGAATGTAAACTTGGCTACACAGGAACTGAATTACAAAACAGAACAGGGTCTCAAATGTAGAAAACCAACTTATGCTTGCTTAAGGGGAAAGGTGAGTTGGGGTGCTGCATAAAACCAGAGATTGAAATTAGCACAGATACCCTTCCATAAGCCAAATATGTAATAGACAAGAGCTACTCCTTGCTCAACGAAGTGGACTCAACATCCCATATTAAACGCCTAAGAATATACCTGAATAGTAAGAATCTTAAAACCTATGGATTGATATGTCTCTGAAAGAGAATCAAGCGTGTGTAGAGTGGCATAAACGCAGCAGTGATGGGATTGGTGAGGTTCGGTAGGCAAATGCAGACCCTTTGAAGTCATATTGCATGGTACCCATTCCATGGGTCTCAACTCTCCAGGTTTAAGGGATTCTTCCTTCAGCTAAAACATGCATGTGGAACCCAGAGTATGATCCACCGTGTGATCGGGAAACGTGTTCAAATGTGTCTCTGTTTTCGTCCCCTGGAACTCGGGTGCAACATTCCAGACTCTTTACTAACACTCTCTCCACTTGGAGAGTCAGTGCCTTTAACCTCCTGTTTGGCCCAGTTTGCAATTTCTGCGGAAAATGAACAGGAATAGGGAGAACCAATGAGAGACTAGCTGGAGGTGTCTGGACGGGCAAATTTAACTCTCATTTCCCACCAGGAAGAGGAATTAACCAAAGGCTCAGCATGCCGTGCCGGAACGACACTAGGGCCTGAAGCAAACCTGCGGTGTTGCGGCCAGCTCACAAGAAAGCGAGTTGAAGAAAGGAGCTCAGGGGCACTCTAATTAACAAACCTGCAGAGTTATAAATGACAGCTATTGTCCAAAAATATATTGAGGTAAGGCTGCCAAGACGACTTGAAAGCGGGGCAGAATTGCAGGAAAACGATTTCAGGAGGTAGACTGGAATTGCATGTAAAGCATAGGAAAAGAGGAAGAACGTCCACAATGATGCCCTTGGCCAAAAGGGGCGTATGCGTTTTTTCCTGAACATATTCAGGAAAAAACGCATACGCCCTTTTTGGCCAACCAAGCAAGCTTGCAAAGGAAATCTGCACTACAATGAAGTCTCACTGCCCGCCGGTCAAAAGGGCCATCTGAAAAAAGTGTAAAATCCAGAAAGGCAGGAGAGGCCATGGAGAACTGGGAGCCTTGTCATGATGATGGGCGGGATGTAAATTGCCAACAGCCACTCTGGAGAAGTGTATGGTGTTTCCTGAAACATCTAAAAAACAAAGCAACAGAGCCTAGGGCACTTCCACTTATGGTTCTATAGCTTAGGGAATTTAAAATAAAAAAGACACAGCCACCCCAAAGTTTGGGACGGCTCTGTTTACAAGAACCTCGTTTACGGTACAAGTTCAATATCGCAGAAAGCGAAAAATGGATAAAGAAGTTGTGGTACTTACGTACAATGCAATATCACTCAGCAATGAAATCTCTGTCATCAGGCCCATAGCAGCATAATGAGTGGATTCAGGTACGATGATTCTAAGTGAAATAAGTCACACAGAAAAAGAAACATCATAAGATATCACTAATACACGGAATGTAAACTTGGCTACACAGGAACTGAATTACAAAACAGAACAGGGTCTCAAATGTAGAAAACCAACTTATGCTTGCTTAAGGGGAAAGGTGAGTTGGGGTGCTGCATAAAACCAGAGATTGAAATTAGCACAGATACCGTTCCATAAGCCAAATATGTAATAGACAAGAGCTACTCCTTGCTCAACGACGTGGACTCAACACCCCATATTAAACGCCTAAGAATATACCTGACTAGTAAGAATCTTAAAACCTATGGATTTATATGTCTCCGAAAGAGAATCAAGCGTGTGTACAGCGGCATAAACGCAGCACTGATAGGATTGGTGAAGTTCGGTGAGCAAATGCAGACCCTTTGAAGTCATATTGCATGGTCCCCATTCCATGGGTCTCAACTCTCCAGGTTTAAGGGATTCTTCCTTCAGCTAAAACATACATGTGGAACCCAGAGTATGATCCACCGTGTGATCGGGAAACGTGTTCAAATGTGTCTCAGTTTTCATCCCCTTGTACTCGGGTGCAACATTCCAGACGCTTTACTAACACTCTCCCCACTTGGAGAGTCAGTGCCTTTATTCTCCTGTTTGGCCCAGTTTGCAATTTCTGCGGAAGATGAACAGGAATAGGGAGAACCAATGAGAGACTAGCTGGAGGTGTCTGGAGGGGAAATTTAAGTCTCATTTCCCACCAGGAAGAAGAATTAACCAAAGGCTCAGCGTGCCGTGCTGGAACCACAATCGGGCCTGAAGCAATCCTGTGGTGTTGCGGCCAGCTCACAAGAAAGCGAGTTGAAGAAAGGAGCTCAGGGGCACTGTAATTCACAAACCTGCAGAGTTATAAATGACAGCTATCGTCCAAAAATATATTGAAATAAGGCTGCCAAGAGGACTTGAAAGCGGGGCAGAATTGCAGGAAACCGATTTCAGGAGGTAGACTGGAATTGCATGTAAAGCATAGGAAAGGAGGCAGAACGTCCACAATGATGCACTTGGCCAAAAAGGGCGTATGCGTTTTTTCCTGAATATATTCAGGAAAAAACACATACGCACTTTTTGGCCAACCAAGCAAGCTTGCAAAGGAAATCTGCACTACAATGAAGTCTCACTGCCCCCCGGTCAAAAGGGCCATCCGAAAAAAGTGTAAAATCCAGAAAGGCAGGATAGGCCATGGAGAACTGGGAGCCTTGTTATGCTGATGGGCGGGATGTAAATTGCCAACAGCCACTCTGGAGAAGTGTATGGTGTTTCCTGAAACATCTAAAAAACAAAGCAACAGAGCCTAGGGCACTTCCACTTATGGTCCTATAGCTTAGGGAAATTAAAATCAAAAAGACACACCACCCCAAAGTTTGGGACGGCTCTGTTTACAAGAACCTCGTTTACGGTACAAGTTCAATATCGCAGAAAGCGAAAAATGGATAAAGAAGTTGTGGTACTTACGTACAATGCAATATCACTCAGCAATGAAATCTATGTCATCAGGCCCGTAGCAGCATAATGAGTGGATTCAGGTACGATGATTCTAAGTGAAATAAGTCACACAGAAAAAGAAACATCATAAGATATCACTAATACACGGAATGTAAACTTGGCTACACAGGAACTGAATTACAAAACAGAACAGGGTCTCAAATGTAGAAAACCAACTTATGCTTGCTTAAGTGGAAAGGTGAGTTGGGGTGCTGCATAAAACCAGAGATTGAAATTAGCACAGATACCGTTCCATAAGCCAAATATGTAATAGACAAGAGCTACTCCTTGCTCAACGACGTGGACTCAACACCCCATATTAAACGCCTAAGAATATACCTGACTAGTAAGAATCTTAAAACCTATGGATTTATATGTCTCCGAAAGAGAATCAAGCGTGTGTAGAGCGGCATAAACGCAGCAGTGATAGGATTGGTGAAGTTCGGTGAGCAAATGCAGACCCTTTGAAGTCATATTGCATGGTACCCATTCCATGGGTCTCAACTCTCCAGGTTTAAGGGATTCTTCCTTCAGCTAAAACATACATGTGGAACCCAGAGTATGATCCACCGTGTGATCGGGAAACGTGTTCAAAAGTGTCTCAGTTTTCGTCCCCTGGTACTCGGGTGCAACATTCCAGACTCTTTACTAACACTCTCCCCACTTGGAGAGTCAGTGCCTTTAACCTCCTGTTTGGCCCAGTTTGTAAATTCTGCGGAAAATGAACAGGAATAGGGAGAACCAATGAGAGACTAGCTGGAGGTGTCTGGACGGGCAAATTTAACTCTCATTTCCCACCAGGAAGAGGAATTAACCAAAGGCACAGCATGCCATGCCGGAACCACACTAGGGCCTGAAGCAATCCTGCGGTGTTGCGGCCAGCTCACAAGAAAGCGAGTTGAAGAAAGGAGCTCAGGAGCACTCTAATTAACTAACCTGCAGAGTTATAAATGACAGCTATCTTCCAAAAATATATTGAAGTAAGGCTGCCAAGACGACTTGAAAGCGGGGCAGAATTTCAGGAAAACGATTTCAGGAGGTAGACTGGAATTGCATGTAAAGCATAGGAAAAGAGGCAGAACGTCCACAATGATGCACTTGGCCAAAAGGGGCGTATGCGTTTTTTCCTGAATATATTCAGGAAAAAACGCATACGCCCTTTTTGGCCAACCAAGCAAGCTTGCAAAGGAAATCTGCACTACAATGAAGTCTCACTGCCCCCCGGTCAAAAGGGCCATCTCAAAAAAGTTTAAAATCCAGAAAGGCAGGACAGGCCATGGAGAACTGGCAGCCTTGTCATGATGACGGGCGGGATGTAAATTGCCAACAGCCACTCTGGAGAAGTGTATGGTGTTTCCTGAAACATGCAAAAAACAAAGCAAGAGAGCCAAGGGCATTTCCACTTATGGTCCTATAGCTTAGGGAAATTAAAATCAAACAGACACAGCCACCCCAAAGTTTGGGATGGCTCTGTTTACAAGAACCTCGTTTACGGTACAAGTTCAATATCACAGACAGCGAAAAATGGATAAAGAAGTTGTGGTACTTACGTACAATGCAATATCACTCAGCAAAGAAATCTCTGTCATCAGGCCCGTAGCAGCATAATGAGTGGATTCAGGTACGATGATTCTAAGTGAAATAAGTCACACAGAAAAAGAAACATCATAAGATATCACTAATACATGGAATGTAAACTTGGCTACACAGGTACTGAATTACAAAACAGAACAGGGTCTCAAATGTAGAAAACCAACTTATGCTTGCTTAAGTGGAAAGGTGAGTTGGGGTGCTGCATAAAACCAGAGATTGAAATTAGCACAGATACCATTCCATAAGCCAAATATGTAATAGACAAGAGTTACTCCTTGCTCAACGACGTGGACTCAACACCCCATATTAAACGCCTAAGAATATACCTGACTAGTAAGAATCTTAAAACCTATGGATTTATATGTCTCCGAAAGAGAATCAAGCGTGTGTACAGCGGCATAAACGCAGCAGTGATAGGATTGGTGAGGTTCGGTGAGCAAATGCAGACCCTTTGAAGTCATATTGCATGGTACCCATTCAATGGGTCTCAACTCTCCAGGTTTAAGGGATTCTTCCTTCAGCTAAAACATACATGTGGAACCCAGAGTATGATCCACCGTGTGATCGGGAAACGTGTTCAAATGTGTCTCAGTTTTCGTCCCCTTGTACTCGGGTGCAACATTCCAGACGCTTTACTAACACTCTCCCCACTTGGAGAGTCAGTGCCTTTAAACTCCTGTTTGGCCCAGTTTGCAATTTCTGCGGAAGACGAACAGGAATAAGGAGAAGCAATGGGAGACTATCTGTAGGTGGCTGGACGGGCAAATTTAACTGTCATTTCCCACCAGGAAGACAAATGAACCAAAGGCTCCGCATGCCATGCTGGAACTAGATTAGGGCCTGAAGAGATCCTGTGGTGTTGCGGCCAGCTCACAAGAAAGCGAGTTGAAGAAAGGAGCTGAGGGGCACTGTAATTCACAAACCTGTGGAGTTATAAATGACAGCTATCATCCAAAGTTATTCTGAAGTAAGGCTGCGAAGAGGACTTGAATGCGGGGCAGAATTGCTGGAAACCGATTTCAGAAGGTACAAGGGAGTCGCTCTTAAAGCATAGGAAAAGAGACAGAACTTGGAAAATAATGCACTTGGTAAAAAAGTGCATATGTGTTTTATCCAGAGCTCTCATAACTGAGGGGAGGAGATTCCCAGCAGGCTCCAACTGCCACCTGAGGGCTCACGTTGCCAAGGCAACGTGAGCAAGCCAGGCAGGAGTTACCTCACAGCAGAAGTCCAACCTCACAGAAGTGTGAGAAACCCAGCCAACATCAGACTCTCACCAGAGGGCCCACATCACCAAGGGGATGGGAACCAGGCAGGAGTGTCTTCACACCAGTGGGGCCACATCATCGAAAGGTGAGGTACTCAGCACATGTGTCCTCAAACCAGAGGACCCACATCTCCAAGGGCCTCAGAGTGAGGCAGGCAGGAGTAGCCTCACAACACTGGGCCCATAGAATAAAAAAGTGAGGAATCCAGCAGTTGGAACCTCCCAGCAGGCAGCCCAGAGCACCGAGGCTATGGGATCCAGGCCACAGTGAACTCACAGAAGAGGGCCCATGTCATGAAACTGAGCAACCCAGCCATTGGGACTTCAGAGCAGGAGGCCCACATCCCCATGGGGATGGAAATCTGGTCGGAGTGTCCTCGCACCACTGAGAAAGTATCAGAAAATTTTGGGCGACCAGCAGTTAGGGCCTGACGCCAGAGGACCCTCATCACCAAGGGAAGGAGGCTCCCAGCAGGCTCCAACTGCCACCAGAGGGCTGACGTCGCCAAGGCGATGTGTGCCAACCAGGCACGAATGACCTCACAGCAGAGGGCCCACCTCAGAGAAGTGTGACGAACCCAGTCAGGATCAGACTCGCACCAGAGGGCCCACATTACCAAATGGATTGGAACCAGGCAGGAGTGTCCTCACATGAGTAGGGTCACATCATCTAAAGGTGAGGAACCCAGAACATGTGGCTTCAAACCATAGGACACCCATCACCAAGGGGCTGGGAGTGAGGCAGGCAGGAGGAGCCTCACAACAGAGGGCCCCAAAATAAGAAAGGTGAGGAATCCAGCAGTTGGAACCTCCCAGCAGGCGGCCCAGAGCACAGAGGCTAGGGGATGCAGGCCGGAGTGAACTAACACCAGACAGCCCACATCATGAAACTGTGAGCAACCCAGACATTGGGACCTCAGAACAGAAGGCCCACATCCCCATGGTGATGGGAACATGACAGGAGTGTCCTGGCATCACTGGGCTCACATGAGAAAACGTGGGGTGCTCAGAAGTTAGGGCCTGATGCTAGAGGGCACTCATCACCGAGGGGAGGAGGCTCCCAGCAGGCTCCAGCTGCCACCAGAGGGTCAACGCCACCAAGGCGATGTGTGCCAGCCCGGCAGGAGTGACCTCACAGCAGAGGGCCCACCTCACAGAAGGGTGAGGAACACAGCCAGGATCAGACTCTCACCAGAGGGCCCACATCACCAAGGGGATGGGAACCAGGCAGGAGTGTCCCCACACCAGTAGGACAACATCATCGAAAGGTGAGGATCCCAGCACATGTAGCCTCAAACCACAGGAACCACATCACCAAGGGGTTCGGAATGAGGCTGGCAGGACCGGCCTCACAACACAGGGTCCATAGAATATAAAAGTTGAGGAATCCAGCAGTTGGAACCTCCCAGCAAGTGGCCCAGAGCACCGAGGCTATGGGATCCAGGCCACAGTGAACTCACAGCAGAGGGCCCACATCATGAACCTGTGAGCAGCCCAGCCGTTGGGACCTCAGAACAGAAGGCCCACATCCCCATTGGGATGGGAACCTGGCAGGAGTGGCTTCGCACCAATTAGCACATATCAGAAAATGTTAGGAGCCCAGCAGTAAGGGCCTGACGCCAGGGGGCCCTCATAACTGAGGGGAGGAGACTCCCAGCAGGTTCCAACTGCCAACAGAGGGCCCACGTCTACAAGGTGGCATGCGCCAGCCAGGCAGTAGTGACCTCACAGCAGAGGGCCTATCTCACAGAAGGGTGAGGAACCGAGGCAGGATGAGACTGTCGCCAGAGGGCTCACAACACCAAGGGGATGGGAACCAGTCAGGACTGTCCTCCCACCGGTGGGGCCACATCATCGAAAGGTGAGGAACCCAGCACATGCGGCCTCATATCAGAGGACATACATCACAAAGGGGATGGGAGTGAGGCAGGTAGGAGTAGCCTAAAAACAGAGGGCCCAAAGAATAAAAAAGGTGAGGAATCCAGCATTTGGAACCTCCCAGCAGGCGGCCGAGAGCACAGAAGCTATGGGATGCAGGCAGGACTGAACTAACACCAGAGAGCCCACATCATGAAACTGTGAGCAACCCAGGCGTTGGGACCTCAGAGCAGAAAGCCCACATCCCCATGGGGATGGGAACCTGACAGGAGTGTCCTGGCATCACTGGGCTCACATCAGAAAACGTGGGGAGCCCAGCAGTTAGGGCCTGATGATAGAGGGCCGTCATCACCGAGGGCAGGAGGCTCCCAGCAGGTTCCATGTGCCAACAGAGGGCCCACGTCGCCAAGGTGATGTGTGCAAGTCAGGCAGGATTGACCTCACAGCAGAGGGCCTACCTCACAGAAGAGTGAGGAACCCAGCCAGGATAAGACTGTCACCAGAAGGCCCACATCACCAAGGGGATGGGAACCAGGCAGGAGTGTCCTCACACCAGTGGGGCCACATCATTGAAAGTTGCGGAACCCAGCACATGTGGCCTCAAACCAGAAGCCCCACATCACGAAGGGGTTGCGAGTGAGGCAGGCAGGAGGAGCATCACAACACAGGACCCATAGAATACAAAAGTTGAGGAATCGAGCAGTTGGAACCTCCCAGCAGGTGGCCAAGAGCACAGAGGCTATGGGATCCAGGCCACAGTGAACTAACACCAGAGAGCCCACATCATGAAATTGTGATCAACCCAGCCGTTGGAACCTCAGAGCAGAAGGCCCACATCCCCATGGAGATGGGAACCTAAGAGGAGTGCCCGAGCATCACTGGGCTCACTAAGAAAAGTTGGGGAGCCCAGGAGTTAGGGTCTGACGTCAGAGGGCCCTCATCACAGAAGTGAGGAGGCCTCCAGCAGGGTCCAAGTGCCACCAGAGGGCTCATATTAACAAGGCGAGGTGAGCAAGCCAGGCAAGAGTTACCTGATAGTAGAGGGCCCACCTCACAGATGGGTGAGGAACCCAGCCAGTATCAGACTCTCACCAGAGGGCCCACATCACAAAGGGGATGGGAACCAGTCAGGATTATCCTCACACCAGTGGGGCCTCATCATCTTAAGGTGAGGAACCCAACACATGTGTCCTCAAACCAGAGGACCCACATCACCAAGGGCCTTGGAGTGAGGCAGGCAGGAGTAGCCTCACAACACAGGGCACATAATATAAAAAACGTGAGGATTCCAGCATTTAGACCTTCCAGCAGGCGGCCCAGAACACCGAGGCTATGGGATCCAGGCCACAGTGAACTCACAACAGAGGGCCCACATCATAAAACTGTGAGCAACCCAGGCGTTGGGACCTCAGCGCAGAAGGCCCACATCCCCATGGGAATGGGAACCTGGCTGGAGTGTCCTCGCACCACTGGGCGCACATCAGAAAATGTGGGGAGCCCACCATTTAGGGCCTGACACCAGAGGGCCGTCATCACCGAGAGGAGGAGGCACCCTGCACGCTCCAACTGCCACCAGAGGGCTCACGTCTCCAAGGTGACGTGTGCCAGCCAGGCAGGAGTGACCTCACAGCAGAGGGCCTACCTCACAGAACGTTGAGGACCCAGCCAGGATTAGACTCTCGCCAGAGGGCCCACCTCACCAAGGGGATGGGAACCAGGCAGGAGTGTCCTCACACGAGTGGGGCCACATCATCGAAAGGTGAGGAACGCAGCACATGTGGCCTCAAGCCATAGGATAGTCATCACCAAGGGGCTGGCAGTGAGGCAGGCAGGAGGAGCCTCACAACAGAGGGCACATAGAATAAAAAAGTTGAGGAATCCAGCAGTTGGAACCTCCCAGCAGGCGGCCGAGAGCACAGAAGCTATGGGATGCAGGCAGGAGTGAACTAACAGCAGAGAGCCCACATCATGAAACTGTGAGCAACCCAGGCGTTGGGACCTCAGAGCAGAAGGCCCACATCCCAATGGGGATGTGAACCTGGCTGGAGTGTCCTCGCACCACTGGGCGCACATCACAAAATGTGGGGAGCCCAGCAGTTAGGGCCTGACGCCAGAGGGCCCTCATCACCGAGGGGAGGAGGCTCCCAGCAGGCTCCAAGTGCCACCAGAGGGCTCATGTCCACAAGGCGAGGTGAGCAAGCCAGGCAGGAGTGACCTCACAGCAGACGGCCCACCTCACAGATGGGTGAGGAACCCAGCCAGGATCAGACTCTCAACAGAGAGCCCACATCACCAAGGGGATGTGAACCAGGCAGGAGTCTCCTAAGACCATCGGTCCCACATCATCGAAAGGTGAGGAACCCAGCACATGTGGCCTCAAACCAGACGACACACATCACGAAGGGGCTGGGAGTGAGGCAGGCAGGAGGATCCTCACAACAGAGGGCCAAAAAAATTAAAAAAGTGAGGAATCCAGCAGTTGGAACCTCCCAGCAGGCGGCCAAGAGCACAGAGGCTATGGGATCCAGGCCTCTGAGAACTAACACCAGAGAGCCCACATCATGAAAATGTGAACAACCCATACGTTGGGACCTCAGAGCAGAAGGCCCACATCCCCATGGAGATGGGATCCTAAGAGGAGTGCCAAAGCATCACTGGGCTCACTAAGAAAAGTTGGTGAGCCCAGCAGTTAGGGCCTGACGCAAGAGGGCCCTCATCACTTGGGGGAGGAGATTCCCAGCACGCTCCAACTGCCACCACATGGCTGACTTCACCAAGCCAATGTGTGCCAGCCATGCAGGAGTGACCTATCAGCAGAGGGTCTCCCTCACAGAAGGGTGAGGAACACAGCCAGGAACAGACTCTCACCAGGGGGTCCACATAACCATGTGGATGAGAACCAGGCAGGACTGTCCTCACACTAGTGGGGCCACATCATCGAAACGTGAGGAACCCAGCAAAGGTGGCCACAAACCAGAGGACCCACATCACCAAGGGGTTGAGAGTGAGGTAGGTGTCTGGACGGGCATATTTAACACTCATTTCCCACCAGGAAGAGGAATTAACCAAAAGCTCGGCGTGCCCTGCCAGAAGCAGATTAGGGCCTGAAGCAGTCTTGTGGGTTTGCGGCCAGCTCACAAGAAAGCGAGTTGAAGAAAGGAGCTCAGGGGCCCTGTAATTCACAAACCTGCAGAGTTATAAATGACAGATAACGTCCAAAAATATATTGAAGTAAGGCTGTGAAGAGGACTTGAAAGCGGGGCAGAATTTCAGGAAACCGATTTCAGGAGGTAGACTGGATTTGCATTTAAAGCATAGGAAAGGAGGCAGAACATCGACAATGATGCACTTGGCCAAAAAGGGCGTATGAGTTTGTTCCTGAATATATTCAGGAAAAAACACATACGCCCTTTTTGGCAAACCAAGCAAGCTTGCAATGGAAATCCGAACTACTATGAAGTGTCACTTCCCCCCGGTCTAAAGGGCCATCTGAGAAAAGTGTAAAATCCAGAAAGGCAAGATAGGCCATGGGAAAAAAGGAGCCTTGTTATGCTGATGGGCGGGATGTAAATTGCCAACAGCCACTCTGGAGAAGTGTATGGTGTTTCCTGATACATCGGAAAAACAAAGCAACAGAGTCTAGGGCATTTCCACTTATGGTCCTATAGCTTAGGGAAATTAAAATCAAAAAGACACAGCCACCCCAAAATTTGGGACGGCTCTGTTTATAGGAACCTCTTCTACAGTACAAGTTAAATATCCCAGAGAACAAATAATTGATAAAGAAGTTGCGGTACTTACGTACAACAGAATACCACTCAGCAATGAAATCTGTGTCACCAGGCCTGTACCAGCATAATGAGTGGATTGAGGCACGATGATTCTAAGTGAAATAAGTCACACAGAAAAAGAAACATCATAAGGTATCACTAATGCACAGAATGTAAACTTGGCTACACATGAACTGAATTACAAAACAGAACAGGGTCTCAAGTTTAGAAAACCAACTTATGCTTGCTTAAGGGGAAAGGTGAGTTGGGTTGCTGCATAAAACCAGAGTTTGAAATTAGCACAGATACCTTTCCATAAGCCAAATATGTAATAGACAAGACCTACCCCTTGCTCAACGAAATGGACTCAACAATGAGGTATCACCTCACACCTGTTAGAATGGGCATCATCTGAAAATCTACAAGCAACAAATGCTGGAAAGGGTGTGGAGAAAAGGAAGCCTCTTCCACTATTTTTGGGAATATAAATTGATACAGTCACTATGGAGAACAATATGGAGTTTCTTAAGAAACCAATAATAGAATTACCATATGATACAGCAATCCCAGTACTGGACATATACCCAGACAAAACCATAAATCAAAAAGAGACATTCACCGCAATGTTCATTGCACCACTATTTACAATATCGAGGTAATGGAAGCAACCTAAATGCCCACAGACAGACGAATGCATAAAGATATGGTACATATATAAAATGGAATATTACTAAGCCATGAAAGGAATGAAATTGGGTCATTTGTAGAGATGTCGATGGATCTAGAGACTGTCATACAGAGTGAAGTAAGTCAGAAAGAGAAAAACAAATCTTGTATATTCATGCATATATGTGGAACCTAGATAAACTGTACAGATTAACCATTTTGCAAGGCATAAATAGAGCAACAGATGTAGACAAAAATCGTATGGACAACAAGGGGGGAAAGCTCTTGGGGGGGTGGTGGTGGGAGGAGTTGAGAGATTGGGATTGGCATGTAAACATTTATATGTATAAAACAGATAACCAATAAGAACCTGCTCTATACAAATATAAATTAAAATTCAAAATTAAAAAGAAATAAAATTTAAAAAATAAAACAGAAAAAAAATTATTCCCTTCACATACATGTATTTATATGAATAAATTATTTCCATGCTTATATCTGTAAATACAAAAAAGAGGAATAAAATCTACCTTGAACCAAAAACGAAAAAGAGAAAAAAAAAACAGAACCCACCAGTTGCTCAGAGGAAAACCGTATCAGGGCACTTGCTCCAGTTGTAAACAATTCTGAAGTTGGTCAGTGGTGGGGAATCGTCTCCCATTCAGCCAGCAGCCCCCACACAACAAGCGTCCTCATTGCAAAGCTGGGGCACCGTGCCGAGGCATCTGTGAGTAAACGTGAGCTGAGCCCCAGGCCAGTTGCTGCTGAACTGTTCCCACCCTTCCCAGGTAAAACACCTGAATATATACAAGGACTTGAAAGCCTAGAGGAAGGGCCATGGAGCCACACGAGTGACAGCATGCCAGCTGACTTGGTGCCTGCAGGCCAGCCAGGATGGTCCTGGCCCTGGGTGTTCTTCTGGAAGATTTCCATTTCCCTGCCTGAGATACCCGTCCTGTCCCTCCCCCCACTGCTTTTTTCCTTCCTCACCTCTGCCCAGGGAGAAATTCCAGCAGCAGGTATGGGTGACACATCCTCTTCTTTAGCAGGTGGCAGCCTGGCAACTGCTGCAGAAAGTCCAGCAGAGCCCCACTCACACTGGGCCACTCACAAAGCCGTGGCCTCTCACTCCCTCCCAACAGCCCAGCCCCGAGACTGCTGACAGGGCAGAGAAAATGGCGTCAGGCACAGCTGCAGGGGCTCTTGCTGCCTGGAGTGGTATTTATATTGATCTCAACCCAGGCACACCTGGGGAGGGCTGGCTGGCACGGTAAGGCTGCCCAGGTCAGCCAATCATCACCCCTCAGGGGCTCACAGTTGCAGAAAATGGAACTTGCTGAACCGGCCAGGTCCAAGGAACAGGTGTGGGCTCCTGAGAGTCAGGATAGACAAGGGGCTGCAGCTTTGGCTTGTTTTCTAATCATTTTATCTGGCCCATGAGTGGGAGACAACTTCAAGAAAACCCTCTCCTAATGAGAGGAACCCAGGAGTCAGGGAGAGGAGGGGTGGGTGGTGGTTGGAGACAGAGGCCTGGTGCCCTGGGTGCAGTGGAAGTCTCTGGAAGACCAGGTGGAGGGAGGCCACACAGAGTGATGCCCAGGGTCACAGACCTGTCAGAGCTGCTGTTTGTTAGTTCAAGTCCTGCTCTGAGGTGCTCTGTGTCAGCTCTGAGCGACAGGTGAGCTGGGGGTGCTCTTCAATGAGGGCTATGTGCACGGTTCCTGTGTGCCCAGCCCTGCCACGGTACCTGCAAGGGTAGCTCTGTATCCTGGGAGAGGCCTGACCATGAGAGCCCCGTGGGCTGGATTGGGAATGGGGTACCCGCCCAGGAGAGCTCCATATCCTGGGATTGGCCTGACCACGAGAGCCCCATGGGCTGCTGGGGACCTGGTAAATTATGTCAGGACAGTCAGTGAAGCCACCGAGGATATACCTCCAGTTGCTCCTGATTCCTACACCCTGCTGGTCATTCTACCAACCACCAGGACATGGTATTCTCTATTAGTCTTCAATGATGCCTTCTTTTGTATTCCATTAGTCCCAGAGTCACAAGAAATTTTGGCTTGTGAGTGGCAGGACTCAACATACAACTAAAACAATACTTCCGGGCCGTCTTGCCCCAAGGGTTCAAAAATTCCCACACCATCTTTGGGGAAAGCTTAGCTAAAGACCGAAAAGTTCTACCTCTGGAAAAGGAAACCCTCCTTCAATATGCAGATGACATTCTGATCGCCAGCCCTACTAAGGAGGCCTCTGAACTACCAAGCCAATAAAGGATAGAAGTTGTCCAAGAAAAAGCTCAAATATCACAGACTGCGGTGACCTGCCTGGGCTTCATTCTCACACAAGGTCAGAGAAGCCCATCCCAGGAAAGGGAAGAAACCATTTGCAGCCTTACCCCTTTCTAAAACTAGAAGACAGCTTAGGGGTTCCTGGGGAGGCCAGGGTTTGCTGCTTCTGGATCCCTAACTACAGTCTACTAGCTGGGCCTCTATATGAAACACTGAAAGGAAAAGATGATGATCCTTTTGAACAGAATCCAGAAGTGGCCTTTCAAGAATGGAAAGAGCAGTCAATTCAGACCCTTGCCCTGGAACTCCCTAATTGAGCTAAACCCTTTGACCTTTCCATTCCCAGTGAAAGGTGAATCGCCATTGGAGAATTAGTGCAAAAACTGGGACCACTTGAAATGGAACAACGCAAGAATGCCATCCAGGTAGGATAAACTACAGTCACCAAGGGGCTTGGCCCACTGCCACATCTGGCCAAGATACTGGCGGTATCTAAAAACCTGGAAATCAGCAGCCCAAAAGGCCACCTCCCTCCTAAGGGAAAAGGACCCCACGTGGTGATCCTAATCACCAACCATGCCCTGAAGTTGCAGGGTTCGCTCCGTGGGCACCCCGACCTTGAGTGAGGAGGCCCTCCAACTCCAACATTCAGAGAGATAACCGGGGGCAACAGGGCACCATGACGACTCGTGTGAACATCACTTGACCTGGAGTTTCTCTCATAAAACAACAATAGTGTGTCCCGAAGGAGTAGACTACTGCTTGCAGGACTTACTGCACCCGGAGGGGAGCTAATAATCTTGGCGGGGGAACTGTATATCACACTGTCACCATAGAAAAGCCTACAGACACCGTGATGATGGTGGCCAATAAGACCGGCTGGACTCCTGTTTACTTCAAAAGGCTGTTGACTCAGTAGCCATCATGGTCCTTGATCACCACTGACCCTGGACTGTCTGGGAGTTAAGCGGGCAGGGCTCTGACACCTGGTGCTGTTTTTACATTAATTCAGGGGCCTAATTGAAGAAAGAGCAGACTACTGGTCAGAGCATCTAGGCTGGCAGAAACGGTCAGCCTAAGGTGGCCGAACAAATGTGGGGCGGGGTGAAACCGGCCCCCACAGCGTCTCTGCACATGTCTTTCCTGGACCCTTACAGGTCATTAGAATCTATAACACTTCCAATGCTGGTGCTCAGGCGGACGAGCAGGGAGGCAGGGGTCCTGGGGCCAATCAATGTCACCTGGAGGCTGCTTGGGAGAAGTTCTGACCCTCGTCCCCTGGTATGAGGGCTCCCAACTCAGCACTCAGCAGTTACAGAAGAAGGGTCTGCACCCTCAGCACTCCAAGAATGAGGAATGGGACAAAAGGCAGAGGAGAGGTTTGTCCCCAGCAAAGCCCATTAAAAATCCCTGGGAGATAAAAATAGAATCTGGGCAATAAAGTCAAGTCTGACCTTTTTTATCCTTTGTGCTTTGTCTAATTTCACGTGCTCCTAGGGTCCCGCATGCAGAGGTTCCACACCCGGCACTTCAGACCAGATTTCCTAGTGCAGAATGGCTGGGTCGACACCTCAGCTCCTGGGGCCCAGTGCAGACTCCGAGATATAGAGCCTGAGCTGCAGCCAACCCGGCCCTCGAGAGCTCCGCCCCCTCCCTCCCACTGACTCTGACAGGATCTCTACACAGCAGCCCAGCCCACAGCCCACGGGGTAGTGCATGCTCTCACCTCTCCATTCTCTGATCAAAATATAAAGTTTCCTTTGCTTGTGAACCAAACTCAGTCTCGATCTGTTGGCCCCAATGACACTGGGCAGGGGGACACTTGTTGGGGTCCACTCTGGAGGATCAGTAACAGAAATTGAGACTATTGTAACTTCAATGAACAGATGTGTGAGCCAAACTGTAGTTAACATAGAACAGTTTAGAAGGCTCGGGTAAAATAAGATGTTTCTAACACTTCCATTTGATATTTCCATCACTTTATTATAAGCAAGTTCAGTGAAAAGGTTTGTCTTATTTGTCAGGTCAATATTAGAGAAATGAAGTGATTTCTTTCCAAGGCTGTACATCTAATAATCTTAGTTAAAGCTTCAATCTTGTTTTAAATGCTTTTCCATTGAAAATGATACCTCTCTTTCAGCTCCCCCATTTCTGAGAAGTATAAAATCTTATAATTTATTATTACCAAAGGGGAAAGGTGGGAGGAGGGATAAATTAACAGTTTGGAATTAACACATACACACTGCTATGTATAAAATAGATCATCAACAAGGAACTACTGGATAGCACAGGGAACTACACTCAATATTTTGCAATAACCTATAAGGGGAAATAATCGGAAAAAGAATAGATATTTTTATTGACATCATCTATCAATGACAGTTAAAGTGTAACCTAAGGGAAGCTGGTGGTGAGTGCTTCTGACCCTGAAGACTTCAATCATCTAAAGTTTGGACTCTGCCTACTTCCCAAGGCCCTTAATGAACATATGTGTAGCCGTAGCTTAAAAAACTCCCCAGTTTGGGTTTCGGGGAGACACTGATTTTGAAAAAGCCCTGGTGTTCTCCTTACATGAATGGGACTCTTCCTACTGCTAAAACATGTCTGTCACATCCAGAGGATGGTATACCATCTGATCGGGAAGAGTTTGGAAAAGGCATCTCATCTCCTCATCTCCTGGTGCTCGGGTTTACCCCTCCAGCGTCTTTACTAACAGTCTCCCCACTTGGAGATGTCAGCACTGTCAACATCCTGTTGCGTACAGTTTGGAATTTGTCCAGAGGATGAAGCGGAAGGATGAGGAACAATGAGAGACAAGTCCTAGGTGTTCAGACAGGCACATGTCACTCTAATTTCCAATCAGGAAGACGAATTGACCAAAGGCTAGGGTTGCCCATGGAAACAGTATAGGGCTTGAGGAAATCCCACTGCTTTGTGGCCAGTTCCCATAAACACAAGTTGAACAATGGAACTCAGGGGCAGTAAAATTCACGAAACTGCAGAGTTGAAAATATCTATCACTGAAAAATGTCTTGAGGAAAGTCAGAGAAAAGGATTGGTAAGCAAGGGAGAATGGCAGGAAAGGGATTTGAGGAGGTAGAAAGGACTCGCCATTAAGCACAAGAAAAGGGGCTGAACATTGCCAACATTGCAGTTGGCCAAAAAGGCTGTATGCGTTTGTTTCTGTATATATTCAAGAAAAGGGCATACACTTTTTTAGCCAACCAAACAGGTGGGCACTGGAAATCAATACTACAAAAGATATCACTTCGCATCAGTCAGAAGAGCCATCCTCATAAAGTGTAAACACCAGAAATGCAGGACAGGGCAAGGAGAAGAGGGAGCCCTGTGAGGCTTATAGTGGAAATGTATATTGCCAACGGCCATTCTGGAGAAGTGTATTGTGTTTACTAAAGCATCTAAAAAATGAGCTACAGAGCATAGGGCACTTGCACTCATGGGCGTATATCTTGGGAAAAACAAAAATCGAGAGGACACAGGCACCCCAATGTTTACTGCCTCTCTGTTTAAAAGATCCTCGACTAGGATATAACTTAAATGTCTCTGGAGGGAAAAAATGGATAGAGATGTGGTACTTATGTAGAGTGGAATATTACTCAGCCTGGAAATCAATGAAATATGGCCAGTTGTAACAACTCCGGAGGAGTTACGTATGATCATTCTAAGTGACATAATTCAAAAAGAAAACGACACATATCATAAGATATCACTTAAAGGTGGAATCCAAAATGGCTACACATGAAATAAATTACAAAACAAAAACATAGTCAAATATGTAGAAAACACGCGTAAGGCTGCTAAACGGGAAAGGTGGGGAGGGGTGAGGCATCATCCAGGAGGTTGAAATTAGCAAAGATACCATTCCAAATACCAAACTGATAGTCAACAAGGCCTACACAGTAGCTAAAAGAACTGCACTCAGCACACTCAAGTCACCGGAAAAGAATATCTATGACTGGTAAGAATCTGAAAAAGAATTTATTGATGTCTCTCTGTACATGAATCAAGTGGATGTACAGCAGCAAGAAACAGAGCTTTGAAAATCAGCTGTAACCAATATAGTAATAAATTGAAAAAAATAAACGACAGAGAGACAGAGAAAATCTCTTACAACTTTTCCTCAGGGACGGTGATGCAATGTGGATTGAACACATCTAGACCCACAGCAGGATGAGACATAAGGCTGGAAACTGTTCACGCTAAGAGAAATGTGAGGTTGGGTGAGGAAATGCACACCCTTTAAAGTAATACTACCTGGTACCCATTCAATGGGTCCCAAATCTGCAGGTTCAAGGAATCTTCCTACAGCTAAAACATGCATGGAAAACCCAGAGGACTGTACACCATGTGATCGGGAGATGTGTCTAAAATGCACCTCATTTATCCTCTCCTGGTGCTCCTGTTCATCATTCCAGCCACGTTACTTAGAATCTCCCCACTTAGAGAATCAGCACATTTAAACTTCTGTTTCACACATTTTGCAAATTGTGAGGAGGATGAACGGGAAGAGGGGGAACCAATGAGAGAATAGTTGTAGGGGTGTGGACGGGCACATGTCACTCTAATTTCCCATTAAGAATAAGAATTAAAAAAAGGCTCAGCCCGCCTCGCCGGAGCCAAAATAGGGCCTGAAGCAATCCTGCGGCTTTGAGGCCAGCTCACAAAAGAGCAACTTAAAAAATGGAGCTCAGGGTCACTGCAATTCACAAACCTGCAGAGTTATAAATGAAAACTAACGTCCAAAAATATGTTGAGGTAAGGCAAAGAAGAGGATCTGAATGCAAGACAGAATTGCAAGAAACAGATTTCAAGAGATAGATTGGACTCGTCTTTAAAGCACATGAAAAGCGGCAGAATTTCGACAATGATGCAGTTGGCGCAAAAGGGAGTATGCGTTTTTTCCTGAATATATCCAGGAAAAAACGCATATGCACTTTATGGGCAACCAAGCAAGCAAGCAATGCAAATGTGCACAACAAAGAAGTCTCATTTCCCACCGGTCAAAAGGGCCATCCGAAAAAATTGTAAAAACCAGAAATGCAGGACAGGCCATGGAGAACAGGGAGCCTTTATACGCTGATGGACAGTGTGTGAACTGCCGAGAGCCACTCTGGAGAAGTGTATGGTGGTTCCTAAATCATCTAAAAAACAGAGCTACAGAGCATAGGGCACTTCCAATCACGGGAGTATATCTAGGGAAGTCTAAAAATCAACAAGACACAAGCACACCACAGTTTAGGGCTACTCTGTTTACAAGAACCTCAACTTCAGTACACCTTAAATATCCCAGGAAAGAGAACAATGGATAAAGAAAATGTGCTACTTATGTACAATGGAATATCTCTTCACCATGAAATCAATGTAATAAGGCTAGTAGAAGGATAAAGAGTGGATTTAGGTCCGATAATACTACTTGAAATAAGTCAAACAGAAAAAGAAACATATCATAAGATATCACTTATAGAGGGAGGATAAATATGGCTGCACAAAAAATGAATTACAAAACAGAACAGTGTCTCACATTTAGAAAACACACTTATGTCAGCTTAAGGGGAAAGGAGAGGTGGGGTGATGCATAAAACCAGAGTTTGAAATTAGCACAGATACCGTTCAATAAACCAAATAGGTATTAGACAAGATCTACACCTTGCTCAATGAACTGGCCTCAACACACCCTATACACCGCAGAGAAATATATCTGAGTAATAAGAATCTTAAAACCCATGTATTGATATATCTCCATAAGGGAATCAAGTGTGTGCAGAGCGGCACAAACACAGCAGTGAAAATGAGCTAAACCCCATTATAAAAATAAATTTTAAAACCAAAACGCAGAAACAATGAAAGAGAGAAAAATTCTTACAAAATTCGCTCAGGGGCTGTGATGCAACCTGGAATGACCACATATAAACCCACAGCTGGATAAGACATAAGGCTGGATACTTGGGGCTGAGAGGATTGGTGAGCTTTGGTGAGCAACTGCCGAAAGTTTAATGCAATACTTCATGCTACTCATTCCAAGGGTCCCAACACTACAGGTTGAAGAGAATCTTCCTACAGCTAAACCAATGCATGGGAAATCCAGCGGATGGTATACCATATGATTGGGAAAGGTTTCTAAAACGCACCTCATTTTCCTCTCCTGGGGCTCCGGATCAACATTCCAGCCACTTTACTAACAACATCTCCACATGGAGAGTCAATGCCTTTAAGTTCCGGTATCGCACAGTCTGCAGTTAGTGCAGAGGATGAATGGAAATAGGGGGAACCAGTGAGAAAATAACTGTAGCGGTTTCAATGGGCACATGTCACTCTAATTTCACATCAGGAAGAAGAATTAACCAAAGGCAGAGCAAGGCACCCCAGAAGAAGAATAGGGCCTGAAGAAATCCTGTGGATATGAGGCAAGATCACAAAAATAAGAGCTGAAAAATGGAACTAAGGGCAACTGCAATTCAAAAAACTGCAGAGTTATAAAGGCCAACTATTTTCCAAAAGTATATTGAGGTAAGGCTATGAAGAGGCACTGAGAGCAAGGCAGAATTGCAGGAAACCGATTTCAGGAGGTAGACTGGAATTGCATTGAAAACATATGAAAAGACTCAGAACATCGACAATCATGCACTTGGCCGAAAAGGAGTATGCGTTTTTTCCTGAATATATTCAGGAAAAAACGCATACGCCCTTTTTGGCCAACCAAGCAAGCTTGCAAAGGAAATCTGCACTACAATGAAGTCTCACTGCCGCCCGGTCAAAAGGGCCATCTGAAAAAAGTGTAAAATCCAGAAAGGCAGGACAGGCCATGGAGAACTGGGAGCCTTGTTATGCTGATGGGCGGGATGTAAATTGCCAACAGCCACTCTGGAGAAGTGTATGGTGTTTCCTGAAACATCTAAAAAACAAAGCAACAGAGCCTAGTGCAATTCCACTTATGGTCCTATAGCTTAGGGAAATTAAAATAAAAGAGACACTGCCACCCCAAAGTTTGGGACAGCTCTGTTTACAAGAACCTTGTTTACGGTACAAGTTCAATATCACAGAAAGCGAAAAATGGATAAAGAAGTTGTGGTACTTACGTACAATGCAATATCACTCAGCAATGAAATCTATGTCATGAGGCCCATAGCAGCATAATGAGTGGATTCAGGTACGATGATTCTAAGTGAAATAAGTCACACAGAAAAAGAAACATCATAAGATATCACTACTACACGGAATGTGAACTTGGCTACACAGGAACTGAATTACAAAACAGAACAGGGTCTCAAATGTAGAAAACCAACTTATGCTTGCTTAAGGCGAAAGGTGAGTTGGGGTGCTGCATAAAACCAGAGATTGAAATTAGCACAGATATCGTTCCATAAGCCAAATATGCAATAGACAAGAGCTACTCCTTGCTCAACGAAGTGGACTAACACCCCATATTAAACGCCTAAGTATATACCTGACTAGTAAGAATCTTAAAACCTATGGATTTATATGTCTCCGAAACTGAATCAAGCGTGTGTACAGCGACATAAATGCAGCAGTGATAGGATTGGTGAGGTTCGGTGAGCAAATGCAGACCATTTGAAGTCATATTGCATGGTACCCAATCCATGGGTCTCAACTCTCCAGGTTTAAGGGATTCGTCCATCAGCTAAAACATGCATGTGGAACCCAGAGTATGATCCACCGTGTGATCGGGAAACGTGTTCAAATGTGTCTCAGTTTTCTCCCCTGGTACTCGGGTGCAACATTCCAGACGCTCTACTAACACTCTCCCCACTTGGAGAGTCAGTGCCTTTAACCTCCTGTTTGGCCCAGTTTGCAATTTCTGCGGAAAATGAACAGGAATAGGGAGAACCAATGAGAGACTAGCTGGAGGTGTCTGGACGTGCAAATTTAACTCTCATTTCCCACCAGGAACAGGAATTAAACAAAGGCTCAGCGTGCCGTGCCATAACCACACTAGGGCCGGAAGAAATCCTGCGGTGTTGCGGCCAGCTCACAAGAAAACGAGTTGAAGAAAGGAGCTCAGGGTCACTGTAATTCACAAACCTGCAGAGTTATAAATGACAGCTATCGTCCAAAAATATATTGAAGTAAGGCTGCCAAGAGGACTTGAAAGCGGGGCAGAATTGCAGGAAACCGATTTCAGGAGCTACACTGGAATTGCATGTAAAGCATAGGAAAAGAGGCAGAACGTCCACAATGATGCACTTGGCCAAAAAGGGCGTATGCGTTTTTTCCTGAATATATTCAGGAAAAAAGTATACGCCCTTTTTGGCCAACCAAGCAAGCTTGCAAAGGAAATCTGCACTACAATGAAGTCTCACTACTCCCCGGTCAAAAGGGCCATCTGAAAAAAGTGTAAAATCCAGAAAGGCAGGACAGGCCATGGAGAACTGGGAGCCTTGTTATGCTGATGGGCGGGATATAAATTGCCAACAGCCACTCTGGAGAAGTGTATGGTGTTTCCTGAAACATCCAAAAAACAAAGCAACAGAGACTCGGGCACTTCAAATTATGGTCCTATAGTTTAGGGAAATTAAAATCAAAAAGACACAGCCACCCCAAAGTTTGGGATGGCTCTGTTTACAAGAACCTCGTTTACGGTACAAGTTCAATATCACAGAAAGCGAAAAATGGATAAAGACATTGTGGTACTTACGTACAATGCAATATCACTCAGCAATGAAATCTATGTCATCAGGCCCGTAGCAGCATAATGAGTGGATTCAGGTACGATGATTCTAAGTGAAATAAGTCACACAGAAAAAGAAACATCATAAGATATCACTAATACACGGAATGTAAACTTGGCTACACAGGAACTGAATTACAAAACAGAACAGGGTCTCAAATGTAGAAAAGCAACTTATGCTTGCTTAAGGGGAAAGGTGAGTTGGGGTGCTGCATAAAACCAGAGATTGAAATTAGCACAGATACCGTTCCATAAGCCAAATATATAATAGACTAGAGCTACTCCTTGCTCAACGAAGTGGACTCAACACCCCATATTAAACGCCTAAGAATATACCTGACTAGTAAGAATCTTAAAACCTATGGATTTATATGTCTCCGAAAGAGAATCAAGCATGTGTACAGTGGCATAAACGCAGCAGTGATAGGATTGGTGAGGTTCGGTGAGCAAATGCAGACCCTTTGAGGTCATATTTCATGGTACCCATTCCATGGGTCTCAACTCTCCAGGTTTAAGGGATTCTTCCTTCAGCTAAAACATGCATGTGGAACCCAGAGTATGATCCACCATGTGATCGGGAAACGTATTCAAATGTGTCTCAGTTTTCGTCCCCTGGTACTCGGGTGCAACATTCCAGACGCTTTACTAACACTCTCCCCACTTGGAGAGTCAGGGCCTTTAACCTCCTGTTTGGTCCAGTTTGCAATTTCTGCGGAAGATGAACAGGAATAGGGAGAACCAGTGAGAGGCTAGCTGGAGGTGTCTGGACGGGCAAATTTAGCTCTCATTTCGCACCAGGAAGAGGAATTAACCAAAGGCTCAGCGTGCCGTGCCGGAACCACACTAGGGCCGGAAGCAATCCTGCGGTGTTGTGGCCAGCTCACAAGAAAACGAGTTGAAGAAAGGAGCTCAGGGGCATTGTAATTCACAAACCTGCAGAGTTATAAATGACAGCTATCGTCCAAAAATATATTGAAGTAAGGCTGCCAAGAGGACTTGAAAGCGGGGCAGAATTGCAAGAAACCGATTTCAGGAGCTAGACTGGAATTGCATGTAAAGCATAGGAAAAGAGGCAGAACGTCCACAATGATGCACTTGGCCAAAAAGGGCATATGCGTTTTTTCCTGAATATATTCAGGAAAAAACGCATACGCACTTTTTGGCCAACCAAGCAAGCTTGCAAAGGAAATCTGCACTACAATGAAGTCTCACTGCTCCCCGGTCAAAAGGGCCATCTGAAAAAAGTGTAAAATCCAGAAAGGCAGGACAGGCCATGGAGAACTGGGATCCTTGTTATGCTGATGGGCGGGATGTAAATTGCCAACAGCCACTCTGGAGAAGTGTATGGTGTTTCCTGAAACATCCAAAAAACAAAGCAACAGAGCCTCGGGCACTTCAAATTATGGTCCTATAGTTTAGGGAAATTAAAATAAAAAAGACACAGCCACCCCAAAGTTTGGGATGGCTCTGTTTACAAGAACCTCGTTTACGGTCCACGTTCAATATCACAGAAAGCGAAAAATGGATAAAGAAGTTGTGGTACTTACGTGCAATGCAATATCACTCAGCAATGAAATCTATGTCATCAGGCCCGTAGCAGCATAATGAGTGGATTCAGGTACGATGATTCTAAGCGAAATAAGTCACACAGAGAAAGAAACATCATAAGATATCACTACTACATGGAATGTAATCTTGGCTACCCAGGAACTGAATTACAAAACCGAACAGGGTCTCAAATGTAGATAACCAACTTATGCTTGCTTAAGCGGAAAGGTGAGTTGGGGTGATGCATAAAAGCAGAGACTGAAATTAGCACAGATACCGTTCCATAAGCCAAATATGTAATAGACAAGAGCTACTCCTTGCTCAAATAAGTGGCCTCAACACCCCATATTAAACGCCTTGGAATATACCTGACTAGTAAGAATCTTAAAACCTACGGATTTATATGTCTCTGAAGGAGAATCAAGCGTGTGTACAGTGGCATAAACGCAGCAGTGATAAGAGTTTTGAGGTTCGGTGAGCAAATGCAGACCCTTTGAAGTTATATTGCATGGTACCCATTCCATGGGTCTCAACTCTCCAGGTTTAAGGGATTCTTCCTTCAGCTAAAACATGCATGTGGAACCCAGAGTATGATCCACCATGTGATCGGGAAACGTATTCAAATGTGTCTCAGTTTTCGTCCCCTGGTACTCGGGTGCAACATTCCAGATGCTTTACTAACACTCTCCCCACTTGGAGAGTCAGGGCCTTTAACCTCCTGTTTGGCCCAGTTTGCAATTTCTGCGCAAAATGAACAGGAATAGGGAGAACCGATGAGAGCCTACCTGGAGGTGTCTGGACGGGCAAATTTAACTCTCATTTCCCACCAGGAAGAGGAATTAACCAAAGGATCAGCGTGCCATACCGGAACCACACTAGGGCCGGAAGCAATCCTGCGGTGTTGTGGCCAGCTCACAAGAAAGCGAGTTGAAGAAAGGAGCTCAGGGGCAGTGTAATTCACAAACCTGTAGAGTTATAAATGACAGCTATCATCCAAAAATATATTGAAGTAAGGCTGCCAAGAGGACTTGAAAGTAGGGCAGAATTACCGGAAACTGATTTCAGGAGGTAGACTGGAATTGCATGTAAAGCATAGGAAAAGAGGCAGAACGTCCACAATAATGCACTTGGCCAAAAAGGGCGTATGCGTTTTTTCCTGAATATATTCAGGAAAAAACGCATACGAACTTTTTGGCCAACCAAGCAAGCTTGCAAAGGAAATCTGCACTACAATGAAGTCTCACTGCCCCCCGGTCAAAAGGGACATCTGAAAAAAGTGTAAAATCTAGAAAGGCAGGACAGGCCATGGAGAACTGGGAGCCTTGTTATGCTGATGGGCGGGATGTAAATTGCCAACAGCCACTCTGGAGAAGTATATGGTGTTTCCTGAAACATCTAAAAAACAAAGCAACAGAGCCTAGGGCAATTCCACTTATGGTCCTATAGCTTAGGGAAATTAAAATTAAAAAGACACAGCCAACCCAAAGTTTGGGATGGCTTTGTTTACAAGAACCTCGTTTATGGTACAAGTTTAATATCGCAGAAAGCGAAAAATGGATAAAGACATTGTGGTACTTACGTACAATGCAATATCACTCAGCAATGAAATCTATGTCATCAGGCCCGTAGCAGCATAATGAGTGGATTCAGGTACGATGATTCTAAGTGAAATAAGTCACACAGAAAAAGAAACATCATAAGATATCACTACTACACGGAATGTAAACTTGGCTACACAGGAACTGAATTACAAAACAGAACAGGGTCTCAAATGTAGAAAACCAACTTATGCTTGCTTAAGGGGAAAGGTGAGTTGGGGTGCTGCATAAAACCAGACATTGAAATTAGCACAGATACCGTTCCATAAGCCAAATATGTAATAGACTAGAGCTACTCCTTGCTCAACGAAGTGGACTCAACACCCCATATTAAACGCCTAAGATTATACCTGACTAGTAAGAATCTTAAAACCTATGGATTTATATGTCTCCGAAACTGAATCAAGCGTGTGTACAGCGACATAAACGCAGCAGGGATAGGATTGGTGAGGTTCGGTGAGCAAATGCAGACCCTTGGAAGTCATATTGCATGGGACCCAATCCATGGGTCTCAACTCTCCAAGTTTAAGGGATTCGTCCATCTACTAAAACATGCATGTGGAACCCAGAGTATGATCCACCGTGTGATCGGGAAACGTGTTCAAATGTGTCTCAGTTTTCTCCCCTGGTACTCGGGTGCAACATTCCAGACGCTTTACTAACACTCTCCCCACTTGGAGAGTGAGTGCCTTTAACCTCCTGTTTGGCCCAGTTTGCAATTTCTGCGGAAAATGAACAGGAATAGGGAGAACCAATGAGAGACTAGCTGGAGGTGTCTGGACGGGCAAATTTAACTCTCATTTCCCACCAGGAACAGGAATTAAACAAAGGCTCAGCGTGCCGTGCCGGAACCACACTAGGGCCGGAAGCAATCCTGCGGTGTTGCGGCCAGCTCACAAGAAAACGAGTTGAAGAAAGGAGCTCAGGGTCACTGTAATTCACAAACCTGCAGAGTTATAAATGACAGCTATCGTCCAAAAATATATTGAAGTAAGGCTGCCAAGAGGACTTGAAAGCGGGGCAGAATTGCAGGAAACCGATTTCAGGAGCTAGACTGGAATTGGATGTAAAGCATAGGAAAAGAGGCAGAACGTCCACAATGATGCACTTGGCCAAAAAGGGCGTATGCGTTTTTTCCTGAATATATTCAGGAAAAAACGCATACGCCCTTTTGGGCCAACCAAGCAAGCTTGCAAAGGAAATCTGCACTACAATGAAGTCTCACTGCTCCCCGGTCAAAAGGGCCATCTGAAAAAAGTGTAAAATCCAGAAAGGCAGGACAGGCCATGGAGAACTGGGAGCCTTGTTATGCTGATGGTCGGGATGTAAATTGCCAACAGCCACTCTGGAGAAGTGTATGGTGTTTCCTGAAACATCCAAAAAACAAAGCAACAGAGCCTCGGGCACTTCAAATTATGGTCCTATAGTTTAGGGAAATTAAAATAAAAAAGACACAGCCACCCCAAAGTTTGAGATGGCTCTGTTTACAAGAACCTCGTTTACGGTCCACGTTCAATATCACAGAAAGCGAAAAATGGATAAAGAAGTTGTGGTACTTACGTGCAAAGCAATATCACTCAGCAATGAAATCTGTGTCATCAGGCCCGTAGCAGCATAATGAGTGGATTCAGGTACGATGCTTCTAAGTGAAATATGTCACACAGAAAAAGAAACATCATAAGAAACAACTAATACACGGAATGTAAAGTTGGCTACACAGGAACTGAATTACAAAACAGAACAGGGTCTCAAATGTAGAAAACCAACTTATGCTTGCTTAAGGGGAAAGGTGAGTTGAGGTGCTGCATAAAACGAGAGATTGAAATTAGCACAGATACCGTTCCATAAGTCAAATATGTAATAGGCAAGAGCTACTCCTTGCTCAACGAAGTGGACTCAACACCCCATATTAAACGCCTAAGACTATACCTGACTAGTAAGAATCTTAAAACCTATGGATTTATATGTCTCCGAAAGAGAATCAAGCGTGTGTACAGCGGCATAAGCGCAGCAGTGATAGGATTGGTGAAGTTCGGTGAGCAAATGCAGACCCTTTGAAGTCATATTGCATGGTACCCATTCCATGGGTCTCAAGTCTCCAGGTTCAAGGGATTCTTCCTTCAGCTAAAACATGCATGTGGAACCCAGAGTATGATCCACCATGTGATCAGGAAACGTGTTCAAATGTGTCTCAGTTTTCGTCCCCTGGTACTCGGGTGCAAAATTCCAGACGCTTTACTATCACTCTCCCCACTTGGAGAGTCAGTGCCTGTAACCTCCTGTTTGGCCCAGTTTGCAATTTCTGTGGAAGATGAACAGGAATAGGGAGAACCAATGAGATACTAGTTGGAGGTGTCTGGACGGGCAAATTTAACTCTCATTTTCCACCAGGAAGAGGAGTTAACCAAAGGCTCAGCGGGCCATGCCGGAAACACACTAAGGCCTGAAGCAATCCGGCGGCGTTGCAGCCAGCTCACAAGAAAGCGAGTTGAAGAAAGGAGCTCAGGGGCACTGTAATTCACAAACCTGCAGAGTTATAAATGACAGCTATCGTCCAAAAATATATTGAAGTAAGGCTGCCAAGAGGACTTGAAAGCGGGGCAGAATTGCAGGAAAGCGATTTCAGGAGGTAGACTGGAATTGCATGTAAAGCAGAGGAAAAGAGGCAGAACGTCCACAATGATGCACTTGGCCAAAAAGGGCTTATGCGTTTTTTCCTGAATATATTCAGGAAAAAACGCATACGCCCTTTTTGGCCAACCAAGCAAGCTTGCAAAGGAAATCTGTACTACAATGAAGTCTCACTGCCCCCCGGTCAAACTGGCCATGTGAAAAAAGTGTAAAATCCAGAAAGGCCGGACAGGCCATGGAGAACTGGGAGCCTTGTTATGCTGATGGGCGGGATATAAATTGCCAACAGCCACTCTAGAGAAGTGTATGGTGTTTCCTGAAACATCTAAAAAACAAAGCAACAGAGCCTAGGGCACTTCCACTTATGGTCCTATAGCTTAGGGAAATTAAAATCAAACAGACACAGCCACCCCAAAGTTTGGGACGGCTCTGTTTACAAGAACCTCGTTTACGGTACAAGTTCAATATCACAGAAAGCGAAAAATGGATAAAGAAGTTGTGGTATTTACGTACAATGCAATATCACTCAGCAATGATATCTATGTCATCAGGCCCGTAACAGCATAATGAGTGGATTCAGGTACGATGATTCTAAGTGAAATAAGTCACTCAGAAAATGAAACATCATAAGATATCACTTCTACACGAAATGTAAACTTGGCTACACAGGAACTGAATTACAAAACAGAACAGGGTCTCAAATGTAGAAAACCAACTTATGCTTGCTTAAGGGGAAAGGTGAGTTGGGGTGCTGCATAAAACCAGAGATTGAAATTAGCACAGATACCGTTCCATAAGCCAAATATGTAATAGGCAAGAGCTACTCCTTGCTCAACGAAGTGGACACAACACCCCATATTAAACACCTAAGAATATACCTGACTAGTAAGAATCTTAAAACCTATGGATTAATATGTCTCCGAAAGAGAATCAAGCGTGTGTACAGCGGCATAAGTGCAGCAGTGATAGGATTGGTGAGGTTCGGTGAGCAAATGCAGACCCTTTGAAGTCATACTTCATGGTACCCATTCCATGGGTCTCAACTCTCCAGGTTTAAGGGATTCTTCCTTCAGCTAAAACATGCATGTGGAACCCAGAGTATGATCCACCGTGTGATTGGGAAACGTGTTCAAATGTGTCTCAGTTGTCGTCCCATGGTACTCAGGTGCAACATTCCAGACGCTTTACTAACACTCTCCCCTCTTGGAGAGTCAGTGCCTTTAACCTCCTGTTTGGCCCAGTTTGCAATTTCTGTGTAAGATGAACAGGAATAGGGAGAACCAATGAGAGACTAGCTGGAGGTGTCTGGACGGGCAAATTTAACTCCCATTTGCAACGAGGAAGAGGAATTAACCAGAGGCTCAGCGTGCCGTGCCGGAACCACACTAGGGCCTGAAGCAATCCTGCGGTGTTGCGGACAGCTCACAAGAAAGCGAGTTGAAGAAAGGATCTCAGTGGCACTGTCATTCACAAACCTGCAGAGTTATAAATGACAGCTATCGTCCAAAAATATATTGAAGTAAGGCTGCCAAGAGGACTTGAAAGCGGGGTAGAATTGCAAGAAACCGATTTCAGGAGGTAGACGGGAAATGCATGTAAAGCATAGGAAAAGAGGCAGAACGTCCACAATGATGCACTTGGCCAAAAAGGGCGTATGCGTTTTTTCCTGAATATATTCAGGAAAAAACGCATACACACTTTTTGGCCAACCAAGCTAGCTTGCAAAGAAATCTGCGCTAAAATGAAGTCTCACTGCCCCCGGTCAAAAGGGTCATCTGAAAAAAGTGTAAAATCCAGAAAGGCAGGACAGGCCATGGAGAACTGGGAGCCTTGTTTTGCTGATGGGTGGGATGTAAATTGCCAACAGCCACTCTGGAGAACTGTATGGTGTTTCCTGAAACATCTGAAAAGCAAAGCAACAGAGCCTAGGGCACTTCCACTTATGGTCCTATAGCTTAGGGAAATCAAAATCAAAAAGACACAGCCACCCCAAAGTTTGGGCCGGCTCTGTTTACAAGAGCCTAGTTTACTGTACAAGTTCAATATCACAGAAAGCGAAAAATGGGTAAAGAATTTGTGGTACTTACATACAATGCAATATCACTCAGCAATGAAATGTATGTCATCAGGCCGGTAGCAGCATAATGAGTGGATTCAGGTACGATGATTCTAAGTGAAATAAGTCACACAGAAAAAGAAACATCATAAGATATCCCTACTACACGGAATGTAAACTTGGCTACACAGGAACTGAATTACAAAACAGAACAGGGTCTCAAATGTAGAAAACCAACTTATGCTTGCTTAAGGGGAAAGGTGAGTTGGGGTGCTGCATAAAACCAGAGATTGAAATTAGCACAGATACCGTTCCATAAGCCAAATATGTAATAGACAAGAGCTACACCTTGCTCAAAGAAGTGGACACAACACCGCATATTAAACGCCTAAGAATATACCTGACTAGTAAGAATCTTAAAACCTATGGATTAATATGTCTCCGAAAGAGAATCAAGCGTGTGTACAGCGGCATAAGTGCAGCAGTGATAGGATTGGTGAGGTTCGGTGAGCAAATGCAGACCCTTTGAAGTCATACTTCATGGTACCCATTCCATGGGTCTCAACTCTCCAGGTTTAAGGGATTCTTCCTTCAGCTAAAACATGCATGTGGAACCCAGAGTATGATCCACCGTGTGATTGGGAAACGTGTTCAAATGTGTCTCAGTTGTCGTCCCATGGTACTCAGGTGCAACATTCCAGACGCTTTACTAACACTCTCCCCTCTTGGAGAGTCAGTGCCTTTAACCTCCTGTTTGGCCCAGTTTGCAATTTCTGTGTAAGATGAACAGGAATAGGGAGAACCAATGAGAGACTAGCTGGAGGTGTCTGGACGGGCAAATTTAACTCCCATTTGCAACGAGGAAGAGGAATTAACCAGAGGCTCAGCGTGCCGTGCCGGAACCACACTAGGGCCTGAAGCAATCCTGCGGTGTTGCGGACAGCTCACAAGAAAGCGAGTTGAAGAAAGGATCTCAGTGGCACTGTCATTCACAAACCTGCAGAGTTATAAATGACAGCTATCGTCCAAAAATATATTGAAGTAAGGCTGCCAAGAGGACTTGAAAGCGGGGTAGAATTGCAAGAAACCGATTTCAGGAGGTAGACGGGAAATGCATGTAAAGCATAGGAAAAGAGGCAGAACGTCCACAATGATGCACTTGGCCAAAAAGGGCGTATGCGTTTTTTCCTGAATATATTCAGGAAAAAACGCATACACACTTTTTGGCCAACCAAGCTAGCTTGCAAAGAAATCTGCGCTAAAATGAAGTCTCACTGCCCCCGGTCAAAAGGGTCATCTGAAAAAAGTGTAAAATCCAGAAAGGCAGGACAGGCCATGGAGAACTGGGAGCCTTGTTTTGCTGATGGGTGGGATGTAAATTGCCAACAGCCACTCTGGAGAACTGTATGGTGTTTCCTGAAACATCTGAAAAGCAAAGCAACAGAGCCTAGGGCACTTCCACTTATGGTCCTATAGCTTAGGGAAATCAAAATCAAAAAGACACAGCCACCCCAAAGTTTGGGCCGGCTCTGTTTACAAGAGCCTAGTTTACTGTACAAGTTCAATATCACAGAAAGCGAAAAATGGGTAAAGAATTTGTGGTACTTACATACAATGCAATATCACTCAGCAATGAAATGTATGTCATCAGGCCGGTAGCAGCATAATGAGTGGATTCAGGTACGATGATTCTAAGTGAAATAAGTCACACAGAAAAAGAAACATCATAAGATATCCCTACTACACGGAATGTAAACTTGGCTACACAGGAACTGAATTACAAAACAGAACAGGGTCTCAAATGTAGAAAACCAACTTATGCTTGCTTAAGGGGAAAGGTGAGTTGGGGTGCTGCATAAAACCAGAGATTGAAATTAGCACAGATACCGTTCCATAAGCCAAATATGTAATAGACAAGAGCTACACCTTGCTCAAAGAAGTGGACACAACACCGCATATTAAACATCTAAGAATATACCTGACTACTAAGAATCTTAAAACCTATGGATTTATATGTCTCCGAAAGAGAATCAAGCGTGTGTACAGCGGCATAAACGCAGCAGTGATAGGATTGGTGAGGTTCGGTGACCAAATGCAGACCCTTTGAAGTCATATTGCATGGTTCCCATTCCATGGGTCTCAACTCTCCAGGTTTAAAGGATTCTTCCTTCAGCTAAAACATGCATGTGGAACCCTGAGTATGATCCACCGTGTGATCAGGAAACGTGTTCAAATGTGTCTCAGTTTTCGTCCCCTAATACTCGGGTGCAACATTCCAGACGCTTTACTAACACTCTCCCCACATGGAGAGTCAGTGCCTTTAACCTCCTGTTTGGCCCAGTTTGCAATTTCTGCGGAAGATGAACAGGAATAGGGAGAACCAATGAGATTCTAGCTGGAGGTGTCTGGACAGGCAAATTTAACTCCCATTTCCCACCAGGAAGGGGAATTAACCAAAGGCTCTGTGTGCCGTGCCGGAACCACACTAGGGCCTGAAGCAATCCCGCGATGTTACGGCCAGCTCACAAGAAAGCGAGTTGAAGAAAGGAGCTCAGGGGCACTGTAATTCACAAACCTGCAGAGTTATAAATGACAGCTATCGTCCAAAAATATATTGAAGTAAGGCTGCCAAGAGGACTTGAAAGCGGGGCAGAATTGCAGGAAAGCGATTTCAGGAGGTAGACTGGAATTGCATGTAAAGCAGAGGAAAAGAGGCAGAACGTCCACAATGATGCACTTGGCCAAAAAGGGCTTATGCGTTTTTTCCTGAATATATTCAGGAAAAAATGCATACGCCCTTTTTGGCCAACCAAGCAAGCTTGCAAAGGAAATCTGTACTACAATGAAGTCTCACTGCCCCCCGGTCAAACTGGCCATGTGAAAAAAGTGTAAAATCCAGAAAGGCCGGACAGGCCATGGAGAACTGGGAGCCTTGTTATGCTGATGGACGGGATATAAATTGCCAACAGCCACTCTAGAGAAGTGTATGGTGTTTCCTGAAACATCTAAAAAACAAAGCAACAGAGCCTAGGGCACTTCCACTTATGGTCCTATAGCTTAGGGAAATTAAAATCAAACAGACACAGCCACCCCAAAGTTTGGGACGGCTCTGTTTACAAGAACCTCGTTTACGGTACAAGTTCAATATCACAGAAAGCGAAAAATGGATAAAGAAGTTGTGGTATTTACGTACAATGCAATATCACTCAGCAATGATATCTATGTCATCAGGCCCGTAACAGCATAATGAGTGGATTCAGGTACGATGATTCTAAGTGAAATAAGTCACTCAGAAAATGAAACATCATAAGATATCACTTCTACACGAAATGTAAACTTGGCTACACAGGAACTGAATTACAAAACAGAACAGGGTCTCAAATGTAGAAAACCAACTTATGCTTGCTTAAGGGGAAAGGTGAGTTGGGGTGCTGCATAAAACCAGAGATTGAAATTAGCACAGATACCGTTCCATAAGCCAAATATGTAATAGGCAAGAGCTACTCCTTGCTCAACGAAGTGGACACAACACCCCATATTAAACGCGTAAGAATATACCTGACTAGTAAGAATCTTAAAACCTATGGATTAATATGTCTCCGAAAGAGAATCAAGCGTGTGTACAGCGGCATAAGTGCAGCAGTGATAGGATTGGTGAGGTTCGGTGAGCAAATGCAGACCCTTTGAAGTCATACTTCATGGTACCCATTCCATGGGTCTCAAGTCTCCAGGTTTAAGGGATTCTTCCTTCAGCTAAAACATGCATGTGGAACCCAGAGTATGATCCACCGTGTGATTGGGAAACGTGTTCAAATGTGTCTCAGTTGTCGTCCCATGGTACTCAGGTGCAACATTCCAGACGCTTTACTAACACTCTCCCCTCTTGGAGAGTCAGTGCCTTTAACCTCCTGTTTGGCCCAGTTTGCAATTTCTGTGTAAGATGAACAGGAATAGGGAGAACCAATGAGAGACTAGCTGGAGGTGTCTGGACGGGCAAATTTAACTCCCATTTGCAACGAGGAAGAGGAATTAACCAGAGGTTCAGCGTGCCGTGCCGGAACCACACTAGGGCCTGAAGCAATCCTGCGGTGTTGCGGACAGCTCACAAGAAAGCGAGTTGAAGAAAGGATCTCAGTGGCACTGTCATTCACAAACCTGCAGAGTTATAAATGACAGCTATCGTCCAAAAATATATTGAAGTAAGGCTGCCAAGAGGACTTGAAAGCGGGGTAGAATTGCAAGAAACCGATTTCAGGAGGTAGACGGGAAATGCATGTAAAGCATAGGAAAAGAGGCAGAACGTCCACAATGATGCACTTGGCCAAAAAGGGCGTATGCGTTTTTTCCTGAATATATTCAGGAAAAAACGCATACACACTTTTTGGCCAACCAAGCTAGCTTGCAAAGAAATCTGCGCTAAAATGAAGTCTCACTGCCCCCGGTCAAAAGGGTCATCTGAAAAAAGTGTAAAATCCAGAAAGGCAGGACAGGCCATGGAGAACTGGGAGCCTTGTTTTGCTGATGGGTGGGATGTAAATTGCCAACAGCCACTCTGGAGAACTGTATGGTGTTTCCTGAAACATCTGAAAAGCAAAGCAACAGAGCCTAGGGCACTTCCACTTATGGTCCTATAGCTTAGGGAAATCAAAATCAAAAAGACACAGCCACCCCAAAGTTTGGGCCGGCTCTGTTTACAAGAGCCTAGTTTACTGTACAAGTTCAATATCACAGAAAGCGAAAAATGGGTAAAGAATTTGTGGTACTTACATACAATGCAATATCACTCAGCAATGAAATGTATGTCATCAGGCCGGTAGCAGCATAATGAGTGGATTCAGGTACGATGATTCTAAGTGAAATAAGTCACACAGAAAAAGAAACATCATAAGATATCCCTACTACACGGAATGTAAACTTGGCTACACAGGAACTGAATTACAAAACAGAACAGGGTCTCAAATGTAGAAAACCAACTTATGCTTGCTTAAGGGGAAAGGTGAGTTGGGGTGCTGCATAAAACCAGAGATTGAAATTAGCACAGATACCGTTCCATAAGCCAAATATGTAATAGACAAGAGCTACACCTTGCTCAAAGAAGTGGACACAACACCGCATATTAAACATCTAAGAATATACCTGACTACTAAGAATCTTAAAACCTATGGATTTATATGTCTCCGAAAGAGAATCAAGCGTGTGTACAGCGGCATAAACGCAGCAGTGATAGGATTGGTGAGGTTCGGTGACCAAATGCAGACCCTTTGAAGTCATATTGCATGGTTCCCATTCCATGGGTCTCAACTCTCCAGGTTTAAAGGATTCTTCCTTCAGCTAAAACATGCATGTGGAACCCTGAGTATGATCCACCGTGTGATCAGGAAACGTGTTCAAATGTGTCTCAGTTGTCGTCCCATGGTACTCAGGTGCAACATTCCAGACGCTTTACTAACACTCTCCCCTCTTGGAGAGTCAGTGCCTTTAACCTCCTGTTTGGCCCAGTTTGCAATTTCTGCGGAAGATGAACAGGAATAGGGAGAACCAATGAGATTCTAGCTGGAGGTGTCTGGACAGGCAAATTTAACTCCCATTTCCCACCAGGAAGGGGAATTAACCAAAGGCTCTGTGTGCCGTGCCGGAACCACACTAGGGCCTGAAGCAATCCCGCGATGTTACGGCCAGCTCACAAGAAAACGAGTTGAAGAAAGGAGCTCAGGGTCACTGTCATTCACAAACCTGCAGAGTTATAAATGACAGCTATCGTCCAAAAATATACTGAAGTAAGGCTGCCAAGAGGACTTGCAAGCGGGGCAGAATTGCAGGAAACTGATTTCAGGAGGTAGAATGGAATTTCATGTAAAGCATAGGAAAAGAGGCAGAACGTCCACAATGATGCACTTGGCCAAAAAGGGCGTATGCGTTTTTTCCTGAATATATTCAGGAAAAAACGCATACGCCCTTTTTGGCCAACCAAGCAAGCTTGCAAAGGAAATCTGCACTACAATGAAGTCTCACTGCCCCCCGGTCAAAAGGGCCATCTTCAAAAAGTGTAAAATCCAGAAACGCAGGACAGGCCATGGAGAAATGGGAGCCTTGTTATGCTGATGGGCGGGATGTAAATTGCCAACAGCCACTCTGGAGAAGTGTATGGTGTTTCCTGAAACATCTAAAAAAACAAAGCAACAGAGCCTAGGGCACTTCCATTTATGGTCCTATAGCTTAGGGAAATTAAAATCCAAAAGACACAACCACCCCAAAGTTTGGGATGGCTCTGTTTACAAGAACCTCGTTTACGATACAAGTTCAATATCTCAGAAAGCGAAAAATGGATAAAGAAGTTGTGTTACTTACGTACAATGCAATATCACTCAGCAATGAAATCTATGTCATCAGACCCGTAGCAGCATAATGAGTGGATTCAGGTACGATGATTCTACGTGAAATAAGTCACACAGAAAAAGAAACATCATAAGATATCACTACTACACGGAATGTAAACTTGGCTACACACAACTGAATTACAAAACAGAACAGGGTCTCAAATGTAGAACACCAACTTATGCTTGCTTAAGGGGAAAGGTGAGTTGAGGTGCTGCATAAAACCAGAGATTGAAATTAGCTCAGATACCGTTCCATAAGCCAAATATTTAATAGACAAGAGCTACTCCTTGCTGATCGAGTGGACTCAACACTCCATATTAAACTCCTAAGAATATACCTGACTAGTAAGAATCTTAAAACCTGTGGACTTATATGTCTCCGAAAGGGAATCTAGCGTGTGTACAGTGGCATAAACGCAGCAGTGATAGGATTAGTGAGTTTCAGTTAGCAAATACAGACCCTTTGAAGTCATATTGCATGGTACCCATTCCATGGGTCTCAACTCTCCAGGTTTAAGGGATTCTTCCTTCAGCTAAAACATGCATGTGGAACCCAGAGTATGATCCACCGTGTGATCGAGAAACGTGTTCAAATGTGTCTCAGTTTTCGTCCCCTGGTACTCGGGTGCAACATTCCAGACGCTTTACTAACACTCTCCCCACTTGGAGAGTCAGTGCCTTTAACCTCCTGTTTGGCCCAGTTTGCAATTTCTGCGGAAAATGAACAGGAATAAGGAGAACCCATGAGAGACTAGCTGGAGGTGTCTGGACGGGCAAATTTAACCCTCATTTCCCACCAGGAAGAGGAATTAACAAAAGGCTCAGCGTGCCCTGCCGGAACCACACGAGGGCCTCAAGCAATCCTGCGGTGTTGCAGCCAGCTCACAAGAAAGCGAGTTGAAGAAAGGAGCTCAGGGGCACTGTGATTCACAAACCTGCAGAGTTATAAATGACAGCTATCGTCCAAAAATATATTGAAGTAAGGCTGCCAAGAGGACTTGAAAGCGGGGCAAAATTGCCAGACACCGATTTCAGGAGGTAGACTGGAATTGCATGTAAAGCATAGGAAAACAGGCAGAACGTCCACAATGATGCACTTGGCCAAAAAGGTCGTATGCGTTTTTTCCTGAATATATTCAGAAAGAAACGCATACGAACTTTTTGGCCAACCAAGCAAGCTTGCAAAGGAAATCTGCACTACAATGAAGTCTCACTGCACCACGGTCAAAAGGGCCATCTGAAAAAAGTGTAAAATCCAGAAAGGCGGGACAGGCCATGGAGAATTGGGAGCCTTGTTATGCTGATGGGCGGGATGTAAATTGCCAACAGCCACTCTGGAGAAGTGTATGGTGTTTCCTGAAACATCTAAACAACAAAGCAACAGAGCCTAGGGCACTTCCACTTATGGTCCTATAGCTTAGTGAAATTAAAATCAAAAAGACACAGCCATCCCAAAGTTTGTGACGGCTCTGTTTACAAGAACCTCGTTTATGGTACAAGTTCAGTATCGCAGAAAGCGAAAAATGGATAAAGACTTTGTGGTACTTACGTACAATGCAATATCACTCAGCAATGAAATCTATGTCATCAGGCCCGTAGCAGCATAATGAGTGGATTCAGGTACGATGATTCTACATGAAATAAGTCACACAAAAAAAGAAACATCATAAGATATCACTACTACACGGAATGTAAACTTGGCTACACAGGAACTGAATTACAAAACAGAACAGGGTCTCAAATGTAGAAAACCAACTTATGCTTGCTTAAGGGGAAAGGTGAGTTGGGGTGCTGCATAAAACCAGAGATTGAAATTAGCACAGATACCATTCCATAAGCCAAATATGTAATAGACCAGAGCTATTCCTTGCTGAACGAGTGGACTCAACACTCCATATTAAACGCCTAAGAATATACCTGACTACTAAGAATCTTAAAACCTATGGATTTATATGTCTCTGAAAGAGAATCAAGCATGTGTACAGCGGCATAAGCGCAGCAGTGATAGCATTGCTGAGGTTCGGTGAGCAAATGCAGACCCTTTGAAGTCATATTGCATGGTACCCATTCCATGGGTCTCAACTCTCCAGGTTTAAGGGATTCTTCCTAGAGCTAAAACATGCATGTGGAACCCAGAGTATGATCCACCATGTGATCGGGAAACGTGTTCAAATGTGTCTCAGTTTTCGTCCCCTGGTAGTCGGGTGCAACATTCCAGATGCTTTACTAACACTCTCCCCACTTGGAGAGTCAGTGCCTTTAACCTCCTGTTTGGCCCACTTTGCAATATCTGCGGAAAATGAACAGGAATAGGGAGAACCAATGAGAGACTGGCTGGAGGTGTCTGGACGGGCAAATTTAACTCTCATTTCCCACCAGGAAGAGGAATTAACCAAAGGCTCAGCGTGCCGAGCCGGAACCACACTAGGGCCTGAAGCAATCCTGTGGTGTTGCGGCCAGCTCACAAGAAAGCGAGTTGAAGAAAGGAGCTCAGGGGCACTGTCATTCACAAACCTGCAGAGTTATAAATGACAGCTATCGTCCAAAAATATACTGAAGTAAGGCTGCCAAGAGGACTTGAAATCGGGGCAGAATTGCAGGAAACCGATTTCAGGAGGTAGACTGGAATTGCATTTAAAGCATAGGAAAAGAGGCAGAACGTCCACAATGATGCACTTGGCCAAAAAGGGCGTATGCGTTTTTTCCCGAATATATTCAGGAAAAAACGCATACGCACTTTTTGGCCAACCAAGCAAGCTTGCAAAGGAAATCTGCACTACAATGAAGTCTCACTGCCCCGCAGGAAACAGGGCCATTTGAAAACAGTGTAAAATCCAGAAAGGCAGGACAGGCCATGGAGAACTGGGAGCCTTGTTATGCTGATGTACAAGATGTAAATTGACCACAGCCACTCTGGAGAAGTGTATGGTGTTTCCTGAAACATCTAAAAAACAAAGCAACAGAGCCTAGGGCACTTCCACTTATGGTTCTATAGCTTAGGGAAATTAAAATCAAAAAGACAAAGCCACCCCAAAATTTGTGACGGCTCTGTTTACGAGAACCTCGTTTATGGTACAAGTTCAATATCGCAGAAAGCGAAAAATGGATAAAGAAGTTGTGGTACTTACGTACAATGCAATATCACTCCGCAATGTAATCTATGTCATCAGGCCCATAGCAGCATAATGAGTGGATTCAGGTACGATAATTCTCAGTGAAATAAGACACACAGAAAAAGAAACATCATAAGATATCACTACTACACGGAATGTAAACTTGGCTACACAGGAACTGAATTACAAAGCAGAACAGGGTTTCAAATGTAGAAAAACAACTTATGCTTCCTTAAGGGGAATGGTGAGTTGGGGTGCTGCATGAAAGCAGAGATTGAAATTGGCACAGATACCATTCCATAAGCCAAATATGTAATAGACAAGAGCTACTCCTTGCTCAACGAAGAGGACACAACACCTCATATTAAATGCCTTAGAATATACCTGACTAGTAAGAATCTTAAAACCTATGGATTTATATGTCTCCGAAAGAGAATCAAGCGTGTGTACGGCAGCATAAGCGCCGCAGTGATAGGATTGGTGAGGTTCAGTGAGAAAATGCAGAACCTTAGAAGTCATATTGCATGGTACCCATTCCATGGGTCTCCACTCTCCAGGTTTAAGGGATTCTTCCTTCAGCTGAAACATGCATGTGGAACCCAGAGTATGATCCACCGTGTGATCGGGAAACGTGTTCAAATGTGTCTCAGTTTCGTCCCCTGGTACTCGGGTGCAACATTCCAGACGCTTTACTAACACTCTCCCCACTTGGAGAGTCAGTGCCTTTAACCTCCTGTTTGGCCCAGTTTGCAGTTTCTCCAGAAGATGAACAGGTATAGGGAGAACCAATAAGAGACTAGATGGAAGTGTCTGCACGGGCAAATTTAACTCTCATTTCCCACCAGGAAGAGGAATTAACCAAAGGCTCAGCGTGCCATGCTGGAACCACACTAGGGCCTGAAGCAATCCTATGGTGTTGCAGCCAGCTCACAAGAAAGCGAGTTGAAGAAAGGAGCTCAGGGTCACTGTCATTCACAAACCTGCAGAGTTATAAATGACAGCTATCGTCCAAAAATATATTGAAGTAAGGCTGCCAAGAGAACTTGAAAGCGGGACAAAATTGTAGGAAACCGATTTCAGGAGGTAGACTGGAATTGCATTTAAAGCATAGGAAAAGAGGAAGAACGTCCACAATGATGCACTTGGCTAAAAAGGTCGTATGCGTTTTTTCCTGAATATATTCAGGAGTAAACGCATACGCCCTTTTTGGCCAACCAAGCAAGCTTGCAAAGGAAATCTGCACTACAATGAAGTCTCACTTCCCCCTGGTCAAAAGGGCCATCTAAAAAAAAGTGTAAAATCCAGAAAGGCAGGACAGGCCATGGAGAACTGGGAGCCTTGTTATACTGATGGGCGGGATGTAAACTGCCAACACCACTCTGGAGAAGTGTATGGTGTTTCCTGAAACATCTGAAAAACAAAGCAACAGAGCCTAGGGCACTTTCACTTATGGTTCTATAACTTAGGGAAATTAAAATAAAAAAGACACAGCCACCCAAAAATTTGGGCATCTCTGTTTACAAGAACCTCGTTTACGGTACAAGTTCAATATTGCAGAAAGCGAAAAATGGATAAAGAAGTTGTGGTACTTACGTACAATGCAATATCACTCAGCAATGAAATCTATGTCATCAGGCCCATAGCAGCCTAATGAGTGGATTCAGGTACGATGATTCTAAGTGAAATAAGTCACAGAGAAAAAGAAACATCATAAGATATCACTACTACACGGAATGTAAACTTGGCTACACAGGAACTGAGTTACAAAACAGAACAGGGTCTCAAATATAGAAAACCAACTTATTCTTGCTTAACGGGAATGGTGAGTTGGGGTGCTGCATGAAACCAGAGATTGAAATTAGCACAGATACCGTTCCATAAGCCAAATATGTAACACACAAGAGCTACTCCTTGCTAAACGAAGTGGACACAACACCCCATATTAAACGCCTAAGAATATACCTGACTAGTAAAAATCTCAAAACCTATGGATTTATATGTCTCCGAAAGAGAATCAAGCGTGTGTACAGAGGCATAAAAGCAGCAGCGATAGGATTGGTGAGGTTCGGTGAGCAAATGCAGACCCTTTGAAGTCATATTGCATGGTACCCATTCCATGGGTCTCAACTCTCCAGGTTTAAGGGATTCTTCCTTCAGCTAAAATATGCATGTGGAACCCAGAGTATGATCCACTGTGTGATAGGGAAACGTGTTCAAATGTGTCTCAGTTTTCGACCCCTGGTACTCGGGTGCAACATTCCAGAAGCTTTACTAACACTCTCCCCACTTGGAGAGTCAGTGCCTTTAACCTCCTGTTTGGCCCAGTTTGCAATTTCTGCAGAAAATGAACAGGAATAGGGAGAACCAATGAGAGACTAGCTGGAGGTGTCTGGACGGGCAAATTTAACTCTCATTTCCCACCAGGAAGAGGAATTAACCAAAGGCTCAGCGTGCCGTTCCGGAACCACACTAGGGCCTGAATCAATTTTGCGGTGTTGCGGCCAGCTCAAAAGAAAACGAGTAGAAGAAAGGAGCTCAGGGGAACTGTCATTCACAAACCTGCAGAGTTATAAATGACAGCTATCGTCCAAAAATATATTGAAGTAAGGATGCCAAGAGGACTTGAAAGCGGGGCAAAATTGCCAGACACCGATTTCAGGAGGTAGACTGCAATTGCATGTAAAGCATAGGAAAAGAGGCAGAACGTCCACAATGATGCACTTGGCCAAAAAGGGCGTATGCGTTTTTTCCTGAATATATTCAGGAAAAAACGCATACGCCCTTTTTGGCAAACCAAGCAAGCTTGCAAAGGAAATCTGCACTACAATGAAGTCTCAATTCACCCCAGTCAAAAGGGACATCTGAAAAAAGTGTAAAATCCAGAAAGGCAGGACAGGCCATGGAGAACTGGGAGACTTGTTATGCTGATGGGCGGGATGTAAATTGCCAAGAGCAACTCTGGAGAAGTGTATGGTGTTTCCTGAAACATCTAAAAAACAAAGCAACAGAGCCTAGGGCACTTCCACTTATGGTCCTATAGCTTAGGGTAATTAAAATAAAAAAGACACAGCCACCCCAAAATTTGTGACGGCTCTGTTTACAAGAACCTCGTTTATGGTACAAGTTCAATATCGCAGAAAGCGAAAAATGGATAAAGAAGTTGTGGTACTTACGTACAATGCAATATCACTCCGCAATGTAATCTATGTCATCAGGCCCATAGCAGCCTAATGAGTGGATTCAGGTACGATAATTCTAAGTGAAATAAGTCACACAGAAAAAGAAACATCATAAGATATCACTACTACATGGAATGTATACTTGGCTACACAGGAACTGAATTACAAAACAGAACAGGGTTTCAAATGTAGAAAACCAACTTATGCTTCCTTAAGGGGAATGGTGTGTTGGGGTGCTGCATGAAACCAGAGATTGAAATTGGCACAGATACCATTCCTTAAGCCAAATATGTAATAGACAAGAGCTACTCCTTGCTCAACGAAGAGGACACAACACCTCATATTAAATGCCTAAGAATATACCTGACTAGTAAGAATCTTAAAACCTATGGATTTATATGTCTCCGAAAGAGAATCAAGCGTGTGTACGGCAGCATAAGCGCCGAAGTGATAGCATTGGTGAGATTCAGTGAGAAAATGCAGATCCTTAGAAGTCATATTGCATGGTACCAATTCCATGGGTCTCAACTCTCCAGGTTTAAGGGATTCTTCCTTCAGCTGAAACATGCATGTGGAACCCAGAGTATGATCCACCGTGTGATCGAGAAACGTGTTCAAATGTGTCTCAGTTTTCGTCCCCTGGTACTCGGGTGCAACATTCCAGACGCTTTACTAACACTCTCCCCACTTGGAGAGTCAGTGCCTTTAACCTCCTGTTTGGCCCAGTTTGCAATTTCTGCGGAAAATGAACAGGAATAAGGAGAACCAATGAGAGACTAGCTGGAGGAGTCTGGACGGGCAAATTTAACCCTCATTTCCCACCAGGAAGAGGAATTAACAAAAGGCTCAGCGTGCCCTGCCGGAACCACACGAGGGCCTCAAGCAATCCTGCGGTGTTGCAGCCAGCTCACAAGAAAGCGAGTTGAAGAAAGGAGCTCAGGGGCACTGTGATTCACAAACCTGCAGAGTTATAAATGACAGCTATCGTCCAAAAATATATTGAAGTAAGGCTGCCAAGAGGACTTGAAAGTGGGGCAAAATTGCCAGACACCGATTTCAGGAGGTAGACTGGAATTGCATGTAAAGCATAGGAAAACAGGCAGAACGTCCACAATGATGCACTTGGCCAAAAAGGTCGTATGCGTTTTTTCCTGAATATATTCAGAAAGAAACGCATACGAACTTTTTGGCCAACCAAGCAAGCTTGCAAAGGAAATCTGCACTACAATGAAGTCTCACTGCACCACGGTCAAAAGGGCCATCTGAAAAAAGTGTAAAATCCAGAAAGGCGGGACAGGCCATGGAGAATTGGGAGCCTTGTTATGCTGATGGGCGGGATGTAAATTGCCAACAGCCACTCTGGAGAAGTGTATGGTGTTTCCTGAAACATCTAAACAACAAAGCAACAGAGCCTAGGGCACTTCCACTTATGGTCCTATAGCTTAGTGAAATTAAAATCAAAAAGACACAGCCATCCCAAAGTTTGTGATGGCTCTGTTTACAAGAACCTCGTTTATGGTACAAGTTCAGTATCGCAGAAAGCGAAAAATGGATAAAGAAGTTGTGGTATTTACGTACAATGCAATATCACTCAGCAATGATATCTATGTCATCAGGCCCGTAACAGCATAATGAGTGGATTCAGGTACGATGATTCTAAGTGAAATAAGTCACTCAGAAAATGAAACATCATAAGATATCACTTCTACACGAAATGTAAACTTGGCTACACAGGAACTGAATTACAAAACAGAACAGGGTCTCAAATGTAGAAAACCAACTTATGCTTGCTTAAGGGGAAAGGTGAGTTGGGGTGCTGCATAAAACCAGAGATTGAAATTAGCACAGATACCGTTCCATAAGCCAAATATGTAATAGGCAAGAGCTACTCCTTGCTCAACGAAGTGGACACAACACCCCATATTAAACGCCTAAGAATATACCTGACTAGTAAGAATCTTAAAACCTATGGATTAATATGTCTCCGAAAGAGAATCAAGCGTGTGTACAGCGGCATAAGTGCAGCAGTGATAGGATTGGTGAGGTTCGGTGAGCAAATGCAGACCCTTTGAAGTCATACTTCATGGTACCCATTCCATGGGTCTCAACTCTCCAGGTTTAAGGGATTCTTCCTTCAGCTAAAACATGCATGTGGAACCCAGAGTATGATCCACCGTGTGATTGGGAAACGTGTTCAAATGTGTCTCAGTTGTCGTCCCATGGTACTCAGGTGCAACATTCCAGACGCTTTACTAACACTCTCCCCTCTTGGAGAGTCAGTGCCTTTAACCTCCTGTTTGGCCCAGTTTGCAATTTCTGTGTAAGATGAACAGGAATAGGGAGAACCAATGAGAGACTAGCTGGAGGTGTCTGGACGGGCAAATTTAACTCCCATTTGCAACGAGGAAGAGGAATTAACCAGAGGTTCAGCGTGCCGTGCCGGAACCACACTAGGGCCTGAAGCAATCCTGCGGTGTTGCGGACAGCTCACAAGAAAGCGAGTTGAAGAAAGGATCTCAGTGGCACTGTCATTCACAAACCTGCAGAGTTATAAATGACAGCTATCGTCCAAAAATATATTGAAGTAAGGCTGCCAAGAGGACTTGAAAGCGGGGTAGAATTGCAAGAAACCGATTTCAGGAGGTAGACGGGAAATGCATGTAAAGCATAGGAAAAGAGGCAGAACGTCCACAATGATGCACTTGGCCAAAAAGGGCGTATGCGTTTTTTCCTGAATATATTCAGGAAAAAACGCATACACACTTTTTGGCCAACCAAGCTAGCTTGCAAAGAAATCTGCGCTAAAATGAAGTCTCACTGCCCCCGGTCAAAAGGGTCATCTGAAAAAAGTGTAAAATCCAGAAAGGCAGGACAGGCCATGGAGAACTGGGAGCCTTGTTTTGCTGATGGGTGGGATGTAAATTGCCAACAGCCACTCTGGAGAACTGTATGGTGTTTCCTGAAACATCTGAAAAGCAAAGCAACAGAGCCTAGGGCACTTCCACTTATGGTCCTATAGCTTAGGGAAATCAAAATCAAAAAGACACAGCCACCCCAAAGTTTGGGCCGGCTCTGTTTACAAGAGCCTAGTTTACTGTACAAGTTCAATATCACAGAAAGCGAAAAATGGGTAAAGAAGTTGTGGTACTTACATACAATGCAATATCACTCAGCAATGAAATGTATGTCATCAGGCCGGTAGCAGCATAATGAGTGGATTCAGGTACGATGATTCTAAGTGAAATAAGTCACACAGAAAAAGAAACATCATAAGATATCCCTACTACACGGAATGTAAACTTGGCTACACAGGAACTGAATTACAAAACAGAACAGGGTCTCAAATGTAGAAAACCAACTTATGCTTGCTTAAGGGGAAAGGTGAGTTGGGGTGCTGCATAAAACCAGAGATTGAAATTAGCACAGATACCGTTCCATAAGCCAAATATGTAATAGACAAGAGCTACACCTTGCTCAAAGAAGTGGACACAACACCGCATATTAAACGCCTAAGAATATACCTGACTAGTAAGAATCTTAAAACCTATGGATTAATATGTCTCCGAAAGAGAATCAAGCGTGTGTACAGCGGCATAAGTGCAGCAGTGATAGGATTGGTGAGGTTCGGTGAGCAAATGCAGACCCTTTGAAGTCATACTTCATGGTACCCATTCCATGGGTCTCAACTCTCCAGGTTTAAGGGATTCTTCCTTCAGCTAAAACATGCATGTGGAACCCAGAGTATGATCCACCGTGTGATTGGGAAACGTGTTCAAATGTGTCTCAGTTGTCGTCCCATGGTACTCAGGTGCAACATTCCAGACGCTTTACTAACACTCTCCCCTCTTGGAGAGTCAGTGCCTTTAACCTCCTGTTTGGCCCAGTTTGCAATTTCTGTGTAAGATGAACAGGAATAGGGAGAACCAATGAGAGACTAGCTGGAGGTGTCTGGACGGGCAAATTTAACTCCCATTTGCAACGAGGAAGAGGAATTAACCAGAGGCTCAGCGTGCCGTGCCGGAACCACACTAGGGCCTGAAGCAATCCTGCGGTGTTGCGGACAGCTCACAAGAAAGCGAGTTGAAGAAAGGATCTCAGTGGCACTGTCATTCACAAACCTGCAGAGTTATAAATGACAGCTATCGTCCAAAAATATATTGAAGTAAGGCTGCCAAGAGGACTTGAAAGCGGGGTAGAATTGCAAGAAACCGATTTCAGGAGGTAGACGGGAAATGCATGTAAAGCATAGGAAAAGAGGCAGAACGTCCACAATGATGCACTTGGCCAAAAAGGGCGTATGCGTTTTTTCCTGAATATATTCAGGAAAAAACGCATACACACTTTTTGGCCAACCAAGCTAGCTTGCAAAGAAATCTGCGCTAAAATGAAGTCTCACTGCCCCCGGTCAAAAGGGTCATCTGAAAAAAGTGTAAAATCCAGAAAGGCAGGACAGGCCATGGAGAACTGGGAGCCTTGTTTTGCTGATGGGTGGGATGTAAATTGCCAACAGCCACTCTGGAGAACTGTATGGTGTTTCCTGAAACATCTGAAAAGCAAAGCAACAGAGCCTAGGGCACTTCCACTTATGGTCCTATAGCTTAGGGAAATCAAAATCAAAAAGACACAGCCACCCCAAAGTTTGGGCCGGCTCTGTTTACAAGAGCCTAGTTTACTGTACAAGTTCAATATCACAGAAAGCGAAAAATGGGTAAAGAATTTGTGGTACTTACATACAATGCAATATCACTCAGCAATGAAATGTATGTCATCAGGCCGGTAGCAGCATAATGAGTGGATTCAGGTACGATGATTCTAAGTGAAATAAGTCACACAGAAAAAGAAACATCATAAGATATCCCTACTACACGGAATGTAAACTTGGCTACACAGGAACTGAATTACAAAACAGAACAGGGTCTCAAATGTAGAAAACCAACTTATGCTTGCTTAAGGGGAAAGGTGAGTTGGGGTGCTGCATAAAACCAGAGATTGAAATTAGCACAGATACCGTTCCATAAGCCAAATATGTAATAGACAAGAGCTACACCTTGCTCAAAGAAGTGGACACAACACCGCATATTAAACATCTAAGAATATACCTGACTACTAAGAATCTTAAAACCTATGGATTTATATGTCTCCGAAAGAGAATCAAGCGTGTGTACAGCGGCATAAACGCAGCAGTGATAGGATTGGTGAGGTTCGGTGACCAAATGCAGACCCTTTGAAGTCATATTGCATGGTTCCCATTCCATGGGTCTCAACTCTCCAGGTTTAAAGGATTCTTCCTTCAGCTAAAACATGCATGTGGAACCCTGAGTATGATCCACCGTGTGATCAGGAAACGTGTTCAAATGTGTCTCAGTTTTCGTCCCCTAATACTCGGGTGCAACATTCCAGACGCTTTACTAACACTCTCCCCACATGGAGAGTCAGTGCCTTTAACCTCCTGTTTGGCCCAGTTTGCAATTTCTGCGGAAGATGAACAGGAATAGGGAGAACCAATGAGATTCTAGCTGGAGGTGTCTGGACAGGCAAATTTAACTCCCATTTCCCACCAGGAAGGGGAATTAACCAAAGGCTCTGTGTGCCGTGCCGGAACCACACTAGGGCCTGAAGCAATCCCGCGATGTTACGGCCAGCTCACAAGAAAACGAGTTGAAGAAAGGAGCTCAGGGTCACTGTCATTCACAAACCTGCAGAGTTATAAATGACAGCTATCGTCCAAAAATATACTGAAGTAAGGCTGCCAAGAGGACTTGCAAGCGGGGCAGAATTGCAGGAAACTGATTTCAGGAGGTAGAATGGAATTTCATGTAAAGCATAGGAAAAGAGGCAGAACGTCCACAATGATGCACTTGGCCAAAAAGGGCGTATGCGTTTTTTCCTGAATATATTCAGGAAAAAACGCATACGCCCTTTTTGGCCAACCAAGCAAGCTTGCAAAGGAAATCTGCACTACAATGAAGTCTCACTGCCCCCCGGTCAAAAGGGCCATCTTCAAAAAGTGTAAAATCCAGAAACGCAGGACAGGCCATGGAGAAATGGGAGCCTTGTTATGCTGATGGGCGGGATGTAAATTGCCAACAGCCACTCTGGAGAAGTGTATGGTGTTTCCTGAAACATCTAAAAAAACAAAGCAACAGAGCCTAGGGCACTTCCATTTATGGTCCTATAGCTTAGGGAAATTAAAATCCAAAAGACACAACCACCCCAAAGTTTGGGATGGCTCTGTTTACAAGAACCTCGTTTACGATACAAGTTCAATATCTCAGAAAGCGAAAAATGGATAAAGAAGTTGTGTTACTTACGTACAATGCAATATCACTCAGCAATGAAATCTATGTCATCAGACCCGTAGCAGCATAATGAGTGGATTCAGGTACGATGATTCTACGTGAAATAAGTCACACAGAAAAAGAAACATCATAAGATATCACTACTACACGGAATGTAAACTTGGCTACACACAACTGAATTACAAAACAGAACAGGGTCTCAAATGTAGAACACCAACTTATGCTTGCTTAAGGGGAAAGGTGAGTTGAGGTGCTGCATAAAACCAGAGATTGAAATTAGCACAGATACCGTTCCATAAGCCAAATATTTAATAGACAAGAGCTACTCCTTGCTGATCGAGTGGACTCAACACTCCATATTAAACTCCTAAGAATATACCTGACTAGTAAGAATCTTAAAACCTGTGGACTTATATGTCTCCGAAAGGGAATCAAGCGTGTGTACAGTGGCATAAACGCAGCAGTGATAGGATTAGTGAGTTTCAGTTAGCAAATACAGACCCTTTGAAGTCATATTGCATGGTACCCATTCCATGGGTCTCAACTCTCCAGGTTTAAGGGATTCTTCCTTCAGCTAAAACATGCATGTGGAACCCAGAGTATGATCCACCGTGTGATCGAGAAACGTGTTCAAATGTGTCTCAGTTTTCGTCCCCTGGTACTCGGGTGCAACATTCCAGACGCTTTACTAACACTCTCCCCACTTGGAGAGTCAGTGCCTTTAACCTCCTGTTTGGCCCAGTTTGCAATTTCTGCGGAAAATGAACAGGAATAAGGAGAACCCATGAGAGACTAGCTGGAGGTGTCTGGACGGGCAAATTTAACCCTCATTTCCCACCAGGAAGAGGAATTAACAAAAGGCTCAGCGTGCCCTGCCGGAACCACACGAGGGCCTCAAGCAATCCTGCGGTGTTGCAGCCAGCTCACAAGAAAGCGAGTTGAAGAAAGGAGCTCAGGGGCACTGTGATTCACAAACCTGCAGAGTTATAAATGACAGCTATCGTCCAAAAATATATTGAAGTAAGGCTGCCAAGAGGACTTGAAAGCGGGGCAAAATTGCCAGACACCGATTTCAGGAGGTAGACTGGAATTGCATGTAAAGCATAGGAAAACAGGCAGAACGTCCACAATGATGCACTTGGCCAAAAAGGTCGTATGCGTTTTTTCCTGAATATATTCAGAAAGAAACGCATACGAACTTTTTGGCCAACCAAGCAAGCTTGCAAAGGAAATCTGCACTACAATGAAGTCTCACTGCACCACGGTCAAAAGGGCCATCTGAAAAAAGTGTAAAATCCAGAAAGGCGGGACAGGCCATGGAGAATTGGGAGCCTTGTTATGCTGATGGGCGGGATGTAAATTGCCAACAGCCACTCTGGAGAAGTGTATGGTGTTTCCTGAAACATCTAAACAACAAAGCAACAGAGCCTAGGGCACTTCCACTTATGGTCCTATAGCTTAGTGAAATTAAAATCAAAAAGACACAGCCATCCCAAAGTTTGTGACGGCTCTGTTTACAAGAACCTCGTTTATGGTACAAGTTCAGTATCGCAGAAAGCGAAAAATGGATAAAGAAGTTGTGGTACTTACGTACAATGCAATATCACTCCGCAATGTAATCTATGTCATCAGGCCCATAGCAGCATAATGAGTGGATTCAGGTACGATAATTCTAAGTGAAATAAGACACACAGAAAAAGAAACATCATAAGATATCACTACTACACGGAATGTAAACTTGGCTACACAGGAACTGAATTACAAAGCAGAACAGGGTTTCAAATGTAGAAAAACAACTTATGCTTCCTTAAGGGGAATGGTGAGTTGGGGTGCTGCATGAAAGCAGAGATTGAAATTGGCACAGATACCATTCCATAAGCCAAATATGTAATAGACAAGAGCTACTCCTTGCTCAACGAAGAGGACACAACACCTCATATTAAATGCCTTAGAATATACCTGACTAGTAAGAATCTTAAAACCTATGGATTTATATGTCTCCGAAAGAGAATCAAGCGTGTGTACGGCAGCATAAGCGCCGCAGTGATAGGATTGGTGAGGTTCAGTGAGAAAATGCAGAACCTTAGAAGTCATATTGCATGGTACCCATTCCATGGGTCTCCACTCTCCAGGTTTAAGGGATTCTTCCTTCAGCTGAAACATGCATGTGGAACCCAGAGTATGATCCACCGTGTGATCGGGAAACGTGTTCAAATGTGTCTCAGTTTCGTCCCCTGGTACTCGGGTGCAACATTCCAGACGCTTTACTAACACTCTCCCCACTTGGAGAGTCAGTGCCTTTAACCTCCTGTTTGGCCCAGTTTGCAGTTTCTCCAGAAGATGAACAGGTATAGGGAGAACCAATAAGAGACTAGATGGAAGTGTCTGCACGGGCAAATTTAACTCTCATTTCCCACCAGGAAGAGGAATTAACCAAAGGCTCAGCGTGCCATGCTGGAACCACACTAGGGCCTGAAGCAATCCTATGGTGTTGCAGCCAGCTCACAAGAAAGCGAGTTGAAGAAAGGAGCTCAGGGTCACTGTCATTCACAAACCTGCAGAGTTATAAATGACAGCTATCGTCCAAAAATATATTGAAGTAAGGCTGCCAAGAGAACTTGAAAGCGGGACAAAATTGTAGGAAACCGATTTCAGGAGGTAGACTGGAATTGCATTTAAAGCATAGGAAAAGAGGAAGAACGTCCACAATGATGCACTTGGCTAAAAAGGGCGTATGCGTTTTTTCCTGAATATATTCAGGAGTAAACGCATACGCCCTTTTTGGCCAACCAAGCAAGCTTGCAAAGGAAATCTGCACTACAATGAAGTCTCACTTCCCCCTGGTCAAAAGGGCCATCTAAAAAAAAGTGTAAAATCCAGAAAGGCAGGACAGGCCATGGAGAACTGGGAGCCTTGTTATACTGATGGGCGGGATGTAAACTGCCAACACCACTCTGGAGAAGTGTATGGTGTTTCCTGAAACATCTGAAAAACAAAGCAACAGAGCCTAGGGCACTTTCACTTATGGTTCTATAACTTAGGGAAATTAAAATCAAAAAGACACAGCCACCCAAAAATTTGGGCATCTCTGTTTACAAGAACCTCGTTTACGGTACAAGTTCAATATTGCAGAAAGCGAAAAATGGATAAAGAAGTTGTGGTACTTACGTACAATGCAATATCACTCAGCAATGAAATCTATGTCATCAGGCCCATAGCAGCCTAATGAGTGGATTCAGGTACGATGATTCTAAGTGAAATAAGTCACAGAGAAAAAGAAACATCATAAGATATCACTACTACACGGAATGTAAACTTGGCTACACAGGAACTGAGTTACAAAACAGAACAGGGTCTCAAATATAGAAAACCAACTTATTCTTGCTTAACGGGAATGGTGAGTTGGGGTGCTGCATGAAACCAGAGATTGAAATTAGCACAGATACCGTTCCATAAGCCAAATATGTAACACACAAGAGCTACTCCTTGCTAAACGAAGTGGACACAACACCCCATATTAAACGCCTAAGAATATACCTGACTAGTAAAAATCTCAAAACCTATGGATTTATATGTCTCCGAAAGAGAATCAAGCGTGTGTACAGAGGCATAAAAGCAGCAGCGATAGGATTGGTGAGGTTCGGTGAGCAAATGCAGACCCTTTGAAGTCATATTGCATGGTACCCATTCCATGGGTCTCAACTCTCCAGGTTTAAGGGATTCTTCCTTCAGCTAAAATATGCATGTGGAACCCAGAGTATGATCCACTGTGTGATAGGGAAACGTGTTCAAATGTGTCTCAGTTTTTGACCCCTGGTACTCGGGTGCAACATTCCAGAAGCTTTACTAACACTCTCCCCACTTGGAGAGTCAGTGCCTTTAACCTCCTGTTTGGCCCAGTTTGCAATTTCTGCAGAAAATGAACAGGAATAGGGAGAACCAATGAGAGACTAGCTGGAGGTGTCTGGACGGGCAAATTTAACTCTCATTTCCCACCAGGAAGAGGAATTAACCAAAGGCTCAGCGTGCCGTTCCGGAACCACACTAGGGCCTGAATCAATTTTGCGGTGTTGCGGCCAGCTCAAAAGAAAACGAGTAGAAGAAAGGAGCTCAGGGGAACTGTCATTCACAAACCTGCAGAGTTATAAATGACAGCTATCGTCCAAAAATATATTGAAGTAAGGCTGCCAAGAGGACTTGAAAGCGGGGCAAAATTGCCAGACACCGATTTCAGGAGGTAGACTGCAATTGCATGTAAAGCATAGGAAAAGAGGCAGAACGTCCACAATGATGCACTTGGCCAAAAAGAGCGTATGCGTTTTTTCCTGAATATATTCAGGAAAAAACGCATACGCCCTTTTTGGCAAACCAAGCAAGCTTGCAAAGGAAATCTGCACTACAATGAAGTCTCACTTCACCCCAGTCAAAAGGGACATCTGAAAAAAGTGTAAAATCCAGAAAGGCAGGACAGGCCATGGAGAACTGGGAGACTTGTTATGCTGATGGGCGGGATGTAAATTGCCAAGAGCAACTCTGGAGAAGTGTATGGTGTTTCCTGAAACATCTAAAAAACAAAGCAACAGAGCCTAGGGCACTTCCACTTATGGTCCTATAGCTTAGGGAAATTAAAATAAAAAAGACACAGCCACCCCAAAATTTGTGACGGCTCTGTTTACAAGAACCTCGTTTATGGTACAAGTTCAATATCGCAGAAAGCGAAAAATGGATAAAGAAGTTGTGGTACTTACGTACAATGCAATATCACTCCGCAATGTAATCTATGTCATCAGGCCCATAGCAGCCTAATGAGTGGATTCAGGTACGATAATTCTAAGTGAAATAAGTCACCCAGAAAAAGAAACATCATAAGATATCACTACTACATGGAATGTATACTTGGCTACACAGGAACTGAATTACAAAACAGAACAGGGTTTCAAATGTAGAAAAGCAACTTATGCTTCCTTAAGGGGAATGGTGTGTTGGGGTGCTGCATGAAACCAGAGATTGAAATTGGCACAGATACCATTCCTTAAGCCAAATATGTAATAGACAAGAGCTACTCCTTGCTCAACGAAGAGGACACAACACCTCATATTAAATGCCTAAGAATATACCTGACTAGTAAGAATCTTAAAACCTATGGATTTATATGTCTCCGAAAGAGAATCAAGCGTGTGTACGGCAGCATAAGCACCGAAGTGATAGCATTGGTGAGATTCAGTGAGAAAATGCAGATCCTTAGAAGTCATATTGCATGGTACCAATTCCATGGGTCTCAACTCTCCAGGTTTAAGGGATTCTTCCTTCAGCTGAAACATGCATGTGGAACCCAGAGTATGATCCACCGTGTGATCGAGAAACGTGTTCAAATGTGTCTCAGTTTTCGTCCCCTGGTACTCGGTTGCAACATTCCAGACGCTTTACTAACACTCTCCCCACTTGGAGAGTCAGTGCCTTTAACCTCCTGTTTGGCCCAGTTTGCAATTTCTGCGGAAAATGAACAGGAATAAGGAGAACCAATGAGAGACTAGCTGGAGGTGTCTGGACGGGCAAATTTAACCCTCATTTCCCACCAGGAAGAGGAATTAACAAAAGGCTCAGCGTGCCCTGCCGGAACCACACGAGGGCCTCAAGCAATCCTGCGGTGTTGCAGCCAGCTCACAAGAAAGCGAGTTGAAGAAAGGAGCTCAGGGGCACTGTGATTCACAAACCTGCAGAGTTATAAATGACAGCTATCGTCCAAAAATATATTGAAGTAAGGCTGCCAAGAGGACTTGAAAGTGGGGCAAAATTGCCAGACACCGATTTCAGGAGGTAGACTGGAATTGCATGTAAAGCATAGGAAAACAGGCAGAACGTCCACAATGATGCACTTGGCCAAAAAGGTCGTATGCGTTTTTTCCTGAATATATTCAGAAAGAAACGCATACGAACTTTTTGGCCAACCAAGCAAGCTTGCAAAGGAAATCTGCACTACAATGAAGTCTCACTGCACCACGGTCAAAAGGGCCATCTGAAAAAAGTGTAAAATCCAGAAAGGCGGGACAGGCCATGGAGAATTGGGAGCCTTGTTATGCTGATGGGCGGGATGTAAATTGCCAACAGCCACTCTGGAGAAGTGTATGGTGTTTCCTGAAACATCTAAACAACAAAGCAACAGAGCCTAGGGCACTTCCACTTATGGTCCTATAGCTTAGTGAAATTAAAATCAAAAAGACACAGCCATCCCAAAGTTTGTGGTGGCTCTGTTTACAAGAACCTCGTTTATGGTACAAGTTCAGTATCGCAGAAAGCGAAAAATGGATAAAGACATTGTGGTACTTACGTACAATGCAATATCACTCAGCAATGAAATCTATGTCATCAGGCCCGTAGCAGCATAATGAGTGGATTCAGGTACGATGATTCTACATGAAATAAGTCACACAAAAAAAGAAACATCATAAGATATCACTACTACACGGAATGTAAACTTGGCTACACAGGAACTGAATTACAAAACAGAACAGGGTCTCAAATGTAGAAAACCAACTTATGCTTGCTTAAGGGGAAAGGTGAGTTGGGGTGCTGCATAAAACCAGAGATTGAAATTAGCACAGATACCATTCCATAAGCCAAATATGTAATAGACCAGAGCTATTCCTTGCTGAACGAGTGGACTCAACACTCCATATTAAACGCCTAAGAATATACCTGACTACTAAGAATCTTAAAACCTATGGATTTATATGTCTCTGAAAGAGAATCAAGCATGTGTACAGCGGCATAAGCGCAGCAGTGATAGCATTGCTGAGGTTCGGTGAGCAAATGCAGACCCTTTGAAGTCATATTGCATGGTACCCATAACATGGGTCTCAACTCTCCAGGTTTAAGGGATTCTTCCTAGAGCTAAAACATGCATGTGGAACCCAGAGTATGATCCACCATGTGATCGGGAAACGTGTTCAAATGTGTCTCAGTTTTCGTCCCCTGGTAGTCGGGTGCAACATTCCAGATGCTTTACTAACACTCTCCCCACTTGGAGAGTCAGTGCCTTTAACCTCCTGTTTGGCCCACTTTGCAATATCTGCGGAAAATGAACAGGAATAGGGAGAACCAATGAGAGACTGGCTGGAGGTGTCTGGACGGGCAAATTTAACTCTCATTTCCCACCAGGAAGAGGAATTAACCAAAGGCTCAGCGTGCCGAGCCGGAACCACACTAGGGCCTGAAGCAATCCTGTGGTGTTGCGGCCAGCTCACAAGAAAGCGAGTTGAAGAAAGGAGCTCAGGGGCACTGTCATTCACAAACCTGCAGAGTTATAATGACAGCTATCGTCCAAAAATATACTGAAGTAAGGCTGCCAAGAGGACTTGAAATCGGGGCAGAATTGCAGGAAACCGATTTCAGGAGGTAGACTGGAATTGCATGTAAAGCATAGGAAAAGAGGCAGAACGTCCACAATGATGCACTTGGCCAAAAAGGGCGTATGCGTTTTTTCCCGAATATATTCAGGAAAAAACGCATACGCCCTTTTTGGCCAACCAAGCAAGCTTGCAAAGGAAATCTGCACTACAATGAAGTCTCACTGCCCCGCAGGAAACAGGGCCATTTGAAAACAGTGTAAAATCCAGAAAGGCAGGACAGGCCATGGAGAACTGGGAGCCTTGTTATGCTGATGTACAAGATGTAAATTGACCACAGCCACTCTGGAGAAGTGTATGGTGTTTCCTGAAACATCTAAAAAACAAAGCAACAGAGCCTAGGGCACTTCCACTTATGGTTCTATAGCTTAGGGAAATTAAAATCAAAAAGACAAAGCCACCCCAAAATTTGTGACTGCTCTGTTTACGAGAACCTCGTTTATGGTACAAGTTCAATATCGCAGAAAGCGAAAAATGGATAAGGAAGTTGTGGTACTTACGTACAATGCAATATCACTCCGCAATGTAATCTATGTCATCAGGCCCATAGCAGCATAATGAGTGGATTCAGGTACGATAATTCTAAGTGAAATAAGACACACAGAAAAAGAAACATCATAAGATATCACTACTACACGGAATGTAAACTTGGCTACACAGGAACTGAATTACAAAGCAGAACAGGGTTTCAAATGTAGAAAAACAACTTATGCTTCCTTAAGGGGAATGGTGAGTTGGGGTGCTGCATGAAAGCAGAGATTGAAATTGGCACAGATACCATTCCATAAGCCAAATATGTAATAGACAAGAGCTACTCCTTGCTCAACGAAGAGGACACAACACCTCATATTAAATGCCTTAGAATATACCTGACTAGTAAGAATCTTAAAACCTATGGATTTATATGTCTCCGAAAGAGAATCAAGCGTGTGTACGGCAGCATAAGCGCCGCAGTGATAGGATTGGTGAGGTTCAGTGAGAAAATGCAGAACCTTAGAAGTCATATTGCATGGTACCCATTCCATGGGTCTCCACTCTCCAGGTTTAAGGGATTCTTCCTTCAGCTGAAACATGCATGTGGAACCCAGAGTATGATCCACCGTGTGATCGGGAAACGTGTTCAAATGTGTCTCAGTTTCGTCCCCTGGTACTCGGGTGCAACATTCCAGACGCTTTACTAACACTCTCCCCACTTGGAGAGTCAGTGCCTTTAACCTCCTGTTTGGCCCAGTTTGCAGTTTCTCCAGAAGATGAACAGGTATAGGGAGAACCAATAAGAGACTAGATGGAAGTGTCTGCACGGGCAAATTTAACTCTCATTTCCCACCAGGAAGAGGAATTAACCAAAGGCTCAGCGTGCCATGCTGGAACCACACTAGGGCCTGAAGCAATCCTATGGTGTTGCAGCCAGCTCACAAGAAAGCGAGTTGAAGAAAGGAGCTCAGGGTCACTGTCATTCACAAACCTGCAGAGTTATAAATGACAGCTATCGTCCAAAAATATATTGAAGTAAGGCTGCCAAGAGAACTTGAAAGCGGAACAAAATTGTAGGAAACCGATTTCAGGAGGTAGACTGGAATTGCATTTAAAGCATAGGAAAAGAGGAAGAACGTCCACAATGATGCACTTGGCTAAAAAGGGCGTATGCGTTTTTTCCTGAATATATTCAGGAGTAAACGCATACGCCCTTTTTGGCCAACCAAGCAAGCTTGCAAAGGAAATCTGCACTACAATGAAGTCTCACTTCCCCCTGGTCAAAAGGGCCATCTAAAAAAAAGTGTAAAGTCCAGAAAGGCAGGACAGGCCATGGAGAACTGGGAGCCTGGTTATACTGATGGGCGGGATGTAAACTGCCAACACCACTCTGGAGAAGTGTATGGTGTTTCCTGAAACATCTGAAAAACAAAGCAACAGAGCCTAGGGCACTTTCACTTATGGTTCTATAACTTAGGGAAATTAAAATCAAAAAGACACAGCCACCCAAAAATTTGGGCATCTCTGTTTACAAGAACCTCGTTTACGGTACAAGTTCAATATTGCAGAAAGCGAAAAATGGATAAAGAAGTTGTGGTACTTACGTACAATGCAATATCACTCAGCAATGAAATCTATGTCATCAGGCCCGTAGCAGCATAATGAGTGGATTCAGGTACGATGATTCTAAGTGAAATAAGTCACAGAGAAAAAGAAACATCATAAGATATCACTACTACACGGAATGTAAACTTGGCTACACAGGAACTGAGTTACAAAACAGAACAGGGTCTCAAATATAGAAAACCAACTTATTCTTGCTTAACGGGAATGGTGAGTTGGGGTGCTGCATGAAACCAGAGATTGAAATTAGCACAGATACCGTTCCATAAGCCAAATATGTAACACACAAGAGCTACTCCTTGCTAAACGAAGTGGACACAACACCCCATATTAAACGCCTAAGAATATACCTGACTAGTAAAAATCTCAAAACCTATGGATTTATATGTCTCCGAAAGAGAATCAAGCGTGTGTACAGAGGCATAAAAGCAGCAGCGATAGGATTGGTGAGGTTCGGTGAGCAAATGCAGACCCTTTGAAGTCATATTGCATGGTACCCATTCCATGGGTCTCAACTCTCCAGGTTTAAGGGATTCTTCCTTCAGCTAAAATATGCATGTGGAACCCAGAGTATGATCCACTGTGTGATAGGGAAACGTGTTCAAATGTGTCTCAGTTTTCGACCCCTGGTACTCGGGTGCAACATTCCAGAAGCTTTACTAACACTCTCCCCACTTGGAGAGTCAGTGCCTTTAACCTCCTGTTTGGCCCAGTTTGCAATTTCTGCAGAAAATGAACAGGAATAGGGAGAACCAATGAGAGACTAGCTGGAGGTGTCTGGACGGGCAAATTTAACTCTCATTTCCCACCAGGAAGAGGAATTAACCAAAGGCTCAGCGTGCCGTTCCGGAACCACACTAGGGCCTGAATCAATTTTGCGGTGTTGCGGCCAGCTCAAAAGAAAACGAGTAGAAGAAAGGAGCTCAGGGGCACTGTGATTCACAAACCTGCAGAGTTATAAATGACAGCTATCGTCCAAAAATATATTGAAGTAAGGCTGCCAAGAGGACTTGAAAGCGGGGCAAAATTGCCAGACACCGATTTCAGGAGGTAGACTGCAATTGCATGTAAAGCATAGGAAAAGAGGCAGAACGTCCACAATGATGCACTTGGCCAAAAAGGGCGTATGCGTTTTTTCCTGAATATATTCAGGAAAAAACGCATACGCCCTTTTTGGCAAACCAAGCAAGCTTGCAAAGGAAATCTGCACTACAATGAAGTCTCACTTCACCCCAGTCAAAAGGGACATCTGAAAAAAGTGTAAAATCCAGAAAGGCAGGACAGGCCATGGAGAACTGGGAGACTTGTTATGCTGATGGGCGGGACGTAAATTGCCAAGAGCCACTCTGGAGAAGTGTATGGTGTTTCCTGAAACATCTAAAAAACAAAGCAACAGAGCCTAGGGCACTTCCACTTATGGTCCTATAGCTTAGGGAAATTAAAATAAAAAAGACACAGCCACCCCAAAATTTGTGACGGCTCTGTTTACAAGAACCTCGTTTATGGTACAAGTTCAATATCGCAGAAAGCGAAAAATGGATAAAGAAGTTGTGGTACTTACGTACAATGCAATATCACTCCGCAATGTAATCTATGTCATCAGGCCCATAGCAGCCTAATGAGTGGATTCAGGTACGATAATTCTAAGTGAAATAAGTCACACAGAAAAAGAAACATCATAAGATATCACTACTACATGGAATGTATACTTGGCTACACAGGAACTGAATTACAAAACAGAACAGGGTTTCAAATGTAGAAAACCAACTTATGCTTCCTTAAGGGGAATGGTGTGTTGGGGTGCTGCATGAAACCAGAGATTGAAATTGGCACAGATACCATTCCTTAAGCCAAATATGTAATAGACAAGAGCTACTCCTTGCTCAACGAAGAGGACACAATACCTCATATTAAATGCCTAAGAATATACCTGACTAGTAAGAATCTTAAAACCTATGGATTTATATGTCTCCGAAAGAGAATCAAGCGTGTGTACGGCAGCATAAGCGCTGAAGTGATAGCATTGGTGAGATTCAGTGAGAAAATGCAGATCCTTAGAAGTCATATTGCATGGTACCAATTCCATGGGTCTCAACTCTCCAGGTTTAAGGGATTCTTCCTTCAGCTGAAACATGCATGTGGAACCCAGAGTATGATCCACCATGTGATCGGGAAGCGTGTTCAAATGTGTCTCAGTTTTCGCCCCTGGTACTCGGGTGCAACATTCCAGACGCTTTACTAACACTCTCCCATCTTGGAGAGTCAGGGCCTTTAACCTCCTGTTTGGCCCAGTTTGCAATTTCTGCGGAAGATGAACAGGAATAGGGAGAACCAATGAGAGACTAGCTGGAGGTGTCTGGACGGGCAAATTTAACTCTCATTTCCCACCAGGAAGAGGAATTAACCAAATGCTCAGCATGTCGTGCAGATCCACACTAGGGCCTGAAGCAATCCTGTGGTGTTGAGGCCAGCTCACAAGAAAGCGAGTTGAAGAAAGGAGCTCAGGGGCACTGTAATTCACAAAACTGCAGAGTTATAAATGACAGCTATAGTCCAAAAATATATTGAAGTAAGGCTGCCAAGAGGACTTGAAAGCGGGGCAGAATTGCAGGAACCCGATATCAGGAGGTAGACTGGAATTGCATGTAAAGCATAGGAAAAGAGGCAGAACGTCCACAATGATGCACTTGGCCAAAAAGGGCGTATGTGTTTTTTCCTGAATATATTCAGGAAATAACGCATAGGCACTTTTTGGCCAACAAAGCAAGCTTGCAAAGGAAATCTGCACTACAATGAAGTCTCACTTCTCCCCGTTCAAAAGGGCCATCTGAAAAAAGTGTAAAATCCAGAAACGCAGGACAGGCCATGGAGAACTGGGAGCCTTGTTATGCTGATGGTCGGGATGTAAATTGCCAAGAGCCACTCTGGAGAAGTGTATGGTGTTTCCTGAAACATATAAAAAACAAAGCAACAGAGCCTAGGGCACTTCCACTTATGGTTCTATAGCTTAGGGAAATTAAAATCAAAAAGACAAAGCCACCCCAAAATTTGTGACGGCTCTCTTTATGAGAACCTCGTTTATGGTACAAGTTCAATATCGCAGAAAGCGAAAAATGGATAAAGAAGTTGTGGTACTTACGTACAATGCAATATCACTCAGCAATGTAATCTATGTCATCAGGCCCATAGCAGCATAATGAGTGGATTCAGGTACGATAATTCTAAGTGAAATAAGACACACAGAAAAAGAATCATCATAAGATATCACTACTACACGGAATGTAAACTTGGCTACACAGGAACTAAATTACAAAACAGAACAGGGTTTCAAATGTAGAAAAACAACTTATGCTTCCTTAAGGGGAATGGTGAGTTGGGGTGCTGCATGAAACAAGAGATTGAAATTGGCACAGATACCATTCCATAAGCCAAATATGTAATAGACAAGAGCTACTCCTTGCTCAACGAAGAGGACACAACACCTCATATTAAATGCCTAAGAATATACCTGACTAGTAAGAATCTTAAAACCTATGGATTTATATGTCTCCGAAAGAGAATCAAGCGTGTGTACGGCAGCATAAGCGCCGAAGTGATAGCATTGGTGAGGTTCAGTGAGAAAATGCAGAACCTTAGAAGTCATATTGCATGGTACCCATTCCATGGGTCTCCACTCTCCAGGTTTAAGGGATTCTTCCTTCAGCTGAAACATGCATGTGGAACCCAGAGTATGATCCACCGTGTGATCGGGAAACGTGTTCAAATGTGTCTCAGTTTCGTCCCCTGGTACTCGGGTGCAACATTCCAGACGCTTTACTAACACTCTCCCCACTTGGAGAGTCAGTGCCTTTAACCTCCTGTTTGGCCCAGGTTGCAGTTTCTGCAGAAGATGAACAGGTATAGGGAGAACCAATAAGAGACTAGATGGAAGTGTCTGCACGGGCAAATTTAACTCTCATTTCCCCCCAGGAAGAGGAATTAACCAAAGGCTCAGCGTGCCATGCTGGAACCACACTAGGGCCTGAAGCAATCCTACGGTGTTGCAGCCAGCTCACAAGAAAGCGAGTTGAAGAAAGGAGCTCAGGGTCACTGTCATTCACAAACCTGCAGAGTTATAAATGACAGCTATTGTCCAAAAATATAATGAAGTAAGGCTGCCAAGAGAACTTGAAAGCGCGGTAGAATTGCAGGAAACCGATTTCAGGAGGTAGACTGGAATTGCATTTAAAGCATAGGAAAAGAGGAAGAACGTCCACAATGATGCACTTGGCTAAAAAGGGCGTATGCGTTTTTTCCTGAATATATTCAGGAGTAAACGCATACGCCCTTTTTGGCCAACCAAGCAAGCTTGCAAAGGAAATCTGCACTACAATGAAGTCTCACTTCCCCCTGGTCAAAAGGGCCATCTAAAAAAAAGTGTAAAATCCAGAAAGGCAGGACAGGCCATGGAGAACTGGGAGCCTTGTTATACTGATGGGCGGGATGTAAACTGCCAACACCACTCTGGAGAAGTGTATGGTGTTTCCTGAAACATCTGAAAAACAAAGCAACAGAGCCTAGGGCACTTTCACTTATGGTTCTATAACTTAGGGAAATTAAAATCAAAAAGACACAGCCACCCAAAAATTTGGGCATCTCTGTTTACAAGAACCTCGTTTACGGTACAAGTTCAATATTGCAGAAAGCGAAAAATGGATAAAGAAGTTGTGGTAATAACGTACAATGCAATATCACTCAGCAATGAAATCTATGTCATCAGGCCCGTAGCAGCATAATGAGTGGATTCAGGTACGATGATTCTAAGTGAAATAAGTCACAGAGAAAAAGAAATATCATAAGATATCACTACTACACGGAATGTAAACTTGGCTACACAGGAACTGAGTTACAAAACAGAACAGGGTCTCAAATATAGAAAACCAACTTATTCTTGCTTAACGGGAATGGTGAGTTGGGGTGCTGCATGAAACCAGAGATTGAAATTAGCACAGATACCGTTCCATAAGCCAAATATGTAACACACAAGAGCTACTCCTTGCTAAACGAAGTGGACACAACACCCCATATTAAACGCCTAAGAATATACCTGACTAGTAAAAATCTCAAAACCTATGGATTTATATGTCTCCGAAAGAGAATCAAGCGTGTGTACAGAGGCATAAAAGCAGCAGTGATAGGATTGGTGAGGTTCGGTGAGCAAATGCAGACCCTTTGAGTCATATTGCATGGTACCCATTCCATCGGTCTCAACTCTCCAGGTTTAAGGGATTCTTCCTTCAGCTAAAATATGCATGTGGAACCCAGAGTATGATCCACTGTGTGATCGGGAAACGTGTTCAAATGTGTCTCAGTTTTCGACCCCTGGTACTCGGGTGCAACATTCCAGACGCTTTACTAACACTCTCCCCACTTGGAGAGTCAGTGCCTTTAACCTCCTGTTTGGCCCAGTTTGCAATTTCTGCGGAAGATGAACAGGAATAGGGAGAACCAATGAGAGACTAGCTGGAGGTGTCTGGACGGGCAAATTTAACTGTCATTTCCCACCAGGAAGAGGAATTAACCAAAGGCTCAGCATGCCGTGCCGGAACCACACTAGGGCCTGAATCAATTCTGCGGTGTTGCGGCCAGCTCAAAAGAAAGCGAGTAGAAGAAAGGAGCTCAGGGGCAGTGTCATTCACAAACCTGCAGAGTTATAAATGACAGCTATACTCCAAAAATATATTGAAGTAAGGCTGCCAAGAGGACTTGAAAGCGGGGCAGAATTGCAGGAAACCGATTTCAGGAGGTAGACTGCAATTGCATGTAAAGCATAGGAAAAGAGGCAGAACGTCCACAATGATGCACTTGGCCAAAAAGGGCGTATGCGTTTTTTCCTGAATATATTCAGGAAAAAACGCATACGCCCTTTTTGGCCAACCAAGCAAGCTTGCAAAGGAAATCTGCACTATAATGAAGTCTCACTTCCCCCCAATCTAAAGGGCCATCTGAAAAAAGTGTAAAATCCAGAAAGGCAGGACAGGCCATGGAAAACTGGGAGCCTTGTTATGCTGATGGGCGGGATGTAAATTGCCAAGAGCCACTCTGGAGAAGTGTATGGTGTTTCCTGAAACATCTAAAAAACAAAGCAACAGAGCCTAGGGCACTTCCACTTATGGTCCTATAGCTTAGGGAAATTAAAATAAAAAAGACACAGCCACCCCAAAATTTGTGACGGCTCTGTTTACAAGAACCTCGTTTATGGTACAAGTTCAATATCGCAGAGAGTGAAAAATGGATAAAGAAGTTGTGGTACTTACGTACAATGCAATATCACTCAGCAATGTAATCTATGTCATCAGGCCCATAGCAGCCTAATGAGTGGATTCAGGTAAGATAATTCTAAGTGAAATAGTCACACAGAAAAAGAAACATCATAAGATATCACTACTACACGGAATGTAAACTTGGCTACACAGGAACTGAATTACAAAACAGAACAGGGTTTCAAATGTAGAAAACCAACTTATGCTTCCTTAAGGGGAATGGTGTGTTGGGGTGCTGCATGAAACCAGAGATTGAAATTGGCACAGATACCATTCCATAAGCCAAATATGTAATAGACAAGAGCTACTCCTTGCTCAACGAAGAGGACACAACACCTCATATTAAATGCCTAAGAATATACCTGACTAGTAAGAATCTTATAACCTATGGATTTATATGTCTCCGAAAGAGAATCAAGCGTGTGTATGGCAGCATAAGCGCCGAAGTGATAGCATTGGTGAGATTCAGTGAGAAAATGCAGATCCTTAGAAGTCATATTGCATGGTACCAATTCCATGGGTCTCAACTCTCCAGGTTTAAGGGATTCTTCCTTCAGCTGAAACATGCATGTGGAACCCAGAGTATGATCCACCATGTGATCGGGAAGCGTGTTCAAATGTGTCTCAGTTTTCGCCCCTGGTACTCGGGTGCAACATTCCAGAAGCTTTACTAACACTCTCCCCTCTTGGAGAGTCAGTGCCTTTAACCTCCTGTTTGGCCCAGTTTGCAATTTCTGCGGAAGATGAACAGGAATAGGGAGAACCAATGAGAGACTAGCTGGAGGTGTCTGGACGGGCAAATTTAACTCTCATTTCCCACCAGGAAGAGGAATTAACCAAATGCTCAGCATGTCGTGCAGATCCACACTAGGGCCTGAAGCAATCCTGCGGTGTTGCGGCCAGCTCACAAGAAAGCGAGTTGAAGAAAGGAGCTCAGGGGCACTGTCATTCACAAACCTGCAGAGTTATAAATGACAGCTATCCTCCAAAAATATATGGAAGTAAGGCTGCTAAGAGGACTTGAAAGCGGGGCAGAATTGCAGGAAACCGATTTCAGGAGGTAGACAGGAATTGCATGTAAAGCATAGGAAAAGAGGCAGAACGTCCACAATGATGCACTTGGCCAAAAAGGGCGTATGCGTTTTTTCCTGAATATATTCAGGAAAAAACGCATACGCCCTTTTTGGCCAACCAAGCAAGCTTGCAAAGGAAATCTGCACTACAATGAAGTCTCACTGCCCCCCGGTCAAAAGGGCCATCTGAAAAAAGTGTAAAATCCAGAAAGGCAGGACAGGCCATGGAGAACTGGGAGCCTTGTTATGCTGATGGGCGGGATGTAAATTGCCAAGAGCCATGTCATCAGGCACATAGCAGCATAATGACTGGATTCAGGTACGATGATTCTAAGTGAAATAAGTCACACAGAAAAAGAAACATCATAAGTTATGACCAATACACGGAATGTAAACTTGGCTACACAGGAACTGAATTACAAAACAGAAGATGGTCTCAAATGTAGAAAACCAACTTATGCTTGCTTAAGGGGAAAGGTGAGTTGCGGTACTGCATAAAACCAGAGATTGAAATTAGCACAGATACCGTTCCATAAGCCAAATATGTAATAGACAAGAGCTACTCCTTGCTCAGCGATGTGGACTCAACACCACATATTATACGCCTAAGAATATACCTGACCAGTAAGAATCTTAAAACCTATGGATTTATATGTCTCCCTAAGAGAATTAAGCGCGTGTACAGAGGTATAAACGCAGCAGTGATAGGATTGGTGAGGTTCGGTGAGCAAATGCAGACCCTTTGAAGTTGTATTGCATGGTACCCATTCCATGGGTCTCAACTCTCCAGTTTTAAGGGATTCTTCATTCAGCTGAAACATGCATGTGGAACCCAGAGTATGATCCACCGTGTGATGGGGAAACGTGTTCACATGTGTCTCAATTTTCATTCCCTGGTACTCGGGTGCAACATTCCAGACGCTTTACTAACACTCTTCCCACTTGGAGAGTCAGTGCCTTTAACCTCCTGTATGGCCCAGTTTGCAATTTCTGTGTAAGATGAACAGGAATAGGGAAAACCAATGAGAGACTAGCTGGAGGTGTCTGGACAGGCAAATTTAACTCTCATTTCCCACCAGGAAGTGGAATTAACCAAAGGCTCAGCCTGCCGTGCCGGAACCATACTAGGGCCTGAAGCAAACCTGCGGTGTTGCGGCCAGCTCACAAGAAAGCGAGTTGAAGAAAGGAGCTCAGGGGCACTGTAATTCACAAACCTGCAGAGTTATAAATGACAGCTATCGTCCAAAACTATATTGAAGTAAGGCTGCAAAGAGGACTTGAAAGTGGGGCAGAATTGCAGGAAACCAATTTCAGGAGGTAGACTGGAATTGCATGTAAAGAATAGGAAAACAGGCAGAACGTCCACAATGATGCACTTGGCCAAAAGGGCGTATGCGTTTTTTCCTGAATATATTCAGGAAAAAACGCGTACGCCCTTTTTGGCCAACCAAGCAAGCTCGCAAAGGAAATCTGCACTACAATGAAGTCTCACTGCCCGCACGAAAAAGGTACATCTGAAAAAAGTGTAAAATCCAGAAAGGCTGGACAAGCCATGGAGAACTGGGAGCCTTGTTATGCTGATGGGCGGGATGTAAATTGCCAAGAGCCACTCTGGAGAAGTGTATGGTGTTTCCTGAAACATCTAAAAAACAAAGCAAAAGAGCCTAGTGCACTACCACTTATGGTCCTATAGCTTAGGGAAATTAAAATAAAAAAGACACAAACACCCCAAAGTTTGGGACAGCTCTGTTTACAAGAACCTCGTTTACGGTACAAGTTCAATATCACAGAAAGGGAAAAATGGATAAAGAAGTTGTGGTACGTACGTACAATGCAATATCACTCAGCAATGAAATCTATGTCATCCGGCACATAGCAGTATAATGAGTGGATTCAGGTACGATGATTCTAAGTGAAATAAGTCACACAGAAAAAGAAACATCATAAGATATCACTAATACAGGGAATGTAAACTTGGCTACACAGGAACTGAATTACAAAACAGAACAGGGTCTCAAATGTAGAAAACCAACTTATGCTTGCTTAAGGGGAAAGGTGAGTTGGGGTGCTGCATAAAACCAGAGATTGAAATTAGCACAGATACCGTTCCATAAGCAAAATATGTAATAGACAAGAGCTACACCTTGCTCAACGAAGAGGACACAACACCACATATTAAACGCCTAAGAATATACCTGACTAGTAAGAATCTTAAAACCTATGTATTTATATGTCTCCGAAAGACAATCAAGCATGTGTTCTGCGGCATAAAAGCAGCAGTGATAGGATTGGTGAGGTTCGGTGAGCAAATGCAGACCGTTTGAAGTCATATTGCATGGTACCCGTTCCATGGGTCTCAACTCTCCAGGTTTAAGGGATTCTTCCTTCAGCTAAAACATGCATGTGGAACCCAGAGTATGATCCACCATGTGATCGGGAAACGTGTTCAAATGTGTCTCAGTTTTCTTGCCCTGGTACTCGGGTGCAACATTCCAGACGCTTTACTAACACTCTCCCCACTTGGAGAGTCAGTGCCTTTAACCTCCTGTATGGCCCAGTTTGCAATTTCTTTGTAAGATGAACAGGAATAGGGAAAACCAATGAGAGACTAGCTGGAGGTGTCTGAACAGGCAAATTTAACTCTCATTTCCCACCAGAAAGAGGAATTAACCAAAGGCTCAGTGTGCCATGCCGGAACCACACTAGGGCCTGAAGCAATCCTGTGGTGTTGCAACCAGCTCACAAGAAAGCGAATTGAAGAAAGGAGCTCAGGGGCACTGTCATTCACAAACCTGCAGAGTTAAAAATGACAACTATCGTCCAAAAATATATTGAAGTAAGGCTGCAAAGAAGACTTGAAAGCGCGGTAGAATTGCAGGAAACCGATTTCAGAAGGTAGACTGGAATTGCATGTAAAGCATAGGAAAAGAGGCAGAACGTCCACAATGATGCACTTGGCCAAAAACGGCATATGCGTTTTTTCCTGAATATATTCCAGGAATATATTCAGGAAAAAACGCATACGCAGTTTTGGGCCAACCAAGCAAGCTTGCAAAGGAAATCTGCACTGCAATGAAGTCTCACTTCCCCCCAGTAAAAAAGGGCCATCTGAAAAATGTGTAAAATCCAGAAAAGCAGGACAGGCCATAGAGAACTGGGAGCCTTGTTATGCTGATGGGCGGGATGTAAATTGCCAACAGCCACTCTGGAGAAGTGTATGGTGTTTCCTGAAACATCTAAAAAACAAAGCAACAGAGCCTAGGGCACTTCCACTTATGGTCCTATAGCTTAGGGAAATTAAAATCAAAAAGACACAACCACCCCAAAGTTTGGGAAGGTTCTGTTTACAAGAACCTCGTTTACTGTACAATTTCAATATCGCAGAAAGCGAAAAATGGATAAAGACGTTGTAGTACTTACGTCCAATGCAATATCACTCAGCAATGAAATCTATGTCATCAGGCCCGTAGCAACATAATGAGTGGATTCAGGTACGATGATTCTAAGTGAAATAAGTCACACAGAAAAAGAAACATCATAAGATATCACTACTACACGGAATGTAAACTTGGCTACACAGGAACTGAATTACAAAACAGAACAGGGTCTCAAATGTAGAAAACCAACTTATGCTAGCTTAAGGGGAAAGGTGAGTTGGGGTGCTGCATAAAACCAGAGATTGAAATTAGGACAGTTACCGTTCCATAACCCAAATATGTAATAGACAAGAGCTACTCCTTGCTCAACGAAGTGGACTCAACACCCCATATTAAACGCCTAAGAATATACCTGACTAGTAAGAATCTTAAAACCTATGGATTTATATGTCTCCAAAAGAGAATCAAGTGTGTGTACAGCGGGATAAACGCAGCAGTGATAGGACTGATGACGTTCGGTGAGCAAATGCAGACCCTTTGAAGTCATATTGCATGGTACCCATTCCATGGGTCTCAACTCTCCAGGTTTAAGGGATTCTTCCTTCAGCTAAAACATGCATGTGGAACCCAGAGTATGATCCACCGTGTGATCGGGAAACGTGTTCAAATGTGTCTCAGTTTTCATCCCCTGGTACTCGGGTGCAACATTCCAGACGCTTTACTAACACTCTCCTCACTTGGAGAGTCCGTGCCTTTAACCTCCTGTTTGGCCCAGTTTGCAATTTCTGCGGAAAATGAACAGGAATAGGGAGAACCAATGAGAGACTAGCTGGAGGTGTCTGGACGGGCAAATTTAACTCTCATTTCCCACCAGGAAGAAGAATTAACCAAAGGCTAAGCGTGCCATACCTGAACCACACTAGGGCCTGAAGCAATCCTGCGGTGTTGCGGCCAGCTCACAAGAAAGCGAGTTGAATAAAGGAGCTCAGGGGCACTGTCATTCACAAACCTGCAGAGTTATACATGAGAGCTATCGTCCAAAATTATATTGAAGTAAGGCTGCCAAGAGGACTTGAAAGCGGAGCAGAGTTGCAGGCAACCGATTTCAGGAGGTAGACTGGAATTGCATTTAAAGCATAGGAAAAGAGGCAGAACGTCCACAATGATGCACTTGGCCAAAAAGGGCGTATCAGTTTTTTCCTGAATATATTCAGGAAAAAACGCATACGCCCTTTTTGGACAACCAAGCAAGCTTGCAAAGGAAATCTGCACTACAATGAGTCTCACTGCCCCCGGTAAAATGGGCCATCTGAAAAAAGTGTAAAATCCAGAAAGGCAGGACAGGCCATGGAGAACTGGGAGCCTTGTTATGCTGATGGGCGGGATGTAAATTGCCAACAGCCACTCTGGAGAACTGTATGGTGTTTCCTGAAACATCCAAAAAACAAAGCAACAGAGCCTAGGGCACTTCCACTTATGGTCCTATAGCTTAGGGAAATTAAAATGAAAAAGACACATCCACCCAAAGTTTGGGCCGGCTCTGTTTACAAGAACCTCGTTTACAGTACAAGTTCAATATCACAGAAAGCGAAAAATGGATAAAGAAGTTGTGGTACTTACGTACAATGCAATATCACTCAGCAATGAAATCTATGTCATCAGGCCCATAGCAGCATAATGAGTGGATTCAGGTACGATGATTCTAAGTGAAATAAGTCACACAGAAAAAGAAACATCATAAGTTATCACTACTACACGGAATGTAAACTTGGCTACACAGGAACTGAATTACAAAACAGAACAGGGTCTCAAATGTAGAAAACCAACTTATGCTTGCTTAAGGGGAAAGGTGAGTTGGGGTGCTGCATAAAACCAGAGATTGAAATTAGCACAGATACCGTTCCATAAGCCAAATATGTAATAGACAAGAGCTACTTCTTGCTCAACGAAGTGGACTCAACACCCCATATTAAACGCCTAAGAATATACCTGACTAGTAAGAATCTTAAAACCTATGGATTTATATGTCTCCGAAGGAGAATGAAGCGTGTGTACAGCGGCATAAACGCAGCAGTGATAGGATTGGTGAGGTTCGGTGAGCAAATGCAGACCCTTTGAAGTCATATTGCATGGTACCCATTCCATGGGTCTCAACTCTCCAGGTTTAAGGGATTCTTCCTTCAGCTAAAACATGTATGTGGAACCCAGAGTATGATCCACCGTGTGATTGGGAAACGTGTTCAAATGTGTCTCAGTTTTCGTCCCCTGGTACTCGGGTGCAACATTCCAGACGTGTTACTAACACTCTCCCCACTTGGAGAGTCAGTGCCTTTTACCTCCTGTTTCGCCCAGTTTGCAATTTCTGCGTAAGATGAACAGGAATAGGGAGAACCAATGAGACACTAGCTGGACGTGTCTGGACGGGCAAATTTAACTCTCATTTCCCACCAGGAAGAGGAATTAACCAAAGGCTCAGTGTGCCGTACTGGAACAACACTAGGGCCTGAAGCAATCCTGCGGTGTTGCGGCCAGCTCACAAGAAAGCGAGTTGAAGAAAGGAGCTCAGGGGCACTGTAATTCACTAACCTGCACAGTTATAAATGACAGCTATCATCCAAAAATATATTGAAGTAAGGCTGCCAAGAGGACTTGAAAGCGGGGCAGAATTGCAGGAAACCGATTTCAGGAGGAAGAGTGGAATTGCATGTAAAGCATAGGAAAAGAGGCAGAACGTCCACAATGATGCACTTGGTGAAAAAGGGCATGTGCATTTTTTCCTGAATATATTCAGAAAGAAATGCATACGCCCTTTTTGGCCAACCAAGCAAGCTTGCAAAGAAATCTGCACTACAATGAAGTCTCACTGCCCCCGGCAAAAGGGCCATCTGAAAAAAGTGTAAAATCCAGAAAAGCAGGACAGGCCATGGAGAACTGGGAGCCTTGTTATGCTGATGGGTGGGATGTAAATTGCCAACAGCCACTCTGGAGAAGTGTATGGTGTTTCCTGAAACATCTAAAAAACGAAGCAACAGAGCCGAAGGCACTTCCACTTATGGTCCTATAGCTTAGGGAAATTAAAATCAAAAAGACGCAGCCTCCCCAAAGTTTGGGATGGCTCTGTTTACAAGAACCTCGTTTACGGTACAAGTTCAATATCACAGAAAGCGAAAAATGGATAAAGAAGTTGTGGTACTTACGTACAATCCAATATCAGTCAGCAAAGAAATCTATGTCATCACGCCCGTAGCAGCATAATGAGTGGATTCAGGTACGATGATTCTAAGTGAAATAAGTCACACAGAAAAAGAAACATCATAAGATATCACTACTACACGGAATGTAAACTTGGCTACACAGGAACTGAATTACAAAACAGAACAGGGTCTCAAATGTAGAAAACCAACTTATGCTTGCTTAAGGGGAAAGGTGAGTTGGGGTGCTGCATAAAACCAGAGATTGAAATGAGCACAGATACCGTTCCATAAGCCAAATATGTAATAGATAAGAGCTACTCCTTGCTCAACAAAGTGGACACAACACCCCATATTAAACGCCTAAGAATATACCTGCCTAGTAAGAACCTTAAAGCTTATTTATTTATATGTCTCCAAAAGAGAATCAAGCGTTAGTACAGCGGCATAAACGCAGCAGTTATAGGATTGCTGAGGTTCGGTGAGCAAATGCAGACCCTTTGAAGTCATATTGCATGGTACCCATTCCATGGGTCTCAACTCTCCAGGTTTAAGGGATTCTTCCTTCAGCTAAAACATGCATGTTGAACCCAGGGTATGATCCACTGTGTGATCGGGAAATGTGTTCAAATGTGTCTCAGTTTCTGTCCCCTGGTACTCGGGTGCAACTTTCCAGACGCAGTACTAACACTATCGCCACTTGGAGACTCAGGGCCTTTAACCTCCTGTTTGGCCCACTTTGCAATTTCTGCGGAAGATGAACAGGAATAGGGAGAACCAATGAGAGACTATCTGGACGTGTCCGGACGGGCAAATTTAACTTTCATTTCCCACCAGGAAGAGGAATTAACCAAAGGCTCAGCATGCCATGCCGGAACCACACTACGGCCTGAAGCAATCCTGCGGTGTTGTGGCCAGCTCACAAGAGAGCGAGTTGAAGAAAGCAGCTCAGGGGCACTGTAATTCACAAAACTGCAGAGTTATAAATGACAGCTATCCTCCAAAAATATATTGAAGTAAGGCTGCCAAGAGGACTTGAAAGCGGGGCAGAATTGCAGGAAACCGATTTCAGGAGGTAGACTGGAATTGCATTTAAAGCATAGGAAAAGAGGCAGAACGTCCACAACGATGCACTTGGCCAAAAAGGGCGTTTGCGTTTTTTCCTGAATACATTCAGGAAAACACACATACGCACTTTTTGGCCAACCAAGCAAGCTTGCAAAGGAAATCTGCACTACAATGAAGTCTCACTTCCCCCCGGTCAAAAGGGCCATCTGAAAAAAGTGTAAAATCCAGAAAGGCAGGACAGGCCATGGAGAACTGGGAGCCTTGTTATGCTGATGGGCGGGATGTAAATTGCCAACAGCCACTCTGGAGAAGTGTATGGTGTTTCCTGAAACATCTAAGAAACAAAGCAACAGAGCCTAGGGCACTTCCACTTATGGTCCTATAGCTTAGGGAAATTAAAATCAAAAAGACACAGCCACCCCAAAGTTTGGGACGGCTCTCTTTACAACAACCTCGTTTACGGTACAAGTTCAATATCGCAGAAAGCGAAAAATAGATAAAGAAGTTGTGGTACTTACGTACAATGCAATATCACTCAGCAATTAAATCTATGTCATCAGGCCCATAGCAGCATAATGAGTGGATTCAGGTACGATGATTCTAAGTGAAATAAGTCACAGAGAAAAAGAAACATCATAAGATATCACTACTACACGGAATGTAAACTTGGCTACACAGGAACTGAATTACAAAACAGAACAGGGTCTCAAATGTAGAAAACCAACTTATGCTTGCTTAAGGGGAAAGGTGAGTTGGGGTGCTGCATAAAACAAGAGATTGAAATTAGCACAGATACCGTTCCATAAGCCAAATATGTAATAGATAAGAGCTACTCCTTTCTCAACGAAGTGACGCACCACCCCATATTAAACGCCTAAAAATATACCTGACTAGTAAGAATCTTAAAACCTATGGATTTATATGTCTCCGAAAGAGAATCAAGCGTGTGTACAGCAGCATAAACGCAGCAGTGATAGGATTGGTGAGGTTCGGTGAGCAAATGCAGACCCTTTGAAGTCATATTGCATGGTACCCATTCCATGGGTCTCAACTCTCCAGGTTTATGGGATTCTTCCTTCAGCTAAAACATGCATGTGGAACCCAGAGTATGATCCACCGTGTGATCGGGAAACGTATTCAAATGTGTCTCAGTTTTTGTCCCCTGGTACTCGGGTGCAACATTCCAGACACTCTACTAACACTCTCCCCACTTGGAGAGTCAGTGCCTTTAACCTCCTGTTTGGCCCAGTTTGCAATTTCTGCGGAAAATGAACAGGATTAGGGAGAACCAATGAGAGACTAGCTGGAGGTGTCTGAACAGGCAAATTTAACTCTCATTTCCCACCAGAAAGAGGAATTAACCAAAGGCTCAGTGTGCCATGCCGGAACCACACTAGGGCCTGAAGCAATCCTGCGGTGTTGCGACCAGCTCACAAGAAAGCGAATTGAAAAAAGGAGCTCAGGGGCACTGTCATTCACAAACCTGCAGAGTTAAAAATGACAACTATCGTCCAAAAATATATTGAAGTAAGTCTGCCAAGAGAACTTGAAAGCGCGGTAGAATTGCAGGAAACCGATTTCAGGAGGTAGACTGGAATTGCATGTAAAGCATAGGAAAAGAGGCAGAACGTCCACAATGATGCACTTGGCCAAAAATGGCATATGCGTTTTTTCCTGAATATATTCCAGGAATATATTCAGGAAAAAACGCATACGCACTTTTGGGCCAAAGAAGCAAGCTTGCAAAGGAAATCTGCACTGCAATGAAGTCTCACTTCCCCCCAGTCAAAAGGGCCATCTGAAAAATGTGTAAAATCCAGAAAAGCAGGACAGGCCATAGAGAACTGGGAGCCTTGTTATGCTGATGGGCGGGATGTAAATTGCCAACAGCCACTCTGGAGAAGTGTATGGTGTTTCCTGAAACATCTATAAAACGAAGCAACAGAGCCTAGGGAACTTCCACTTATGGTCCTATAGCTTAGGGAAATTAAAATCAAAAAGACACAGCCACCCCAAAATTTGGGACGGCTCTGTTTACAAGAACCTCGTTTACTGTACAAGTTCAATATCGCAGAAAGTGAAAAATGGATAAAGACGTTGTAGTACTTACGTCCAATGCAATATCACTCAGCAATGAAATCTATGTCATCAGGCCCGTAACAGCATAATGAGTGGATTCAGGTACGATGATTCTAAGTGAAATAAGTCACAGAGAAAAAGAAACATCATAAGATATCACTACTACACGGAATGTAAACTTGGCTACACAGGAACTGAATTCCAAAAGAGAACACGGTCTCAAATGTAGAAAACCAACTTATGCTTGCTTAAGGGGAAAGGTGAGTTGGGGTGCTGCATAAAACCAGAGATTGAAATTAGGACAGTTACCGTTCCATAACCCAAATATGTAATAGACAAGAGCTAGTCCTTGCTCAACGAAGTGGACTCAACACCCCATATTAAACGCCTAAGAATATACCTGACTAGTAAGAATCTTAAAACCTATGGATTTATATGTCTCCAAAAGAGAATCAAGCATGTGTACAGCGGCATAAACGCAGCAGTGATAGTATTGCTGAGGTTCGGTGAGCAAATGCAGACCCTTTGAAGTCATATTGCATGGTACCCATTCCATGGGTCTCAACTCTCCAGGTTTAAGGGATTCTTCCTTCAGCTAAAACATGCATGTGGAACCCAGAGTATGATCCACCGTGTGATTGGGAAACGTATTCAAATGTGTCTCAGTTTCTGTCCCCTGGTACTCGGGTGCAACTTTCCAGACGCAGTACTAACACTATCGCCACTTGGAGACTCAGGGCCTTTAACCTCCTGTTTGGCCCAGTTTGCAATTTCTGCGGAAGATGAACAGGAATAGGGAGAACCAATGAGAGACTATCTGGACGTGTCCGGACGGGCAAATTTAACTTTCATTTCCCACCAGGAAGAGGTATTAACCAAAGGCTCAGCATGCCGTGCCGGAACCACACTACGGCCTGAAGCAATCCTGCGGTGTTGTGGCCAGCTCACAAGAGAGCGAGTTGAAGAAAGCAGCTCAGGGGCACTGTAATTCACAAAACTGCAGAGTTATAAATGACAGCTATCCTCCAAAAATATATTGAAGTAAGGCTGCCAAGAGGACTTGAACGCGGGGCAGAATTGCAGGAAACCGATTTCAGGAGGTAGACTGGAATTGCATTTAAAGCATAGGAAAAGAGGCAGAACGTCCACAACGATGCACTTGGCCAAAAAGGGCGTTTGCGTTTTTTCCTGAATACATTCAGGAAAACACACATACGCACTTTTTGGCCAACCAAGCAAGCTTGCAAAGGAAATCTGCACTACAATGAAGTCTCACTTCCCCCCGGTCAAAAGGGCCAACTGAAAAAAGTGTAAAATCCAGAAAGGCAGGACAGGCCATGGAGAACTAGGAGCCTTGTTATGCTGATGGGCGGGATGTAAATTGCCAACAGCCACTCTGGAGAACTGTATGGTGTTTCCTAAAACATCTACAAAAAAAAGCAACAGATCCTAGGGCACTTCCACTTATGGTCCTATAGCTTAGGGAAATTAAAATCAAAAAGACACAGCCACCCCAAAGCTTGGGACAGCTCTGTTTACATGAACCTCGTTTATGGTACAAGTTCAATATCACAGAAAGCGAAAAATGGATAAAGACGTTGTGGTACTAACGTACAATGCAATATCACTCAGCAATGAAATCTATGTCATCAGGCCCATAGCAGCATAATGAGTGGATTCAGGTACGATGATTCTAAGTGAAATAAGTCACATAGAAAAAGAAACATCATAAGATATGACTAATACACGGAATGTAAACTTGGCTACACAGGAACTGAATTACAAAACAGACAGGGTCTCAAATGTAGAAAACCAACTTATGCTTGCTTAAGGGGAAAGGTGAGTTGGGGTGCTGCATAAAACAAGAGATTGAAATTAGCACAGATACCGTTCCATAAGCCAAATGTGTAACAGACAAGAGCTACTCCTTGCTCAACGAAGTAGACTCAACACCCATATTAAACTCCTAAGAATATACCTGACTAGTAAGAATCTTAAAACCTATGGATTTATATGTCTCCGAAAGAGAATCAAGCGTGTGTACAGCGGCATAAAGGCAGCAGTGATAGCATTGGTGAGGTTCGGTGAGCAAATGCAGACCCTTTGAAGTCATATTGCATGGTACCCATTCCATGGGTCTCAACTCTCCAGGTTTAAGGGATTCTTCCTTCAGCTAATATTGCATGTGGAACCCAGAGTATGATCCACCGTGTGTTCGGGAAACTTGTTCAAATGTGTCTCAGTTTTCGTCCCCTGGTACTCGGGTGCAACATTCCAGACGCTTTACTAACACTCTCCCCACTTGGAGAGTCAGTGCCTTTAACCTCCTGTTTGGCGCAGTTTGCAATTTCTTCGGAAAATGAACAGGAATAGGGAGAACCAATGAGAGACTAGCTGGAGGTGTCTGGACGTGCAAATTTAACTCTTATTTCCCACCAGGAAGAGGAATTAACCAAAGACTCAACGTCCCAGGCGGGAACTACACTAGGGCCTGAAGCAATCCTGCGGTGTTGCGGCCAGCTCACAAGACAGCGAGTTGAAGAAAGGAGCTCATGGGCACTGTAATTCACAAACCTGCAGAGTTATAAATGACAGCTATCGTCCAAAAATATATTGAAATAAGGCTGCCAAGAGGACTTGAACGCGGGGCAGAATTGCAGGAAACCTATTTCAGGAGGTAGACTGGAATTGCATGTAAAGCATAAGAAAAGAGGCAGAACGTCCACAATGATGCACTTGGCCAAAAAGGCCGTATGCGTTTTTCCCTGAATATATTAAGGAAAAAACGCATAGGGACTTTTTGGCCAACCAGGCAAGGTTGCAAAGGAAATCTGCACTACAATGAAGTCTCACTGCTCCCCGGTCAAAAGGGCCATCTGAAAGAAGTGTAAAATCCAGAAAGGCAGGACAGGCCATGGAGAACTAGGAGCCTTGTTATGCTGATGGGCGGGATGTAAATTGCCAACAGCCACTCTGGAGAAGTGTATGGTGTTTCCTAAAACATCTACCAAAAAAAGCAACAGATCCTAGGGCACTTCCACTTATGGTCCTATAGCTTAGGGAAATTAAAATCAAAAAGACACAGCCACCCCAAAGCTTGGGACAGCTCTGTTTACAAGAACCTCGTTTACGGTACAAGTTCAATATCACAGAAAGCGAAAAATGGATAAAGACGTTGTGGTACTAACGTACAATGCAATATCACTCAGCAATGAAATCTATGTCATCAGGCCCATAGCAGCATAATGAGTGGATTCAGGTACGATGATTCTAAGTGAAATAAGTCACATAGAAAAAGAAACATCATAAGATATGACTAATACACGGAATGTAAACTTGGCTACACAGGAACTGAATTACAAAACAGAACAGGGTCTCAAATGTAGAAAACCAACTTATGCTTGCTTAAGGGGAAAGGTGAGTTGGGGTGCTGCATAAAACAAGAGATTGAAATTAGCACAGATACCGTTCCATAAGCCAAATATGTAACAGACAAGAGCTACTCCTCGCTCAACGAAGTAGACTCAACACCCATATTAAACTCCTGAGAATATACCTGACTAGTAAGAATCTTAAAACCTATGGATTTATATGTCTCCGAAAGAGAATCAAGCGTGTGCACAGCGGCATAAAGGCAGCAGTGATAGCATTGGTGAGGTTCGGTGAGCAAATGCAGACCCTTTGAAGTCATATTGCATGGTACCCATTCCATGGGTCTCAACTCTCCAGGTTTAAGGGGTTCTTCCTTCAGCTAAAATTGCATGTGGAACCCAGAGTATGATCCACCGTGTGTTCGGGAAACTTGTTCAAATGAGTCTCAGTTTTCGTCCCCTGGTACTCGGGTGCAACATTCCAGACGCTTTACTAACACTCTCCTCACTTGGAGAGTCAGTGCCTTTAAACTCCTGCTTGGCCCAGTTTGCAATTTCTGCGGAAAATGAACAGGAATAGGGAGAACCAATGAGAGACTAGCTAGAGGTGTCTGGACGGGCAAATTTAACTCTTATTTCCCACCAGGAAGAGGAATTAACCAAAGGCTCAGCGTGCCGTTCAGGAACCTCACTAGGGCCTGAAGCAATCCTGTGGTGTGGCGGCCAGCTCACAAGAAAGCGAGTTGAAGAAAGGAGCTCAGGGGCACTGTCATTCACAAAACTGCAGAGTTATAAATGACAGCTATCGTCCAAAAATATATTGAAGTAAGGCTGCCAAGAGGACTTGAACGCGGGGCAGAATTGCAGGAAACCTATTTCAGGAGGTAAACTGGAATTGCATGTAAAGCATAAGAAAAGAGGCAGAACGTCCACAATGATGCACTTGGCCAAAAAGGCCGTATGCGTTTTTCCCTGAATATATTAAGGAAATAACGCATACGGCCTTTTTGGCCAACCAGGCAAGGTTGCAAAGGAAATCTGCACTACAATGAAGTCTCACTGCTCCCAGGTCAAAAGGGCCATCTGAAAAAAGTGTAAAATCCAGAAAGGCAGGACAGGCCATGGAGAACTGGGAGCCTTGTTATGCTGATGGGCGGGATGTAAATTGGCAACAGCCACTCTGGAGAAGTTTATGGTGTTTCCTGAAACGTCTAAAAAACAAAGCAACAGAGCCTAGGGAACTTCCACTTATGGTCCTATAGCTTAGGGAAATTAAAATCAAAAAGACACAGCCACCCCAAAGTTTGGGATGGCTCTGTTTACAAGAACGTCGTTTACGGAACAAGTTCAATATCACAGAAATCGAAAAATGGATAAAGAAGTTGTGGTACTTACGTACAATGCAATATCACTCAGCAATGAAATCTATGTCATCAGGCCCGTAGCAGCATAATGAGTGGATTCAGGAACGATGATTCTAAGTGAAATAAGTCACACAGAAAAAGAAACATCATAAGATATCACTAATACACGGAATGTAAACTTGGCTACAAAGGAACTGAATTACAAAACAGAACAGGGTCTCAGATGTAGAAAACCAACTTATGCTTGCTTAAGGGGAAAGGTGAGTTGGGGTGCTGCATAAAACCAGTGATTGAAATTAGCACAGATACCGTTCCATAAGCCAAATATGTAATAGACAAGAGCTACTCCTTGCTCAACGAAGTGGACTCAACACCCCATATTAAACGCCTAAGAATATACCTGACGAGTAAAAATCTTAAAACCTATGGATTTATATGTCTCCGAAAGAGAATCATGCGTGTGTACAGCGGCATAAACGCAGCAGTGATAGTATTGCTGAGGTTCAGTGAGCAAATGCAGACCCTTTGAAGTCATATTGCATGGTACCCATTCCATGGGTCTCAACTCTCCAGGCTTAAGGGATTCTTCCTTCAGCTAAAACATGCATGTGGAACCCAGAGTATGATCAACCATGTGATCGGGAAACGTGTTCAAATGTGTCTCAGTTTTCGTCCCCTGGTACTCGGGTGCAACATTCCAGACGCTTTTTTTTAACACTCTCTCCACTTGGAGAGTCAGTGCCTTTAACCTCCTGTTTCGCCCAGTTTGCAATTTCTGCGGAAAATGAACAGGAATAGGGAGAACCAATGAGAGACCAGCTGGAGGTGTCTTGACGGGCAAATTTAACTCTCATTTCCCACCAGGATCAGGAATTAACCAAAGGCTCACGTGCCATGCCGGAACCACACTGGGGCCTGAAGCAATCCTGCGGTGTTGCGGCCAGCTCACAAGAAAGCGAGTTGAAGAAAGGAGCTCAGGAGCACTGTCATTCACAAACCTGCAGAATTATAAATGACAGCTATCGTCCAAAAATATATTGAAGTAAGGCTGCCAAGAGGACTTGAAAGTGGGGCAGAATTGCAGGAAACCGATTTCAGGAGGTAGACTGGAATTGCATGTAAAGCATAGGAAAAGAGGCAGAACGTCCACAATGATGCACTTGGCCAAAAAGGGCGTATGCGTTTTTTCCTGAATATATTCAGGAAAAAACGCATACGCCCTTTTTGGCCAACCAAGCAAGCTTGCAAAGGAAATCTGCACTACAATGAAGTCTCACTGCCCCCTGGTCAAAAGGGCCATCTGAAAGAAGTGTAAAATCCAGAAAGGCAGGACAGGCCATGGAGAACTAGGAGCCTTGTTATGCTGATGGGCGGGATGTAAATTGCCAACAGCCACTCTGGAGAACTGTATGGTGTTTCCTAAAACATCTACAAAAAAAAGCAACAGATCCTAGGGCACTTCCACTTATGGTCCTATAGCTTTGGGAAATTAAAATCAAAAAGACACAGCCACCCCAAAGCTTGGGACAGCTCTGTTTACAAGAACCTCGTTTATGGTACAAGTTCAATATCACAGAAAGCGAAAAATGGATAAAGACGTTGTGGTACTAACGTACAATGCAATATCACTCAGCAATGAAATCTATGTCATCAGGCCCATAGCAGCATAATGAGTGGATTCAGGTACGATGATTCTAAGTGAAATAAGTCACATAGAAAAAGAAACATCATAAGATATGACTAATACACGGAATGTAAACTTGGCTACACAGGAACTGAATTACAAAACAAAACAGGGTCTCAAATGTAGAAAACCAACTTATGCTTGCTTAAGGGGAAAGGTGAGTTGGGGTGCTGCATAAAACAAGAGATTGAAATTAGCACAGATACCGTTCCATAAGCCAAATATGTAACAGACAAGAGCTACTCCTTGCTCAACGAAGTAGACTCAACACCCATATTAAACTCCTAAGAATATACCTGACTAGTAAGAATCTTAAAACCTATGGATTTATATGTCTCCGAAAGAGAATCAAGCGTGTGTACAGCGGCATAAAGGCAGCAGTGATAGCATTGGTGAGGTTCGGTGAGCAAATGCAGACCCTTTGAAGTCATATTGCATGGTACCCATTCCATGGGTCTCAACTCTCCAGGTTTAAGGGGTTCTTCCTTCAGCTAAAATTGCATGTGGAACCCAGAGTATGATCCACCGTGTGTTCGGGAAACTTGTTCAAATGAGTCTCAGTTTTCGTCCCCTGGAACTCGGGTGCAACATTCCAGACGCTTTACTAACACTCTCCTCACTTGGAGAGTCAGTGCCTTTAAACTCCTGCTTGGCCCAGTTTGCAATTTCTGCGGAAAATGAACAGGAATAGGGAGAACCAATGAGAGACTAGCTGGAGGTGTCTGGACGTGCAAATTTAACTCTTATTTCCCACCAGGAAGAGGAATTAACCAAAGGCTCAACGTCCCAGGCGGGAACTACACTAGGGCCTGAAGCAATCCTGCGGTGTTGCGGCCAGCTCACAAGACAGCGAGTTGAAGAAAGGAGCTCATGGGCACTGTAATTCACAAACCTGCAGAGTTATAAATGACAGCTATCGTCCAAAAATATATTGAAATAAGGCTGCCAAGAGGACTTGAACGCGGGGCAGAATTGCAGGAAACCTATTTCAGGAGGTAGACTGGAATTGCATGTAAAGCATAAGAAAAGAGGCAGAACGTCCACAATGATGCACTTGGCCAAAAAGGCCGTATGCGTTTTTCCCTGAATATATTAAGGAAAAAACGCATACGGACTTTTTGGCCAACCAGGCAAGGTTGCAAAGGAAATCTGCACTACAATGAAGTCTCACTGCTCCCCGGTCAAAAGGGCCATCTGAAAAAAGTGTAAAATCCAGAAAGGCAGGACAGGCCATGGAGAACTGGGAGCCTTGTTATGCTGATGGGCGGGATGTAAATTGGCAACAGCCACTCTGGAGAAGTTTATGGTGTTTCCTGAAACGTCTAAAAAACAAAGCAACAGAGCCTAGGGAACTTCCACTTATGGTCCTATAGCTTAGGGAAATTAAAATAAAAAAGACACAGCCACCCAAAAGTTTGGAATGGCTCTGTTTACAAGAACCTCGTTTACGGAACAAGTTCAATATCACAGAAAGTGAAAAATGGATAAAGAAGTTGTGGTACTTACGTACAATGCAATATCACTCAGCAATGAAATCTATGTCATCAGGCCCGTAGCAGCATAATGAGTGGATTCAGGTACGATGATTCTAAGTGAAATAAGTCACACAGAAAAAGAAACATCATAAGATATCACTAATACACGGAATGTAAACTTGGCTACACAGGAACTGAATTACAAAACAGAACAGGGTCTCAAATGTAGAAAACCAACTTATGCTTGCTTAAGGGGAAAGGTGAGTTGGGGTGCTGCATAAAACCAGTGATTGAAATTAGCACAGATACCGTTCCATAAGCCAAATATGTACTAGACAAGAGCTACTCCTTGCTCAACGAAGTGGACTCAACACCCCATATTAAACGCCTAAGAATATACCTGACTAGTAAGAATCTTAAAACCTATGGATTTATATGTCTCCGAAAGAGAATCAAGCGTGTGTACAGCGGCATAAACGCAGCAGTGATAGTATTGCTGAGGTTCAGTGAGCAAATGCAGACCCTTTGAAATCATATTGCATGGTACCCATTCCATGGGTCTCAACTCTCCAGGCTTAAGGGATTCTTCCTTCAGCTAAAACATGCATGTGGAACCCAGAGTATGATCAACCATGTGATCGGGAAACGTGTTCAAATGTGTCTCAGTTTTCGTCCCCTGGTACTCGGGTGCAACATTCCAGACGCTTTACTAACACTCTCTCCACTTGGAGAGTCAGTGCCTTTAACCTCCTGTTTCGCCCAGTTTGCAATTTCTGCGGAAAATGAACAGGAATAGGGAGAACCAATGAGAGACCAGCTGGAGGTGTCTTGACGGGCAAATTTAACTCTCATTTCCCACCAGGAACAGGAATTAACCAAAGGCTCACGTGCCATGCCGGAACCACACTGGGGCCTGAAGCAATCCTGCGGTGTTGCGGCCAGCTCACAAGAAAGCGAGTTGAAGAAAGGAGCTCAGGGGCACTGTCATTCACAAACCTGCAGAGTTATAAATGACAGCTATCGTCCAAAAATATATTGAAGTAAGGCTGCCAAGAGGACTTGAAAGTGGGGCAGAATTGCAGGAAACCGATTTCAGGAGGTAGACTGGAATTGCATGTAAAGCATAGGAAAAGAGGCAGAACGTCCACAATGATGCACTTGGCCAAAAAGGGCGTATGCGTTTTTTCCTGAATATATTCAGGAAAAAACGCATACGCCCTTTTTGGCCAACCAAGCAAGCTTGCAAAGGAAATCTGCACTACAATGAAGTCTCACTGCCCCCTGGTCAAAAGGGCCATCTGAAAGAAGTGTAAAATCCAGAAAGGCAGGACAGGCCATGGAGAACTAGGAGCCTTGTTATGCTGATGGGCGGGATGTAAATTGCCAACAGCCACTCTGGAGAAGTGTATGGTGTTTCCTAAAACATCTACCAAAAAAAGCAACAGATCCTAGGGCACTTCCACATATGGTCCTATAGCTTTGGGAAATTAAAATCAAAAAGACACAGCCACCCCAAAGCTTGGGACAGCTCTGTTTACAAGAACCTCGTTTACGGTACAAGTTCAATATCACAGAAAGCGAAAAATGGATAAAGACGTTGTGGTACTAACGTACAATGCAATATCACTCAGCAATGAAATCTATGTCATCAGGCCCATAGCAGCATAATGAGTGGATTCAGGTACGATGATTCTAAGTGAAATAAGTCACATAGAAAAAGAAACATCATAAGATATGACTAATACACGGAATGTAAACTTGGCTACACAGGAACTGAATTACAAAACAGAACAGGGTCTCAAATGTAGAAAACCAACTTATGCTTGCTTAAGGGGAAAGGTGAGTTGGGGTGCTGCATAAAACAAGAGATTGAAATTAGCACAGATACCGTTCCATAAGCCAAATATGTAACAGACAAGAGCTACTCCTTGCTCAACGAAGTAGACTCAACACCCATATTAAACTCCTAAGAATATACCTGACTAGTAAGAATCTTAAAACCTATGGATTTATATGTCTCCGAAAGAGAATCAAGCGTGTGTACAGCGGCATAAAGGCAGCAGTGATAGCATTGGTGAGGTTCGGTGAGCAAATGCAGACCCTTTGAAGTCATATTGCATGGTACCCATTCCATGGGTCTCAACTCTCCAGGTTTAAGGGGTTCTTCCTTCAGCTAAAATTGCATGTGGAACCCAGAGTATGATCCACCGTGTGTTCGGGAAACTTGTTCAAATGAGTCTCAGTTTTCGTCCCCTGGAACTCGGGTGCAACATTCCAGACGCTTTACTAACACTCTCCTCACTTGGAGAGTCAGTGCCTTTAAACTCCTGCTTGGCCCAGTTTGCAATTTCTGCGGAAAATGAACAGGAATAGGGAGAACCAATGAGAGACTAGCTGGAGGTGTCTGGACGTGCAAATTTAACTCTTATTTCCCACCAGGAAGAGGAATTAACCAAAGGCTCAACGTCCCAGGCGGGAACTACACTAGGGCCTGAAGCAATCCTGCGGTGTTGCGGCCAGCTCACAAGACAGCGAGTTGAAGAAAGGAGCTCATGGGCACTGTAATTCACAAACCTGCAGAGTTATAAATGACAGCTATCGTCCAAAAATATATTGAAATAAGGCTGCCAAGAGGACTTGAACGCGGGGCAGAATTGCAGGAAACCTATTTCAGGAGGTAGACTGGAATTGCATGTAAAGCATAAGAAAAGAGGCAGAACGTCCACAATGATGCACTTGGCCAAAAAGGCCGTATGCGTTTTTCCCTGAATATATTAAGGAAAAAACGCATACGGACTTTTTGGCCAACCAGGCAAGGTTGCAAAGGAAATCTGCACTACAATGAAGTCTCACTGCTCCCCGGTCAAAAGGGCCATCTGAAAAAAGTGTAAAATCCAGAAAGGCAGGACAGGCCATGGAGAACTGGGAGCCTTGTTATGCTGATGGGCGGGATGTAAATTGGCAACAGCCACTCTGGAGAAGTTTATGGTGTTTCCTGAAACGTCTAAAAAACAAAGCAACAGAGCCTAGGGAACTTCCACTTATGGTCCTATAGCTTAGGGAAATTAAAATAAAAAAGACACAGCCACCCAAAAGTTTGGAACGGCTCTGTTTACAAGAACCTCGTTTACGGAACAAGTTCAATATCACAGAAAGTGAAAAATGGATAAAGAAGTTGTGGTACTTACGTACAATGCAATATCACTCAGCAATGAAATCTATGTCATCAGGCCCGTAGCAGCATAATGAGTGGATTCAGGTACGATGATTCTAAGTGAAATAAGTCACACAGAAAAAGAAACATCATAAGATATCACTAATACACGGAATGTAAACTTGGCTACACAGGAACTGAATTACAAAACAGAACAGGGTCTCAAATGTAGAAAACCAACTTATGCTTGCTTAAGGGGAAAGGTGAGTTGGGGTGCTGCATAAAACCAGTGATTGAAATTAGCACAGATACCGTTCCATAAGCCAAATATGTACTAGACAAGAGCTACTCCTTGCTCAACGAAGTGGACTCAACACCCCATATTAAACGCCTAAGAATATACCTGACTAGTAAGAATCTTAAAACCTATGGATTTATATGTCTCCGAAAGAGAATCAAGCGTGTGTACAGCGGCATAAACGCAGCAGTGATAGTATTGCTGAGGTTCAGTGAGCAAATGCAGACCCTTTGAAATCATATTGCATGGTACCCATTCCATGGGTCTCAACTCTCCAGGCTTAAGGGATTCTTCCTTCAGCTAAAACATGCATGTGGAACCCAGAGTATGATCAACCATGTGATCGGGAAACGTGTTCAAATGTGTCTCAGTTTTCGTCCCCTGGTACTCGGGTGCAACATTCCAGACGCTTTACTAACACTCTCTCCACTTGGAGAGTCAGTGCCTTTAACCTCCTGTTTCGCCCAGTTTGCAATTTCTGCGGAAAATGAACAGGAATAGGGAGAACCAATGAGAGACCAGCTGGAGGTGTCTTGACGGGCAAATTTAACTCTCATTTCCCACCAGGAACAGGAATTAACCAAAGGCTCACGTGCCATGCCGGAACCACACTGGGGCCTGAAGCAATCCTGCGGTGTTGCGGCCAGCTCACAAGAAAGCGAGTTGAAGAAAGGAGCTCAGGGGCACTGTCATTCACAAACCTGCAGAGTTATAAATGACAGCTATCGTCCAAAAATATATTGAAGTAAGGCTGCCAAGAGGACTTGAAAGTGGGGCAGAATTGCAGGAAACCGATTTCAGGAGGTAGACAGGAATTGCATGTAAAGCATAGGAAAAGAGGCAGAACGTCCACAATGATGCACTTGGCCAAAAAGGGCGTATGCGTTTTTTCCTGAATATATTCAGGAAAAAACGCATACGCCCTTTTTGGCCAACCAAGCAAGCTTGCAAAGGAAATCTGCACTACAATGAAGTCTCACTGCCCCCTGGTCAAAAGGGCCATCTGAAAGAAGTGTAAAATCCAGAAAGGCAGGACAGGCCATGGAGAACTAGGAGCCTTGTTATGCTGATGGGCGGGATGTAAATTGCCAACAGCCACTCTGGAGAAGTGTATGGTGTTTCCTAAAACATCTACCAAAAAAAGCAACAGATCCTAGGGCACTTCCACTTATGGTCCTATAGCTTTGGGAAATTAAAATCAAAAAGACACAGCCACCCCAAAGCTTGGGACAGCTCTGTTTACAAGAACCTCGTTTACGGTACAAGTTCAATATCACAGAAAGCGAAAAATGGATAAAGACGTTGTGGTACTAACGTACAATGCAATATCACTCAGCAATGAAATCTATGTCATCAGGCCCATAGCAGCATAATGAGTGGATTCAGGTACGATGATTCTAAGTGAAATAAGTCACATAGAAAAAGAAACATCATAAGATATGACTAATACACGGAATGTAAACTTGGCTACACAGGAACTGAATTACAAAACAGAACAGGGTCTCAAATGTAGAAAACCAACTTATGCTTGCTTAAGGGGAAAGGTGAGTTGGGGTGCTGCATAAAACAAGAGATTGAAATTAGCACAGATACCATTCCATAAGCCAAATATGTAACAGACAAGAGCTACTCCTTGCTCAACGAAGTAGACTCAACACCCATATTAAACTTCTAAGAATATACCTGACTAGTAAGAATCTTAAAACCTATGGATTTATATGTCTCCGAAAGAGAATCAAGCGTGTGTACAGCGGCATAAAGGCAGCAGTGATAGCATTGGTGAGGTTCGGTGAGCAAATGCAGACCCTTTGAAGTCATATTGCATGGTACCCATTCCATGGGTCTCAACTCTCCAGGTTTAAGGGGTTCTTCCTTCAGCTAAAATTGCATGTGGAACCCAGAGTATGATCCACCGTGTGTTCGGGAAACTTGTTCAAATGAGTCTCAGTTTTCGTCCCCTGGTACTCGGGTGCAACATTCCAGACGCTTTACTAACACTCTCCTCACTTGGAGAGTCAGTGCCTTTAAACTCCTGCTTGGCCCAGTTTGCAATTTCTGCGGAAAATGAACAGGAATAGGGAGAACCAATGAGAGACTAGCTTGAGGTGTCTGGACGGGCAAATTTAACTCTCATTTCCCACAAGGAAGAGGAATTAACCAAAGGCTCAGCGTGCCGTTCAGGAACCTCACTAGGGCCTGAAGCAATCCTGTGGTGTGGCGGCCAGCTCACAAGAAAGCGAGTTGAAGAAAGGAGCTCAGGGGCACTGTCATTCACAAACCTGCAGAGTTATAAATGACAGCTATCGTCCAAAAATATATTGAAGTAAGGCTGCCAAGAGGACTTGAAAGCGGGGCAGAATTGCAGGAAACCGATTTCAGGAGGTAAACTGGAATTGCATGTAAAGCATAGGAAAAGAGGCAGAACGTCCATAATGATGCACTTGGCCAAAAAGGGCGTATGCGTTTTTTCCTGAATATATTCAGGAAAAAACGCATATGCCCTTTTTGGCCAACCAGGCAAGGTTGCAAAGGAAATCTGCACTACAATGAAGTCTCACTGCCCCCGGTCAAAAGGGCCATCTGAAAAAAGTGTAAAATCCAGAAAGGCAGGACAGGCCATGGAGAACTGGGAGCCTTGTTATGCTGATGGACGGGATGTAAATTGGCAACAGCCACTCTGGAGAAGTTTATGGTGTTTCCTGAAACGTCTAAAAAACAAAGCAACAGAGCCTAGGGAACTTCCACTTATGGTCCTATAGCTTAGGGCAATTAAAATAAAAAAGACACAAACACCCCAAAGTTTGGGATGGCTCTGTTTACAAGAACGTCGTTTACGGAACAAGTTCAATATCACAGAAATCGAAAAATGGATAAAGAAGTTGTGGTACTTACGTACAATGCAATATCACTCAGCAATGAAATCTATGTCATCAGGCCCATAGCAGCATAATGAGTGGATTCAGGAACGATGATTCTAAGTGAAATAAGTCACACAGAAAAAGAAACATAATAAGATATCACTAATACACGGAATGTAAACTTGGCTACAAAGGAACTGAATTACAAAACAGAACAGGGTCTCAGATGTAGAAAACCAACTTATGCTTGCTTAAGGGGAAAGGTGAGTTGGGGTGCTGCATAAAACCAGTGATTGAAATTAGCACAGATACCGTTCCATAAGCCAAATATGTACTAGACAAGAGCTACTCCTTGCTCAACGAAGTGGACTCAACACCCCATATTAAACGCCTAAGAATATACCTGACGAGTAAGAATCTTAAAACCTATGGATTTATATGTCTCCGAAAGAGAATCAAGCGTGTGTACAGCAGCATAAACGCAGCAGTGATAGTATTGCTGAGGTTCAGTGAGCAAATGCAGACCCTTTGAAATCATATTGCATGGTACCCATTCCATGGGTCTCAACTCTCCAGGCTTAAGGGATTCTTCCTTCAGCTAAAACATGCATGTGGAACCCAGAGTATGATCAACCATGTGATCGGGAAACGTGTTCAAATGTGTCTCAGTTTTCGTCCCCTGGTACTCGGGTGCAACATTCCAGACGCTTTACTAACACTCTCTCCACTTGGAGAGTCAGTGCCTTTAACCTCCTGTTTCGCCCAGTTTGCAATTTCTGCGGAAAATGAACAGGAATAGGGAGAACCAATGAGAGACCAGCTGGAGGTGTCTTGACGGGCAAATTTAACTCTCATTTCCCACCAGGAACAGGAATTAACCAAAGGCTCACGTGCCATGCCGGAACCACACTGGGGCCTGAAGCAATCCTGCGGTGTTGCGGCCAGCTCACAAGAAAGCGAGTTGAAGAAAGGAGCTCAGGGGCACTGTCATTCACAAACTTGCAGAGTTATAAATGACAGCTATCGTCCAAAAATATATTGAAGTAAGGCTGCCAAGAGGACTTGAAAGTGGGGCAGAATTGCAGGAAACCGATTTCAGGAGGTAGACAGGAATTGCATGTAAAGCATAGGAAAAGAGGCAGAACGTCCACAATGATGCACTTGGCCAAAAAGGGCGTATGCGTTTTTTCCTGAATATATTCAGGAAAAAACGCATACGCCCTTTTTGGCCAACCAAGCAAGCTTGCAAAGGAAATCTGCACTACAATGAAGTCTCACTGCCCCCTGGTCAAAAGGGCCATCTGAAAGAAGTGTAAAATCCAGAAAGGCAGGACAGGCCATGGAGAACTAGGAGCCTTGTTATGCTGATGGGCGGGATGTAAATTGCCAACAGCCACTCTGGAGAAGTGTATGGTGTTTCCTAAAACATCTACCAAAAAAAGCAACAGATCCTAGGGCACTTCCACTTATGGTCCTATAGCTTTGGGAAATTAAAATCAAAAAGACACAGCCACCCCAAAGCTTGGGACAGCTCTGTTTACAAGAACCTCGTTTACGGTACAAGTTCAATATCACAGAAAGCGAAAAATGGATAAAGACGTTGTGGTACTAACGTACAATGCAATATCACTCAGCAATGAAATCTATGTCATCAGGCCCATAGCAGCATAATGAGTGGATTCAGGTACGATGATTCTAAGTGAAATAAGTCACATAGAAAAAGAAACATCATAAGATATGACTAATACACGGAATGTAAACTTGGCTACACAGGAACTGAATTACAAAACAGAACAGGGTCTCAAATGTAGAAAACCAACTTATGCTTGCTTAAGGGGAAAGGTGAGTTGGGGTGCTGCATAAAACAAGAGATTGAAATTAGCACAGATACCATTCCATAAGCCAAATATGTAACAGACAAGAGCTACTCCTTGCTCAACGAAGTAGACTCAACACCCATATTAAACTCCTAAGAATATACCTGACTAGTAAGAATCTTAAAACCTATGGATTTATATGTCTCCGAAAGAGAATCAAGCGTGTGTACAGCGGCATAAAGGCAGCAGTGATAGCATTGGTGAGGTTCGGTGAGCAAATGCAGACCCTTTGAAGTCATATTGCATGGTACCCATTCCATGGGTCTCAACTCTCCAGGTTTAAGGGGTTCTTCCTTCAGCTAAAATTGCATGTGGAACCCAGAGTATGATCCACCGTGTGTTCGGGAAACTTGTTCAAATGAGTCTCAGTTTTCGTCCCCTGGTACTCGGGTGCAACATTCCAGACGCTTTACTAACACTCTCCTCACTTGGAGAGTCAGTGCCTTTAAACTCCTGCTTGGCCCAGTTTGCAATTTCTGCGGAAAATGAACAGGAATAGGGAGAACCAATGAGAGACTAGCTTGAGGTGTCTGGACGGGCAAATTTAACTCTCATTTCCCACAAGGAAGAGGAATTAACCAAAGGCTCAGCGTGCCGTTCAGGAACCTCACTAGGGCCTGAAGCAATCCTGTGGTGTGGCGGCCAGCTCACAAGAAAGCGAGTTGAAGAAAGGAGCTCAGGGGCACTGTCATTCACAAACCTGCAGAGTTATAAATGACAGCTATCGTCCAAAAATATATTGAAGTAAGGCTGCCAAGAGGACTTGAAAGCGGGGCAGAATTGCAGGAAACCGATTTCAGGAGGTAAACTGGAATTGCATGTAAAGCATAGGAAAAGAGGCAGAACGTCCATAATGATGCACTTGGCCAAAAAGGGCGTATGCGTTTTTTCCTGAATATATTCAGGAAAAAACGCATATGCCCTTTTTGGCCAACCAGGCAAGGTTGCAAAGGAAATCTGCACTACAATGAAGTCTCACTGCCCCCGGTCAAAAGGGCCATCTGAAAAAAGTGTAAAATCCAGAAAGGCAGGACAGGCCATGGAGAACTGGGAGCCTTGTTATGCTGATGGACGGGATGTAAATTGGCAACAGCCACTCTGGAGAAGTTTATGGTGTTTCCTGAAACGTCTAAAAAACAAAGCAACAGAGCCTAGGGAACTTCCACTTATGGTCCTATAGCTTAGGGCAATTAAAATAAAAAAGACACAAACACCCCAAAGTTTGGGATGGCTCTGTTTACAAGAACGTCGTTTACGGAACAAGTTCAATATCACAGAAATCGAAAAATGGATAAAGAAGTTGTGGTACTTACGTACAATGCAATATCACTCAGCAATGAAATCTATGTCATCAGGCCCATAGCAGCATAATGAGTGGATTCAGGAACGATGATTCTAAGTGAAATAAGTCACACAGAAAAAGAAACATAATAAGATATCACTAATACACGGAATGTAAACTTGGCTACAAAGGAACTGAATTACAAAACAGAACAGGGTCTCAGATGTAGAAAACCAACTTATGCTTGCTTAAGGGGAAAGGTGAGTTGGGGTGCTGCATAAAACCAGTGATTGAAATTAGCACAGATACCGTTCCATAAGCCAAATATGTACTAGACAAGAGCTACTCCTTGCTCAACGAAGTGGACTCAACACCCCATATTAAACGCCTAAGAATATACCTGACGAGTAAGAATCTTAAAACCTATGGATTTATATGTCTCCGAAAGAGAATCAAGCGTGTGTACAGCGGCATAAACGCAGCAGTGATAGGATTGGTGAGGTTTGGTGAGCAAATGCAGACCCTTTGAAGTCATATTGCATGGTACCCATTCCATGGGTCTCAACTCTCCAGGCTTAAGGGATTCTTCCTTCAGCTAAAACATGCATGTGGAACCCAGAGTATGATCAACCATGTGATCGGGAAACGTGTTCAAATGTGTCTCAGTTTTCGTCCCCTGGTACTCGGGTGCAACATTCCAGACGCTTTACTAACACTCTCCCCACTTGGAGAGTCAGTGCCTTTAACCTCCTGTTTCGCCCAGTTTGCAATTTCTGCGGAAAATGAACAGGAATAGGGAGAACCAATGAGAGACCAGCTGGAGGTGTCTTGACGGGCTAATTTAACTCTCATTTCCCACCAGGAACAGGAATTAACCAAAGGCTCACGTGCCATGCCGGAACCACACTGGGGCCTGAAGCAATCCTGCGGTGTTGCGGCCAGCTCACAAGAAAGCGAGTTGAAGAAAGGAGCTCAGGGGCACTGTCATTCACAAACCTGCAGAGTTATAAATGACAGCTATCGTCCAAAAATATATTGAAGTAAGGCTGCCAAGAGGACTTGAAAGCGGGGCAGAACTGCAGGAAACCGATTTCAGGAGGTAGACTGGAATTGCATGTAAAGCATAGGAAAAGAGGCAGAAGGTCCACAATGATGCACTTGGCCAAAAGGGGCGTATGCGTTTTTTCCTGAATATATTCAGGAAAAAACGCATACGCCCTTTTTGGCCAACCAAGCAAGCTTGCAAAGGAAATCTGCACTACAATGAAGTCTCACTGCCCCCCGCTCAAAAGGGCCATCTGATAAATGTGTAATATCCAGAAAGGCAGGACAGGCCATGGAGAACTGGGAGCCTTGTTATGCTGATGGGTGGGATGTAAATTGCCAACAGCCATTCTGGAGAAGTGTATGGTGTTTCCTGAAACATCTAAAAAACAAAGCAACAGAGCCTAGGGCACTTCCACTTATGGTCCTATAGCTTAGGGAAATTAAAATCAAAAAGACACAGCCACCCAAAAGTTTGGAACGGCTCTGGTTACAAGAACCTCGTTTACGGTACAAGTTCAATATCACAGAAAGCGAAAAATGGATAAAGACGTTGTGGTACATACGTACAATGCAATATCACTCAGCAATGAAATCTATGTCATCAGGCCCATAGCAGCATAATGAGTGGATTCAGGTACGATGATTCTAAGTGAAATAAGTCACACAGGAAAAGTAACATCATAAGGTATCACTAATACACGGAATGGAAACTTGGCTACACAGGAACTGAATTACAAAACAAAACAGGGTCTCAAATGTACAAAACCAACTTATGCTTGCTTAATGGGAAAGGTGAGTTGGGGTGCTGCATAAAACCAGAGATTGAAATTAGCACAGATACCGTTCCATAAGCCAGCTATGTAATAGACAAGAGCTACTCCTTGCTCAACGAAGTCGACTCAACACCACATATTAAACGCGTAAGAATATACCTGACTAGTAAGAATCTTAAAACCTATGGATTTCTATGTCTCCGAAAGAGAATCAAGCGTGTGTACATCGGCATAAGCGCAGCAGTGATAGGATTGGTGAGGTTCGCTGAGCAAATGGAGACGCTTTGAAGTCATATTGCATGGTACCCATTCCATGGGTCTCAACTCTCCAGCTTTAAGGGATTCTTCCTTCAGCTAAAACATTCATGTGAAACCCAGAGTATGATCCACCATATGATTGGGAAACGTGTTCAAATGTGTCTCAGTTTTCGTCCCCTGGTACTCGGGTGCAACGTCCCAGACGCTTTACTAACACTCTCCCCACTTGGAGAGTCAGGGCCTTTAACCTCCTGTTTGGCCCAGTTTGCAATTTCTGCGGAAGATGAACAGGAATAGGGAGAACCAATGAGAGAATAGCTGGAGGTGTCTGGACGGGCAAATTTAACTCTCACTTCCCACAAGGAAGAGGAATTAACCAAAGGCTCAGCGTGCCGTGCCGGAACCACATTAGGGTCTGAAGCAATCCTGCGGTGTTGCGGCCAGCTCACAAGAAAGCGAGTTGAGGAAAGGAGCTCAGGGGCACTCTCATTCACAAACCTGCAGAGTTTAAAATGACAGCTATCGTCCAAAAATATATTGAAGTAAGGTTGCCAAGAGGACTCAAAAGCGGGGCAGAATTGCAAGAAATCGATTTCAGGAGGTAGACTGGAATTGCATGTAAAGCATAGGAAAAGAGGCAGAACGTCCACAATGATGCACTTGGCCAAAAAGAGCCTATGCGTTTTTTCCTGAATATATTCAGGAAAAAACGCATAGGTACTTTTTGGCCAACCAAGCAAGCTTGCAAAGGAAATCTGCACTACAATGAAGTCTCACTGCCTCCCGGTCAAAAGGGCCATCTGAAAAAATTGTAAAATCCAGAAAGTCAGGACAGGCCATGGAGAACTGGGAGCCTTGTTATGCTGATGGGCGGGATGTAAATTGCCAACAGCCACTCTGGAGAAGTGTATGGTGTTTCCTGAAACATCCAAGAAACAAAGCAACAGAGCCTAGGGCACTTCCACTTATGGTCCTATAGCTTAGGGAAATTAAAATCAAAAAGAGACAGCCACCCCAAAGTTTGGGACGGCTCTGTTTACAAGAACCTCATTTACGGTACAAATTCAATGTCACAGAAAGCGAAAAATGGATAAAGAATTTGTGGTACTTACGTACAATGCAATATCACTCAGCAATGAAATCTATGTCATCAGGCCCATAGCAGCATAATGAGTGGATTCAGGTACGATGATTCTAAGTGAAATAAGTCACACAGAAAAAGAAACATCATAAGATATCACTACTAAACGGAATGTAACCTTGGCTACACAGGAACTGAATTACAAAACAGAACAGGGTCTCAAATGTAGAAAACCAACTTATGCTTGCTTTAGGGGAAAGGTGAGTTGGGGTGCTGCATAAAACCAGAGTTTGAAATTAGCACAGATACTGTTCCATAAGCCAAATATGTAGTAGACAAGAGCTACTCCTTGCTCAATGAAGTGGACTCAACACCCCATATTGAACGCCTAAGAATATACCTGACTAGTAAGAATCTTAAAACTTATGGATTTATATGTCTCCAAAAGAGAATCAAGCGTGTGTAGAGCGGCATAAGCGCAGCAGTAATAGGATTGGTGAGGTTCGGTGAGCAAATGCAGAGCATTTGAAGTCATATTGCATGGTACCCATTCCATGGGTCTCAACTCTCCAGGTTTAAGGGATTCTTCCTTCAGCTAAAACATGCATGTGGAACCCAGAGTATGATCCATCGTGTGATAGGGAAACGTGTTCAAATGTGTCTCAGTTTTCGTCCCCTGGTACTCGGGTGCAACATTCCAGACGCTTTACTAACACTCTCCCCACTTGGAGAGTCAGTGCCCTTAACCTCCAGTTTGGCCCAGTTTGCAATTTCTGTGGAAGATGAACAGGAATAGGGAGAACCAATGAGAGACTAGCTGGAGGTGTCTGGACGGGCAAATTTAACTCTCATTTCGCACCAGGAAGAGGAATTAACCAAAGGCTCACCGTGCCGTGCCAGAACCACACTACGACCTGAAGCAATCCTGCGGTGTTCCGGCCAGCTCACAAGAAAGCGAGTTGAAGAAAGGAGCTCAGGGGCACTGTCATTCACAAACCTGCAGAGTTATAAATGACAGCTATCGTCCAAAAATATATTGAAGTAAGGCTGCCAAGAGGACTTTAAAGCGGGGCAGAATTGCAGGAAACCGATTTCAGGAGGTAGACTGGAATTGCATGTAAAGCATAGGAAAAGAGGCAGAACGTCCTCAATGATGCACTTGACCAAAAAGGGCATATGCGTGTTTTCCTGAATATATTCAGGGAAAAACGCATACACACTTTTTGGCTAACCAAGCAAGCTTGCAAAGGAAATCTGCACTACAATGAAGTCTCACTGGCCCCCGGTCAAAAGGGCCGTCTGAAAAAAGTGTAAAATCCAGAAAGGCAGGACAGGCCATGGAGAACTGGGAGCCTTGATATGCTGATGGGCGGGATGTAAATTGCCAACAGCCTCTCTGGAGAAGTGTATGGTGTTTCCTGAAACATCTAAAAAACAAAGCAACAGAGCCTAGGGCACTTCCACTTATGGTCCTATAGCTTAGGGAAATTAAAATCAAAAAGACACAGCCACCCCAAAGTTTGGGATGGCTCTGTTTACAAGAACCTCGTTTACGGTACAAGTTCAATATCACAGAAAGCGAAAAATGGATAAAGAAGTTGTGGTACTTATGTACAATGCAATATCACTCAGCAATGAAATCTATGTCATCAGGCCCGTAGCAGCATAATGAGTGGATTCAGGTACGATGATTCTAAGTGAAATAAGTCACACAGAAAAAGAAACATCATAAGATATCACTAATACACGGAATGTAAACTTGGCTACACAGACACTGAATTACAAAACAGAAAAGGGTCTCAAATGTAGAAAACCAACTTATGCTTGCTTAAGGGGAAAGGTGAGTTGGGGTGCTGCATAAAACCAGAGATTGAAATTAGCACAGATACCGTTCCACTAGCCAAATATGTTATAGACAAGAGCTACTCCTTACTCAACGAAGTGGACTCAACACCCCATATTAAACGCCTAAGAATATACCTGACTAGTAAGAATCTTAAAACCTATGGATTTATATGTACTCCGAAAGAGAATTAAGCGTATGTACAGCGGCATAAGCGCAGCAGTGATAGGATTGGTGAGGTTCGGTGAGCAAATGCAGACCATCTGAAGTCATATTGCATGGTATCCAGTCCATGGGTCTCAACTCTCCATGTTTAAGGGATTCTTCCTTCAGCTGAAACATGCATGTGGAACCCAGAGTATGATCCATCGTGTGATCGGGAAACGTGGTCAAATGTGTCTCAGTTTTCGTCCCCTGGGACTCGGGTGCAACATTCCAGATGCTTTACTAACACTCTCTCCACTTGGAGAGTGAGTGCCTTTAACCTCCTGTTTGGCCCAGTTTTCAATTTCTGCGGAAAATGAACAGGAATAGGGAGAACCAATGAGAGACTAGCTGGAGGTGTATAGACGGGCAAATTTAACTCTCATTTCCCACTAGGAAGAGGAATTAAACAATGGCTCAGCGTGCCGTGCCGGAACTACACTAGGGCCTGAAGCAATCCTGCGGTGTTGCGGCCAGCTCACAAGAAAGCGATTTGAAGAAAGGAGCTCAGGGGCACTGTAATTCACAAACTTGCAGAGTTATAAATGACAGCTATCGTCCAAAAATATATTGAAGTAAGGCTGCCAAGAGGACTTGAAAGTGGGGCAGAATTGCAGGAAACCGATTTCAGGAGGTAGACAGGAATTGCATTTAAAGCATAGGAAAAGAGGCAGAACGTCCACAATGATGCACTTGGCCCAAAAGGGCGTATGCGTTTTTTCCTGAATATATTCAGGAAAAAACTCATACGTCCTTTTTGGCCAACCAAACAAGCTTGCAAAGGAAATCTTCACTGCAATGAAGTCTCACTGCCCCCAGGTCAAAAGGGCCATCTGAAAAAAGTGTAAAATCCAGAAAGGCAGGACAGGCCATGGAGAACTGGGAGCCTTGTTATGCTGATGGGCGGGATGTAAATTGCTAACAGCCACTCTGGAGAAGTGTATGGTGTTTCCTGAAACATCCAAAAAACAAAGCAAGAGAGCCTAGGGCAGTTCCACTTATGGTCCTATAGCATAGGGAAATTAAAATCAAAAAGACAGCCACCACAAAGTTTGGGATGGCTCTGTTTACAAGAACCTCGTTTACGGTACAAGTTCAATATCACAGAAAGCGAAAAATGGACAAAGAAGTTGTGGTACTTACGTACAATGCAATATCACTCAGCAATGAAATCTATGTCATCAGGCCCGTAGCAGCATAATGAGTGGATTCAGGTACGATGATTCTAAGTGAAATAAGTCACACAGAAAAAGAAACATCATAAGATATCACTAATACACGGAATGTAAACTTGGCTACACAGGAACTGAATTACAAAACAGAACAGGGTCTCAAATGTAGAAAACCAACTTATGCTTGCTTAAGGGGAAAGGTGAGTTGGGGTGCTGCATAAAACCAGAGATTGAAATTAGCACAGATACCGTTCCATAAACCAAATATGTAATAGACAAGAGCTACTCCTTGCTCAACGAAGTGGACTAAACATCCCATATTAAACGCCTAAGAATATACCTGACTAGTAAGAATCTTAAAACTTATGGATTTATATATCTCCGAAAGAGAATCAACCGTGTGTAAAGCGGCAAAAACGCAGCAGGGATAGGACTGGTGAGATTCGGTGAGGAAATGCACACCCTTTGAAGTCATATTGCATGGTACCCATTCCATGGGTCTCAACTCTCCAGGTTTAAGGGATTCTTCCTTCAGCTAAAACATGCATGTGGAACCCAGAGTATGATCCACCGTGTGATTTGGAAACGTGTTCAAATGTGTCTCAGTTTTCGTCCCCTGGTACTCGGGTGCAACATTCCAGACGCTTTACTAACACTCTCCCCACTTGGAGAGTCAGTGCCCTTAACCTCCAGTTTGGCCCAGTTTGCAATTTCTGTGGAAGATGAACAGGAATAGGGAGAACCAATGAGAGACTAGCTGGAGGTGTCTGGACGGGCAAATTTAACTCTCATTTCGCACCAGGAAGAGGAATTAACCAAAGGCTCAGCGTGCCGTGCCAGAACCACACTACGGCCTGAAGCAATCCTGCGGTGTTGCGGCCAGCTCACAAGAAAGCGAGTTGAAGAAAGGAGCTCAGGGGCACTGTCATTCACAAACCTGCAGAGTTATAAATGACAGCTATCGTCCAAAAATATATTGAAGTAAGGCTGCCAAGAGGACTTTAAAGCGGGGCAGAATTGCAGGAAACCGATTTCAGGAGGTAGACTGGAATTGCATGTAAAGCATAGGAAAAGAGGCAGAACGTCCTCAATGATGCACTTGACCAAAGAGGGCGTATGCGTGTTTTCCTGAATATATTCAGGGAAAAACGCATACACACTTTTTGGCCAACCAAGCAAGCTTGCAATGGAAATCTGCACTACAATGAAGTCTCACTGGCCCCCGGTCAAAAGGGCCGTCTGAAAAAAGTGTAAAATCCAGAAAGGCAGGACAGGCCATGGAGAACTGGGAGCCTTGATATGCTGATGGGCGGGATGTAAATTGCCAACAGCCTCTCTGGAGAAGTGTATGGTGTTTCCTGAAACATCTAAAAAACAAAGCAACAGAGCCTAGGGCACTTCCACTTATGGTCCTATAGCTTAGGGAAATTAAAATCAAAAAGACACAGCCACCCCAAAGTTTGGGATGGCTCTGTTTACAAGAACCTCGTTTACGGTACAAGTTCAATATCACAGAAAGCGAAAAATGGATAAAGAAGTTGTGGTACTTACGTACAATGCAATATCACTCAGCAATGAAATCTATGTCATCAGGCCCGTAGCAGCATAATGAGTGGATTCAGGTACGATGATTCTAAGTGAAATAAGTCACACAGAAAAAGAAACATCATAAGATATCACTAATACACGGAATGTAAACTTGGCTACACAGACACTGAATTACAAAACAGAAAAGGGTCTCAAATGTAGAAAACCAACTTATGCTTGCTTAAGGGGAAAGGTGAGTTGGGGTGCTGCATAAAACCAGAGATTGAAATTAGCACAGATACCGTTCCACAAGCCAAATATGTAATAGACAAGAGCTACTCCTTGCTCAACGAAGTGGACTCAACACCCCATATTAAACGCCTAAGAATATACCTGACTAGTAAGAATCTTAAAACCTATGGATTTATATGTACTCCGAAAGAGAATTAAGCGTATGTACAGCGGCATAAGCGCAGCAGTGATAGGACTGGTGAGGTTCGGTGAGCAAATGCAGACCATCTGAAGTCATATTGCATGGTATCCAGTCCATGGGTCTCAACTCTCCATGTTTAAGGGATTCTTCCTTCAGCTGAAACATGCATGTGGAACCCAGAGTATGATCCGTCGTGTGATCGGGAAACGTGTTCAAATGTGTCTCAGTTTTCGTCCCCTGGGACTCGGGTGCAACATTCCAGACGCTTTACTAACACTCTCCCCACTTGGAGAGTGACTGCCTTTAACCTCCTGTTTGGCCCAGTTTGCAATTTCTGCGGAAAATGAACAGGAAAAGGGAGAACCAATGAGAGACTAGCTGGAGGTGTATAGACGGGCAAATTTAACTCTCATTTCCCACTAGGAAGAGGAATTAAACAATGGCTCAGCGTGCCGTGCCGGAACTACACTAGGGCCTGAAGCAATCCTGCGGTGTTGCGGCCAGCTCACAAGAAAGCGATTTGAAGAAAGGAGCTCAGGGGCACTGTAATTCACAAACCTGCAGAGTTATAAATGACAGCTATCGTCCAAAAATATATTGAAGTAAGGCTGCCAAGAGGACTTGAAAGTGGGGCAGAATTGCAGGAAACCGATTTCAGGAGGTAGACTGGAATTGCATGTAAAGCATAGGAAAAGAGGCAGAACGTCCACAATGATGCACTTGGTCCAAAAGGGCGTATGCGTTTTTTACTGAATATATTCAGGAAAAAACTCATACGTTCTCTTTGGCCAAACAAACAAGCTTGCAAAGGAAATCTGCACTGCAATGAAGTCTCACTGCCCCCAGGCAAAAGGGCCATCTGAAAAAAGTGTAAAATCCAGAAAGGCAGGACAGGCCATGGAGAACTGGGAGCCTTGTTATGCTGATGCGCGGGATGTAAATTGCTAACAGCCACTCTGGAGAAGTGTATGGTGTTTCCTGAAACATCCAAAAAACAAAGTAAGAGAGCCTAGGGCAGTTCCACTTATGGTCCTATAGCATAGGGAAATTAAAATCAAAAAGACAGCCACCACAAAGTTTGGGATGGCTCTGTTTACAAGAACCTCGTTTACGGTACAAGTTCAATATCACAGAAAGCGAAAAATGGACAAAGAAGTTGTGGTACTTACGTACAATGCAATATCACTCAGCAATGAAATCTATGTCATCAGGCCCGTAGCAGCATAATGAGTGGATTCAGGTACGATGATTCTAAGTGAAATAAGTCACACAGAAAAAGAAACATCATAAGATATCACTAATACACGGAATGTAAACTTGGCTACACAGGAACTGAATTACAAAACAGAACAGGGTCTCAAATGTAGAAAACCAACTTATGCTTGCTTAAGGGGAAAGGTGAGTTGGGGTGCTGCATAAAACCAGAGATTGAAATTAGCACAGATACCGTTCCATAAACCAAATATGTAATAGACAAGAGCTACTCCTTGCTCAACGAAGTGGACTAAACATCCCATATTAAACGCCTAAGAATATACCTGACTAGTAAGAATCTTAAAAATTATGGATTTATATGTCTCCGAAAGAGAATCAAGCGTGCGTAAAGCGGCAAAAACGCAGCAGGGATAGGATTGGTGAGGTTCGGTGAGCAAATGCAGACCCTTTGAAGTCATATTGCATGGTACCCATTCCATGGGTCTCAACTCTCCAGGTTTAAGGGATTCTTCCTTCAGCTAAAACATGCATGTGGAACCCAGAGTATGATCCACCGTGGGATTTGGAAACGTGTTCAAATGTGTCTCAGTTTTCGTCCCCTGGTACTCGGGTGCAACATTCCAGACGCTTTACTAACACTCTCCCCACTTGGAGAGTCAGTGCCCTTAACCTCCAGTTTGGCCCAGTTTGCAATTTCTGTGGAAAATGCACAGGAATAGGGAGAACCAATGAGAGACTAGCTGGAGGTGTCTGGACGTGCAAATTTAACTCTCATTTCGCACCAGGAAGAGGAATTAACCAAAGGCTCAGCGTGCCGTGCCAGAACCACACTACGGCCTGAAGCAATCCTGCGGTGTTGCGGCCAGCTCACAAGAAAGCGAGTTGAAGAAAGGAGCTCAGGGGCACTGTCATTCACAAACCTGCAGAGTTATAAATGACAGCTATCGTCCAAAAATATATTGAAGTAAGGCTGCCAAGAGGACTTTAAAGCGGGGCAGAATTGCAGGAAACCGATTTCAGGAGGTAGACTGGAATTGCATGTAAAGCATAGGAAAAGAGGCAGAACGTCCTCAATGATGCACTTGACCAAAAAGGGCGTATGCGTTTTTTCCTGAATATATTCAGGAAAAAACGCATACGCCCTTTTTGGCCAACCAAGCAAGCTTGCAAAGGAAATCTGCACTGCAATGAAGTCTCATTTCCCCCAGGTCAAAAGGGCCATCTGAAAAAAGTGTAAAATCCAGAAAGGCAGGACAGGCCATGGAGAACTGGGAGCCTTGTTATGCTGATGGGCGGGATGTAAGTTGCCAACAGCCACCCTGGAGAAGTGTATGGTGTTTTGTGAAACATCTAAAAAACAAAACAAAAGAGCCTACGGTACTTCCACATATGGTCCTATAGCTTAGGGAAATTAAAATCAAAAACACACAGCCACCCCAAAGTTTGGGATGGCTCTGTTTACAAGAACCTCATTTACGGTACAAGTTCAATATCGCAGAAAGCGAAAAATGCATAAAGAAGTTGTGGTACTTACGTACAACGCAATATCACTCAGCAATGAAATCTATGTCATCAGGCCCGTAGCAGCATAATGAGTGGATTCAGGTATGATGATTCTAAGTGAAATAAGTCAAACAGAAAAAGAAACATCATTAGATATCACTAATACACGGAATGTAAACTTGGCTACACACGAACTGAATTACAAAACAGAAGAGGGTCTCAAATTAGGAAACCAACTTATTCTTGCTTAAGGGGAAAGGTGAGTTGGGGCGCTGCATAAAACCAGAGATTGAAATGAGAACAGATACCGTTCCATAAGCCAAATATGTAATAGACAAGAGCTATTCCTTGCTCAACGAAATGGACTCCACACACCATATTTAATGCCTAAGAATATACCTGACTAGTAAGAATCTTAAAACCTATGGATTGATATGTCTCCGAAAGAGAATCAAGCGTGTGTAGAGCGGCATAAACACAGCAGTGATAGGACTGGTGAGGTTCGGTGAGCAAATGCAGACCCTTTGAAGTCATATTGCATGGTACCCATTCCATGGGTCTCAACTATCCAGGTTTAAAGGATTCTTCCTTCAGCTAAAACATGCATGTGGAACCCAGAGTATGATCCATCGTGTGATCGGGAAACGTGTTCAAATGTGTCTCAGTTTTCGTCCCCTGGTACTTGAGTGCAACATTCCAGAAGCTTTACTAACACTCTCCCCACTTGGAGAGTCAGTGCCTTTAACCTCCTGTTTGGCCCAGTTTGCAATTTCTGCGTAAGATGAACAGAAATAGGGAGAACCAATGAGAGACTAGCTGGAAAGTGTCTGGACCGGAAAATTTAACTCTCATTTCCCACCAGGAAGAGGAATCAAACAAAGGCTCAGCGTGCTGTGCCGGAAAGACACTAGGGCCTGAAGCAATCCTGCGGTGTTGCGGCCAGCTCACAAGAAAGCGAGTTGAAGAAAGGAGCTGAGGGGTACTGTAATTCAAAAACCTGCAGTGTTATAAATGACAGCTATCGTCCAAAAATATATTGAAGTAAGGCTACCAAGAGGACTTGAAAGCAGGGCAGAATTGCAGGAAACCGATTTCAGGAGGTAGACTGGAATTGCATTTAAAGCATAGGAAAAGAAGCAGAACGTCCACAATGATGCACTTGGCCAAAAAGGGCATATGCGTTTTTTCCTGAATATGTTCAGGAAAAAACGCATACGCCCTTTTTGGCCAACCAAGCAAGCTTGCAAAGGAAATCTGCACTGCAATGAAGTCTCACTGCCCCCCAGTCAAACGGGCCATGTGAAAAAAGTGGAAAATCCAGAAAGGCAGGACAGGCCATGGAGAACTGGGAGCCTTGTTATGCTGATGGGTGGGATGTAAATTGCCAACAGCCACTCTGGAGAAGTGTATGGTGTTTCCTGAAACATCTAAAAAGCAAAGCAACAGAGCCTAGGGCACTTCCACTTATGGTCCTATAGCTTATGGAAATTAAAATGAAAAAGACACAGCCACCTCAAAGTTTGGGATGGCTCTGTTTACAAGAACCTCGTTTACGGTACAAGTTCAATATCGCAGAAAGCGAAAAATGCATAAAGAAGTTGTGGTACTTACGTACAACGCAATATCACTCAGCAATGAAATCTATGTCATCAGGCCCGTAGCAGCATAATGAGTGGATTCAGGTACGATGATTCTAAGTGAAATAAGTCACACAGAAAAAGAAACATCATAAGATATCACTAATACACGGAATGTAAACTTGGCTACACAGGAACTGAATTACAAAACAGAACAGGGTCTCAAATGTAGAAAACCAACTTATTCTTGCTTAAGGGGAAAGGTGAGTTGGAGCGCTGCATAAAACCAGAGATTGAAATGAGCACAGATAGCATTCCATAAGCCAAATATGTAACAGACAAGAGCTACTCCTTGCTCAACGAAGTGGACACAACACCCCACATTAAATGCCTAAGAATATACCTGATTAGTAAGAATCTTAAAACCTATGGATTGATATGTCTCCGAAAATGAATCAAGCATGTGGACAGCGGCATAAACGCAGCAGTGATAAGATTTGTGAAGTTCGGTGAGCAAATGCAGACCCTTTGAAGTCATATTGCATGGTACCCATTCCATGGGTCTCAACTTTCCAGATTTAAGGGATTCTTCCTTCAGCTAAAACATGCATGTGGAACCCAGAGTATGATCCACCGTGTGATCGGGAAACGTGTTCAAATGTGTCTCAGTTTTCGTCCACTGGTACTAGGGTGCAACGTCCCAGATGCTTTACTAACACTCTCCCCACTTGGAGAGTCAGTGCCTTTAACCTCCTGTTTGGCCCAGTTTGCAATTTCTGCGGAAGATGAACAGGAATAGGGAGAACCAATGAGAGACTAGCTGGAGGTGTCTGGACGGGCAAATTTAACTCTCATTTCCCACCAGGAAGAGGAATTACCCAAAGGCACAGCGTGCCGTGCCGGAACCACATTAGGGCCTGAAGCAGCCCTGCGGTGTTGCGGCCAGCTCACAAGAAAGCGAGTTGAAGAAAGGAGCTCAGGGGCACTGTAATTCACAAAGCTGCAGAGTTATAAATGACAGCTATCGTCCAAAAATATATTGAAGTAAGGCTGCCAAGAGGACTTGAAAGCGGGGCAGAATTGCAGGAAAGTGATTTCAGGAGGTAGACGGCAATTGCATGTAAAGCATAGGAAAAGAGGCAGAACGTCCACAATGATGCACTTGGCCAAAAAGGGCGTATGTGTTTTTTCCTGAATATATTCAGGAAAAAACGCATACGCCCTTTTTGGCCAACCAAGCAAGCTTGCAAAGGAAATCTGCACTACAATGAAGTCTCACTGCCCCCCAGTCAAAAGGGCCAACTGAAAAAAGTGTAAAATCCAGAAAGGCAGTACAGGCCATGGAGTACTTGGAGCCTTGTTATGCTGATGGGCGGGATGTAAATTGCCAACAGCCACTCTGGAGAAGTGTATGGTGTTTCCTGAAACATCTAAAAAACAAAGCAACAGAGCCTAGGGCACTTCCACTTATGGTCCTATAGCTTAGGGAAATTAAAATCAAAAAGACACAGCCACCCCAAAGTTTGGAACGGCTCTGTTTACAAGAACCTCGTTTACGGTACAAGTTCAATATCACAGAAAGCGAAAAATGGATAAAGAAGTTGTGGTACTTACGTACAATGCAATATCACTCAGCAATGAAATCTATGTCATCAGGCCCGTAGCAGCATAATGAGTGGATTCAGGTACGATGATTCTAAGTGAAATAAGTCACACAGAAAAAGAAACATCATAAGATATCACTAATACACGGAATGTAAACTTGGCTACACAGGAACTGAATTACAAAACAGAACACGGTCTCAAATTTAGAAAACCAACTTATGCTTGCTTAAGGAGAAAGTTGAGCTGGGGCACTGCATAAAACCAAAGATTGAAATTAGCACAGATACCGTTCCATAAGCCAAATATGTAGTAGACAAGAGCTACTCCTTGCTCAATGAAGTGGACTCAACACCCCATATTGAACGCCTAAGAATATACCGGACTAGTAAGAATCTTAAAACTTATGGATTTATATGTCTCCAAAAGAGAATCAAGCGTGTGTAGAGCAGCTTAAGCGCAGCAGTAATAGGATTGGTGAGGTTCGGTGAGCAAATGCAGACCATTTGAAGTCATATTGCATGGTACCCATTCCATGGGTCTCAACTCTCCAGGTTTAAGGGATTCTTCCTTCAGCTAAAACATGCATGTGGAACCCAGAGTATGATCCACCGTGTGATTTGGAAACGTGTTCAAATGTGTCTCAGTTTTCGTCCCCTGGTACTCGGGTGCAACATTCCAGACGCTTTACTAACACTCTCCCCACTTGGAGAGTCAGTGCCCTTAACCTCCAGTTTGGCCCAGTTTGCAATTTCTGTGGAAGATGAACAGGAATCGGGAGAACCAATGAGAGACTAGCTGGAGGTGTCTGGACGGGCAAATTTAACTCTCATTTCGCACCAGGAAGAGGAATTAACCAAAGGCTCACCGTGCCGTGCCAGAACCACACTACGGCCTGAAGCAATCCTGCGGTGTTGCGGCCAGCTCACAAGAAAGCGAGTTGAAGAAAGGAGCTGAGGGGTACTGTAATTCAAAAACCTGCAGTGTTATAAATGACAGCTATCGTCCAAAAATATATTGAAGTAAGGCTACCAAGAGGACTTGAAAGCTGGGCAGAATTGTAGGAAACCGATTTCAGGAGGTAGACTGGAATTGCATTTAAAGCATAGGAAAAGTGGCAGACGTCCACAATGATGCACTTGGCCAAAAAGGGCATATGCGTTTTTTCCTGAATATGTTCAGGAAAAAACGCATACGCCCTTTTTGGCCAACAAAGCAAGCTTGCAAAGGAAATCTGCACTACAATGAAGTCTCACTGCCCCCCAGTCAAAAGGGCCATCTGCAAAAAGTGTAAAGTCCAGGAAGGTAGGACAGGCCATGGAGAACTGGGAGCCTTGTTATGCTGGTGGGCGGGATGTAAATTGCCAACAGCCACTCTGGAGAAGTGTATGGTGTTTCCTGAAACATCTAAAAAACAAAGCAACAGAGCCTAGGGCACTTCCACTTATGGTCCTATAGCTTAGGGAAATTAAAATCAAAAAGACACAGCCACCCCAAAGTTTGGGACGGCTCTGTTTACAAGAACCTCATTTACGGTACAAGTTCATATCACAGAAAGCGAAAAATGGATAAACAAGTTGTGGTACTTACGTACAATGCAATATCACTCAGCAATGAAATCTATGTCATCAGGCCCGTAGCAGCATAATGAGTGGATTCAGGTACGATGATTCTAAGTGAAATAAGTCACACAGAAAAAGAAACATCATAAGATATCACTAATACACGGAATGTAAACTTGGCTACACAGGAACTGAATTACAAAACAGAACACGGTCTCAAATTTAGAAAACCAACTTATGCTTGCTTAAGGAGAAAGGTGAGCTGGGGCACTGCATAAAACCAAAGATTGAAATTAGCACAGATACCGTTCCATAAGCCAAATATGTAGTAGACAAGAGCTACTCCTTGCTCAATGAAGTGGACTCAACACCCCATATTGAACGCCTAAGAATATACCTGACTAGTAAGAATCTTAAAACTTATGGATTTATATGTCTCCAAAAGAGAATCAAGCGTGCGTAGAGCGGCATAAGCGCAGCAGTAATAGGATTGGTGAGGTTCGGTGAGCAAATGCAGACCATTTGAAGTCATATTGCATGGTACCCATTCCATGGGTCTCAACTCTCCAGGTTTAAGGGATTCTTCCTTCAGCTAAAACATGCATGTGGAACCCAGAGTATGATCCATCGTGTGATCGGGAAACGTGTTCAAATGTGTCTCAGTTTTCGTCCCCTGGTACTCGGGTGCCACATTCCAGACGCTTTACTAACACTCTCCCCACTTGGAGAGTCAGTGCCCTTAACCTCCAGTTTGGCCCAGTTTGCAATTTCTGTGGAAGATGAACAGGAATAGGGAGAACCAATGAGAGACTAGCTGGAGGTGTCTGGACGGGCAAATTTAACTCTCATTTCGCACCAGGAAGAGGAATTAACCAAAGGCTCAGCGTGCCGTGCCAGAACCACACTAAGACCTGAAGCAATCCTGCGGTGTTGCGGCCAGCTCACAAGAAAGCGAGTTGAAGAAAGGAGCTCAGGGGCACTGTCATTCACAAACCTGCAGAGTTATAAATGACAGCTATCGTCCAAAAATATATTGAAGTAAGGCTGCCAAGAGGACTTTAAAGCGGGGCAGAATTGCAGGAAACCGATTTCAGGAGGTAGACTGGAATTGCATGTAAAGCATAGGAAAAGAGGCAGAACGTCCTCAATGATGCACTTGACCAAAAAGGGCGTATGCGTGTTTTCCTGAATATATTCAGGGAAAAACGCATACACACTTTTTGGCTAACCAAGCAAGCTTGCAAAGGAAATCTGCACTACAATGAAGTCTCACTGGCCCCCGGTCAAAAGGGCCGTCTGAAAAAAGTGTAAAATCCAGAAAGGCAGGACAGGCCATGGAGAACTGGGAGCCTTGATATGCTGATGAGCGGGATGTAAATTGCCAACAGCCTCTCTGGAGAAGTGTATGGTGTTTCCTGAAACATCTAAAAAACAAAGCAACAGAGCCTAGGGCACTTCCACTTATGGTCCTATAGCTTAGGGAAATTAAAATCAAAAAGACACAGCCACCCCAAAGTTTGGGATGGCTCTGTTTACAAGAACCTCGTTTACGGTACAAGTTCAATATCACAGAAAGCGAAAAATGGATAAAGAAGTTGTGGTACTTACGTACAATGCAATATCACTCAGCAATGAAATCTATGTCATCAGGCCCGTAGCAGCATAATGAGTGGATTCAGGTACGATGATTCTAAGTGAAATAAGTCACACAGAAAAAGAAACATCATAAGATATCACTAATACACGGAATGTAAACTTGGCTACACAGACACTGAATTACAAAACAGAAAGGGGTCTCAAATGTAGAAAACCAACTTATGCTTGCTTAAGGGGAAAGGTGAGTTGGGGTGCTGCATAAAACCAGAGATTGAAATTAGCACAGATAACGTTCCACAAGCCAAATATGTAATAGACAAGAGCTACTCTTTGCTCAACGAAGTGGACTCAACACCCCATATTAAACGCCTAAGAATATACCTGACTAGTAAGAATCTTAAAACCTATGGATTTATATGTACTCCGAAAGAGAATTAAGCATATGTACAGCGGCATAAGCGCAGCAGTGATAGGATTGGTGAGGTTCGGTGAGCAAATGCAGACCATCTGAAGTCATATTGCATGGTATCCAGTCCATGGGTCTCAACTCTCCATGTTTAAGGGATTCTTCCTTCAGCTGAAACATGCATGTGGAACCCAGAGTATGATCCATCGTGTGATCGGGAAACGTGTTCAAATGTGTCTCAGTTTTCGTCCCCTGGGACTCGGGTGCAACATTCCAGACGCTTTACTAACACTCTCTCCACTTGGAGAGTGAGTGCCTTTAACCCCCTGTTTGGCCCAGTTTGCAATTTCTGCGGAAAATGAACAGGAATAGGGAGAACCAATGAGAGACTAGCTGGAGGTGTATAGATGGGCAAATTTAACTCTCATTTCCCACTAGGAAGAGGAATTAAACAATGGCTCAGCGTGCCGTGCCGGAACTACACTAGGGCCTGAAGCAATCCTGCGGTGTTGCGGCCAGCTCACAAGAAAGCGATTTGAAGAAAGGAGCTCAGGGGCACTGTAATTCACAAACCTGCAGAGTTATAAATGACAGCTATCGTCCAAAAATATATTGAAGTAAGGCTGCCAAGAGGACTTGAAAGTGGGGCAGAATTGCAGGAAACCGATTTCAGGAGGTAGACAGGAATTGCATTTAAAGCATAGGAAAAGAGGCAGAACGTCCACAATGATGCACTTGGCCCAAAAGGGCGTATGCGTTTTTTCCTGAATATATTCAGGAAAAAACTCATAAGTCCTTTTTGGTCAACCAAACAAGCTTGCAAAGGAAATCTGCACTGCAATGAAGTCTCACTGCCCCCAGGTCAAAAGGGCCATCTGAAAAAAGTGTAAAATCCAGAAAGGCAGGACAGGCCATGGAGTACTGGGAGCCTTGTTATGCTGATGGGCGGGATGTAAATGGCCAACAGCCACTCTGGAGAAGTGTATGGTGTTTCCTGAAACATCTAAAAAACAAAGCAACAGAGCCTAGGGCACTTCCACTTATGGTCCTATAGCTTACGGAAAATAAAATCAAAAAGACACAGCCACCCCCAAGTTTGGGACGGCTCTGTTTACAAGAACCTCATTTACGGTACAAGTTCAATATCACAGAAAGCGAAAAATGGATAAAGAAGTTGTGGTACTTACGTACAATGCAATATCACTCAGCAATGAAATCTATGTAATCAGGCCCGTAGCAGCATAATGAGTGGATTCAGGTACGATGATTCTAAGTGAAATAAGTCACACAGAAAAAGAAACATCATAAGATATCACTAATACACGGAATGTAAACTTGGCTACACAGGAACTGAATTACAAAACAGAACACGGTCTCAAATTTAGAAAACCAACTTATGCTTGCTTAAGGAGAAAGGTGAGCTGGGGCACTGCATAAAACCAGAGATTGAAATTAGCACAGATACCGTTCCATAAGCCAAATATGTAGTAGACAAGAGCTACTCCTTGCTCAATGAAGTGGACTCAACACCCCATATTGAACGCCTAAGAATATACCTGACTAGTAAGAATCTTAAAACCTATGGATTTATATGTCTCCAAAACAGAATCAAGCGTGTGTACAGCGGCATAAGCGCAGCAGTAATAGGATTGGTGAGGTTCGGTGAGCAAATGCAGACCATTTGAAGTCATATTGCATGGTACCCATTCCATGGGTCTCAACTCTCCAGGTTTAAGGGATTCTTCCTTCAGCTAAAACATGCATGTGGAACCCAGAGTATGATCCATCGTGTGATCGGGAAACGTGTTCAAATGTGTCTCAGTTTTCGTCCCCTGGGACTCGGGTGCAACATCCCAGACGCTTTACTAACACTCTCTCCACTTGGAGAGTGAGTGCCTTTAACCTCCTGTTTGGCCCAGTTTGCAATTTCTGCGGAAAATGAACAGGAATAGGGAGAACCAATGAGAGACTAGCTGGAGGTGTATAGACGGGCAAATTTAACTCTCATTTCCCACTAGGAAGAGGAATTAACCAATGGCTCAGCGTGCCGTGCCGGAACCACACTAGGGCCTGAAGCAATCCTGTGGTGTTGCGGCCAGCTCACAAGAAAGCGATTTGAAGAAAGGAGCTCAGGGGCACTGTAATTCACAAACCTGCAGAGTTATAAATGACAGCTATCGTCCAAAACTATATTGAAGTAAGGCTGCCAAGAGGATTTGAAAGCGGGGCAGAATTGCAGGAAACCGATTTCAGGAGGTAGACAGGAATTGCATATAAAGCAAAGGAAAAGAGGCAGAACGTCCACAATGATGCACTTGGCCCAAAAGGGCGTATGCGTTTTTTCCTGAATATATTCAGGAAAAAACTCATACGCCCTTTTTGGCCAACCAAACAAGCTTGCAAAGGAAATCTGCACTGCAATGAAGTCTCACTGCCCCCAGGTCAAAAGGGCCATCTGAAAAAAGTGTAAAATCCAGAAAGGCAGGACAGGCCATGGAGAACTGGGAGCCTTGTTATGCTGATGGGCGGGATGTAAATTGCTAACAGCCACTCTTGAGAAGTGTATGGTGTTTCCTGAAACATCCAAAAAACAAAGCAACAGAGCCTAGGGCAGTTCCACTTATGGTCCTATAGCATAGGGAAATTAAAATCAAAAAGACACAGCCACCACAAAGTTTGGGATGGCTCTGTTTACAAGAACCTCGTTTACGGTACAAGTTCAATATCACAGAAAGCGAAAAATGGACAAAGAAGTTGTGGTACTTACATACAATGCAATATCACTCAGCAATGATATCTATGTCATCAGGCCCGTAGCAGCATAATGAGTGGATTCAGGTACGATGATTCTAAGTGAAATAAGTCACACAGAAAAAGAAACATCATAAGATATCACTACTACACGGAATGTAAACTTGGCTACACAGGAACTGAATTACAAAACAGAACAGGGTCTCAAATGTAGAAAACCAACTTATGCTTGCTTAAGGGGAAAGGTGAGTTGGGGTGCTGCATAAAACCAGAGATTGAAATGAGCACAGATACCATTCTATAAGACAAATATGTAATAGAAAACAGCTACTGCTTGCTCAACGAAGTGGACTCAACATCCCATATTAAACGCCTAAGAATATAGCTGACTAGTAAGAATCTTAAAACCTATGGATTTATATGTCTCTGAAAGAGAATCAAGCATGTGTACAGCGGCATAAACGCAGCAGTGATAGGATTGGTGAGGTTCGGTGAGCAAACGCAGACCCTTTGAAATCATATTGCATGGTACCCATTCCATGAGTCTCAACACTCCAGGTTTAAGGGATTCTTCCTTCAGCTAAAACATGCATGGGGAAACTAGAGTATGATCCACTGTGTGATCGGGAAACGTGTTCAAATATGTCTCAGGTTTCGTCCCCTGGTACTCGGGTGCAACATTCCAGACGCTTTACTAACACTCTCCCCACTTGGAGACTCAGTGCCTTTAACCTCCTGTTTGGCCCAGTTTGCAATTTCTGCGGAAGATGAACAGGAATATAGAGAACCAATGAGAGACAGAGCTGGAGGTGTCTGGACGGGCAAAATTAACTCTCATTTCCCACCAGGAAGAGGAATTAACCAAAGGCTCAGCGTGCCACGCCGTAACCACAATAGGGCCCGAAGCAATCCTGCGGTGTTGCTGCCAGCTCACAAGAAAGCAAGGTGAAGAAAGGAGCTCAGGGGCACTGTAATTCACAAACCTGCAGAGTTATAAATGACAGCTATCGTCGAAAACTATATTGAAGTAAGGCTGCCAAGAGGACTTGAAAGTGGGGCAGAATTGCAGGAAACCGATTTCAGGAGGTAGACAGCAATTGCATGTAAAGCATAGGAAAAGAGGCAGAACGTCCACAATGATGCACTTGGCCAAAAAGGGCGTATGCGTTTTTTCCTGAATATATTCAGGAAAAAACGCATACGCCCTTTTTGGCCAACCAAGCAAGGTTGAAAAGGAAATCTGCACAACAATGAAGTCTCACTGCCCACTGGTCAAAAGGGCGGTCTGAAAAAAGTGTAAAATCCAGAAAGGCAGGACAGGCCATGGAGAACTGGGAGCCTTGTTATGCTGATGGGTGGGATGTAAATTGCCAACAGCCACTCTGGAGAATTGTATGGTGTTTCCTGAAACATCGAAAAAACAAAGCAACAGAGCCTAGGGCACTTCCACGTATGGTCCTATAGCTTAGAGAAATTAATTCAAGAAGACACAGCCACCACAAAGTTTGGGACGGCTGTGTTTACAAGAACCTCGTTTACGGTACAAGTTCAATACAGTAGAAAGCAAAAAATGGATAAAGAAGTTGTACTACTTACGTACAATGCAATATCACTCAGCAATGAAATCTATGTCATCAGGCCCATAGCAGCATAATGAGTGGATTCAGGTACGATGATTCTAAGTGAAATAAGTCACACAGAAAAAGAAACATCATAAGATACCTCTAATACACGGAATGTAAACTTGGCAACACAGGAACTGAATTACAAAACAGAAAAGACTCTCAAATGTAGAAAACAAACTTATGCTTGCTTAAGGGGAAAGGTGAGTTGGGGTGCTGCATAAAACCAGAGATTGAAATTAGCAGAGATACCGTTCCATAAGCCAAATATGTAATACACGAGAGCTACTCCATGCTCAACGAAGTGGACTCAACACCGCATATTAAACGGCTAAGAATATACCTGACTAGTAAGAATCTTAAAACCTATGGATTTATATGTCTCCGAAAGAGAATCAAGCGTGGATACAGTGGCATAAACGCAGCAGTGATAGGATTGGTGAGGTTCGGTGAGCAAATGCAGACCCTTTGAAGTCATATTGCATGGTACCCATTCCTTCGGTCTCAACTCTGAGGTTTAAGGGATTCTTCCTTCAGCTAAAACATGCATGTGGAACCCAGAGTATGATCCACTGTGTGATCGGGAAACGTGTTCAAATGTGTCTGAGTTTTCGTCCCCTGGTACTCGGGTGCAACATTCCAGACGCTTTACTAACACTCTCCCCAATTGGAGAGTCAGTGCCTGTAACCTCCTGTTTGGCCCAGTTTGCAATTTCTGCGGAAGATGAACAGGAATAGGGAGAACCAATGAGAGACTAGCTGGAGGTGTCTGGACGGGCAAATTTAACTCTCATTTCCCACAAGGAAGAGGAATTAACCAAAGGCTCAGCGTGCCATGCCGGAACCACACTAGGGCCTGAAGCAATCCTGCGGTGTTGCTGCCAGCTCACAAGAAAGAAAGTTGAAGAAAGGAGCTCAGGGGCACTGTAATTCACAACCTGCAGAGTTACAAATGACAGCTATCGTCCAAAACTATATTGAAGTAAGGCTGCCAAGAGGACTTGAAAGCGGGGCAGAATTACAGGAAACCGATTTCAGGAGGTAGACTGGAATTGCATGTAAAGCATAGGAAAAGAGGCAGAACGTCCACAATGATGCACTTGACCAAAAAGGGCGTATGCGTTTTTTCCTGAATATATTCAGGAAAAAACGCATACGCACTTTTCGGCCAACCAAGCAAGCTTGCAAATGAAATCTGCACAACAATGAAGTCTCACTGCCCCCCGGTCAAAAGGGCTATCTGAAAAAAGTGTAAAATCCAGAAAGGCAGGACAGGCCATGGAGAACTGGGAGCCTTGTTATGCTGATGGGCTGGATGTAAATTGCCAACAGCCACTCTGGATAAGTGTATGGTGTTTCCTGAAACATCCAAAAAACAAAGCAACAGAGCCTAGGGCACTTCCACTTATGGTCCTATAGCTCAGAGAAATTAAAATCAAAAAGACACAGCCACCGCAAAGTTTGGAACGGCTCTGTTTACAAGAACCTCGTTTACGGTACAAGTTCAATATCGCAGAAAGCGAAAAATGGATAAAGAAGTTGTGGTACTTACGTACAATGCAATATCACTCAGCAATGAAATGTATGTCATCAGGCCAGTAGCAGCATAATGAGTGGATTCAGGTACGATGATTCTAAGTGAAATAAGTCACACAGAAAAAGAAACATCATAAGATATCACTACTACACGGAATGTAAACTTGGCTACACAGGTACTGAATTACAAAACTGAACAGGGTCTCAAATGTAGAAAACCAACTTATGCTTGCTGAAGGGGAAAGGTGAGTTGTGTGCTGCATAAAACCAGAGATTGAAATTAGCACAGATACCTTTCCATAAGCCAAATATGTAATAGACAAGAGCTACTCCTTGCTCAACGAAGTGGACTCAACACCCCATATTAAACGCCTAAGAATATGCCTGACTTGTAAGAATCTTAAAACCTATGGATTTATATGTCTCCGAAAGAGAATCAAGCATGTGTACAGTGGCATAAACGCAGCAGTGATAGGATTGGTGAGGTTCGGTGAGCAAATGCAGACCCTTTGAAGTCATATTGCATGGTACCCATTCCATGGGTCTCAACTCTCCAGGTTTAAGTATTCTTCCTTCAGCTAAAACATGCATGTGGAACCCAGAGTATGATCCACCGTGTGATTGGGAAACGTGTTCAAATGTGTCTCAGTTTTCGTCCCCTGGTAATCGGTTGCAACATTCCAGACGCTTTACTAACACTCTCCCCAATTGGAGAGTCAGTGCCTGTAACCTCCTGTTTGGCCCAGTTTGCAATTTCTGCGGAAAATGAACAGGAATAGGGAGAACCAATGAGAGACTAGCTGGAGGTGTCTGGACGGGCAAATTTAACTCTCATTTCCCACCAGGAAGAGGAATTAACCAAAGGCTCAGCGTGCCATGCCGGAACCACACTAGGGCCTGAAGCAATCCTGCGGTGTTGCGGAGAGCTCACAAGAAAGCGAGTTGAAGAAAGGAGCTCAGGGGCACTGTTATTCACACACCTGCAGAGTTATAAATGACATCTATGGTCCAAAAATATATTGAAGTAAGGCTGTCAAGAGGACTTGAAAGCGGGGCAGAATTGCAGGAAACCGATTTCAGGAGGTAGACTGGAATTGCATGTAAAGCATAAAAAAAGAGGCAGAACGTCCACAATGATGCACTTGGCCAAAAAGGGCGTATGCGTTTTTTCCTGAATATATTCAGGAAAAAACGTATACGCCCTTTTGGCCAACCAAGCAAGCTTGCAAAGAAATCTGGACTACAATGAAGTCTCACTGCCCCCCGCTCAAAAGGGCCATCGGAAAAAAGTGTAACATCCAGAAAGTCAGGACAGGCCATGGAGAACTGCGAGCCTTGTTACGTTGATGGGCGGAATGTAAATTTCCAACAGCCACTCTGGAGAAGTGTATGGTGTTTCCTGAAACATCTAAAAAACAAAGAAACAGAGCCTAGGGCACTTCCACTTATTGTCCTATAGCTTAAGGAAATTAAAATCAAAAAGACACAGCCACCGCAAAGTTTGGAACGGCTCTGTTTACAAGAACCTCGTTTACGGTACAAGTTCAATATCGCAGAAAGCGAAAAATGGATAAAGAAGTTGTGGTACTTACGTACAATGCAATATCACTCAGCAATGAAATGTATGTCATCAGGCCAGTAGCAGCATAATGAGTGGATTCAGGTACGATGATTCTAAGTGAAATAAGTCACACAGAAAAAGAAACATCATAAGATATCACTACTACACGGAATGTAAACTTGGCTACACAGGTACTGAATTACAAAACTGAACAGGGTCTCAAATGTAGAAAACCAACTTATGCTTGCTGAAGGGGAAAGGTGAGTTGTGTGCTGCATAAAACCAGAGATTGAAATTAGCACAGATACCTTTCCATAAGCCAAATATGTAATAGACAAGAGCTACTCCTTGCTCAACGAAGTGGACTCAACACCCCATATTAAACGCCTAAGAATATGCCTGACTTGTAAGAATCTTAAAACCTATGGATTTATATGTCTCCGAAAGAGAATCAAGCATGTGTACAGTGGCATAAACGCAGCAGTGATAGGATTGGTGAGGTTCGGTGAGCAAATGCAGACCCTTTGAAGTCATATTGCATGGTACCCATTCCATGGGTCTCAACTCTCCAGGTTTAAGTATTCTTCCTTCAGCTAAAACATGCATGTGGAACCCAGAGTATGATCCACCGTGTGATTGGGAAACGTGTTCAAATGTGTCTCAGTTTTCGTCCCCTGGTAATCGGTTGCAACATTCCAGACGCTTTACTAACACTCTCCCCAATTGGAGAGTCAGTGCCTGTAACCTCCTGTTTGGCCCAGTTTGCAATTTCTGCGGAAAATGAACAAGAATAGGGAGAACCAATGAGAGACTAGCTGGAGGTGTCTGGACGGGCAAATTTAACTCTCATTTCCCACCAGGAAGAGGAATTAACCAAAGGCTCAGCGTGCCATGCCGGAACCACACTAGGGCCTGAAGCAATCCTGCGGTGTTGCGGAGAGCTCACAAGAAAGCGAGTTGAAGAAAGGAGCTCAGGGGCACTGTTATTCACACACCTGCAGAGTTATAAATGACATCTATGGTCCAAAAATATATTGAAGTAAGGCTGTCAAGAGGACTTGAAAGCGGGGCAGAATTGCAGGAAACCGATTTCAGGAGGTAGACTGGAATTGCATGTAAAGCATAAAAAAAGAGGCAGAACGTCCACAATGATGCACTTGGCCAAAAAGGGCGTATGCGTTTTTTCCTGAATATATTCAGGAAAAAACGTATACGCCCTTTTGGCCAACCAAGCAAGCTTGCAAAGAAATCTGGACTACAATGAAGTCTCACTGCCCCCCGCTCAAAAGGGCCATCGGAAAAAAGTGTAACATCCAGAAAGGCAGGACAGGCCATGGAGAACTGCGAGCCTTGTTACGTTGATGGGCGGAATGTAAATTTCCAACAGCCACTCTGGAGAAGTGTATGGTGTTTCCTGAAACATCTAAAAAACAAAGAAACAGAGCCTAGGGCACTTCCACTTATTGTCCTATAGCTTAAGGAAATTAAAATCAAAAAGACACAGCCACCGCAAAGTTTGGAACGGCTCTGTTTACAAGAACCTCGTTTACGGTACAAGTTCAATATCGCAGAAAGCGAAAAATGGATAAAGAAGTTGTGGTACTTACGTACAATGCAATATCACTCAGCAATGAAATGTATGTCATCAGGCCAGTAGCAGCATAATGAGTGGATTCAGGTACGATGATTCTAAGTGAAATAAGTCACACAGAAAAAGAAACATCATAAGATATCACTACTACACGGAATGTAAACTTGGCTACACAGGTACTGAATTACAAAACTGAACAGGGTCTCAAATGTAGAAAACCAACTTATGCTTGCTGAAGGGGAAAGGTGAGTTGTGTGCTGCATAAAACCAGAGATTGAAATTAGCACAGATACCTTTCCATAAGCCAAATATGTAATAGACAAGAGCTACTGCTTGCTCAACAAAGTGGACTCAACACCCCATATTAAACGCCTAAGAATATGCCTGACTTGTAAGAATCTTAAAACCTATGGATTTATATGTCTCCGAAAGAGAATCAAGCATGTGTACAGTGGCATAAACGCAGCAGTGATAGGATTGGTGAGGATCGGTGAGCAAATGCAGACCCTTTGAAGTCATATTGCATGGTACCCATTCCATGGGTCTCAACTCTCCAGGTTTAAGTATTCTTCCTTCAGCTGAAACATGCATGTGGAACCCAGAGTATGATCCACCATGTGATTGGGAAACGTGTTCAAATGTGTCTCAGTTTTCGTCCCCTGGTACTCGGTGCAACATTCCAGATGCTTTACTTACACTCTCCCCACTTGGAGAGTCAGTGCCTTTAACCTCCTGTTTGGCCCAGTTTGCAATTTCTGTGGAAAATGAACAGGAATAGGAGAACCAATGAGAGACTAGCTGGAGGTGTCTGGATGGGCAAATTTAACTCTCATTTCCCACCAGGAAGAGGAATTAACCAAAGGCTCAGCGTGCCATGCCGGAACCACACTAGGGCCTGAAGCAATCCTGCGGTGTTGCGGCCAGCTCACAAGAAAGCGAGTTGAAGAAAGGAGCTCAGGGGCACTGTAATTCACAAACCTGCAGAGTTCTAAATGACAGCTATCGTCCAAAAATATATTGAAGTAAGGCTGCCAAGAGGACTTGAAAGCGGGGCAGAATTGCAGGAAACCGATTTCAGGAGGTAGACTGGAATTGCATGTAAAGCATAGGAAAAGAGGCAGAACGTCCACAATGATGCACTTGTCCAAAAAGGGTGTATGCGTTTTTTCCTGAATATAATCAGGAAAAACGCATACGCCCTTTTTGTCCAACCAAGCAAGCTTGCAAAGGAAATCTGCACTACAATGAAGTCTCACTGCCCCCCGGTCAAAAGGGCCATCTGAAAGAAGTGTAAAATCCAGAAAGGCAGGACAGGCCATGGAGAACTGGGAGCCTTGTTATGCTGATGGGCGGGATGTAAATTGCCAACAGCCACTCTGGTGAAGTGTATGGTGTTTCCTGAAACATCTAAAAAACATAGCAACAAAGCCTAGGGCACTTCCACTTATGGTCCTATAGCTTAGGAAAATTAAACTCAAAAAGACACAGCCACCCCAAAGTTTGGGACGGCTCTGTGTACAGGAACCTCGTTTACGGTACAAGTTGAATATCGGAGAAAGCGAAAAATGGATAAAGAAGTTGTGGTACTTACGTACAATGCAATATCACTCAGCAATGAAATCTATGTCATCAGGCCCGTAGAAGCATAATGAGTGGATTCAGGTACGATGATTCTAAGTGAAATAAGTCACAGAGAAAAAGAAACATCATAAGATTTCACTAATACAGGGAATGTAAACGTGGCTACACAGGAACTGAATTACAAAACAGAACAGGGTCTCAAATGTAGAAAACCAACTTATGCTTGCTTAAGGGGAAAGGTGAGTTGGGGTGCTGCATAAAACCAGAGATTGAAATGAGCACACATACCATTCCATAAGCCAAATATGTAATAGACAAGAGCTACTCCTTGCTCAACGAAGTGGACAAAACACCACATATTAAACGCCTAAGAATATGCCTGACTTGTAAGAATCTTAAAACCTATGGATTTATATGTCTCCGAAAGAGAAATAAGTGTGTGTACAGCGGCATAAACGCAGCAGTGATAGGATTGGTGAGGTTCGGTGAGCAAATGCAGACCCTTTGAGGTCATATTGCATGGTACCTATTCCATGGGTCCCAGCTCTCCCGGTGTAAGGGATTCTTGCTTCAGCTAAAACATGCATGTGGAACCCAGAGTATGATCCACCATGGGATCGGGAAACGTGTTCAAATGTATCTCATTTTTCGTCCCCTGCTACTCGGTGTAACTTTCCAGACGCTTTACTAACACTCTCCCCACTTGGAGAGTCAGTGCCTTTAACCTCCTGTTTGGCCCAGTTTGCAATTTCTTCGGAAGATGAACAGGAATAAGGAGAAGCAATGGGAGACTATCTGTAGGTGGCTGGACGGGCAAATTTAACTGTCATTTCCCACCAGGAAGACGAATGAACCAAAGGCTCCGCATGCCGTGCTGGAACTAGATTAGGGCCTGAAGAGATCCTGTGGTGTTGCGGCCAGCTCACAAGAAAGCGAGTTGAAGAAAGGAGCTGAGGGGCACTGTAATTCACAAACCTGTGGAGTTATAAATGACAACTATCATCCAAAGTTATTCTGAAGTAAGGCTGCGAAGAGGACTTGAATGCGGGGCAGAATTGCTGGAAACCGATTTCAGAAGGTACAAGGGAGTCACTCTTAAAGCATAGGAAAAGAGACAGAACTTGGAAAATAATGCACTTGGCAAAAAAGGGCATATGTGTTTTATCCAGAGCTCTCATAACTGAGGGGAGGAGATTCCCAGCAGGCTCCAACTCCCACCTGAGGGCTCACGTTGCCAAGGCAACGTGAGCAAGCCAGGCAGGAGTTACCTCACAGCAGAAGTCCCACCTCACAGAAGTGTGAGAAACCCAGCCAACATCAGACTCTCACCAGAGGGCCCACATCACCAAGGGGATGGGAACCAGGCAGGAGTGTCTTCACACCAGTGGGGCCACATCATCGAAAGGTGAGGTACTCAGCACATGTGTCCTCAAACCAGAGGACCCACATCACCAAGGGCCTCGGAGTGAGGCAGGCAGGAGTAGCCTCACAACACTGGGCCCATAGAATAAAAAAGTGAGGAATCCAGCAGTTGGAACGTCCCAGCAGGCAGCCCAGAGCACCGAGGCTATGGGATCCAGGCCACAGTGAACTCACAGAAGAGGGTCCATGTCATGAAACTGAGCAACCCAGCCATTGGGACCTCAGAGCAGGAGGCCCACATCCCCATGGGGATGGAAATCTGGTAGGAGTGTCCTCGCACCACTGAGAAAGTATCAGAAAATTTTGGGCGACAAACAGTTAGGGCCTGACGCCAGAGGACCCTCATCACCAACGGAAGGAGGCTCCCAGCAGGCTCCAACTGCCACCAGAGGGCTGACGTCGCCAAGGCGATGTGTGCCAACCAGGCACGAATGACCTCACAGCAGAGGGCCCACCTCAGAGAAGTGTGACGAACCCAGTCAGGATCAGACTCGCACCAGAGGGCCCACATCACCAAGGGGATGGGAACCAGGCAGGAGTGTCCTCACATGAGTAGGGCCACATCATCTAAAGGTGAGGAACCCAGAACATGTGGCTTCAAACCATAGGACACCCATCACCAAGGGGCTGGGAGTGAGGCAGGCAGGAGGAGCCTCACAAGAGAGGGCCCCAAAATAAGAAAGGTGAGGAATCCAGCAGTTGGAACCTCCCAGCAGGCGGCCCAGAGCACAGAGGCTAGGGGATGCAGGCCGGAGTGAACTAACACCAGACAGCCCACATCATGAAACTGTGAGCAACCCAGACATTGGGACCTCAGAGCAGAAGGCCCACATCCCCATGGTGATGGGAACATGACAGGAGTGTCCTGGCATCACTGGGCTCACATCAGAAAACGTGGGGTGCTCAGAAGTTAGGGCCTGACGCTAGAGGGCACTCATCACCGAGGGGAGGAGGCTCCCAGCAGGCTCCAGCTGCCACCAGAGGGTCAACGTCACCAAGGCGATGTGTGCCAGCCCGGCAGGAGTGACCTCACAGCAGAGGACCCACCTCACAGAAGGGTGAGGAACACAGCCAGGATCAGACTCTCACCAGAGGGCCCACATCACCAAGGGGATGGGAACCAGGCAGGAGTGTCCCCACACCAGTAGGACAACATCATCGAAAGGTGAGGATCCCAGCACATGTAGCCTCAAACCACAGGAACCACATCACCAAGGGGTTCGGAATGAGGCTGGCAGGACCGGCCTCACAACACAGGGTCCATAGAATATAAAAGTTGAGGAATCCAGCAGTTGGAACCTCCCAGCAAGTGGCCCAGAGCACCGAGGCTATGGGATCAAGGCTGCAGTGAACTCACAGCAGAGGGCCCACATCATGAACCTGTGAGCAGCCCAGCCGTTGGGACCTCAGAACAGAAGGCCCACATCCCTATTGGGATGGGAACCTGGCAGGAGTGGCTTCGCACCACTTAGCACATATCAGAAAATGTTAGGAGCCCAGCAGTAGGGGCCTGACGCCAGGGGGCCCTCATAACTGAGGGGAGGAGACTCCCAGCAGGTTCCAACTGCCAACAGAGGGCCCACGTCTACAAGGTGGCATGCGCCAGCCAGGCAGTAGTGACCTCACAGCAGAGGGCCTATCTCACAGAAGGGTGAGGAACCGAGGCAGGATGAGACTCTCGCCAGAGGGCCCACAACACCAAGGGGATGGGAACCAGTCAGGACTGTCCTCCCACCGGTGGGGCCACATCATCGAAAGGTGAGGAACCCAGCACATGCGGCCTCATATCAGAGGACATACATCACAAAGGGGATGGGAGTGAGGCAGGTAGGAGTAGCCTAAAAACAGAGGGCCCAAAGAATTAAAAAGGTGAGGAATCCAGCATTTGGAACCTCCCAGCAGGCGGCCGAGAGCACAGAAGCTATGGGATGCAGGCAGGAGCGAACTAACACCAGAGAGCCCACATCATGAAACTGTGAGCAACCCAGGTGTTGGGACCTCAGAGCAGAAAGCCCACATCCCCATGGGGATGGGAACCTGACAGGAGTGTCCTGGCATCACTGGGCTCACATCAGAAAACGTGGGGAGCCCAGCAGTTAGGAACTGATGCTAGAGGGCCATCATCACCGTGGGCAGGAGGCTCCCAGCAGGTTCCATGTGCCAACAGAGGGCCCACGTCGCCAAGGTGATGTGTGCAAGTCAGGCAGGATTGACCTCACAGCAGAGGGCCTACCTCACAGAAGAGTGAGGAACCCAGCCAGGATAAGACTGTCACCAGAAGGCCCACATCACCAAGGGGATGGGAACCAGGCAGGAGTGTCCTCACACCAGTGGGGCCACATCATTGAAAGTTGCGGAACCCAGCACATGTGGCCTCAAACCAGAAGCCCCACATCACGAAGGGGTTGCAAGTGAGGCAGGCAGGAGGAGCATCACAACACAGGACCCATAGAATACAAAAGTTGAGGAATCGAGCAGTTGGAACCTCCCAGCAGGTGGCCAAGAGCACAGAGGCTATGGGATCCAGGCCACAGTGAACTAACACCAGAGAGCCCACATCATGAAATTGTGATCAACCCAGCCGTTGGAACCTCAGAGCAGAAGGCCCACATCCCCATGGAGATGGGAACCTAAGAGGAGTGCCCGAGCATCACTGGGCTCACTAAGAAAAGTTGGGGAGCCCAGCAGTTAGGGCCTGACGTCAGAGGGCCCTCATCACAGAGGTGAGGAGGTTCCCAGCAGGGTCCAAGTGCCACCAGAGGGCTCATGTCAACAAGGCGAGGTGAGCAAGCCAGGCAAGAGTTACCTGATAGTAGAGGGCCCACCTCACAGATGGGTGAGGAACCCAGCCAGGATCAGACTCTCACCAGAGGGCCCACATCACAAAGGGGATGGGAACCAGTCAGGATTATCCTCACACCAGTGGGGCCTCATCATCTTAAGGTGAGGAACCCAGCACATGTGTCCTCAAACCAGAGGACCCACATCACCAAGGGCCTTGGAGTGAGGCAGGCAGGAGTAGCCTCACAACACAGGGCACATAATATAAAAAACGTGAGGATTCCAGCATTTAGACCTTCCAGCAGGTGGCCCAGAACACCGAGGCTATGGGATCCAGGCCACAGTGAACTCACAGCAGAGGGCCCACATCATAAAACTGTGAGCAACCCAGGCGTTGGGACCTCAGCGCAGAAGGCCCACATCCCCATGGGAATGGGAACCTGGCTGGAGTGTCCTCGCACCACTGGGCACACATCAGAAAATGTGGGGAGCCCACCATTTAGGGCCTGACGCCAGAGGGCCGTCATCACCGAGAGGAGGAGGCACCCTGCACGCTCCAACTGCCACCAGAGGGCTCACGTCTCCAAGGTGATGTGTGCCAGCCAGGCAGGAGTGACCTCACAGCAGAGGGCCTACCTCACAGGACGTTGAGGAACCCAGCCAGGATTAGACTCTCGCCAGAGGGCCCACCTCACCAAGGGGATGGGAACCAGGCAGGAGTGTCCTCACACGAGTGGGGCCACATCATCGAAAGGTGAGGAACGCAGCACATGTGGCCTCAAGCCATAGGACAGTCATCACCGAGGGGCTGGCAGTGAGGCAGGCAGGAGGAGCCTCACAACAGCGGGCACATAGAATAAAAAATTTGAGGAATCCAGCAGTTGGAACCTCCCAGCAGGCGGCTCAGAGCACCGATGATAAGGGATCCTTGCCGGAGTGAACTCACAGCAGAGGGCCCACATCATGGTACTGTGAGCAAGCCAGCCGTTTTGACCTCAGAGCAGAAGGCCCATATCCCCATGGGGATGGGAACCTGGCAAGAGTGTCCTGACTCACTTGGCACACATCAGAAAATGTGGGGAGCCCAGCAGTTATGGCTTAAGGCAAGAGGGCCCTCATCACCGAGGGGAGGAGGATCCCAGCACACTCCAACTGCCACCAGAGGGCCCATGTCGCCAAGGTGACGTGTGCCAGACAGGCATGATTGACCTCACAGCAGAGGGCCCACCTCACAGAAGGGTGAGGAACCCAGCCAGGATCAGACTCTCACCTGAGGGCCCACATCAGCAAGGGGATGGGAACCAGTCAGGACTGTCTTCCCTCCAGTGGGGCCACATCATCGAAAGGTGCGGAACCCAGCACATGTGGCCTCAAATCAGAGGACACATATCACAAAGGGAATGGGAGTGAGGCAGGGAGGAGTAGCCTAAAAACAGAGGGCCCAAAGAATAAGAAAGGTGAGGCATCCAGCAGTTGGAACCTCCCAGCAGGCGGCCGAGAGCACAGAAGCTATGGGATGCAGGCAGGAGTGAACTAACAGCAGAGAGCCCACATCATGAAACTGTGAGCAACCCAGGCGTTGGGACCTCAGAGCAGAAAGCCCACATCCCAATGGGGATGTGAACCTGGCTGGAGTGTCCTCGCACCACTGGGCGCACATCACAAAATGTGGGGAGCCCAGCAGTTAGGGCCTGACGCCAGAGGGCCCACATCACCGAGGGGAGGAGGCTCCCAGCAGGCTCCAAGTGCCACCAGAGGGCTCATGTCCACAAGGCGAGGTGAGCAAGCCAGGCAGGAGTGACCTCACAGCAGACGGCCCACCTCACAGATGGGTGAGGAACCCAGCCAGGATCAGACTCTCAACAGAGGGCCCACATCACCAAGGGGATGTGAACCAGGCAGGAGTTTCCTAAGACCATTGGTCCCACATCATCGAAAGGTGAGGAACCCAGCACATGTGGCCTCAAACCAGACGACACACATCACGAAGGGGCTGGGAGTGAGGCAGGCAGGAGGATCCTCACAACAGAGGGCCCAAAAAATTAAAAAAGTGAGGAATCCAGCAGTTGGAACCTCCCAGCAGGCGGCCAAGAGCACAGAGGCTATGGGATCCAGGCCTCTGTGAACTAACACCAGAGAGCCCACATCATGAAAATGTGAACAACCCAGCCGTTGGGACCTCAGAGCAGAAGGCCCACATCCCCATGGAGATGGGATCCTAAGAGGAGTGCCAAAGCATCACTGGGCTCACTAAGAAAAGTTGGTGAGCCCAGCAGTTAGGGCCTATCGCAAGAGGGCCCTCATCACCGGGGGGAGGAGATTCCCAGCACGCTCCAACTGCCACCACACAGCTGACTTCACCAAGGCAATGTGTGCCAGCCATGCAGGAGTGACCTATCAGCAGAGGGTCTCCCTCACAGGTGGGTGAGGAACACAGCCAGGAACAGACTCTCACCAGGGGGTCCACATAACCACGAGGATGAGAACCAGGCAGGAGTGTCCTCACACTAGTGGGGCCACATCATCGAAAGGTGAGGAACCCAGCAAAGGTGGCCACAAACCAGAGGACCCACATCACCAAGCGGTTGAGAGTGAGGTAGGTGTCTGGACGGGCATATTTAACACTCATTTCCCACCAGGAAGAGGAATTAACCAAAGGATCAGCGTGCCCTACCAGAAGCAGATTAGGGCCTGAAGCAGTCTTGCAGGTTTGCGGCCAGCTCACAAGAAAGCGAGTTGAAGAAAGGAGCTCAGGGGCCCTGTAATTCACAAAACTGCAGAGTTATAAATGACACCTATCGTCCAAAAATATATTGAAGTAAGGCTGCCAAGAGGACTTGAAAACGGGGCAGAATTTCAGGAAACCGATTTCAGGAGGTAGACTGGATTTGCATTTAAAGCATAGGAAAAGAGGCAGAACATCGACAATGATGCACTTGGCAAAAAAGGGCGTATGAGTTTGTTCCTGAATATATTCAGGAAAAAACACATACGCCCGTTTTGGCAAACCAAGCAAGCTTGCAATGGAAATCCGAACTACTATGAAGTGTCACTTCCCCCCGGTCTAAAGGGCCATCTGAAAAAAGTGTAAAATCCAGAAAGGCAAGACAGGCCATGGGGAAAAAGGAGCCTTGTTATGTTGATGGGCGGGATGTAAATTGCCAACAGCCACTCTGGAGAAGTGTATGGTGTTTCCTGATACATCTGAAAAACAAAGCAACAGAGCCTAGGGCACTTCCACTTATGGTCCTATAGCTTAGGGAAATTAAAATCAAAAAGACACAGCCACCCCAAAATTTGGGACGGCTCTGTTTACAGGAACCTCTTCTACAGGACAAGTTAAATATCCCAGAGAACAAATAATTGATAAAGAAGTTGCGGTATACGTACAACAGAATACCACTCAGCAATGAAATCTGTGTCACCAGGCCTGTACCAGCATAATGAGTGGATTGAGGCACGATGATTCTAAGTGAAATAAGTCACACAGAAAAAGAAACATCATAAGGTATCACTAATGCACGGAATGTAAACTTGGCTACACATGAACTGAATTACAAAACAGAACAGGGTCCCAAGTTTAGAAAACCAACTTATGCTTGCTTAAGGGGAAAGGTGAGTTGGGGTGCTGCATAAAACCAGAGTTTGAAATTAGCACAGATACCGTTCCATAAGCCAAATATGTAATAGACAAGACCTACCCCTTGCTCAACGAAATGGACTCAACAATGAGGTATCACCTCACACCTGTTAGAATGGGCATCATCTGAAAATCTACAAACAACAAATGCTGGAAAGGGTGTGGAGAAAAGGAAGCCTCTTCCACTATTGTTGGGAATATAAATTGATACAGTCACTGTGGAGAACAATATGGAGTTTCTTAAGAAACTAATAATAGAATTACCATATGATACAGCAATCCCAGTACTGGACATATACCCAGACAAAACCATAAATCAAAAAGAGACATTCAACGCAATGTTCATTGCATCACTATTTACAATATCGAGGTAATGGAAGCAACCTAAATACCCACAGACAGACGAATGCATAAAGATGTGGTACATATATAAAATGGAATATTACTAAGCCATGAAAGGAATGAAATTGGGTCATTTGTAGAGACGTCGATGGATCTAGAGACTGTCATACAGAGTGAAGTAAGTCAGAAAGAGAAAAACAAATCTTGTATATTCATGCATATATGTGGAACCTAGAAAAACTGTACAGATTAACCATTTTGCAAGGCATAAATAGAGCAACAGATGTAGACAACAATCGTATGGACAACAAGGGGGGAAAGCTCTTGGGGGGGTGGTGGTGGGAGGAGTTGAGAGATTGGGATTGGCATGTAAACATTTATATGTATAAAATAGATAACCAATAAGAACCTGCTGTATAAAAATATAAAATAAAATTCAAAATTAAAAAGAAATAAAATTTAAAAAATAAAACAGAAAAAACAATTATTCCCTTCACATACATGTATTTATATGAATAAATTGTTTCCATGCTTATATCTGTAAATACAAAAAAGAGGAATAAAATCTACCTTGAACCAAAAACGAAAAAGAGAAAAAAAAAACAGAACCCACCAGTTACTCAGAGGAAAACCGTATCAGGGCACTTGCTCCAGTTGTAAACAATTCTGAAGTTGGTCAGTGGTGGGGAATCGTCTCCCATTCAGCCAGCAGCCCCCACACAACAAGCGTCCTCATTGCAAAACTGGGGCACCATGCCGAGGCATCTGTGAGTAAACGTGAGCTGAGCCCCAGGCCAGTTGCTGCTGAACTGTTCCCACCCTTCCCAGGTAAAACACCTGAATATATACAAGGACTTGAAAGCCTAGAGGAAGGGCCATGGAGCCACACGAGTGACAGCATGCCAGCTGACTTGGTGCCTGCAGGCCAGCCAGGATGGTCCTGGCCCTGGGTGCTCTTCTGGAAGATTTCCATTTCCCTGCCTGAGATACCCGTCCTGTCCCTGCCCCCACTGCTTTTTTCCTTCCTCACCTCTGCCCAGGGAGAAATTCCAGCAGCAGGTATGGGTGACACATCCTCTTCTTTAGCAGGTGGCAGCCTGGCAACCGCTGCAGAAAGTCCAGCAGAGCCCCACTCACACTGGGCCACCCACAAAGCCGTGGCCTCTCACTCCCTCCCACCAGCCCAGCCCCGAGACTGCTGACAGGGCAGAGAAAATGGCGTCAGGCACAGCTGCAGGGGCTCTTGCTGCCTGGAGTGGTATTTATATTGATCTCAACCCAGGCACACCTGGGGAGGGCTGGCCGGCACGGTAAGGCTGCCCAGGTCAGCCAATCATCACCCCTCAGGGGCTCACAGTTGCAGAAAATGGAACTTGCTGAACCGGCCAGGTCCAAGGAACAGGTGTGGGCTCCTGAGAGTCAGGATAGACAAGGGGCTGCAGCTTTGGCTTGTTTTCTAATCATTTTATCTGGCCCATGAGTGGGAGACAACTTCAAGAAAACCCTCTCCTAATGAGAGGAACCCAGGAGTCAGGGAGGGGAGGGGGTGGGTGGTGGTTGGAGACAGAGGCCTGGTGCCCCGGGTGCAGTGGAAGTCTCTGGAAGACCAGGTGGAGGGAGGCCACACAGAGTGATGCCCAGGGTCACAGACCTGTCGGAGCTGCTGTTTGTTAGTTCAAGTCCTGCTCTGAGGTGCTCTGTGTCAGCTCTGAGCAACAGGTGAGCTGGGGGTGCTCTTCAATGAGGGCTATGTGCACGGTTCCTGTGTGCCCAGCCCTGCCACGGTACCTGCAAAGGTAGCTCTGTATCCTGGGAGGGGCCTGACCATGAGATCCCCGTGGGCTGGGTTGGGGGTGGGGTACCTGCCCAGGAGAGCTCCATATCCTGGGATTGGCCTGACCACGAGAGCCCCATGGGCTGCTGGGGACCTGGTAAAGGATGTCAGGACAGTCAGTGAAGCCACCGAGGATATACCTCCAGTTGCTCCTGATTCCTACACCCTGCTGGTCATTCTACCAACCACCAGGACATGGTATTCTCTATTAGTCTTCAATGATGCCTTCTTTTGTATTCCATTAGTCCCAGAGTCACAAGAAATTTTGGCTTGTGAGTGGCAGGACTCAACATACAACTAAAACAATACTTCCGGGCCGTCTTGCCCCAAGGGTTCAAAATTTCCCACACCATCTTTGGGGAAAGCTTAGCTAAAGACCGAAAAGTTCTACCTCTGGAAAAGGAAACCCTCCTTCAATATGCAGATGACATTCTGATCGCCAGCCCTACTAAGGAGGCCTCTGAACTACCAAGCCAATAAAGGATAGAAGTTGTCCAAGAAAAAGCTCAAATATCACAGACTGCGGTGACTGCCTGGGCTTCATTCTCACACAAGGTCGGAGAAGCCCATCCCAGGAAAGGGAAGAAACCATTTGCAGCCTTACCCCTTTCTAAAACTAGAAGACAGCTTAGGGGTTCCTGGGGAGGCCAGGGTTTGCTGCTTCTGGATCCCTAACTACAGTCTACTAGCTGGGCCTCTATATGAAACACTGAAAGGAAAAGATGATGATCCTTTTGAACAGAATCCAGAAGTGGCCTTTCAAGAATGGAAAGAGCAGTCAATTCAGACCCTTGCCCTGGAACTCCCTAATTGAGCTAAACCCTTTGACCTTTCCATTCCCGGAGAAAGGTGAATCGCCATTGGAGAATTAGTGCAAAAACTGGGACCACTTGAAATGGAACAACGCAAGAATGCCATCCAGGTAGGATAAACTACAGTCACCAAGGGGCTTGGCCCACTGCCACATCTGGCCAAGATACTGGCGGTATCTAAAAACCTGGAAATCAGCAGCCCAAAAGGCCACCTCCCTCCTAAGGGGAAAGGACCCCACATGGTGATCCTAATCACCAACCATGCCCTGAAGCTGCAGGGTTCGCTCCGTGAGCACACCGCCCTCGAGTGAGGAGGCCCTCCAACTCCAACATCCAGAGAGATAACCGGGGGCAACAGGGCACCATGACGACTCGTGTGAACATCACTTGACCTGGACTTTCTCTCAGAAAACAACAATAGTGTGTCCCGAAGGAGTAGACTACTGCTTGCAGGACTTACTGCACCCGGAGGGGAGCTAATAATCTTGGCGGGGGAACCGTATATCACACTGTCACCATAGAAAAGCCTACAGACACCGTGATGATGGTGGCCAATAAGACCGGCTGGACTCCTGTTTACTTCAAAAGGCTGTTGACTCAGTGGCCATCATGGTCCTTGATCACCACTGACCCTGGACTGTCTGGGAGTTGAGCGGGCAGGGCTCTGACACCTGGTGCTGTTTTTACGTTAATTCAGGGGCCTAATTGAAGAAAGAGCAGACTACTGGTCAGAGCATCTAGGCTGGCAGAAACGGTCAGCCTAAGGTGGCCGAACAAATGTGGGGCGGGGTGAAACCGGCCCCCACAGCGTCTCTGCACATGTCTTTCCTGGACCCTTACAGGTCATTAGAATCTATAACACTTCCAATGCTGGTGCTCAGGCGGACGAGCAGGGAGGCAGGGGTCCTGGGGCCAATCAACGTCACCTGGAGGCTGCTTGGGAGAAGTTCTGACCCTCGTCCCCTGGTATGAGGGCTCCCAACTCAGCACTCAGCAGTTACAGAAGAAGGGTCTGCACCCTCAGCACTCCAAGAATGAGGAACGGGACAAAAGGCAGAGGAGGGGTTTGTCCCCAGCAAAGCCCATTAAAAATCCCTGGGAGATAAAAATAGAATCTGGGCAATAAAGTCAAGTCTGACCTTTTTTATCCTTTGTGCTTTGTCAAATTTCACGTGCTCCTAGGGTCCCACATGCAGAGGTTCCACACCCGGCACTTCAGACCAGATTTCCTAGTGCAGAATGGCTGGGTCGACACCTCAGCTCCTGGGGCCCAGTGCAGACTCCGAGATATAGAGCCTGAGCTGCAGCCAACCCGGCCCTCTAGAGCTCCGCCCCCTCCCTCCCACTGACTCTGACAGGATCTCTACACAGCAGCCCAGCCCACAGCCCACGGGGTAGTGCATGCTCTCACCTCTCCATTCTCTGATCGAAATATAAAGTTTCCTTTGCTTGGGAACCAAACTCAGTCTCGATCTGTTGGCCCCAATGACACTGGGCAGGGGGACACTTGTTGGGGTCCACTCTGGAGGATCAGTAACAGAAATTGAGACTATTGTAACTTCAATGAACAGATGTGTGAGCCAAACTGTAGTTAACATAGAACAGTTTAGAAGGCTCGGGTAAAATAAGATGTTTCTAACACTTCCATTTGATATTTCCATCACTTTATTATAAGCAAGTTCAGTGAAAAGGTTTGTCTTATTTGTCAGGTCAATATTAGAGAAATGAAGTGATTTCTTTCCAAGGATGTACATCTAATAATCTTGGTTAAAGCTTCAATCTTGTTTTAAATGCTTTTCCATTGAAAATGATACCTCTCTTTCAGCTCCCCCATTTCTGAGAAGTATAAAATCTTATAATTTATTATTATCAAAGGGGAAAGGTGGGAGGAGGGATAAATTAACAGTTTGGAATTAACACATACACACTGCTATGTATAAAATAGATCATCAACAAGGAACTACTGGATAGCACAGGGAACTACACTCAATATTTCGCAATAACCTATAAGGGGAAATAATCGGAAAAAGAATAGATATTTTTATTGACATCATCAATCAATCACAGTTAAAGTGTAACCTAAGGGAAGCCGGTGGTGAGTGCTTCTGACCCTGAAGACTTCAATCATCTAAAGTTTGGACTCTGCCTACTTCCCAAGGCCCTTAATGAACATATGTGTAGCCGTAGCTTAAAAAACTCCCCAGTTTGGGTTTCGGGGAGACACTGATTTTGAAAAAGCCCTGGTGTTCTCCTTACATGAATGGGACTCTTCCTACTGCTAAAACATGTCTGTCACATCCAAAGGATGGTATACCATCTGATCGGGAAGAGTTTGGAAAAGACATCTCATCTCCTCATCTCCTGGTGCTCGGGTTCACCCCTCCAGCGTCTTTACTAACAGTCTCCCCACTTGGAGATGTCAGCACTGTCAACATCCTGTTGCGTACAGTTTGGAATTTGTCCAGAGGATGAAGCGGAAGGATGAGGAACAATGAGAGACAAGTCCTAGGTGTTCAGACAGGCACATGTCACTCTAATTTCCAATCAGGAAGACGAATTGACCAAAGGCTAGGGTTGCCCATGGAAACAGTATAGGGCTTGAGGAAATCCTGCTGCTTTGTGGCCAGTTCCCATAAACACAAGTTGAACAATGGAACTCAGGGGCAGTAAAATTCACGAAACTGCAGAGTTGAAAATATCCATCACTGAAAAATGTCTTGAGGAAAGTCAGAGAAAAGGACTTGTAAGCAAGGGAGAATGGCAGGAAAGGGATTTGAGGAGGTAGAAAGGACTCGCCATTAAGCACAAGAAAAGGAGCTGAACATTGCCAACATTGCAGTTGGCCAAAAAGGGTGTATGCGTTTTTTTCTGTATATATTCAAGAAAAGGGCATACACTTTTTTAGCCAACCAAACAGGTGGGCACTGGAAGTCAATACTACAAAAGATATCACTTCACATCAGTCAGAAGAGCCATCCTCATAAAGCGTAAACAACAGAAATGCAGGACAGGGCAAGGAGAAGAGGGAGCCCTGTGAGACTTATAGTGGAAATGTATATTGCCAACGGCCATTCTGGAGAAGTGTATTGTGTTTACTAAAGCATCTAAAAAATGAGCTACAGAGCATAGGGCACTTGCACTCATGGGCGTATATCTTGGGAAAAACAAAAATCGAGAGGACACAGGCACCCCAATGTTTACCCCCTCTCTGTTTAAAAGATCCTCGACTAGGATATAACTTAAATGTCTCTGGAGAGAAAAAATGGATAGAGATGTGGTACTTAGGTAGAGTGGAATATTATTCAGCCTGGAAATCAATGAAATATGGCCAGTTGTAACAACTCCGGAGGAGTTACGTATGATCATTCTAAGTGACATAATTCAAAAAGAAAAAGACACATATCATAAGATATCACTTAAAGGTGGAATCCAAAATGGCTACACATGAAATAAATTACAAAACAAAAACATAGTCAAATATGTAGAAAACACGCATAAGGCTGCTAAACGGGAAAGGTGGGGAGGGGTGAGGCATCATCCAGGAGGTTGAAATTAGCAAAGATACCATTCCAAATACCAAACTGATAATCAACAAGGCCTACGCGGTAGCTAAAAGAACTGCACTCAGCACACTCAAGTCACCGGAAAAGAATATATACGACTGGTAAGAATCTGAAAAAGAATTTATTGATGTCTCTCTGTACGTGAAACAAGTGGATGTACAGCAGCAAGAAACAGAGCTTTGAAAATCAGCTGTAACCAATATAGTAATAAATTGAAAAAAATAAACGACAGAGAGACAGAGAAAACCTCTTACAACTTTTCCTCAGGGACGGTGATGCAACATGGATTGAACACATCTAGACCCACAGCAGGATGAGACATAAGGCTGGAAACTGTTCGCGCTAAGAGAAATGTGAGCTTGGGTGAGGAAATGCACACCCTTTAAAGTAATACTACCTGGTACCCATTCAATGGGTCCCAAATCTGCAGGTTCAAGGCATCTTCCTACAGCTAAAACATGCATGGAAAACCCAGAGGACTGTACACCATGTGATCGGGAGATGTGTCTAAAATGCACCTCATTTATCCTCTCCTGGTGCTCCTGTTCACCATTCCAGCCACGTTACTTAGAATCTCCCCACTTGGAGAATCAGCACATTTCAACTTCTGTTTCACACATTTTGCAAATTGTGAGGAGGATGAACGGGAAGAGGTGGAACCAATGAGAGAATAGTTGTAGGGGTGTGGACGGGCACATATCACTCTAATTTCCCATTAAGAATAAGAATTAAAAAAGGCTCAGCCCACCTCGCCGGAGCCAAAATAGGGCCTGAAGCAATCCTGCGGGTTTGAGGCTAGCTCACAAAAGAGCAACTTAAAAAATGGAGCTCAGGGTCACTGCAATTCACAAACCTGCAGAGTTATAAATGAAAACTAACGTCCAAAAATATGTTGAGGTAAGGCAAAGAAGAGGATCTGAATGCAAGACAGAATTGCAAGAAACAGATTTCAAGAGATAGATTGGACTCATCTTTAAAGCACATGAAAAGCGGCAGAATTTCGACAATGATGCAGTTGGCCCAAAAGGGCGTATGCGTTTTTTCCTGATTATATCCAGGAAAAAACGCATACGCACTTTATGGTCAACGAAGCAAGCAAGCAATGCAAATGTGCACAACAAAGAAGTCTCATTTCCCACCGGTCAAAAGGGCCATCCTAAAAAATTGTAAAAACCAGAAATGCAGGACAGGCCATGGAGAACAGGGAGCCTTTATACGCTGATGGGCAGTGTGTGAACTGCCGAGAGCCACTCTGGAGAAGTGTATGGTGGTTCCTAAATCATCTAAAAAACAGAGCTACAGAGCATAGGGCACTTCCAATCATGGGAGTATATCTAGGGAAGTCTAAAAATCAACAAGACACAAGCACACCACAGTTTAGGGCTACTCTGTTTACAAGAACCTCAACTTCAGTACACCTTAAATATCCCAGGAAAGAGAACAATGGATAAAGAAGATGTGGTACTTATGTACAATGGAATATCTCTTCACCATGAAATCAATGTAATAAGGCTAGTAGAAGGATAAAGAGTGGATTTAGGTCCGATAATACTACTTGAAATAAGTCAAACAGAAAAAGAAACATATCATAAGATATCACTTATAGAGGGAGGGTAAATATGGCTGCACAAGAAATGAATTACAGAACAGAACAGTGTCTCACATTTAGAAAACACACTTATGTCAGATTAAGAGGAAAGGAGAGGTGGGGTGATGCATAAAACCAGAGTTTGAAATTAGCACAGATACCGTTCAATAAACCAAATAGGTATTAGACAAGATCTACACCTTGCTCAATGAACTGGCCTCAACACACCCTATACACTACACAGAAATATATCTGAGTAATAAGAATCTTAAAACCCATGTATTGATATATCTTCATAAGGGAATCAAGTGTGTGCAGAGCAGCACAAACACAGCAGTGAAAATGAGCTAAACCCCATTATAGAAATAAATTTTAAAAACAAAACGCAGAAACAATCAAAGAGAGAAAAATTCTTACAATATTCGCTCAGGGGCTGTGATGCAACCTGGATTGACCACATATAAACCCACAGCTGGATAAGACATAAGGCTGGACACTTGGGGCTGAGAGGATTGGTGAGCTTTGGTGAGCAACTGCCAAAAGTTTAATGCAATACTTCATGCTACTCATTCCAAGGGTCCCAACACTGCAGGTTGAAGGGAATCTTCCTACAGCTAAACCATGCTTGGGAAACCCAGCGACTGGTATACCATATGATTGGGAAAGGTTTCTAAAACGCACCTCATTGTTCCTCTCCTGGGGCTACGGATCGACATTCCAGCCGCTTTACTAACAACAACCCCACATGGAGAGTCAATGCCTTTAAGTTCCGGTATCGCACAGTCTGCAGTTTGTGCGGAGGATGAATGGGAATAGGGGGAACCAGTGAGAAACTAGCTGTAGCGGTTTCAATGGGCACATGTCACTCTAATTTCACATCAGTAAGAAGAATTAACCAAAGGCACAACAAGGCATCCCAGAAGAAGAATAGGGCCTGAAGGAATACTGAGGTTATGAGGCAAGATCACAAAAATAAGAGCTAAAAAATGGAGCTAAGGGCCACTGCAATTCAAAAACGTGCAGAGTTATAAAGGCCAACTATTATCAAAAAGTATATTAAGGAAAGGCTATGAAGAGGCATTCAAAGCAAGGCAGAATTGCAGGAAACCGATTTCAGGAGGTAGACTGGAATTGCATTTAAAGCATAGGAAAAGAGGCAGAACGTCCACAATGATGCACTTGGCCAAAAAGGACGTATGCGTTTTTTCCTGAATATATTCAGGAAAAAACGCATACGTCCTTTTTGGCCAACCAAGCAATCTTGCAAAGGAAATCTGCACTACAATGAAGTCTCACTTCCCCCCGGTCAAAAGGGCCATCTGAAAAAAGTGTAAAATCCAGAAAGGCAGGACAGGCCATGGAGAACTGGGAGCCTTGTTATGCTGATGGGTGGGATGTAAATTGCCAACAGCCACTCTGGAGAAGTGTATGGTGTTTCCTGAAACATCTAAAAAACAAAGAAACAGAGCCTAGGGCACTTCCACTTATGGTCCTATAGCTTAGGGAAATTAAAATCAAAAAGACACAGCCACCCCAAAGTTTGGGACGGCTCTGTTTACAAGAACCTCGTTTACGGGACAAGTTCAATATCGCAGAAAGTGAAAAATGGATAAAGAAGTTGTGGTACTTACGTACAATGCAATATCACTCAGCAATGAAATCTATGTCATCAGGCCCATAGCAGCATAATGATTGGATTCAGGTATGATGATTCTAACTGAAATAAGTCACAGAAAAAAAGAAACATCATAAGATATCACTAATACACAGAATGTAAACTTGGCTACAGAGGAACTGAATTACAAAACAGAAGAGGGTCTCAAATTTAGAAAACCAACTTATGCTTGCTTAAGGGGAAAGGTGCGCTGGGGTGCTGCATAAAACCAGAGATTGAAATGAGCACAGATAAAGTTCCTTAAGCCAAATATGTAATATACAAGAGCTACTCCTTGCTCAACGAGATGGACTCAACACCCCATATTAAACGCCTAAGAATGTACCTGATTAGTAAGTATGTTAAAACCTATGGATTGTTATGTCTCTGAAAGAGAATCAAGCGTGTGTACAGGGGCATAAACGCAGCAGTGATAGGATTGGAGAGGTTCGGTGAGCAAATGAAGACCCTTTGAAGTCATATTGCATGGTACCCATTCCACGGGTCTCAACTCTCCAGGTTTAAGGGATTCTTCCTTCAACTAAAACATGCATGTGGAACCCAGAGTATGATCAACCGTGTGATCGTGAGACATGTTCCAATATGTCTCAGTTCTCGTCCCCTGGTACTCGGGTGCAACATTCCAGACGCTTTACTAACACTCTCCCGACTTGGAGAGTCAGTGCCTTTAACCTCCTGTTTCGCCCAGTTTGCAATTTCTGCGGAAGATGAACAGGAATAGGGAGAACCAATGAGCGATTAGCTGCAGGTGTCTGGACGGGCAAATTTAACTCTCATTTCCCACCAGGAAGAGGAATTAACCAAAGGCTCAGTGTGCCGTGCCGGAACCAGATTAGGGTCTGAAGCAATCCTGCGGTGTTGCAGCCAGCTCACAAGAAAGCGAGTTGAAGAAAGGAGCTCAGGGGCACTGTAATTCACAAACCTGCAGAGTTCTAAATGACAGCTATCGTCCAAAAATATACTGAAGTAAGGCTGCCAAGAGGACTTGAAAGTGGGGCAGAATTGCAGGAAACCGATTTCAGGAGGTAGACAGGAATTGCATTTAAAGCATAGGAAAAGAGGCACAACGTCCACAATAATGCACTTGGCCATAAAGGGGGTATGCGTTTTTTCCTGAATATATTCAGGAAAAAACGCATACGCACTTTTTGGCCAACCAAGCAAGCTTGCAAAGGAAATCTGCACTACAATGAAGTCTCACTTCCCCCCGGTCAAAAGGGCCATCTGAATAAGTGTAAAATCCAGAAAGGCAGGACAGGCCATGGAGAACTGGGAGCCTTGTTATGCTGATGGGCGGGATGTAAATTGCCAACAGCCACTCTGGAGAAGTGTATGGTGTTTCCTGAAACATCTAAAAAACAAAGCAACAGAGCCTAGGGCACTTCCACTTATGGTCCTATAGCTTAGGGAACTTAAAATCAAAAAGACACAGCGACCCCAAAGTTTTGGACGGCTCTGTTTACAAGAACCTCGTTTACGGGACAAGTTCAATATCGCAGAAAGTGAAAAATGGATAAAGAAGTTGTGGTACTTACGTACAATGCAATATCACTCAGCAGTGAAATCTATGTCATCAGGCCGGTAGCAGCATAATGAGTGGATTCAGGTATGATGATTCTAACTGAAAAAAGTCACACAGAAAAAGAAACATCATAAGATATCACTACTACACGGAATGTAAACTTGGCTACACAGGAACTGGATTACAAAACAGAACAGGGTCTCAAATTTAGAAAACCAACTTATGCTTGCTTAAGGGGAAAGGTGAGCTGGGGTGCTGCATAAAACCAGAGATTGAAATGAGCACAGATACTGTTCCATAAGCCAAATATGTAATAGACAAGAGCTACTCCTTGCTCAACGAAATGGACTCAACACCCCATATTAAACGCCTAAGAATGTACCTGACTAGTAAGTATCTTAAAACCTATGGATTGCTATGTCTCCGAAAGAGAATCAAGCGTGTGTACAGGGGCATAAACGCAGCAGCGATAGGATTCAAGAGGTTTGGTGAGCAAATGAAGACCCTTTGAAGTCATATTGCATGGTACCCATTCCACGGGTCTCAACTCTCCAGGTTTAAGGGATTCTTCCTTCAGCTAAAACATGCATGTGGACCCAGAGTATGATCAACCATGTGATCGGGACACGTGTTCAAATGTCTCAGTTCTCATCCCCTGGTACTCGGGTGCAACATTCCAGACGCTTTACTAACACTCTCCCGACTTGGAGAGTCAGTGCCTTTAACCTCCTGTTTGGACCAGTTTGCAATTTCTGCGGAAGATGAACAGGAATAGGGAGAACCAATGAGAGACTAGCTGGAGGTGTCTGGACGGGCCAATTTAACTCTCATTTCCCACCAGGAAGAGGAATTAACCAAAGGCTCAGCGTGCCGTGCCGGAAACAGATTAGGGCCTGAAGCAATCCTGCGGTGTTGCAGCCAGCTCACAAGAAAGCGAGTTGAAGAAAGGAGCTCAGGGGCACTGTAATTCACAAAACTGCAGAGTTATAAATGACAGCTATCGTCCAAAAATATACTGAAGTAAGGCTGCCAAGAGGACTTGAAAGCGGGGCATAATTGCAGGAAACCGATTTCAGGAGGTAGACTGGAATTGCATTTAAAGCATAGGAAAAGAGGCAAAACTTCGACAATGATGCACTTGGCCAAAAAGTGCGTATGCGTTTTTTCCTGAATATATTCAGGAAAAAACACATATGCCCTTTTTGGCCAACCAAGCAAGCTTGCAATGGAAATCCGAAATACTATGAAGTCTCACTTCCCCCCGGTCTAAAGTGCCATCTGAAAAAAGTGTAAAATCCAGAAAGGCAAGACAGCCCATGGGGAAAAATGAGCCTTGTAATGCTGATGGGCGGGATGTAAATTGCCAACAGCCACTCTGGAGAAGTGTATGGTGTTTCCTGAAACATCTAAAAAACAAAGCAACAGAGTCTAGGGCACTTCCACATATGGTCCTATAGCTTAGGGAAATTAAAATCAAAAAGACACAGGCACCCCAAAATTTGGGACCGCTCTGTTTACAGGAACCTCTTCTATGACACAAGTTAAATATCCCAGAGAGCCAATAATGGATAAAGAAGTTGCAGTACTTACGTACAACAGAATACCACTCAGCAATGAAATCTATGTCACCAGGCCCGTACTAGCATAATGAGTGGATTGAGGCACGATGATTCTAAGTGAAATAAGTCACACAGAAAAAGAAACATCATAAGGTATCACTAATACATGGAATGTAAACTTGGCTACACATGAACTGAATTACAAAACAGAACAGGGTCTCAAGTTTAGAAAGCCAACTTATGCTTGCTTAAGGGGAAAGGTGAGTTGGGGTGCTGCATAAAACCAGAGTTTGAAATTAGCACAGATACCGTTCCATAAGCCAAATATGTAATAGACAAGACCTACCCCTTGCTCAACGAAATGGACTCAACTATGAGGTATCACCACGCACCTGTTACAATGGGCATCATCAGAAAATCTACAAACAAAAAATGCTGGAAAGGGTGTGGAGAAAAGGAACCCTCTTCCACTATTGTTGGGAATATAAATTGATACAGTCACTATGGAGAACAATATGGAGTTTCTTAAATAACTAACAATAGAATTACCATATGATACAGAAATCCCAGTACTGGACATATACCTAGAAAAGACCATAAATCAAAAAGGGACATTCACCGCAATGTTCATTGCATCACTATTTACAATATCGAGGTAATGGAAGCAACATAAATGCCCACAGACAGACGAATGCATAAAGAAGTGGTACATATATAAAATGGAATATTACTAAGCCATGAAAAGGAATGAAATTGGGTCATTTGTAGAGACGTCGATGGATCTAGAGACTGTCATACAGAGTGAAGTAAGTCAGAAAGAGAAAAACAAATCTTGTATATTCATGCATATATGTGGAACCTAGAAAAACTGTACAGATTAACCATTTTGCAAGGCATAAATGGAGCAACAGATGTAGACAACAAATGTAAGGACAACAAGGGGGGAAATCTGTTGGGGGGGTGGTGGTGGGAGGAGTTGAGAGACTGGGATTGGCATGTATACATTTATATGTATAAAATACATAACCAATAAGAACCTGCTGTATAAAAATATAAAATAAAATTCAAAATTAAAAAGAAATAAAATTTAAAAAATAAAACAGAATAAACAATTATTCCCTTCACATACATGTATTTATATGAATAAATTATTTCCATGCTTATATCTGTAAATACAAAAAAGAGGAATAAAATCTACCTTGAACCAAAAACGAAAAAGAGAAAAAAAACACAGAACCCACCAGTTCCACAGAGGAAAACCGTATCAGGGCACTTGCTCCAGTTGTAAACAATTCTGAAGTTGGTCAGTGGTGGGGAATCGTCTCCCATTCAGCCAGCAGCCCCCACGCAACAAGCGTCCTCATTGCAAAGCTGGGGCACCGTGCCGAGGCATCTGTGAGTAAACGTGAGCTGAGCCCCAGGCCAGTTGCTGCTGAACTATTCCCACCCTTCCCAGGTAAAACACCTGAATATATACAACGACTTGAAAGCCTAGAGGAAGGGCCATAGAGCCACACGAGTGACAGCATGCCAGCCGACTTGGTGCCTGCAGGCCAGCCAGGATGGTCCTGGCCCTGGGTGCTCTTCTGGAAGATTTCCATTTCCCTGCCTGAGATACCCGTCCTGTCCCTGCCCCCACTGCTTTTTTCCTTCCTCACCTCTGCCCAGGGAGAAATTCCAGCAGCAGGTATGGGTGACACATCCTCTTCTTTAGCAGGTGGCAGCCTGGCAACTGCTGCAGAAAGTCCAGCAGAGCCCCACTCACACTGGGCCACCCACAAAGCCGTGGCCTCTCACTCCCTCCCACCAGCCCAGCCCCGAGACTGCTGACAGGGCAGAGAAAATGGTGTCAGGCACGGCTGCAGGGGCTCTTGCTGCCTGGAGTGGTATTTATATTGATCTCAACCCAGGAACACCTGGGGAGGGCTGGCCGGCAGGGTAACGCTGCCCAGGTCAGGCAATCATCACCCCTCAGGGGCTCACAGTTGCAGAAAATGGAACTTGCTGAACCGGCCAGGTCCAAGGAACAGGTATGGGCTCCTGAGAGTCAGGATAGACAAGGGGCTGCAGCTTTGGCTTGTTTTCTAATCATTTTATCTGGCCCATGAGTGGGAGACAACTTCAAGAAAACCCTCTCCTAATGAGAGGAACCCAGGAGTCAGGGAGAGGAGGGGTGGGTGGTGGTTGGAGACAGAGGCCTGGTGCCCCAGGTGCAGTGGAAGTCTCTGGAAGACCAGGTGGAGGGAGGCCACACAGAGTGATGCCCAGGGTCACAGACCTGTCGCAGCTGCTGTCTGTTAGTTCAAGTACTGCTCTGAGGTGCTCTGTGTCAGCTCTGAGAGACAGGTGAGCTGGGGGTGCTCTGCAATGATGGCTATGTGCACGGTTCCTGTGTGCCCAGCCCTGCCACGGTACATGCAAGGGTAGCTCTGTATCCTGGGAGGGGCCTGACCACGAGAGCCCCGTGGGCTGTGGTGGGGGTGGGGAACCTGCCCAGGTGAGCTCCATATTCTGGGATTGGCCTGACCACGAGAGCCCCATGGGCTGCTGGGGACCTGGTAAAGGATGTCAGGACAGTCAGTGAAGCCACCGAGTATATACCTCCAGTTGCTCCTAATTCCTACACCCTGCTGGTCATTCTACCAACCACCAGGACATGGTATTCTGTATTAGTCTTCAATGATGCCTTCTTTTGTATTCCATTAGTCCCAGAGTCACAAGAAATTTTGGCTTGTGAGTGGCAGGACTCAACATACAACTAAAACAATACTTTCGGGCCGTCTTGCCCCAAGGGTTCAAAAATTCCCACACCATCTTTGGGGAAAGCTTAGCTAAAGACCTAAAAGTTCTACCTCTGGAAAAGGAAACCCTCCTTCAATATGCAGACGACATTCTGATCACCAGCCCTACTAAGGAGGCCTCTGAACTACCAAGCCAATAAAGGATAGAAGTTGTCCAAGAGAAAGCTCAAATATCACAGACTGCGGTGACCTGCCTGGGCTTCATTCTCACACAAGGTCAGAGAAGCCCATCCCAGGAAAGGGAAGAAACCATTTGCAGCCTTACCCCTTTCTAAAACTAGAAGACAGCTTAGGGGTTCCTGGGGAGGCCAGGGTTTGCTGCTTCTGGATCCCTAACTACAGTCTACTAGCTGGGCCTCTATATGAAACACTGAAAGGAAAAGATGATGATCATTTTGAATAGAATCCAGAAGTGGCCTTTCAAGAATGGAAAGAGCAGTCAATTCAGACCCTTGCCCTGGAACTCCCTAATTGAGCTAAACCCTTTGACCTTTCCATTCCTGGTGAAAGGTGAATCGCCATTGGAGAATTAGTGCAAAAACTGGGACCACTTGAAATGGAACAATGCAAGAATGCCATCCAGGTAGGATAAACTACGGTCACCAAGGGGCTTGGCCCACTGCCACATCTGGCCAAGATACTGGCGGTATCTAAAAACCTGGAAATCAGCAGCCCAAAAGGCCACCTCCCTCCTAAGGGAAAAGGACCCCACGTGGTGATCCTAACCACCAACCATGCCCTGAAGTTGCAGGGTTCGCTCCGTGGGCACACTGACCTCGAGTGAGGAGGCCCCCGACTCCAACATCCAGAGAGATAACTGGGGGCAACAGGGCACCATGACGACTCGTGTGAACATCACTTGACCTGGAGTTTCTCTCATAAAACAACAAGAGTGTGTCCCAAAAGAGCAGACTACTGCTTGCAGGACTTACTGCACCCAGAGGGGAGCTAATAATCTTGGCGGGGGAACTGTATATCACACTGTCACCATAGAAAAGCCTACAGACACCGTGATGATGGTGGCCAATAAGACCGGCTGGACTCCTGTTTACTTCAAAAGGCTGTTGACTCAGTGGCCATCATGGTCCTTGATCACCACTGACCCTGGACTGTCTGGGAGTTGAGCGGGCAGGGCTCTGACACCTGGTGCTGTTTGTACATTAATTCAGGGGCCTAATTGAAGAAAGCGCAGACTACTGGTCAGAGCATCTAGGCTGGCAGAAACAGTCAGCCTAAGGTGGCTGAACAAATGTGGGGCGGGGTGAAACCGGCCCCCACAGCGTCTCTGCACATCTCTTTCCTGGACCCTTAAAGGTCATTAGAATCTATAACACTTCCAATGCTGGTGCTCAGGTGGACGGGCAGGGAGGCAGGGGGCCTGGGGCCAATCAACGTCACCTGGAGGCTGCTGGGGAGAAGCTCTGACACTCGCCCCCGGGTATGAGGGCTCCCAACTCAGCACTCAGCAGTTACAGAAGAAGGGTCTGCACCCTCAGCACTCCAAGAATGAGGAACGGGACAAAAGGCAGAGGAGGGGTTTGTCCCCAGCAAAGCCCATTAAAAATCCCTGGGAGATAAAAATAGAATCTGGGCAATAAAGTCAAGTCTAACCTTTTTTATCCTTTGAGCTTTGTCTAATTTCATGTGCTCCTAGGTTCCCGCATGCAGAGGTTCCACACCCGGCACTTCAGACCAGATTTCCTAGTGCAGAATGGCTGGGTCGACACCTCAGCTCCTGGGGCCCAGTGCAGACTCCGCGATATAGAGCCTGAGCTGCAGCCAACCCGGCCCTCGAGAGCTCCGCCCCCTCCCTCCCACTGACTCTGACAGGATCTCTACACAGCAGCCCAGCCCACAGCCCACGGGGTAGTGCATGCTCTCACCTCTCCATTCTCTGATCAAAATATAAAGTTTCCTTTGCTTGGGAACCAAACTCAGTCTCGATCTGTTGGCCCCAATGACACTGGGCAGGGGGACACTTGTTGGGGTCCACTCTGGAGGATCAGTAACAGAAATTGAGACTATTGTAACTTCAATGAACAGATGTGTGAGCCAAACTGTAGTTAACATAGAACAGTGTATAAGGCTCGGGTAAAATAAGATGTTTCTAACACTTCCATTTGATATTTCCATCACTTTATTATAAGCAAGTTCAGTGAAAAGGTTTGTCTTATTTGTCAGGTCAATATTAGAGAAATGAAGTGATTTCTTTCCAAGGATGTACGTCTAATAATCTTGGTTAAAGCTTCAATCTTGTTTTAAATGCTTTTCCATTGAAAATGATACCTCTCTTTCAGCTCCCCCATTTCTGAGAAGTATAAAATCTTATAATTTATTATTACCAAAGGGGAAAGGTGGGAGGAGGGATAAATTAACAGTTTGGGATTAACACATACACACTGCTATGTATAAAATAGATCATCAACAAGGAACTACTGTATAGCACAGGGAACTACACTCAACATTTTGCAATAACCTATAAGGGGAAATAATCTGAAAAAGAATAGATAATTTTATTGACATCATCTATCAATGACAGTTAAAATGTAACCTTAGGGAAGCTGGCAGTGAGTGCTTCTGACCCTGAAGACTTCAATCATCTAAAGTTTGGATTCTGCCTACTTCCCAAGGCCCTTAATGAACATATGTGTAGCCGTAGCTTAAAAAATTCCCCAGTTTGGGTTTCGGGGAGACACTGATTTTGAAAAAGCCCTGGTGTTCTCCTTACATGAATGGGACTCCTTCTACTGCTAAAACATGTCTGTCACACCCAGAGGATGGTATACCATCTGATCGGGAAGAGTTTCGAAAAGGCATCTCATCTCCTCATCTCCTGGTGCTCGGGTTCACCCCTCCAGCGTCTTTACTAACAGTCTCCCCACTTGGAGATGTCAGCACTGTCAACATCCTGTTGCGTACAGTTTGGAATTTGTCCAGAGGATGAAGCGGAAGGATGAGGAACAATGAGAGACAAGTCCTAGGTGTTCAGACAGGCACATGTCACTCTAATTTCCAATCAGGAAGACGAATTGACCAAAGGCTAGGGTTGCCCATGGAAACAGTATAGGGCTTGAGGAAATCCCGCTGCTTTGTGGCCAGTTCCCATAAACACAAGTTGAACAATGGAACTCAGGGGCAGTAAAATTCACGAAACTGCAGAGTTGAAAATATCCATCACTGAAAAATGTCTTGAGGAAAGTCAGAGAAAAGGACTTGTAAGCAAGGGAGAATGGCAGGAAAGGGATTTGAGGAGGTAGAAAGGACTCGCCATTAAGCACAAGAAAAGGAGCTGAACATTGCCAACATTGCAGTTGGCCAAAAAGGGTGTATGCGTTTTTTTCTGTATATATTCAAGAAAAGGGCATACACTTTTTTAGCCAACCAAACAGGTGGGCACTGGAAGTCAATACTACAAAAGATATCACTTCGCATCAGTCAGAAGAGCCATCCTCATAAATCGTAAACAACAGAAATGCAGGACAGGGCAAGGAGAAGAGGGAGCCCTGTGCGGCTTATAGTGGAAATGTATATTGCCAACGGCCATTCTGGAGAAGTGTATTGTGTTTACTAAAGCATCTAAAAAATGAGCTACAGAGCATAGGGCACTTGCACTCATGGGCGTATATCTTGGGAAAAACAAAAATCGAGAGGACACAGGCACCCCAATGTTTACTGCCTCTCTGTTTAAAAGATCCTCGACTAGGATATAACTTAAATGTCTCTGGAGAGAAAAAATGGATAGAGATGTGGTACTTAGGTAGAGTGGAATATTATTCAGCCTGGAAATCAATGAAATATGGCCAGTTGTAACAACTCTGGAGGAGTTACATATGATCATTCTAAGTGACATAATTCAAAAAGAAAAAGACACATATCATAAGATATCACTTAAAGGTGGAATCCAAAATGGCTACACATGAAATAAATTACAAAACAAAAACATAGTCAAATATGTAGAAAACACGCATAAGGCTGCTAAACGGGAAAGGTGGGGAGGGGTGAGGCATCATCCAGGAGGTTGAAATTAGCAAAGATACCATTCCAAATACCAAACTGATAATCAACAAGGCCTACGCGGTAGCTAAAAGAACTGCACTCAGCACACTCAAGTCACCGGAAAAGAATATATACGACTGGTAAGAATCTGAAAAAGAATTTACTGATGTCTCTCTACGTGAATCAAGTGGATGTACAGCAGCAAGAAACAGAGCTTTGAAAATCAGCTGTAACCAATATAGTAATAAATTGAAAAAAATAAACGACAGAGAGACAGAGAAAACCTCTTACAACTTTTCCTCAGGGACGGTGATGCAACATGGATTGAACACATCTAGACCCACAGCAGCATGAGACATAAGGCTGGAAACTGTTTGCACTAAGAGAAATGTGAGGTTGGCTGAGGAAATGCACACCCTTGAAAGTAATACTACCTGGTACCCATTCAATGGGTCCCAAATCTGCAAGTTCAAGGGATCTTCCTACAGCTAAAACATGCATGGAAAATCCAGAGGACTGTACACCTTGTGATCGGGAGATGTGTCTAAAATGCAGCTCATTTATACTCTCCTGGTGCTCCTGTTCACCATTCCAGCCACGTTACTTAGAATCTCCCCACTTGGAGAATCAGCACATTTCAACTTCTGTTTCACACATTTTGCAAATTGTGAGGAGGATGAACGGGAAGAGGTGGAACCAATGAGAAAATAGTTGTAGGGGTTTGGACGGGCACATATCACTCTAATTTCCCATTAAGAATAAGAATTGAAAAAAGGCTCAGCCCGCCTCGCCGGAGCCAAAATAGGGCCTGAAGCAATCCTGCGGGTTTGAAGCCAGCTCACAAAAGAGCAACTTAAAAAATGGAGCTCAGGGTCACTGCAATTCACAAACCTGCAGAGTTATAAATGAAAACTAACGTCCAAAAATATGTTGAGGTAAGGCAAAGAAGAGGATCTGAATGCAAGACAGAATTGCAAGAAACAGATTTCAAGAGATAGATTGGACTCGTCTTTAAAGCGCATGAAAAGTGGCAGAATTTCGACAATGATGCAGTTCACCCAAGAGGGCGTATGCGTTTTTTCCTGATTATATCCAGGAAAAAACGCATATGCACTTTATGGGCAACGAAGTAAGCAAGCAATGCAAATGTGCACAACAAAGAAGTCTCATTTCCCACCGGTCAAAAGGGCCATCCTAAAAAATTGTAAAAACCAGAAATGCAGGACAGGCCATGGAGAACAGGGAGCCTTTATATGCTGATGGGCAGTGTGTGAACTCCCGAGAGCCACTCTGGAGAAGTGTATGGTGGTTCCTAAATCATCTAAAAAACAGAGCTACAGAGCATAGGACACTTCCAATCATGGGAGTATATCTAGGGAAGTCTAAAAATCAACAAGACACAAGCACACCACAGTTTAGGGCTACTCTGTTTACAAGAACCTCAACTTCAGTACACCTTAAATATCCCAGGAAAGAGAACAATGGATAAAGAAGATGTGGTACTTATGTACAATGGAATATCTCTTCACCATGAAATCAATGTAATAAGGCTAGTAGAAGGATAAAGAGTGGATTTAGGTCCGATAATACTACTTGAAATAAGTCAAACAGAAAAAGAAACATATCATAAGATATCACTTATAGAGGGAGGGTAAATATGGCTGCACAAGAAATGAATTACAGAACAGAACAGTGTCTCACATTTAGAAAACACACTTATGTCAGATTAAGGGGAAAGGAGAGGTGGGGTGATGCATAAAACCAGAGTTTGAAATTAGCACAGATACCGTTCAATAAACCAAATAGGTATTAGACAAGATCTACACCTTGCTCAATGAACTGGCCTCAACACACCCTATACACTACACAGAAATATATCTGAGTAATAAGAATCTTAAAACCCATGTATTGATATATCTTCATAAGGGAATCAAGTGTGTGCAGAGCAGCACAAACACAGCAGTGAAAATGAGCTAAACCCCATTATAGAAATAAATTTTAAAAACAAAACGCAGAAACAATCAAAGAGAGAAAAATTCTTACAATATTCGCTCAGGGGCTGTGATGCAACCTGGATTGACCACATATAAACCCACAGCTGGATAAGACATAAGGCTGGACACTTGGGGCTGAGAGGATTGGTGAGCTTTGGTGAGCAACTGCCAAAAGTTTAATGCAATACTTCATGCTACTCATTCCAAGGGTCCCAACACTCCAGGTTGAAGGGAATCTTCCTACAGCTAAACCATGCATGGGAAATCCAGCAGATGGTATACCATATGATCGGGAAAGGTTTCTAAAATGCACCTCATTTTCCTCTCCTGGGGCTCTGGATCAACATTCCAGCACCTTTACTAACAACATCCCCACATGGAGAGTCAATGCCTTTAAGTTCCGGTATCGCAGTCTGCAGTTAGTGCGGAGGATGAATGGGAATAGGGGGAACCAGTGAGAAAATAGCTGTAGTGGTTTCAATGGGCACATGTCACTCTAATTTCACATAGGAAGAAGAATTAACAAAAGGCACAGCAAGGCGCCCCAGAAGAAGAATAGGGCCTGAAGAAATCACGTGGATATGAGGCAAGATCACAAAAATAAGAGCTGAAAAATGGAACTAAGGGCAACTGCAATTCAATAACCTGCCGAGTTATAAAGGCCAACTATTTTCCAAAAGTATATTGAGGTAAGGCTATGAAGAGGCACTGACAGCAAGGCAGAATTGCAGGAAACCGATTTCAGGAGGTAGACTGGAATTGCATTGAAAGCATAGGAACAGAGGCAGAACGTCCACAATGATGCACTTGGCCAAAAAGGGCGTATGCGTTTTATCCTGAATATATTCAGGAAAAAATGCATACGCCCTTTTTGGCCAACCAAGAAAGCTTGCAAAGGAAATCTGCACTACAATGAAGTCTCACTGCCCCGCGGTCAAAAGGGCCATCTGAAAAAATTGTAAAATCCAGAAAGTCAGGACAGGCCATGGAGAACTGGAAGCCTTGTTATGCTGATGGGCGGGATGTAAATTGCCAACAGCCACTCTGGAGAAGTGCATGGTGTTTCCTGAAACATCTAAAAAACAAAGAAACAGAGTCTAGGGCACTTCCACTTATGGTCCTATAGCTTAGGGAAATTAAAATAAAAAAGACACAGCCACCCCAAAGTTTGGGACGGCTCTGTTTACAAGAACCTCGTTTACGGTACAAGTTCAATATCGCAGAAAGCAAAAAATGCATAAAGACGTTGTGGTACTACGTACAATGCAATATCAATCAGCAATGAAATCTATGTCATGAGGCCCATAGCAACATAATGAGTGGATTCAGGTACGATGATTCTAAGTGAAATAAGTCACACAGAAAAAGAAACATAATAAGATATCACTACTACTCGGAATGTAAACTTGGCTACACAGGAACTGAATTACAAAACAGAACAGGGTCTCAAATGTAGAAAACCAACTTATGCTTGCTTAAGGGGAAAGGTGAGTTGGGGTGCTGCATAAAACCAGAGATTGAAATTAGCACAGATACCGTTCCATAAGCCAAATATGTAATAGACAAGAGATACTCCTTGCTCAACGAAGTGGACTCAACACCCCATATTAAACGCCTAAAAATATACCTGACTAGTAAGAATCTTAAAACCTATGGATTTCTATGTCTCCGAAAGAGAATCAAGCGTGTGTACAGCGGCATAAACGCAGCAGTGATGGGATTGGTGAGGTTCGGTGAGCAAATGCAGACCCTTTGAAGTCATATTGCATGGTACCCATTCCATGGGTCTCAACTCTCCAGGTTTAAGGGATTCTTCCTTCAGCTAAAACATGCATGTGGAACCCAGAGTATGATCCACCGTGTGATCGGGAAACATGTTCAAATGTGTCTCAGTTTTCGTCCCCTGGTACTCGGGTGCAACATTCCAGACGCTTTACTAACACTCTCCCCACTTGGAGAGTCAGTGCCTTTAACCTCATGTTTGGCCCAGTTTGCAATTTCTGCAGTAATGAACAGGAATAGGGAGAAACAATGAGAGACTAGCTGGAGGTGTCTGGACGGGCAAATTTAACTCTCATTTCCCACCAGGAAGAGGAATTAACCAAAGGCTCAGCGTGCCATGCTGGAACAACACTAGGGCCTGAAGCAATCCTGCGGTGTTGCGGCCAGCTCACAAGAAAGCGAGTTGAAGAAAGGAGCTCAGGGGCACTGTAATTCACAAACCTGCAGAGTTCTAAATGACAGCTATCGTCCAAAAATATATTGAAGTAAGGCTGCCAAGAGGAATTGAAAGCGTGGCAGAATTGCAGGAAACCGATTTCAGGAGGTAGACTGGAATTGCATGTAAAGCATAGGAAAAGAGGCAGAACGTCCACAATGATGCACTTGGCCAAAAAGGGCGTATGCTTTTTTTCCTGAATATATTCAGGAAAAAATGCATACGCCCTTTTTGGCCAACCAAGCAAGCTTGCAAAGGAAATCTGCACTACAATGAAGTCTCACTGCCCCCCGGTCAAAAGGGTCATCTGAAAACAGTGTAAAATGCAGAAAGGCAGGACAGGCCATGGAGAACTGGGAGCCTTGTTATGCTGGTGGGCGGGATGAAAACTGCCAACAGCCACTCTGGAGAAGTGTATGGTGTTTCCTGAAACATCCAAAAAACTAATCAACAGAGCCTAGGGCACTTCCACTTATGGTCCTATAGCTTAGGGAAATTAAAATCAAAAAGACACAGCCACCCCAAAGTTTGGGACGGCTCTGTTTACAAGAACCTCGTTTACGGTACAAGTTCTATATCACAGAAAGCGAAAAATGGATAAAGAAGTTGTGGTACTTACGGACAATGCAATATCACTCAGCAATGAAATCTATGTCATCAGGCCCATAGCAGCATAATGAGTGGATTCAGGTATGAAGATTCTAAGTGAAATAAGTCACACAGGAAAAGAAACATCATAAGGTATCACTACTACACGGAATGTAAACTTGGCTACACAGGGACTGAATTACAAAACAGAACAGGGTCTCAAATGTAGAAAACCAACTTATGCTTGCTTAAGGGGAAAGGTGAGTTGGGGTGCTGCATAAAACCAGAGATTGAAATTAGCACAGATACCGTTCCATAAGCCAACTATGTAATAGACAAGAGCTACTCCTTGCTCAACTAAGTCGACTCAACACCACATATTAAACGCCTAAGAATATACCTGACTAGTAAGAATCTTAAAACCTATGGATTTCTATGTCTCCGAAAGAGAATCAAGCGTGTGTACATCGGCATAAGCGCAGCAGTGATAGGATTGGTGAGGTTCGCTGAGCAAATGGAGACGCTTTGAAGTCATATTGCATGGTACCCATTCCATGGGTCTCAACTCTCCAGGTTTAAGGGATTCTTCCTTCAGCTAAAACATTCATGTGAAACCCAGAGTATGATCCACCATATGATTGGGAAACGTGTTCAAATGTGTCTCAGTTTTCGTCCCCTGGTACTCGGGTGCAACGTCCCAGACGCTTTACTAACACTCTCCCCACTTGGAGAGTCAGGGCCTTTAACCTCCTGTTTGGCCCAGTTTGCAATTTCTGCCGAAGATGAACAGGAATAGGGAGAACCAATGAGAGAATAGCTGGAGGTGTCTGGACGGGCAAATTTAACTCTCACTTCCCACAAGGAAGAGGAATTAACCAAAGGCTCAGCGTGCCATGCCGGAACCACATTAGGGTCTGAAGCAATCCTGCGGTGTTGCGGCCAGCTCACAAGAAAGCGAGTTGAGGAAAGGAGCTCAGGGGCACTCTCATTCACAAACCTGCAGAGTTTAAAATGACAGCTATCGTCCAAAAATATATTGAAGTAAGGTTGCCAAGAGGACTCAAAAGCGGGGCAGAATTGCAAGAAATCGATTTCAGGAGGTAGACTGGAATTGCATTTAAAGCATAGGAAAAGAGGCAGAACGTCCACAATGATGCACTTGGCCAAAAAGAGCCTATGCGTTTTTTCCTGAATATATTCAGGAAAAAACGCATAGGTACTTTTTGGCCAACCAAGCAAGCTTGCAAAGGAAATCTGCACTACAATGAAGTCTCACTGCCCCCCGGTCAAAAGGGCCATCTGAAAAAAGTGTAAAATCCAGAAAGGCAGGACAGGCCATGGAGAACTGGGAGCCTTGTTATGCTGATGAGCGGGATGTAAATTGCCAACAGCCACTCTGGAGAAGTGTATGGTGTTTCCTGAAACATCCAAGAAACAAAGCAACAGAGCCTAGGGCACTTCCACTTATGGTCCTATAGCTTAGGGAAATTAAAATCAAAAAGAGACAGCCACCCCAAAGTTTGGGACAGCTCTGTTTACAAGAACCTCATTTACGGTACAAATTCAATGTCACAGAAAGCGAAAAATGGATAAAGAATTTGTGCTACTTACGTACAATGCAATATCACTCAGCAATGAAATCTATGTCATCAGGCCCGTAGCAGCATAATGAGTGGATTCAGGTACGATGATTCTAAGTGAAATAAGTCACACAGAAAAAGAAACATCATAAGATATCACTACTACACGGAATGTAACCTTGGCTACACAGGAACTGAATTACAAAACAGAACAGGGTCTCAAATGTAGAAAACCAACTTATGCTTGCTTTAGGGGAAAGGTGAGTTGGGGTGCTGCATAAAACCAGAGTTTGAAATTAGCACAGATACTGTTCCATAAGCCAAATATGTAATAGACAAGAGCTACTCCTTGCTCAACGAAGTGGACTCAACACCCCATATTAAACGCCTAAGAATATACCTGACTAGTAAGAATCTTAAAACCTATGGATTGATATGTCTCCGAAAGAGAATCAAGCGTGTGTAGAGCGGCATAAACGCAGCAGTGATGGGATTGGTGAGGTTCGGTAGGCAAATGCAGACCCTTTGAAGTCATATTGCATGGTACCCATTCCATGGGTCTCAACTCTCCAGGTTTAAGGGATTCTTCCTTCAGCTAAAACATGCATGTGGAACCCAGAGTATGATCCACCGTGTGATCGGGAAATGTGTTCAAATGTGTCTCAGTTTTCGTCCCCTGGTACTCGGGTGCAACATTCCAGACTCTTTACTAACACTCTCTCCACTTGGAGAGTCAGTGCCTTTAACCTCCTGTTTGGCCCAGTTTGCAATTTCTGCGGAAAATGAACAGGAATAGGGAGAACGAATGAGAGACTAGCTGGAGGTGTCTGGATGGGCAAATTTAAATCTCATTTCCCACAAGGAAGAGGAATTAACCAAAGGCTCAGCATGCCGTGCCGAAACCACAGTAGGGCCTGAAGCAATCCTGCGGTGTTGCGGCCAGCTCACAAGAAAGCGAGTTGAAGAAAGGAGCTCAGGGGCACTGTAATTCACAAACCTGCAGAGTTATAAATGACTGCTATCGTCCAAAAATATACTGAAGTAAGGCTGCCAAGATGACATGAAAGCGGGGCAGAATTGCAGGAACCCGATTTCAGGAGGTAGAGTGGAATTGCATTTAAATCATATGAAAAGAGGCAGAACGTCCACAATGATGCACTTGTCCAAAAAGGGCGTATGAGTTTTTCACTGAATATATTCAGGAAAAAACGCATACGCCCTTTGTGGTCAACCAAGCAAGCTTGCAAAGGAAATCTGCAGTACAATGAAGTCTCACTTCCCACAGGACAAAAGGGCAATCTGAAAAGAGTGTAAAATCCAGAAAGGCAGGACAGGCCATGGAGAACTGGGAGCCTTGTTATGCTGATGGGCGGGATGTAAACTGCCAACAGCCACTCTGGAGAACTGTACGGTGTTTCCTGAAACATGTAAAAAACAAAGCAACAGAGCCTAGGGCACTTCCAATTATGGTCCTATAGCTTAGGGAAATTAAAATCAAAAAAACACAGCCACCCCAAAGTTTGGGATGGCTCTGTTTACAAGAACCTCGTTTACGGTACAAGTTTAATATCGCAGAAAGCGAAAAATGGATAAAGACGTTGTGGTACTTACGTACAATGCAATATCACTCAGCAGTGAAATCTATGTCATCAGGCCCGTAGCAGCATAATGAGTGGATTCAGGAACGATGATTCTAACTGAAATAAGTCACACAGAAAAAGAAACATCATAAGATAACACTAGTACACGGAATGTAAACTTGGCTACACAGGAACTGAATTACACAACAGAACAGTGTCTCAAATGTAGAAAAGCAACTTATGCTTGCTTAAGGGGAAAGGTGAGTTGGGGTGCTGCATAAAACCAGAGATTGGAATTAGCACAGATACCGTTCCATAAGCCAAATATGTAATAGACAAGAGCTACTCCTTGCTCAACGAAGTGGACACAACACCCCATATTAAACGCCTAAGAATATACCTGACTAGTAAGAATCATAAATCCTATGGATTGATATGTCATCGAAAGAGAATCAAGCGTGTGTACATCGGCATAAGCGCAGCAGTGATAGGATTGGTGAGGTTCGGTGAGCAAATGCAGACCCTTTGAAGTCATATTGCATGGTACCCATTCCATGGGTCTCAACTCTCCAGCTTTAAGGGATTCTTCCTTCAGCTAAAACATGCATGTGGAACCCAGAGTATGATCCACCGTGTGATCGGGAGATGTGTTCCAATATGTCTCAGTTCTAGTCCCCTGGTACTCGGGTGCAACATTCCAGACGCTTTACTAACACTCTACCGACTTGGAGAGTCAGTTCCTTTAAACTCCTGTTTGGCCCAGTTTGAAATTTCTGCGGAAGATGTATAGGAATAGGGAGGACCAATGAGAGACTAGCTGGAGGTGTCTCGACGGGCAAATTTAACTCTCATTTCCCACCAGGAAGAGGAATTAACCAAAGGCTCAGCGTGCTGTGCCGGAACCAGATTAGGGCCTGAAACAATCCTGCGGTGTTGCGGCCAGCTCACAAGAAAGCGAGTTGAAGAAAGGAGCTCAGGGGCACTATCATTCACAAACCTGCAGAGTTATAAATGAAAGCTATCGTCCAAAAATATACTGAAGTAAGGCTGCCAAGAGGACTTGAAAGCGGAGCAGAAATGCAGGAATCCGATTTCAGGAGGTAGACTGGAATTGCATTTAAAGCATAGGAAAAGAGGCAGAACGTCCACAATGATGCACTTGGCCAAAAAGGGCGTATGCGTTTTCTCCTGAATATATTCAGGAAAAAACGCATACGCCCTTTTTGGCCAACCAAGCAAGCTTACGAAGGAAATCTGCACTACAATGAAGTCTCACTTCCCCCCGGTCAAATGGGCCATCTGAAAAAAGTGTAAAATCCAGAAAGGCAGGACAGGCCATGGAGAACTGGGAGCCTTGTTATGCTGATGGGCGGGATGTAAATTGCAAACAGCCACTCTGGAGAAGTGTATGGTGTTTCCTGAAACATCTAAAAAACAAAGCAACAGAGCCTAGGGCACTTTCACTTATGGTCCTATAGCTTAGGGAAATTAAAATCAAAAAGACACAGCCACCCCAAAGTTTGGGATGGCTCTCTTTACAAGAACCTCGTTTACGGGACAAGTTCAATATCGCAGAAAGCAAAAAATGGATAAAGAAGTTTTGGTACTTACGTACAATGCAATATCACTCAGCAATGAAATCTATGTCATCAGGCCCATAGGAGCATAATGAGTGGATTCAGGTATCATGATTCTAACTGAAATAAGTCACAAGAAAAAGAAACATCATAAGATATCACTAATATATGGTATGTAAACTTGGCTACACAGGAACTGGATTACAAAAGAGAACAGGGTCTCAAATTTAGAAAACCAACTTATGCTTGCTTAAGGGGAAAGGTGAGTTGGGGTGCTGCAGAAAACCAGAGATTGAAATTAGCACAGATACCGTTCCATAAGCCAAATATGTAATAGACAAGAGCTACTCCTTGCTCAACAAAGAAAGGATCTCTGGCGCACTGTAATTCACAAACCTGCAGAGTTATAAATGATGGCTATCATCCAAAAATATATTGAAGTAAGGCTGCCAAGAGGACTTGAAAGCAGGGCAGAATTGCAGGAAAACGATTTCAGGAGGTAGACTGGAATTGCATGTAAAGTATAGGAAAAGAGGCAGAACGTCCACAATGATGCACTTGGCCAAAAAGGGCGTATGCGTGTTTTCCTGAATATATTCAGGAAAAAATGCATATGCCCTTTTTGGCCAACCAAGCAAGCTTGCAAAGGAAATCTGCACTACAATGAAGCCTCACTGCCCCCAGGTCAAAAGGGCCATCTGAAAAAAGTGTAAAATCCAGAAAGGCAGGACAGGCCATGGAGAACTGGGAGCCTTGTTATGCTGATGGGTGGGATGTAAATTGCCAACAGCCACTCTGGAGAAGTGTATGGTGTTTCCTGAAACATCCAAAAAACAAAGAAACAGAGCCTAGGGCACTTCCACTTATGGTCCTATAGCTTAGGGAAATTAAAATCAAAAAGACACAGCCACCCCAAAGTTTGGGATGGCTCTCTTTACAAGAACCTCGTTTACGGTACAAGTTCAATATCACAGAAAGCGAAAAATGGATAAAGACGTTGTGGTACTTACGTACAATGCAATATCACTCAGCAATGAAATCTATGTCATCAGGCCCGTAGCAGCATAATGAGTGGATTCAGGTACGATGATTCTAAGTGAAATAAGTCACACAGAAAAAGAAACATCACAAGATATCACTACTACACGGAATGTAAACTTGGCTACACAGGAACTGAATTAAAAAACAGAACAGGTTCTCAAATGTAGAAAACCAACTTATGCTTGCTTAAGGGGAAAGGTGAGTTGGGGTGCTGCATAAAACCAGAGATTGAAATTAGCACAGATACCGTTCCGTAAGCCAAATATGTAATAGACAAGAGCTACTCCTTGCTCAACGAAGAGGACTCAACACCGCATATTAAATGCCTAAGAATGTACCTGACTAGTAAGAATCTTAAAACCTATAGATTTATATGTCTCTGAAAGAAAATCAAGCGTGTGTACAGCGGCATAAACGCAGCAGTGATAGGATTGGTGAGGTTCGGTGAGCAAATGCAGACCCTTTGAAGTCATATTGCATGGTACCCATTCCATGGGTCTCAACTCTCCAGCTTTAAGGGATTCTTCCTTCAGCTAAAACATGCATGTGGAACCCAGAGTATGATCCACCGTGTGATCGGGAGATGTGTTCCAATATGTCTCAGTTCTAGTCCCCTGGTACTCGGGTGCAACATTCCAGACGCTTTACTAACACTCTACCGACTTGGAGAGTCAGTTCCTTTAAACTCCTGTTTGGCCCAGTTTGAAATTTCTGCGGAAGATGTATAGGAATAGGGAGGACCAATGAGAGACTAGCTGGAGGTGTCTCGACGGGCAAATTTAACTCTCATTTCCCACCAGGAAGAGGAATTAACCAAAGGCTCAGCGTGCCATACCGGAACTACACTAGGGCCTGAAGCAATCCTGCGGTGTTGCGGCCAGCTCACAAGAAAGCGAGTTGAAGAAAGGAGCTCAGGGGCACTGTCATTCACAAACCTGCAGAGTTATAAATGACAGCTATCGTCCAAAAATATATTGAAGTAAGGCTGCCAACAGGACTTGAAAGCGGGGCAGAACTGCAGGAAACCGATTTCAAGAGGTAGACGGGAATTGCATGTAAAGCATAGGAAAAGAGGCAGAACGTCCACAATGATGCACTTGGACTAAAAGGGCGTATGCTTTTTTTCCTGAATATATTCAGGAAAAAACGCATACGCCCTTTTTGGCCAACCAAGCAAGCTTGCAAATGGAATCTGCACTACAATGAAGATTCACTGCCCCCCGGTCAAAACGGCCATCTGAAAAATGTGTAAAATCCAGAAAGGCAGGACAGGCCATGGAGAACTGTGAGCCTTGTTACGCTGATGGGCGGGATGTAAATTGCCAACAGCCACTCTGGAGAAGTGTATGGTGTTTCCTGAAACATCTAAGAAACAAAGCAACAGAGCCTAGGGCACTTCCACTTATGGTCCTATAGCTTAGGGAATTTAAAATCAAAAAGACACAGCCACCCGAAAGTTTGGGACAGCTCTGTTTACAAGAACCTCGTTTACGGTACAAGTTCAATATCACAGAAAGCGAAAAATGGATAAAGAAGTTGTGGTACTTACGTACAATGCAATATCACTCAGCAATGAAATCTATGTCATCAGGCCCGTAGCAGCATAATGAGTGGATTCAGGAACGATGATTCTAAGTGAAATAAGTCACACAGAAAAAGAAACATCATAAGATATCACTACTACACGGAATGTAAACTTGGCTACACAGGAACTGAATTACAAAACAGAACAGGGTCTCAAATATAGAAAACCAACTTATGCTTGCTTAAGGGGAAAGGTGAGTTCGGGTGCTGCATAAAACCAGAGATTGAAATTAGCACAGATACCGTTCCATAAGCCAAATATGTAATAGACAAGAGCTACACCTTGCTCAATGAAGTGGACTCAACACCCCATATTAAACGCCTAAGAATATACCTGACTAGCAAGAATCTTAAAACCTATGGATTTATATGTCTCCAAAAGAGAATCAAGCGTGTGTACAGCGGCATAAATGCAGCAGTGATAGGATTGGTGAGGTTCGGTGAGCAAATGCAGACCCTTTGAAGTCATATTGCATGGTACCCATTCCATCGGTCTCAACTCTCCAGGTTTAAGGGATTCTTCCTTCAGCTAAAACATGCATGTGGAACCCAGAGTATGATCCACCGTGTGATTGGGAAGCGTGTTCAAATGTGTCTCAGTTTTCGTCCCCTGGTACTCGGTTGCAACATTCCAGACGCTTTACTAACACTCTCCCCACTTGGAGAGTCAGTGCCTTTAACCTCCTGTTTGGCCCAGTTTGCAATTTCTGCGGAAAATGAACAGGAATAGGGAGAACCAATGAGAGACTAGCTGGAGGTGTCTGGACGGGCAATTTAACTCTCATTTCCCACCAGGAAGAGGAATTAACCAAAGGCTCAGCATGCCATGCCGGAACCACATTAGGGCCTGAAGCAATCCTGCGGTGTTGCGGCCAGCTCACAAGAAAGAGAGTTGAAGAGAGGAGTTCAGCGGCACTGTAATTCACAAACCGGCAGAGTTATAAATGACAGCTATCGTCCAAAAATATATTGAAGTAAGGCTGCCAAGAGGACTTGAAAGCGGGGCAGAATTGCAGGAAACCCATTTCAGGAGGTAGATTGGAATTGCATGTAAAGCATAGGAAAAGAGGCAGAACGTCCACAATGATGCACTTGGCCAAAAAGGGCGTACGCATTTTTTCCTGAATATATTCAGGAAAAAACGCATAAGCCCTTTTTGGCCAACCAAGCAAGCTTGCAAAGGAAATCTGCACTACAATGAAGTCTCACTGCCCCCAGGTCACAACGGCCATCTGAATAAAGTGTAAAATCCAGAAAGGCAGGACAGGCCATGGAGAACTGGGAGCCTTGTTATGTGATGGGCGGGATGTAAATTGCCAACAGCCACTCTGGAGAAGTGTATGGTGTTTCCTGAAACATCTAAGAAACAAAGCAACAGAGCCTAGGGAACTTCCACTTATGGTCCTATAGCTTAGGGAAATTAAAATCAAAAAGACACAGCCACCCCAAAGTTTGGGACGACTCTGCTTACAAGAACCTCGTTTACAGTTCAAGTTCAATATCACAGAAAGCGAAAAATAGATAAAGAAGTTGTGGTACTTACGTACAATGCAATATCACTCAGCAATGAAATCTATGTCATCAGGCCCATAGCAGCATAATGAGTGGATTCAGGTACAATGATTCTAATTGAAATAAGTCACACAGAAAAAGAAACATCATAAGATATCACTAATACATAGAATGTAAACTTGGCTAAACAGAAACTGAATTACAAAACAGAACATGGTCTCAAATGTAGAAAACCAACTTATGCTTGCTTAAGGGGAAAGGTGAGTTGGGGTGCTGCATAAAACCAGAGATTGAAATTAGCACAGATACCGTTCCATAAGCCAAATATGTAATAGACAAGAGCTACTCCTTGCTCAACGAAGTGGACTCAAGACGCCGTATTAAACACCTAAGAATATACCTGACTAGTAAGAATCTTAAAACCTATGGGTTTATATGTCTCCGAAAGAGAATGAATCGTGTGTACAGCGGCATAAACGCAGCAGTGATAGGATTGGTGAGGTTCGGTGAGCAAACGTAGACCCTTTGAAGTCATATTGCATGGTACCCCTTCCATGGGTCTCAACTCTCCAGGTTTAAGGGATTCTTCCTTCAGCTAAAACATGCATGTGGAACCCAGAGTATGATCCACCGTGTGATTGGGAAGCGTGTTCAAATGTGTCTCAGTTTTCGTCCCTGGTACTCGGGTGCAACATTCCAGATGCTTTACTAACAATCTCCCCACTTGGAGAGTCAGTGCCTTTAACCTCCTGTTTGGCCCAGTTTGCAATTTCTGAGGAAAATGAACAGGAATAGGGAGAACCAATGAGAGAGTAGCTGGAGGTGTCTGGACGGGCAATTTAACTCTCATTTCCCACCAGGAAGAGGAATTAACCAAAGGCTCAGCGTGCCATTCCGCAACCACACTAGGGCCTGAAGCAATCCTGCGGTGTTGCGGCCAGCTCACAAGAAAGCGAGTTGAAGAAAGGAGCTCAGGGGCACTGTAATTACAAACCTGCAGAGTTATAAATGACAGCTATCGTCCAAAAATATATTGAAGTAAGGCTGCCAAGAGGACTTGAAAGCGGGGCAGAATTGCAGGAAACCGATTTCAGGAGGTAGACTGGAATTGCATGTAAAGCATAGGAAAAGAGGCAGAACGTCCACAATGATGCACCTGGCCAAAAATAGTATATGCGTTTTATCTTGAATATATTCAGGAAAAAACGCATACGCACTCTTTGGCTAACCAAGCAATCTTGCAAAGGAAATCTGCACTAAAATGAAGTCTCACTGCCCCCCAGTCAAAAGGGCCATCTGAAAAAAGTGTAAACTCCAGAAAGGCAGGACAGGCCATGGAGAACTGGGAGCCTTGTCATGCTGATGGGCGGGATGTAAATTGCCAACAGCCACTCTGGAGAAGTGTATGGTGTTTCCTGAAACATCCAAAAAACCAAGCAACAGAGCCTAGGGCACTTCCACTTATGGTCCTATAGCTTATGGAAATTAAAATAAAAAAGACACAGCCACCCCAAAGTTTGGGACGGCTCTGTTTACAAGAACCTCATTTACGGTACAAGTTCAATATCGCAGAAAGCGAAAAATGGATAAAGACGTTGTGGTAGTTACGTACAATGCAATATCACTCAGCAATGAAATCTATGTCATCAGGCTCGTAGCGGCCTAATGAGTGGATTCAGGTACGAAGATTCTAAGTGAAATAAGTCACACAGAAAAAGAAACATCATAAGATATCACTACTACACGGAATGTAAACTTGGCTACACAGGAACTGAATTACAAAACAGAACAGGGTCGCAAATGTAGAAAACCAACTTATGCTTGCTTAAGGGGAAAGGTGAGTTGGGGTGCTGCATAAAACCAGAGATTGAAATTAGCACAGATACCATTCCATAAGCCAAATATGTAATAGACAAGAGCTACTCCTTGCTCAACGAAGAGGACACAACACCCCATATTAAACGCCTAAGAATATACATGACTAGTAAGAATCTTAAAACCTATGGATTTATATGTCTCCAAAAGAGAATCAAGCGTGTGTACTGCGGCATAAATGCAGCAGTGATAGGATTGGTGAGGTTCGGTGAGCAAATGCAGACCCTTTGAAGTCATATTGCATGGTACCCATTCCAAGGGTCTCAACTCTCCAGGTTTAAGGGATTCTTCCTTCAGCTAAAACATGCATGTGGAACCCAGAGTATGATCCACCGTGTGATCGGGAAACGTGTTCAAATGTGTCTCAGTTTTCGTCCCCTGGTACTCGGGTGCAACATTCCAGACGCTTTACTAACACTCTCCCCACTTGGAGAGTCAGTGCCTTTAACCTCCTGTTTGGCCCAGTTTGCAATTTCTGCGGAAGATGACCACGAATAGGGAGAACCAATGAGAGACTAGCTGGAGGTGTCTGGACGGGCAAATTTAACTCTCATTTCCCACCAGGAAGAGGAATTAACCAAAGGCTCAGCGTGCCGTGCCAGAACCACACTAGGGCCTGAAGCAATCCTGCGGTGTTACGGGCAGCTCACAAGAAAGCGAGTTGAAGAAAGGAGCTCAGGGTAACTGTCATTCACAAACCTGCAGAGTTATAAATGAAAGCTATCATCCAAAAATATACTGAAGTAAGGCTGCCAAGAGGACTTGAAAGCGGGGCAGAATTGCAGGATACCGATTTCAGGAGGTAGACTGGAATTGCATGTAAAGCATAGGAAAAGAGGCAGAACGTCCACAATGATGCACTTGACCAAAAAGGGCGTATGCGTTTTTTCCTGAATATATTTAGGAAAATATGCATACGCCCCTTTTGGCTAAGCAAGCAAGCTTGCAAAGGAAATCTGCACTACAATGAAGTCTCACTGCCCCCCAGTCAAAAGGGCCATCTGAAAAAAGTGTAAAACCCAGAAAGGCAGGACAGGCCATGGAGAACTGGGAGCCTTGTCATGCTGATGGGCGGGATGTAAATTGCCAACAGCCACTCTGGAGAAGTGTATGGTGTTTCATGAAACATCTAAAAAACAAAGCAACAGAGCCTAGTGCACTACTACTTATGGTCCTATAGGTTAGGGAAATTAAAATCAAAAAGACACAGCCACCCTAATGTTTGGGACGGCTCTGTTTACAAGAACCTCGTTTACGGTACAAGTTCAATATCACAGAAAGCGAAAAATGGATAAAGACGTTGTGATACTTACGTACAATGCAATATCACTCAGCAATGAAATCTATGTCATCAGGCCCGTAGCAGCATAATGATTGGATTCAGGTACGATGATTCTAAGTGAAATAAGTCACACAGAAAAAGAAACATCATAAGATATCACTAATACACGGAATGTAAACTTGGCTACACAGGAACTGAATTACAAAACAGAACAGGTTCTCAAATGTAGAAAACCAACTTATGCTTGCTTAAGGGGAAAGGTGAGTTGGGGTCCTGCATAAAAACAGAGATTGAAATTAGCACAGATACCATTCCATAAGCCAAATATGTAATAGACAAGAGCTACTCCTTGCTCAACGAGGAGGACACAACACCCCATATTAAACGCCTAAGAATATACCTGACTAGTAAGAATGTTAAAACCTATGGATTTATATGTCTCCAAAAGAGAATCAAGCGTGTCTACTGCGGCATAAACGCAGCACTGATAGGATTGGTGAGGTTCGGTGAGCAAATGCAGACCCTTTGAAGTCATATTGTATGGTACCCATTCCATGGGTCTCAACTCTCCAGGTTTAAGGGATTCTTCCTTCAGCTAAAACATGCATGTGGAACCCAGAGTATGATCCACCATGTGATCAGGAAACGTGTTCAAACGTGTCTCAGTTTTCGTCCCCTGGTACTCGGGTGCAACATTCCAGACGCTTTACTATCACTCTCCCCACTTGGAGAGGCAGTGCCTTTAACCTCCTGTTTGGCCCAGTTTGCAATTTCTGCGGAAAATGAACAGGAAGAGGGAGAACCAATGAGAGACCAGCTGGAGGTGTCTGGACGGGCAAATTTAACTCTCATTTCCCACCAGGAAGAGGAATTAACCAAAGGCTCAGCGAGCCGTGTCGGAACCACACTAGGGCCTGAAGCAATCCTGCGGTGTTGCGGGCAGCTCACAAGAAAGCGAGTTGAAGAAAGGAGCTCAGGGTAACTGTCATTCACAAACCTGCACAGTTATAAATGAAAGCTATCATCCAAAAATATACTGAAGTAAGGCTGCCAAGAGGACTTGAAAGCGGGGCAGAATTGCAGGAAACCGATTTCAGGAGGTAGACTGGAATTGCATGTAAAGCATAGGAAAAGAGGCAGAACGTCCACAATGATGCACTTGACCAAAAAGGGCGTATGCGTTTTTTCCTGAATATATTCAGGAAAATATGCATACGCCCCTTTTGGCTAAGCAAGCAAGCTTGCAAAGGAAATCTGCACTACAATGAAGTCTCACTGCCCCCCAGTCAAAAGGGCCATCTGAAAAAAGTGTAAAATCCAGAAAAGCAGGACAAGACATGGAGAACTGGGAGCCTTGTTATGCTGATGGGCGGGATGTAAATTGCCAACAGCCACTCTGGAGAAGTGTATGGTGTTTCCTGAAACATCTGAAAAACAAAGCAACAGAGCCTAGGGCACTTCCACTTATGGTCCTATAGATTAGCGAAATTAAAATCAAAAAGACACAGCCACCCCAAAGTTTGGGACGGCTCTGTTTACAAGAACCTCGTTTACGGTACAAGTTCAATATCGCAGAAAGCGAAAAATGGATAAAGACGTTGTGGTACTTACGTACAATGCAATATCACTCAGCAATGAAATCTATGTCATCAGGCTCGTAGCGGCCTAATGAGTGGATTCAGGTACGAAGATTCTAAGTGAAATAAGTCACACAGAAAAAGAAACATCATAAGATATCACTACTACACGGAATGTAAACTTGGCTACACAGGAACTGAATTACAAAACAGAACACGGTCTCAAATGTAGAAAACCAACTTATGCTTGCTTAAGGGGAAAGGTGAGTTGCGGTGCTGCATAAAACCAGAGATTGAAATGAGCACAGATACCGTTCCATAAGCCAAATATGTAATAGACAAGAGCTATTCCTTGCTCAACGAAGTGGACTCAACACCCCATATTAAACGCCTAAGAATATACCTGACTAGTAAGAATCTTAAAACCTATGGATTTATATGTCTCCGAAAGAGAATCAAGCGTGTGTACAGCGGCATAAACGCAGCACTGATAGGATTGCTGAGGTTCGGTGAGCAAATGCAGACCCTTTGAAGTCATATTACATGGTACCCATTCCATGGATCTCAACTCTTCAGGTTTAAGGGATTCTTCCTTCAGCTAAAACATGCATGTGGAACCCAGAGTATGATCCACCATGTGATCGGGAAACGTGTTCAAATGTGTCTCAGATTTCGTTCCCTGATACTCGGGTGCAACATTCCAGACGCTTTACTAACACTCTCCCCACTTGGAGAGTCAGTGCCTTTAACCTCCTGTTTGGCTAGTTTGCAATTTCTGCGGAAGATGAACAGGAATAGGGAGAACCAATGAGAGACTAGCTGGAGGTGTCTGGACGGGGAAATTTAACTCTCATTTCCCACCAGGAAGAGGAATTAACCAAAGGCTCAGCGTGCCATGCCAGAACAACACTAGGGCCTGAAGCAATCCTGCGGTGTTGCGGCCAGCTTAGAAAAAGCGAGTTGAAGAGAGGAGCTCATGGGCACTGTAATTCACAAACCTGCAGAGTTATAAATGACAGCTATCGTCCAAAAATATATTGAAGTAAGGCTGCCAAGAGGACTTGAAAGCGGGGCAGAATTGCAGGAAACCCATTTCAGGAGGTAGATTGGAATTGCATGTAAAGCATAGGAAAAGAGGCAGAACGTCCACAATGATGCACTTGGACAAAAAGGGCGTATGCGTTTTTTCCTGAATATATTCAGGAAAAAACGCATATGCACTTTTTGGCCAACCAAGCAAGCTTGGAAAGGAAATCTGCACTAGAATGAAGTCTCACTGCCCCCCGGTCAAAAGGGCCATGTGAAAAAAGTGTAAAATCCAGAAAGGCAGGACAGACCATGGAGAACTGGGAGCCTTGTTATGCTGATGGGAGGGATGTAAATTGCCAACAGCCACTCTGGAGAAGTGTATGGTGTTTCCTGAAACATCTAAAAAACAAAGCAACAGAGCCTAGGGCACTTCCACTTATGGTCCTATAGCTTAGGGAAATTAAAATCAAAAAGACACAGCCACCCCAATGTTTGGGACGGCTCTGTTTACAAGAACCTCGTTTACGGTACAAGTTTGATATCACAGAAAGCGAAAAATGGATAAAGAAGTTGTGGTACTTACGTACAATGCAATGTAACTCAGCAATGAAATCTATGTCATCAGGCCCGTAGCAGCATAATGAGTGGATTCAGGTACGATGATTCTAAGTGAAATAAGTCACACAGAAAAAGAAACATCATAAGATATCACTAATACATAGAATGTAAACTTGGCTACACAGGAACTGAATTACAAAACAGAACAGGGTCTCAAATGTAGAAACCCACCTTATGCTTGCTTAAGGGGAAAGGTGAGTTGGGGTGCTGCATAAAACCAGAGATTGAAATTAGCACAGATAACGTTCCATAAGCCAAATATGTAATAGACAAGAGCTACTCCTTGCTCAACGAAGTGGACTCAACACCCCATATTATACGCCTAAGAATATAGCTGACTAGTAAGAATCTTAAAACCTATGGATTTATATGTCTCCGAAAGAGAATCAAGCGTGTGCACAGCAGCATAAACGCAGCAGTGATAGGATTGGTGAGGTTCAGTGAGCAAATGCAGACCCTTTGAAGTCATATTGCATGGTACCCATTCCATGGGTCTCAACTCTCCAGGTTTAAGGGATTCTTCCTTCAGCTAAAACATGCATGTGGAACCCAGAGCATGATCCACCGTGTGATCGGGAAACGTGTTCAAATGTGTCTCAGTTTTCGTCCCCTGGTACACGGGTGCAACTTTCAAGAAGGTTTTGCTAACACTCTCCCCACTTGGAGAGTCAGTGCCTTTAACCTCCTGTTTGGCCCAGTTTGCAATTTCTTCGGAAAATGAACAGGAATTGGGAGAACCAATGAGAGACTAGCTGGAGGTGTCTGGACGGGCAAATTTAACTCTCATTTCCCACCAGAAAGAGGAATTAACCAAAGGCTCAGCGTGCCGTGCCGGAACCACACTAGGGCCTGAAGCAATCCTGCGGTGTTGCAGCCAGCTCACAAGACAGCGACTTGAAGAAAGGAGCTCAGGGGCACTATAATTCACAAACCTGCAGAGTTATAAATGACAGGTATCGTCCAAAAATATATTGAAGTAAGGCTGCCAAGAGGACCTAAAAGAGGGGAAGAATTGCAGGAAACCGATTTCAGGAGGTAGAGTGGAATTCCATTTAAAGCATAGGAAAAGAAGCAGAACGTCCACAATGGTGCATTTGGCCAAAAAGTGCGTATGCGTTTTTTCCAGAATATATTCAGGAAAAACGCATACGCCCTTTTTGGCCAACCAAGCAAGCTTGCAAAGGAAATCTGAACTACAGTGAAGTCTCACTGCGCCCCGGTCAAAAGGGCCATCTGAAAAAAGTGTAAAATCCAGAAAGGCAGGACAGGCCATGGAGAACTGGGAGCCTTGTTATGCTGATGGGCGGGATGTAAATTGACAACAGCCACTCTGGAGAAGTGTATGGTGTTTCCTGGAACATCTAAAAAACAACGCAACAGAGCCTAGGACACTTCCACTTATGGTCCTATAGCTTAGGGAAATTAAAGTAAAAAAGACACAGCCACCCCATTGTTTGGGACGGCTGTGTTTACAAGAACCTTGTTTAAGGTACATGTTTAATATCGCAGAAAGCAAAAAATGGATAAAGAAGTTGTGGTACTTACGTACAATGCAATATCACTCAGCAATGAAATCTATGTCATCAGGCCCGTAGCAGCATAATGAGTGGATTCAGCTACGATGATTCTAAGTGAAATAAGTCACAGAGAAAAAGAAACATCATAAGATATCTCTAATACACGGAATGTAAACTTGGCTACACAGGAACTGAAATACAAAACAGAACAGGGTCTCAAATGTAGAAAACCAACTTATGCTTGCTTAAGGGGAAACGTGAGTTGGGGTGCTGCATAAAACCAGAGATTGAAATTAGCACAGATACCATTCCATAAGCCAAATATGTAATAACAAGAGCTACTCCTTGCTCAACGAAGTGAACTCAACACCCCATATTAAACGCCTAAGAATATACCTGACTAGTAAGAATCTTAAAACCTATGGATTTATACGTCTCCGAAAGAGAATCAAGTGTTTGTACAGCAGCATAAACGCAGCAGTGATAGGATTGGTGAGGTTCGGTGAGCAAATGCAGACCCTTTGAAGTCATATTTCATGGTACCCATTCCATGGGTCTCGACTCTCCAGGTTTAAGGGATTCTTCCTTCAGCTAAAACATGCATGTGGAACCCAGAGTATGATCCACCGTGTGATCGGGAAACGTGTTCAAATGTGTCCCAGATTCCGTCCTCTGGTACTCGGGTGCAACATTCCAGATGCTTTACTAACACTCTCCCCACTTGGAGAGTCAGTGCCTTTAACCTCCTGTTTGGCCCAGTTTGCAATTTTTGCGTAAGATGAACAGGAATAGGGAGAACCAATGAGAGACTAGCTGGAGGTGTCTGGACGGGCAAATTTAACTCTCATTTCCCACAAGGAAGAGGAATTAAACAAAGGCTCAGCGTGCCATGCCGGAACTACACTAGGGCCTGAATCAATCCGGTGGTGTTGCGGCCAGCGCACAATAAAGCGAGTTGAAGAAAGGAGCTCAGGGGCACTCTCATTCACACACCTGCAGAGGTAAAAATGACAGCTATCGTCCAAAAATATATTGAAGTAAGCCTGCCAAGAGGACTTGAAAGCGGGGCAGAATTGCAGGAAACCGATTTCAGGAGGTAGACTGGAATTGCATGTAAAGCATAGGAAAAGAGGCAGAAAGTCCACTATGATGCACTTAGCCAAAAAGGGCGTATGCGTTTTTTCCTGAATATATTCAGGAATAAACGCATACGCCCTTTTTGGCCAACCAAGCAAGCTTGCAAAGGAAATCTGCACTACAATGAAGTCTCACTGCCCCCCAGTCAAAAGGGCCATCTGAAAACAGTGTAAAATCCAGAAAAGCAGGACAAGCCATGGAAAACTGGGAGCCGTGTTATGCTGATGGGCGGGATGTAAATTGCCAACAGCCACTCTGGAGAAGTGTATGGTGTTTCCTGAAACATCCAAAAAACAAAGCAACAGACCCTAGGGCACTTCCACTTATGGTCCTATAGCTTAGGGAAATTAAAATCAAAAAGACACAGCCACCCCAAAGTTTGGGAGGGCTCTGTTTACAAGAACCTCGTTTACGGTACAAGTTCAATATCACAGAAAGCAAAAAATGGATAAAGAAGTTGTGGTACTTACGTACAATGCAATATCACTCAGCAATGAAATCTATGTCATTAGTCCCATAGCAGCATAATGAGTGGATTCAGGTACGATGATTCTAAGTGAAATAAGTCACACAGAAAAAGAAACATCATAACATATCACTACTACACGGAATGTAAACTTGGCTACACAGGAACTGAATTACAAAACAGAACAGGGTCTCAAATGTAGAAAACCAACTTATGCTTGCTTAAGGGGAAAGGTGAGTTGGGGTGCTGCATAAAACCAGAGATTGAAATTAGCACAGATACCGTTCCATAAGCCAAATATGTAATAGACAAGAGCTACTCCTTGCTCAACGAAGTGGACTCAACACCCCATATTAAATGCCTAAGAATATACCTGACTAGTAAGAATCTTAAAACCTATGGATTTATATGTCTCCGAAAGAGAATCAAGCGTGTGTACAGCGGCATAAACGCAGCAGTGATAGGATTGGTGAGGTTCGGTGAGCAAATGCAGACCCTTTGAAGTCATATTGCATGGTGCCCATTCCATGGGTCTCAACTCTCCAGGTTTAAGGGATTCTTCCTTCAGCTAAAACATGCATGTGGAACCCAGAGTATGATCCACCGTGTGATCGGGAAATGTGTCTCAGTTTTCGTCCCCTGGTACTCGGGTGCAACATTCCAGATGCTTTACTAACACTCTCCCCACTTGGAGAGTCAGTGCCTTTAACCTCCTGTTTGGCCCAGTTTGCAATTTCTGCGGAAAATGAACAGGAATAGGGAGAACCAATGAGAGACTAGCTGGAGGTGTCTGGACGGGCAAATTTAACTCTCATTTCCCACCAGGAAGAGGAATTAACCAAAGGCTCAGCGTGCCGTGCCGGAACCACACTAGGGCCTGAAGCAATCCTGCGGTGTTGCGGCCAGCTCACAAGAAAGCGAGTTGAAGAAAGGAGCTCAGGGGCACTGTAATTCACAAACCTGCAGAGTTATAAATGACAGCTATCGTCCAAAAATATATTGAAGTAAGGCTGCCAAGAGGACTTGAAAGCGGGGCAGAATTGCAGGAAACCGATTTCAGGAGGTAGACTGGAATTGCATGCAAAGCATAGGAAAAGAGGCAGAACGTCCACAATGATGCACTTGGCCAAAAAGTGCGTATGCGTTTTTTCCTGAATCAGGAAAAAACTCATACGCCCTTTTTGGCCAACCAAGCAAGCTTGCAAAGGAAATCTGCACTACAATGACGACTCACTTCCCCCCGGTCAAAAGGGCCATCTGAAAAAAGTGTAAAATCCAGAAAGGCAGGACAGGCCATGGACAACTGGGAGCCTTGTTATGCTGACGGGCGGGATGTAAATTGCCAACAGCCACTCTGGAGAAGTGTATGGTGTTTCCTGAAACATACAAAAAAAAAAGAAACAGAGCCTAGGCCACTTCCCCTTATGGTCCTATAGCTTAGGGAAATTAAAATCAAAAAGACACAGCCACCCCAAAGTTTGGGACGGCTGTGTTTACAAGAACCTCGTTTACGGTACAAGTTCAATATCGCAGAAATCGAAAAATGGATAAAGAAGTTGTGGCACTTACGAAGAATGCAATATCACTCAGCAATGAAATCTATGTCATCAGGCCCGTAGCAGCATAATGAGTGGATTCAGGTACGATGATTCTAAGTGAAATAAGTCACACAGAAAAAGAAACATCATAAGTTATCACTACTACACGGAATGTAAACTTGGCTACACAGGAACTGAATTACAAAACAGAACAGGGTCTCAAATGTAGAAAACCAACTTATGCTTGCTTAAGGGGAAAGGTGAGTTGGGGTGCTACATAAAACTAGTGATTGAAATAAAAGCAGATATGTTCCGTAAGCCAAATATGTAATAACAAGAGCTACTCCTTGCTCAACGAAGTGGACTCAACACCCCATATTAAACGCCTAAGAATATACCTGACTAGTAATAATCTGAAAACCTATGGATTTATATGTCTCCGAAAGAGAATCAGGCATGTGTACAGTGGCATAAACGCAGCAGTGATAGGATTGGTGAGGTTCGGTGAGCAAATGCAGACCCTTTGAAGTCATATTGCATGGTACTCATTCCATGAGTCTCAACTCTCCAGGTTTAAGGGATTCTTCTTTCAGCTAAAACATGCATGTGGAACCCAGAGTATGATCCACCGTGTGATAGGGAAACGTGTTCAAATGTGTCTCAGTTTTCGTCCCCTGGTACTCGGGTGCAACATTCCAGACGCTTTACTAACACTCTCCCCACTTGGAGAGTCAGTGCCTTTAACCTCCTGTTTGGCACAGTTTGCAATTTCTCCGTAAGATGAACAGGAATAGGGAGAGCCAATGAGAGACCAGCTGGAGGTGTCTGGACGGGCAAATTTAACTCTCATTTCCCACCAGGAAGAGGAATTAACCAAAGGCTCAGCGTGCCGTGCCGGAACCACACTAGGGCCTGAAGCAATCCTGCGGTGTTGCGGCCAGGTCACAAGAAAGCGAGTTGAAGAAAGGAGCTCAGGGGCCCTGTAATTCACAAACCTGCAGAGTTATAAATGACATCTATCGTCCAAAAATATATTGAAGTAAGGCTGCCAAGAGGACTTGAAAGCGGGACAGAATTGCAGGAAACCGATTTCAGGAGGTAGACTGGAATTGCATGTAAAGCATAGGAAAAGAGGCAGAACGTCCACAATGATGCACTTGGCCAAAAAGGGCGTATGCGTTTTTTTCTGAATATATTCAGGAAAAAACGAATACGCCCTTTTTGGCCAACCAAGCAAGCTTGCAGAGGTAATCTGCACTACAATGAAGTCTCACTGCCCCCTGGTCAAAAGGGCCATGTGAAAAATGTGTAAAATCCAGAAAGGCAGGACAAACCATGGAGAACTGGGAGCCTTGTTATGCTGATGGGCGGGATGTAAATTGCCAACAGCCACTCTGGAGAAGTGTATGGTGTTTCCTGAAACATCCAAAAAACAAAGCAACAGAGCCTAGGGCACTTCCACTTATGGCCCTATAGCTTAGGGAAATTAAAATCAAAAAGACACAGCCACCCCAAAGTTTGGGACGGCTCTGTTTACAAGAACCTCATTTACGGTACAAGTTCAATATCACAGAAAGCGAAAAATGGATAAAGAAGTTGTGGTACTTACGTACAATGCAATATCACTCAGCAATGAAATCTATGTCATCAGGCCCATAGCAGCATAATGAGTGGATTCAGGTACGATGATTCTAAGTGAAATAAGTCACACAGAAAAAGAAACATCCTAACATATCTCTAATACACGGAATGTAAACTTGGCTACACAGGAACTGAATTACAAAACAACAGGGTCTCAAATATAGAAAACCAACTTACGCTTGCTTAAGGGGAAAGGTGAGTTGGGGTGCTGCATAAAACCAGATATTGAAATTAGGACAGTTACCGTTCCATAACCCAAATATGTAATAGACAAGAGCTACTCCTTGCTCAACGAGTGGACTCAACACTCCATATTAAACGCCTAAGAATATACCTGACTAGTAAGAATCTTAAAACCTATGGATTTATATGTCTCCGAAAGAGAATCAAGCATGTGTACAGCGGCATAAACGCAGCAGTGATAGGATTGGTGAGGTTCGGTGAGCAAATGCAGACCGTTTGAAGTCATATTGCATGGTACCCATTCCATGGGTCTCAACTCTCCAGGTTTAAGGGATTCTTCCTTCAGCTAAAACATGCATGTGGAACCCAGAGTATGATCCACCGTGTGATCGGGAAACGTGTTCAAATGTGTCTCAGTTTTCATCCCCTGGTACTCCGGTGCAACATTCCAGACGCTTTACTAAAACTCTCCTCACTTGGAGAGTCCGTGCCTTTAACCTCCTGTTTGGCCCAGTTTGCAATTTCTGCGGAAAATGAACACGAATAGGGAGAACCAATGAGAGACTAGCTGGAGGTGTCTGGACGGGCAAATTTAACTCTCATTTCCCACCAGGAAGAGGAATTAACCAAAGGCTTAGCGTGCCATACCGGAACCACACTAGGGCCTGAAGCAATCCTGCAGTGTTGCGACCAGCTCACAAGAAAGAGAGTTGAAGAAAGGAGCTCAGGGTAACTGTCATTCACAAACCTGCAGAGTTATACATGACAGGTATCGTCCAAAATTATATTGAAGTAAGGCTGCCAAGAGGACTTGAAAGCGGGACAGAATTGCAGGAAACCAATTTCAGGAGGTAGACTGGAATTGCATGTAAAGCATCGGAAAAGAGGCAGAACGTCCACAATGGTGCACTTGGCCAAAAATTGCGTATGCGTTTTTTCCTGAATATATTCAGGAAAAAGCGCATACGCACTTTTTGGCCAACCAAGCAAGCTTGCCAAGGTAATCTGCACTACAATGAAGTCTCACTGCCCCCCGGTGAAAAGGGCCATCTGAAAAAAGTGTAAAATCCAGAAAGGCAGGACAGGCCATGGAGAACTGGGAACACTGTTATGCTGATGGGCGGGATGTAAATTGCCAACAGCCACTCTGGAGAAGTGTATGGTGTTTCCTAAACATCTAAAAAACAAAGCAACAGAGCCTAGGGCACTTCCACTTATGGTCTTATAGCTTAGAGAAAGTAAAATCAAAAAGACACAGCCACCCCAAAGTTTGGAATGGCTCTGTTTACAAGAACCTCATTTACGGTACAAGTTCAATATCACAGAAAGCGAAAAATGGATAAAGAAGTTGTGGTACTTACGTACAATGCAATATCACTCAGCAATGAAATCTATGTCATCAGGCCCGTAGCAGCATAATGAGTGGATTCAGCTACGATGATTCTAACTGAAATAAGTCACACAGAAAAAGAAATATCATAAGATATCACTACTACACGGAATGTAAACTTGGCTACACAGGAACTGAATTACAAAACAGAACAGGGTCTGAAATGTAGAAAACCAACTTATGCTTGCTTAAGGCGAAAGGTGAGTTGGGGTGCTGCATAAAACCAGAGATTGAAATGAGCACAGATACCGTTCCATAAGCCAAATATGTAATAGACAAGAGCTACTCCTTGTTAACGAAGTGGACACAGCACCCCATATTAAACGCCTAAGAATATACCTGACTAGTAAGAACCTTAAAGCCTATTTATTTATATGTCTCCAAAAGAGAATCAAGCGTTAGTACAGCGGCATAAACTCAGCAGTGATAGGATTGCTGAAGTTCGGTGAGCAAATGCAGACCCTTTGAAGTCATATTGCCTGGTACCCATTCCATGGGTCTCAACTCTCAAGGTTTAAGGGTATCTTCCTTCACCTAAAACATGCATGTGGAACCCAGAGTATGATCCACCGTGTGATCGGGAAACGTGTTCAAATGTGTCTCAGTTTTCGTCCCCTGGTACTCGGGTTCAACATTCCAGACGCTTTAATAACACTCTCCCCACTTGGAGAGTCAGTGCCTTTAACCTCCTGTATGGCCCAGTTTGCAATTTCTGCGGAAAAAGAACAGGAATAGGGAGAACCAATGAGAGACTAGCTGGAGGTTTCTGGACGGGCAAATTTAACTCTCATTTCCCACCAGGAAGAGGAATTAACCAAAGGCTCAGCGTGCCATGCCAGAACCACAGTAGGGCGTGAAGCAATCCTGCGGTGTTGCGGCCAGCTCACAAGAAAGCGAGTTGAAGAAAGGAGCTCAGGGGCACTGTCATTCACAAACCTGCAGAGTTATAAATGACAGCTATCGTCCAAAAATATATTAAAGTAAGTCTGCCAAGAGGACTTGAAAGTGGGGCAGAATTGCAGGAAACCGATTTCAGGAGGTGGACTGGAAGTGCATTGAAAGCATAGGAAAAGAGGCAGAACATCCACAATGATGCACTTGGCCAAAAAGAGTGTATGTATTTTTTCCTGAATATACGCAGGAAAAAACGCATACACACTTTTTGGCCAACCAAGCAAGCTTTCAAAGGAAATCTGCACTACAATGAGTCTCACTGCCCCCGGTCAAATGGGCCATCTGAAAAAAGTGTAAAATCCAGAAAGGCAGGACAGGCCATGGAGAACTGGGAGCCTTGTTATGCTGATGGGCGGGATGTAAATTGCCAACAGCCACTCTGGAGAAGTGAATGGTGTTTCCTGAAACATCCAAAAAACAAAGCAACAGAGCCTAGGGCACTTCCACTTATGGTCCTATAGCTTAGGGAAATTAAAATCAAAAAGACACAGCCACCCCAAAGTTTCGGACGGCTCTGTTTACAAGAACCTCATTTACGGTACAAGTTCAATATCACAGAAAGCGAAAAATGGATAAAGAAGTTGTGGTACTTACGTACAATGCAATATCACTCAGCAATGAAATCTATGTCATCAGGCCCGTAGCAGCATAATGAGTGGATTCAGGTACGATGATTCTAAGTGAAATAAGTCACACAGAAAAAGAAACATCCTAACATATCACTAATACACGGAATGTAAACTTGGCTACACAGGAACTGAATTACAAAACAACAGGGTCTCAAATATAGAAAACCAACTTAGGCTTGCTTAAGGGGAAAGGTGAGTTGGGGTGCTGCATAAAACCAGAGATTGAAATTAGGACAGTTACCGTTCCATAACCCAAATATGTAATAGACAAGAGCTACTCCTTGCTCAACGAGTGGACTCAACATTCCATATTAAACGCCTAAGAATATACCTGACTAGTAAGAATCTTAAAACCTATGGATTTATATGTCTCCGAAAGAGAATCAAGCGTGTGTACAGCGGCATAAACGCAGCAGTGATATGATTGGTGAGGTTCGGTGAGCAAATGCAGACCGTTTGAAGTCATATTGCATGGTACCCATTCCATGGGTCTCAACTCTCCAGGTTTAAGGGATTCTTCCTTCAGCTAAAACATGCATGTGGAACCCAGAGTATGATCCACCGTGTGATCGGGAAACGTGTTCAAATGTGTCTCAGTTTCCGTTCCCTGGTACTCGGGTGCAACATTCCAGACGCTTTACTAAAACTCTCCTCACTTGGAGAGTCCGTGCCTTTAACCTCCTGTTTGGCCCAGTTTGCAATTTCTGCGGAAAATGAACAGGAATAGGGAGAAACAATGAGAGACTAGCTGGAGGTGTCTGCACGGGGAAATTTAACTCTCATTTCCCACCAGGAAGAGGAATTAACGAAAGGCTTAGCGTGCCATACCGGAACCACACTACGCCCTGAAGCAATCCTGCGGTGTTGTGGCCAGCTGACAAGAAAGCGAGTTGAAGAAAGGAGCTCAGGGACACTGGAATTCACAAACCTGCAGAGTTATAAATGACAGCTATCGTCCAAAAATATAGTGAAGTAAGGCTGCCAAGAGGACTTGACAGCGGGGCAGAATTGCAGGAAACCGATTTCAGGAGGTAGAGTGGAATTGCACGTAAAGCATAGGAAAAGAGGCAGAACATCCACAATGATGCACTTGGTCAAAAAGGGCGTATGCGTTTTTCCCTAAATATATTCAGGGAAAAACGCATACGCCCCTTTTGGCCAACCAAGCAAGGTTGCAAAGGAAATCTGCACTACAATGAAGTCTCACTTCCCACCGGTCAAAAGGGCCATCTGAAAAAAGTGTAAAATCCAGAAAGGCAGGACAGGCCATGGAGAACTGGGCGCCTTGTTATACTGATGGGCGGGATGTAAATTGCCAACAGCCACTGTGGAGAAGTGTATGGTGTTTCCTAAATATCTAAAAAACAAAGCAACAGAGCCTAGGGCACTTCCACTTATGGTCCTTTAGCTTAGGGAAATTAAAATCAGAAAGACACAGCCACCGCAGTTTGGGACGGCTCTGTTGACAAGAACCTCGTTTACGGTACAAGTTCAATATCACAGAAAGCGAAAAATGGATAAAGAAGTTGTGGTACTTACGTACAATGCAATATCACTCAGCAATGAAATCTATGCCATCAGGCCCATACCAGCATAATGAATGGATTCAGGTACGATGATTCTAAGTGAAATAAGTCACACAGAAAAAGAAACATCATAACATATCACTACTACACGGAAAGTAAACTTGGCTACACAGGAACTGCATTACAAAACAGAACAGGGTCTCAAATGTAGAAAACCAACTTATGCTTGCTTAAGGGGAAAGGTGAGTTGGGGTGCTGCATAAAACCAGAGATTGAAATTAGCACAGATACCGTTCCATAAGCCAAATATGTAATAGACAAGAGCTACTCCTTGCTCAACGAAGTGGACTCAACACCCCATATTAAACGCCTAACAATATACCTGACTAGTAAGAATCTTAAAACCTATGGATTTATATGTCTCCGAAAGAGAATCAAGCGTGTGCACAGCAGCACAAATGCAGCAGTGATAGGATTGCTGTGGTTCGGTGAGCAAATGCAGACCCTTTGAAGTCATATTGCATGGTACCCATTCCATGGGTCTCAACTCTCCAGGTTTAAGGGATTCTTCCTTCAGCTAAAACATGCATGTGGAACCCAGAGTATGATCCACCGTGTGATCGGGAAACGTGTTCAAATGTGTCTCAGTTTTCGTCCCCTGGTACTCGGGTGCAACATTCAAGAAGGTTTTGCTCACACTCTCCCCACTTGGAGAGTCATGCTTTTAACCTCCTGTTTGGCCCAGTTTGCAAATTCTGCGCAAAATGAACAGGAATAGGGAGAACCAATGAGAGACCAGCTGGAGGTGTCTGGACGGGCAAATTTAACTCTCATTTCCCACCAGGAACAGGAATTAACCAAAGGCTCAGCGTGCCGTGCCGGAACCGCACTATGGCCTGAAGCAATCCTGCGGTGTTGCGGCCAGCTCACAAGAAAGCGAGTTGAAGAAAGGAGCTCAGGGGCACTGTAATTCACAAACCTGCAGAGTTATAAATGACAGCTATCGTCCAAAAATATATTGAAGTAAGGCTGCCAAGAGGACTTGAAAGCGGGGCAGAATTGCAGGAAACCGATTTCAGGAGGTAGACTGGAATTGCATGTAAAGCATAGGAAAAGAGGCAGAACGTCCACAATGATGCACTTGGCCAAAAAGGGCGTATGCGTGTTTTCCTGAATATATTCAGGAAAAAACGCATACGCGCCTTTTGGCCAACCAAGCAAGCTTGCAAAGGAAATCTGCACTACAATGAAGTCTCACTTCCCACCAGTCAAAAAGGCCATGTGAAAAAAGTGTAAAATCCAAAAAGGCAGGACAGGCCATGGAGAACTGGGAGACTTGTTATGCTGATGGGCGGGATGTAAATTGCCATAGCCACTCTGGAGAAGAGTATGGTGTTTCCTAAACATCTAAAAAACAAAGCAACAGAGCCTAGGGCACTTCCACTTATGGTCCTATAGCTTAGGGAAATTAAAATCAAAAAGACACAGCCACCCCAAAATTTGGGATGGCTCTGTTTACAAGAATCTCGTTTACGGTACAAGTTCAAAATCGCAGAAAGTGAAAAATGGGTAAAGAAATTGTGGTACTTACGTACAATGCAATATCACTCAGCAATGAAATCTATGTCATCAGGCCCGTAGCAGCATAATGAGTGGATTCAGGTACGATGATTCTAAGTGATATAAGTCACACAGAAAACGAAACATCATAAGATAACTCTAATACACGGAATGTAAACTTGGCTACACAGGAACTGAATTACAAAACAGAACAGGGTCTCAAATGTAGAAAACCAACTTATGCTTGCTTAAGGGGAAAGGTGAGTTGGGGTGCTGCATAAAACCAGAGATTGAAATTAGCACAGATACCGTTCCATAAGCCAAATATGTAATAGACAAGAGCTACCCCTTGCTCAACGAAGTGGACTCAACACCCCATATTAAACGCCTAACAATACACCTGACTAGTAATAATCTTACAACCTATGGATTTATATGTCTCCAAAAGAGAATCAAGTGTGTGTACAGTGGCATAAACGCAGCAGTGATAGGATTGGTGAGGTTCGTTGAGCAAATGCAGACCCTTTCAAATCATATTCATGGTACCCATTCCATGGGTCTCAACTCTCCAGGTTTAAGGGATTCTTCCTTCAGCTAAAACATGCATGTGGAACCCAGAGTATGATCCACGATGTGATCGGGAAACGTGTTCAAATGTGTCTCAGTTTTCGTCCTCTGGTACTCGGGTGCAACATTCCAGACGCTTTACTAACACTCTCCCCACTTGGAGAGTCAGTGCCTTTAACCTCCTGTTTGGCCCAGTTTGCAATTTCTGCATAAGATGAAGAGGAATAGGGAGAACCAATGAGAGACTAGCTGGAGGTGTCTGGACGGGCAAATTTAACTCTCATTTCCCACCAGGAAAAGGAATTAACCAAAGGCTCAGCATACCATGCCAGAACCACACTAGGGCCTGAAGCAATCCTGCGGTGTTGCGGCCAGCTCACAAGAAAGCGAGTTGAAGAAAGGAGCTCAGGGGCACTGTCATTCACAAACCTGCAGAGTTATAAATGACAGCTATCGTCCAAAAATATATTGAAGTAAGGCTGCCAAGAGGACTTGAAAGCGGGGCAGAATTGCAGGAAACCGATTTCAGGAGGTAGACTGGAATTGCATGTAAAGCATAGGAAAAGAGGCAGAACGTCCACAATGATGCACTTGGCCAAAAAGGGCGTATGCGTGTTTTCCTGAATATATTCAGGAAAAAACGCATACGCCCTTTTTGGCCAACCAAGCAAGCTTGCAAATGAAATCTGCACTACAATGAAGTCTCACTGCCCCCGGTCAAAAGGGTCATCTGAAAAAAGTGTAAAATCCAGAAAGGCAGGACAGGCCACGGAGAACTGGGAGCCTTGTTATGCTGATGGGAGGGATGTAAATTGCCAACAGCCACTCTGGAGAAGTGTATGGTGTTTCCTGAAACACCTAAAAAACAAAGCAACAGAGCCTAGGGCACTTCCACTTATGGTCCTATAGCTTAGGGAAACTAAAATCAAAAAGACACAGCCACCCCGAAGTTTGGGACGGCTCTGTTTACAAGAACCTCGTTTACGGTACAAGTTCAATATCACAGAAACCGAAAAATGGATAAAGAAGATGTGGTACTTACGTACAATGCAATATCACTCAGCAATGAAATCTATGTCATCAGGCCCATACCAGCATAATGAGTGGATTCAGGTACGATGACTCTAAGTGAAATAAGTCACACAGAAAAAGAAACATCACAAGATATCACTACTACTCGGAATGTAAACTTGGCTACACAGGAACTGAATTACAAAACAGAACAGGGTCTCAAATGTAGAAAACCAACTTATGCTTGCTTAAGGGGAAAGGTGAGTTGGGGTGCTGCATAAAACCAGTGATTGAAATTAGCACAGATACTGTTCCATAAGCCAAATATGTAATAACAAGAGCTACTGCTTGCTCAACGAAGTGGACACAACACCCCATATTAAACGCCTAAGAATATACCTGACTAGTAAGAATCTTACAACCTATGGATTTATATGTCTCCAAAAGAGAATCAAGCGTGTGTACAGTGGCATAAAGGTAACAGTGATAGGATTGGTGAGGTTCGGTGAGCAAATGCAGACCCTTTAAAGTCATATTGCATGATACCCATTCCATGGGTCTCAACTCTCCAGGTTTAAGGGATTCTTCCTTCAGCCAAAACATGCATGTGGAACCCAGAGTATGATCCACCGTGTGGTCGGGAAACGTGTTCAAATGTGTCTCAGTTTTCGTCCTCTGGTACTCGGGTGCAACATTCCAGATGCTTTACTCACACTCTCCCCACTTGGAGAGTCAGTGCCTTTAACCTCCTGTTTGGTCCAGTTTGCAATTTCTGCGTAAGATGAACAGGAATAGGGAGAACCAATGAGAGACTAGCTGGAGGTGTCTGGACGGGCAAATTTAACTCTCATTTCCCACCAGGAAGATGAATTAACCAAAGTCTCAGCGTGCCGTGCCGGAACCACAGTAGGGCCTGAAGCAATCCTGCGGTTTTGTGGCCAGCTCACAAGAAAGCGAGCTGAAGAAAGGAGCTCAGGGACACTGTCATTCACAAACCTGCAGAGTTATAAATGACAGCTATCGTCCAAAAATATATTGAAGTCAGGCTGCCAAGAGGACTTGAAAGCGGGGCAGAATTGCAGGAAACCGATTTCAGGAGGTAGACTGGAATTGCATGTAAAGCATAGGAAAAGAGGCAGAACGTCCACAATGATGCACTTGGCCAAAAAGGGCGTATGCGTTTTTTCCTGAATATATTCAGGAAAAACGCATACGCCCTTTTTGGCCAACCAAGCAAGCTTGCAAAGGAAATCTGCATTACAATGAAGTCTCACTGCCGCCCGGTCTAAAGGGCCATATTAAAAAAGTGTAAAATCCAGAAAGGCAGGACAGGCCATGGAGAACTGGGAGCCTTGTTATGCTGATGGGTGGGATGTAAATTGCCAACAGCCACTCTGGAGAAGTGTATGGTGTTTCCTGAAACATTTAAAAAACAAAGCAACAGACCCTAGGGCACTTCCACTTATGGTCCTATAGCTTAGGGAAATTAAAATCAAAAAGACACAGCCACCCCAAAGTTTGGGACGGGTGTGTTTACAAGAACCTCGTTTACGGTACAAGTTCAATATCACAGAAAGCGAAAAATGGATAAAGAAGTTGTGGTACTCACGTACAATGTAATATCACTCAGCAATGAAATCTATGTCATCAGGCCCGTAGCAGCATAATGAGTGGATTCAGGTACGATGATTCTAAGTGAAATAAGTCACACAGAAAAAGAAACATCACAAGATATCACTACTACACGGAATGTAAACTTGGCTACACAGGAACTGAATTACAAAACAGAACAGGGTCTGAAATGTAGAAAACCAACTTATGCTTGCTTAAGGGGAAAGGTGAGTTGGAGTGCTGCATAAAACAAGAGATTGAAATTAGCACAGATGCTGTTCCATAAGTCAAATATGTAATAGACAAGAGGGACACCTTGCTCAACGAAGTGGACTGAAAACCCCATATTAAACATCTAAGAATATACCTGATTAGTAATAATCTGAAAACCTACGGATTTATATGTCTCCAAAAGAGAATCAAGCGTGTGTACAGCGGCATAAATGCAGCAGTGATAGGATTGGTGAGGTTTGGTGAGCAAATGCAGACCCTTTGAAGTCATATTGCATGGTACCCATTCCATGGGGCTCAACTCTCCAGGTTTAAGGGATTCTTCCTTCAGCTAAAACATGCATGTTGAACCCAGAGTATGATCCACCGTGTGATTGGCAAACGTGTTCAAATGTGTCTCAGTTTCGTCCCCTGGTACTCGGGTGCAACATTCCAGACGCTTTACTAACACTCTCCCCACTTGGAGAGTCAGTGCCTGTAACCTCCTGTTGGGCCCAGTTTGCAATTTCTGCGGAAGATGAACAGGAATAGGGAGAACCAATGAGAGCCTAGCTTGAGGTGTCTGGACTGGGAAATTTAACTCTTATTCCCACCAGGAAGAGGAATTAACCAAAGGCTCAGCGTGCCGTGCAGGAACCACACTAGGGCCTGAAGCAATCCTGCGGTGTTGCGGCCAGCTCACAAGAAAGCGAGTTGAAGAAAGGAGCTCAGGGGCACTGTCATTCACAAACCTGCAGAGTTATAAATGACAGCTATCGTCCAAAAATATATTGAAGTAAGGCTGCCAAGAGGACTTGAAAGCGGGGCAGAATTGCAGGAAACCGATTTCAGGAGGTAGACTGGAATTGCATGTAAAGCATAGGAAAAGAGGCAGAACGTCCACAATGATGCAATTGGCCAAAAAGGGCGTATGCGTTTTTTCCTGAATATATTCAGTTAAAATGCATACGCCCATTTTGGCCAACCAAGCAAGCTTGCAAAGGAAATCTGCACTACAATGAAGTCTCACTGTCCCCTGGTCAAAAGGGCCATCTGAAAAAAGTGTAAAATCCAGAAAGGCAGGACAGGCCATGGAGAACTGGGAGCCTTGTTATGCTGATGGGCGGGATGTAAATTGCCAACAGCCACTCTGGATAAGTGTATGGTGTTTCCTGAAACATTTAAAAAACAAAGCAACCAAGCCTAGGGCACTTCAACTTACGGTCCTATAGCTTAGGGAAATTAAAATCAAAAAGACACAGCCAACCAAGGTTTGGGACCGCTCTGTTTACAAGATCCTCGTTTACAGTACAAGTTCTATGTCACAGAGAGCGAAAAATGGATAAAGAAGTTGTTTTACTTACGTACAATGCAATATCACTCAGCAATGAAATCTATCTCATCAGGCTCATAGCAGCATAATGAGTGGATTCAGGTACGATGATTCTAATTGAAATAAGTCACACAGAAAAAGAAACATCATAAGATATCACTACTACACGGAATATAAACTTGGCTACACAGGAACTGAATTACAAAACAGAACAGGGTCTCACATGTAGAAAACCAACTTATGCTTGCTTAAGGGGAAAGGTGAGTTGGGGTGCTGCATAAAACCAGAGATTGAAATTAGCACAGATACCATTCCATAAGCCAAATATGTAATAGAAAGAGCTACTCCTTGCTCAACGAAGTGAACTCAACACCACATATTAAACGCCTAAGAATATATCTGACTAGTAAGAATCTTACAACCTATGGATTTATATGTCTCCGAAAGAGAATCAAGCGTGTGTACAGCAGCATAAACGCAGCAGTGATAGGATTGGTGAGGTTCGGTGAGCAAATGCAGACCCTTTGAAGTCATATTGCATGGTACCCATTCCATGGGTCTCAACTCTCCAGGTTTAAGGGATTCTTCCTTCAGCTAAAACATGCATGTGGAACCCAGAGTATGATCCACCGTGTGATCGGGAAACGTGTTCAAATGTGTCTCAGTTTTCATCCCCTGGTACTCGGATGCAACATTCCAGACGCTTTACTAACACTCTCCCCACTTGGAGAGTCAGTGCCTTTAACCTCCTGTTTGGCCAAGTTTGCAATTTTTGCGGAAAATGAACAGGAATAGGGATAACCAATGAGAGACTAGCTGGAGGTGTCTGGACGGGCAAATTTAACTCTCATTTCCCACCAGGAAGAGGAATTAACCAAAGGCTCAGCGTGCCATGCCGGAACCACACGAGGGACTGAAGCAATCCTGCGGTGTTGCGGCCAGCTCACAAGAAAGCGAGTTGAAGAAAGGAGCTCAGGGGCACTGTAATTCACAAACCTGCAGAGTTATAAATGACAGCTATCGTCCAAAAATATACTGAAGTAAGGCTGCCAAGAGGACTTCAAAGCGGGGCAGAATTGCAGGAAACCGATTTCAGGAGGTAGACTGGAATTGCATGTAAAGCATAGGAAAAGAGGCAGAACGTCCACAATGATGCACTTGGCCAATAAGGGCGTATGCGTTTTTTCCTGAATATATCAGGAAAAAACGCATACGCCCTTATTGGCCAACCAAGCAAGCTTGCAAAGGAAATCTACACTAAAATGAAGTCTCACTGCCCCCTGGTCAAAAGGGCCATCTGAAAAAAGTGTAAAATCCAGAAAGGCAGGACAGGCCATGGAGAACTGGGAGTCTTGTTATGCTGATGGACGGGATGTAAATTGCCAACAGCCACTCTGGAGAAGTCTATGGTGTTTCCTGAAACATCTAAAAAACAAAGCAACAGAGCCTAGGGCACTTCCACTTATGGTCCTAGAGATTAGGGAAATTAAAATCAAAAAGACACACCCACCCCAAAGTTTGGGATGCCTCTGTTTACAAGAACCTCGTTTACGGTAGAAGTTCAATATCACAGAAAGTGAAAAATGGATAAAGAGGTTTTGGTACTTACGTACAAATCAATATCACTCAGCAATGAAATCTATGTCATCAGGCCCGTAGCAGCATAATGAGTGGATTCAGGTACGATGATTCTAAGTGAAATAAGTCACACAGAAAAAGAAACATCATAACATATCACTACTACAGGGAATGTAAACTTGGCTACACAGGAACTGAATTACAAAACAGAATAGGGTCTCAAATGTAGAAAACCAACTTATGCTTGCTTAAGGGGAAAGGTGAGTTGGGATGCTGCATAAAACCAGAGATTGAAATTAGCACAGATACTGTTCCATAAGCCAAATATGTAATAGAGAAGAGCGACTCCTTGCTCAACGAAGTGGACTCAGCACCCCATATTAAACGCCTAAGAATATACCTGACTAGTAAGAATCTTAAAACCTATGGATATATATGTCTCCGAAAGAGAATCAAGCGTGTATACAGTGGCATAAAAGCAGCAGTGATAGGATTGGTGAGGTTCACTGAGCAAATGCAGACCGTTTGAAATCATATTGCTTGGTACCCATTCCATGGGTCTCAACACTCCAGGTTTAAGGGATTCTTCCTTCAGCTAAAACATGCATGTGGAACCCAGAGTATGATCCACCGTGTGATCGGGAAACGTGTTCAAATGTGTCTCAGTTTTCATCCTCTGGTACTCGGGTGCAACGTTCCAGACTCTTTACTAACGGTCTCCCCACTTGGAGAGTCAGTGCCTTTAACCTCCTGTTTGACCCAGTTTGCAATTTCTGCAGAAAATGAACAGGAATAGGGAGAACCAATGAGAGACTATCTGGAGGTGTCTGGACGGGCAAATTTAACTCTCATTTCCCACCAGGAAGAGGAATTAACCAAAGGCTCAGCATGCCGTGCCGGAACCACACTAGGGCCTGAAGCAATCCTGCGGTGTTGCGGCCAGCTCACAAGAAAGCGAGTTGAAGAAAGGAGCTCAGGGGCACTGTAATTCACAAACCTTCAGAGTTATAAATGACAGCTATCGTCCAAAAATATATTGAAGTAAGGCTGCCAAGAGGACTTGAAAGCGGGGCAGAATTGCAGGAAACCGATTGCAGGAGGTAGAGTGGAATTGCATCTAAAGCATAGGAAAAGAGGCAGAACGTCCACAATGATGCACTTGGCCAAAAGGGCGTATGCGTTTCTTCCTTGGCCAACCAAGCAAACTTGCAAAGGAAATCGGCAGTACAATGAAGTCTCACTTCCCACCGGTCAAAAGGGCCATCTGAAAAAGGTGTAAAATCCAGAAAGGCAGGACAGGCCATGGAGAACTGGGCGCCTTGCTATGCCGATCGGCGGGATGTAAATTGCCAACAGCCACTAGGGAGAAGTGCATGGTGTTTCCCGAAACATCTAAAAAACAAAGCAACAGAGCCTAGGGCACTTCCACTTATGGTCCTATAGCTTAGGGAAATTAAAATCAAAAAGACACAGCCACACCAAAGTTTGGGACGGCTCTGTTTACAAGAACCTCATTTACGGTACAAGTTCAATATTGCAGAAAGCGAAAAACGGATAAAGAAGTTGTGGTACTTACATACAATGCAGTATCACTCAGCAATGAAATCTATGTCATCAGGCCCATAGGAGCAAAATGAGTGGATTTAGGTATGATGATTCTAAGTGAAATAAGTCACACAGAAAAAGAAACAGCATAAGATATCACTACTACACGGAATGTAAACTTGGCTACACAGGAACTGAATTACAAAACAGAACAGGGTCTCAACTGTAGAACACCAACTTATGCTTGCTTAAGGGGAAAGGTGAGTTGGGGTGCTGCATAAAACCAGAGATTGAAATTAGCACAGATACCGTTCCATGAGCCAAATATGTAACAAACAAGAGCTACACCTTGCTCAACGAAGTGGACTCAACACCCCATATTAAACGCCTAAAAATATACCTGACTAGTAAGAATCTTAAAACCTATGGATTGATATGTCTCCGAAAGAGATTCAAGCATGTGTACAGCGGCATAAACGCAGAGGTGATAGAATAGGTGAGGTTCAGTAAGCAAATGCAGACCCTTTGAAGTCATATTGCATGGTACCCATTCCATGGGTCTCAACTCTACAGGTTTAAGGGATTCTTCCTTCAGCTAAAACATGCATGTGGAACCCAGAGTATGATCCACTGTGTGATCGGGAAACATGTTCAAATGTATCTCAGTTTTCATTCCCTGTTACTCAGGTGCAACATTCCAGACGGTTTACTAACACTCTCCCCACTTGGAGAGTCAGTGCCTTTAACCTCCTGTTTGGCACAGTTTGCAATTTCTGCGTAAGATGAACAGGAATAGGGAGAACCAATGAGAGACTAGCTGGAGGTGTCTGGACGGGCAAATTTAACTCTCATTTCCCACAAGGAAGAGGAATTAACCAAAGGCTCAGCGTGCCATGCCGGAACCACACTAGGGCTTGAAGCAATCCTGCGGTGTTGCGGCCAGATCACAAGAAAGCGAGTTGAAGAAAGGAGCTCAGGGGCACTGTAATTCACAAACCTGCAGAGTTATAAATGACAGCTATTGTCCAAAAATATATTGAAGTAAGGCTGCCAAGAGGACTTGAATGTGGGGCAGAATTGCAGGAAACCGATTTCAGGAGGTAGACTGGAATTGCATGTAAAGCATAGGAAAAGAGGCATAACGTCCACAATGATGCACTTGGCCAAAAAGGGCGTATGCGTTTTTTCCTGAATATATTCAGGAAAAAACGCATACGCCCTTTTTGGCCAAGTGCATCATTGTCGAGGTTCTGACTTTCTTCATATGTTTTCAGTGCAATTCCAGTCTACCTCCTGAAATCGGTTTCCTGCAATTCTGCCTTGCTTTCATTGCCTCTTCATAGCCTTACCTCAATATATTTTTTGAAAATAGTTAGCCTTTATAACTCTGCAGGTTTTTGAATTGCAGTGGCCCTTAGCTCCATTTTTCAGCTCTTATTTTTGTGATCTTGCCTCATAACCACAGGATTCCTTCAGGCCCTATTCTTCTTCTGGGGCACCTTGCTGTGCCTTTGGTTAATTCTTCTTACTGATGTGAAATTAGAGTGACATGTGCCCATTGAAACTGCTACAGCTAGTTTCTCACTGGTTCCCCCATTCCCATTCATCCTCCGCACTAACTGCAGACTGTGCGATACCAGATCTTAAAGGCATTGACTCTCCATGAGGGGATGTTGTTAGTAAAGTGGCTGGAATGTCGATCCGGAGTCCCAGGTGAGGAAAAATGAGGTGCGTTTTAGAAACCTTTCCCGATCATATGGTATACCATCTGCTGGATTTCCCATGCATGGTTTAGCTGTAGGAAGATTCCCTTCAACCTGGAGTGTTGGGACCCTTGGAATGAGTAGCACGAAGTATTGCATTAAACTTTCGGCAGTTGCTCACCAAAGCTCACCAATCCTCTCAGCCCCAAGTGTCCAGCCTCATGTCTTATCCAGCTGTGGGTTTATATGTGGTCAATCCAGGTTGCATCACAGCCCCTGAGCAAATTTTGTAAGAATTTTTCTCTCTTTCATTGTTTCTGCATTTTGGTTTTAAAATTTATTTCTATAATGGGGTTTAGCTCATTTTCACTGCTGTGTTTGTGCCACTCTGCACACACTTGATTCCCTTATGGAGATATATCAATACATGGGTTTTAAGATTCTTATTACTCAGATATATTTCCCTGCGGTGTATAGGGTGTGTTGAGGCCAGTTCATTGAGCAAGGTGTAGATCTTGTCTATTACCTATTTGGTTTATTGAACGGTATCTGTGTTAATTTCAAACTCTGGTTTTATGCATCACCCCACCTCTCCTTTCCCCTTAATCTGACATAAGTGTGTTTTCTAAATGTGAGACACTGTTCTGTTCTGTAATTCATTTCTTGTGCAGCCATATTTACCCTCCCTCTATAAGTGATATCTTATGATATGTTTCTTTTTCTGTTTGACTTATTTCAAGTAGTATTATCGGACCTAAATCCACTCTTTATCCTTCTACTAGCCTTATTACATTGATTTCATGGTGAAGAGATATTCCATTGTACATAAGTACCACATCTTCTTTATCCATTGTTCTCTTTCCTGGGATATTTAAGGTGTACTGAAGTTGAGGTTCTTGTAAACAGAGTAGCCCTAAACTGTGGTGTGCTTGTGTCTTGTTGATTTTTAGACTTCCCTAGATATACTCCCATGATTGGAAGTGTCGTATGCTCTGTAGCTCTGTTTTTTAGATGATTTAGGAACCACCATACACTTCTCCAGAGTGGCACTCGGCAGTTCACACACTGCCCATCAGCGTATAAATGCTCCCTGTTCTCCATGGCCTGTCCTGCATTTCTGGTTTTTACAATTTTTTAGGATGGCCCTTTTGACCGGTGGGAAATGAGACTTCTTTGTTGTGCACATTTGCATTGCTTGCTTGCTTCGTTGCCCATAAAGTGCGTATGCGTTTTTTCCTGGATATAATCAGGAAAAAACGCATACGCCCTTTTGGGCCAACTGCATCATTGTCGAAATTCTGCCGCTTTTCATGTGCTTTAAAGACGAGCCCAATCTATCTCTTGAAATCTGTTTCTTGCAATTCTGTCTTGCATTCAGATCCTCTTCTTTGCCTTACCTCAACATATTTTTGGACGTTAGTTTTCATTTATAACTCTGAAGGTTTGTGAATTGCAGTGACCCTGAGCTCCAGTTTTTAAGTTGCTCTTTTGTGAGCTGGCCTCAAACCCGCAGGATTGCTTCAGGCCCTATTTTGGCTCTGGCGAGGCGGGCTGAGCCTTTTTTCAATTCTTATTCTTAATGGGAAATTAGAGTGATATGTGCCCGTCCAAACCCCTACAACTATTCTCTCATTGGTTCCCCCTCTTCCCGTTCATCCTCCTCACAATTTGCAAAATGTGTGAAACAGAAGTTTAAATGTGCTGATTCTCCAAGTGGGGAGATTCTAAGTAACGTGGCTGGAATGGTGAACAGGAGCACCAGGAGAGGATAAATGAGCTGCATTTTAGACACATCTCCCGATCACATGGTGTACAGTCCTCTGGGTTTTCCATGCATGTTTTAGGTGTAGGAAGATCCCTTGAACCTGCAGATTTGGGACCCATTGAATGGGTACCAGGTAGTATTACTTTCAAGGGTGTGCATTTCCTCAGCCAACCTCACATTTCTCTTAGTGCAAACAGTTTCCAGCCTTATGTCTCATGCTGCTGTGGGTCTAGATGTGTTCAATCCATGTTGCATCACCGTCCCTGAGGAAAAGTTGTAAGAGGTTTTCTCTGTCTCTCTGTCGTTTATTTTTTTCAATTTATTACTATATTGGTTACAGCTGATTTTCAAAGCTCTGTTTCTTGCCGCTGTACATCCACTTGATTCACGTACAGAGAGACATCAGTAAATTCTTTTTCAGATTCTTACCAGTCGTATATATTCTTTTCCGGTGACTTGAGTGTGCTGAGTGCAGTTCTTTTAGCTACCGTGTAGGCCTTGTTGATTATCAGTTTGGTATTTGGAATGGTATCTTTGCTAATTTCAACCTCCTGGATGATGCCTCACCCCTCCCCACCTTTCCCGTTTAGCAGCCTGACGCGTGTTTTCTACATATTTGACTATGTTTTTGTTTTGTAATTTATTTCATGTGTAGCCATTTTGGATTCCACCTTTAAGTGATATCTTATGATATGTGTCTTTTTCTTTTTGAATTAAGTCACTTAGAATGATCATACGTAACTCCTCCGGAGTTGTTACAACTGGCCATATTTCATTGATTTCCAGGCTGAATAATATTCCACTCTACCTAAGTACCACAACTCTATCCATTTTTTCCCTCCAGAGACATTTAAGTTATATCCTAGTCGAGGATCTTTTAAACAGAGAGGGGGTAAACATTGGGGTGCCTGTGTCCTCTCGATTTTTGTTTTTCCCAAGATATACGCCCATGAGTGCAAGTGCCCTATGCTCTGTAGCTCATTTTTTAGATGCTTTAGTAAACACAATACACTTCTCCAGAATGGCCATTGGCAATATACATTTCCACTATAAGTCTCACAGGGCTCCCTCTTCTCCTTGCCCTGTCCTGCATTTCTGTTGTTTATGCTTTATGAGGATGGCTCTTCTGACTGATGCGAAGTGATATCTTTTGTAGTATTGACTTCCAGTGCCCACCTGTTTGGTTGGCTAAAAAAGTGTATGCCCTTTTCTTGAATATATACAGAAAAAAACGCATACACCCTTTTTGGCCAACTGCAATGTTGGCAATGTTCAGCTCCTTTTCTTGTGCTTAATGGCGAGTCCTTTCTACCTCCTCAAATCCCTTTCCTGCCATTCTCCCTTGCTAACAAGTCCTTTTCTCTGACATTCCTCAAGACATTTTTCAGTGATGGATATTTTCAACTCTGCAGTTTCGTGAATTTTACTGCCCCTGAGTTCCATTGTTCAACTTGTGTTTATGGGAACTGGCCACAAAGCAGCAGGATTTCCTCAAGCCCTATACTGTTTCCATGGGCAACCCTAGCCTTTGGTCAATTCGTCTTCCTGATTGGAAATTAGAGTGACATGTGCCTGTCTGAACACCTAGGACTTGTCTCTCATTGTTCCTCATCCTTCCGCTTCATCCTCTGGACAAATTCCAAACTGTACGCAACAGGATGTTGACAGTGCTGACATCTCCAAGTGGGGAGACTGTTAGTAAAGACGCTGGAGGGGTGAACCCGAGCACCAGGAGATGAGGAGATGAGATGCCTTTTCCAAACTCTTCCCCATCAGACGGTATACCATCCTCTGGGTGTGACAGACATGTTTTAGCAGTAGGAAGAGTCCCATTCATGTAAGGAGAACACCAGGGCTTTTTCAAAATCAGTGTCTCCCCGAAACCCAAACTGGGGAATTTTTTAAGCTACGGCTACACATATGTTCATTAAGGGCCTTGGGAAGTAGGCAGAGTCCAAACTTTAGATGATTGAAGTCTTCAGGGTCAGAAGCACTCACCACTGGCTTCCCTTAGGTTACACTTTAACTGTCATTGATAGATGATGTCAATAAAATTATCTATTCTTTTTCCGATTATTTCCCCTTATAGGTTATTGCAAAATGTTGAGTGTAGTTCCCTGTGCTATACAGTAGTTCCTTGTTGATGATCTATTTTATACATAGCAGTGTGTATGTGTTAATCCCAAACTGTTAATTTATCCCTCCTCCCACCTTTCCCCTTTGGTAATAATAAATTATAAGATTTTATACTTCTCAGAAATGGGGGAGCTGAAAGAGAGGTATCATTTTCAATGGAAAAGCATTTAAAACAAGATTGAAGCTTTAACCAAGATTATTAGATGTACATCCTTGGAAAGAAATCACTTCATTTCTCTAATATTGACCTGACAAATAAGACAAACCTTTTCACTGAACTTGCTTATAATAAAGTGATGGTAATATCAAATGGAAGTGTTAGAAACATCTTATTTTACCCGAGCCTTATACACTGTTCTATGTTAACTACAGTTTGGCTCACACATCTGTTCATTGAGGTTACAATAGTCTCAATTTCTGTTACTGATCCTCCAGAGTGGACCCCAACAAGTGTCCCCCTGCCCAGTGTCATTGGGGCCAACAGATCGAGACTGAGTTTGGTTCACAAGCAAAGGGAACTTTATATTTTGACCAGAGAATGGAGAGGTGAGAGCATGCGCTACCCCGTGGGCTGTGGGCTGGGCTGCTGTGTAGAGATCCTGTCAGAGTCAGTGGGAGGGAGGGGGCGGAGCTCTCGAGGGCCGGGTTGGCTGCAGCTCAGGCTCTATATCGCGGAGTCTGCACTGGGCCCCAGGAGCTGAGGTGTCGTCCCAGCCATTCTGCACTAGGAAATCTGGTCTGAAGTGCCGGGTGTGGAACCTCTGCATGCGGGACCCTAGGAGCACATGAAATTAGACAAAGCACAAAGGATAAAAAAGGTTAGACTTGACTTTATTGCCCAGATTCTATTTTTATCTCCCACGGACTTTTAATGGGCTTTGCTGGGGACAAACCCCTCCTCTGCCTTTTGTCCCGTTCCTCATTCTTGGAGTGCTGAGGGTGCAGACCCTTCTTCTGTAACTGCTGAGTGCTGAGTTGGGAGCCCTCATACCCGGGGTCGAGGGTCAGAGCTTCTCCCCAGCAGCCTCCAGGTGACGTTGATTGTCCCCAGGACCCCTGCCTCCCTGCTCGTCCACCTGAGCACCAGCATTGGAAGTGTTATAGATTCTAATGACCTTTAAGGGTCCAGGAAAGAGATGTGCAGAGACGCTGTGGGGACCGGTTTCACCCCGCCCCACATTTGTTCGGCCACCTTAGGCTGACAGATTCTGCCAGCCTAGATGCTCTGACCAGTAGTTAGGCCCTTGAATTTGGGCCTTGAATTAGGCCCCTGAATTAATGTACAAACAGCACCAGGTGTCAGAGCCCTGCCCGCTCAAGTCCCAGACAGTCCAGGGTCAGTGGTGATCAAGGACCATGATGGCCACTGAGTCAACAGCCTTTTGAAGTAAACAGGAGTCCAGCCGGTCTTATTGGCCACCATCATCACGGTGTCTGTAGGCTTTTCTATGGTGACAGTGTGATATACATTTCCCCCGCCAAGATTATTAGCTCCCCTCTGGGTGCAGTAAGTCCTGCAAGCAGTAGTCTACTCTTTTGGGACACACTCTTGTTGTTTTATGAGAGAAACTCCAGGTCAAGTGATGTTCACATGAGTCGTCATGGTGCCCTGTTGCCCCCGGTTATCTCTCTGGATGTTGGAGTTGGAGGGCCTCCTCGCTCGAGGTTGGTGTGCCCACGGAGCGAACCCTGCAACTTCAGGGCATGGTTGGTGCTTAGGATCACCACGTGGGGTCCTTTTCCCTTAGGAGGGAGGTGGCCTTTTGGGCTGCTGATTTCCAGGTTTTTAGATACCGCCAGTATCTTGGCCAGATGTGGCAGTGGGCCAAGCCCCTTGGTGACCATAGTTTATCCTACCTGGATGGCATTCTTGCATTGTTCCATTTCAAGTGGTCCCAGTTTTTGCACTAATTCTCCAATGGTGATTCACCTTTCACCGGGAATGTAAAGGTCAAAGGGTTTAGCTAAATTAGGGAGTTCCAGGGTAAGGGTCTGAATTGACTGCTCTTTCCATTCTTGAAAGACCACTTCTGGATTCTTTTCAAAAGGATCATCATCTTTTCCTTTCAGTGTTTCATATAGAGGCCCAGCTAGTAGACTGTAGTTAGGGATCCAGAAGCAGCAAACCCTGACCTCCTCAGGAACTCCTAAGCTGTCTTCTAGTTTTAGAAAGGGGTAAGGCTGAAAATGGTTTCTTCCCTTTCCTGGGATGGGCTTCTCCGACCTTCTGTGAGAATGAAGCCCAGGCAGGTCACCGCAGTCTGTGATATTTGAGCTTTTTCTTGGACAACTTCTATCCTTTATTGGTTTGGTAGTTCAGAGGCCTCCTTAGTAGGGCTGGCGATCAGAATGTCGTCTGCGTACTGAAGGAGAATTTCCTTTTCCAGAGGTAGAACTTTTAGGTCTTTAGCTAAGCTTTCCCCAAAGATGGTGTGGGAATTTTTGCACCCTTGGGGCAAGACGGCCCAGAAGTATTGTTTTAGTTGTATGTTGAGTCCTGCCACTCACAAGCCAAAATTTCTTGTGACTCTGGGACTAATGGAATACAAAAGAAGGCATCATTGAAGACTAATACAGAATACCATGTCCTGGTGGTTGGTAGAATGACCAGCAGGGTGTAAGAATTAGGAGCAACTGGAGGTATATCCTCGGTGGCTTCACTGACTGTCCTGACATCCTTTACCAGGTCCCCAGCAGCCCCTCGGGCTCTCGTGGTCACACCAATCGCAGAATATGGAGCTCACCTGGGCAGGTACCCCACCCCCACCCCAGCCCACGGGGCTCTCGTGGTCAGGACCCTCCCAGGATACAGAGCTACCCTTGCATGTACCGTGGCAGGGCTGGGCACACAAGAACCATGCACATAGCCCTCATTGCAGAGTACCCCCAGCTCACCTGTCGCTCAGAGCTGACACAGAGCACCTCAGAGCAGGACTTGAACTAACAAACAGCAGCTGCGACAGGTCTGTGACCCTGGGCATCACTCTGTGTGGCCTCCCTCCACCTGGTCTTCCAGAGACTTCCACTGCACCCAGGGCACCAGGCCTCTGTCTCCAACCACCACCCACCCCTCCTCTCCCTGACTCCTGGGTTCCTCTCATTAGGAGAGGGTTTTCTTGAAGTTTTCTCCCACTCATGGGCCAGATAAAATGATTAGAAAACAAGCCAAAGCTGCAGCCCCTTGTCTATCCTGACTCTCAGGAGCCAACACCTGTTCCTTGGACCTGGCCGGTTCAGCAAGTTCCATTTTCTGCAACTGTGAGCCCCTGAGGGGTGATGATTGGCTGACCTGGGCAGCCTTACCGTGCCGGCCAGCCCTCCCCAGGTGTGCCTGGGGTGAGATCAATATAAATACCACTTCAGGCAGCAAGAGCCCCTGCAGCCGTGCCTGACGCCATTTTCTCTGCCCTGTCAGCAGTCTCGGGGATGGGCTGGTGGGAGGGAGTGAGAGGCCACGGCTTTGTGGGTGGCCCAGTGTGAGTGGGGCTCTGCTGGACTTTCTGCAGCAGTTGCCAGGCTGCCACCTGCTAAAGAAGAGGATGTGTCACCCATAATTGCTGCTGGAATTTCTCCCTGGGCAGAGGTGAGGAAGGAAAAAAGCAGTGGGGGCAGGGACAGGACGGGTATCTCAGGCAGGGAAATGGAAATCTTCCAGAAGAGCACCCAGGGCCAGGACCATCCTGGCTGGCCTGCAGGCACCAAGTCGGCCGGCATGCTGTCACTCGTGTGGCTCTATGGCCCTTCCTCTAGGCTTTCAAGTCCTTGTATATATTCAGGTGTTTTACCTGGGACGCGTGGGAATAGTTCAGCAGCAACTGGCCTGGGGCTCAGCTCACATTTACTCACAGATGCCTTGGCATGGTGCCCCAGCTTTGCAATGAGGACGCTTGTTGCGTGGGGGCTGCTGGCTGAATGGGAGACGATTCCCCACCACTGACCAACTTCAGAATTGTTTACAACTGGAGCAAGTGCCCTGATACGGTTTTCCTCTGTGTAACTGGTGGGTTCTGTGTTTTTTTTCTCTTTTTCGTTTTTGGTTCAAGGTAGATTTTATTCCTGTTTTTTGTATTTATAGATATAAGTATGGAAATAATTTATTCATATAAATACATGTATGTGAAGGGAATAATTGTTTTTTCTGTTTTATTTTTTAAATTTTATTTCTTTTTAATTTTGAATTTTATTTTATATCTTTATACAGCAGTTTCTTATTGGTTATCTATTTTATACATATAAATGTATACATGCCAATCCCAGTCTCTCAACTCCTCCCACCACCACCACCCCAACAGCTTTCCCCCCTTGTTGTCTATACATTTGTTGTCTACATCTGTTGCTCTATTTATGCCTTGCAAAATGATATTGCATTGTACGTAAGTACCACAACTTCTTTATCCATTTTTCTCTTTCTGCGATATTGAACTTGTACCGTAAAGGAGGTTCTTGTAAACAGAGCCGTTCCAAATTTTGGGGTGGCTGTGTCTTTTTGATTTTAATTTCCCTAAGCTATAGGACGATAAGTGGAAGTGCCCTAGGCTCTGTTGCTTTGTTTTGAAGATGTTTCAGGAAACACCATACACTGCTCCAGAGTGGCTGTTGGCAATTTACATCCCGCCCATCAGCATAACAAGGCTCCAAGTTCTCCATGGCCTGTCCTGCCTGTCTGGATTTTACACTTTTTTCAGATGGCCCTTTTGACCGGGGGGAAGTGAGACTTCATTGTAGTGCAGATTTCCTTTGCAAGATTGCTTGGTGGCCAAAAAGGGCGTATGCGTTTTTTCCTGAATATATTCAGGAAAAAACGCATACGCCCTTTTTGTCCAAGTGCATCATTGTCCACGTTTTGCCTCTTTTCCTATGCTTTAAATGCAATTCCAGTCTACCTCTTGAAATCGGTTTCCTGCAATTCTGCCCCGCGTTCAAGTCCTCTTGGCAGCGTTACTTCAGTATATTTTTGGACGATAGCTGTCATTTATAACTCTGCAGGTTTGTGAATTACAGTGTCCCTGAGCTCCTTTCTTCAACTCGCTTTCTTGTGAGCTGGCCGCAACACCGCAGGATTGCTTCAGGCCCTAATCTGGTTCCGGCACGGCACGCTGAGCCTTTGGTTAATTCCGCTTCCTGGTGGGAAATGAGAGTTAAATTTGCCCGTCCAGACACCTCCAGCTAGTCTCTCATTGGTCCTCCCTATTTCTGTTCATCTTCCGCAGAAATTGCAAACTGGGCCAAACAGGAGGTTAAAGGCACTGACTCTCCAAGTCGGGAGAGTGTTAGTAAAGCTTCTGGAATGTTGCACCCGAGTACCAGGGGACGAAAACTGAGACATATTTGAACACGACTCCCGATCACACGGTTGATCATACTCTGGGTTCCACATGCATGTTTTAGCTGAAGGAAGAATCCCTTAAACTTGGAGAGTTGAGACCCGTGGAAGGGGTACCATGCAATATGACTTCAAAGGGTCTTTATTTGCTCACCGAACCTCTCCAGTCCTATCACTGCTGCGTTTATGCCCCTGTACACATGCTTGATTCTCTTTCAGAGACATAGCAATCCATAGGTTTTAAGATACTTACTAGTCAGGTACATTCTTAGGCGTTTAATATGTGGTGTTGAGTCCATTTCGTTGAGCAAGGAGTAGCTCTTGTCTATTACATATTTGGCTTAAGGAACTTTATCTGTGCTCATTTCAGTCTCTGGTTTTATGCAGCACCCCAACTCACCTTTTCCCTTAAGCCAGCATAAGTTGGTTTTCTACATTTGAGACACTGTTCTGTTTTGTAACTCAGTTCCTGTGTAGCCAAGTTTACATTCCGTGTATTAGTGATATCTTATGATGTTTCTTTTACTGTGTGACTTATTTCACTTAGAATCCTCATACCTGAACCCACTCATTTTCTGCTACAGGCCTGTTGACATAGATTTCATTGTTGAGTGATATTGCATTGTTCGTAAGTACCACAACTTCTTTATCCATTTTTCACTTTCTGCGATATTGAACTTGTACCATAAAAGAGGATCTTGTAAACAGAGCCGTCCCAAATTTTGGGTGGCTGTGTCTTTTTCATTTTAATTTCCCTAAGCTATAGGACCATAAGTGGAAGTGCCCTAGGCTCTGTTGCTTTGTTTTTTAGATGTTTCAGGAAACACCATAAACTTCTCCCCAGTGGCTGTTGGTAATTTACATCCCACCCATCAGCATAACAAGCCTCCCAGTTCTCCATGGCCTGTCCTGCCTTTCTGGATTTTACACATTTTTCAGATGGCCCTTTTGACCGGGGGGAAGTGAGACTTCTTTGTAGTGCAGATTTCCTTTGCAAGCTTGCTTGTTTGGCCAAAAAGGGCGTATGCGTTTTTTCCTGAATATATTCAGGAAGAAACGCATACACCCTTTTTGGCCAAGTGCATCATTGTCGACGTTCTGCCTCTTTTCCTATGCTTTAAATGGAATTCCAGTCTACCTCCTGAAATCGCTTTCCTGCAATTCTGCCCCGCTTTCAAGTCCTCTTGGCAGCCTTACTTCAGTATATTTTTGGACGAAAGCTGTCATTTATAACTCTGCAGGTTTGTGAATTACAGTGCCCCTGAGCTCCTTTCTTCAACTCGCTTTCTTGTGAGCTGACCGCAACACCGCAGGATTGCTTCAGGCCCTAATCTGGTTCCGGCACGGCACGCTGAGCCTTTGGTTAATTACTCTTCCTGGTGGGAAATGAGAGTTAAATTTGCCCGTCCAGACACCTCCAGCTAGTCTCTCATTGGTCCTCCCTATTCCTGTTCATCTTCCACAGAAATTGCAAACTGGGCCAAACAGGAGGTTAAAGACACTGACTCTCCAAGTCGGGAGAGTGTTAGAAAAGCGTCTGGAATGTTGCAACCGAGTACCAGGGGATGATAGCTGAGACATATTTGAACACGTCTCCCGATCACACGGTTGATCATACTCTGGGTTCCACATACATGTTTCAGCTGAAGGAAGAATCCCTTAAACCTGGAGAGTTGAGACCCGTGGAATGGGTACCATGCAATATGACTTCAAAGGGTCTTCATTTGCTCACCGAACCTCTCCAGTCCTATCATTGCTGCGTTTATGCCCCTGTACACACGCTTGATTCTCTTTCAGAGACATAGCAATCCATAGGTTTTAAGATACTTACTAGTCCGGTACATTCTTAGGCGTTTAATATGTGGTGTTGAGTCCATTTCGTTGAGCAAGGAGTAGCTCTGGTCTATTACATATTTGGCTTAAGGAACTTTATCTGTGCTCATTTCAATCTCTGGTTTTATGCAGCACCCCAACTCACCTTTTCCCTTAAGCCAGCATAAGTTGGTTTTCTACATTTGAGACACTGTTCTGTTTTGTAATTCAGTTCCTGTGTAGCCAAGTTTACATTCCGTGTATTAGTGATATCTTATGATGTTTCTTTTTCTGTGTGACTTATTTCACTTAGAATCCTCATACCTGAACTCACTTATTTTCTGCTACAGGCCTGTTGACATAGATTTCATTGTTGAGTGATATTGCATTGTTCGTAAGTACCACAAATTCTTTATCCATTTTTCACTTTCTGCGATATTGAACTTGTACCATAAAAGAGGATCTTGTAAACAGAGCCGTCCCAAATTTTGGGTGGCTGTGTCTTTTTCATTTTAATTTCCCTAAGCTATAGGACCATAAGTGGAAGTGCCCTAGGCTCTGTTGCTTTGTTTTTTAGATGTTTCAGGAAACACCATACATTTCTCCCCAGTGGCTGTTGGCAATTTACATCCCGCCCATCAGCATAACAAGGCTCCCAGTTCTCCAAGGCCTGTCCTGCCTTTCTGGATTTTACACTTTTTTCAGATGGCCCTTTTGACTGGGGGGAAGTGAGACTTCATTGTAGTGCAGATTTCCTTTGCAAGCTTGCTTGGTTGGCCAAAAAGTGCTTATGCGTTTTTTCCTGAATATATTCAGGAAAAAACGCATAAGCCCTTTTTGGCCAAGTGCATCATTGTGGACGTTCTGCCTCTTTTCCTATGCTTTAAATGCAATTCCAGTCTACCTCCTGAAATCGGTTTCCTGCAATTCTGCCCCGTTTTCAAGTCCTCTTGGCAGCCTTACTTCAGTATATTTTGGACGATAGCTGTCATTTATAACTCTGCAGGTTTGTGAATTACAGAGACCCTGAGCTCCTTTCTTCAACTCGCTTTCTTGTGAGCTGGCCACAACACCGCAGGATTGCTTCAGGCCCTAATCTGGTTCCGGCATGGCACCCTGCACCTTTGGTTAATTCCTCTTCCTGGTGGGAACTGAGAGTTAAATTTGCCCGTCCAGACACCTCCAGCTAGTCTCTCATTGCTTCTCCCTATTCCTGTTCATCTTCCGCAGAAATTGCAAACTGGGCCAAACAGGAGGTTAAAGGCACTGACTCTCCAAGTCGGGAGAGTGTTAGTAAAGCGTCTGGAATGTTGCACCCGAGTACCAGGGGACAAAAACTGAGACATATTTGAACACGTCTCCCGATCACATGGTGGATCATACTCTGGGTTCCACATGCTTGTTTTAGCTGAAGGAAGAATGCCTTAAACCTGGAGAGTTGAGACCCGTGGAATGGGTACCATGCAATATGACTTCAAAGGGTCTTCATTTGCTCACTGAACCTCTCCAATCCTATCACTGCTGCGTTTATGCCCCTGTACACATGCTTGATTCTCTTTCGGAGACATAGCAATCCATAGGTTTTAAGATATTTACTAGTCAGGTACATTCTTAGACGTTTAATATGTGGTGTTGAGTCCATTTGGTTGAGCAAGGAGTAGCTCTTGTCTATTACATATTTGGCTTAAGGAACTTGATCTGTGCTCATTTCAATCTCTGGTTTTATGCAGCACCCCAACTCAGCTTTCCCCTTAAGCAAGCATAAGTTGGTTTTCTAAATTTGAGACCGTGTTCTGTTTTGTAATCCAGTTACTGTGTAGCCAAGTTTACATTCCGTGTATTAGTGATATCTTATGATGTTTCTTTTTCTGTGTGACTTATTTCAGTTAGAATCATCATGCCTGAATCCACTCATTATGCTGCTATGGGCCTGATGACATAGATGTCATTGCTGAGTGATATTGCATTATACGTAAGTACCACAACTTCTTTATCCATTTTTCACTTTCTGCGACATTGAACTTGTACCGTAAACGAGTTTCATGTAAACAAAGCCGTCCCAAAGTTTGCGGTGGCTGTGTCTTTTTGATTTTAATTTCCCTAAGCTATAGGACCATAAGTGGAAGTGCCCTAGGCTCTTTTGCTTTCTTTTTTAGATGTTTCAGGAAACACCATACACTTCTCCAGAGTGGCTGTTGGCAATTTACATCCCGCCCATCAGCATAACAAGGCTCCCAGTTCTCCATGGCCTGTCCTGCCTTTCTGGATTTTACACTTTTTTCAGATGGCCCTTTTGACTGGGGGGAAGTGAGACTTCATCGTAGTGCAGATTTCCTTTGCAAGCTTGCTTGGTTGGCCAAAAAGGGCGTATGCGTTTTTCCCTGAATATATTCAGGAAAAAACGCATACGCCCTTTTTCGCCAAGTGCATCATTGTCGACGTTCTGCCTCTTTTCCTATGCTTTAAATGCAATTCCAGTCTACCTACTGAAATCGGTTTCCTGCAATTCTGCCCCGCTTTCAAGTCCTCTTGGCGCCTTACTTCAGTATATTTTTGGACGATAGCTGTCATTTATAACTCTGCAGGTTTGTGAATTACAGTGCCCCTGAGCTCCTTTCTTCAACTCGCTTTCTTGTGAGCTGGCCGCAACACCGCAGGATTGCTTCAGGCCCTAATCTGGTTCCGGCACGGCACGCTGAGCCTTTGGTTAATTCCTCTTCCTGGTGGGAAATGAGAGTTAAATTTGCCTGTCCAGAAACGTCCAGCTAGTCTCTCATTTGTTCTCCCTATTCCTGTTCATCTTCCGCAGAAATTGCAAACTGGGCCAAACAGGAGGTTAAAGGCACTGACTCTCCAAGTTGGCAGAGTGTTAGTAAAGCGTCTGGAATGTTGCACCCGAGGACCAGGGGCGAGAAGTGAGACATATTTCAACACGACTCCCGATCACACGGTTGATCATACTCTGGGTTCCACATGCATGTTTTAGCAGAAGGAAGAATCCCTTAAACCTGGAGAGTTGAGACCCGTGGAATGGGTACCATGCAATATGACTTCAAAGGGTCTTCATTTGCTCACCGAACCTCTCCAATCCTATCACTGCTGCGTTTATGACCCTGTACACATGCTTGATTCTCTTTCGGAGACATAGCAATCCATAGCTTTTAAGATACTTACTAGTCAGGTACATTCTTAGGCGTTTAATATGGGGTGTTGAGCCCATTTCGTTGAGCAAGGAGTAGCTCTTGTCTATTACATATTTGGCTTAAGGAACTTTATCTGTGCTCATTTCAATCTCTGGTTTTATGCAGCACCCCAACTCACCTTTCCCCTTAAGCAAGCATAAGTTGATTTTCTAAATTTGAGACCCTGTTCTGTTTTGTAATCCAGTTCATGTGTAGCCAGGTTTACATTCCGTGTATTAGTGATATCTTATGATGTTTCTTTTTCTGTGTGACTTATTTCAGTTAGAATCATCATACCTGAATCCACTCATTATGCTGCTATGGGCCTGATGACTTAGATTTCATTGCTGGGTGATATTGCATTGTACGTAAGTACCACATCTTCTTTATCCATTTTTCACTTTCTATGATATTGAACTTGTTCCGTAAACGAGGTTCTTGTAAACAGAGCCGTCCCAAACTTTGGGGTGGCTGTGTCTTTTTGATTTTAATTTCCCTAAGCTATAGGACCATAAGTGGAAGTGCCCTAGACTCTGTTGCTTTGTTTTTTAGATGCTTCAGGAAACACCATACACTTTTCCCGAGTGGCTGTTGGCAATTTACATCCCGCCCATCAGCAAAACAAGGCTCCCAGTTCTCCATGGCCTGTCCTGCCTTTCTGGATTTTACACTTTTTTCAGATGGCCCTTTTGACCTGAGGGAAGTGAGACTTCATTGTAGTGCAGATTTCCTTTGCAAGCTTGCTTGATGGACCAAAAAGGGCGTATGCGTGTTTTTCCTGAATATATTCAGGAAAAAACGTATACGCACTTTTTGGCCAAGTGCATCATTGTCGACGTTCTGCCTCTTTTCCTATGCTTTAAATGCAATTCCAGTCTGCCTCCTGAAATTAGTTTCCTGCAATTCTGCTCCGCATCCAAGACATCTTGGCAGCCTTACTTCAGTATATTTTTGGACGATAGCTGTCATTTATAACTCTGCAGGTTTGTGAATTACAGTGCCCCTGAGCTCCTTTCTTCAACTCGCTTTCTTGTGAGCTGGCAGCAACACCGCAGGATTGCTTCAGGCCCTAGTGTGGTTCCGGCACGGCTCGCTGAGTCTTTGGTTAATTCCTTTTCTTGGTGGGAAATGAGAGTTAAATTTGCCCGTCCAGACACCTCCAGCTAGTCTCTCACTGGTTCTCCCTATTCCTGTTTATCTTCTGCAGAAATTGCAAACTGTGCCAAACAGGAGGTTAAAGGCACTGACTCTCCAAGTCGGCAGAGTGTTAGTAAAGCGTCTGGTATGTTGCACCAGAGTACCAGGGGACGAAAACTGAGACATATTTGAACAGTTCTCCCGATCACATGGTTGATCATACTCTGGGTTCCACATGCATGTTTTAGCTGAAGGAAGAATCCCTTAAACTGGAGACTCGAGACCCGTGGAATGGGTACCATGCAATATGACTTCAAAGGGTCTTCATTTGCTCACCGAAGCTCTCCAATCCTATCACTGCTGCGTTTATGACCCTGTACACATGCTTGATTCTCTTTCAGAGACATAGCAATCCATAGGTTTTAAGATACTTACTAGTCAGGTACATTCTTAGGCGTTTATATGGGGTGTTGAGTCCATTTCATTGAGCAAGGGGTAGCTCTTGCCTATTACATATTTGGCTTAAGGAACTTTATCTGTGCTCATTTCAATCTCTGGTTTTATGCAGCACCCCAACTCACCTTTCCCCTTAAGCAAGCATATGTTGGTTTTCTAAATTTGAGACCGTGTTCTGTTTTGTAATCCAGTTCCTGTGTAGCCAAGTTTACATTCCGTGTATTAGTGATATCTTATGATGTTTCTTTTTCTGTGTGACTTATTTCAGTTAGAATCATCATACCTGAATCCACTCATTATGCTGCTACGGGCCTGATGACATAGATTTCATTGCTGAGTGATATTGCATTGTACGTAAGTTCCACAACTTCTTTATCCATTTTCCGCTTTCTGCGATATTGAATTTGTACCATAAACGTGGTTGTTGTAAACAGAGCCGTCCCAAACTTTGGGGTGGCTGTGTCTTTTTGAGTTTAATTTCCCTAAGCTATAGGACCATAAGTGGAAGTGCCCTAGGCTCTGTTGCTTTGTTTTTTAGATGTTTCAGGAAACACCATACACTTCTCCCCAGTGGCTTTTGGAAATTTACATCCCGCCCATCAGCATAACAAGGCTCCCAGTTCTCCATGGCCTGTCCTGCCTTTCTGGATTTTACACTTTTTTCAGATGGCCCTTTTGACTGGGGGGAAGTGAGACTTCATTGTAGTGCAGATTTCCTTTGCAAGCTTGCTTGGTTGGCCAAAAAGGGCGTATGCGTTTTTTCCTGAATATATTCAGGTAAAAACGCATACGCCCTTTGTGGCCAAGTGCATCATTGTCGACGTTCTGCCTCTTTTCCTATGCTTTAAATGCAATTCCAGTTTACCTCCTGAAATCGCTTGCCTGCAATTCTGCCCCACTTTCAAGTCCTCTTGGCAGCCTTACTTCAGTATATTTTTGGACGATAGCTGTCATTTATAACTCTGCAATTTTGTGAATGACAGTGCCCCTGAGCTCCTTTCTTCAACTCGCTTTCTTGTGAGTTGGCCACAGCACCGCAGGATTGCTTCAGGCCCTAATCTGGTTAAGGCACGGCACGCTGAGCCTTTGGTTAATTCCTCTTCCTGGTGGGAAATGAGAGTTAAATTTGCCCGTCCAGACACCTCCAGCTAGTCTCTCATTGGTCCTCCCTATTCCTGTTCCTCTTCCGCAGAAATTGCAAACTGGGCCAAACAGGAGGTTAAAGGCACTGACTCTCCAAGTCGGGAGAGTGTTAGTAAAGCGTCTAGAATGTTGCACCCGAGTACCAGGGGATGAGAACTGAGACACATTTCAAAACATTTCGCGATCACACGGTGGATCATGCTCTGGGTTGCACATGCATGTTTTAGCTGAAGGAAGAATCCCTTAAACCTGGAGAGTTGAGACCCATGGAATGGGTACCAGGCAATATGACTTCAGAGGGTCTGCATTTGCTCACCGAACCTCACCAATCCTATCACTGCTGCGTTTATGCCGCTGTACACACGTTTGATTCTCTTTCGGACACATATAAATCTATAGGTTTTAAGATTCTTACTAGTCTGGTATATTCTTAGGTGTTTAATATGGGGTGTTGAGTCCACTTCGTTGAGCAAGGAGTAGCTCTTGTCTATTACATATTTGGCTTATGGAACGGTATCTGTGCTAATTTCAATCTCTGGTTTTATGCAGCACCCCAACTCAGCTTTCCCCTTAAGCAAGCATAAGTTGGTTTTCTACATTTGAGACCCTGTTCTGTTTTGTAATTCAGTTCCTGTGTAGCCAAGTTTACATTCCGTGTATTAGTGATATCTTATGATGTTTCTTTTTCTGTGTGACTTATTTCACTTAGAATCATCGTACCTGAATCCACTCATTATGCTGCTACGGGCCTGATGACATAGATTTCATTGCTGAGTGATATTGCATTGTACGTAAGTACCACAACTTCTTTATCCATTTTTCGCTTTCTGTGATATTGAACTTGTACCGTAAACGAGGTTCTTGTAAACAGAGCTGTCCCAAACTTTGGGGTGGCTGTGTTTTGTTGATTTTAATTTCCCTAAGCTATAGGACCATAAGTGGAAGTGCCCTAGGCTCTGTTGCTTTGTTTTCAAGATGTTTCAGGAAACACCATACACTGCTCCTGAGTGGCTGTTGGCAATTTACATCCCGCCCATCAGCATAACAAGGCTTCCAGTTCTCCATGGCCTGTCCTGCCTTTCTGGATTTTACACTTTTTTCAGATTGCCCTTTTGACCGGGGGGAAGTGAGACTTCATTGTAGTGCAGATTTCCTTTGCAAGCTTGCTTGGTTGGCCAAAAGGGCGTATGCGTTTTTTCCTGAATATATTCAGGAAAAAACGCATACGCCCTTTTTGGCCAAGTGCATCATTGTGGACGTTCTGCCTCTTTTCCTATGCTTTAAATTCAGTTCCAGTCTACCTCCTGAAATCGGTTTCCTGCAATTCTGCCCCGCTTTCAAGTCCTCTTGGCAGCCTTACTTCAGTATATTTTTGGACGATAGCTGTCATTTATAACTCTGCAGGTTTGTGAATGACAGTGACCCTGAGCTCCTTTCTTCAACTCTCTTTCTTGTGAGCTGGCCACAACACCGCAGGATTGCTTCAGGCCCTAATCTGGTTAAGGCACGGCACGCTGAGCCTTTGGTTAATTCCTCTTCCTGGTGGGAAATGAGAGTTAAATTTGCCCGTCCAGACACCTCCAGCTAGTCTCTCATTGGTCCTCCCTATTCCTGTTCCTCTTCCGCAGAAATTGCAAACTGGGCCAAACAGGAGGTTAAAGGCACTGACTCTCCAAGTCGGGAGAGTGTTAGTAAAGCGTCTAGAATGTTGCACCCGAGTACCAGGGGATGAGAACTGAGACATATTGGAACACGTCTCCCGATCACACAGTTGATCATACTCTGGGTTCCACATGCATGTTTTAGCTGAAGGAAGAGTCCCTTAAACCTGGAGATTTGAGACCCGTGGAATGGGTACCATGCAATATGACTTCAAAGGGTCTTCATTTGCTCACCGAACCTCTCCAATCCTATCACTGCTGCGTTTATGCCCCTGTACACACGCTTGATTCTCTTTCGGAGACATAGCAATCCATAGGTTTTAAGATAGCCACTAGTCAGGTACATTCTTAGACATTTAATATGGGGTGTTGAGTCCATCTCGTTGAGCAAGGAGTAGCTCTAGTCTATTACATATTTGGCTTAAGGAACTTTATCTGTGCTCATTTCAATCTCTGGTTTTATGCAGCACCCCAACTCACCTTTCCCCTTAAGCAAGCATAAGTTGGTTTTCTACATTTGAGACCCTGTTCTGTTTTGTAATCCAGTTCCAGTGTAGCCAACTTTACATTCCGTGTACTAGTGTTATCTTATGATGTTTCTTTTTCTGTGTGACTTATTTCAGTTAGAATCATCATACCTGAATCCACTCATTATGCTGCTACGGGCCTGATGACATAGATTTCATTGCTGAGTGATATTGCATTGTACGTAAGTACAACAACTTCTTTATCCATTTTTCACTTTCTGCGATATTGAACTTGTACCGTAAATGAGTTTCTTGTAAACAGAGCCGTCCCAAACTTTGGGGTGGCTGTGTTTGTTTGATTTTAATTTCCCTAAGCTATAGGACCATAAGTGGAAGTGCCCTAGGCTCTGTTGCTTTGCTTTTTAGATGTTTCAGGAAACACCATACACATCTCTCCAGTGGCTGTTGGCAATTTACATCCCGCCCATCAGCATAACGAGGCTCCCAGTTCTCCATGGCCTGTCCTGCCTTTCTGGATTTTACACTTTTTTCAGATGGCCCTTTTGGCCGGGGGGAAATGAGCCTTCATTGTAGTGCAGATTTCCTTTGCAAGCTTCCTTGGTTGGCCAAAAAGGGCGTATGCGTTTTTTCCTGAATATATTCAGAAAAAAAGCATACGCACTTTTTGGCCAAGTGCATCATTGTCGACGTTCTGCCTCTTTCCCTATGCTTTAAATGCAATTCCAGTCTACCTCCTGAAATTGGTTTCCTGCAATTCTGCCCCGCTTTCAAGTCCTCTTGGCAGCCTTATTTCAGTATATTTTTGGACGATAGCTGTCATTTATAACTCCTCAGATTTGTGAATTACAGTGCCCCTGAGCTTCTTTCTTCAACTCGCTTTCTTGTGAGCTGGCCGCAACACCGCAGGATTGCTTCAGGCCCTAATCTGGTTCCGGCACGGCACGCTGAGCCTTTGGTTAATTCCTCTTCCTGGTGGGAAATGAGAGTTAAATTTGCCCGTCCAGACACCTCCAGCTATTCTCTCATTGGTTCTCCCTATTCCTGTTCATCTTCCGCAGAAATTGCAAACTGGGCCAAACAGGAGGTTAAAGGCACTGACTCTCCAAGGCGGGAGAGTGTTAGTGAAGCATCTGGAATGTTGCACCCGAGTACCAGGGGACGAGAACTGAGACTTATTGGAACACGTCTCCCGATCACACGGTTGATCATACTCTGGGTTCCACATGCATGTTTTAGCTGAAGGAAGAATCCCTTAAACTTGGAGAGTTGAGACCCGTGGAATGGGTACCATGCAATATGACTTCAAAGGGTCTTCATTTGCTCACCGAACCTCTCCAATCCTATCAATGCTGCGTTTATGCCCCTGTACACATGCTTGATTCTCTTTCGGAGACATAGCAATCCATAGGTTTTAAGATACTTACTAGTCAGGTACATACTTATGCGTTTAATATGGGGTGTTGTGTCGATTTCGTTGAGCAAGGAGTAGCTCTTGTCTATTACATAAGTGGCTTAAGGAACTTTATCTGTGCTCATTTCAATCTCTGGTTTTATGCAGCACCCCAACTCACCTTTCCCCTTAAGCAAGCATAAGTTGGTTTTCTAAATTTGAGACCCTGTTCTGTTTTGTAATCCAGTTCCAGTGTAGCCAACTTTACATTCCGTGTACTAGTGTTATCTTATGATGTTTCTTTTTCTGTGTGACTTATTTCAGTTAGAATCATCATACCTGAATCCACTCATTGTGCTGCTACGGGCCTGATGACATAGATTTCATTGCTGAGTGATATTGCATTGTACGTAAGTACAACAACATTTTTATCCATTTTTCACTTTCTGCGATATTGAACTTGTACCGTAAATGAGGTTCTTGTAAACAGAGCCGTCCCAAACTTTGGGGTGGCTGTGTTTGTTTGATTTTAATTTCCCTAAGCTATAGGACCATAAGTGGAAGTGCCCTAGGCTCTGTTGCTTTGCTTTTTAGATGTTTCAGGAAACACCATACACATCTCTCCAGTGGCTGTTGGCAATTTACATCCCGCCCATCAGCATAACGAGGCTCCCAGTTCTCCATGGCCTGTCCTGCCTTTCTGGATTTTACACTTTTTTCAGATGGCCCTTATGGCCGGGGGGAAATGAGCCTTCATTGTAGTGCAGATTTCCTTTGCAAGCTTCCTTGGTTGGCCAAAAAGGGCGTATGCGTTTTTTCCTGAATATATTCAGAAAAAAAGCATACGCCCTTTTTGACCAAGTGCATCATTGTCGAAGTTCTGCCTCTTTTCCTATGCTTTAAATGCAATTCCAGTCTACCTCCTGAAATTGGTTTCCTGCAATTCTGCCCCGCTTTCAAGTCCTCTTGGCAGCCTTACTTCAGTATATTTTTGGACGATAGCTGTCATTTATAACTCCTCAGATTTGTGAATTACAGTGCCCCTGAGCTCCTTTCTTCAACTCGCTTTCTTGTGAGCTGGCCGCAACACCGCAGGATTGCTTCAGGCCCTAATCTGGTTCCGGCACGGCACGCTGAGCCTTTGGTTAATTCCTCTTCCTGGTGGGAAATGAGAGTTAAATTTGCCCGTCCAGACACCTCCAGCTATTCTCTCATTGGTTCTCCCTATTCCTGTTCATCTTCCGCAGAAATTGCAAACTGGGCCAAACAGGAGGTTAAAGGCACTGACTCTCCAAGTCGGGAGAGTGTTAGTAAAGCGTCTGGAATGTTGCACCCGAGTACCAGGGGACAAAAACTGAGACATATTTGAACACGTCTCCCGATCACATGGTGGATCATACTCTGGGTTCCACATGCTTGTTTTAGCTGAAGGAAGAATGCCTTAAACCTGGAGAGTTGAGACCCGTGGAATGGGTACCATGCAATATGACTTCAAAGGGTCTTCATTTGCTCACTGAACCTCTCCAATCCTATCACTGCTGCGTTTATGACCCTGTACACATGCTTGATTCTCTTTCGGAGACATAGCAATCCATAGGTTTTAAGATATTTACTAGTCAGGTACATTCTTAGACGTTTAATATGTGGTGTTGAGTCCATTTGGTTGAGCAAGGAGTAGCTCTTGTCTATTACATATTTGGCTTAAGGAACTTGATCTGTGCTCATTTCAATCTCTGGTTTTATGCAGCACCCCAACTCAGCTTTCCCCTTAAGCAAGCATAAGTTGGTTTTCTAAATTTGAGACCGTGTTCTGTTTTGTAATCCAGTTACTGTGTAGCCAAGTTTACATTCCGTGTATTAGTGATATCTTATGATGTTTCTTTTTCTGTGTGACTTATTTCAGTTAGAATCATCATGCCTGAATCCACTCATTATGCTGCTATGGGCCTGATGACATAGATGTCATTGCTGAGTGATATTGCATTATACGTAAGTACCACAACTTCTTTATCCATTTTTCACTTTCTGCGACATTGAACTTGTACCGTAAACGAGTTTCATGTAAACAAAGCCGTCCCAAAGTTTGCGGTGGCTGTGTCTTTTTGATTTTAATTTCCCTAAGCTATAGGACCATAAGTGGAAGTGCCCTAGGCTCTTTTGCTTTCTTTTTTAGATGTTTCAGGAAACACCATGCACTTCTCCAGAGTGGCTGTTGGCAATTTACATCCCGCCCATCAGCATAACAAGGCTCCCAGTTCTCCATGGCCTGTCCTGCCTTTCTGGATTTTACACTTTTTTCAGATGGCCCTTTTTACTGGGGGGAAGTGAGACTTCATCGTAGTGCAGATTTCCTTTGCAAGCTTGCTTGGTTGGCCAAAAAGGGCGTATGCGTTTTTCCCTGAATATATTCAGGAAAAAACGCATACGCCCTTTTTCGCCAAGTGCATCATTGTCGACGTTCTGCCTCTTTTCCTATGCTTTAAATGCAATTCCAGTCTACCTACTGAAATCGGTTTCCTGCAATTCTGCCCCGCTTTCAAGTCCTCTTGGCGCCTTACTTCAGTATATTTTTGGACGATAGCTGTCATTTATAACTCTGCAGGTTTGTGAATTACAGTGCCCCTGAGCTCCTTTCTTCAACTCGCTTTCTTGTGAGCTGGCCGCAACACCGCAGGATTGCTTCAGGCCCTAATCTGGTTCCGGCACGGCACGCTGAGCCTTTGGTTAATTCCTCTTCCTGGTGGGAAATGAGAGTTAAATTTGCCTGTCCAGAAACGTCCAGCTAGTCTCTCATTTGTTCTCCCTATTCCTGTTCATCTTCCGCAGAAATTGCAAACTGGGCCAAACAGGAGGTTAAAGGCACTGACTCTCCAAGTTGGCAGAGTGTTAGTAAAGCGTCTGGAATGTTGCACCCGAGGACCAGGGGCGAGAAGTGTGAGACATATTTCAACACGACTCCCGATCACACGGTTGATCATACTCTGGGTTCCACATGCATGTTTTAGCAGAAGGAAGAATCCCTTAAACCTGGAGAGTTGAGACCCGTGGAATGGGTACCATGCAATATGACTTCAAAGGGTCTTCATTTGCTCACCGAACCTCTCCAATCCTATCACTGCTGCGTTTATGACCCTGTACTCACGCTTGATTCACTTTCAGAGACATAGCAATCCATAGCTTTTAAGATACTTACTAGTCAGGTACATTCTTAGGCGTTTAATATGGGGTGTTGAGTCCATTTCGTTGAGCAAGGAGTAGCTCTTGTCTATTACATATTTGGCTTAAGGAACTTTATCTGTGCTCATTTCAATCTCTGGTTTTATGCAGCACCCCAACTCACCTTTCCCCTTAAGCAAGCATAAGTTGATTTTCTAAATTTGAGACCCTGTTCTGTTTTGTAATCAGTTCATGTGTAGCCAGTTTACATTCCGTGTATTAGTGATATCTTATGATGTTTCTTTTTCTGTGTGACTTATTTCAGTTAGAATCATCATACCTGAATCCACTCATTATGCTGCTATGGGCCTGATGACTTAGATTTCATTGCTGGGTGATATTGCATTGTACGTAAGTACCACATCTTCTTTATCCATTTTTCACTTTCTATGATATTGAACTTGTTCCGTAAACGAGGTTCTTGTAAACAGAGCCGTCCCAAACTTTGGGGTGGCTGTGTCTTTTTGATTTTAATTTCCCTAAGCTATAGGACCATAAGTAGAAGTGCCCTAGACTCTGTTGCTTTGTTTTTTAGATGCTTCAGGAAACACCATACACTTTTCCCGAGTGGCTGTTGGCAATTTACATCCCGCCCATCAGCAAAACAAGGCTCCCAGTTCTCCATGGCCTGTCCTGCCTTTCTGGATTTTACACTTTTTTCAGATGGCCCTTTTGACCTGAGGGAAGTGAGACTTCATTGTAGTGCAGATTTCCTTTGCAAGCTTGCTTGATGGACCAAAAAGGGCGTATGCGTGTTTTTCCTGAATATATTCAGGAAAAAACGCATACGCACTTTTTGGCCAAGTGCATCATTGTCGACGTTCTGCCTCTTTTCCTATGCTTTAAATGCAATTCCAGTCTGCCTCCTGAAATTAGTTTCCTGCAATTCTGCTCCGCATCCAAGACATCTTGGCAGCCTTACTTCAGTATATTTTTGGACGATAGCTGTCATTTATAACTCTGCAGGTTTGTGAATTACAGTGCCCCTGAGCTCCTTTCTTCAACTCGCTTTCTTGTGAGCTGGCAGCAACACCGCAGGATTGCTTCAGGCCCTAGTGTGGTTCCGGCACGGCTCGCTGAGTCTTTGGTTAATTCCTTTTCTTGGTGGGAAATGAGAGTTAAATTTGCCCGTCCAGACACCTCCAGCTAGTCTCTCACTGGTTCTCCCTATTCCTGTTTATCTTCTGCAGAAATTGCAAACTGTGCCAAACAGGAGGTTAAAGGCACTGACTCTCCAAGTCGGCAGAGTGTTAGTAAAGCGTCTGGTATGTTGCACCAGAGTACCAGGGGACGAAAACTGAGACATATTTGAACAGTTCTCCCGATCACATGGTTGATCATACTCTGGGTTCCACATGCATGTTTTAGCTGAAGGAAGAATCCCTTAAACTGGAGACTCGAGACCCGTGCAATGGGTACCATGCAATATGACTTCAAAGGGTCTTCATTTGCTCACCGAACCTCTCCAATCCTATCACTGCTGCGTTTATGACCCTGTACACATGCTTGATTCTCTTTCAGAGACATAGCAATCCATAGGTTTTAAGATACTTACTAGTCAGGTACATTCTTAGGCGTTTATATGGGGTGTTGAGTCCATTTCATTGAGCAAGGGGTAGCTCTTGCCTATTACATATTTGGCTTAAGGAACTTTATCTGTGCTCATTTCAATCTCTGGTTTTATGCAGCACCCCAACTCACCTTTCCCCTTAAGCAAGCATATGTTGGTTTTCTAAATTTGAGACCGTGTTCTGTTTTGTAATCCAGTTCCTGTGTAGCCAAGTTTACATTCCGTGTATTAGTGATATCTTATGATGTTTCTTTTTCTGTGTGACTTATTTCAGTTAGAATCATCATACCTGAATCCACTCATTATGCTGCTACGGGCCTGATGACATAGATTTCATTGCTGAGTGATATTGCATTGTACGTAAGTTCCACAACTTCTTTATCCATTTTCCGCTTTCTGCGATATTGAATTTGTACCATAAACGTGGTTGTTGTAAACAGAGCCGTCCCAAACTTTGGGGTGGCTGTGTCTTTTTGAGTTTAATTTCCCTAAGCTATAGGACCATAAGTGGAAGTGCCCTAGGCTCTGTTGCTTTGTTTTTTAGATGTTTCAGGAAACACCATACACTTCTCCCCAGTGGCTTTTGGAAATTTACATCCCGCCCATCAGCATAACAAGGCTCCCAGTTCTCCATGGCCTGTCCTGCCTTTCTGGATTTTACACTTTTTTCAGATGGCCCTTTTGACTGGGGGGAAGTGAGACTTCATTGTAGTGCAGATTTCCTTTGCAAGCTTGCTTGGTTGGCCAAAAAGGGCGTATGCGTTTTTTCCTGAATATATTCAGGTAAAAACGCATACGCCCTTTGTGGCCAAGTGCATCATTGTCGACGTTCTGCCTCTTTTCCTATGCTTTAAATGCAATTCCAGTTTACCTCCTGAAATCGCTTGCCTGCAATTCTGCCCCACTTTCAAGTCCTCTTGGCAGCCTTACTTCAGTATATTTTTGGACGATAGCTGTCATTTATAACTCTGCAATTTTGTGAATGACAGTGCCCCTGAGCTCCTTTCTTCAACTCGCTTTCTTGTGAGTTGGCCACAACACCGCAGGATTGCTTCAGGCCCTAATCTGGTTAAGGCACGGCACGCTGAGCCTTTGGTTAATTCCTCTTCCTGGTGGGAAATGAGAGTTAAATTTGCCCGTCCAGACACCTCCAGCTAGTCTCTCATTGGTCCTCCCTATTCCTGTTCCTCTTCCGCAGAAATTGCAAACTGGGCCAAACAGGAGGTTAAAGGCACTGACTCTCCAAGTCGGGAGAGTGTTAGTAAAGCGTCTAGAATGTTGCACCCGAGTACCAGGGGATGAGAACTGAGACACATTTCAAAACATTTCGCGATCACACGGTGGATCATGCTCTGGGTTGCACATGCATGTTTTAGCTGAAGGAAGAATCCCTTAAACCTGGAGAGTTGAGACCCATGGAATGGGTACCAGGCAATATGACTTCAGAGGGTCTGCATTTGCTCACCGAACCTCACCAATCCTATCACTGCTGCGTTTATGCCGCTGTACACACGTTTGATTCTCTTTCGGACACATATAAATCTATAGGTTTTAAGATTCTTACTAGTCTGGTATATTCTTAGGTGTTTAATATGGGGTGTTGAGTCCACTTCGTTGAGCAAGGAGTAGCTCTTGTCTATTACATATTTGGCTTATGGAACGGTATCTGTGCTAATTTCAATCTCTGGTTTTATGCAGCACCCCAACTCAGCTTTCCCCTTAAGCAAGCATAAGTTGGTTTTCTACATTTGAGACCCTGTTCTGTTTTGTAATTCAGTTCCTGTGTAGCCAAGTTTACATTCCGTGTATTAGTGATATCTTATGATGTTTCTTTTTCTGTGTGACTTATTTCACTTAGAATCATCGTACCTGAATCCACTCATTATGCTGCTACGGGCCTGATGACATAGATTTCATTGCTGAGTGATATTGCATTGTACGTAAGTACCACAACTTCTTTATCCATTTTTCGCTTTCTGTGATATTGAACTTGTACCGTAAACGAGGTTCTTGTAAACAGAGCTGTCCCAAACTTTGGGGTGGCTGTGTTTTGTTGATTTTAATTTCCCTAAGCTATAGGACCATAAGTGGAAGTGCCCTAGGCTCTGTTGCTTTGTTTTCAAGATGTTTCAGGAAACACCATACACTGCTCCTGAGTGGCTGTTGGCAATTTACATCCCGCCCATCAGCATAACAAGGCTTCCAGTTCTCCATGGCCTGTCCTGCCTTTCTGGATTTTACACTTTTTTCAGATTGCCCTTTTGACCGGGGGGAAGTGAGACTTCATTGTAGTGCAGATTTCCTTTGCAAGCTTGCTTGGTTGGCCAAAAGGGCGTATGCGTTTTTTCCTGAATATATTCAGGAAAAAACGCATACGCCCTTTTTGGCCAAGTGCATCATTGTGGACGTTCTGCCTCTTTTCCTATGCTTTAAATTCAGTTCCAGTCTACCTCCTGAAATCGGTTTCCTGCAATTCTGCCCCGCTTTCAAGTCCTCTTGGCAGCCTTACTTCAGTATATTTTTGGACGATAGCTGTCATTTATAACTCTGCAGGTTTGTGAATGACAGTGACCCTGAGCTCCTTTCTTCAACTCTCTTTCTTGTGAGCTGGCCACAACACCGCAGGATTGCTTCAGGCCCTAATCTGGTTAAGGCACGGCACGCTGAGCCTTTGGTTAATTCCTCTTCCTGGTGGGAAATGAGAGTTAAATTTGCCCGTCCAGACACCTCCAGCTAGTCTCTCATTGGTCCTCCCTATTCCTGTTCCTCTTCCGCAGAAATTGCAAACTGGGCCAAACAGGAGGTTAAAGGCACTGACTCTCCAAGTCGGGAGAGTGTTAGTAAAGCGTCTAGAATGTTGCACCCGAGTACCAGGGGATGAGAACTGAGACATATTGGAACACGTCTCCCGATCACACAGTTGATCATACTCTGGGTTCCACATGCATGTTTTAGCTGAAGGAAGAGTCCCTTAAACCTGGAGATTTGAGACCCGTGGAATGGGTACCATGCAATATGACTTCAAAGGGTCTTCATTTGCTCACCGAACCTCTCCAATCCTATCACTGCTGCGTTTATGCCCCTGTACACACGCTTGATTCTCTTTCGGAGACATAGCAATCCATAGGTTTTAAGATAGCCACTAGTCAGGTACATTCTTAGACATTTAATATGGGGTGTTGAGTCCATCTCGTTGAGCAAGGAGTAGCTCTAGTCTATTACATATTTGGCTTAAGGAACTTTATCTGTGCTCATTTCAATCTCTGGTTTTATGCAGCACCCCAACTCACCTTTCCCCTTAAGCAAGCATAAGTTGGTTTTCTACATTTGAGACCCTGTTCTGTTTTGTAATCCAGTTCCAGTGTAGCCAACTTTACATTCCGTGTACTAGTGTTATCTTATGATGTTTCTTTTTCTGTGTGACTTATTTCAGTTAGAATCATCATACCTGAATCCACTCATTATGCTGCTACGGGCCTGATGACATAGATTTCATTGCTGAGTGATATTGCATTGTACGTAAGTACAACAACTTCTTTATCCATTTTTCACTTTCTGCGATATTGAACTTGTACCGTAAATGAGTTTCTTGTAAACAGAGCCGTCCCAAACTTTGGGGTGGCTGTGTTTGTTTGATTTTAATTTCCCTAAGCTATAGGACCATAAGTGGAAGTGCCCTAGGCTCTGTTGCTTTGCTTTTTAGATGTTTCAGGAAACACCATACACATCTCTCCAGTGGCTGTTGGCAATTTACATCCCGCCCATCAGCATAACGAGGCTCCCAGTTCTCCATGGCCTGTCCTGCCTTTCTGGATTTTACACTTTTTTCAGATGGCCCTTTTGGCCGGGGGGAAATGAGCCTTCATTGTAGTGCAGATTTCCTTTGCAAGCTTCCTTGGTTGGCCAAAAAGGGCGTATGCGTTTTTTCCTGAATATATTCAGAAAAAAAGCATACGCACTTTTTGGCCAAGTGCATCATTGTCGAAGTTCTGCCTCTTTTCCTATGCTTTAAATGCAACTCCAGTCTACCTCCTGAAATTGGTTTCCTGCAATTCTGCCCCACTTTCAAGTCCTCTTGGCAGCCTTACTTCAGTATATTTTTGGACGATAGCTGTCATTTATAACTCCTCAGATTTGTGAATTACAGTGCCCCTGAGCTCCTTTCTTCAACTCGCTTTCTTGTGAGCTGGCTGCAACACCGCAGGATTGCTTCAGGCCCTAATCTGGTTCCGGCACGGCACGCTGAGCCTTTGGTTAATTCCTCTTCCTGGTGGGAAATGAGAGTTAAATTTGCCCGTCCAGACACCTCCAGCTAGTCTCTCATGGGTTCTCCCTATTCCTGTTCATCTTCCGCAGAAATTGCAAACTGGGCCAAACAGGAGGTTAAAGGCACTGACTCTCCAAGTCGGGAGAGTGTTAGTAAAGCGTCTGGAATGTTGCACCCGAGTACCAGGGGACGAGAACTGAGACATATTTGAACACGTCCTCCGATCACACGGTTGATCATACTCTGGGTTCCACATGCATGTTTTAGCTGAAGGAAGAATCCCTTAAACCTGGAGAGTTGACACCCGTGGAATGGGTACCATGCAATATGACTTCAAAGGGTCTTCATTTGCTCACCGAACTTCTCCAATCCTATCACTGCTGCGTTTATGCCCCTGTACACACGCTTGATTCTCTTTTGGAGACATAGCAATCCATAGGTTTTAAGATACTTACTAGTCAGGTACATTCTTAGGCGTTTAATATGGGGTGTTGAGTCCACTTCGTTGAGCAAGGGGTAGCTCTTGTCTATTACATATTTGCTTAAGGAACTTTATCTGTGCTCATTTCAATCTCTGGTTTTATGCAGCACCCCAACTCACCTTTCCCCTTAAGCAAGCATAAGTTGGTTTTCTACATTTGAGACCTTGTTCTGTTTTGTAATCCAGTTCCTGTGTAGCCAAGTTTACATTCCGTGTATTAGTGATATCTTATGATGTTTCTTTTTCTGTGTGACTTATTTCAGTTAGAATCATCATACCTGAATCCACTCATTATGCTGCTACGGGCCTGATGACCTAGATTTCATTGCTCAGTGTTATTGCATTGTACGTAAGTACCACAACTTCTTTATCCATTTTTCACTTTCTGCAATATTCAACTTGTACCGTAAACGAGGTTCTTGTAAACAGAGCTGTCCCAAACTTTGGGGTGGCTGTGTCTTTTTGATTTTAATATCCCTAAGCTATAGGACCATAAATGGAAGTGCCCTAGGCTCTGTTGCTTTGTTTTTTAGATGTTTCAGGAAACACCATACACTTCTCTCCAGTGGCTGTTGGCAATTTACATCCCGCCCATCAGCATAACGAGGCTCCCAGTTCTCCATGGCCTGTCCTGCCTTTCTGGATTTTACACTTTTTTCAGATGGCCCTTTTGACCGGGGGAAGTGAGACTTCATTGTAGTGCAGATTTCCTTTGCAAGCTTGCTTGATTGGCCAAAAAGGGCGTATGCGTTTTTTCCTGAATATATTCAGAAAAAAAACATGCGCCCTTTTTGGCCAAGTGCATCATTGTCGACGTTCTGCCTCTTTCCCTATGCTTTAAATGCAATTCCAGTCTACCTCCTGAAATTGGTTTCCTGCAATTCTGCCCCGCTTTCAAGTCCTCTTGGCAGCCTTATTTCAGTATATTTTTGGACGATAGCTGTCATTTATAACTCCTCAGATTTGTGAATTACAGTGCCCCTGAGCTTCTTTCTTCAACTCGCTTTCTTGTGAGCTGGCCGCAACACCGCAGGATTGCTTCAGGCCCTAATCTGGTTCCGGCACGGCACGCTGAGCCTTTGGTTAATTCCTCTTCCTGGTGGGAAATGAGAGTTAAATTTGCCCGTCCAGACACCTCCAGCTATTCTCTCATTGGTTCTCCCTATTCCTGTTCATCTTCCGCAGAAATTGCAAACTGGGCCAAACAGGAGGTTAAAGGCACTGACTCTCCAAGGCGGGAGAGTGTTAGTGAAGCATCTGGAATGTTGCACCCGAGTACCAGGGGATGAGAACTGAGACTTATTGGAACACGTCTCCCGATCACACGGTTGATCATACTCTGGGTTCCACATGCATGTTTTAGCTGAAGGAAGAATCCCTTAAACTTGGAGAGTTGAGACCCGTGGAATGGGTACCATGCAATATGACTTCAAAGGGTCTTCATTTGCTCACCAAACCTCTCCAATCCTATCAATGCTGCGTTTATGCCCCTGTACACATGCTTGATTCTCTTTCGGAGACATAGCAATCCATAGATTTTAAGATACTTACTAGTCAGGTACATACTTATGCGTTTAATATGGGGTGTTGTGTCGATTTCGTTGAGCAAGGAGTAGCTCTTGTCTATTACATAAGTGGCTTAAGGAACTTTATCTGTGCTCATTTCAATCTCTGGTTTTATGCAGCACCCCAACTCACCTTTCCCCTTAAGCAAGCATAAGTTGGTTTTCTAAATTTGAGACCCTGTTCTGTTTTGTAATCCAGTTCCAGTGTAGCCAACTTTACATTCCGTGTACTAGTGTTATCTTATGATGTTTCTTTTTCTGTGTGACTTATTTCAGTTAGAATCATCATACCTGAATCCACTCATTGTGCTGCTACGGGCCTGATGACATAGATTTCATTGCTGAGTGATATTGCATTGTACGTAAGTACAACAACATTTTTATCCATTTTTCACTTTCTGCGATATTGAACTTGTACCGTAAATGAGGTTCTTGTAAACAGAGCCGTCCCAAACTTTGGGGTGGCTGTGTTTGTTTGATTTTAATTTCCCTAAGCTATAGGACCATAAGTGGAAGTGCCCTAGGCTCTGTTGCTTTGCTTTTTAGATGTTTCAGGAAACACCATACACATCTCTCCAGTGGCTGTTGGCAATTTACATCCCGCCCATCAGCATAACGAGGCTCCCAGTTCTCCATGGCCTGTCCTGCCTTTCTGGATTTTACACTTTTTTCAGATGGCCCTTATGGCCGGGGGGAAATGAGCCTTCATTGTAGTGCAGATTTCCTTTGCAAGCTTCCTTGGTTGGCCAAAAAGGGCGTATGCGTTTTTTCCTGAATATATTCAGAAAAAAAGCATACGCCCTTTTTGACCAAGTGCATCATTGTCGAAGTTCTGCCTCTTTTCCTATGCTTTAAATGCAATTCCAGTCTACCTCCTGAAATTGGTTTCCTGCAATTCTGCCCCGCTTTCAAGTCCTCTTGGCAGCCTTACTTCAGTATATTTTTGGACGATAGCTGTCATTTATAACTCCTCAGATTTGTGAATTACAGTGCCCCTGAGCTCCTTTCTTCAACTCGCTTTCTTGTGAGCTGGCCGCAACACCGCAGGATTGCTTCAGGCCCTAATCTGGTTCCGGCACGGCACGCTGAGCCTTTGGTTAATTCCTCTTCCTGGTGGGAAATGAGAGTTAAATTTGCCCGTCCAGACACCTCCAGCTATTCTCTCATTGGTTCTCCCTATTCCTGTTCATCTTCCGCAGAAATTGCAAACTGGGCCAAACAGGAGGTTAAAGGCACTGACTCTCCAAGTCGGGAGAGTGTTAGTGAAGCATCTGGAATGTTGCATCCGAGTACCAGGGGACGAGAACTGAGACTTATTGGAACACGTCTCCCGATCACACGGTTGATCATACTCTGGGTTCCACATGCATGTTTTAGCTGAAGGAAGAATCCCTTAAACTTGGAGAGTTGAGACCCGTGGAATGGGTACCATGCAATATGACTTCAAAGGGTCTTCATTTGCTCACCGAACCTCTCCAATCCTATCAATGCTGCGTTTATGCCCCTGTACACATGCTTGATTCTCTTTCGGAGACATAGCAATCCATAGGTTTTAAGATACTTACTAGTCAGGTACATACTTAGGCGTTTAATATGGGGTGTTGTGTCGATTTCGTTGAGCAAGGAGTAGCTCTTGTCTATTACATAAGTGGCTTATGGAACTTTATCTGTGCTCATTTCAATCTCTGGTTTTATGCAGCACCCCAACTCACCTTTCCCCTTAAGCAAGCATAAGTTGGTTTTCTAAATTTGAGACCCTGTTCTGTTTTGTAATCCAGTTCCAGTGTAGCCAACTTTACATTCCGTGTACTAGTGTTATCTTATGATGTTTCTTTTTCTGTGTGACTTATTTCAGTTAGAATGATCATACCTGAATCCACTCATTGTGCTGCTACGGGCCTGATGACATAGATTTCATTGCTGAGTGATATTGCATTGTACGTAAGTACAACAACTTCTTTATCCATTTTTCACTTTCTGCGATATTGAACTTGTACCGTAAATGAGGTTCTTGTAAACAGAGCCGTCCCAAACTTTGGGGTGGCTGTGTTTGTTTGATTTTAATTTCCCTAAGCTATAGGACCATAAGTGGAAGTGCCCTAGGCTCTGTTGCTTTGCTTTTTAGATGTTTCAGGAAACACCATACACATCTCCCGAGTGGCTGTTGGCAATTTACATCCCGCCCATCAGCATAACGAGGCTCCCAGTTCTCCATGGTCTGTCCTGCCTTTCTGGATTTTACACTTTTTTCAGATGGCCCTTTTGGCCGGGGGGAAATGAGCCTTCATTGTAGTGCAGATTTCCTTTGCAAGCTTCCTTCGTTGGCCAAAAAGGGCGTATGCGTTTTTTCCTGAATATATTCAGAAAAAAAGCATACGCCCTTTTTGACCAAGTGCATCATTGTCGAAGTTCTGCCTCTTTTCCTATGCTTTAAATGCAATTCCAGTCTACCTCCTGAAATTGGTTTCCTGCAATTCTGCCCCGCTTTCAAGTCCTCTTGGCAGCCTTACTTCAGTATATTTTTGGACGATAGCTGTCATTTATAACTCCTCAGATTTGTGAATTACAGTGCCCCTGAGCTCCTTTCTTCAACTCGCTTTCTTGTGAGCTGGCTGCAACACCTCAGGATTGCTTCAGGCCCTAATCTGGTTCCGGCACGGCACGCTGAGCCTTTGGTTAATTCCTCTTCCTGGTGGGAAATGAGAGTTAAATTTGCCCGTCCAGACACCTCCAGCTAGTCTCTCATTGGTTCTCCCTATTCCTGTTCATCTTCCGCAGAAATTGCAAACTGGGCCAAACAGGAGGTTAAAGGCACTGACTCTCCAAGTCGGGAGAGTGTTAGTGAAGCATCTGGAATGTTGCACCCGAGTACCAGGGGACGAGAACTGAGACATATTGGAACACGTCTCCCGATCACACGGTTGATCATACTCTGGGTTCCACATGCATGTTTTAGCTGAAGGAAGAATCCCTTAAACCTGGAGAGTTGAGACCCGTGGAAAGGGTACCATGCAATATGACTTCAAAGGGTCTTCATTTGCTCACCGAACCTCTCCAATCCTATCACTGCTGCGTTTATGCCCTGTACACACGCTTGCTCCTCTTTCGGAGACATAGCAATACATAGGTTTTAAGATACTTACTAGTCAGGTACATTCTTAGGCATTTAATATGGGGTGTTGAGTCCATCTCGTTGAGCAAGGAGTAGCTCTAGTCTATTACATATTTGGCTTAAGGAACTTTATCTGTGCTCATTTCAATCTCTGGTTTTATGCAGCACCCCAACTCACCTTTCCCCTTAAGCAAGCATAAGTTGGTTTTCTACATTTGAGACACTGTTCTGTTTTGTAATCTAGTTCTAGCGTAGCCAAGTTTACATTCCGTGTACTAGTGTTATCTTATGATGTTTCTTTTTCTGTGTGACTTATTTCAGTTAGAATCATCATGCCTGAATCCACTCATTATGCTGCTACGGGCCTGATGACATAGATTTCATTGCTGAGTGATATTGCATTGTACGTAAGTACCACAACTTCTTTATCCATTTTTCGCTTTCTGCGATATTGAACTTGTACCGTAAACAAGGTTCTTGTAAACAGAGCTGTCCCAAACTTTGGGGTGGCTGTGTCTTTTTGATTTTAATTTCCCTAAGCTATAGGACCATAAGTGGAAGTGCTCTAGGCTCTGTTGCTTTGTTTTTTAGATGTTTCAGGAAACACCATACACATCTCCCGAGTGGCTGTTGGCAATTTACATCCCGCCCATCAGCATAACAAGGCTCCCAGTTCTCCATGGCCTGTCCTGCCTTTCTGGATTTTACACTTTTTTCAGATGGCCCTTTTGACCGGGGGGAAGTGAGACTTCATTGTAGTGCAGATTTCCTTTGCAAGCTTGCTTGGTTGGCCAAAAAGGGCGTATGTGTTTTTTCCTGAATATATTCAGGAAAAAACGCATACGCCCTTTTTGGCCAAGTGCATCATTGTGGACGTTCTGCCTCTTTTCCTATGCTTTAAATGCAATTCCAGTCTACCTCCTGGAATCGGTTTCCTGCAATTCTGCCCCGCTTTCAAGTCCTCTTTGCAGCCTTACTTCAGTATATTTTTGGACAATAGCTGTCATTTATAACTCTGCATGTTTGTGAATTACAGTGCCCCTGAGCTCCTTTCTTCAACTCGCTTTCTTGTGAGCTGCCCGCAACACCGAATGATTGCTTCAGGTCCTAATCTGGTTCCGGCACGGCACGCTGAGCCTTTGGTTAATTCCTCTTCCTGGTGGGAAATGAGAGTTACATTTGCCCGTCCAGACACCTCCAGCTAGTCTCTCATTGTTTCTCCCTATTCCTATTCATCTTCCGCAGAAATTGCAAACTGGGCCAAACAGGAGGTTAAAGGCACTGACTCTCCAAGTCGGGAGAGTGTTAGTAAAGCGTCTGGAATGTTGAACCCGAGTACCAGGAGATGAGAACTGAGACATATTGGAACACGTCTCCCGTTCACACGGTTGATCATACTCTGGGTTCCACATACATGTTTCAGCTGAAGGAAGAATCCCTTAAACCTGGAGAGTTGAGACCCGTGGAATGGGTACCATGCAATATGACTTCAAAGGGTCTTCATTTGCTCACCGAACCTCTCCAGTCCTATCATTGCTGCGTTTATGCCCCTGTACACACGCTTGATTCTCTTTCAGAGACATAGCAATCCATAGGTTTTAAGATACTTACTAGTCCGGTACATTCTTAGGCGTTTAATATGGGGTGTTGAGTCCATCTCGTTGAGCAAGGAGTAGATCTTGTCTATTACATAAGTGGCTTACGGAACTTTATCTGTGCTAATTTCAATCTCTGGTTTTATGCAGCACCCCAACTCACCTTTCCCCTTAAGCAAGCATAAGTTGGTTTTCTAAATTTCAGACTCTCTTCTTTTTTGTAATCTAGTTGTTCTGCAGCCAAGTTTACATTCCGTGTATTAGTGATATGTCATGATGTTTCTTTTTCTGTGTGAATTATTTCAGTTAGAATCATCATACCTGTATCCACTCATTATGCTGCTACGGGCCTAATGACATAGATTTCTTTGCTGAGTGATATTGCATTGTACGTAAGTACCACAACTTCTTTATCCATTTTTCACTTTCTGCAATATTGAACTTGTACCGTAAACAAGGTTCTTGTAAACAGAGCCGTCCCAAACTTCGGGGTGGCTGTGTCTTTTTTATTTTAATTTCCCTAAGCTATAGGACCATAAGGGGAAGTGCCCTAGGCTCTGTTGCTTTGTTTTTTAGATGTTTCAGGAAACACCATACACTTCTCCCGAGTGGCTGTTGGCAACTTACATCCCGCCCATCAGCATAACAAGGCTCCCAGTTCTCCATGGCCTGTCCTGCCTTTCTGGATTTTACACTTTTTTCAGATGGCCCTTTTGACCGGGGGGAAGTGAGACTTCATTTTAGTGCAGATTTCCTTTGCAAGCTTGCTTGGTTGTCCAAAAAGGGCGTATGCGTTTTTTCCTGAATATATTCAGGAAAAAAGGCATACGCCCTTTTTGGCCAAGTGCATCATTGTGGACGTTCTGCCTCTTTTCCTATGCTTTACATGCAATTCCAGTCTACCTCCTGAAATTGGTTTCCTGCAATTCTGCCCCGCTTTCAAGTCCTCTTGGCAGAATTACTTCAATATATTTTTGGACGATAGCTCTGTTTTGTAACTCTGCAGGTTTGTGAATTACTGTACCCCGAGCTCCTTTCTTCAACTCGTTTTCTTGTGAGCTAGCCGCAACACCGCAGGATTGCTTCAGGCCCTAGTGTGGTTCTGGCATGGCAAGCTGAGCCTTTGGTTAATTCCTCTTCCTGGTGGGAAATGAGAGTTAAATTTGCCCGTCCAGACACCTCCAGCTAGTCTCTCATTGGTTCTTCCTGCTCCTGTTCATCTTACGCAGAAATTGCAAACTGGGCCAAACAGGAGGTTAAAGGCCCTGACTCTCCAAGTGGGGAGAGAGTTAGTACTGCGTCTGGAATGTTGCACCCGAGTACCAGGTGACAGAACCTGAGACACATTTGAACACGTTTCCCGATCTCACAGTGGATCATACCCTGGGTTCCACATGCATGTTTTAGCTGAAGGAAGAATCCCTTAAACCTGGGGAGTTGAGACCCATGGAATGGGTACCATGCAATATGACTTCAAAGGGTCTGCATTTGCTCACCAACCTCACCAATCCTATCACTGCTGTGTTTATGCCGCTGTACACACGCTTGATTCTCTTTCGGAGACATATCAATCCATAGGTTTTAAGATTCTTACTAGTCAGGTATATTCTTCGGCGTTTAATATGGGGTGTTGAGTCCACTTCGTTGAGCAAGGAGTAGCTCTTCTCTATTACATATTTGGCTTTTGGAACGGTATCTGTGCAAATTTCAATCTCTGGTTTTATGAGGCACACCAACTCACCTTTCCCCTTAAGCAAGCATAAGTTGGTTTTCTACATTTGAGACCCTGTTCTGTTTTGTAATTCACTTCCTGTGTAGCCAAGTTTACATTCCGTGTATTAGTGATATCTTATGATGTTTCTTTTTCTGTGTGACTTATTTCACTTAGAATCATCGTACCTGAATCCACTCATTATGCTGCTACGGGCCTGATGACATACATTTCATTGCTGAGTGATATTGCATTGTACGTAAGTAGCACTACTTATTTATACATTTTTCGCTTTCTGTGATCTTGAACTTGTACTGTAAACGAGGTTCTTGTAAAAAAAGCCATCCCAAATATTGGGGTGGCTGTGTCTTTTTGATTTTAATTTCCCTAAGCTATAGGACCATAAGTGGAAGTGCCGTAGGCTCTGTTGCTTTGTTTTTTAGATGTTTCAGGAAACACGATACACTTCTCCAGAGTGGCTGTTGGCAATTTACATCCCGCCCATCAGCATAACAAGGCTCCCAGTTCTCCATGGCCTATCCTGCCTTCCTGGACTTTACACTTTTTTCAGATGGCCCTTTTCACTGGGGGACAGTGAGACTTCATTGTAGTGCAGATTTCCTTTGCAAGCTTCCTTGGTTGGCCAAAAAGTGCGTATGCGATTTTTCCTGAATATATTCAGGAAAAAAGGCATACGCCCTTTTTGGCCAAGTGCATCATTGTGGACGTTCTGCCTCTTTTCCTATGCTTTACATACAATTCCAGTCTACCTCCTGAAATCGGTTTCCTGCAATTCGGCCCCGCTTTCAAGTCCTCTTGGCAGCCTTACTTCAATATATTTTTGGACGATAGCTGTCATTTATAACTCTGCAGGTTTGTGAATTACAGTGCCCCTCAGCTCCTTTCTTCAACTCGCTTTCTTGTGAGCTGCCCGCAACACCGCAGGATTGCTTCAGGCCCTAGTGTGGTTCCGGCATGGCACATTGAGCCTTTGGTTAATTCCTCTTTCTGGTGGGAAATGAAAGTTAAATTTGTCCGTCCAAACACCTCCAGCTACTCTCTCATTGGTTCTCCCTATCCCTTTTCGTCTTCCGCAGAAATTGCAAAGTGGGCCAAACAGGAAGTTAAAGGCACTGACTCTCCAAGTGAGCAGAGTGTTAGTAAAGCGTCTGGAATGTTGCACCCGTGTACCAGGGAACGAAAACTGAGACATATTTGAACACGTTTCCCAGTCACACGGTGGATCATACTCTGGGTTCCACATGCATGTTTTAGCTGAAGCAAGAATCCCTTAAACCTGGAGAGTTGAGACCCATGGAATGGGTACCATGCAATATGACTTCAAAGGGTCTGCATTTGCTCACCGAACCTCACCAATCCTATCACTGCTGCATTTATGCCGCTGTACACACGCTTGATTCTCTTTTGGAGACATATCAATCCATAGGTTTTAAGATTCTTACTAGTCAGGTATATTCTTAGGCATTTAATATGGGGTGTTGTGTCCACTTCGTTGAGCAAGGAGTAGCTCTTGTCTGTTACATATTTGGCTTATGGAATGGTATCTGTGCTCATTTCAATCTCTGGTTTTATGCAGCGCCCCAACTCACCTTTCCCCTTAAGCAAGAATAAGTTGGTTTTCTAAATTTGAGACCCTCTTCTGTTTTGTAATTCAGTTCTTGTGTAGCCAAGTTTACATTCCGTGTATTAGTGATATCTTATGATGTTTCTTTTTCTGTTTGACTTATTTCACTTAGAATCATCGTACCTGAATCCACTCATTATGCTGCTACGGGCCTGATGACATAGATTTCATTGCTGAGTGATATTGCGTTGTACGTAAGTACCACAACTTCTTTATGCATTTTTCGCTTTCTGCAATATTGAACTTGTACTGTAAACGAGGTTCTTGTAAACAGAGCCATCCCAAACTTTGAGGTGGCTGTGTCTTTTTCATTTTAATTTCCATAAGCTATAGGACCATAAGTGGAAGTGCCCTAGGCTCTGTTGCTTTGCTTTTTAGATGTTTCAGGAAACACCATACACTTCTCCAGAGTGGCTGTTGGCAATTTACATCCCGCCCATCAGCATAACAAGGCTCCCAGTTCTCCATGGCCTGTCCTGCCTTTCTGGATTTTACACTTTTTTCACATGGCCCTTTTGACTGGGGGGAAGTGAGACTACATTGTAGTGCAGATTTCCTTTGCAAGCTTGCTTGGTTGGCCAAAAAGGGTGTATGCGTTTTTTCCTGAACATATTCAGGAAAAAACGCATATGCCCTTTTTGGCCAAGTGCATCATTGTGGACGTTCTGCCTCTTTTCCTATGCTTTAAATGCAATTCCAGTCTACCTCCTGAAATCGGTTTCCTGCAATTCTGCCCTGCTTTCAAGTCCTCTTGGTAGCCTTACTTCAATATATTTTTGGACGATAGCTGTCATTTATAACACTGCAGGTTTTTGAATGACAGTGCCCCTGAGCTGCTTTCTTCAACTCGCTTTCTTGTGAGCTGGCCGCAACACCGCAGGATTGCTTCAGGCCCTAGTGTCTTTCCGGCACAGCACGCTGAGCCTTTGTTTGATTCCTCTTCCTGGTGGGAAATGAGTGTTAAATATGCCCGTCCAGACACCTCCAGCTAGTCTCTCATTGGTTCTCACTATTCCTGTTCATTTTCCGCAGAAATTGCAAACTGGGCCAAACAGGAGGTTAAAGGCACTGACTCTCCAAGTGGAGAGAGTGTTAGTAAAGCGTCTGGAATGTTGCACCCGAGTCCCAGGGGATGAAAATTGAGACACATTTGAACACGTTTCCCGATCACATGGTGGATCATACTCTGGTTTCCACATGCATGTTTTAGCTGAAGGAAGAATCCCTTAAACCTGGAGAGTTGAGACCCATGGAATGGGTTCCATGCAATATGACTTCAAAGGGTCTGCATTTGCTCACCGAACCTCACCAATCCTATCACTGCTGCATTTATGCTGCTGTACTCCCGCTTGATTCTCTTTCGGAGACATATAAATCCATAGGTTTTAAGATTCTTACTAGTCAGGTATATTCTTAGGCGTTTAATATGGGGTGTTGAGTCCCCTTCGTTGAGCAAGGAATAGCTCTTGTCTATTACATATTTGGCTTATGGAACTGTATCTGTGCTCATTTCAATCTCTGGTTTTATGCAGCACCCCAACTCACCTTTCCCCTTAAGCAAGCATAAGTTGGTATTCTGCATTTGAGACGCTGTTCTGTTTTGTAATTCAGTTCCTGTGTAGCCAAGTTTACATTCCGTGTAGTAGTGATATCTTATGATGTTTCTTTTTCTGTGTGACTTATTTCACTTAGAATCATCGTACCTGAATCCACTCATTATGCTGCTATGGGTCTGATGACATAGATTTCATTGCTGAGTGATATTACATTGTACGTAGGTACCACAACTTCTTTATCCATTTTTCAATTTCTGTGATATTGAACTTGTACCGTAAACGAGGTTCTAGTAAATAGAGCCGTCCCAAACTTTGGGGTGGCTGTGTCTTTTTGATTTTAATTTCCCTAAGCTATAGGACCATAAGTGGAAGTGCCGTAGGCTCTGTTGCTTTGTTTTTTAGATGTTTCAGGAAACACCATACACTTCTCCAGAGTGGCTGTTGGCAATTTACATCCCGCCCATCAGCATAACAAGACTCCCAGTTCTCCATGGCCTGTCCTGCCTTTCTGGATTTTACACGTTTTTCGGATGACCCTATTGACCGGGGGGCAGTGAGACTTCATTGTAGTGCAGATTTCCTTTGCAAGCTTGCTTGGTTGGCCAAAAAGGGCGTATGCGTTTTTTCCTGAATATATTCAGGAAAAAACGCATACGCCCTTTTTGGCCAAGTGCATCATTGTGTACGTTCTGCCTCTTTTCCTATGCTTTACATGCAATTCCAGTCTACCTCCTAAAATCGGTTTCCTGCAATTCTGGCCCGCTTTCAAGTCCCCTTGGCAGCCTTACTTCAATATATTTTTGGACGATAGCTGTCATTTATAACTTTGCAAGTTTGTGAATTACAGTGCGCCTGAGCTCCTTTCTTCAACTCGCTTTCTTGTGAGCTGGCCGAAACACCGCAGGATTGCTTCAGGCCCTAGTGTGGTTCCGGCATGGCACACTGAGCCTTTGGTTAATTCCTCTTCCTGGTGGGAAATGAGAGTTAAATTTGCCCGTCCAGACACCTCCAGCTACTCTCTCAGTGCTTCTCCCTATTCCTGTTCATTTTCCGCAGAAATCGCAAACTTGGCCAAACAGGAGTTTAAACGCACTGACTCTCCAAGTGGGGAGAGTGTTAGTAAAGCATCTGGAATGTTGCACCCAAGTACCAGGGGACGAAAAGTGAGACACATTTGAACACATTTCCCGATCACACGGTGGATCATACTCTGGGTTCCACATGCATGTTTTAAGTGAAGGAAGAATCCCTTAAACCTGGAGAGTTGAGACCCATGGAATAGGTACCATGCAATATGACTTCAAAGGGTCTGCATTTGCTCACCCCACCTCACCAATCCTATCACTGCTGCGTTTATGCCACTGTCCACACGCTTGATTCTCTTTTGGAGACATGTAAATCCATAGGTTTTAAGATTCTTACTAGTCAGGTATATTCTTAGGCGTTTAATATGGGGTGTTGAGTCCACTTCATTGAGCAAGGAGTAGCTCTTGTCTATTACATATTTGGCTTATCGAACGGTATCTGTGCTAATTTCAATCTCTGGTTTTATGTAGCACCCCAACTCACCTTTCCCCTTAAGCAAGCATAAGTTGGTTTTCTACATTTGAGACCCTGTTCTGTTTTGTAATTCAGTTCCTGTGTAGCCAAGTTTACATTCCCTGTGGTAGTGATATCTCATGATGTTTCTTTTTCTGTTTGACTTATTTCACTTAGAATCATCGTACCTGAATCCACTCATTATGCTGCTACGGGCCTGATGACATAGATTTCATTGCTGAATGATATTGCATTGTACGTAAGAACCACAACTTCTTTATCCATTTTTCGATTTCTGTGATATTGAACTTGTACCGTAAACGAGGTTCTTGTAAACAGAGCCGTCCCAAACTTTGGGGTGGCTGTGGCTTTTTGATTTTAATTTCCCTAAGCTATAGGACCATAAGTGGACATGCACTAGGCTCTTTTGTTTTGTTTTTTAGATGTTTCAGGAAACACCATACACTTCTCCAGAGTGGCTGTTGGCAATTTACATCCCGCCCATCAGCATAACAAGGCTCCCAGTTCTCCATGGCCTGTCCTGCCTTTCTGGATTTTACACTTTTTTCAGATGGCCCTTTTGACCGGGGGGCAGTGAGACTTCATTGTAGTGCAGATTTCCTTTGCAGGATTGCTTGGTTGGCCAAAAAGGGCATATGCGTTTTTTCCTGAATATATTTGGAAAAAAGGCATACGCCCTTTTTGGCCAAGTGCATCATTGTGGACGTTCTGCCTCTTTTCCTATGCTTTACATGCAATTCCAGTCTACCTCCTGAAATCGGTTTCTTGCAATTCTGCCCTGCTTTCAAGTCCTCTTGGCAACCTTACTTCAATATATTTTTGGACGATAGCTGTCATTTATAACTCTGCAGGTTTGTGAATCACAGTGCCCCTGAGCTCCTTTCTTCAACTCGCTTTCTTGTGAGATTCCCGCAACACTGCAAGATTGCTTCAGGCCCTAGTGTGGTTCCAGCACGGCACGCTGAGCCTTTGGTTAATTCCTCTTCCTGGTGGGAAATGAGAGTTAAATTTGCCCGTCCAGACACCTCCAGCTAGTCTCTCATTGGTTCTCCCTATTCCTGTTCATTTTCCGCAGAAATTGCAAACTGGGCCATACAGGAGGTTAAGGGCACTGACTCTCCAAGTGGGGAGAGTGTTAGTAAAGCGTCTGGTATGTTGCACCCGAGTACCAGGGGACGAAAAATGATACACATTTGAACACGTTTCCCGATCACACGGTGGATCATACTCTGGGTTCCACATGCATGTTTTAGCTGAAGGAAGAATCCCTTAAACCTGGAGAGTTGAGACCCATGGAATGGGTACCATGCAATATGACTTCAAAGGGTCTGCATTTGCTCACCGAACCTCACCAATCCTATCACTGCTGCGTTTATGCCACTGTACACATGATTGACTCTCTTTCAGAGACATATCAATCCATAGGTTTTAAGATTCTTACTAGTCAGGTGTATTCTTAGGCGTTTAATATGTGGTGTTGAGTCCACTTCGTTTAGCAAGGCGTAGCTCTTGTCTATTACATATTTGGCTTATGGAACGGTATCTGTGCTAATTTCAATCCCTGGTTTTATGCAGCACCCCAACTCACCTTTCCCCTTAAGCAAGCATAAGTTGGTTTTCTACATTTGAGAGCCTGTTCTGTTTTGTAATTCAGTTCTGTGTAGCCAAGTTTACATTCCGTGCATTAGTGATATGTTATGATGTTTCTTTTTCTCTGTGACTTATTTCACTTAGAATCATCGTACCTGAATCTATTCATTATGCTGCTACGGGCCTGATGACGTAGATTTCATTGCTGAGTGATATTGCATTTTACGTAAGTACCACAACTTCTTTATCCATTTTTCGCTTTCTGTGATATTGAACTTGTACCATAAACGAGGTTCTTGTAAACAGAGCCGTCCCAAATTTTGGGGTGGCTGTGTCTTTTTGATTTTAATTTTCCTAAGCTATAGGACCATAAATGGCAGTGCCCTAGCCTCTGTTGTTTTGTTTTTTAGATGTTTCAGGTAACACCATACACTTCTCCAGAGTAGCTGTTGGCAATTTACATCCCGCCCATCAGCATAACAAGGCTCCCAGTTCTCCATGGCCTGTCCTGCCTTTCTGGAGTTTACACTTTTTTCAGATGGCCCTTTTGATCGGTGGGCAGTGAGACTTCATTGTAGTGCAGATTTCCTTTGCAGGCTTGCTTGGTTGGCCAAAAAGGGCATATGAGTTTTTTCCTGAATATATTCAGGAAAAAACGCATACGCCCTTTTTGGCCAAGTGCATCATTGTGGACGTTCTGCCTCTTTTCCTATGCTTTACATGCAATTCCAGTCTACCTCCTGAAATCGGTTTCCTGCAATTCTGCCCCGCTTTCAAGTCCTCTTGGCAGAATTACTTCAATATATTTTTGGACGATAGCTCTCTTTTGTAACTCTGGAGGTTTGTGAATTACAGTACCCCGAGCTCCTTTCTTCAACTCACTTTCTTGTGAGCTGGCCGCAACACCGCAGGATTGCTTCAGGCCCTAGTGTGGTTCTGGCATGGCAAGCTGAGCCTTTGGTTAATTCCTCTTCCTGGTGGGAAATGAGAGTTAAATTTGCCCGTCCAGACACCTCCAGCTAGTCTCTCATTGGTTCTTCCTGCTCCTGTTCATCTTACGCAGAAATTGCAAACTGGGCCAAACAGGAGGTTAAAGGCCCTGACTCTCCAAGTGGGGAGAGAGTTAGTACTGCGTCTGGAATGTTGCACCCGAGTACCAGGGGACAGAACCTGAGACACATTTGAACACGTTTCCCGATCACACGGTGGATCATCCTCTGGGTTCCACATACATGTTTTAGCTGAAGGAAGAATACTTAAACCTGGGGAGTTGAGACCCATGGAATGGGTACCATGCAATATGACTTCAAAGGGTCTGCATTTGCTCACCGAACCTCACCAATCCTATCACTGCTGCATTTATGCTGCTGTACACATGCTTGATTCTCTTTCGGAGACATATAAATCCATAGGTTTTAAGATTCTTACTAGTCAGGTATATTCTTAGGCGTTTAATATGGGGTGTTGAGTCCACTTCATTGAGCAAGGTGTAGCTCCTGTCTATTACATATTTGGCTTATGGAACGGTATCTGTGCTAATTTCAATCTCTGGTGTTATGCAGCACCCCAACTCACCTTTCCCCTTAAGCAAGCATAAGTTGGTTTTCTACATTTGAGACCCTGTTCTGTTTTGTAATTCAGTTCCTGTGTAGCCAAGTTTACATTCCGTGTAGTAGTGATATCTTATGATGTTTCTTTTTCTGTGTGACTTATTTCACTTAGAATCATTGTACCTGAATGCACTCATTATGCTGCTCCGGGCCTGATGACATAGATTTCATTGCTGAGTGATATTGCATTGTACGTAAGTACCACTACTTCTTTATCCATTTTTCGCTTTCTGTGATATTGAACTTGTACCGTAAATGAGGTTGTTGTAAACAGAGCGGTCCCAAACTTTGGGGTGGCTGTGTCTTTTTGATTTTAACTTCCCTAAACTATAGGACCATAATTGGAAGTGCCCTAAGCTCTGTTGCTTTGTTTTTTGGATGTTTCAGGAAACACCATACACTTCTCCAGACTGGCTGTTGGCAATTTACATCCCGCCCATCAGCATAACAAGGCTCCCAGTTCTCCATGGCCTGTCCTGCCTTTCCGGATTTTACACTTTGTTCAGATGGCCCTTTTGACCGGGGGGCAGTGAGACTTCATTGTAGTGCAGATTTCCTTGGCAAGCTTGCTTGGTTGGCCAAAAAGGGCGTATGCGTTTTTTCCTGAATATATTCAGGAAAAAACGCATACGCCCTTTTTGGCCAAGTGCATCATTGTGGACGTTCTGCCTCTTTTCCTATGCTTTACATGCAATTCCAGTCTACCTCCTGAAATCGGTTTCCTGCCATTCTGCCCCACTTTCAAGTCCTCATGGCAGCCTTACTTCAATATATTTTTGGACAATAGCTGTCATTTATAACTCTGCAGGTTTGTGAATTACAGTGCCCCTGAGCTCCTTTCTTCAACTCGCTTTCTTGTGAGCTGGCCACAACACCGCTGGATCGCTTCAGGCCCTAGTGTGGTTACGGCACGGCACACTGAGCCTTTGGTTAATTCCTCTTCCTGGTGGGCAATGAGAGTTAAATTTGCCCGTCCAGACACCTCCAGCTAGTCTCTCATTGGTTCTCCCTATTCCTGTTCAATTTCCGCAGAAATTGCAAACTGGGCCAAACAGGAGGTTAAAGGCACTGACTCTCCAAGTGGGGAGAGGGTTAGTAAAGCGTCTGGAATGTTGTGCCCGTGTACCAGGGGACGAATACTGAGACACATTTGAACACGTTTCCCGAACACACGGTGGATCATACTCTGGGTTCCACATACATGTTTTAGCTGAAGGAAGTATCCCATAAACCTGGAGATTTGAGACCCATGGAATGGGTACCATGCAATATGACTTCAAAGGGTCTGCATTTGCTCACCGAACCTCACCAATCCTATCACTGCTGCGTTTATGCCGCTGTACACACGTTTGATTCTCTTTCGGAGACATAGAAATCCATAGGTTTTAAGATTCTTACTAGTCAGGTATATTCTTAGGCGTTTAATATGGGGTATTGAGTCCACTTCGTTGAGCAAGGTGTAGCTCCTGTCTATTACATATTTGGCTTACGGAACGGTATCTGTGCTAATTTCAATCTCTCGTTTTATGCAGCACCCCAACTCACCTTTCCCCTTAAGCAAGCATAAGTTGGTTTTCTACATTTGAGACTCTGTTCTGTTTTGTAATTCAGTTCCTGTGTAGCCAAGTTTACATTCCGTGTAGTAGTGATATCTTATGATGTTTCTTATTCTCTGTGATTTATTTCACTTAGAATCATCGTACCTGAATCCACTCATTATGCTGCTATGGGCTTGATGACATAGACTTCATTGCTGAGTGATATTGCATGGTACGTAAGTACCACAACTTCTTTATCCATTTTTCGCTTTCTGTGATATGGAACTTGTACCGTAAACGAGGTTCTTGTAAACAGAGCTGTCCCAAACATTGGGGTGGCTGTGTCTTTTTGATTTTAATTTCCCTAATCTATAGGACCATAAGTGGAAGTGCCCTAGGCTCTGTTGCTTTGTTTTTTAGATGTTTCAGGAAACACCATACACTTCTCCAGAGTGGCTGTTGGCAATTTACATCCCGCCCATCAGCATAACAAGGCTCCCAGTTCTCCATGGCCTGTCCTGTCTCTGGATTTTACACTTTTTTCAGATGGGCCTTTTGACCCGGGGGCAGTGAGACTTCATTGTAGTGCAGATTTCCTTTGCAAGCTGGCTTGGTTTGTAAAAAAGTGCGTATGAGTTTTTTCCTGAATATATTCAGTTAAAAACGCATATGCCCTTTTTGGCCAAGTGCATCATTGTGGTCGTTCTGCCTCTTTTCCTATGCTTTACATGCAATTCCCGTCTACCTCCTGAAATCGGTTTCCTGCAATTCTGCCCCGCTTTCAAGTCCTCTTGGCAGCCTTACTTCAATATATTTTTGGACGATAGCTGTCATTTATAACTCTGCAGGTTTGTGAATTACAGTGCCCCTGAGCCCCTTTCTTCAACTCGCTTTCTTGTGAGCTGCCCACGACACTGCAGGATTGCTTCATGCCCTAGTGTGGTTCTGGCACAGCACGCTGAGCCTTTGGTTAATTCCTCTTTCTGGTGGGAAATGAGAGTTAAATTTGCCCATCCAGACACCTCCAGCTAGTCTCTCATTGGTTCTCCCTATTCCTGTTCATCTTCCACAGAAATTGCAAACTGGGCCAAACAGGAGGTTAAATACCCTGACTCTCCAAGTGGGGAGAGTGTTAGTAAAGCGTCTGGAATGTTGCACCCGAGTACCAGGGGACGAAAACTGAGACACATTTGAACACGTTTCCCGATCACACGGTGGATCATACTCTGGGTTCCACATGCATGTTTTAGCTGAAGGAAGAATCCCTTAAACCTGGAGAGTTGAGACCCATGGAATGGGTACCATGCAATATGACTTCAAAGGGTCCGCATTTGCTCACCGAACCTCACCAATCCTATCACTGCTGCGTTTATGCCGCTGTACACACGCTTGATTCTCTTTCGGAGACTTATAAATCCATAGGTTTTATGATTCTTACTAGTCAGGTATATTCTTAGGCGTTTAATATGGGGTGTTGAGTCCACTTCGTTGAGCAAGGAGTAGCTCTTGTCTATTACATATTTGGCTTATGGAACGGTATCTGTGCTAATTTCCATCTCTGGTTTTATGCAGCACCCCAACTCACCTTTCCCCTTAAGCAAGCATAAGTTGGTTTTCTACATTTGAGACCCTGTTCTGTTTTGTAATTCAGTTCCTGTGTAGCCAAGTTTACATTCCATGTAGTAGTGTATCTTATGATGTTTCTTTATCTCTGTGATTTATTTCACTTAGAATCATCGTACCTGAATCCACTCATTATGCTGCTATGGGCTTGATGACATGTACTTCATTGCTGAGTGTAATTGCATTGTACTTAAGTACCACAACTTCTTTATCCATTTTTCGCTTTCTGTGATATGGAACTTGTACCGTAAACGAGGTTCTTGTAAACAGAGCTGTCCCAAACATTTGGGTGGCTGTGTCTTTTTGATTTTAATTTCCCTAAGCTATAGGACCATAAGTGGAAGTGCCCTAGGCTCTGTTGCTTTGTTTTTTAGATATTTCAGGAAACACCATACACTTCTCCAGAGTGGCTGTTGGCAATTTACATCCCGCCCATCAGCATTACAAGGCTCCCAGTTCTCCATGGCCTGTCCTGTCTCTGGATTTTTCACTTTTTTCAGTTGGCCCTTTTGACCGGGGGGAAGTGAGACTTCATTGTAGTGCAGATTTGTTTTGCAAGCTTGCTTGGTTGGCCAAAAAGTGCATATGCGTTTTTTCTTGAATATATTCAGGAAAAAACGCATACGCAGTTTTTGGCCAAGTGCATCATTGTGGACATTCTGCCTCTTTTCTTATGTTTTAAATGCAATAGCAGTCTACCTCCTGAAATCGGTCTCCTGCAATTCTGCCCCACTTTCAAGTCCTCTTGGCAGCCTCACTTCAATATATTTTTGGACGATAGCTGTCTTTTATATCTCTGCAAGTTTGTGAAGGACAGTGCCCCTAAGTTCCTTTCTTCAGCTCGCTTTCTTGTGAGCTGGCCGCAACACCGCATGATTGCCTCAGGCCCCAGTTTGGTTCCGGCATGGCACACTGAGCCTTTGGTTAATTCCTCTTCCTGGTGGGAAATGAGAGTTCAATTTTCCCGTCCAGATACATCCAGCTAGTCTCTCATTGGTTCTCCCTATTCCTTTTCATTTTCCTCAGAATTTGCAAACTGGGACAAACATGAGTTTAAAGGCACTGACTCTCCAAGTGGGGAGAGTGTTAGTTAAGCGTCTGGAATGTTGCACCCGAGTACCAGGGGACGAAAACTCAGACACATTTGAACACTTTTCCCGATCACACGGTGGATCATACTCTGGGTTCCACATGCATGTTTTAGCTGAAGGAAGAATCCTTTAAACCTGGAGAGTTGAGACACATGGAATGGGTACCATGCAATATGACCTCAAAGGGTCTGCATTTGCTCACTGAACCTCACCAATCCTATCACTGCTGCGTTTAGGCCGCTGTACACAGACTTGATTCTCTTTTGGAGTCATATAAATCCATAGGTTTTAAGATTCTTACTAGTCATGTAAATTCTTAGGCGTTTAATATGGGGTGTTGAGTCCACTTCGTTGAGCAAGGAGTATCTCTTGTCTATTACATATTTGGCTTATGAAACGGTATCTGTGCTAATTTCCATCTCTCGGTTTATGCAGCACCCCAACTCACCTTTCCCCTTAAGCAAGCATAAGTTGGTTTTCTACATTTGAGACCCTGTTCTGTTTTGTAATTCAGTTCCTGTGTAGCCAAGTTTACATTCCGTGTAGTAGTGATATCTTATCATGTTTCTTTTTCTGTGTGACTTATTTCACTTAGAATCATCGTACCTGAATCCACTCATTATGCTGCTATGGGCCTGATGACATAGATTTCATTGCTGAGTGATATTGCATTGTTTGTAAGTGCCACAACTTCTTTATCCATTTTTCGCTTTCTGTGATATTGAACTTGTACCATAAACGAGGTTCTTGTAAACAGATCCGTCCCAAACATTGGGGTGGCTCTCTCTTTTTGATTTTAATTTCCCGAAGCTATAGGACCATAAGTGGAAGTGCCCTAGCCTCTGGTGCTTTGTTTTTTAAATGTTTCAGGAAACACCATATACTTCTCCAGAGTGGCTGTTGGCAATTTACATCCCGCCCATCAGCATAACAAGGCTCCCAGTTCTCCATGGCCTGTCCTGCCTTTGTGGATTTTACACTTTTTTCAGATGACCCTTTTGACCGGGGGGCAGTGAGACTTCATTGTAGTGCAGATTTCCTTTGCAAGCTTGCTTGGTTGGCCAAAAAGGGCGTATGCGTTTTTTTCTGAATATATTCAGGAAAAAACGCATACGCACTTTTTGGCCAAGTGCATCATTGTGGACGTTCTGCCTCTTTTCCTATGCTTTACATGCAATTCCAGTCTACCTCCTGAAATCGGTTTCCTGCAATTCTGCCTTTTTCTCAGTGCCTCTTCATAGCCTTACCTCAATATACTTTTGGAAAATAGTTGGCCTTTATAACTCTGCAGTTTTTTGAATTGCAGTTGCCCTTAGTTCCATTTTTAAGCTCTTATTTTTGTGATCTTGCCTCATATCCACAGGATTTCTTCAGGCCCTGTTCTTCTTCTGGGGCGCCTTGCTCTGCCTTTGGTTAGTTCTTCTTTCTGATGTGAAATTAGAGTGACATGTGCCCATTGAAACCGCTACAGCTATTTTCTCACTGGTTCCCCCTATTTCCATTCATCCTCTGCACTAACTGCAGACTGTGCGATACCGGAACTTAAAGGCATTGACTCTCCATGTGGAGATGTTGTTAGTAAAGTGGCTGGAATGTTGATCCAGAGCCCCAGGAGAGGAAAATGAGGTGCGTTTTAGAAACCTCTCCCAATCATATGGTATACCATCCGCTGGATTTCCCATGCATGGTTTAGCTGTAGGAAGATTCCCTTCAACCTGGAGTGTTGGGACCCTTGGAATGAGTAGCATGAAGTATTGCATTAAACTTTCGGCAGTTGTTCACCAAAGCTCACCAATCCTCTCAGCCCCAAGTGTCCAGCCTTATGTCTTATCCAGCTGTGGGTTTATATGTGGTCATTCCAGGTTGCATCACAGCCCCTGAGCGAATTTTGTAAGAATTTTTCTCTCTTTCATTGTTTCTGCGTTTTGGTTTTAAAATTTATTTCTATAATGGGGTTTAGCTCATTTTCACTGCTGTGTTTGTGCTGCTCTGCACACACTTGATTCCCTTATGGAGATATATCAATACATGGGTTTTAAGATTCTTATTACTCAGATGTATTTCTCTGCGGTGTATAGGGTGTGTTGAGGCCAGTTCATTGAGCAAGGTGTAGATCTTGTCTAATACCTATTTGGTTTATTGAACGGTATCTGTGCTAATTTCAAACTCTGGTTTTATGCATCACCCCACCTCTCCTTTCCCCTTAAGCTGACATAAGTGTGTTTTCTAAATGTGAGACACTGTTCTGTTTTGTAATTCATTTTTTGTGCAGCCATATTTATCCTCCCTCTATAAGTGATATCTTATGATATGTTTCTTTTTCTGTTTGACTTATTTCAAGTAGTATTATCGGACCTAAATCCACTCTTTATCCTTCTACTAGCCTTATTACATTGATTTCATGGTGAAGAGATATTCCATTGTACATAAGTACCACATTTTCTTTATCCATTGTTCTCTTTCCTGGGATATTTAAGGTGTACTGAAGTTGAGGTTCTTGTAAACAGAGTAGCCCTAAACTGTGGTGTGCTTGTGTCTTGTTGATTTTTAGACTTCCCTAGATATACTCCCGTGATTGGAAGTGCTCTATGCTCTGTAGCTCTGTTTTTTAGATGATTTAGGAACCACCATACACTTCTCCAGAGTGGCTCTCGGCAGTTCACACACTGTCCATCAGCGTATAAAGGCTCCCTGTTCTCCATGGCCTGTCCTGCATTTCTGGTTTTTACAATTTTTTCGGATGGCCCTTTTGACCGGTGGGAAATGAGACTTCTTTGTTGTGCACATTTGCATTGCTTGCTTGCTTGGTTGCCCATAAAGTGCGTATGCGTTTTTTCCTGGATATATTCAGGAAAAAACGCATACTCCCTTTTGGGCCAACTGCATCATTGTCGAAATTCTGCCGCTTTTCATGTGCTTTAAAGACGAGTCCAATCTATCTCTTGAAATCTGTTTCTTGCAATTCTGTCTTGCATTCAGATCCTCTTCTTTGCCTTACCTCAACATATTTTTGGACGTTAGTTTTCATTTATAACCCTGCAGGTTTGTGAATTGCAGTGACCCTGAGCTCCATTTTTTAAGTTGCTCTTTTGTGAGCTGGCCTCAAAGCCGCAGGATTGCTTCAGGCCCTATTTTGGCTCTGGCGAGGCGGGCTGAGCCTTTTTTTAATTCTTATTCTTAATGGGAAATTAGAGTGACATGTGCCCATCCACACCCCTACAACTATTCTCTCATTGGTTCCCCCTCTTCCCGTTCATCCTCCTCACAATTTGCAAAATGTGTGAAACAGAAGTTTAAATGTGCTGATTCTCCAAGTGGGGAGATTCTAAGTAACGTGGCTGGAATGATGAACAGGAGCACCAGGAGAGGATAAATGAGGTGCATTTTAGACACATCTCCCGATCACATGGTGTACAGTCCTCTGGGTTTTCCATGCATGTTTTAGCTGTAGGAAGATTCCTTGAACCTCTAGATTTGGGACCCATTGAATGGGTACCAGGTAGTATTACTTTAAAGGGTGTGCATGTCCTCACCCAACCTCACATTTCTCTTAGCACGAACAGTTTCCAGCCTTATGTCTCATCCTGCTGTGGGTCTAGATGTGTTCAATCCACGTTTCATCACCGTCCCTGAGGAAAAGTTGTAAGAGGTTTTCTCTGTCTCTCTGTCGTTTATTTTTTTCAATTTATTACTATATTGGTTACAGCTGATTTTCAAAGCTCTGTTTCTTGCTGCTGTACATCCACTTGATTCACGTACAGAAAGACATCAATAAATTCTTTTTCAGATTCTTACCAGTCATAGATATTCTTTTCCGGTGAGTTGAGTGTGCTGAGTGCAATTCTTTTAGCTACCTTGTAGGCCTTGTTGATTATCAGTTTGGTATTTGGAATGGTATCTTTGTTAATTTCAACCTCCTGGATGATGCCTCACCCCTCCCCACCTTTCCCGTTTAGCAGCCTTACGCGTGTTTTCTACATATTTGACTATGTTTTTGTTTTGTAATTTATTTCATGTGTAGCCATTTTGGATTCCACCTTTAAGTGATATCTTATGATATGTGTCTTTTTCTTTTTGAATTATGTCACTTAGAATGATCATACGTAACTCCTCCGGACTTGTTACAACTGGCCATATTTCATTGATTTCCAGGCTGAGTAATATTCCACTCTACATAAGTACCACATCTCTATCCATTTTTTCCCTCCAGAGACATTTAAGTTATATCCTAGTCGAGGATCTTTTAAACAGAGAGGCAGTAAACATTGGGGTGCCTGTGTCCTCTCGATTTTTGTTTTTCCCAAGATATACGCCCATGAGTGCAAGTGCCCTATGCTCTGTAGCTCATTTTTTAGATGCTTTAGCAAACACAATACACTTCTCCAGAATGGCCGTTGGCAATATACATTTCCACTATAAGCCTCACAGGGCTCCCTCTTCTCCTTGCCCTGTCCTGCATTTCTGGTGTTTACACTTTATGAGGATGGCTCTTCTGACTGATGCGAAGTGATATCTTTTGTAGTATTGATTTCCAGTGCCCACCTGTTTGGTTGGCTAAAAAAGTGTATGCCCTTTTCTTGAATATATACAGAAAAAAACGCATACAGCCTTTTTGGCCAACTGCAATGTTGGCAATGTTCAGCCCCTTTTCTTGTGCTTAATGGCGAGTCCTTTCTACCTCCTCAAATCCCTTTCCTGCCATTCTCCCTTGCTTACCAATCCTTTTCTCTGACTTTCCTCAAGACATTTTTCAGTGATAGATATTTTCAACTCTGCAGTTTCGTGAATTTTACTGCCCCTGAGTTCCATTGTTCAACTTGTGTTTATGGGAACTGGCCACAAAGCAGTGGGATTTCCTCAAGCCCTATACTGTTTCCATGGGCAACCCTAGCCTTTGATCAATTCGTCTTCCTGATTGGAAATTAGAGTGACATGTGCCTGTCTGAACACCTAGGACTTGTCTCTCATTGTTCCTCATCCTTCCGCTTCATCCTCTGGACAAATTCCAAACTGTACGCAACAGGATGTTGACAGTGCTGACATCTCCAAGTGGGGAGACTGTTAGTAAAGACGCTGGAGGGGTGAACCCGAGCACCAGGAGATGAGGAGATGAGATGCCTTTTCCAAACTCTTCCCCATCAGACGGTATACCATCCTCTGGGTGTGACAGACATGTTTTAGCAGTAGGAAGAGTCCCATTCATGTAAGGAGAACACCAGGGCTTTTTCAAAATCAGTGTCTCCCCGAAACCCAAACTGGGGAGTTTTTTAAGCTACGGCTACACATATGTTCATTAAGGGCCTTGGGAAGTAGGCAGAGTCCAAACTTTAGATGATTGAAGTCTTCAGGGTCAGAAGCACTCACCACTGGCTTTCCTTAGGTTACACTTTAACTGTCATTGATAGATGATGTCAATAAAAATATCTATTCTTTTTCCGATTATTTCCCCTTATAGGTTATTGCAAAATGTTGAGTGTAGTTCCCTGTGCTATACAGTAGTTCCTTGTTGATGATCTATTTTATACATAGCAGTGTGTATGTGTTAATCCCAAACTGTTAATTTATCCCTCCTCCCACCTTTCCCCTTTGGTAATAATAAATTATAAGATTTTATACTTCTCAGAAATGGGGGAGCTGAAAGAGAGGTATCATTTTCAATGGAAAAGCATTTAAAACAAGATTGAAGCTTTAACCAAGATTATTAGATGTACATCCTTGGAAAGAAATCACTTCATTTCTCTAATATTGACCTGACAAATAAGACAAACCTTTTCACTGAACTTGCTTATAATAAAGTGATGGAAATATCAAATGGAAGTGTTAGAAACATTTTATTTTACCCAAGCCTTCTAAACTGTTCTATGTTAACTACAGTTTGGCTCACACATCTGTTCATTGAAGTTACAATAGTCTCAATTTCTGTTACTGATCCTCCAGAGTGGACCCCAACAAGGGTCCCCCTGCCCAGTGTCATTGGGGCCAACAGATCGAGACTGAGTTTGGTTCACAAGCAAAGGAAACTTTATATTTTGATCAGAGAATGGAGAGGTGAGAGCATGCACTACCCCGTGGGCTGTGGGCTGGGCTGCTGTGTAGAGATCCTGTCAGAGTCAGTGGGAGGGAGGGGGCGGAGCTCTCGAGGGCCGGGTTGGCTGCAGCTCAGGCTCTATATCTCGGAGTCTGCACTGGGCCCCAGGAGCTGAGGTGTCGACCCAGTCATTCTGCACTAGGAAATCTGGTCTGAAGTGCCAGGTGTGGAACCTCTGCATGCGGGACCCTAGGAGCACGTGAAATTAGACAAAGCACAAAGGATAAAAAAGGTCAGACTTGACTTTATTGCCCAGATTCTATTTTTATCTCCCAGGGATTTTTAATGGGCTTTGCTGGGGACAAACCCCTCCTCTGCCTTTTGTCCCGTTCCTCATTCTTGGAGTGCTGAGGGTGAAAACCCTTCTTCTGTAACTGCTGAGTGCTGAGTTGGGAGCCCTCATACCAGGGGACGAGGGTCAAACTTCTCCCCAGCAGCCTCCAGGTGACGTTGATTGGCCCCAGGACCCCTGCCTCCCTGCTCGTCTGCCTGAACACCAGCATTGGAAGTGTTATAGATTCTAATGACCTTTAAGGGTCCAGGAAAGAGATGTGCAGAGACGCTGTGGGGGCCGATTTCACCCCACCCCACATTTGTTCGGCCACCTTAGGCTGACCGTTTCTGCCAGCCTAGATGCTCTGACCAGTAGTCTGCTCTTTCTTCAATTAGGCCCCTGAATTAACGTAAAAACAGCACCAGGTGTCAGAGCCCTGCCCGCTCAACTCCCAGACAGTCCAGGGTCAGTGGTGATCAAGGACCATGATGGCCACTGAGTCAACAGCCTTTTGAAGTAAACAGGAGTCCAGCTGGTCTTATTGGCCACCATCATCACGGTGTCTGTAGGCTTTTCTATGGTGACAGTGTGATATACGGTTCCCCCGCCAAGATTATTAGCTCCCCTCCGGGTTCAGTAAGTCCTGCAAGCAGTAGTCTACTCCTTCGGGACATACTATTGTTGTTTTACGAGAGAAACTCCAGGTCAAGTGATGTTCACACGAGTCATCATGGTGCCCTGTTGCCCCCGGTTATCTCTCTGGATGTTGGAGTCGGAGGGCCTCCTCACTCGAGGTCGGTGTGCCCACGGAGCGAACCCTGCAACTTCAGGGCATGGTTGGTGATTAGGATCACCACGTGGGGTCCTTTTCCCTTAGGAGGGAGGTGGCCTTTTGGGCTGCTGATTTCCAGGTTTTTAGATACCGCCAGTATCTTGGCCAGATGTGGCAGTGGGCCAAGCCCCTTGGTGACTGTAGTTTATCCTACCTGGATGGCATTCTTGCGTTGTTCCATTTCAAGTGGTCCCAGTTTTTGCACTAATTCTCCAACGGCAATTCACCTTTCACCGGGAATGGAAAGGTCAAAGGGTTTAGCTCAATTAGGGAGTTCCAGGGCAAGGGTCTGAATTGACTGCTCTTTCCATTCTTGAAAGGCCACTTCTGGATTCTGTTCAAAAGGATCATCATCTTTTCCTTTCAGTGTTTCATATAGAGGCCCAGCTAGTAGACTGTAGTTAGGGATCCAGAAGCAGCAAACCCTGGCCTCCCCAGGAACCCCTAAGCTGTCTTCTAGTTTTAGAAAGGGGTAAGGCTACAAATGGTTTCCTCCTTTTCCTGGGATGGGCTTCTCTGACCTTGTGTGAGAATGAAGCCCAGGCAGGTCACAGCAGTCTGTGATATTTGAGCTTTTTCTTGGACAACTTCTATCCTTTATTGGCTTGGTAGTTCAGAGGCCTCCTTAGTAGGGCTGGCGATCAGAATGTCATCTGCATATTGAAGGAGGGTTTCCTTTTCCAGAGAAACATAGAACTTTTCGGTCTTTAGCTAAGCTTTCCCCAAAGATGGTGTGGGAAATTTTGAACCCTTGGGGCAAGACGGCCCGGAAGTATTGTTTTAGTTGTATGTTGAGTCCTGCCACTCACAAGCCAAAATTTCTTGTGACTCTGGGACTAATGGAATACAAAAGAAGGCATCATTGAAGACTTATAGAGAATACCATGTCCTGGTGGTTGGTAGAATGACCAGCAGGGTGTAGGAATCAGGAGCAACTGGAGGTATATCCTCGGTGGCTTCACTGACTGTCCTGACATCCTTTACCAGGTCCCCAGCAGCCCATGGGGCTCTGGTGGTCAGGCCAATCCTAGGATATGGAGCTCTCCTGGGCAGGTACCCCACCCCCAACCCAGCCCACGGGGCTCTCATGGTCAGGCCCCTCCCAGGATACAGAGCTACCCTTGCAGGTACCGTGGCAGGGCTGGGCACACAGGAACCGTGCACATAGCCCTCATTGAAGAGCACCCCCAGCTCACCTGTCGCTCAGAGCTGACACAGAGCACCTCAGAGCAGGACTTGAACTAACAAACAGCAGCTCCGACAGGTCTGTGACCCTGGGCATCACTCTGTGTGGCCTCCCTCCACCTGGTCTTCCAGAGACTTCCACTGCACCCAGGGCACCAGGCCTCTGTCTCCAACCACCACCCACCCCTCCTCTCCCTGACTCCTGGGTTCCTCTCATTAGGAGAGGGTTTTCTTGAAGTTGTCTCCCACTCATGGGCCAGAAAAAATGATTAGAAAACAAGCCAAAGCTGCAGCCCCTTGTCTATCCTGACTCTCAGGAGCCCACACCTGTTCCTTGGACCTGGCCGGTTCAGCAAGTTCCATTTTCTGCAACTGTGAGCCCCTGAGGGGTGATGATTGGCTGACCTGGGCATCCTTACCGTGCCGGCCAGCCCTCCCCAGGTGTGCCTGGGTTGAGATCAATATAAATACCACTCCAGGCAGCAAGAGCCCCTGCAGCTGTGCCTGACGCCATTTTCTCTGCCCTGTCAGCAGTCTCGGGGCTGGGCTGGTGGGAGGGAGTGAGAGGCCACGGCTTTGTGGGTGGCCCAGTGTGAGTGGGGCTCTGCTGGACTTTCTGCAGCAGTTGCCAGGCTGCCACCTGCTAAAGAAGAGGATGTGTCACCCATACCTCCTGCTGGAATTTCTCCCTGGGCAGAGGTGAGGAAGGAAAAAAGCAGTGGGGGCAGGGACAGGACGGGTATCTCAGGCAGGGAAATGGAAATCTTCCAGAAGAGCACCCAGGGCCAGGACCATCCTGGCTGGCCTGCAGGCACCAAGTCAGCTGGCATGCTGTCACTCGTGTGGCTCCATGGCCCTTCCTCTAGGCTTTCAAGTCCTTGTATATATTCAGGTGTTTTACCTGGGACGGGTGGGAACAGTTCAGCAGCAACTGGCCTGGGGCTCAGCTCACGTTTACTCACAGATGCCTCGGCACGGTGCCCCAGCTTTGCAATGAGGACACTTGTTGTGTGGGCGCTGCTGGCTGAATGGGAGACGATTCCCCACCACTGGCCAACTTCAGAATTGTTTACAACTGGAGCAAGTGCCCTGATACGGTTTTCCTCTGAGTAACTGGTGGGTTCTGTTTTTTTTTTCTCTTTTTCGTTTTTGGTTCAAGGTAGATTTTATTCCTCTTTTTTGTATTTACAGATATAAGCATGGAAATAATTTATTCATATAAATACATGTATGTGAAGGGAATAATTGTTTTTTCTGTTTTATCTTTTAAATTTTATTTCTTTTTAATTTTGAATTTTATTTTATATTTTTATACAGCAGGTTCTTATTGGTTATCTATTTTATACATATAAATGTTTACATGCCAATCCCAATCTCTCAATTCCTCCCACCACCACCACCCCAAGAGCTTTCCCCCCTTGTTGTCCATACGATTGTTGTCTACATCTGTTGCTCTATTTATGCCTTGCAAAACGGTTAATCTGTACAGTTTTTCTAGGTTCCACATATATGCATGAATATACAAGATTTGTTTTTCTCTTTCTGACTTACTTCACTCTGTATGACAGTCTCTAGATCCATCGACGTCTCTACAAATGACCCAATTTCATTCCTTTCATGGCTTAGTAATATTCCATTTTATATATGTACCACATCTTTATGCATTCGTCTGTCTGTGGGCATTTAGGTTGCTTCCATTACCTCGATATTGTAAATAGTGATGCAATGAACATTGCGGTGAATGTCTCTTTTTGATTTATGGTTTTGTCTGGGTATATGTCCAGTACTGGGATTGCTGTATCATATGGTAATTCTATTATTAGTTTCTTAAGAAACTCCATATTGTTCTCCATAGTGACTGTATCAATTTATATTCCCAACAATAGTGGAAGAGGCTTCCTTTTCTCCACACCCTTTCCAGCATTTGTTGTTTGTAGATTTTCAGATGACGCCCATTCTAACAGGTGTGAGGTGATACCTCATTGTTGAGTCCATTTCGTTGAGCAAGGGGTAGGTCTTGTCTATTACATATTTGGCTTATGGAACGGTATCTGTGCTAATTTCAAACTCTGGTTTTATGCAGCACCCCAACTCACCTTTCCCCTTAAGCAAGCATAAGTTGGTTTTCTAAATTTGAGACCCTGTTCTGTTTTGTAATTCAGTTCATGTGTAGCCAAGTTTACATTCCGTGCATTAGTGATACCTTATGATGTTTCTTTTTCTGTGTGACTTATTTCACTTAGAATCATCGTGCCTCAATCCACTCATTATGCTGGTACAGGCCTGGTGACACAGATTTCATTGCTGAGTGGTATTCTGTTGTACGTAAGTACCGCAACTTCTTTATCAATTATTTGTTCTCTGGGATATTTAACTTGTACTGTAGAAGAGGTTCCTGTAAACAGAGCCGTCCCAAATTTTGGGGTGGCTGTGTCTTTTTGATTTTAATTTCCCTAAGCTATAGGACCATAAGTGGAAATGCCCTAGACTCTGTTGCTTTGTTTTTCAGATGTATCAGGAAACACCATACACTTCTCCAGAGTGGCTGTTGGCAATTTACATCCCGCCCATCAGCATAACAAGGCTCCTTTTTCCCCATGGCCTGTCTTGCCTTTCTGGATTTTACACTTTTCTCAGATGGCCCTTTAGACCGGGGAGAAGTGACACTTCATAGTAGTTCGGATTTCCATTGCAAGCTTGCTTGGTTTGCCAAAAAGGGCGTATGTGTTTTTTCCTGAATATATTCAGGAACAAACTCATACGCCCTTTTTTGTCAAGTGCATCATTGTCGATGTTCTGCCTCTTTTCCTATGCTTTAAATGCAAATCCAGTCTACCTCCTGAAATCGGTTTCCTGCAATTCTGCCCCGCTTTCAAGTCCTCTTCGCAGCCTTACTTCAATATATTTTTGGACGTTATCTGTCATTTATAACTCTGCAGGTTTGTGAATTACAGGGCCCCTGAGCTCCTTTCTTCAACTCGCTTTCTTGTGAGCTGGCCGCAAACCCACAAGACTGCTTCAGGCCCTAATCCGCTTCTGGCAGGGCACGCTGAGCCTTTGGTTAATTCCTCTTCCTGGTGGGAAATGAGTGTTAAATATGCCCGTCCAGACACCTACCTCACTCTCAACCCCTTGGTTATGTGGGTCCTCTGGTTTGTGGCCACCTTTGCTGGGTTCCTCATGTTTCGATGATCTGGCCCCACTAGTGTGAGGACACTCCTGCCTGGTTCTCATCCACGTGGTTATGTGGACCCCCTGGTGAGAGTCTGTTCCTGGCTGTGTTCCTCACCCTTCTGTGAGGGAGACCCTCTGCTGATAGGTCACTCCTGCATGGCTGGCACACATTGCCTTGGTGAAGTCAGCCGTGTGGTGGCAGTTGGAGCATGCTGGGAATCTCCTCCCACTGGTGATGAGGGCCCTCTTGGGTCAGGCCCTAACTGCTGGGCTCACCAACTTTTCTTAGTGAGCCCAGTGATGCTTTGGCACTCCTCTTAGGATCCCATCTCCATGGGGATGTGGGCCTTCTGCTCTGAGGTCCCAACGGCTGTGTTGTTCACATTTTCATGATGTGGGCTCTCTGGTGTTAGTTCACAGAGGCCTGGATCCCATAGCCTCTGTGCACTTGGCCGCCTGCTGGGAGGTTCCAACTGCTGGATTCCTCACTTTTTTAATTTTTTGGGCCCTCTGTTGTGAGGATCCTCCTGCCTGCCTCATTCCCAGCCCCTTCGTGATGTGTGTCGTCTGGTTTGAGGCCACATGTGCTGGGTTCCTCACCTTTCGATGATGTGGGACCAATGGTCTTAGGAGACTCCTGCCTGGTTCACATCCCCTTGGTGATGTGGGCCCTCTGTTGAGAGTCTGATCCTGGCTGGGTTCCTCACCCATCTGTGAGGTGGGCCGTCTGCTGTGAGGTCACTCCTGCCTGGCTTGCTCACCTCGCCTTGTGGACATGAGCCCTCTGGTGGCACTTGGAGACTGCTGGGAGCCTCCTCCCCTCGGTGATGAGGGCCCTCTGGCGTCAGGCCCTAACTCCTGGGCTCCCCACATTTTGTGATGTGCGCCCAGTGGTGCGAGGACACTCCAGCCAGGTTCACATCCCCATTGAGATGTGGGCCTTCTGCTCTGAGGTCCCAACGCCTGGGTTGCTCACAGTTTCATGATGTGGGCTCTCTGCTGTTAGTTCACTCCTGCCTGCATCCCATAGCTTCTGTGCTCTCGGCCGCCTGCTGGGAGGTTCCAACTGCTGGATTCCTCACCTTTCTTATTCTTTGGGCCCTCTGTTTTTAGGCTACTGCTGCCTGCCTCACTCCCATTCCCTTTGTGATATGTGTCCTCTGATTTGAGGCCACATGTGCTGGGTTCCGCACCTTTCGATGATGTGGCCCCACTGGAGGGAAGACAGTCCTGACTGGTTCCCATCCCCTTGCAGATGTGGGCCCTCAGGTGAGAGTCTGATCCTGGCTGGGTTCCTCACCCTTCTGTGAGGTGGGCCCTCTGCTGTGAGGTCAATCATGCCTGTCTGGCACACGTCACCTTGGCGACGTGGGCCCTCTGGTGGTAGTTGGAGTGTGCTGGGATCCTCCTCCCCTCGCTGATGAGGGCCCTCTTGCCTTAGGCCATAACTGCTGGGCTCCCCACATTTTCTGATGTGCGGCAAGTGAGTGAGGACACTCTTGCCAGGTTCCCATCCCCATGGGGATATGGGCCTTCTGCTCTGAGGTCAAAACGGCTGGCTTGCTCACAGTACCATGATGTGGGCCCTCTGTTGTGAGTTCACTCCAGCAAGGATCCCTTATCATCGGTGCTCTGAGCCGCCTGCTGGGAGGTTGCAACTGCTGGATTCCTCAACTTTTTTATTCTATGTGCCCTGTGTTGTGAGGCTCCTCCTGCCTGCCTCACTGCCAGCCCCTTGGTGATGACTGTCCTATGGCTTGAGGCCACATGTGCTGCGTTCCTCACCTTTCGATGATGTGGCCCCACTCGTGTGAGGACACTCCTGCCTGGTTCCCATCCCCTTGGTGAGGTGGGCCCTCTGGCGAGAGTCTAATCCTGGCTGGGTTCCTCAACGTTCTGTGAGGTAGGCCCTCTGCTGTGAGGTCACTCCTGCCTGGCTGGCACACGTCACCTTGGAGACGTGAGCCCTCTGGTGGCAGTTGGAGCGTGCAGGGTGCCTCCTCCTCTCGGTGATGACGGCCCTCTGGCGTCAGGCCCTAAATGGTGGGCTCCCCACATTTTCTGATGTGCGCCCAGTGGTGCGAGGACACTCCAGCCAGGTTCCCATTCCCATGGGGATGTGGGTCTTCTGCGCTGAGGTCCCAACGCCTGGGTTGCTCACAGTTTTATGATGTGGGCCCTCTGCTGTGAATTCACTGTGGCCTGGATCCCATAGCCTTGGTGTTCTGGGCCGCCTGCTGGAAGGTCTAAATGCTGGAATCCTCACGTTTTTTATATTATGTGCCCTGTGTTGTGAGGCTACTCCTGCCTGCCTCACTCCAAGGCCCTTGGTGATGTGGGTCCTCTGGTTTGAGGACACATGTGCTGGGTTCCTCACCTTAAGATGATGAGGCCCCACTGGTGTGAGGATAATCCTGACTGGTTCCCATCCCCTTTGTGATGTGGGCCCTCTGGTGAGAGTCTGATCCTGGCTGAGTTCCTCACCCATCTGTGAGGTGGGCCCTCTACTATCAGGTAACTCTTGCCTGGCTTGCTCACCTCGCCTTGTTGACATGAGCCCTCTGGTGGCACTTGGACCCTGCTGGGAGCCTCCTCACCTCTGTGATGAGGGCCCTCTGACGTCAGGCCCTAACTGCTGGGCTCCCCAACTTTTCTTAGTGAGCCCAGTGATGCTCGGACACTCCTCTTAGGTTCCCATCTCCACGGGGATGTGGGCCTTCTGCTCTGAGGTTCCAACAGCTGGGTTGATCACAATTTCATGATGTGGGCTCTCTGGTGTTAGTTCACTGTGGCCTGGATCCCATAGCCTCTGTGCTCTGGGCCGCCTGCTGGGAGGTTCCAACTGCTCGATTCCTCAACTTTTGTATTCTATGGGTCCTGTGTTGTGATGCTCCTCCTGTCTGCCTCACTTGCAACCCCTTCGTGATGTGGGTCTTTTCGTTTGAGGCCACATGTGCTGGGTTCCGCAACTTTCAATGATGTGGCCCCACTGGTGTGAGGACACTCCTGCCTGGTTCCCATCCCCTTGGTGATGTGGGCCTTCTGGTGACAGTCTTATCCTGGCTGGGTTCCTCACTCTTCTGTGAGGTAGGCCCTCTGCTGTGAGGTCAATCCTGCCTGACTTGCACACATCACCTTGGCGACGTGGGCCCTCTGTTGGCACATGGAACCTGCTGGGAGCCTCCTGCCCTCGGTGATGACGGCCCTCTAGCATCAGGCTCTAACTGCTGGGCTCCCCACGTTTTCTGATGTGAGCCCAGTGATGCCAGGACACTCCTGTCAGGTTCCCATCCCCATGGGGATGTGGGCTTTCTGCTCTGAGGTCCCAACGCCTGGGTTGCTCACAGTTTCATGATGTGGGTTCTCTGGTGTTAGTTCACTCCTGCCTGCATCCCATAGCTTCTGTGCTCTCGGCCGCCTGCTGGGAGGTTCCAAATCCTGGATTCCTCACCTTTCTTATTCTTTGGGCCCTCTGTTTTTAGGCAACTCCTAGCTGCCTCACTCCCATCCCCTTTGTGATGTATGTCCTCTGATATGAGGCCACATGTGCTGGGTTCCTCAGCTTTAGATGATGTGGCCCTACACATGTGAGGACACTCCTGCCTGGTTCCAATCCATTTGGTGATGTGGGCCCTCTGGTGCGAGTCTGATCCTGACTGGGTTCGTCACACTTCTCTGAGGTGGGCCCTCTGCTGTGAGGTCATTCGTGCCTGGTTGGCACACATCGCCTTGGCGACGTCAGCCCTCTGGTGTCAGTTGGAGCCTGCTGGGAGCCTCCTTCCCTTGGTGATGAGGGTCCTCTGGCGTCAGGCCCTAACTGCTGGTCGCCCAAAATTTTCTGATACGTTCTCAGTGGTGCGAGGACACTCCTACCAGATTTCCATCCCCATGGGGATGTGGGCCTCCTGCTCTGAGGTCCCAATGGCTGGGTTGCTCAGTTTCATGACATGGGCCCTCTTCTGTGAGTTCACTGTTGCCTGGATCCCATAGCCTCGGTGCTCTGAGCTGCCTGCTGGGAGGCTCCAACTGCTGGATTCCTCACTTTTTTATTCTATGGGCCCAGTGTTGTGAGGCTACTCCTGCCTGCCTCACTCCGAGGCCCTTGGTGATGTGGGTCCTCTGGTTTGAGGACACATGTGCTGAGTACCTCACCTTTCGATGATGTGGCCCCACTGGTGTGAAGACACTCTGCCTGGTTCCCATCCCCTTGGTGATGTGGGCCCTCTGGTGAGAGTCTGATGTTGGCTGGGTTTCTCACCCTTCTTTGAGGTGGGACCTCTGCTGTGAAGTAACTCCTGTCTGGCTTGCTCACATTGCCTTGGCAATGTGAGCCCTCAGGTGGCAGTTGGAGCCTGCTGGGAATCTCCTCCCCACAGTTATGAGAGCTCTGGATAAAACACATATGCCCTTTTTTGCCAAGTGCTTTATTTTCCAAGTTCTGTCTCTTTTCCGGTGCTTTAAGAGCGACTCCCGTGTACCTTCTGAAATCGGTTTCCAGCAATTCTGCCCCGCATTCAAGTCCTCTTCGCAGGCTTACTTCAGCATAATTTTGGATGATAGCTGTCATTTATAACTCTGCAGGTTTGTGAATTACAGTGCCCCTGAGCTCCTTTCTTCAACTGGCTTTCTTGTGAGCTGGCCGCAACACCGCAGGATTGCTTCTGGCCCTAGTGTGGTTCCGGTATGGCATGCTGAGCCTTTGGTTAATTCCTCTTCCTGGTGGGAAATGAGAGTTAAATTTGCCCGTCCAGACACCTCCAGCTAGTCTCTCATTGGTTCTCCCTATTCCTATTCATCTTCCGCAGAAATTGCAAATTGGGCCAAACAGGAGGTTAAAGGCACTGACTCTCCAAGTGGGGAGAGTGTTAGTAAAGCGTCTGGAATTTTGCACCCGAGTACCAGGGGACGAAAACTGAGACACATTTGAACACGTTTCCCGATCACACGGTGGATCATACTCTGGGTTCCACATGCATGATTTAGCTGAAGGAAGAATCCCTTAAACCTGGAGAGTTGAGACCCTTGGAATGGGTACCATGCAATATGACTTCAAAGGGTCTGCATTTGCTCACGGAACCTCACCAATCCTATCACTGCTGCGTTTATGCCGCTGTACACACACTTGATTCTCTTTCGGAGACATAGAAATCCATAGGTTTTAAGATTCTTACTAGTCAGGTATATTCTTAGGCGTTTAATATGGGGTGTTGAGTCCACTTCGTTGAGCAAGGAGTAGCTTTTGTCTATTACATATTTGGCTTATGGAATGGTATCTGTGCTAATTTCAATCTCTGGTTTTATGCAGCACAACTACTCACGTTTCCCCTTAAGCAAGCAGAAGTTGGTTTTCTACATTTGAGACCCTGTTCTGCTTTGTAATTCAGTTCCTGTGTAGCCACGTTTACATTCCGTGTATTAGAGATCTCTTATGATGTTTCTTTTTCTGTGTGACTTATTTCACTTAGAATCTTCGTACCTGAATCCACTCATTAGGCTGCTACGGGCCTGATGACATAGATTTCATTGCTGAGTGATATTGCATTGTACGTAAGTCCCACAAATTCTTTATCCATTTTTCGCTTTCAGTGATATTGAACTTGTAGCGTAAACGAGGTTCTTGTAAACAGAGCCGTCCCAAACTTTGGGGTGGCTGTGTCTTTTTGATTTTAATTTCCCTAAGCTATAGGACCATAAGTGGAAGTGCCCTAGGCTCTGTTGCTTTGTTTTTTAGATGTTTCAGGAAACACCATACACTTCTCCAGAGTGGCTGTTGGCAATTTACATCCCGCCCATCAGCATAACAAGGCTCCCAGTTCTCCATGGCCTCTCCTGCCTTTCTGGATTTTACACTTTTTTCAGATGGCCCTTTTGACTGGGGGGCAGTGGGACTTCATAGTAGTGCAGATTTCCTTTGCAAGCTTGCTTGGTTGGCCAAAAGGGGCGTATGCATTTTTTCCTGAATATATTCAGGAAAAAACGCATACGCCCCTTTTGGACAAGTGCATCATTGTGGACGTTCTACCTCTATTCCTATGCTTTATATGCAATTCCAGTCTACCTCCTGAAATCGGTTTCCTGCAATTCTGCCCCGCTTTCAAGTCCTCTTGGCAGCCTTACTTCAATATATTTTTGGACGATAGCTGTCATTTTTAACTCTGCAGGTTTGTGAATGACAGTGCCCCTGAGCTCCTTTCTTCAACTCGCTTTCTTGTTAGCTGGCCGCAACAGTGCAAGATTGCTACAGGCCCTAGTGTGGTTCTGGCATGGCACGCTGGACCTTTGGTTAATTCCTCTGCGTGGTGGGAAATGAGAGTTAAATTTGCCCGTCCAGACACCTCCAGCTAGTCTCTCATTGGTTCTCCCTATTCCTGTTCATCTTCCGCAGAAATTCCAAAGTGGGCCAAACAGGAGTTTAAAGGCACTGACTCTACAAGTGGGGAGAGTGTTAGTAAAGCGTATGGAATGTTGCACCCGAGTACCAGGGGACGAAAACTGAGACACATTTGAACACGTTTCCCGATCACACGGTGGATCATACTCTGGGTTCCACATGCATGTTTTAGCTGAAGGAAGAATCCCTTAAACCTGGAGAGTTGAGACCCATGGAATGGGTACCATGCAATATGACTTCAAAGGGTCTGCATTTGCTCACCGATCCTAACCAATCCTATCACTGCTCCGTTTATGCTGCTGTACACATGCTTGATTCTCTTTCGGAGACATATAAATCCATAGGTTTTAAAATTCTTACTAGTCAGGTATATTCTTAGGCGTTTAATATTGGGTGTTGAGTCCACTTCGTTGAGCAAGGAGTAGCTCTTGTCTATTACATATTTGGCTTATGGAAAGGTATCTGTGCTAATTTCAATCTCTTGTTTTATGCAGCACCCCAACTCACCTTTCCCCTTAAGCAAGCATAAGTTGGTTTTCTACATTTGAGACCCTGTTCTGTTTTGTAATTCAGTTCCTGTGTAGCCAAGTTTACATTCCGTGTAGTAGTGATATCTATGATGTTTCTTTTTCTGTGTGACTTATTTCACTTAGAATCATCATATCTGAATCCACTCATTATGCTGCTATGGGCCTGATAACATAGATTTCATTGCTGAGTGATATTGCATTGTACGTAACTACCACAACTTCTTTATCCATTTTTCGCTTTCTATGATATTGAACTTGTACCGTAAATGAGGTTCTTCTAAACAGAGCCGTCCCAAATTTTGGGGTGGCTTTGTTTTTTTATTTTAATTTCCCTAAGCTATAGGACCATAAGTGGAAGTGCCCTAGGCTCTGTTGCTTTGTTTTTTAGATGTTTCAGGAAACACCATACACTTCTCCAGAGTGGCTGTTGGCAATTTTCATCCCGCCCATCAGCATAACAAGGCTCCCAGTTCTCCATGGCCTGTCCTGCCTTTCTGGATTTTACACTTTTTTCAGATGGCCCTTTTGACCGGGGGGCAGTGAGACTTCATTGTAGTGCAGATTTCCTTTGCAAGCTTGCTTGGTTGGCCAAAAAGTGCGTATGCGTTTTTTCCTGAATATATTCAGGCAAAAATGCATACGCCCTTTTTGGCCAAGTGCATCATTGTGGACGTTCTGCCTCTTTTCCTATGCTTTACATGCAATTCCAGTCTACCTCCTGAAATCGGTTTCCTGCAATTCTGCCCCGCTTTCAAGTCCTCTTAGCAGCCTTACTTCCATATATTTTTGGAGGATAGCTGTCATTTATAACTCTGCAGGTTTGTGAATTACAGTGTCCCTGAGCTCCTTTCTTCAACTCGCTTTCTTGTGAGCTGGCCGCAACACCGCAGGATTGCTTCAGGCCCTTGTGTGTTTCCGGCATGGCATGCTGAGCCTTTGGTTAATTCCTCTTCCTGGTGGGAAATGAGAGTTAAGTTTGCCCGTCCAGACACCTCCAGCTAGGCTCTCATTGGTTCTCCCTATTCCTGTTCATTTTCCACAGAAATTGCAAACTGGGCCAAACAGGAGGTTAAAGGCACTGACTCTCCAAGTGGGGAGAGTGTTAGTAAAGCGTCTGGAATGTTTCACCCGAGTACCAGGGGATGAAAACTGAGACACATTTGAACACGTTTCCCGATCACATGGTGGATCATACTCTGGGTTCCACATGCATGTTTTAGCTGAAGGAAGAATCCCTTAAACCTGGAGAGTTGAGACCCATGGAATAGGTTCCATGCAATATGACTTCAAAGGGTCTGCATTTGCTCACCGAACCTCACCAATCCTATCACTGCTGCGTTTATGCCGCTGTACACACGCTTGATTCTCTTTCGGGGACATATACATCCAAAGGTTTTAAGATTCTTACTAGTCAGGTATATTCTTAGGCTTTTAATATGGGGTGTTGAGTCCACATCGTTGAGCAAGGAGTAGCTCTTGTCTGTTACATATTTGGCTTATGGAACGGTATCTGTGCTAATTTCAATCTCTGGTTTTATGCAGCACCCCAACTCACCTTTCCCCTTAAGCAAGCATAAGTTGGTTTTCTACATTTGAGACCCTGTTCTGGTTTGTAATTCAGTTCCTGTGTAGCCAAGTTTACATTCTGTGTAGTAGTGATATCTTATGATGTTTCTTTTTCTGTGTGACTTATTTCACTGAGAATCATCGTACCTGAATCCACTCATTATGCTGCTACGGGCCTGATGACATAGATTTCATTGCTGAGTGATATTGCATTATATGTAAGTACCACAACTTCTTTATCCGTTTTTTGCTTTCTGCCTTATTGAACTTGTACCGTAAACGAGGTTCTTGTAAACAGAGCCATCCCAAACTTTGGGCTGGCTGTGTCTTTTTGATTTTAATTTCCCTAAGCTATAGGACCATAAGTGGAAGTGCCCTAAGCTCTGTTGCTTTGCTTTTTAGATGTTTCAGGAAACACCATACACTTCTCCAGAGTGGCTGTTGGCAATTGACATCCCGCACATCAGCAGAACAAGTCTCCCAGTTCTCCATGGCCTGTCCAGGCTTTCTGGATTTTACACTTTTTTCAGATGGCCCTTCTGACCGGGGGGAAGTGAGACTTCATTGTAGTGCAGATTTCCTTTGCAAGCTTGCTTGGTTGGCAAAAATGTGCATATGCGTTTTTTCCTGAACATATTCAGCAAAAAACGCATACGCCCTTTTTGGCCAAGTGCATCATTGTGGACGTTCTGCCTCTTTTCCTATGCTTTACATGCAATTCCAGTCTAGCTCCTGAAATCGGTTTCCTGCAATTCTGCCCCGATTTCAAGTCCTCTTGGCAGACTTACTTCAATATATTTTTGGATGATAGCTGTTATTTTGTAACTCTGCAACTTTGTGAATTACAGTGCCCCTGAGCTTCTTTCTTCAACTCGCTTTCTTGTGAGCTGGCCGCAACACCACAGGATTGCTTCAGGCCCTAGTGTAATTCCGGCATGGCACGCTGAGCCTTTGGTTAATTCCTCTTCCTGGTGGGAAATGAGAGTTAAATTTGCCCGTCCAGACACCTCCAGGTAGTCTCTCATTGGTTCTCCCTATTCCTGTTCATTTTCCGCAGAAATTGCAAACTTGGCCAAACAGGAGGTTAAAGGCACTGACTCTCCAAGTGGGGAGAGTGTTAGTAAAGCGTCTGGAATTTTGCACCCTAGTACCAGGGGACGAAAACTGAGACACATTTGAACACGTTTCAAAATCACACGGTGTATCATACCCTGGGTTCCACATGCATGTTTTAGCTGAAGGAAGACTCCCTTAAACCTGGAGAGTAGAGACCCATGGAATGGGTACCATGCAATATGACTTCAAAGGGTCTGAATTTGCTCACCGAACCTCACCAATCCTATCACTGCTGCGTTTATGCCGCTGTACACATGCTTCATTCTCTTTTGGAGACATATCAATCCATGAGTTTTAAGATTCTTACTAGTCAGGTATATTCTTAGACGTTTAATATGGCGTGTTAAGTCCATTTCATTGAGCAAGGAGTAGCTTCTTGTCTATTACATATTTGGCGTATGGAACGGTATCTGTGCTCACTTCAATCTCTGGTTTTATGCAGCACCCCAACTCACATTTCCCCTTAAGCAAGCATAAGTTGGTTTTCTAAATTTCAGACCCTGTTCTGTTTTGTAATTCAGTTCCTGTGTGGCCAAGTTTACATTCCGTGTAGTAGTGATATCTTATCATGTTTCTTTTTCTGTGTGACTTATTTCACTTAGAATCATCGTACCTAAATCCAGTCATTATGCTGCTATGCGCCTGATGACATAGATTTCATTGCTGAGTGATACTGCATTGTATGTAAGTACCACAACTTCTTTATCCATTTTTCGCATTCTGCGACATTGAACTTGTACCGTAAACGAGGTTCTTGTAAACAGAGCCGTCCCAAACTTTGGGCTGGCTGTGTATTTTTGATTTTAATTTCCCTAAGCTATAGGACCATAAGTGGAAGTGCCCTAGGCTCTGTTGCTTTGCTTTTTAGATGTTTCAGGAAACACCATGCACTTCTCCAGAGTGGCTGTTGGCAATTTACATCCCGCCCATCAGAATAACAAGGCTCCCAGTTCTCCATGGCCTGTCCAGCCTTTCTGGATTTTACACTTTTTTCAGATGTCCCTTTTGACTGGGGGGATGTGAGACGTCATTGTAGTGCTGATTTCCTTTGCAAGCTTGCTTGTTTGGCCAAAGTATGCGTATGCGTTTTTTCCTGAATATATTCAGGAAAAAACGCATACGCCCATTTTGGCCAAGTGCATCATTGTGGACGTGCTGCCTCTTTTCCTATGCTTTAAATGCAATTCCAGTCTACCTCCTGAAATCGGTTTCCTGCAATTCTGCCCCGCTTTCAAGTCCTCTTGGCAGCCTTACTTCAATATAATTTTGGACAATAGCTGTCATTCATAACTCTGCAAGTTTGCGAATTACAGTGCCCCTGAGCTCCTTTCTTCAACTCGCTTTCTTGTGAGCTGGCCGCAACACCGCAGGATTGCTTCAGGCCCTAGTGTTGTTCCGGCATGGCACGCTGAGCCTTTGGTTAACTCCTCTTCCTAGTGGGAAATGAGAGTTAAATTTGCCCGTCCAGACACCTCCAGCTGGTCTCTCGTTGGTTCTACCTGTTCCTGTTCATCTTCCACAGAAATTGCAAACTGGGCCAAACAGGCGGTTAAGGGCACTGACTCTCCAAGTGGGGAGAGTGTTAGTAACGTGTCTGGAATGTTCCACCCGAGTACCAGGGGACAGAAACTGAGACACATTGAACACTTTTCCCGATCACACGGTGGATCATACCCTGGGTTCCACATGCATGTTTTAGCTTAAGGAAGAATCCCTTAAACCTGGAGAGTTGAGACCCATGGAATGGGTACCATGCAATATGATTTCAGAGGGTCTGCATTTGCTCAGTAACCCTCACCAATCCTATCACTGCTGCATTCATGCCACTGTACACATGCTTAATTCTCTTTCGGAGACATATAAATCCATAGGTTTTAAGATTCTTACTAGTCAGGTACATTCTTAGGCGTTTAATATGGGGTGTTGTGTCCACTTCGTTGAGCAAGGAGTAGCTCTTGTCTATTACATATTTGGCTTATGGAACGGTATCTGTGCTAATTTCAATCTCTGGTTTTATGCAGCACCCCAACTCACCTTTCCCCTTAAGCAAGCATAAGTTGATTTTCTAAATTTGAGACCCTGTTCTGTTTTGTAATTCAGTTCCTGTGTAGCCAAATTTACATTCCGCGTATTAGTGATACCTTATGATGTTTCTTTTTCTGTGTGACTTATTTCACTTAGAATCATCGTACCTGAATCCACTCATTATGCTGCTACGGGCCTGATGACATAGATTTCATTGCTGAGTGATATTGCATTGTACATAAGTACCACAACTTCTTTATCCATTTTTCGCTTTCCGTGATATTGAACTTGTACCGTAAACGAGGTTCTTGTAAATGGAGCTGTCCCAAACTTTGGGGTGGCTGTGTCTTTTTGATTTTAATTTCCCTAAGCTATAGGACCATAAGTGGAAGTGCCCTAGGCTCTGTTGCTTTGTTTTTTAGATGTTTCATGAAACACCATACACTTCTCCAGAGTGGCTCTTGGCAATTTACATCCTGCCCATCAGCATAGCAAGGCTCCCAGTTCTACATGGCCTGTGCTGCCTTTCTGGATTTTACACTTTTTTCAGATGGCCCTTGTGACTACGGGGAAGTGAGACTTCATTGTAGTGCAGATTTCCTTTGCAAGCTTGCTTGGTTGGCCAAAAAGGGCGTATGCGTTTTTTCCTGAATATATTCTGGAAAAAACGCATACGCCCTTTTTGGCCAAGTGCATCATTGTGGACGTTCTGCCTCTTTTCCTATGCTTTACATGCAATTCCAGTCTACCTCCTGAAATCGGTTTCCTGCAATTCTGCCCCGCTTTCAAGTCCTCTTGGCAGCCTTACTTCAATATATTTTTGGACGATAGCTGTCATTTATAACTCTGCAGGTTTGTGGATTACAGTGCCCCTGAGCTCCTTTCTTCAACTCGCTTTCTTGTGAGCTGGCCGCAACACTGCAGTATTGCTTCAGGCCCTACTGTGGTTCCGGCATGGCACGCTGAGCCTTTGGTTAATTCCGCTTCCTGGTGGGAAATGAGAGTTAAATTTGCCCGTCCAGACACCTCCAGCTAGTCTCTCATTGGTTCTCCCTATTCCTGTTCAACTTCCGCAGAAATTGCAAACTGGGCCAAACAGGAGGTTAAAGGCACAGACTCTCCAAGTGGGGAGAGTGTTAGTAAAGCGTCTCGAATGTTGCACCCGAGTACCAGGGGACGAAAACTGAGACACATTTGAACACGTTTCCCCATCACACAGTGGATCATACTCTGGGTTCCACATGCATGTTTTAGCTGAAGGAAGAATCCCTTAAACCTGGAGAGTTGAGACCCATGGAATGGGTACCATGCAATATGACTCAAAGGGTCTGCATTTGCTCACTGAACCTCACCCATCCTATCACTGCTGCGTTTATGCCGCTGTACACACGCTTGATTCTCTTTAGGAGACATATAAATCCATAGGTTTTAAGATTCTTACTAGTCAGGTATATTCTCAGGCGTTTAATATGTCGTCTTGAGTCCACCTTGTTGAGCAAGGAGTAGCTCTTGTCTATTACATGTTTGGCTTATGGAACGGTATCTGTGCTAATTTCAATTTCTGGTTTTATGCAGCACCCCAACTCACCTTTCCCCTTAAGCAAGCATAAGTTGGTTTTCTACATTTGAGACCCTGTTCTGGTTTGTAATTCAGTTCCTGTGTAGCCAAGTTTACATTCCATGTAGTAGTGATATCTTATGATGTTTCTTTTCCTGTGTGACTTATTTCACTTAGAATCATCGTACCTGAATCCACTCATTATGCCTCTACGGGCCTGATGACATCGATTTCATTGCTGAGTGATATTGCATTGTACGTAAGTACCACAATTTCTTTATCCATTTTTCACTTTCTCTGATATTGAACTTGTACGGTAACCGAGGTTTTTGTAAAAAGAGCTGTCCCAAAATATGGGGTGGCTGTGTCTTTTTGAATTTAATTTCCCTAAGCTATAGGACCATAAGTGGAAGTGCCCTAGGCTCTGTTGCTTTGTTTTTTAGATGTTTCAGAAAACACCATACACTTCTCCAGAGTGGCTGTTGGCAATTTACATCCCGCCCATCAGCATAACCAGGCTACCAGTTCTCCATGGCCTGTCCTGCCTTTCTGGATTTTACACTTTTTTCAGATGGCCCTTTTGACCGGGGGGCAATGAGACTTCATTGTAGTGCAGATTTTCTTTGCAAGCTTGCTTGGTTGGCCAAAAGGGGCGTATGCGTTTTTTCCTGAATATATTCAGGAAAAAACGCATACGCCCTTTTTGGCCAAGTGCATCATTGTGGTCGTTCTGCCTCTTTTCCTATGCTTTACATGCAATTCCAGTCTACCTCCTGAAATCGGTTTCCTGTAATTCTGCCCCGCTTTCAAGTCCTCTTGGCAGCCTTACTTCAATATATTTTTGGACGATAGCTGTCATTTATAACTCTGCAGGTTTGTGAATTACAGTGCCCCTGAGCTCCTTTCTTCAACTCGCTTTCTTGTGAGCTGGCCGCAACACTGCAGGATTGCTTCAGGCCCTAGTGTGGTTCTGGCATGGCACGCTGAGCCTTTGGTTAATTCCTCTTCCTGGTGGGAAATGAGAGTTAAATTTGCCCGTCCAGACACCTCCAGCTAGTCTCTCATTGGTTCGCCCTATTCCTGTTCATTTTCCGCAGAAATTGCAAACTGGGCCAAACAGGAGTTTAAAGGCACTGACTCTCCAAGTGGGGAGACTGTTAGTAAAGCGTCTGGAATGCTACACCCGAGTACCAGGGGAGAAAACTGAGACACATTTAAACACGTTTCCCGATCACACGGTGGATCATACTCTGGGTTCCACATGCATGTTTTAGCTGAAGGAAGAATCCCTTAAACCTGGAGGGTTGAGACCCATGGAATGGGTATGATGCATTATGATTTCAAAGGGTCTGCGTTTGCTCACCGAACCTCACCAATCCTATCACTGCTGCGTTTATGCCACTGTACACACGCTTGATTCTCTTTCGGAGACATATAAATCCATAGGTTTTATGATTCTTACTAGTCAGGTATATTCTTAGGCGTTTAATATGGGGTGTTGAGTCCACTTCGTTGAGCAAGGAGTAGGTCTTGTCTATTACATATTTGGCTTATGGAACGGTATCTGTGCTAATTTCAATCTCTGGTTTTATGCAGCACCCCAACTCACCTTTCCCCTTAAGCAAGCATAAGTTGGTTTTCTACATTTGAGACCCTGTTCTGTTTTGTAATTCATTTCCTGTGTAGCCAAGTTTACATTCCGTGTAGTAGTGATATCTTTTGATGTTTCTTTTTCTGTGTGACTTATTTCACTTAGAATCATCGTACCTGAATCCACTCATTATGCTGCTATGGGCCTGATGACATAGATTTCATTGCTGAGTGATATTGCATTGTACGTAAGTACCACAACTTCTTTATCCATTTTTTGCTTTCTCTGATATTGAACTTGTACTGTAAACGAGGTTCTTGTAAACAGAGCCGTCCCAAACTTTGGGGTGGCTGTGTCTTTTTGATTTTAATTTCCCTAAGCTATAGGACCATAAGAGGAAGTGCACTAGGCTCTGTTGCTTTGTCTTTTAGATGTTTCAGGAAACACCATACACTTCTCCAGAGTGGCTGTTGACAATATACATCCCACCCATCAGCATAACAAGGCTCCCAGTTCTCCATGGCCTGTCCAGCCTTTCTGGATTTTACAATTTTTTCAGTTGGCCCTTTTCACCGGGGGGCAGTGAGACTTCATTGTTGTGCAGATTTCCTTTGCAAGCTTGCTTGGTTGGCCAAAAAGGGCGTATGCGTTTTTTCCTGAATATATTCAGGAAAAAACGCATACGCCCTTTTTGGCCAAGTGCATCATTGTGGACGTTCTGCCTCTTTTCCTATGCTTTACATGCAATTCCAGTCTACCTCCTGAAATCGGTTTCCTGCAATTCTGCCCCGCTTTCAAGTCCTTTTGGCAGCCTTACTTCAATATATTTTTGGACAATAGCTGTCATTCATAACTCTGCAAGTTTGCGAATTACAGTGCCCCTGAGCTCCTTTCTTCAACTCGCTTTCTTGTGAGCTGGCCGCAACACCGCAGGATTGCTTCAGGCCCTAGTGTGGTTCTGGCATGGCACGCTGAGCCTTTGGTTAATTCCTCTTCCTGGTGGGAAATGAGAGTTAAATTTGCCCGTCCAGACACCTCCAGCTAGTCTCTCATTTGTTCTCCCTATTCCTGTTCATCTTACGCAGAAATTGCAAACTGGGCCAAACAGGAGGTTAAAGGCACTGACTCTCCAAGTGGGGAGAGTGTTACTAAAGCGTCTGGAATGTTGCACCCGAGTACCAGGGAACGAAAACTGAGACACATTTGAACACGTTTCCTGATCACATGGTGGATCATACTCTGGGTTCCACATGCATGTTTTAGCTGAAGGAAGAATCCCTTCAACCTAGAGAGTTGAGACACATGGAATGGGTACCATGCAATATGACTTCAAAGGGTCTGCATTTGCTCACCAAACCTCACCAATCCTATGACTCCTGCATTTATGCCACTGTACACACGCTTGATTCTCTTTCGGAGACATATAAATCCATAGGTTTTAAGATTCTTACTAGTCAGGTATATTCTTAGGCGTTTAATATGTGGTTTTGAGTCCACTTCGTTGAGCAAGGAGTAGCTCTTGTCTATTACATATTTGGGTTATGGAACGGTATCTGTGCTCATTTCAATCTCTGGTTTTATGCAGCACCCCAACTCACCTTTCCCCTTAAGCAAGCATAAGATGGTTTTCTACATTTCAGACCCTGTTCTGTTTTGTAATTCAGTTCCTGTGTAGCCAAGTTTACATTCCGTGTAGTAGTGATATCTTATGATGTGTCTTTTTCTGTGTGACTTATTTCACTTAGAATCATCATACCTGAATCCACTCACTACGCTGCTATGGGCCTGATGACATAGATTTCATTGCTGAGTGATATTGCATTGTACGTAAGTACCACAACTTCTTTATCCATTTTTCGCTTTCTGTGATATTGAACTTGTACCGTAAACGAGGTTCTTGTAAACAGAGCCGTCCCAAACTTTGGGGTGGCTGTGTCTTTTTGATTTGAATTTCCCTAAGCTATAGGACAATTAGTGGACATGCCCTAGGCTCTGTTGCTTTGTTTTGTAGATGTTTCAGGAAACACCATACACTTCTCCAGAGTGGCTGTTGGCAATTTACATCCTGCCCATCAGCATAACAAGGCTCCCAGTTCTCCATGGCCTTTCCTGCCTTTCTGGATTTTACACTTTTTTCAGATGGCCCTTTTGACCGGGGGGAAGTGAGACTTCATTGTAGTGCAGATTTCCTTTGCAAGCTTGCTTGGTTGGCCAAAAAGGGCGTATGCGTTTTTTCCTGAATATATTCAGGAAAAAACGCATACGCACTTTTTGGCCAAGTGCATCATTGTGGACGTTCTGCCTCTTTTCCTATGCTTTACATGCAATTCCAGTCTACCTCCTGAAATCGGTTTCCTGCAATTCTGCCCCGCTTTCAAGTCCTCTTGGCAGCCTTACTTCAATATATGTTTGGACGATAGCTGTCATTTATAACTCTGCAGGTTTGTGAATTACAGTGCCCCTGAGCTCCTTTCTTCAACTCGCTTTCTTGTGAGCTGGCCGCAACACCGCAGGATTGCTTCAGGCCCTAGTGTGGTTGTGGCATGGCACGCTGAGCCTTTGCTTAATTCCTCTTCCTGGTGGGAATGAGAGTTAAATTTGCCCGTCCAGACACCTCCAGCTAGTCTCTCATTGGTTCTCCCTATTCCTGTTCATTTTCCGCAGAAATTGCAAACTTGGCCAAACAGGAGGTTAAAGGCACTGACTCTCCAAGTGGGGAGAGTGTTAGTAAAGCGTCTGGAATGTTGCACCCGAGTACCAGGGGAGAAAACTGAGACACATTTAAACACGTTTCCCGATCACACGGTGGATCATACTCTGGGTTCCACATGCATGTTTTAGCTGAAGGAAGAATCCCTTAAACCTGGAGGGTTGAGACCCATGGAATGGGTATGATGCATTATGATTTCAAAGGGTCTGCGTTTGCTCACCGAACCTCACCAATCCTATCACTGCTGCGTTTATGCCACTGTACACACGCTTGATTCTCTTTCGGAGACATATAAATCCATAGGTTTTATGATTCTTACTAGTCAGGTATATTCTTAGGCGTTTAATATGGGGTGTTGAGTCCACTTCGTTGAGCAAGGAGTAGGTCTTGTCTATTACATATTTGGCTTATGGAACGGTATCTGTGCTAATTTCAATCTCTGGTTTTATGCAGCACCCCAACTCACCTTTCCCCTTAAGCAAGCATAAGTTGGTTTTCTACATTTGAGACCCTGTTCTGTTTTGTAATTCATTTCCTGTGTAGCCAAGTTTACATTCCGTGTAGTAGTGATATCTTTTGATGTTTCTTTTTCTGTGTGACTTATTTCACTTAGAATCATCGTACCTGAATCCACTCATTATGCTGCTATGGGCCTGATGACATAGATTTCATTGCTGAGTGATATTGCATTGTACGTAAGTACCACAACTTCTTTATCCATTTTTTGCTTTCTCTGATATTGAACTTGTACTGTAAACGAGGTTCTTGTAAACAGAGCCGTCCCAAACTTTGGGGTGGCTGTGTCTTTTTGATTTTAATTTCCCTAAGCTATAGGACCATAAGAGGAAGTGCACTAGGCTCTGTTGCTTTGTCTTTTAGATGTTTCAGGAAACACCATACACTTCTCCAGAGTGGCTGTTGACAATATACATCCCACCCATCAGCATAACAAGGCTCCCAGTTCTCCATGGCCTGTCCAGCCTTTCTGGATTTTACAATTTTTTCAGTTGGCCCTTTTCACCGGGGGGCAGTGAGACTTCATTGTTGTGCAGATTTCCTTTGCAAGCTTGCTTGGTTGGCCAAAAAGGGCGTATGCGTTTTTTCCTGAATATATTCAGGAAAAAACGCATACGCCCTTTTTGGCCAAGTGCATCATTGTGGACGTTCTGCCTCTTTTCCTATGCTTTACATGCAATTCCAGTCTACCTCCTGAAATCGGTTTCCTGCAATTCTGCCCCGCTTTCAAGTCCTTTTGGCAGCCTTACTTCAATATATTTTTGGACAATAGCTGTCATTCATAACTCTGCAAGTTTGCGAATTACAGTGCCCCTGAGCTCCTTTCTTCAACTCGCTTTCTTGTGAGCTGGCCGCAACACCGCAGGATTGCTTCAGGCCCTAGTGTGGTTCTGGCATGGCACGCTGAGCCTTTGGTTAATTCCTCTTCCTGGTGGGAAATGAGAGTTAAATTTGCCCGTCCAGACACCTCCAGCTAGTCTCTCATTTGTTCTCCCTATTCCTGTTCATCTTACGCAGAAATTGCAAACTGGGCCAAACAGGAGGTTAAAGGCACTGACTCTCCAAGTGGGGAGAGTGTTACTAAAGCGTCTGGAATGTTGCACCCGAGTACCAGGGAACGAAAACTGAGACACATTTGAACACGTTTCCTGATCACATGGTGGATCATACTCTGGGTTCCACATGCATGTTTTAGCTGAAGGAAGAATCCCTTCAACCTAGAGAGTTGAGACACATGGAATGGGTACCATGCAATATGACTTCAAAGGGTCTGCATTTGCTCACCAAACCTCACCAATCCTATGACTCCTGCATTTATGCCACTGTACACACGCTTGATTCTCTTTCGGAGACATATAAATCCATAGGTTTTAAGATTCTTACTAGTCAGGTATATTCTTAGGCGTTTAATATGTGGTTTTGAGTCCACTTCGTTGAGCAAGGAGTAGCTCTTGTCTATTACATATTTGGGTTATGGAACGGTATCTGTGCTCATTTCAATCTCTGGTTTTATGCAGCACCCCAACTCACCTTTCCCCTTAAGCAAGCATAAGATGGTTTTCTACATTTCAGACCCTGTTCTGTTTTGTAATTCAGTTCCTGTGTAGCCAAGTTTACATTCCGTGTAGTAGTGATATCTTATGATGTGTCTTTTTCTGTGTGACTTATTTCACTTAAAATCATCATACCTGAATCCACTCACTACGCTGCTACGGGCCTGATGACATAGATTTCATTGCTGAGTGATATTGCATTGTACGTAAGTACCACAACTTCTTTATCCATTTTTCGCTTTCTGTGATATTGAACTTGTACCGTAAACGAGGTTCTTGTAAACAGAGCCGTCCCAAACTTTGGGGTGGCTGTGTCTTTTTGATTTGAATTTCCCTAAGCTATAGGACAATTAGTGGACATGCCCTAGGCTCTGTTGCTTTGTTTTGTAGATGTTTCAGGAAACACCATACACTTCTCCAGAGTGGCTGTTGGCAATTTACATCCTGCCCATCAGCATAACAAGGCTCCCAGTTCTCCATGGCCTTTCCTGCCTTTCTGGATTTTACACTTTTTTCAGATGGCCCTTTTGACCGGGGGGAAGTGAGACTTCATTGTAGTGCAGATTTCCTTTGCAAGCTTGCTTGGTTGGCCAAAAAGGGCGTATGCGTTTTTTCCTGAATATATTCAGGAAAAAACGCATACGCACTTTTTGGCCAAGTGCATCATTGTGGACGTTCTGCCTCTTTTCCTATGCTTTACATGCAATTCCAGTCTACCTCCTGAAATCGGTTTCCTGCAATTCTGCCCCGCTTTCAAGTCCTCTTGGCAGCCTTACTTCAATATATGTTTGGACGATAGCTGTCATTTATAACTCTGCAGGTTTGTGAATTACAGTGCCCCTGAGCTCCTTTCTTCAACTCGCTTTCTTGTGAGCTGGCCGCAACACCGCAGGATTGCTTCAGGCCCTAGTGTGGTTGTGGCATGGCACGCTGAGCCTTTGCTTAATTCCTCTTCCTGGTGGGAATGAGAGTTAAATTTGCCCGTCCAGACACCTCCAGCTAGTCTCTCATTGGTTCTCCCTATTCCTGTTCATTTTCCGCAGAAATTGCAAACTTGGCCAAACAGGAGGTTAAAGGCACTGACTCTCCAAGTGGGGAGAGTGTTAGTAAAGCGTCTGGAATGTTGCACCCGAGTACCAGGGGACGAAAACTGAGACACATTTAAACACGTTTCCCGATCACACGGTGGATCATACTCTGGGTTCCACATGCATGTTTTAGCTGAAGGAAGAATCCCTTCAACCTGGAGAGTTGAGACCCATGGAATGGGTACCATGCAATATGACTTCAAAGGGTCTCCTTTTGCTCACCGAACCTCACCAATCCTATCACTGCTGCGTTTATGCCGCTGTACACACACTTGATTCTCTTTCGGAGACATATATATCCATAGATTTTAAGTTTCTTACTAGTCAGGTATATTCTTAGGCGTTTAATATGGGGTGTTGAGTCCACTTCGTTGAGCAAGGAGTAGCTCTTGTCTATAACATATTTGGCTTATGGAACGGTATCTGTGCTAATTTCAATCTCTGGTTTTATGCAGCACCCCAACTCACCTTTCCCCTTAAGCAAGCATAAGTTGGTTTTCTACATTTGAGACCCTGTTCTGTTTTGCAATTCAGTTCCTGTGTAGCCAAGTTTACATTCCATGTAGTAGTGATATCTTATGATATTTCTTTTTCTGTGTGACTTATTTAAGTTAGAATCATCGTACCTGAATCCACTCATTATGCTGCTATGGGCCTGATTACATAGATTTCATTGCTGAGTGATATTGCATTGTACGTAAGTACCACAACGTCTTTATCCATTTTTCGCTTTCTGTGATATAGAACTTGTACCGTAAACGAGGTTCTTGTAAACAGAGCCGTCCCAAACTTTGGGGTGGCTGTGTCTTTTTGATTTTAATTTCCCTAAGCTATAGGACCATAAGTGGAAGTGCCCTAGGCTCTGTTGCTTTGTTTTTTGTATGTTTCAGGAAAAACCATAAACTTCTCCAGAGTGGCTGTTGGCAATTTACATCCCGCCCATCAGCATAACAAGGCTCCCAGTTCTCCATGGCCTGTCCTGCCTTTCTGGATTTTACACTTTTTTCAGATGGCCCTTTTGACCGGAGGGCAATGAGACTTCATTGTAGTGCAGATTTCCTTTGCAAGCTTGCTTGGTTGGCCAAAAAGGGCGTATGAGTTTTTTCCTGATTCAGAAAAAAACCTATACACCCTTTTTGGCCAAGTGCATCATTGTGGACGTTCTGCCTCTTTTCCTATGCTTTACATGCAATTCCAGTCTACCTCCTGAAATCGGTTTCCTGCAATTCTGCCCCGCTTTCAAGTCCTCTTGGCAGCCTTACTTCAATATATTTTTGGACGATAGCTGTCATTTATAACTCTGCAGGTTTGTGAATTACAGTGCCCCTGAGCTCCTTTCTTCAACTCGCTTTCTTGTGAGCTAGCCGCAACACTGCAGGATTGCTTCAGGCCCTAGTGTGGTTCTGGCATGGCACGCTGAGCCTTTGGTTAATTCCTCTTCCTGGTGGGAAATGAGAGTTAAATTTGCCCGTCCAGACACCTCCAGCTAGTCTCTCATTGGTTCTCCCTATTCCTGTTCATTTTCCACAGAAATTGCAAACTGAGCCAAACAGGAGTTTAAAGGCACTGACTCTCCAAGTGGGGAGAGTGTTAGTAAAGCGTCTGGAATGCTACACCCGAGTACCAGGGGAGAAAACTGAGACACATTTAAACAGGTTTCCCGATCACACGGTGGATCATACTCTGGGTTCCACATGCATGTTTTAGCTGAAGGAAGAATCCCTTAAACCTGGAGGGTTGAGACCCATGGAATGGGTATGATGCATTATGATTTCAAAGGGTCTGCGTTTGCTCACCGAACCTCACCAATCCTATCACTGCTGCGTTTATGCCACTGTACACACGCTTGATTCTCTTTCGGAGACATATAAATCCATAGGTTTTATGATTCTTACTAGTCAGGTATATTCTTAGGCGTTTAATATGGGGTGTTGAGTCCACTTCGTTGAGCAAGGAGTAGGTCTTGTCTATTACATATTTGGCTTATGGAACGGTATCTGTGCTCATTTCAATCTCTGGTTTTATGCAGCACCCCAACTCACCTTTCCCCTTAAGCAAGCATAAGTTGGCTTTCTACATTTGAGACCCTGTTCTGTTTTGTAATTCAGTTCCTGTGTAGCCAAGTTTACATTCCGTGTAGTAGTGATATCTTATGATGTTTCTTTTTCTGTGTGACTTATTTCACTTAGAATCATCGTACCTGAATCCACTCATTATGCTGCTATGGGCCTGATGACATAGATTTCATTGCTGAGTGATATTGCATTGTACGTAAGTACCACAACTTCTTTATCCATTTTTCGCTTTCTGTGATATTGAACTTGTACTGTAAACGAGGTTCTTGTAAACAGAGCCGTCCCAAACTTTGGGGTGGCTGTGTCTTTTTGATTTTAATTTCCCTAAGCTATAGGACCATAAGAGGAAGTGCACTAGGCTCTGTTGCTTTGTCTTTTAGATGTTTCAGGAAACACCATACACTTCTCCAGAGTGGCTGTTGACAATATACATCCCACCCATCAGCATAACAAGGCTCCCAGTTCTCCATGGCCTGTCCAGCCTTTCTGGATTTTACAATTTTTTCAGATGGCCCTTTTCACCGGGGGGCAGTGAGACTTCATTGTAGTGCAGATTTCCTTTGCAAGCTTGCTTGGTTGGCCAAAAAGGGCGTATGCGTTTTTTCCTGAATATATTCAGGAAAAAACGCATACGCCCTTTTTGGCCAAGTGCATCATTGTGGACGTTCTGCCTCTTTCCCTATGCTTTACATGCAATTCCAGTCTACCTCCTGAAATCGGTTTCCTGCAATTCTGCCCCGCTTTCAAGTCCTTTTGGCAGCCTTACTTCAATATATTTTTGGACAATAGCTGTCATTCATAACTCTGCAAGTTTGCGGATTACAGTGCCCCTGAGCTCCTTTCTTCAACTCGCTTTCTTGTGAGCTGGCCGCAACACCGCAGGATTGCTTCAGGCCCTAGTGTGGTTCTGGCATGGCACGCTGAGCCTTTGGTTAATTCCTCTTCCTGGTGGGAAATGAGAGTTAAATTTGCCCGTCCAGACACCTCCAGCTAGTCTCTCATTGGTTCTCCCTATTCCTGTTCATCTTACGCAGAAATTGCAAACTGGGCCAAACAGGAGGTTAAAGGCACTGACTCTCCAAGTGGGGAGAGTGTTAGTAAAGCGTCTGGAATGTTGCACCCGAGTACCAGGGAACGAAAACTGAGACACATTTGAACACGTTTCCTGATCACACGGTGGATCATACTCTGGGTTCCACATGCATGTTTTAGCTGAAGGAAGAATCCCTTCAACCTAGAGAGTTGAGACCCATGGAATGGGTACCATGCAATATGACTTCAAAGGGTCTGCATTTGCTCACCAAACATCACCAATCCTATGACTCCTGCATTTATGCCACTGTACACACGCTTGATTCTCTTTCGGAGACATATAAATCCATAGGTTTTAAGATTCTTACTAGTCAGGTATATTCTTAGGCGTTTAATATGTGGTGTTGAGTCCACTTCGTTGAGCAAGGAGTAGCTCTTGTCTATTACATATTTGGGTTATGGAACGGTATCTGTGCTCATTTCAATCTCTGGTTTTATGCAGCACCCCAACTCACCTTTCCCCTTAAGCAAGCATAAGATGGTTTTCTACATTTCAGACCCTGTTCTGTTTTGTAATTCAGTTCCTGTGTAGCCAAGTTTACATTCCGTGTAGTAGTGATATCTTATGATGTGTCTTTTTCTGTGTGACTTATTTCACTTAGAATCATCGTACCTGAATCCACTCAGTACGCTGCTACGGGCCTGATGACATAGATTTCATTGCTGAGTGATATTGCTTTGTACGTAAGTACCACAACTTCTTTATCCATTTTTCGCTTTCTGTGATATTGAACTTGTACCATAAACGAGGTTCTTGTAAACAGAGCAGTCCCAAACTTTCGGGTGGCTGTGTCTTTTTGATTTGAATTTCCCTAAGCTATAGGACCATTAGTGGACATGCCCTAGGCTCTGTTGCTTTGTTTTGTAGATGTTTCAGGAAACACCATACACTTCTCCAGAGTGGCTGTTGGCAATTTACATCCTGCCCATCAGCATAACAAGGCTCCCAGTTCTCCATGGCCTGTCCTGCCTTTCTGGATTTTACACTTTTTTCAGATAGCCCTTTTGACCGGGGGGTAGTGATACTTCATTGTAGTGCAGATTTCCTTTGCAAGCTTGCTTGGTTGGCCAAAAAGGGCGTATGCGTTTTTTCCTGAATATATTCAGGAAAAAACGCATACGCCCTTTTTGGCCAAGTGCATCATTGTGGACGTTCTGCCTCTTTTCCTATGCTTTACATGCAATTCCAGTCTACCTCCTGAAATCAGTTTCCTGCAATTCTGCCCCGCTTTCAAGATCTCTTGGCAGCCTTACTTCAATATATTTTTGGACGATAGCTGTCATTTATAACTCTGCAGGTTTGTGAATTACAGTTCCCCTGAGCTCCTTTCTTCAACTCGCTTTCTTGTGAGCTGGCCGCAACACCGCAGGATTGCTTCAGGCCCTAGTGTGGTTCAGGCATGGCACGCTGAGCCTTCGGTTAATTCCTCTTCCTGGTGGGAAATGAGAGTTAAATTTGCCCGTCCCGACACCTCCAGCTAGTCTCTCATTGGTTCTCCCTATTCCTGTTCATTTTCGGCAGAAATTGCAAACTGGGCCAAACAGGAGGTTAAAGGCACTGACTCTCCAAGTGGGGAGAGTTTTAGTAAAGCGTCTGGAATGTTGCACCCAAGTACCAGGGGACAAAAACTGAGACACATTTGAACACGTTTCCCGATCACATGGTGGATCATACTCTGGGTTCCACATGCATGTTTTAGCTGAAGGAAGAATCCCTTAAACCTGGAGAGTTGAGACCCATGGAATGGTTACCATGCAATATGACTTCAAAGCGTCTGCATTTGCTCACCGAACCTCACCAATCCTATCACTGCTGCGTTTATGCTGCTGTACACAGGCTAGATTCTCTTTCGGAGACATATAAATCCATAGGTTTTAAGATTCTTACTAGTCAGGTATATTCTTAGGTGTTTAATATGGGGTGTTGAGTCCACTTCGTTGAGCAAGGAGTAGCTCTTGTCTATTACATATTTGGCTTATGAAACGGTATCTGTGCTAATTTCCATCTCTGCTTTTATGCAGCACCCCAATTCTCCTTTCCCCTTAAGCAAGCATAAGTTGGTTTTCTACTTTAGAGACCCTCTTCTGTTTTGTAATTCAGTTCCTGTGTAGCCAAGTTTATATTCCGTGTAGTAGTGATATCTTATGATGTTTCTTTTTCTGTGTGACTTATTTCACTTAGAATCATCATACCTGAATCCACTCACTACGCTGCTACGGGCCTGATGACATAGATTTCATTGCTGAGTGATATTGCATTGTACGTAAGTACCACAACTTCTTTATCCATTTTTCGCTTTCTGTGATATTGAACTTGTACCGTAAACGAGGTTCTTGTAAACAGAGCCGTCCCAAACTTTGGGGTGGCTGTGTCTTTTTGATTTGAATTTCCCTAAGCTATAGGACAATTAGTGGACATGCCCTAGGCTCTGTTGCTTTGTTTTGTAGATGTTTCAGGAAACACCATACACTTCTCCAGAGTGGCTGTTGGCAATTTACATCCTGCCCATCAGCATAACAAGGCTCCCAGTTCTCCATGGCCTGTCCTGCCTTTCTGGATTTTACACTTTTTTCAGATGGCCCTTTTGACCGGGGGGAAGTGAGACTTCATTGTAGTGCAGATTTCCTTTGCAAGCTTGCTTGGTTGGCCAAAAAGGGCGTATGCGTTTTTTCCTGAATATATTCAGGAAAAAACGCATACGCACTTTTTGGCCAAGTGCATCATTGTGGACGTTCTGCCTCTTTTCCTATGCTTTACATGCAATTCCAGTCTACCTCCTGAAATCGGTTTCCTGCAATTCTGCCCCGCTTTCAAGTCCTCTTGGCAGCCTTACTTCAATATATGTTTGGACGATAGCTGTCATTTATAACTCTGCAGGTTTGTGAATTACAGTGCCCCTGAGCTCCTTTCTTCAACTCGCTTTCTTGTGAGCTGGCCGCAACACCGCAGGATTGCTTCAGGCCCTAGTGTGGTTGTGGCATGGCACGCTGAGCCTTTGCTTAATTCCTCTTCCTGGTGGGAATGAGAGTTAAATTTGCCCGTCCAGACACCTCCAGCTAGTCTCTCATTGGTTCTCCCTATTCCTGTTCATTTTCCGCAGAAATTGCAAACTGGGCCAAACAGGAGGTTAAAGGCACTGACTCTCCAAGTGGGGAGAGTGTTAGTAAAGCGTCTGGAATGTTGCACCCGAGTACCAGGGGACGAAAAGTGAGACACATTTGAACACGTTTCCCGATCACACGGTGGATCATACTCTGGGTTCCACATGCATGTTTTAGCTGAAGGAAGAATCCCTTCAACCTGGAGAGTTGAGACCCATGGAATGGGTACCATGCAATATGACTTCAAAGGGTCTCCTTTTGCTCACCGAACCTCACCAATCCTATCACTGCTGCGTTTATGCCGCTGTACACACACTTGATTCTCTTTCGGAGACATATATATCCATAGGTTTTAAGATTCTTACTAGTCAGGTATATTCTTAGGCGTTTAATATGGGGTGTTGAGTCCACTTCGTTGAGCAAGGAGTAGCTCTTGTCTATAACATATTTGGCTTATGGAACGGTATCTGTGCTAATTTCAATCTCTGGTTTTATGCAGCACCCCAACTCACCTTTCCCCTTAAGCAAGCATAAGTTGGTTTTCTACATTTGAGACCCTGTTCTGTTTTGCAATTCAGTTCCTGTGTAGCCAAGTTTACATTCCATGTAGTAGTGATATCTTATGATATTTCATTTTCTGTGTGACTTATTTAAGTTAGAATCATCGTACCTGAATCCACTCATTATGCTGCTATGGGCCTAATTACATAGATTTCATTGCTGAGTGATATTGCATTGTACGTAAGTACCACAACGTCTTTATCCATTTTTCGCTTTCCGTGATATAGAACTTGTACCGTAAATGAGGTTCTTGTAAACAGAGCCGTCCCAAACTTTGGGGTGGCTGTGTCTTTTTGATTTTAATTTCCCTAAGCTATAGGACCATAAGTGGAAGTGCCCTAGGCTCTGTTGCTTTGTTTTTTGTATGTTTCAGGAAAAACCATAAACTTCTCCAGAGTGGCTGTTGGCAATTTACATCCCGCCCATCAGCATAACAAGGCTCCCAGTTCTCCATGGCCTGTCCTGCCTTTCTGGATTTTACACTTTTTTCAGATGACCCTTTTGACCGGGGGGAAGTGAGACGTCATTTTAGTGCAGATTTCCTTTGCAAGCTTGCTAGGTTGGCCAAAAAGGGCGTTTGAGTTTTTTCCTGATTCAGAAAAAAACCTATACACCCTTTTTGGCCAAGTGCATCATTGTGGACGTTCTGCCTCTTTTCCTATGCTTTACATGCAATTCCAGTCTACCTCCTGAAATCGGTTTCCTGCAATTCTGCCCCGCTTTCAAGTCCTCTTGGCAGCCTTACTTCAATATATTTTTGGACGATAGCTGTCATTTATAATTCTGCAGGTTTGTGAATGACAGTGCCCCTGAGCTCCTTTCTTCAACTCGCTTTCTTGTGAGCTGGCCGTAACACCGCAGGATTGCTTCAGGCCATAGTGTGGTTCCGGCATGGCACGCTGAGCTTTTGGTTTTTTCCTCTTCCTGGTGGGAAATGAGAGTTAAATTTGCCCGTCTAGACACCTCCAGCTAGTATCTCATGGGTTCTCCCTATTCCTGTTCATTTTCCGCAGAAATTGCAAACTGGGCCAAACAGGAGGTTAAAGGCACTGACTCTCCAAGTGGGGAGAGTGTTAGTAAAGCGTCTGGAATGTTGCACCCGAGTACCAGGGGACGAAAACTGAGACACATTTGAACACGTTTCCCGATCACACGGTGGATCATACACTGGGTTCCACATGCATGTTTTAGCTGAAGGAAGAATCCCTTAAACCTGGAGAGTTGAGACCCATGGAATGGGTACCATGCAATATGACTTCAAAGGGTCTGCATTTGCTCACCGAACCTCGCCAATCCTATCACTGCTGCGTTTTTGCCGCTGTACACACGCTTGATTCTCTTTCAGAGACATATAAATCCATAGCTTTTAAGATTTTTACTAGTCAGGTATATTCTTAGGCGTTTAATATGGGGTGTTGAGTCCACTTCGTTGAGCAAGGAGTAGCTCTTGTCTATTACATATTTGGCTTATGGAACGGTATCTGTGCTAATTTCAATCTCTGGTTTTATGCAGCACCCCAACTCACCTTTCCCCTTAAGCAAGCATAAGTTGGTTTTCTACATTTGAGACCCTGTTCTGTTTTGTAATTCAGTTCCTGTGTAGCCAAGTTTACATTCCATGTATTAGTGATATCTTATGATGTTTCTTTTTCTGTGTGACTTATTTCACTTAGAATCATCGTACCTGAATCCACTCATTATGCTGCTACGGGCCTGATGACATAGATTTCATTGCTGAGTGATATTGCATTGTACGTAAGTACCACAACTTCTTTATCCATTTTTCGCTTTTTGCGATATTGAACTTGTACCGTAAACGAGGTTCTTGTAAACAGAGCCGTCCCAAACTTTGGGGTGGCTGTGTCTTTTTGATTTTAATTTGCCTAAGCAATAGGACCATAAGTGGAAGTGCCCTAGGGTCTTTTGCTTTGTTTTTTAAATGTTTAGGAAACACCATACACTTCTCCAGAGTGGCTGCTGGCAATTTACATCCCGACCATCAGCATAACAAGGCTCCCAGTTCTCCATGGCCTGTCCTGCCTTTCTGGATTTTACACTTTTTTCACATGGCCCTTTTGAGTGGGGGGCAGTGAGACTTCATTGTAGTGTAGATTTCCTTTGCAAGCTTGCTTGGTTGGCCAAAAAGGGCGTATGCGTATTTTCCTGAATATATTCAGGAAAAAACGCATACGCCCTTTTTGGCCAAGTGCATCATTGTGGACGTTCTGCCTCTTTTCCTATGCTTTACATGCAATTCCAGTCTACCTCCTGAAATCGGTTTCCTGCAATTCTGCCCCGCTTTCAAGTCCTCTTGGCAGCCTTACTTCAATATATTTTTGGACGATAGCTGTCATATATAACTCCGCAGGTTTGTGAATGACAGTGCCCCTGAGCACCTTTCTTCAACTCGCTTTCTTGTGAGCTGGCCGCAACCATGCAGGATTGCTTCAGGCCCTAGTGTGGTTCAGGCATGGCACGCTGAGCCTTTGGTTAATTCCTCTTCCTGGTGGGAAATGAGAGTTAAATTTGCCCGTCCAGACACCTCCAGCTAGTCTCTCATTGGTTCTCCCTATTCCTGTTCATTTTCCACAGAAATTGCAAACTGAGCCAAACAGGAGGTTAAAGGCACTGACTCTCCAAGTGGGGAGAGTGTTAGTGAAGCGTCTGGAATGTTGCACCCGAGTACCAGGGCACGAAAACTGAGACACATTTGAACATGTTTCCCGATCACACGGTGGATCATTCTGTGGGTTCCACATGCATGTTTTAGCTGAAGGAAGAATCCCTTAAACCTGGAGAGTTGAGACCCATGGAATGGGTACCATGCAATATGACTTCAAAGGGTCTGCATTTGCTCACTGAACCTCTCCAATCCTATCACTGATGCGTTTATGCCGCTGTACACATGCTTGATTCTCTTTCAGAGACATATAAATCCATAGGTTTTAAGATTCTCACTAGTCAGGTTTATTCTTAGGCGTTTAATATGGGGTGTTGAGTCCACTTCGTTGAGCAAGGAGTAGCTCTTGTCTATTACATATTTGGCTTATGGAACAGTATCTGTGCTAATTTCAATCTCTTGCTTTATGCAGCACCCCAACTCACCTTTCCCCTTAAGCAAGCATAAGTTGGTTTTCTACATTTGAGACCCTGTTGTGTTTTGTAATTCAGTTCCTTTTTAGCCAAGTTTACATTCCGTGTAGTAGTGATATCTTATGATGTTTCTTTTTCTGTGTTACTTATTTCACTTAGAATTATCGTACCTAAATCCACTCATTATGCTGCTACGGGCCTAATTACATAGATTTCATTGCTGAGTGATATTGCATTGTATGTAAGTACCACAACTTCTTTATCCATTTTTCGCTTTCTGTGATATTGAACTTGTACCGTAAACGAGGTTCTTGTATACAGAGCCGTCCCAAACTTTGGGGTGGCTGTGTCTTTTTGATTTTAATTTCCCTAAGCTATAGGACCATAAGTGGAAGTGTCCTAGGCTCCGTTGCTTTGTTTTTTGGATGTTTCAGGAAACACCATACACTTCTCCAGAGTGGCTGTTGGCAATTTACATCCCGCCCATCAGCATAACAAGGCTCCCAGTTCTCCATGGCCTATCCTGCCTTTAAGGATTTTACACTTTTTTCAGATGGCCCTTTTGACCGGGGGGCAGTGAGACTTCATTGTAGTGCAGATTTCCTTGGCAAACTTGCTTGGTTGGCCAAAAAGTGCGTATGCGTTTTTTCCTGAATATATTCAGGAAAAAACGCATACGCACTTTTTGGCCAAGTGCACCATTGTGGACGTTCTGCCTCTTTTCCTATGCTTTACATGCAATTCCAGTCTACCTCCTGAAATCGGTTTCCTGCAATTCTGCCCCGCTTTGAAGTCCTTTTGGCAGCCTTACTTCAATATATTTTTGGACAATAGCTGTCATTCATAACTCTGCAAGTTTGCGGATTACAGTGCCCCTGAGCTCCTTTCTTCAACTCGCTTTCTTGTGAGCTGGCCGTAACACCGCAGGATTGCTTCAGGCCCTAGTGTGGTTCTGGCATGGCACGCTGAGCCTTTGGTTAATTCCTCTTCCTGGTGGGAAATGAGAGTTAAATTTGCCCGTCCAGACACCTCCAGCTAGTCTCTCATTGGTTCTCCCTATTCCTGTTCATCTTACGCAGAAATTGCAAACTGGGCCAAACAGGAGGTTAAAGGCACTGAATCTCCAAGTGGGGAGAGTGTTAGTAAAGCGTCTGGAATGTTGCACCCGAGTACCAGGGAACGAAAACTGAGACACATTTGAACACGTTTCCTGATCACACGGTGGATCATACTCTGTGTTCCACATGCATGTTTTAGCTGAAGGAAGAATCCCTTAAACCTGGAGAGTTGAGACCCATGGAATGGTTACCATGCAATATGACTTCAAAGCGTCTGCATTTGCTCACCGAACCTCACCAATCCTATCACTGCTGCGTTTATGCTGCTGTACACAGGCTAGATTCTCTTTCGGAGACATATAAATCCATAGGTTTTAAGATTCTTACTAGTCAGGTATATTCTTAGGCGTTTAATATGTGGTGTTGAGTCCACTTCGTTGAGCAAGGAGTAGCTCTTGTCTATTACATATTTGGGTTATGGAACGGTATCTGTGCTCATTCCAATCTCTGGTTTTATGCAGCACCCCAACTCACCTTTCCCCTTAAGCAAGCATAAGATGGTTTTCTACATTTCAGACCCTGTTCTGTTTTGTAATTCAGTTCCTGTGTAGCCAAGTTTACATTCCGTGTAGTAGTGATATCTTATGATGTGTCTTTTTCTGTGTGACTTATTTCACTTAGAATCATCGTACCTGAATCCACTCAGTACGCTGCTACGGGCCTGATGACATAGATTTCATTGCTGAGTGATATTGCTTTGTACGTAAGTACCACAACTTCTTTATCCATTTTTCGCTTTCTGTGATATTGAACTTGTACCATAAACGAGGTTCTTGTAAACAGAGCCGTCCCAAACTTTCGGGTGGCTGTGTCTTTTTGATTTGAATTTCCCTAAGCTATAGGACCATTAGTGGACATGCCCTAGGCTCTGTTGCTTTGTTTTGTAGATGTTTCAGGAAACACCATACACTTCTCCAGAGTGGCTGTTGGCAATTTACATCCTGCCCATCAGCATAACAAGGCTCCCAGTTCTCCATGGCCTGTCCTGCCTTTCTGGATTTTACACTTTTTTCAGATGATCGTTTTGACCGGGGGGTAGTGATACTTCATTGTAGTGCAGATTTCCTTTGCAAGCTTGCTTGGTTGGCCAAAAAGGGCGTATGCGTTTTTTCCTGAATATATTCAGGAAAAAACGCATACGCCCTTTTTGGCCAAGTGCATCATTGTGGACGTTCTGCCTCTTTTCCTATGCTTTACATGCAATTCCAGTCTACCTCCTGAAATCGGTTTCCTGCAATTCTGCCCCGCTTTCAAGATCTCTTGGCAGCCTTACTTCAATATATTTTTGGACGATAGCTGTCATTTATAACTCTGCAGGTTTGTGAATTACAGTTCCCCTGAGCTCCTTTCTTCAACTCGCTTTCTTGTGAGCTGGCCGCAACACCGCAGGATTGCTTCAGGCCCTAGTGTGGTTCAGGCATGGCACGCTGAGCCTTCGGTTAATTCCTCTTCCTGGTGGGAAATGAGAGTTAAATTTGCCCGTCCCGACACCTCCAGCTAGTCTCTCATTGGTTCTCCCTATTCCTGTTCATTTTCGGCAGAAATTGCAAACTGGGCCAAACAGGAGGTTAAAGGCACTGACTCTCCAAGTGGGGAGAGTTTTAGTAAAGCGTCTGGAATGTTGCACCCAAGTACCAGGGGACAAAAACTGAGACACATTTGAACACGTTTCCCGATCACATGGTGGATCATACTCTGGGTTCCACATGCATGTTTTAGCTGAAGGAAGAATCCCTTAAACCTGGAGAGTTGAGACCCATGGAATGGTTACCATGCAATATGACTTCAAAGCATCTGCATTTGCTCACCGAACCTCACCAATCCTATCACTGCTGCGTTTATGCTGCTGTACACAGGCTAGATTCTCTTTCGGAGACATATAAATCCATAGGTTTTAAGATTCTTACTAGTCAGGTATATTCTTAGGTGTTTAATATGGGGTGTTGAGTCCACTTCGTTGAGCAAGGAGTAGCTCTTGTCTATTACATATTTGGCTTATGAAACGGTATCTGTGCTAATTTCCATCTCTGCTTTTATGCAGCACCCCAATTCTCCTTTCCCCTTAAGCAAGCATAAGTTGGTTTTCTACTTTAGAGACCCTCTTCTGTTTTTTAATTCAGTTCCTGTGTAGCCAGGTTTATATTCCGTGTAGTAGTGATATCTTATGATGTTTCTTTTTCTGTGTGACTTATTTCACTTAGAATCATCATACCTGAATCCACTCACTACGCTGCTACGGGCCTGATGACATAGATTTCATTGCTGAGTGATATTGCATTGTACGTAAGTACCACAACTTCTTTATCCATTTTTCGCTTTCTGTGATATTGAACTTGTACCGTAAACGAGGTTCTTGTAAACAGAGCCGTCCCAAACTTTGGGGTGGCTGTGTCTTTTTGATTTGAATTTCCCTAAGCTATAGGACAATTAGTGGACATGCCCTAGGCTCTGTTGCTTTGTTTTGTAGATGTTTCAGGAAACACCATACACTTCTCCAGAGTGGCTGTTGGCAATTTACATCCTGCCCATCAGCATAACAAGGCTCCCAGTTCTCCATGGCCTGTCCTGCCTTTCTGGATTTTACACTTTTTTCAGATGGCCCTTTTGACCGGGGGGAAGTGAGACTTCATTGTAGTGCAGATTTCCTTTGCAAGCTTGCTTGGTTGGCCAAAAAGGGCGTATGCGTTTTTTCCTGAATATATTCAGGAAAAAACGCATACGCACTTTTTGGCCAAGTGCATCATTGTGGACGTTCTGCCTCTTTTCCTATGCTTTACATGCAATTCCAGTCTACCTCCTGAAATCGGTTTCCTGCAATTCTGCCCCGCTTTCAAGTCCTCTTGGCAGCCTTACTTCAATATATGTTTGGACGATAGCTGTCATTTATAACTCTGCAGGTTTGTGAATTACAGTGCCCCTGAGCTCCTTTCTTCAACTCGCTTTCTTGTGAGCTGGCCGCAACACCGCAGGATTGCTTCAGGCCCTAGTGTGGTTGTGGCATGGCACGCTGAGCCTTTGCTTAATTCCTCTTCCTGGTGGGAATGAGAGTTAAATTTGCCCGTCCAGACACCTCCAGCTAGTCTCTCATTGGTTCTCCCTATTCCTGTTCATTTTCCGCAGAAATTGCAAACTGGGCCAAACAGGAGGTTAAAGGCACTGACTCTCCAAGTGGGGAGAGTGTTAGTAAAGCGTCTGGAATGTTGCACCCGAGTACCAGGGGACGAAAACTGAGACACATTTGAACACGTTTCCCGATCACACGGTGGATCATACTCTGGGTTCCACATGCATGTTTTAGCTGAAGGAAGAATCCCTTCAACCTGGAGAGTTGAGACCCATGGAATGGGTACCATGCAATATGACTTCAAAGGGTCTCCTTTTGCTCACCGAACCTCACCAATCCTATCACTGCTGCGTTTATGCCGCTGTACACACACTTGATTCTCTTTCGGAGACATATATATCCATAGGTTTTAAGATTCTTACTAGTCAGGTATATTCTTAGGCGTTTAATATGGGGTGTTGAGTCCACTTCGTTGAGCAAGGAGTAGCTCTTGTCTATAACATATTTGGCTTATGGAACGGTATCTGTGCTAATTTCAATCTCTGGTTTTATGCAGCACCCCAACTCACCTTTCCCCTTAAGCAAGCATAAGTTGGTTTTCTACATTTGAGACCCTGTTCTGTTTTGCAATTCAGTTCCTGTGTAGCCAAGTTTACATTCCATGTAGTAGTGATATCTTATGATATTTCTTTTTCTGTGTGACTTATTTAAGTTAGAATCATCGTACCTGAATCCACTCATTATGCTGCTATGGGCCTGATTACATAGATTTCATTGCTGAGTGATATTGCATTGTACGTAAGTACCACAACGTCTTTATCCATTTTTCGCTTTCCGTGATATAGAACTTGTACCGTAAATGAGGTTCTTGTAAACAGAGCCGTCCCAAACTTTGGGGTGGCTGTGTCTTTTTGATTTTAATTTCCCTAAGCTATAGGACCATAAGTGGAAGTGCCCTAGGCTCTGTTGCTTTGTTTTTTGTATGTTTCAGGAAAAACCATAAACTTCTCCAGAGTGGCTGTTGGCAATTTACATCCCGCCCATCAGCATAACAAGGCTCCCAGTTCTCCATGGCCTGTCCTGCCTTTCTGGATTTTACAATTTTTTCAGATGACCCTTTTGACCGGGGGGAAGTGAGACGTCATTGTAGTGCAGATTTCCTTTGCAAGCTTGCTAGGTTGGCCAAAAAGGGCGTTTGAGTTTTTTCCTGATTCAGAAAAAAACCTATACACCCTTTTTGGCCAAGTGCATCATTGTGGACGTTCTGCCTCTTTTCCTATGCTTTACATGCAATTCCAGTCTACCTCCTGAAATCGGTTTCCTGCAATTCTGCCCCGCTTTCAAGTCCTCTTGGCAGCCTTACTTCAATATATTTTTGGACGATAGCTGTCATTTATAATTCTGCAGGTTTGTGAATGACAGTGCCCCTGAGCTCCTTTCTTCAACTCGCTTTCTTGTGAGCTGGCCGTAACACCGCAGGATTGCTTCAGGCCATAGTGTGGTTCCGGCATGGCACGCTGAGCTTTTGGTTTTTTCCTCTTCCTGGTGGGAAATGAGAGTTAAATTTGCCCGTCTAGACACCTCCAGCTAGTATCTCATGGGTTCTCCCTATTCCTGTTCATTTTCCGCAGAAATTGCAAACTGGGCCAAACAGGAGGTTAAAGGCACTGACTCTCCAAGTGGGGAGAGTGTTAGTAAAGCGTCTGCAATGTTGCACCCGAGTACCAGGGGACGAAAACTGAGACACATTTGAACACGTTTCCCGATCACACGGTGGATCATACTCTGGGTTCCACATGCATGTTTTAGCTGAAGGAAGAATCCCTTAAACCTGGAGAGTTGAGACCCATGGAATGGGTACCATGCAATATGACTTCAAAGGGTCTGCATTTGCTCACCGAACCTCACCAATCCTATCACTGCTGCGTTTTTGCCGCTGTACACACGCTTGATTCTCTTTCAGAGACATATAAATCCATAGCTTTTAAGATTTTTACTAGTCAGGTATATTCTTAGGCGTTTAATATGGGGTGTTGAGTCCACTTCGTTGAGCAAGGAGTAGCTCTTGTCTATTACATATTTGGCTTATGGAACGGTATCTGTGCTAATTTCAATCTCTGGTTTTATGCAGCACCCCAACTCACCTTTCCCCTTAAGCAAGCATAAGTTGGTTTTCTACATTTGAGACCCTGTTCTGTTTTGTAATTCAGTTCCTGTGTAGCCAAGTTTACATTCCATGTATTAGTGATATCTTATGATGTTTCTTTTTCTGTGTGACTTATTTCACTTAGAATCATCGTACCTGAATCCACTCATTATGCTGCTACGGGCCTGATGACATAGATTTCATTGCTGAGTGATATTGCATTGTACGTAAGTACCACAACTTCTTTATCCATTTTTCGCTTTTTGCGATATTGAACTTGTACCGTAAACGAGGTTCTTGTAAACAGAGCCGTCCCAAACTTTGGGGTGGCTGTGTCTTTTTGATTTTAATTTGCCTAAGCAATAGGACCATAAGTGGAAGTGCCCTAGGGTCTTTTGCTTTGTTTTTTAAATGTTTAGGAAACACCATACACTTCTCCAGAGTGGCTGCTGGCAATTTACATCCCGACCATCAGCATAACAAGGCTCCCAGTTCTCCATGGCCTGTCCTGCCTTTCTGGATTTTACACTTTTTTCACATGGCCCTTTTGAGTGGGGGGCAGTGAGACTTCATTGTAGTGTAGATTTCCTTTGCAAGCTTGCTTGGTTGGCCAAAAAGGGCGTATGCGTATTTTCCTGAATATATTCAGGAAAAAACGCATACGCCCTTTTTGGCCAAGTGCATCATTGTGGACGTTCTGCCTCTTTTCCTATGCTTTACATGCAATTCCAGTCTACCTCCTGAAATCGGTTTCCTGCAATTCTGCCCCGCTTTCAAGTCCTCTTGGCAGCCTTACTTCAATATATTTTTGGACGATAGCTGTCATATATAACTCCGCAGGTTTGTGAATGACAGTGCCCCTGAGCACCTTTCTTCAACTCGCTTTCTTGTGAGCTGGCCGCAACCACGCAGGATTGCTTCAGGCCCTAGTGTGGTTCAGGCATGGCACGCTGAGCCTTTGGTTAATTCCTCTTCCTGGTGGGAAATGAGAGTTAAATTTGCCCGTCCAGACACCTCCAGCTAGTCTCTCATTGGTTCTCCCTATTCCTGTTCATTTTCCACAGAAATTGCAAACTGAGCCAAACAGGAGGTTAAAGGCACTGACTCTCCAAGTGGGGAGAGTGTTAGTGAAGCGTCTGGAATGTTGCACCCGAGTACCAGGGCACGAAAACTGAGACACATTTGAACATGTTTCCCGATCACACGGTGGATCATTCTGTGGGTTCCACATGCATGTTTTAGCTGAAGGAAGAATCCCTTAAACCTGGAGAGTTGAGACCCATGGAATGGGTACCATGCAATATGACTTCAAAGGGTCTGCATTTGCTCACTGAACCTCTCCAATCCTATCACTGATGCGTTTATGCCGCTGTACACATGCTTGATTCTCTTTCAGAGACATATAAATCCATAGGTTTTAAGATTCTCACTAGTCAGGTTTATTCTTAGGCGTTTAATATGGGGTGTTGAGTCCACTTCGTTGAGCAAGGAGTAGCTCTTGTCTATTACATATTTGGCTTATGGAACAGTATCTGTGCTAATTTCAATCTCTTGCTTTATGCAGCACCCCAACTCACCTTTCCCCTTAAGCAAGCATAAGTTGGTTTTCTACATTTGAGACCCTGTTGTGTTTTGTAATTCAGTTCCTTTTTAGCCAAGTTTACATTCCGTGTAGTAGTGATATCTTATGATGTTTCTTTTTCTGTGTGACTTATTTCACTTAGAATTATCGTACCTAAATCCACTCATTATGCTGCTACGGGCCTAATTACATAGATTTCATTGCTGAGTGATATTGCATTGTATGTAAGTACCACAACTTCTTTATCCATTTTTCGCTTTCTGTGATATTGAACTTGTACCGTAAACGAGGTTCTTGTATACAGAGCCGTCCCAAACTTTGGGGTGGCTGTGTCTTTTTGATTTTAATTTCCCTAAGCTATAGGACCATAAGTGGAAGTGTCCTAGGCTCCGTTGCTTTGTTTTTTGGATGTTTCAGGAAACACCATACACTTCTCCAGAGTGGCTGTTGGCAATTTACATCCCGCCCATCAGCATAACAAGGCTCCCAGTTCTCCATGGCCTATCCTGCCTTTAAGGATTTTACACTTTTTTCAGATGGCCCTTTTGACCGGGGGGCAGTGAGACTTCATTGTAGTGCAGATTTCCTTGGCAAACTTGCTTGGTTGGCCAAAAAGTGCGTATGCGTTTTTTCCTGAATATATTCAGGAAAAAACGCATACGCACTTTTTGGCCAAGTGCACCATTGTGGACGTTCTGCCTCTTTTCCTATGCTTTACATGCAATTCCAGTCTACCTCCTGAAATCGGTTTCCTGCAATTCTGCCCCGCTTTGAAGTCCTTTTGGCAGCCTTACTTCAATATATTTTTGGACAATAGCTGTCATTCATAACTCTGCAAGTTTGCGGATTACAGTGCCCCTGAGCTCCTTTCTTCAACTCGCTTTCTTGTGAGCTGGCCGTAACACCGCAGGATTGCTTCAGGCCCTAGTGTGGTTCTGGCATGGCACACTGAGCCTTTGGTTAATTCCTCTTCCTGGTGGGAAATGAGAGTTAAATTTGCCCGTCCAGACACCTCCAGCTAGTCTCTCATTGGTTCTCCCTATTCCTGTTCATCTTACGCAGAAATTGCAAACTGGGCCAAACAGGAGGTTAAAGGCACTGAATCTCCAAGTGGGGAGAGTGTTAGTAAAGCGTCTGGAATGTTGCACCCGAGTACCAGGGAACGAAAACTGAGACACATTTGAACACGTTTCCTGATCACACGGTGGATCATACTCTGGGTTCCACATGCATGTTTTAGCTGAAGGAAGAATCCCTTAAACCTGGAGAGTTGAGACCCATGGAATGGTTACCATGCAATATGACTTCAAAGCGTCTGCATTTGCTCACCGAACCTCACCAATCCTATCACTGCTGCGTTTATGCTGCTGTACACAGGCTAGATTCTCTTTCGGAGACATATAAATCCATAGGTTTTAAGATTCTTACTAGTCAGGTATATTCTTAGGTGTTTAATATGGGGTGTTGAGTCCACTTCGTTGAGCAAGGAGTAGCTCTTGTCTATGACATATTTGGCTTATGAAACGGTATCTGTGCTAATTTCCATCTCTGCTTTTATGCAGCACCCCAATTCTCCTTTCCCCTTAAGCAAGCATAAGTTGGTTTTCTACTTTAGAGACCCTCTTCTGTTTTGTAATTCAGTTCCTGTGTAGCCAAGTTTATATTCCGTGTAGTAGTGATATCTTATGATGTTTCTTTTTCTGTGTGACTTATTTCACTTAGAATCATCATACCTGAATCCACTCACTACGCTGCTACGGGCCTGATGACATAGATTTCATTGCTGAGTGATATTGCATTGTACGTAAGTACCACAACTTCTTTATCCATTTTTCGCTTTCTGTGATATTGAACTTGTACCGTAAACGAGGTTCTTGTAAACAGAGCCGTCCCAAACTTTGGGGTGGCTGTGTCTTTTTGATTTGAATTTCCCTAAGCTATAGGACAATTTGTGGACATGCCCTAGGCTCTGTTGCTTTGTTTTGTAGATGTTTCAGGAAACATCATACACTTCTCCAGAGTGGCTGTTGGCAATTTACATCCCGCCCATCAGCATAACAAGGCTCCCAGTTCTCCATGGCCTGTCCTGCCTTTCTGGATTTTACACTTTTTTCAGATGGCCCTTTTGACCGGGGGGAAGTGAGACTTCATTGTAGTGCAGATTTCCTTTGCAAGCTTGCTTGGTTGGCCAAAAAGGGCGTATGCGTTTTTTCCTGAATATATTCAGGAAAAAACGCATACGCACTTTTTGGCCAAGTGCATCATTGTGGACGTTCTGCCTCTTTTCCTATGCTTTACATGCAATTCCAGTCTACCTCCTGAAATCGGTTTCCTGCAATTCTGCCCCGCTTTCAAGTCCTCTTGGCAGCCTTACTTCAATATATGTTTGGACGATAGCTGTCATTTATAACTCTGCAGGTTTGTGAATTACAGTGCCCCTGAGCTCCTTTCTTCAACTCGCTTTCTTGTGAGCTGGCCGCAACACCGCAGGATTGCTTCAGGCCCTAGTGTGGTTGTGGCATGGCACGCTGAGCCTTTGCTTAATTCCTCTTCCTGGTGGGAATGAGAGTTAAATTTGCCCGTCCAGACACCTCCAGCTAGTCTCTCATTGGTTCTCCCTATTCCTGTTCATTTTCCACAGAAATTGCAAACTGGGCCAAACAGGAGGTTAAAGGCACTGACTCTCCAAGTGGGGAGAGTGTTAGTAAAGCGTCTGGAATGTTGCACCCGAGTACCAGGGGACGAAAACTGAGACACATTTGAACACGTTTCCCGATCACACGGTGGATCATACTCTGGGTTCCACATGCATGTTTTAGGTGAAGGAAGAATCCCTTCAACCTGGAGAGTTGAGACCCATGGAATGGGTACCATGCAATATGACTTCAAAGGGTCTGCATTTGCTCACCGAACCTCACCAATCCTATCACTGCTGCGTTTATGCCGCTGTACACACACTTGATTCTCTTTCGGAGACATATATATCCATAGGTTTTAAGATTCTTACTAGTCAGGTATATTCTTAGGCCTTTAATATGGGGTGTTGAGTCCACTTCGTTGAGCAAGGAGTAGCTCTTGTCTATAACATATTTGGCTTATGGAACGGTATCTGTGCTAATTTCAATCTCTGGTTTTATGCAGCACCCCAACTCACCTTTCCCCTTAAGCAAGCATAAGTTGGTTTTCTACATTTGAGACCCTGTTCTGTTTTGCAATTCAGTTCCTGTGTAGCCAAGATTACATTCCATGTAGTAGTGATATCTTATGATATTTCTTTTTCTGTGTGACTTATTTAAGTTAGAATCATCGTACCTGAATCCACTCATTATGTTGCTATGGGCCTGATTACATAGATTTCATTGCTGAGTGATATTGCATTGTACGTAAGTACCACAACGTCTTTATCCATTTTTCGCTTTCCGTGATATAGAACTTGTACCGTAAATGAGGTTCTTGTAAACAGAGCCGTCCCAAATTTTGGGGTGGCTGTGTCTTTTTGATTTTAATTTCCCTAAGCTATAGGACCATAAGTGGAAGTGCCCTAGGCTCTGTTGCTTTGTTTTTTGTATGTTTCAGGAAAAACCATAAACTTCTCCAGAGTGGCTCTTGGCAATTTACATCCCGCCCATCAGCATAACAAGGCTCCCAGTTCTCCATGGCCTGTCCTGCCTTTCTGGATTTTACAATTTTTTCAGATGACCCTTTTGACCGGGGGGAAGTGAGACGTCATTGTAGTGCAGATTTCCTTTGCAAGCTTGCTAGGTTGGCCAAAAAGGGCGTTTGAGTTTTTTCCTGATTCAGAAAAAAACCTATACACCCTTTTTGGCCAAGTGCATCATTGTGGACGTTCTGCCTCTTTTCCTATGCTTTACATGCAATTCCAGTCTACCTCCTGCAATCGGTTTCCTGCAATTCTGCCCCGCTTTCAAGTCCTCTTGGCAGCCTTACTTCAATATATTTTTGGACGATAGCTGTCATTTATAATTCTGCAGGTTTGTGAATGACAGTGCCCCTGAGCTCCTTTCTTCAACTCGCTTTCTTGTGAGCTGGCCGTAACACCGCAGGATTGCTTCAGGCCATAGTGTGGTTCCGGCATGGCACGCTGAGCTTTTGGTTTTTTCCTCTTCCTGGTGGGAAATGAGAGTTAAATTTGCCCGTCTAGACACCTCCAGCTAGTATCTCATGGGTTCTCCCTATTCCTGTTCATTTTCCGCAGAAATTGCAAACTGGGCCAAACAGGAGGTTAAAGGCACTGACTCTCCAAGTGGGGAGAGTGTTAGTAAAGCGTCTGGAATGTTGCACCCGAGTACCAGGGGACGAAAACTGAGACACATTTGAACACGTTTCCCGATCACACGGTGGATCATACTCTGGGTTCCACATGCATGTTTTAGCTGAAGGAAGAATCCCTTAAACCTGGAGAGTTGAGACCCATGGAATGGATACCATGCAATATGACTTCAAAGGGTCTGCATTTGCTCACCGAACCTCACCAATCCTATCACTGCTGCGTTTATGCCGCTGTACACACGCTTGATTCTCTTTCAGAGACATATAAATCCATAGCTTTTAAGATTTTCACTAGTCAGGTATATTCTTAGGCGTTTAATATGGCGTCTTGAGTCCACTTCGTTGAGCAAGGAGTAGCTCTTGTCTATTACATATTTGGCTTATGGAACGGTATCTGTGCTAATTTCAATCTCTGGTTTTATGCAGCACCCCAACTCACCTTTCCCCTTAAGCAAGCATAAGTTGGTTTTCTACATTTGAGACCCTGTTCTGTTTTGTAATTCAGTTCCTGTGTAGCCAAGTTTACATTCCATGTATTAGTGATATCTTATGATGTTTCTTTTTCTGTGTGACTTATTTCACTTAGAATCATCGTACCTGAATCCACTCATTATGCTGCTACGGGCCTGATGACATAGATTTCATTGCTGAGTGATATTGCATTGTACGTAAGTACCACAACTTCTTTATCCATTTTTCGCTTTTTGCGATATTGAACTTGTACCGTAAACGAGGTTCTTGTAAACAGAGCCGTCCCAAACTTTGGGGTGGCTGTGTCTTTTTGATTTTAATTTGCCTAAGCAATAGGACCATAAGTGGAAGTGCCCTAGGGTCTTTTGCTTTGTTTTTTAAATGTTTAGGAAACACCATACACTTCTCCAGAGTGGCTGCTGGCAATTTACATCCCGACCATCAGCATAACAAGGCTCCCAGTTCTCCATGGCCTGTCCTGCCTTTCTGGATTTTACACTTTTTTCACATGGCCGTTTTGAGTGGGGGGCAGTGAGACTTCATTGTAGTGTAGATTTCCTTTGCAAGCTTGCTTGGTTGGCCAAAAAGGGCGTATGCGTATTTTCCTGAATATATTCAGGAAAAAACGCATACGCCCTTTTTGGCCAAGTGCATCATTGTGGACGTTCTGCCTCTTTTCCTATGCTTTACATGCAATTCCAGTCTACCTCCTGAAATCGGTTTCCTGCAATTCTGCCCCGCTTTCAAGTCCTCTTGGCAGCCTTACTTCAATATATTTTTGGACGATAGCTGTCATTTATAACTCCGCAGGTTTGTGAATGACAGTGCCCCTGAGCACCTTTCTTCAACTCGCTTTCTTGTGAGCTGGCCGCAACCACGCAGGATTGCTTCAGGCCCTAGTGTGGTTCCGGCATGGCACGCTGAGCCTTTGGTTAATTCCTCTTCCTAGTGGGAAATGAGAGTTAAATTTGCCCGTCCAGACACCTCCAGCTAGTCTCTCATTGGTTCTCCCTATTCCTGTTCATTTTCCACAGAAATTGCAAACTGAGCCAAACAGGAGGTTAAAGGCACTGACTCTCCAAGTGGGGAGAGTGTTAGTGAAGCGTCTGGAATGTTGCACCCGAGTACCAGGGAACGAAAACTGAGACACATTTGAACATGTTTCCCGATCACACGGTGGATCATACTGTGGGTTCCACATGCATGTTTTAGCTGAAGGAAGAATCCCTTAAACCTGGAGAGTTGAGACCCATGGAATGGGTACCATGCAATATGACTTCAAAGGGTCTGCATTTGCTCACTGAACCTCTCCAATCCTATCACTGATGCGTTTATGCCGCTGTACACATGCTTGATTCTCTTTCAGAGACATATAAATCCATAGGTTTTAAGATTCTTACTAGTCAGGTTTATTCTTAGGCGTTTAATATGGGGTGTTGAGTCCACTTCGTTGAGCAAGGAGTAGCTCTTGTCTATTACATATTTGGCTTATGGAACAGTATCTGTGCTAATTTCAATCTCTTGCTTTATGCAGCACCCCAACTCACCTTTCCCCTTAAGCAAGCATAAGTTGGTTTTCTACATTTGAGACCCTGTTGTGTTTTGTAATTCAGTTCCTGTTTAGCCAAGTTTACATTCCGTGTAGTAGTGATATCTTATGATGTTTCTTTTTCTGTGTGACTTATTTCACTTAGAATTATCGTACCTAAATCCACTCATTATGCTGCTACGGGCCTAATTACATAGATTTCATTGCTGAGTGATATTGCATTGTATGTAAGTACCACAACTTCTTTATCCATTTTTCGCTTTCTGTGATATTGAACTTGTACCGTAAACGAGGTTCTTGTATACAGAGCCGTCCCAAACTTTGGGGTGGCTGTGTCTTTTTGATTTTAATTTCCCTAAGCTATAGGACCGTAAGTGGAAGTGTCCTAGGCTCCGTTGCTTTGTTTTTTGGATGTTTCAGGAAACACCATACACTTCTCCAGAGTGGCTGTTGGCAATTTACATCCCGCCCATCAGCATAACAAGGCTCCCAGTTCTCCATGGCCTATCCTGCCTTTAAGGATTTTACACTTTTTTCAGATGGCCCTTTTGACCGGGGGGCAGTGAGACTTCATTGTAGTGCAGATTTCCTTGGCAAACTTGCTTGGTTGGCCAAAAAGTGCGTATGCGTTTTTTCCTGAATATATTCAGGAAAAAACGCATACGCACTTTTTGGCCAAGTGCACCATTGTGGACGTTCTGCCTCTTTTCCTATGCTTTACATGCAATTCCTGTCTACCTCCTGAAATCGGTTTCCTGCAATTCTGCCCCACTTTCAAGTCCTCTTGGCAGCCTTACTTCAATATATTTTTGGACGATAGCTGTCATTTATAACTCTGCGGGTTTGTGAATTACAGTGCCCCTGAGCTCCTTTCTTCAACTCGCTTTCTTGTGAGCTGGCCGCAACACCGCAGGATTGCTTCAGGCCCTAGTGTTGTTCCGGCATGGCACGCTAAGCCTTTGGTTAATTCTCCTTCCTTGTGGGAAATGAGAGTTAAATTTGCCAGTCCAGACACCTCCAGCTAGTCTCTCATTGGTTCTCCCTATTCCTGTTCATCTTACGCAGAAATTGCAAACTGGGCCAAACAGGAGGTTAAAGGCACTGACTCCCCAAGTGGGGAGAGCGTTAGTAAAGCGTCTGGAATGTTGCACCCAAGTACCAGGGGACGAAAACTGAGACACATTTGAACACGATCCCGATCACACGGTGGATCATACTCTGGGTTCCACATGCATGTTTTAGCTGAAGGAAGAATCCCTTAAACCTGGAGAGTTGAGACCCATGGAATGGGTACCATGCAATATGACTTCAAAGGGTCTGCATTTGTTCACCGCACCTCACCAATCCTATCACTGCTGCGTTTATGCCGCTGTACACACGATTGATTCAATTTCAGAGACATATAAATCCATAGGTTTTAAGATTCTTATTAGTTAGGTATATTCTTAGGCATTTAATATGGGGTGTTGAGTCCACTTCGTTGAGCGAGGAGTAGCTCTTGTCTATTACATATTTGGCTTATTTAACGGTGTCTGTGCTAATTTCAATCTCTGGTTTTATGCAGCACGCCAACTCACCTTTCCCGTTAAGCAAGCATAAGTTGGTTTTGTGCATTTGAGACACTGTTCTGTTTTGTAATTCAGTTCCTGTGTAGCCAAGTTTACATTCCGTGTAGTAGTGATATCTTATGATTTTTCTTTTTCTGTGTGACTTATTTCACTTAGAATCATCGTACCTTAATCCACTCATTATGCTGCTACGGGCCTGATGACATAGATTTCATTGCTGAGTGATATTGCATTTTACGTAAGTACCACAACGTCTTTATCCATTTTTCGCTTTCTGTGATATTGAACTTGTACAGTAAACGAGGTTCTTGTAAACAGAGCCGTCCCAAACTTTGGGGTGGCTGTGTCTTTTTTATTTTAATTTCCCTAAGCTATAGGACCATAAGTGGAATTGCCCTAGGCTCTGTTGCTTTGTTTTTTAGATGTTTCAGGAAACACCATACACTTCTCCAGAGTGGCTGTTGGCAATTTACATCCCGCCCATCAGCATAACAAGGCTCCCAGTTCTCCATGGCCTGTCCTGCCTTTCTGGATTTTACACATTTTTCAGATGGCCCTTTTGAACGGGGGGCAGTGCGACTTCATTGTAGTGCAGATTTCCTTTGCAAGCTTGCTTGGTTGGCCAAAAACTGCCTATGCGTTTTTTCCTGAATATATTCAGGAAAAAAGGCATACGCACTTTTTGCCCAAGTGCATCATTATGGATGTTCTGCCTCTTTTCCTATGCTTTAAATGCAATTCCTGTCTACCTCCTGAAATCGGTTTCCTGCAATTCTTCCCCGCTTTCAAGTCCTCTTGGCAGCCTTACTTCAATATAGTTTTGGACGATAGCTGTCATTTATAACTCTGCAGGTTTGTTAATGACAGTTCCCCTGAGCTCCTTTCTTCAACTCGCTTTCTTTTGACCTGGCCACAACACCGCAGTATTGATTCAGGCCCTAGTGTGGTTCTGGCACGGCACACTGAGCCTTTGGTTAATTCCTCTTCCTGGTGGGAAATGAGAGTTAAATTTGCCCGTCCAGACACCTCCAGCTAGTCTCTCATTGGTTCTCCCTATTCCTGTTCATCTTCCGCAGAAATTGCAAACTGGGCCAAACAGGAGGTTAAAGGCACTGACTCTCCAAGTGGGGAGAGTGTTAGTAAAGCGTCTGGAATGCTGCACCCGAGTACCAGGGTTCGAAAACTGAGACACATTTGAACACGTTTCCCGATCACACAGTGGATCATACTCTGGGTTCCACATGCATATTTTAGCTGAAGGAAGTATCCCTTAAACCTGGAGAGTTGAGACCCATGGAATGGGTACCATGCAATATGACTTCAAAGGGTCTGCATTTGCTCACTGAACCTCACCAATGCTATCACTGCTGCAATTATACCGCTGTACACACGCTTGATTCTCTTTTGGAGACATATAAATCCATAGGTTTTAAGATTCTTACTAGTCAGTTATATTCTTAGGCGTTTAATATGGCGTCTTGAGTCCACTTCGTTGAGCAAGGAGTACCTCTGGTCTATTACATATTTGGCTTATGGAACGGTATCTGTGCCTATTTTAATCTCTGGTTTCATGCAGAACCCCAACTCACCATTCCCCTTAAGCAAGCATAAGTTGGTTTTCTACATGTGAGACCCTGTTCTGTTTTGTAATTCAGTTCCTGGGTAGCCAAGTTTACATTCCGTGTAGTAGTTATATCTTATGATGTTTGTTTTTCTGTGTGACTTATTTCACTTAGAATCATCGTACCTGAATCCACTCATTATGCTGCTACGAGACTGATGACATAGATTTCATTGCTGAGTGATATTGCATTGTACATAAGTACCACAACTTCTTTATCCATTTTTCGCTTCCTGTGATATTGAACTTGTACGATAAATGAGGTTCTTGTAAACAGAGCCGTCGCAAACTTTGGGGTGGCTGTGTCTTTTTGATTTTAATTTCCCTAAGCTATAGGACCATAAGTGGAAGTGCCCTAGGCTCTGTTGCTTTGTTTTTTAGATGTTTCAGGAAACACCATACACTTCTCCAGAGTGGCTGTTGGCAATTTACATCCCGCCCATCAGCATAACAAGGCTCCCAGTTCTCCATGGCCTGTCCGGCCTTTCTGGATTTTACACTTTTTTCAGGTGTCCCTTTGAACCGGGGGACAGTGAGAGTTCATTGTAGTGCAGATTTCCTTTGCAAGCTTGCTTGGTTGGCCAAAAAGGGCGTATGCGTTTTTTCCTGAATATACTCAGGAAAAAACGCATACGCCCTCTTTGGCCAAGTGCATCATTGTGGACATTCTGCCTCTTTTCCTATGCTTTACATGCAATTCCAGTCTACCTCCTGAAATCATATTCTGCAGTACTGCCCCGCTTTCAAGTCCTCTTGGCAGCCTTACTTCAATATATTTTTGGACGATACCTGTCATTTATAACTCTGCAGGTTTGTGAATGACAGTGCCCCTGAGCTCCTTCCTTCAACTCGCTTTCTTGTGAGCTGCTGCAACACAGCAGTATTGCTTCAGGCCCTAGTGTAATTCCGGCACGGCATGCTGAGCCTTTGGTTAATTCATCTTCCTGGTGGGAAATGAGAGTTAAATTTGCCCGTCCAGACACCTCCAGCTAGTCTCTCATTGGTTCTCCCTATTCCTGTTCATCTTCCGCAGAAATTGCAAACTGGGCCAAACAGGATGTTAAAGGCACTGACTCTCCAAGTGGGGAGAGTGTTAGTAAAGCGTCTGGAATGTTGCACCCGATGACCAGGGTACGAAAACTGATACACATTTGAACACATTTCCCGATCACACGGTGGATCATACTCTGGGTTCCACATGCATGTTTTAGCTGAAGGAAGAATCCCTTAAACCTGGAGAGTTGAGACCCATGGAATGGGTACCATGCAATATGACTTCAAAGGGTCTGCATTTGCTCACCAAACCTCACCAATCCTATCACTGCTGCGTTTATGCCGCTGTACACACGCTTTATTCACTTTTGGAGACATATAAATCCATAGGTTTTAAGAATCTTACTAGTCAGGTATATTCTTAGGCGTTTAATATGGCGTCTTGAGTCCACTTCGTTGAGCAAGGAGTACCTCAGGTCTGTTACATATTTGTCTTATAGAACGGAATCTGTGCCAATTTCAATCTCTGCTTTCATGTAGCACCCCAACTCACCATTCCCCTTAAGCAAGCATAGGTTGATTTTCTACATTTGAGACCCTGTTCTGTTTTGTAATTCAGTTCCTGTGTAGCCAAGTTTACATTCCATGTATTAGTGATATCTTATGATGTTTCTTTTTCTGTGTGACTTATTTCACTTAGAATCATCGTACCTGAATCCACTCATTATGCTGCTACGGGCCTGATGACATAGATTTCATTGCTGAGTGATATTGCATTGTACGTAAGTACCACAATTTCTTTATCCATTTTTCGCTTTCTGCAATATTGAACTTGTCCCGTAAACGAGGTTCTTGTAAACAGAGATGCCCAAACTTTTGGGTGGCTGTGTCTTTTTGACTTTAATTTCCCTAAGTTATAGGACCATAAGTGAAAGTGCCCTAGGCTCTGTTGCTTTGTTTTTTAGATGTTTCAGGAAACACCATACACTTTTCCAGAGTGGCTGTTGGCAATTTACATCCCGCCCATCAGCATAACAAGGCTCCCAGTTCTCCATGGCCTGTCCTGCCTTTCTGGATTTTACACTTTTTATTAGATGGCCCTTTTGACCAGGGGGAAGTGAGACTTCATTGTAGTGCAGATTTCTTTGCAAGCTTGCTTGGTTGGCCAAAAGGGGCTTATGCGTTTTTTCCTGAATATATTCAGGACAAAACGCATACGCCCTTTTTAGCCAAGTGCATCATTGTGGACGTTCTGCCTCTTTTCCTATGCTTTAATGGCAATTCCAGTCTACCTCCTGTAATCGGTTTCCTGCAATTCTGTCCCGCTTTCAAGTCCTCTTGGCAGCCTTACTTCAATATATTTTTAGACGATGGGTGTCATTTATAACTCTGCAGGTTTGTGAATTACAGTGCCCCTGAGCTCCTTTCTTCAGCTCGCTTTCTTGTGAGCTGGCTGCAACACCGCAGGATTGCTTCAGGCCCTAGTGTGGTTCCGGCATGGCACGCTGAGCCTTCGGTTAATTCCTCTTCCTGGTGGGAAATGAGAGTTAAATTTGCCCATGCAGACACTTCCAGCTAGTCTCTCATTGGTTCTCCCTATTCCTGTTCATCTTCTGCAGAAATTGCAAACTGGGCCAAACAGGAGGTTAAAGGCACTGACTCTCCAAGTGGGGAGAGTGTTAGTAAAGCGTCTGGAATGTTGCACCTGAGTACCAGGGGACGAAAACTGAGACACATTTGAACACGTTTCCCGATCACATGGTGGATCATACTCTGGGTTCCACATGCATGTTTAGCTGAAGGAAGAATCCCTTAAAGCTGGAGAGTTGAGACCCATGGAATGGGTACCATGCAATATGTCTTCTAAGGTTCTGCATTTTCTCACTGAACCTCACCAATCCTATCACTGCGGCTCTTATGCTGCTGTACACACGCTTGATTCTGTTTCGGAGACATATAAATCCATAGCTTTTAAGATTCTTACTAGTCAGGTATATTCTTAGGCATTTAATATGAGGTGTTGTGTCCTCTTCGTTGAGAAAGGAGTAGCTCTTGTTTATTACATATTTGGCTTATGGAACGGTATCTGTGCCAATTTCAATCTCTGGTTTCATGCAGCACCCCAACTCACCATTCCCGTTAAGGAAGCATAAGTAGATTTTCTACATTTGAGACCCTGTTCTGTTTTGTAATTCAGTTCCTGTGTAGCCAAGTTTACATTCCGTGTAGTAGTGATATATTATGATGTTTCTGTTTCTGTGTGACTTATTTCAGTTAGAATTATCGTACCTGAATCCACTCATTATGCTGCTATGGGCCTGATGACATAGATTACATTGCTGAGTGATATAGCATTGTACATAAGTACCACAACTTCTTTATCCATTTTTTCCTTTCTGCGATATTAAACTTGTACCATAAACGAGGTTCTTGTAAACAGAGCCGTCACAAATTTTGGGGTGGCTGTGTCTTTTTGATTTTAATTTCCCTAAGCTATAGGACCATAAGTGGAAGTGCCCTAGGCTCTGTTGATTTGTTTTTTAGATGTTTCAGGAAACACCATACACTTCTCCAGAGTGGCTGTTGGCAATTTACATCCCGCCCATCAGCATAACAAGTCTCCCAGTTCTCCATGGCCTGTCCTGCCTTTCTGGATTTTACACTTTTTTCAGATGACCCTTTTGAACGGGGGCAGTGCGACTTCATTGTAGTGCAGATTTCCTTTGCAGGCTTGCTTGGTTGGCCAAAAACGGCGTATGCGTTTTTTCCTGAATATATTCGGGAAAAAAGGCATACGCCCTTTTTGGCCAGGTGCATCATTGTGGAAGTTCTGCCTCTGTACCTATTCTTTAAATGCAATTCCAGTCTACCTCCTGAAATCTGTTTCCTGCAATTCTGCCCCGCTTTCAAGTCCTCTTGGCAGCCTTACTTCAATATATTTTTGGACGATAGCTGTCATTTATAACTCTGCAGGTTTGTGAATTACAGTGCCCCTGAGCTCCTGTCTTCAACTCCCTTTCTTGTGAGCTGGCTGCAACACCGCAGGATTGCTTCAGGCCCTAGTGTTGTTCCGGCATGGCACGCTGAGGCTTTGGTTAATTCCTCTTCCTGGTGGGAAATGAGAGTTAAATTTGCCCGTCCAGACACCTCCAGGTAGTGTCTCATTGGTTCTCCCTATTCCTGTTTATTTTCCGCAGAAATTGCAAATTGGGCCAAACAGAAGGTTAAAGGCACTGACTCTCCAAGTGGGGAGAGTGTTAGTAAAGCGTCTGGAATGTTACACCCGAGTACCAGGGGACGAAAACTGAGGCACATTTGAACACGTTTCCCGATCACACGGTGGATCATACTCTGCGTTCCACATGCATGTTTTAGCTGAAGGAAGAATCCCTTAAACCTGGAGAGTTGAGACCCATGGAATGGGTACCATGCAATATGTCTTCAAAGGGTCTGCGTTTGCTCACCAAACCTCACCAATACTATAACTGCTCCACTTATGCCGCTGTACACACGCTTGATTCTCTTTCGGAGACATATAAATCCATAGGTTTTAAGATTCTTACTACTCAGGTATATTCCTAGGCGTTTAACATGGCCTGTTGAGTCCACTTCGTTGAGCAAGGAGTAGCTCTTGTCTATTACATATTTGGCTTATGGAACGATATGTGTGCCTATTTCAATCTCTGGTTTCATGCAGCACCCCAACTCACCATTACCCTAAAGCAAGCATAAGTTGGTTTTCTACATTTGAGACCCTATTCTGTTTTGTAATTCAGTTCCTGTGTAGCCAAGTTTACATTCCGTGTAGTAGTGATATCTTATGGTGTTTCTTTTTCTGTGTGACTTATTTCACTTAGAATCATCGTACCTGAATCCACTCATCATACTGCTATGGGCCTGATGACATAGATTTCATTGCTGAGTGATATTGCATTGTACGTAAGTACCACAACGTCTTTATCCATTTTTCGCTTTCTGCGATATTGAACTTGTACCTTAAACGAGGTTCTTGTAAACAGAGCCGTCCCAAACTTTAGGGTGGCTGTGTCTTTTTGATTTTCATTTCCCTAATCTATAGGACCATAAGTGGAAGTGCCCTAGGCTCTGTTGCTTTGTTTTTTAGATGTTTCAGGAAACACCATACACTTCTCCAGAGTGGCTGTTGGCAATTCACATCCCGTCCATCAGCATAACAAGGCTCCCATTTCTCCATGGCCTGTACTGCCTTTCTGGATTTTACACTTTTTTCAGATAGCCCTTTTGACAGGGGGCGCAGTGAGATTTCATTGTAGTGCAGATTTCCTTTGCAAGCTTGCTTGGTTGCCCAAAAAGTGCGTATGCGTTTTTTCCTGAATATATTGAGGAAAAAACGCATACGCACTTTTTTGCCAAGTGCATCATTGTGGACGTTCTGCCTCTTTTCCTATGCTTTACATGCAATTCCAGTCTACCTCCTGAAATCGGTTTCCTGCAATTCTGCCCCACTTTCAAGTCCTCTTGGCAGCCTTACTTCAATATATTTTTGGACGATAGCTGTCATTTATAACTCTGCAGGTTTGTGAATTACAGTTCCCCTGAGCTCCTTTCTTCAACTCGCTTTCTTGTGAGCTGGCCGCAACACCGCAGGATTTCTTCAGCCCCTAGTGTTTTTCTGGCTCGGTACGCTGAGCCTTTGGTTAATTCCTCTTCCTGGTGGGAAATGAGAGTTAAATTTGCCCGTCCAGACACCTCCAGCTTGTCTCTCATTGTTTCTCCCTATTCCTGTTCATCTTCCACAGAAATTGCAACCTGGGCCAAACAGGAGGTTAAAGGCACTGACTCTCAAACTGGGGAGAGTGTTAGTAAAGGGTCTGGAATGTTGCACCAAAGTACCAGGGGACGAAAACTGAGACACATTTGAACACGTTTCCCAATCACACGGTGGATCATACTCTGGGTACCACATGCATATTTTAGCTGAAGGAAGAATCCCTTAAACCTGGAGAGTTGAGACCCATGGCATGGGTACCATGCATTATGACTTCAAAGGGTCTGCATTTGCTCACTGAACCTCACCAATCCTATCACTGCTGCGTTTATGCCGCTGTACACACGCTTGATTCTCTTTCGGAGACCTATAAATCCATAGTTTTTAAGATTCTTTCTAGTCAGGTATATTCTTAGGCGTTTAATATGGGGTGTTGAGTCCACTTCGTTGAGCAAGGATTAGCTCTTGTTTATTACATATTTGGCTTGTGGAACGGTATCTGTGCTAATTTCAATCTCTTGTTTTATGCAGCACCCCAACTCACCTTTCAACTTAAGCAAGCATAAGTTGGTTTTCTACATTTGAGACCCTGTTCTGTTTTGTAATTCTGTTCCTGTGTAGCCAAGTTTACATTCCGTGTATTAGTGATATCTTATGATGTTTCTTTTTCTGTGTGACTTATTTCACTTAGAATCATCGTACCTGAATCCACTCATTATGCTGCTACGGGCCTGATGACATAGATTTCATTGCTGAGTGATATTGCATTGTACATAAGTACCAAAACTTCTTTATCCATTTTTCACTTTCTGCGATATTGAACTTGTACCGTAAACGAGGTTCTTGTAAACAGAGCCGTCCCAAACTTTGGGGTGCTGTGTCTTTTTGATTTTAATTTCCCTAAGCTATAGGACCATAAGTGGAAGTGCCCTAGGCTCTGTTGCTTTGTTTTTTGGATGTTTCAGGAAACACCATACACTTCTCCAGAGTGGCTGTTGGCAATTTACATCCCGCCCATCAGCATAACAAGGCTCCCAGTTCTCCATGGCCTGTCCTGCCTTTCTGGATTTTACACTTTTTTCAGATGGCCCTTTTGACCGGGGGGCAGTGAGACTTCATTGTAGTGCAGATTCCCTTTGCAAGCTTGCTTGGTTGGCCAAAAAGGGCGTATGCGTTTTTTCCTGAATATATTCAGGTAAAAACGCATACGCCCTTTTTGGCCAAGTGTATGATTGTCGATGTTCTGAGTCTTTTCATATGTTTTCAATGCAATTCCAGTGTATCTCTTGAAATCGGTTTCCTGCAATTCTGCGTTTCTCTCAGTGCCTCTTCATAGCCTTACCTCAATATACTTTTGGAAAATAGTTGGCCTTTATAACTCTGCAGGTTTTTGAATTGCAGTTGCCCTTAGTTCCATTTTTCAGCTCTTATTTTTGTGATCTTGCCTCATATCCACAGGATTTCTTCAGGCCCTATTCTTCTTTTGGGGCGCCTTTCTCTGCCTTTGGTTAATTCTTCTTCCTGTTGTGAAATTGGAGTGACATGTGCCCATTGAAACCGCTACAGCTATTTTCTCACTGGTTCCCCCTATTCCCATTCATCCTCCGCACTAACTGCAGACTGTGCGATACCGGAACTTAAAGGCATTGACTCTCCATGTGGAGATGTTGTTAGTAAAGTGGCTGGAATGTTGATCCGGAGCCCCAGGAGAGGAAAATGAGGTGCGTTTTAGAAACCTTTCCCAATGATATGGTATACCATCCGCTGGATTTCCCATGCATGGTTTAGCTGTAGGAAGATTCTCTTCAACCTGGAGTGTTGGGACCCTTGGAATGAGTAGCATGAAGTTTTGCATTAAACTTTCGTCAGTTGCTCACCAAAGCTCACCAATCCTCTCAGCCCCAAGTGTCCAGCCTTATGTCTTATCCAGCTGTGGGTTTATATATGGTCATTCCAGGTTGCATCACAGCCCCTGAGCGAATTTTGTAAGAATTTTTCTCTCTTTCATTGTTTCTGCGTTTTGGTTTTAAAATTTATTTCTATAATGGGGTTTAGCTCATTTTCACTGCTGTGTTTGTGCCGCTCTGCGCACACTTGATTCCTTTATGGAGATATATCAATACATGGGTTTTAAGATTCTTATTACTCAGATATATTTCTCTGCGGTGTATAGGGTGTGTTGAGGCCAGTTCATTGAGCAAGGTGTAGATCTTGTCTAATACCTATTTGGTTTATTGAATGGTATCTGTGCTAATTTCAAACTCTGGTTTTATGCATCACCCCACCTCTCCTTTCCCCTTAAGCTGACATAAGTGTGTTTTCTAAATGTGAGACACTGTTCTGTTTTGTAATTCATTTTTTGTGCAGCCATATTTATCCTCCCTCTATAAGTGATATCTTATGATATGTTTCTTTTTCTGTTTGACTTATTTCAAGTAGTATTATCGGACCTAAATCCACTCTTTATCCTTCTACTAGCCTTATTACATTGATTTCATGGTGAAGAGATATTCCATTGTACATAAGTACCACATTTTCTTTATCCATTGTTCTCTTTCCTGGGATATTTAAGGTGTACTGAAGTTGAGGTTCTTGTAAACAGAGTAGCCCTAAACTGTGGTGTGCTTGTGTCTTGTTGATTTTTAGACTTCCCTAGATATACTCCCATGATTGGAAGTGCCCTATGCTCTGTAGCTCTGTTTTTTAGATGATTTAGGAACCACCATACACTTCTCCAGAGTGGCTCTCGGCAGTTCACACACTGTCCATCAGCATATAAAGGCTCCCTGTTCTCCATGGCCTGTCCTGCATTTCTGGTTTTTACAATTTTTTCGGATGGCCCTTTTGACCGGTGGGAAATGAGACTTCTTTGTTGTGCACATTTGCATTGCTTGCTTGCTTGGTTGCCCATAAAGTGTGTATGCGTTTTTTCCTGGATATATTCAGGAAAAAACACATATGCCCTTTTGGGCCAACTGCATCATTGTCGAAATTCTGCCGCTTTTCATGTGCCTTAAACACGAGTCCAATCTATCTCTTGAAATCTGTTTCTTGCAATTCTGTCTTGCATTCAGATCCTCTTCTTTGCCTTACCTCAACATATTTTTGGACGTTAGTTTTCATTTATAACTCTGCAGGTTTGTGAATTACAGTGCCCCTGAGCTCCTTTCTTCAACTCTCTTTCTCGTGAGCTGGCCGCAACACCGCAGCATTGCGTCCGGCCCTAGTGTATTTCCGGCATGGCACGCTGAGCCTTTGGTTAATTCCTCTTCCTGGTGGGAAATGAGAGTTAAATTTGCCCGTCCAGACACCTCCAGCTAGTCGCTCATGGGTTATCCCAATTCCTGTTCATCTTCCACAGAAATTTCAAACTGGGCCAAACAGGACGTTAAAGGTACTGACTCTCCAAGTGGAGAGAGTTTTAGTAAAGCGTGTGGAATGTTGCACCCGTCTACCAGGGGACAAAAACTGAGACACATTTGAACACGTTTCCCGATCACATGGTGGATCATACTCTGGGTTCCACATGCATGTTTCAGCTGAAGAAAGAATCCCTTAAACCTGGAGAGTTGAGACCCATGGAATGGGTACCATGCAATATGACTTCAAAGGGTCTGCATTTGCTCACTGAACCTCACCAATCCTATCACTGCTGCGTTTATGCCACTGTACACATGCTTGATTCTCTTTCGGAGACATATAAATCCATAGGTTTTAAAAATCTTACTAGTGAGGTATATACTTAGGCGTTTAATATGGGGTGTTGAGTCCACTTCGTTGAGCAAGGAGTAGCTCTTGTCTATTACATATTTGGCTTATGGAACGGTATCTGTGCTAATTTCAATCTCTGGTTTTATGCAGCACCCCAACTCACCTTTCCCCTTAAGCAAGCATAAGTTGGTTTTGTACATGTGAGACCCTGTTCTGTTTTGTAATTCAGTTCCTCTGTAGCCAAGATTACATTCCGTGTAGTAGTGATATCTTATGATGTTTCTTTTTCTGTGTGACTTATTTCACTTAGAATCATCGTACCTGAATCCACTCATTATGCTACTACGGGCCTGATGTCATCGATTTCATTGCTGAGTGATATTGCATTGTACGTAAGTACCACAACTTCTTTATCCATTTTTCGCTTTCTGCGATATTGAACTTGTACCGTAAACGAGGTTCTTGTAAACTGAGTCGTCCCAAACTTTGGGATGGCTGTGTCTTTTTGATTTTAATTTCCCTAAGCTATAGAACCATAAGTGGAAGTGCCCTAGGCTCTTTTGCTTTGTTTTTCAGATGTTTCAGGAAACACCATACAGTTCTCCAGAGTGGCTGTTGGCAATTTACATCCCGCCCATCAGCATAACAAGGCTCCCAGTTCTCCATGGCCTGTCCTGCCTTTCTGGATTTTATACTTTTTTCAGATGGCCCTTTTGACCGGGGGGCAGTGAGACTTCATTGTAGTGTAGATTTCCTTTGCAAGCTTGCTTGGTTGGCCAAAAAGGGCGTATGCGTTTTTTCCTGAATATATTCAGGAAAAAACGCATACGCCCTTTTTGTCCAAGTGCATCATTATGGACGTTCTGCCTCTTTTCCTATGCTTTACATGCAATTCCTGTCTACCTCCTGAAATCGGTATCCTGCAATTCTGTCCCGCTTTCAAGTCCTCTTGGCAGCCTTACTTCAATATATTTTTGGACGATAGCTGTCATTTATAACTCTGCAGGTTTGTGAATGACAGTGCCCCTGAGCTCCTTTCTTCAACTCGCTTTCTTGTGAACTGGCCGCAACACCGCATGATTGCTTCAGGCCCTAGTGTGGTTCCGGCATGGCACGCTGAGCCTTTGGTTAATTCCTCCTCCTGGTGGGCAATGAGAGTTAAATTTGCCCGTCCAGACACCTCCACCTAGTCGCTCATGGTTTCTCCCTATTCCTGTTCATTTTCCACAGAAATTGGAAACTGGGCCAAACAGGAGGTTAAAGGCACTGACTCTCCAAGTGGGGAGAGTGTTAGTAAAGCATCTTGAATGTTGCATCCGAGTACCAGGGGACGAAACCAGACACATTTGAACACGTTTCCCGATCACACAGTGGATCATACTCTGGTTTCCACATGCATGTTTTAGCTGAAGGAAGAATCCCTTAAACCTGGAGAGTTGGGACCCATGGAATGGGTACCATGCAATATGACTTCAAAGGGTCTACATTTGCTCACCGAACCTCACCAATCGTATCACTGCTGCCTTTATGCCGCTGTACACACGCTTGATTCTCTTTCGGAGACATATAAATCCGTAGGTTTTAAGATTCTTACTAGTCAGGTATATTCTTAGGCCTTTAATATGGGGTGTTGAGTCCATTTCGTTGAGCAAGGAGTAGCTCTTGTCTATTATATATTTGGCTTATGGAACGGTATCTGTGCTAATTTCAATCTCTGGTTTTATGCAGCACCCCAAATCACCTTTCCCCTGAAGCAAGCATAAGTTGGTTTTCTACATTTGAGACCCTGTTCTGTTTTGTAATTCAGTTCCTGTGTAGCCAAGTTTACATTCCATGTAGTAGTGATATCTTATGATGTTTCTTTTTCTGTGTGACTTATTTCACTTAGAATCATCGAACCTGAAGACACTCATTATGCTGCTACGGGCCTGAAGACATAGATTTCATTGCTGAGTGATACTGCATTGTACGTAAATACCACAACTTCTTTATCCATTTTCCGGTTTCTGCGATATTGAACTGGTACCCTACACGAGGTTCTTGTAAACAGAGCCGGCCCAAACTTTGGGGTGGCTGTGTCTTTTTGATTTTAATTTCCCTAAGCTATAGGACCATAAGTGGAAGTGCACTTGGCTCTGTTGCTTTGTTTTTTAGATGTTTCAGGAAACACCATACACTTCTCCAGAGAGGCTGTTGGCAATTTATATCCTACCCATCAGCATAACAAGGCTCCCAGTTCTAAATGGCCTGTCCTGCCTTTCTGGATTTTACAGTTTTTTCAGATGGCCCTTTGACCGGGGGGCAGTGAGACTTCATTGCAGAGCACATTTCCTTTACAAGCTTGCTTGTTTGGCCAAAAAGGGCGTATGCGTTTTTTCCTGAATATATTCAGGAAAACACGCATATGCACTTTTTAGCCAAGTGCATCATTGTGGACGTTCTGCCTCTTTTCCTATGCTTTACATGCAAATCCAGTCTACCTCTTGAAATCGGTTTCCTGCAATTCTGCCCCACTTTCAAGTCCTCTTGGCAGCCTTAGTTCAATATATTCTTGGATGATAGCTGTCATTTATAACTCTGCAGGTTTGTGAATGACAGTGCCCCTGAGATGCTTTCTTCAACTCGCTTTCTTGTGAGCTGGCCGCAACACTGCAGGATTGCTTCAGGCCCTAATGTTGTTCTGGCATGGCACGTTGAGCCTTTGGATAATTCCTCTTCCTGGTGGGAAATGAGAGTTAAATTTGCCCGTCCAGACACCTCCAGCTAGTCTTCATTGGTTCTCCCTATTCCTGTTCATTTTCCACAGAAAATGCAAACTTGGACAAACAGGATGTTAAAGGCACTGACTCTCTAAGAGGGGAGAGTGTTAGTAAAGCGTCTGGAATGTCGCACCCGAGTACCAGGGAACGAAAAACTGAGACACATTTGAACACGTTTCCCGATCACACGGTGGATCATACTCTGGGTTCCACATGCGTGTATTAGCTGAAGCAAGAATCCCTTAAACCTGGAGAGTTGAGACCCATGGAATGGGTACCATGCAATATGACTTCAAAGGGTCTGCATTTGCTCACCGAACCTCACCAATCCTATCACTGCTGCGTTTATGCCGCTGTACACACGCTTGATTCTCTTTCGGAGACATATAAATCCATAGGTTTTAAGATTCTTACTAATCAGGTATATTGTTAGGCGTTTAATATGGGGTGTTGAGTCCACTTCGTTGAGCAAGGAGTAGCTCTTGTCTATTACATATTTGGCTTATGGAACGGTATCTGTGCTAATTTCAATCTCTGGTTTTATGCAGCACCCCAACTCACCTTTCCCCTTAAGCAAGCATAAGTTGGTTTTCTACATTTGAGACCCTGTTCTGTTTTGTAATTCAGTTCCTGTGTAGCCAATTTACATTCCGTGTAGTAGTTATATCTTATGATGTTTCTTTTTCTGTGTGACTTATTTCACTTAGAATCATCGTACCTGAATTCACTCATTGTGCTGCTATGGGCCTGATGACATAGATTTCATTGCTGAGTGATATTGCATTGTACGTAAGTACCACAACTTCTTTATCCATTTTTCGCTTTCTGTGATATTGAACTTGTACTGTAAACAAGGTTCTTGTAAACAGAGCCGTCCCAAACCTTGGGGTGGCTGTGTGTTATTGATTTTAATTTTCCTATGCTATAGGACCATAAGTGGAATTTCCCTAGGCTCTGTTGCTTTGTTTTTTAGATGTTTCAGGAAACACCGTACACTACTCCAGAGTGGCTGTTGGCAATTTACATCCCGCCCATCAGCATAACAAGGCTCCCAGTTCTCCATGGCCTGTCCTGCCTTTCTGGATTTTACACTTTTGTCAGATGGCCCATTTGACCGGGGGGCAGTGAGAATTCATTGTAGTGCAGATTTCCTTTGCAAGCTTGCTTGGTTGGCCAAAAAGTGCGTATGCGTTTTTTCCTGAATATATTCAGGAAAAAAAACATACGCCCTTTTTGGCCAAGTGCATCATTGTGGACGTTCTGCCTCTTTTCCTATGCTTTACATGCAATATCAGCCTACCTCCTGAAATCGGTTTCCTGTAATTCTGCCCCGCTTTCAAGTCCTCTTGGCAGCCTTACTTCAATATATTTTTGGACAATAGCTGTCATTTATAACTCTGCAGGTTTGTGAATGACAGTGCCCCTGAGCTCCTTTCTTCAACTCGCTTTCTTGTGAGCTGGCCGCAACACCGCAAGATTGCTTCAGGCCCTAGTGTGGTTCCGGCATGGTATGCTGAGCCTTTGGTTAATTCCTCCTCCTGGTGGGCAATGAGAGTTAATTTTGCCCGTCCAGACACCTCCACCAAGTCTCTCATGGGTTCTCCCTATTCCTGTTCATCTTCCACAGAAATTGCAAACTGGGCCAAACAGGAGGTTAAAGGCACTGACTCTCCAAGTGGGGAGAGTGTTAGTAAAGCGTCTTGAATGTTGCACCCGAGTACCAGGGGACGAAAACTGAGACACATTTGAACACGTTTCCCGATCGCATGGTGTATCATACTCTGGGTTCCACATGCATGTTTTAGCTGAAGGAAGAATCCCTTAAACCTGGAGAGTTGAGACCCATGGAATGGGTACCATGCAATATGACTTCAAAGGGTCTGCATTTGCTCACCGAACCTCACCAATCCTATCACTGCAGCATTTATGCCGCTGTATACATGCTTGATTCTCTTTCGGAGACATATAAATCCATAGGTTTTAAGATAATTACTAGTCAGGTATATTCTTAGGCGTTTAATATGGGGTGTTGAGTCCACTTCGTTGAGCATGGAGTAGCTCTTGTCTATTACATATTTGGCTTATGGAACGGTATCTGTACTAATTTCAATCTCTGGTTTTATGCCGCACCCTAACTCCCCTTTCCCCTTAAACAAGCATAGGTAGGTTTTCTACATTTGAGACCCTGTTCTGTTTTGTAATTCAGTTCCTGTGTAGCGAAGTTTACATTCCATGTAGTAGTGATATCTTATGATGTTTCTTTTTCTGTGTGACTTATTTCACTTAGAATCATTGTACCTGAATCCACTCATTATGCTGCTACGGGCCTGATGACATAGATTTCATTGCTGAGTGATATTGCATTGTACGTAAGTACCACAACTTCTTTATCCATTTTTCGCTTTCTGTGATATTGAACTGGTACCGTACACGAGGTTCTTGTAAACAGAGCCGGCCCAAACTTTGGGGTGGCTGTGTCTTTTTGATTTGAATTTCCCTAAGCTATAGGACCATAAGTGGAAGTGCCCTAGGCTCTGTTGCTTTGTTTTTTAGATGTTTCAGGAAACACCATACACTTCTCCAGAGTGGCTGTTGGCAATTTTTATCCCACCCATCAGCATAACAAGGCTCCCAGATCTACATGCACAGTCCTGCCTTTCTGGATTTTACAGTTTTTTCAGATGGCCCTTTTGACCAGGGAGCAGTGAGACTTCATTGCACTGCAGATTTCCTTTACAAGCTTGCTTGTTTGGCCAAAAAGGGCGTATGCGTTTTTTCCTGAATATATTCAGGAAAAAACGCATACGCCCTTTTTGGCCAAGTGCATCATTGTGGACGTTTTGCCTCTTTTCCTATGCTTTACATGCAAATCCAGTCTACCTCTTGAAATCGGTTTCCTGCAATTCTGCCCCGCTTTCAAGTCCTCTTGGCAGCCTTACTTCAATATATTCTTGGACGATAGCTGTCATTTATAACTCTGTAGGTTTGTGAATGACAGTGCTCCTGAGATCCTTTCTTCAACTCGCTTTCTTGTGAGCTGGCCGCAACACTGCAGGATTGCCTCAGGCCCTAGTGTTGTTCCGGCATGGCACGCTGAGCCTTTGGTTAATTCCTCTTCCTGGTGGGAAATGAGAGTTAAATTTGCCCGTCCAGACACCTCCAGGTAGTCTTCATTGGTTCTCCCTATTCCTGTTCATTTTCCACAGAAACTGCAAACTGGGCCAAACAGGAGGTTAAAGGCACTGACTCTCCAAGTGGGGAGAGCGTTAGTAAAGCGTCTGGAATGTTGCACCCGAGTACCAGGGGACGAAAACTGAGACACATTTGAACACGTTTCCCGATCACATGGTGGATCATACTCTGGGTTCCACATGCATGTTTTAGCTGAAGGAAGAATCCCTTAAACCTGGAGAGTTGAGACCCATGGAATGGGTACCATGCAATATGACTTCAAAGGTTCTGCATTTGCTCACCGAACCTCACCAATCCTATCACTGCTGCGTTTATGCCGCTGTACACATGCTTGATTCTCTTTCGGAGACATATAAATCCATAGGTTTTAAGATTCTTAGTAGTCAGGTATATTCTTAGGCGTTTAATATGGGGTGTTCAGTCCACTTCGTTGAGCAAGCAGTAGCTCTTGTCTATTACATATTTGGCTTATGGAACGATATCTGTGTTAATTTCAATCTCTGGTTTTATGCAGCACCCTAACTCACCTTTCCCCTTAAGCAAGCATAAGTTGGTTTTCTACATTTGAGACCCTGTTCTGTTTTGTAATTCAGTTCCTGTGTAGCCAAGATTACATTCCGTGTAGTAGTGATATCTTATGATGTTTCTTTTTCTGTGTGACTTATTTCACTTAGAATCATCGTACCTGAAACTACTCATTATGCTGCTACGGGCCTGATGACATAGATTTCATTGCTGAGTGATATTGCATTGTACGTAAGTACTACAACTTCTTTATCCAATTTTCACTTTCTGTGATATTGAACATGTACCGTAAACGAGGTTCTTGTAAACAGAGCCGTCCCAAACTTTGGGGTGGCTGTGTCTTTTTTATTTTAATTTCCCTAAGCTATAGGACCATAAGTGGAAGTGCCCTAGGCTCTGTTGCTTTGTTTTTCAGATGTTTCAGGAAACACCATACACTTCTCCAGAGTGGCTGTTGGCAATTTACATCCCTCCCATCAGCATAACAAGGCTCCCAGTTCTTCATGGCCTGTCCTGCCTTTCTGGATTTTACACTTTTTTCAGATGGCTCTTTTGACCGGGGGGCAGTGAGACTTCATTGTAGTGCAGATTTCCTTTGCAAGCTTGCTTGGTTGGCCAAAAAGGGCATATGCGTTTTTTCGTGAATATATTCAGTAAAAAACGCATACGCCCTTTTTGGCCAAGTGCATCATTGTGGACGTTCTGCCTCTTTTCTTATGCTTTACATGCAATTCCAGTCTACCTCCTGAAATCGGTTTCCTGCAATTCTACCTTGCTTTCAATCCTCTTGGCAGCCTTACTTCAATATATTTTTGGACGATGGCTGTCATTTATAATTCTGCAGGTTTGTGAATTACAGTGCCCCTGAGCTCCTTTCTTCAACTCGCTTTCTTGTGAGCTGGCCACAATACCGCAGGATTGCTTCAGGACCTAGTGTGGTTCCGGCAAGGTACACAGAGCCTTTGGTTAATTCCTCTTCCGGGTGGGAAATGAGAGTTAAATTTGCCCGTCCAGACACCTCCAGCTAGTCTCTCATGGGTTCTCCCTATTCCTGTTCATTTTCTGCAGAAATTGCACACTGGGCCAAACAGCAGGTTAAAGGCACTGACTCTCCAAGTGGGGAGAGTGTTAGTAAAGCGTCTGGAATGTTGTACCCGAGTACCAGGGGACGAAAACTGAGACACATTTGAACACGTTTCCCGATCACACAGTGGATCATGCTCTGGTTTCCACATGCGTGTTTTAGCTGAAGGAAGAATCCCTTAAACCTGGAGAGTTGAGACCCATGGAATGGGAATCATGCAATATGACTTCAAAGGGTCTGCATTTGCTCACCGATCCTCACCAATCCTATCACTGCTGCATTTATGCCGCTGTACACACTCTTGATTCACTTTCGGAGACATATAAATCCATAGGTTTTAAGATTCTTACTAGTCAGGTATATTCCTAGACCTTTAATATGGGGTGTTCAATCCACTTCGTTGAGCAAGCAGTAGCTCTTGTCTATTACATATTTGGCTTATGGAATGGTATCTGTGCTAATTTCAATCTCTGGTTTTATGCAGCACCCCAACTCACCTTTCCCCTTAAGCAAGCATAAGTTGGTTTTCTACATTTGAGACCCTGTTCTCTTTTGTAATTCAGTTCCTTTGTAACCCAGTTTACATTCCGTGTAGTAGTGATATCTTATGATGTTTCTTTTTCTGTGTGACTTATTTCACTTAGAATCATCGTACCTGAATCCACTCATTATGCTGCTACGAGCCTGATGACATAGATTTCATTGCTGAGTGATATTGCATTGTACGTAAGTACCACAACTTCTTTATCCATTTTTCGCTTTCTGTGATATTGAACTTGTACCGTAAACGAGGTTCTTGTAAACAGAGCCGGCCCAAACATTGGGGTGGCTGTGTCTTTCTGATTTTAATTTCCCTAAGCTATAGGACCATAAGTGGAAGTGCCCTAGGCTCTGTTGCTTTGTTTTTTAGATGTTTCAGGAAACACCATACACTTCTCCAGAGTGGCTGTTGGCAATTTACATCCCACCCATCAGCATAACAATGCTCCCAGTTCTCCATGGCCTGTCCTGCATTTCTGGATTTTACAGTTTTTTCAGATGGCCCTTTTGACCAGGGGGCAGTGAGACTTCATTGCAGCGAAGATTTCCATTGCAAGCTTGCTTGGTTGGCCAAAAAGGGCGTATGAGTTTTTTCCTGAATATATTCAGGAAAAAAACGCATACGCCCTTTTTGGCCAAGTGCATCATTGTGGACGTTCTGACTCTTTTCCTATGCTTTACATGCAATTCCTGTCTACCTCCTGAAATCGGTTTCCTGCAATTCTGCCCCGCCTTTAAGTCCTCTTGGCAACCTTACTTCAATATATTTTTGGACGATAGCTGTCATTTATAACTATGCAGGTTTGTGAATGACAGTGCCCCTGAGATCCTTTCTTCAACTCGCTTTCTTGTGAGCTGGCCGCAACACCACAGGATTGCTTCAGGCCCTAGTGTGGTTCCGGCACGGCACGCTGAGCCTTTGGTTAATTCGTCTTCCTTATGGGAAATGAGAGTTAAATTTGCCCGTCCAGACACCTCCAGCTAGTCTCTCATTGGTTCTCCCTATTCCTGTTCATCTTACGCCGAAAATGCAAACTGGGCCAAACAGAAGGTTAAAAGCACTGACTCTCCAAGTGGGGAGAGTGTTAGTAAAGCGTCTGGAATGTTGTACCCGAGTACCAGGGGACGAAAACTGAGACACATTTGAACACGTTTCCCGGTCACATGGTGGATCATACTCTGGGTTCCACATGCATGTTTTAGCCGAAGGAAGAATCCCTTAAACCTGGAGAGTTGAGACCCATGGAATGGGTACCATGCAATATGACTTCAAAGGGTCTGCATTTGCTCACCAAACCTCACCAATCCTATCACTGCTGCGTTTATGCCACTGTACAAACGCTTGATTCTCTTTCGTAGACATATAAATCCATAGGTTTTAAGATTCTTACTAGTCAGGTATATTCTTAGGCGTTTAATATGGGGTGTTGAGTCTACTTCGTTGAGCAAGGAGTAGCTCTTGTCTATTACGTATTTGGCTTATGGAACGGTATCTGTGCTAATTTCAATCTCTGGTTTTATGCAGCACCCCAACTCACCTTTCCCCTTAAGCAAGCATAAGTTGGTTTTCTACATTTGAGACCCTGTCCTGTTTTGTAATTCAGTTCCTGTGTAGCCAAGTTTACATTCCGTGTAGTAGTGATATCTTATGATGTTACTTTTTCTGTGTGACTTATTTCACTTAGAATCATCGTACCTGAATCCACTCATTTTGCTGCTACGGGCCTGATGACATAGATTTCATTGCTGAGTGATATTGCATTGGACGTAAGTACCACAACTTCTTTATCCATTTTTCGATTTCTGCGATATTCAACTTGTACCATAAACGAGGTTCTTGTAAACAGAGCCGTCCCAAACTTTGGGGTGGCTGTGTCTTTTTGATTTGAATTTCCCTAAGCTATAGGACCATAAGTGGAAGTGCCCTAGGCTCTGTTGCTTTGTTTTTTAGATGTTTCAGGAAACACCATACACTTCTCCAGAGTGGCTGTTGGCAATTTACATCCCGCCCATCAGCATAACAAGGCTCCAAGTTCTCCATGGCCTGTCCTGCCTTTCTGGATTTTACACTTTTTTCAGATGGCCCTTTTGACCGGGGGGCAGCGAGACTTCATTGTAGTGCAGATTTCCTTTGCAAGCTTGCTTGGTTGGCCAAGGAAGAAACGCATACGCCCTTTTGGCCAAGTGCATCATTGTGGACGTTCTGCCTCTTTTCCTATGCTTCAAATGCAATTCTAGTCTACCTCCTGAAATCGGTTGCCTGCAATTCTGCCCCTCTTTCAAGTCCTCCTGTGAGCCTCATTTCAATATAATTTTGGACGATAGCTGTCATTTATAACTCTGCAGGTTTGTGAATTACAGTTCCCCTGAGCTCCTTTCTTCAACTCGCTTTCTTGTGAGCTGGCCGCTACACCGCAGCATTGCTTCAGGCCCTAGTGTGGTTCTGGCATGGCACGCTGAGCCTTTGCTTAATTCCTCTTCCTGGTGGGAAATGAGAGTTAAGTTTGCCCGTCCAGACACCTCCAGCTAGTCTCTCATTGGTTCTCCCTATTCCTGTTCATTTTCCGCAGAAATTGCAAACTGGGCCAAACAGGAGGTTAAAGGCACTGACTCTCCAAGTGGGGAGAATGTTAGTGAAATGTCTGAAATGTTGCACCTGAGTACCAGGGGACGAAAACTGAGACACATTTGAACAAGTTTCCCTATCACACGGTGGATCATACTCTGGGTTCCACATGCATGTTTTAGCTGAAGGAAGAATCCCTTAAACCTGGAGAGTTGAGACTCATGGAATGAGTACCATGCAATATGACTTCAAATGGTCTGCATTTGCTCACCGAACCTCACCAATCCTATCACTGCTGCGTTTTTGCCTCTGTCCACACGCTTGATTCTCTTTCGCAGACATATCAATCCATAGGTTTTAAGATACTTACTAGTCAGTATATTCTTAAGTGTTTAATATGGGGTGTTGAGTCCACTTCGTTGAGCAAGGAGTAGCTCTTGTCTATTACATATTTGGCTTATGGAACGGTATCTGTGCTAATTTCAATCTCTGTTTTTTTGCAGCACCCCAACTCACCTTTCCCCTTAAGCAAGCATACGTTGGTTTTCTACATTTGAGACCCTGTTTTTTTTGTAATTCAGTTCCTGTGTAGCCAAGGTTACATTCCGTGTATTAGTGATATCTTATGATGTTTCTTTTTCTGTGTGACTTATGTCACTTAGAATCATCGTATCTGAATCCACTCATTATGCTGCTACGGTCCTGATGACATAGATTTCACTGCTGAGTGATATTGCATTGTACGTAAGTACCACAACTTCTTTATCCATTTTTCGCTTTCTGTGATATTGAACTTGTACCGTAAACGAGGTTATTGTAAACAGAGCCGTCCCAAACTTTGGGGTGGCTGTGTCTTTTTGATTTAAATTTCCCTAAGCTATAGGACCATAAGTGGAAGTGCCCTAGGCTCTGTTGCTTTGTTTTTTAGATGTTTCAGGAAACACCATACACTTCTCCAGAGTGGCTGTTGGCAATTTACATTCCGCCCATCAGCATAACAAGGCTCCCAGTTCTCCGTGGCCTGTCCTGCCTTTCTGGATTTTACACTTTTTTCAGATGGCCCTTTTGACCGGGGGGCAGTGAGACTTCATTGTAGTGCAGATTTCCTTTGCAAGCCTGCCTGGTTGGCCAAAAAGGGCGTATGCGTTTTTTCCTGAATATATTCAGGAAAAAACGCATACGCACTTTTTGGCCAAGTGCATCATTGTGGAAGTTCTGCCTCTTTTCCTATGCTTTACATGCAATTCCAGTCTACCTCGTGAAATCGGTTTCCTGCAATTCTGCCCCGCTTTCAAGTCCGCTTGGCAGCTTCACTTCAATATATTTTTGGACGATATCTGTCAATTATAACTCTGCAGGTTTGTGAATGACAGTGCCCCTGAGCTCCTTTCTTCAACTCGCTTTTCTGTGAGCTGGCCACAACACTGCAGGATTGCTTCAGGCCCTAGTGTGGTTCCTCCATGGCATGTTGAGCCTTTGGTTAATTCCTCTTCCTGGTGGGAAATGAGAGTTAAATTTGCCCGTCCAGACACCTCCAGCTAGTCTCTCATTGGTTCTCCCTATTCCTGTTCATCTTCCGCAGAAATTGCAAACTGGGCCAAACAGTAGGTTAAAGGCACTGACTTTCCATGTGGGGGAGTGTTAGTAACACATCTGGAATATTGCACATGAGTACCAGGGGACGAAAACTGAGACACATTTGAACACGTTTCCCAATCACACGGTGGATCATACTCTGGGTTCCACATGCATGTTTTTGCTGAAGGAAGAATCCCTTAAACCTGAAGAGTTGAGACACATGGAATGGGTAGCATGCAATATGACTTCAAAGGGTCTGCATTTGGTCACCGAACCTCACCGATCCTATCACTGCTGTGTTTATGCCGCTGTACACATGCTTGATTGTCTTTCTGAGACATATAAATCCATAGGTTTTAAGATTCTTACTAGTCAGGTATATTCCTAGGCGTTTAATGTGGCGTCTTGAGTCCACTTCATTGAGCAAGGAGTAGCTCTTGTCTATTACATATTTGGCTTATGGAACGGTATCTGTGCCAATTTCAATCTCTGGTTTCATGCACCGCCCAAACTCACCTTTCTCCTTAAGCAAGCATAAGTTGGTTTTCTACATTTGAGACCCTGTTCTGTTTTGTAATTCAGTTCCTGTGTAGCCAAGTTTACATTCTGTGTAGTAGTGATATCTTATGATGTTTCTTTTTCTGTGTGACTTATTTCACTTAGAATCATCGTACCTGAATCCACTCATTATGCTGCTACGGGCCTGATGACATAGATTTCATTGCTGAGTGATATTGCATTGTACGTAAGTACCACAACTTCTTTATCCATTTTTCGCTTTCTGTGATATTGAACTTGTACCGTAAACGAGGTTCTTGTAAACAGAGCCATCCCAAAGTTTGGGGTGGTTGTGTCTTTTTGATTTTAATTTCCCTAAGCTATAGGACCATAAGAGGAAGTGCCTTAGGCTCTGTTGCTTTGTTTTTTAGATTTTTCAGGAAACACCATACAGTTCTCCAGATTGGCTTTTGGCAATTTCCATCCTGCCCATCAGCATAACAAGGCTCCCAGTTCTCCATGGCCTGTCCTGCCTTTCTGGATTTTACAGTTTTTTCAGATGGCCCTTTTGACCGGGGGGAAGTGAGACTTCATTGTAGTGCAGATTTCATTGGCAAGCTTGCTTGGTTGGCCAAAAAGGGCGTATGTGTGTTTTCCTGAATGTATTCAGGAAAAAACGCATACGCCCTTTTTGCCCAAGTGCATCATTGTGGACGTTCTGCCTCTTTTCCTATGCTTTAAATGCAATTCCAGTCTACCTCGTGAAATCGGTTTCCTGCAATTCTGCCCCGCTTTCAAGTCCTCTTGGCAGCCTTACTTCAATATATTTTAGGACGATACCTGTCATTTATAACTCTGCAGGTTTGGGAATTACAGTGCCCCTGAGCTCCTTTCTTCAACTCGCTTTCTTGTGAGCACGCCGCAACACCGCAGGATTGCTTCAGGCCCTAGTGTTTTTCCGGCATGGCACGCTGAGCCTTTGGTTAATTCCTCTTCCTGGTGGGAAATGAGAGTTAAATTTGCCCGTCCAGACACCTCCAGCTAGTCGCTCATTGGTTCTCCCTATTCCTGTTCATCTTCCGCAGAAATTGCAAACTGGGCCAAACAGGAGGTTAAAGACCCTGACTCTCCAAGTGGTGATACTGTTAGTACTGCGTCTGGAACGTTGCATCCAAGTACCAGGGCACGAAAACTGAGACACATTTGAACACGTTTCCCGATCACACGGTGGATCATACTCTGGGTTCCACATGCATGTTTTAGCTGAAGGAAGAATCCCTTAAACCTGGAGAGTTGAGACCCATGGAATGTGTACCATGGAATATGACTTCAAAGCGTCTGCATTTGCTCACCGAACCTCACCAATCCTATAACTGCTGCACTTATGCCACTGTAGACACGATTGATTCTCTTTCGGAGACATATAAATCCATAGGTTTTAAGATTTTTACTAGTCAGCTATATTCTTAGGCGTTTAATATGGGGTGTTGAGTCCACTTCGTTGAGCAAGGAGTAGCTCTTGTCTCTTACATATTTGGTTTATGTAATGGTATCTGTGCTCATTTCAATCTATGGTTTTACACAGCACCCCAACTCACCTTTCCCCTTAAGCAAGCGTAAGTTGGTTTTCTACATTTGAGACCCTGTTCTGTTTTGGAATTCAGTTCCTGTGTAGCCAAGTTTACATTCCGTGTAGTAGTGATATCTTATAATGTTTCTTTTTCTGTGTGACTTATTTCACTTAGAATCATCGTACCTAAATCCACTAGTTATGCTGCTACAGCCTGATAACATATATTTCATTGCTGATTGATACTGCATTGTATGTAAGTACCACAACTTCTTTATCCGTTTTTCGCTTTCTGCGATATTGAACTTGTACCGTAAATGAGGTTCTTGTAAACAGAGCTGTCCCAAACTTTGGGTTGGCTGTGTCTTTTTGATTTTAATTTCCCTAAGCTATAGGACCATAAGTGGAAGTGCCCTAAGCTGTGTTGCTTTGTTTTTTAGATGTTTCAAGAAACACCATACTCTTCTCCAGAGTGGCTGTTGGTAATTTACATCCCACCCATCAGCATAGCATGGCGCCCAGTTCTCCATGGCCTATCCTGCCTTTCTGGATTTTACAACTTTTTCAGATGGCCCTTTTGACCGTCAGGAAGTGAGACTTCATTGTAGTGCAGATTTCCTTTGCAAGCTTGCTTGGTTGGCCAAGGAAGAAACGCATACGCCCTTTTGGCCAAGTGCATCATTGTGGACGTTCTGCCTCTTTTCCTATGCTTCAAATGCAATTCTAGTCTACCTCCTGAAATCGGTTTCCTGCAATACTGCCCCTCTTTCAAGTCCTCCTGTGAGCCTAACTTCAATATAATTTTGGACGATAGCTGTCATTTATAACTCTGCAGGTTTGTGAATTACAGTTCCCCTGAGCTCCTTTCTTCAACTCGCTTTCTTGTGAGCTGGCCGCAAAACCGCAGGATTGCTTCAGGCCCTAGTGTGGTTCCGGCATGGCACGCTGAGCCTTTGCTTAATTCCTCTTCCTGGTGGGAAATGAGAGTTAAGTTTGCCCGTCCAGACACCTCCAGCTAGTCTCTCATTGGTTCTCCCTATTCCTGTTCATTTTCCGCAGAAATTGCAAACTGGGCCAAACAGGAGGTTAAAGGCACTGACTCTCCAAGTGGGGAGAGTGTTAGTGAAACGTCTGAAATGTTGCACCTGAGTACCAGGGGACGAAAACTGAGACACATTTGAACAAGTTTCCCTATCACACGGTGGATCATACTCTGGGTTCCACATGCATGTTTTAGCTGAAGGAAGAATCCCTTAAACCTGGAGAGTTGAGACCCATGGAATGGGTACCATGCAATATGACTTCAAAGGGTCTGCATTTGCTCACCGAACCTCACCAATCCTATCACTGCTGCATTTATGCCGCAGTACACACGCTTGATTCTCTTTCAGAGACATATAAATCCATAGGTTTTAAGATTCTTACTACTCAGGTATATTCTTAGCCATTTAATATGGGGTGCTGAGTCCACTTCGTTGAGCAAGGAGTAGCTCTTGTCTATTACATATTTGGCTTATGGAACGGTATCTGTGCTAATTTCTATCTCTGGTTTTATGCAGCACCCCAACTCACCTTTCCCCTTAAGCAAGCATACGTTGGTCTTCTACATTGGAGACCCTGTTCTGTTTTGTAATTCAGTTCCTGTGTAGCCAAGTTTACATTCCTTGTACTAGTGATATCTTATGATGTTTCATTTTCTGTGTGACTTATTTCACTTAGAATCATCGTACCTGAATCCACTCATTCTGCTGCTACGGGCCTGATGACATAGATTTCATTGCTGAGTGATATTGCATTGTACGTAAGTACCATAACTTCTTTATCCATTTTTCGCTTTCTGTGATATTGAATTTGTACCGTAAACGAGGTTCTTGTAAACAGAGCCATCCCAAACTTTGGGGTGGCTCTCTCTTTTTGATTTTAATTTCCCTAAGCTATAGGACCATAAGTGGAAGTGCCATAGGCTCTGTTGCTTTGTTTTTAGATGTTTCAGGAAACACCATACACTTCTCCAGAGTGGCTGTTAGCAAATTACCTGCCGGCCATCAGCATAACAAGGCTCCCAGTTCTCCATGGCCTGTCCTGCCTTTCTGGATATTACACTTTTTTTCAGATGGACCTTTTGACCAGGGGGAAGTGAGACTTCATTGTAGTGCAGATTTCCTTTGCAAGCTTGCTCTTTGGCCAAAAAGGGCGTAGGCGTTTTTTCCTGAATATATTCAGGAATAAACGCATACGCCCTTTTTGGCCAAGTCCATCATTGTGGACGTTCTGCCTCTTTTCCTATGCATTACATGCAATTCCAGTCTACCTCCTGAAATCGGTTTCCTGCAATTCTTCCCCGCTTTCAAGTCCTCTTGGCAGCCTTACTTTAATATATTGTTGGACGATAGCTGTCATTTATAACTCTGCAGGATTGTGAATTACAGTGCCCCTGAGCTCCTTTCTTCAACTCGCTTTCTTGTGAGCTGGCCGCAACACCGCAGGATTGCTTCAGGCCCTAGTGTGGTTCTGGCACGGCACGCTGAGCCTTTGGTTCATTCCTCTTCCTGGTGGGAAAGGAGAGTTAAATTTGCCCATCCAGCCACCTCCAGCTAGTCTCTCATTGGTTCTCCCTATTCCTGTTCATCTTCCGCAGAAATTGCAAACTGGGCAAAACAGGAGTTTAAAGGCACTGACTCTCCAAGTGGGGCGAGTGTTAGTAAAGCGTCTGGAATGTTGCACCTGAGTACCTGGGGACAAAAACTGAGACACATTTGAACACGTTTCCTGATCACACGGCGGATCATACGCTAGGTTCCACATGCATGTTTTAGCTGAAGTAAGTATCCCTTAAACCTGGAGAGTTGAGACCCATGGAATGGGTACCATGCAATATGACTTCAAACGGTCTGCATTTGCTCACCGAACCTCACCAATCCTATCACTGCTGCGTTTATGCCGCTGTACACACGCTTGATTCTCTTTGGAGACATATAAATCCATAGGTTTCAAGATTCTTACTAGTCAGGTATATTCTTAGGCGTTTAATATGGGTTGTTGTGTCCACTTCGTTGAGCAAGGAGTAGTTCTTGTCTATTACATATTTGGCTTATGGAACGGTATTTGTGCTAATTTCAATCTCTGGTTTCATGCACCGCCCAAACTCACCTTTCCCCTTAAGCAAGCATAAGTTGGTTTTCTACATTTGAGCCACTGTTCTGTTTTGTACTTCGGTTCCTGTGTAGCCAAGGTTACATTCCCTGTATTAGTGATATCTTCTGATGTTTCTTTTTCTGTGTGACTTATTTCACTTAGAATCATCGTACCTGAATCCACTCATTATGCTGCTACAGGCCTCATGTGATAGATTTCATTGCTGAGTGATATTGCATTCTATGTAAGTACCACAACTTCTTTATCCATTTTTCACTTTCTGCGATTTTGAACTTGTACCGTAAACGAGGTTCTTGTAAACAGAGCCGTTCCAAACTTTGGGGTGGCTGTGTCTTTTTGATTTTAATTTCCCTAAGCTATAGGACCATAAGTGGAAGTGCCCTAGGCTCTGTTGCTTTGTTTTTTAGATGTTTCAGGAAACACCATACACTTCTCCAGAGTGGCTGTTGGCAATTTACATCCCGCCCATCAGCATAACAAGGCTCCTTTTTCCCCATGGCCTGTCTTGCCTTTCTGGATTTTACACTTTTCTCAGATGGCCCTTTAGACCGGGGGGAAGTGACACTTCATAGTAGTTTGGATTTCCATTGCAAGCTTGCTTGGTTTGCCAAAAAGTGCGTATGTGTTTTTTCCTATATATATTCAGGAACAAACTCATACGCCCTTTTTTGCCAAGTGCATCATTGTCGATGTTCTGCCTCTTTTGCTATGCTTTAAATGCAAATCCAGTCTACCTCCTGAAATTGGTTTCCTGAAATTCTGCCCCGCTTTCAAGTCCTCTTGGCAGCCTTACTTCAATATATTTTTGGACGTTATCTGTCATTTATAACTCTGCAGGTTTGTGAATTACAGGGCCCCTGAGCTCCTTTCTTCAACTCGCTTTCTTGTGAGCTGGCCGCAAACCCGCAAGACTGCTTCTGGCCCTAATCTGCTTCTGGCAGGGCACGCTGAGCCTTTGGTTAATTCCTCTTCTTGGTGGGAAATGAGTGTTAAATATGCCCATCCAGACACCTACCTCACTCTCAACCCCTTGGTGATGTGGGTCCTCTAGTTTGTGGCCACCTTTGCTGGGTTCCTCACCTTTCGATGATGTAGCCCCACTAGTGTGAGGACACTCCTGCCTGGTTCTCATCCACGTGGTTATGTGGACCCCCTGGTGAGAGTCTGTTCCTGGCTGTGTTCCTCACCCTTCTGTGAGGGAGACCCTCTGCTGATAGGTCACTCCTGCATGGCTGGCACACATTGCCTTGGTGAAGTCAGCCATGTGGTGGCAGTTGGAGCGTGCTGGGAATCTCCTCCCCCCGGTGATGAGGGCCCTCTTGCGTCAGGCCCTAACTGCTGGGCTCACCAACTTTTCTTAGTGAGCCCAGTGATGCTTTGGCACTCCTCTTAGGATCCCATCTCCATGGGGATGTGGGCCTTCTGCTCTGAGGTCCCAACGGCTGTGTTGTTCACATTTTCATGATGTGGGCTCTCTGGTGTTAGTTCACAGAGGCCTGCATCCCATAGCCTCTGTGCTCTTGGCCACCTGCTGGGAGGTTCCAACTGCTGGATTCCTCACTTTTTTAATTTTTTGGGCCCTCTGTTGTGAGGATTCTCCTGCCTGCCTCACTCCCAGCCCCTTCGTGATGTGTGTCGTCTGGTATGAGGCCACACGTGCTTTGTTCCTCACCTTTTGATGATGTGGGACCAATGGTCTTAGGAGACTCCTGCCTGGTTCACATCCCCTTGGTGATGTGGGCCCTCTGTTGAGAGTCTGATCCTGGCTGAGTTCCTCACCCATCTGTGAGGTGGGCCGTCTGCTGTGAGGTCACTCCTGCCTGGCTTGCTCACCTCGCCTTGTGGACATGAGCCCTCTGGTGGCACTTGGAGCCTGCTGGGAGCCTCCTCCCCTCGGTGATGAGGGCCCTCTGGCGTCAGGCCCTAACTGCTGGGCTCCCCACATTTTGTGATGTGCGCCCAGTGGTGCGAGGACACTCCAGCCAGGTTCACATCCCCATTGGGATGTGGGCCTTCTGCTCTGAGGTCCCAACGCCTGGGTTGCTCACAGTTTCATGATGTGGGCTCTCTGCTGTTAGTTCACTCCTGCCTGCATCCCATAGCTTCTGTGCTCTCGGCCGCCTGCTGGGAGGTTCCAACTGCTGGATTCCTCACCTTTCTTATTCTTTGGGCCCTCTGTTTTTAGGCTACTCCTGCCTGCCTCACTCCCATTCCCTTTGTGATATGTGTCCTCTGATTTGAGGCCACATGTGCTGGGTTCCGCACCTTTCGATGATGTGGCCCCACTGGAGGGAAGACAGTCCTGACTGGTTCCCATCCCCTTGCTGATGTGGGCCCTCAGGTGAGAGTCTGATCCTGGCTGGGTTCCTCACCCTTCTGTGAGGTGGGCCCTCTGCTGTGAGGTCAATCATGCCTGTCTGGCACACGTCACCTTGGCGACGTGGGCCCTCTGGTGGCAGTTGCAGTGTGCTGGGATCCTCCTCCCCTCGGTGATGAGGGCCCTCTTGCCTTAGGCCATAACTGCTGGGCTCCCCACATTTTCTGATGTGCGCCAAGTGAGTGAGGACACTCTTGCCAGGTTCCCATCCCCATGGGGATATGGGCCTTCTGCTCTGAGGTCAAAATGGCTGGCTTGCTCACAGTACCATGATGTGGGCCCTCTGCTGTGAGTTCACTCCGGCAAGGATCCCTTATCATCGGTGCTCTGAGCCGCCTGCTGGGAGGTTCCAACTGCTGGATTCCTCAACTTTTTTATTCTATGTGCCCTCTGTTGTGAGGCTCCTCCTGCCTGCCTCATTCCGAACCCCTTGGTGATGTGGTTCCTATGGCTTGAGGCCACATGTGCTGCGTTCCTCACCTTTCAATGATGTGGCCCCACTCGTGTGAGGACACTCCTGCCTGGTTCCCATCCCCTTGGTGAGGTGGGCCCTCTGGCGAGAGTCTGATCCTGGCTGGGTTCCTCAACGTTCTGTGAGGTAGGCCCTCTGCTGTGAGGTCACTCCTGCCTGGCTGGCACACGTCACCTTGGAGACGTGAGCCCTCTGGTGGCAGTTTGAACGTGCAGGGTGCCTCCTCCTCTCGGTGATGACGGCCCTCTGACTTCAGGCCCTAAATGGTGGGCTCCCCACCTTTTCTGATGTGCGCCCAGTGGTGCGAGGACACTCCAGCCAGGTTCCCATTCCCATGGGGATGTGGGCCTTCTGTGCTGAGGTCCCAAGGCCTGGGTTGCTCACAGTTTTATGATGTGGGCCCTCTGCTGTGAGTTCACTGTGGCCTGGATCCCATAGCCTCGGTGTTCTGGGCCGCCTGCTGGAAGGTCTAAATGCTGGAATCCTCACGTTTTTTATATTATGTGCCCTGTGTTGTGAGGCTACTCCTGCCTGCCTCACTCCAAGGCCCTTGGTGATGTGGGTCCTCTGGTTTGAGGACACATGTGCTGGGTTCCTCACCTTAAGATGATGAGGCCCCACTGGTGTGAGGATAATCCTGACTGGTTCCCATCCCCTTTGTGATGTGGGCCCTCTGGTGAGAGTCTGATCCTGGCTGGGTTCCTCACCCATCTGTGAGGTGGGCCCTGTACTATCAGGTAACTCTTGCTTGGCTTGCTCACCTCGCCTTGTTGACATGAGCCCTCTGGTGGCACTTGGACCCTGCTGGGAGCCTCCTCACCTCTGTGATGAGGGCCCTCTGACGTCAGGCCCTAACTGCTGGGCTCCCCAACTTTTCTTAGTGAGCCCAATGATGCTCGGGCACTCCTCTTAGGTTCCCATCTCCATGGGGATGTGGGCCTTCTGCTCTGAGGTTCCAACGGCTGGGTTGATCACAATTTCATGATGTGGGTTCTCTGGTGTTAGTTCACTGTGGCCAGGATCCCATAGCCTCTGTGCTCTTGGCCGCCTGCTGGGAGGTTCCAACTGCTGGATTCCTCAACTTTTATATTCTATGGACCCTGTGTTTTGAGGCCGGTCCTGCCAGCCTCATTCCGAACCCCTTGGTGATGTGGTTCCTCTGGTTAGAGGCTACATGTGCTGGGATCCTCACCTTTCGATGATGTTGTCCCACTGGTGTGGGGACACTCCTGCCTGGTTCCCATCCCCTTGGTGATGTGGGCCCTCTGGTGAGAGTCTGATCCTGGCTGTGTTCTTCACCCTTCTGTGAGGTGGGCCTTCTGCTGTGAGGTCACTCCTGCCGGGCTGGCACACATCGCCTTGGTGACGTTGGCCTTCTGGTGGCAGCTGGAGCCTGCTGGGAACCTCCTCCCCTCGGTGATGAGTGCCCTCTAGCGTCAGGCCCTAACTTCTGAGCACCCCACGTTTTCTGATGTGAGCCCAGTGATGCCAGGACACTCCTGTCATGTTCCCAACACCATGGGGATGTGGGCCTTCTGCTCTGTGGTCCCAATGTCTGGGTTGCTCACAGTTTCATGATGGGGGCTGTCTGGTGTTAGTTCACTCTGGCCTGGATCCCCTAGCCTCTGTGCTCTGGGCCGCCTGCTGGGAGGTTCCAACTGCTGGATTCCTCACCTTTCTTATTTTGGGGCCCTCTGTTGTGAGGCTCCTCCTGCCTGCCTCACTCCCAGCCCCTTGGTGATGGGTGTCCTATGGTTTGAAGCCACATGTTCTGGGTTCCTCATCTTTAGATGATGTGGCCCTACTCATGTGAGGACACTCCTGCCTGGTTCCCATCCCCTTGGTGATGTGGGCCCTCTGGTGCAAGTCTGATCCTGACTGGGTTCGTCACACTTCTCTGAGGTGGGCCCTCTGCTGTGAGGTCATTCGTGCCTGGTTGGCACACATCGCCTTGGTGACGTCAGCCCTCTGGTGGCAGTTGGAGCCTGCTGGGAGCCTCCTTCCCTTGGTGATGAGGGTCCTCTGGCGTCAGGCCCTAACTGCTGGTTGCCCAAAATTTTCTGATACGTTCTCAGGGGTGCGAGGACACTCCTACCAGATTTCCATCCCCATGGGGATGTGGGCCTCCTGCTCTGAGGTCCCAATGGCTGGGTTACTCAGTTTCATGACATGGGCCCTCTTCTGTGAGTTCACTGTGGCCTGGATCCCATAGCCTCGGTGCTCTGGGCCGCCTGCTGGGAGGTTCCAACTGCTGGATTCCTCATTTTTTTATTCTATGGGCCCAGTGTTGTGAGGTTACTCCTGCCTGCCTCACTCCGAGGCCCTTGGTGATGTGGGTCCTCTGGTTTGAGGACACATGTGCTGAGTACCTCACCTTTGGATGATGTGGCCCCACTGGTGTGAAGACACTCCTGCCTGGTTCCCATCCCCTTGGTGATGTGGGCCCTCTGGTGAGAGTCTGATGTTGGCTGGGTTTCTCACCCTTCTGTGAGGTGGGACCTCTGCTGTGAGGTAAATCCTGCCTGGCTTGCTCACGTTGCCTTGGCAATGTGAGCCCTCAGGTGGCAGTTGGAGACTGCTGGGAATCTCCTCCCCTCGGTTATGAGAGCTCTGGATAAAACACATATGCCCTTTTTTGCCAAGTACATTATTTTCCAAGTTCTGTCTCTTTTCCTATGCTTTAAATGCAATTCCAGTCTACCTCCTGAAATCGGTTTCCTGCAATTCTGCCCCGCTTTCAAGTCCTCTTGGCAGCCTTACTTCAATATATTTTTGGACGATAGCTGTCATGTATAACTCTGCAGGTTTGTGAATGACAGTGCCCCTGAGCTCCTTTCTTCAACTCGCTTTCTTGTGAGCTTGCCACAACACCGCAGGATTGCTTCAGGCTGTAGTGTGGTTCCGGCATGGCACAGTGAGCCTTTGGTTAATTCCTCTTCCTGGTGGGAAATGAGAGTTAAATTTGCCCGTCCAGACACCTCCAGCTAGTCTCTCATTTGTTCTCCCTATTCCTGTTCATCTTACGCAGAAATTGCAAACTGGGCCAAACAGGAGGTTAAAGGCACTGACTCTCCAAGTGGGGAGAGTGTTAGTAAAGCATCTGGAATGTTGCACCCGAGTACCAGGGGATGAAAACTGAGACACATTTGAACACGTTTCCCGATCACACGGTGGATCATACTCTGGGTTTCACATGCATGTTTTAGCTGAAGGAAGAATCCCTTAAACCTGGATAGTTCAGATCCATGGAATGGGTACCATGCAATATGACTTCAAAGGGTCTGCATTTGCTCACCAAACATCACCAATCCTATCACTGCTGCGTTTATGCCGCTCCACACACGCTTGATAATGTGTCGGAGACATATAAATTCATAGGTTTTAAGATTCTTACTAGTCAGGTATATTCTTAGGCGTTTAATATGGGGTGTTGACTCCATTTTGTTGTGCAAGGAGTAGCTGTTGTCTATTACATATTTGGCTTATGGAACGGTATCTGTGCTCATTTCAATCTCTGCTTTTATGCAGCGCCCCAACTCACCTTTCCCGTTAAGCAAGCGTAGTTGGTTTTCTAAATTTAAGACCCTGTTCTGTTTTGTAATTCAGTTCCTGTGTAGGCAAGTTTACATTCCGTGTAGTAGTGATATCTTATGATGTTTCTTTTTCTGTGTGACTTATTTCACTTAGAATCATCATACCTGAATCCACTCGTTATGCTGCTACGGGCCTGATGACATAGATTTCATTGCTGAGTGATACTGCATTGTACGTAAGTACCACAACTTCTGTATACGTTTTTCACTTTCTGCGATGTTGAACTTGTACCGTAAACGAGGTTCTTGTAAACAGAGCCTTCCCAAACTTTGGGGTGGCTCTTTCTTTTTGATTTTAATTTCCCTAAGCTATAGGACCATAAGTGGAAGTGCCCTAGGCTCTGTTGCTTTGTTTTTTAGATGTTTCACAAAACACCATACACTTCTCCAGAGTGGCTGTTGGCAATTTACATCCCGCCCATCAGCATAACAAGGCTCCCAGTTCTCCATGGCCTGTCCAGCCTTTCTGGATTTTACACTTTTTTCAGATAACCCTTTTGACCAGGGGGAACTGAGACTTCATGTAGTGCAGATTTCCTTTGCAAGCTTGCTTGGTTGGCCAAAAAGGGCGTATGCATTTTTTCCTGAATATATTCAGGAAAAAACGCATACGCCCTTTTTGGCCAAGTGCATCATTGTGGACGTTCTGCCTCTTTTCCTATGCTTTACATGCAATTCCAGTCTACCTCCTGAAAGCAGTTTCCTGCAATTCTGCCCCGCTTTCAAGTCCTTTTGGCAGCCTTACTTCAATATATTTTTGGACGATAGCTGTCATGTACAACTCTGCATGTTTATGAATAACAGTGTCCCTGAGCTCCTTTCTTCAACTCGCTTTCTTGTGAGCTGGCCGCAACACCGCAGGATTGCTTCAGGCCCTAGTGTGGTTCCGGCACGGCACGCTGAGCCTTTGGTTAATTTCTCTTCCTTGTGGGAAATGAGAGTTCAATTTGCCCGTCCAGACACCTCCAGCTAGTCTCTCATTGGTTCTCCCTATTCCTGTTCATTTTCCGCAGAAATTGCAAACTGGGCCAAACAGGAGGTTAAAGGCACTGACTCTCCAAGTGGGGAGAGTGTTAGTAAAGCGTCTGGAATGTTGCACCCGAGTACCAGGGGACGAAAACTGAGACACATTTGAACACGTTTCCCGATCACACGGTGGATCATACTCCTGGTTCCACATGCATGTTTTAGCTGAAGGAAGAATCCCTTAAACCTGGAGAGTTGAGACCCATGGAATGGGTACCATGCACTATGACTTCAACGGGTCTGAATTTGCTCACCGAACCTCACCAATCCTATCACTGCTGCGTTTATGCCACTGTACACACGCTTGATTCTCTTTTGGAGACCTATAAATCCATAGGTTTTAAGATTCTTACTAGTCAGGTGTATTCTGAGGCGTTTAATATGGGGTGTTGTGTCCACTTCGTTGAGCAAGGAGTAGCTCTTGTCTATTACATATTTGGCTTATGGAACGGTATCTGTGCTAATTTCAATCTCTGGTTTTATGCAGCACCCCAACTCACCTTTCCCCTTAAGCAAGCATAAGTTGGTTTTCTACATTTGAGACCCCGTTCTGTTTTTTAATTCAATTCCTGTGTAGCCAAGTTTACATTCCGTGTATTCGTGATATCTTATGATGTTTCTTTTTCTGTGTGATTTATTTCACTTAGAATCATCGTAACTGAATCCACTCAGTATGCTGCTACGGGCCTGATGACATAGATTTCATTGCTGAGTGATATTGCATTGTACGTAAGTACCACAACTTCTTTATCCATTTTTTGATTTCTGTGATATTCAACTTGTACCGTAAACGAGGTTCTTGTAAACAGAGCCGTCCCAAACTTTGGGGTGGCTGTGTCTTTTTTATTTTAATTTCCCTAAGCTATAGGACCATAAGTGGAAGTGCCCTAGGCTCTGTTGCTTTTTTTTTTTATATGTTTCAGGAAACACCATACACTTCTCCAGTGTGGCTGTTGGCAATTTACATCCCACCCATCAGCATAACAAGGCTCCAAGTTCTCCATGGCCTGTCCTGCCTTTCTGGATTTTACACTTTTTTCAGATGGCCCTTTTGACCGGGGGGCAGCGAGACTTCATTGTAGTGCAGATTTCTTTTGCAAGCTTGCTTTGTTGGCCTAAAAGGGCGTATGCGTTTTTTCCTGAATATATTCAGGAAAAAACGCATACGCCCGTTTTGGCCAAGTGCATCATTGTGGACGTTCTGCCTCTTTTCCTATGCTTCAAATGCAATTCTAGTCTACCTCCTGAAATCGGTTTCCTGCAATTCTGCCCCTCTTTCAAGTCCTCCTGTGAGCCTAATTTCAATATAATTTTGGACGATAGCTGTCATTTATAACTCTGCAGGTTTGTGAATTACAGTTCCCCTGAGCTCCTTTCTTCAACTCGCTTTCTTGTGAGCTGGCCGCAACACCGCAGGAATGCTTCAGGCCCTAGTGTGGTTCCGGCATGGCACGCTGAGCCTTTGCTTAATTCCTCTTCCTGGTGGGAAATGAGAGTTAAGTTTGCCCATCCAGACACCTCCAGCTAGTCTCTCATTGGTTCTCCCTATTCCTGTTCATTTTCCGCAGAAATTGCAAACTGGGCCAAACAGGAGGTTAAAGGCACTGACTCTCCAAGTGGGGAGAGTCTTAGTGAAACGTCTGAAATGTTGCACCTGAGTACCAGGGGACGAAAACTGAGACACATCTGAACAAGTTTCCCTATCACACGGTGGATCATACTCTGGGTTCCACATGCATGTTTTAGCTGAAAGAAGAATCCCTTAAACCTGGAGAGTTGAGACCCATGGAATGGGTACCATGCAATATGACTTCAAAGGGTCTGCATTTGCTCACCGAACCTCACCAATCCTATCACTGCTGCATTTATGCCGCAGTACACACGCTTGATTCTCTTTCAGAGACATATAAATCCATAGGTTTTAAGATTCTTACTAGTCAGGTATATTCTTAGCCATTTAATATGGGGTGTTGAGTCCACTTCGTTGAGCAAGGAGTAGCTCTTGTCTATTACATATTTGGCTTATGGAACGGTATCTGTGCTAATTTCTATCTCTGGTTTTATGCAGCACCCCAACTCACCTTTCCCCTTAAGCAAGCATACGTTGGTCTTCTACATTGGAGACCCTGTTCTGTTTTGTAATTCAGTTCCTGTGTAGCCAAGTTTACATTCCTTGTACTAGTGATATCTTATGATGTTTCATTTTCTGTGTGACTTATTTCACTTAGAATCATCGTACCTGAATCCACTCATTCTGCTGCTACGGGCCTGATGACATAGATTTCATTGCTGAGTGATATTGCATTGTACGTAAGTACCATAACTTCTTTATCCATTTTTCGCTTTCTGTGATATTGAATTTGTACCGTAAACGAGGTTCTTGTAAACAGAGCCATCCCAAACTTTGGGGTGGCTCTCTCTTTTTGATTTTAATTTCCCTAAGCTATAGGACCATAAGTGGAAGTGCCATAGGCTCTGTTGCTTTGTTTTTAGATGTTTCAGGAAACACCATACACTTCTCCAGAGTGGCTGTTGGCAAATTACCTCCCGGCCATCAGCATAACAAGGCTCCCAGTTCTCCATGGCCTGTCCTGCCTTTCTGGATATTACACTTTTTTTCAGATGGACCTTTTGACCAGGGGGAAGTGAGACTTCATTGTAGTGCAGATTTCCTTTGCAAGCTTGCTCTTTGACCAAAAAGGGCGTAGGCGTTTTTTCCTGAATATATTCAGGAATAAACGCATACGCCCTTTTTGGCCAAGTCCATCATTGTGGACGTTCTGCCTCTTTTCCTATGCATTACATGCAATTCCAGTCTACCTCCTGAAATCGGTTTCCTGCAATTCTTCCCCGCTTTCAAGTCCTCTTGGCAGCCTTACTTTAATATATTGTTGGACGATAGCTGTCATTTATAACTCTGCAGGATTGTGAATTACAGTGCCCCTGAGCTCCTTTCTTCAACTCGCTTTCTTGTGAGCTGGCCGCAACACCGCAGGATTGCTTCAGGCCCTAGTGTGGTTCTGGCACGGCACGCTGAGCCTTTGGTTCATTCCTCTTCCTGGTGGGAAAGGAGAGTTAAATTTGCCCATCCAGCCACCTCCAGCTAGTCTCTCATTGGTTCTCCCTATTCCTGTTCATCTTCCGCAGAAATTGCAAACTGGGCAAAACAGGAGTTTAAAGGCACTGACTCTCCAAGTGGGGCGAGTGTTAGTAAAGCGTCTGGAATGTTGCACCTGAGTACCTGGGGACAAAAACTGAGACACATTTGAACACGTTTCCTGATCACACGGCGGATCATACGCTGGGTTCCACATGCATGTTTTAGCTGAAGTAAGTATCCCTTAAACCTGGAGAGTTGAGACCCATGGAATGGGTACCATGCAATATGACTTCAAACGGTCTGCATTTGCTCACCGAACCTCACCAATCCTATCACTGCTGCGTTTATGCCACTGTACACACGCTTGATTCTCTTTGGAGACATATAAATCCATAGGTTTCAAGATTCTTACTAGTCAGGTATATTCTTAGGCGTTTAATATGGGTTGTTGTGTCCACTTCGTTGAGCAAGGAGTAGTTCTTGTCTATTACATATTTGGCTTATGGAACGGTATTTGTGCTAATTTCAATCTCTGGTTTCATGCACCGCCCAAACTCACCTTTCCCCTTAAGCAAGCATAAGTTGGTTTTCTACATTTGAGCCACTGTTCTGTTTTGTACTTCGGTTCCTGTGTAGCCAAGGTTACATTCCCTGTATTAGTGATATCTTCTGATGTTTCTTTTTCTGTGTGACTTATTTCACTTAGAATCATCGTACCTGAATCCACTCATTATGCTGCTACAGGCCTCATGAGATAGATTTCATTGCTGAGTGATATTGCATTCTATGTAAGTACCACAACTTCTTTATCCATTTTTCACTTTCTGCGATTTTGAACTTGTACCGTAAACGAGGTTCTTGTAAACAGAGCCGTTCCAAACTTTGGGGTGGCTGTGTCTTTTTGATTTTAATTTCCCTAAGCTATAGGACCATAAGTGGAAGTGCCCTAGGCTCTGTTGCTTTGTTTTTTAGATGTTTCAGGAAACACCATACACTTCTCCAGAGTGGCTGTTGGCAATTTACATCCCGCCCATCAGCATAACAAGGCTCCTTTTTCCCCATGGCCTGTCTTGCCTTTCTGGATTTTACACTTTTCTCAGATGGCCCTTTAGACCGGGGGGAAGTGACACTTCATAGTAGTTTGGATTTCCATTGCAAGCTTGCTTGGTTTGCCAAAAAGTGCGTATGTGTTTTTTCCTATATATATTCAGGAACAAACTCATACGCCCTTTCTTGCCAAGTGCATCATTGTCGATGTTCTGCCTCTTTTGCTATGCTTTAAATGCAAATCCAGTCTACCTCCTGAAATTGGTTTCCTGAAATTCTGCCCCGCTTTCAAGTCCTCTTGGCAGCCTTACTTCAATATATTTTTGGACGTTATCTGTCATTTATAACTCTGCAGGTTTGTGAATTACAGGGCCCCTGAGCTCCTTTCTTCAACTCGCTTTCTTGTGAGCTGGCCGCAAACCCGCAAGACTGCTTCTGGCCCTAATCTGCTTCTGGCAGGGCACGCTGAGCCTTTGGTTAATTCCTCTTCTTGGTGGGAAATGAGTGTTAAATATGCCCATCCAGACACCTACCTCACTCTCAACCCCTTGGTGATGTGGGTCCTCTAGTTTGTGGCCACCTTTGCTGGGTTCCTCACCTTTCGATGATGTGGCCCCACTAGTGTGAGGACACTCCTGCCTGGTTCTCATCCACGTGGTTATGTGGACCCCCTGGTGAGAGTCTGTTCCTGGCTGTGTTCCTCACCCTTCTGTGAGGGAGACCCTCTGCTGATAGGTCACTCCTGCATGGCTGGCACACATTGCCTTGGTGAAGTCAGCCATGTGGTGGCAGTTGGAGCGTGCTGGGAATCTCCTCCCCCCGGTGATGAGGGCCCTCTTGCGTCAGGCCCTAACTGCTGGGCTCACCAACTTTTCTTAGTGAGCCCAGTGATGCTTTGGCACTCCTCTTAGGATCCCATCTCCATGGGGATGTGGGCCTTCTGCTCTGAGGTCCCAACGGCTGTGTTGTTCACATTTTCATGATGTGGGCTCTCTGGTGTTAGTTCACAGAGGCCTGCATCCCATAGCCTCTGTGCTCTTGGCCGCCTGCTGGGAGGTTCCAACTGCTGGATTCCTCACTTTTTTAATTTTTTGGGCCCTCTGTTGTGAGGATTCTCCTGCCTGCCTCACTCCCAGTCCCTTCGTGATGTGTGTCGTCTGCTATGAGGCCACACGTGCTTTGTTCCTCACCTTTTGATGATGTGGGACCAATGGTCTTAGGAGACTCCTGCCTGGTTCACATCCCCTTGGTGATGTGGGCCCTCTGTTGAGAGTCTGATCCTGGCTGGGTTCCTCACCCATCTGTGAGGTGGGCCGTCTGCTATGAGGTCACTCCTGCCTGGCTTGCTCACCTCGCCTTGTGGACATGAGCCCTCTGGTGGCACTTGGAGCCTGCTGGGAGCCTCCTCCCCTCGGTGATGAGGGCCCTCTGGCGTCAGGCCCTAACTGCTGGGCTCCCCACATTTTGTGATGTGCGCCCAGTGGTGCGAGGACACTCCAGCCAGGTTCACATCCCCATTGGGATGTGGGCCTTCTGCTCTGAGGTCCCAACGCCTGGGTTGCTCACAGTTTCATGATGTGGGCTCTCTGCTGTTAGTTCACTCCTGCCTGCATCCCATAGCTTCTGTGCTCTCGGCCGCCTGCTGGGAGGTTCCAACTGCTGGATTCCTCACCTTTCTTATTCTTTGGGCCCTCTGTTTTTAGGCTACTCCTGCCTGCCTCACTCCCATTCCCTTTGTGATATGTGTCCTCTGATTTGAGGCCACATGTGCTGGGTTCCGCACCTTTCGATGATGTGGCCCCACTGGAGGGAAGACAGTCCTGACTGGTTCCCATCCCCTTGCTGATGTGGGCCCTCAGGTGAGAGTCTGATCCTGGCTGGGTTCCTCACCCTTCTGTGAGGTGGGCCCTCTGCTGTGAGGTCAATCATGCCTGTCTGGCACACGTCACCTTGGCGACGTGGGCCCTCTGGTGGCAGTTGCAGTGTGCTGGGATCCTCCTCCCCTCGGTGATGAGGGCCCTCTTGCCTTAGGCCATAACTGCTGGGCTCCCCACATTTTCTGATGTGCGCCAAGTGAGTGAGGACACTCTTGCCAGGTTCCCATCCCCATGGGGATATGGGCCTTCTGCTCTGAGGTCAAAATGGCTGGCTTGCTCACAGTACCATGATGTGGGCCCTCTGCTGTGAGTTCACTCCGGCAAGGATCCCTTATCATCGGTGCTCTGAGCCGCCTGCTGGGAGGTTCCAACTGCTGGATTCCTCAACTTTTTTATTCTATGTGCCCTCTGTTGTGAGGCTCCTCCTGCCTGCCTCATTCCGAACCCCTTGGTGATGTGGTTCCTATGGCTTGAGGCCACATGTGCTGCGTTCCTCACCTTTCAATGATGTGGCCCCACTCGTGTGAGGACACTCCTGCCTGGTTCCCATCCCCTTGGTGAGGTGGGCCCTCTGGCGAGAGTCTGATCCTGGCTGGGTTCCTCAACGTTCTGTGAGGTAGGCCCTCTGCTGTGAGGTCACTCCTGCCTGGCTGGCACACGTCACCTTGGAGACGTGAGCCCTCTGGTGGCAGTTTGAACGTGCAGGGTGCCTCCTCCTCTCGGTGATGACGGCCCTCTGACTTCAGGCCCTAAATGGTGGGCTCCCCACCTTTTCTGATGTGCGCCCAGTGGTGCGAGGACACTCCAGCCAGGTTCCCATTCCCATGGGGATGTGGGCCTTCTGTGCTGAGGTCCCAAGGCCTGGGTTGCTCACAGTTTTATGATGTGGGCCCTCTGCTGTGAGTTCACTGTGGCCTGGATCCCATAGCCTCGGTGTTCTGGGCCGCCTGCTGGAAGGTCTAAATGCTGGAATCCTCACGTTTTTTATATTATGTGCCCTGTGTTGTGAGGCTACTCCTGCCTGCCTCACTCCAAGGCCCTTGGTGATGTGGGTCCTCTGGTTTGAGGACACATGTGCTGGATTTCTCACCTTAAGATGATGAGGCCCCACTGGTGTGAGGATAATCCTGACTGGTTCCCATCCCCTTTGTGATGTGGGCCCTCTGGTGAGAGTCTGATCCTGGCTGGGTTCCTCACCCATCTGTGAGGTGGGCCCTGTACTATCAGGTAACTCTTGCTTGGCTTGCTCACCTCGCCTTGTTGACATGAGCCCTCTGGTGGCACTTGGACCCTGCTGGGAGCCTCCTCACCTCTGTGATGAGGGCCCTCTGACGTCAGGCCCTAACTGCTGGGCTCCCCAACTTTTCTTAGTGAGCCCAATGATGCTCGGGCACTCCTCTTAGGTTCCCATCTCCATGGGGATGTGGGCCTTCTGCTCTGAGGTTCCAACGGCTGGGTTGATCACAATTTCATGATGTGGGTTCTCTGGTGTTAGTTCACTGTGGCCAGGATCCCATAGCCTCTGTGCTCTTGGCCGCCTGCTGGGAGGTTCCAACTGCTGGATTCCTCAACTTTTATATTCTATGGACCCTGTGTTTTGAGGCCGGTCCTGCCAGCCTCATTCCGAACCCCTTGGTGATGTGGTTCCTCTGGTTAGAGGCTACATGTGCTGGGATCCTCACCTTTCGATGATGTTGTCCCACTGGTGTGGGGACACTCCTGCCTGGTTCCCATCCCCTTGGTGATGTGGGCCCTCTGGTGAGAGTCTGATCCTGGCTGTGTTCTTCACCCTTCTGTGAGGTGGGCCTTCTGCTGTGAGGTCACTCCTGCCGGGCTGGCACACATCGCCTTGGTGACGTTGGCCTTCTGGTGGCAGCTGGAGCCTGCTGGGAACCTCCTCCCCTCGGTGATGAGTGCCCTCTAGCGTCAGGCCCTAACTTCTGAGCACCCCACGTTTTCTGATGTGAGCCCAGTGATGCCAGGACACTCCTGTCATGTTCCCAACACCATGGGGATGTGGGCCTTCTGCTCTGTGGTCCCAATGTCTGGGTTGCTCACAGTTTCATGATGGGGGCTGTCTGGTGTTAGTTCACTCTGGCCTGGATCCCCTAGCCTCTGTGCTCTGGGCCGCCTGCTGGGAGGTTCCAACTGCTGGATTCCTCACCTTTCTTATTTTTGGGCCCTCTGTTGTGAGGCTCCTCCTGCCTGCCTCACTCCCAGCCCCTTGGTGATGGGTGTCCTATGGTTTGAAGCCACATGTTCTGGGTTCCTCATCTTTAGATGATGTGGCCCTACTCATGTGAGGACACTCCTGCCTGGTTCCCATCCCCTTGGTGATGTGGGCCCTCTGGTGCAAGTCTGATCCTGACTGGGTTCGTCACACTTCTCTGAGGTGGGCCCTCTGCTGTGAGGTCATTCGTGCCTGGTTGGCACACATCGCCTTGGTGACGTCAGCCCTCTGGTGGCAGTTGGAGCCTGCTGGGAGCCTCCTTCCCTTGGTGATGAGGGTCCTCTGGCGTCAGGCCCTAACTGCTGGTTGCCCAAAATTTTCTGATACGTTCTCAGGGGTGCGAGGACACTCCTACCAGATTTCCATCCCCATGGGGATGTGGGCCTCCTGCTCTGAGGTCCCAATGGCTGGGTTACTCAGTTTCATGACATGGGCCCTCTTCTGTGAGTTCACTGTGGCCTGGATCCCATAGCCTCGGTGCTCTGGGCCGCCTGCTGGGAGGTTCCAACTGCTGGATTCCTCATTTTTTTATTCTATGGGCCCAGTGTTGTGAGGTTACTCCTGCCTGCCTCACTCCGAGGCCCTTGGTGATGTGGGTCCTCTGGTTTGAGGACACATGTGCTGAGTACCTCACCTTTGGATGATGTGGCCCCACTGGTGTGAAGACACTCCTGCCTGGTTCCCATCCCCTTGGTGATGTGGGCCCTCTGGTGAGAGTCTGATGTTGGCTGGGTTTCTCACCCTTCTGTGAGGTGGGACCTCTGCTGTGAGGTAAATCCTGCCTGGCTTGCTCACGTTGCCTTGGCAATGTGAGCCCTCAGGTGGCAGTTGGAGACTGCTGGGAATCTCCTCCCCTCGGTTATGAGAGCTCTGGATAAAACACATATGCCCTTTTTTGCCAAGTACATTATTTTCCAAGTTCTGTCTCTTTTCCTATGCTTTAAATGCAATTCCAGTCTACCTCCTGAAATCGGTTTCCTGCAATTCTGCCCCGCTTTCAAGTCCTCTTGGCAGCCTTACTTCAATATATTTTTGGACGATAGCTGTCATGTATAACTCTGCAGGTTTGTGAATGACAGTGCCCCTGAGCTCCTTTCTTCAACTCGCTTTCTTGTGAGCTTGCCACAACACCGCAGGATTGCTTCAGGCTGTAGTGTGGTTCCGGCATGGCACAGTGAGCCTTTGGTTAATTCCTCTTCCTGGTGGGAAATGAGAGTTAAATTTGCCCGTCCAGACACCTCCAGCTAGTCTCTCATTTGTTCTCCCTATTCCTGTTCATCTTACGCAGAAATTGCAAACTGGGCCAAACAGGAGGTTAAAGGCACTGACTCTCCAAGTGGGGAGAGTGTTAGTAAAGCATCTGGAATGTTGCACCCGAGTACCAGGGGATGAAAACTGAGACACATTTGAACACGTTTCCCGATCACACGGTGGATCATACTCTGGGTTTCACATGCATGTTTTAGCTGAAGGAAGAATCCCTTAAACCTGGATAGTTCAGATCCATGGAATGGGTACCATGCAATATGACTTCAAAGGGTCTGCATTTGCTCACCAAACATCACCAATCCTATCACTGCTGCGTTTATGCCGCTCCACACACGCTTGATAATGTGTCGGAGACATATAAATCCATAGGTTTTAAGATTCTTACTAGTCAGGTATATTCTTAGGCGTTTAATATGGGGTGTTGACTCCATTTTGTTGTGCAAGGAGTAGCTGTTGTCTATTACATATTTGGCTTATGGAACGGTATCTGTGCTCATTTCAATCTCTGCTTTTATGCAGCGCCCCAACTCACCTTTCCCGTTAAGCAAGCGTAGTTGGTTTTCTAAATTTAAGACCCTGTTCTGTTTTGTAATTCAGTTCCTGTGTAGGCAAGTTTACATTCCGTGTAGTAGTGATATCTTATGATGTTTCTTTTTCGTGTGACTTATTTCACTTAGAATCATCATACCTGAATCCACTCGTTATGCTGCTACGGGCCTGATGACATAGATTTCATTGCTGAGTGATACTGCATTGTACGTAAGTACCACAACTTCTGTATACGTTTTTCGCTTTCTGGGATGTTGAACTTGTACCGTAAACGAGGTTCTTGTAAACAGAGCCGTCCCAAACTTTGGGGTGGCTCTGTCTTTTTGATTTTAATTTCCCTAAGCTATAGGACCATAAGTGGAAGTGCCCTAGGCTCTGTTGCTTTGTTTTTTAGATGTTTCACAAAACACCATACACTTCTCCAGAGTGGCTGTTGGCAATTTACATCCCGCCCATCAGCATAACAAGGCTCCCAGTTCTCCATGGCCTGTCCAGCCTTTCTGGATTTTACACTTTTTTCAGATAACCCTTTTGACCAGGGGGAACTGAGACTTCATTGTAGTGCAGATTTCCTTTGCAAGCTTGCTTGGTTGGCCAAAAAGGGCGTATGCATTTTTTCCTGAATATATTCAGGAAAAAACGCATACGCCCTTTTTGGCCAAGTGCATCATTGTGGACGTTCTGCCTCTTTTCCTATGCTTTACATGCAATTCCAGTCTACCTCCTGAAAGCAGTTTCCTGCAATTCTGCCCCGCTTTCAAGTCCTTTTGGCAGCCTTACTTCAATATATTTTTGGACGATAGCTGTCATGTACAACTCTGCATGTTTATGAATAACAGTGTCCCTGAGCTCCTTTCTTCAACTCGCTTTCTTGTGAGCTGGCCGCAACACCGCAGGATTGCTTCAGGCCCTAGTGTGGTTCCGGCACGGCACGCTGAGCCTTTGGTTAATTTCTCTTCCTTGTGGGAAATGAGAGTTCAATTTGCCCGTCCAGACACCTCCAGCTAGTCTCTCATTGGTTCTCCCTATTCCTGTTCATTTTCCGCAGAAATTGCAAACTGGGCCAAACAGGAGGTTAAAGGCACTGACTCTCCAAGTGGGGAGAGTGTTAGTAAAGCGTCTGGAATGTTGCACCCGAGTACCAGGGGACGAAAACTGAGACACATTTGAACACGTTTCCCGATCACACGGTGGATCATACTCCTGGTTCCACATGCATGTTTTAGCTGAAGGAAGAATCCCTTAAACCTGGAGAGTTGAGACCCATGGAATGGGTACCATGCACTATGACTTCAACGGGTCTGCATTTGCTCACCGAACCTCACCAATCCTATCACTGCTGCGTTTATGCCGCTGTACACACGCTTGATTCTCTTTTGGAGACCTATAAATCCATAGGTTTTAAGATTCTTACTAGTCAGGTGTATTCTGAGGCGTTTAATATGGGGTGTTGTGTCCACTTCGTTGAGCAAGGAGTAGCTCTTGTCTATTACATATTTGGCTTATGGAACGGTATCTGTGCTAATTTCAATCTCTGGTTTTATGCAGCACCCCAACTCACCTTTCCCCTTAAGCAAGCATAAGTTGGTTTTCTACATTTGAGACCCCGTTCTGTTTTTTAATTCAATTCCTGTGTAGCCAAGTTTACATTCCGTGTATTCGTGATATCTTATGATGTTTCTTTTTCTGTGTGACTTATTTCACTTAGAATCATCGTAACTGAATCCACTCAGTATGCTGCTACGGGCCTGATGACATAGATTTCATTGCTGAGTGATATTGCATTGTACGTAAGTACCACAACTTCTTTATCCATTTTTCGCTTTCTGTGATATTGAACTTGTACCGTAAACGAGGTTCTTGTTAACAGATCCGGCCCAAACTTTGGGGTGGCTGTGTCTTTTTTATTTTAATTTCCCTAAGCTATAGGACCATAAGTGGAAGTGCCCTAGGCTCTGTTGCTCTGTTTTTTAGATGTTTCAGGAAACACCATACACTTCTCCAGAGTGGCTGTTGGCAATTTACATCCCGCCCATCAGCATAACAAGGCTCCCAGTTCTCCATGACCTGTCCTGCCTTTCTGGATTTTACACTTTTTTCAGATGGCCCTTTTGACCGGGGGGCAGTGAGACTTCATTGTAGTGCAGATTTCCTTTGCAAGCTTGCTTGGTTGGCCAAAAAGTCCGTATGCGTTTTTTTCGTGAATATATTCAGGAAAAAACGCATACGCCCTTATTGGCCAAGTGCATCATTGTGGACGTTCTGCCTCTTTTTCTATGCTTTACCTGCAATTCCAGTCTACCTCCTGAAATCGGTTTCCTGCAATTCTGCCCCGCTTTCAAGTCCTCTTGGCAGCCTTACTTCAATATATTTTTGGACGATAGCTGTCATTTATAACTCTGCAGGTTTGTGAATTACAGTGCCCCTTAGCTCCTTTCTTCAACTCGCTTTCTTGTGAGCTGGCCGCAACACCACAGGATTGCTTCAGGTCCTAGTGTGTTTCCTGCACGGCACACTGAGCCTTTGGTTAATTCCTCTTCGTGGTGGGAAATGAGAGTTAAATTTGCCCGTCCAGACACCTCCAGCTAGTCTCTCATTAGTTCTCCCTATTCCTGTTCATTTACCGCAGAAATTGCAAACTGGGCCAAAAAGGAGTTTAAAGGCACTGACTCTCCAAGTGGGGAGAGTGTTAGTAAAGCGTCTGGAATGTTGCACCCGAGTACCAGCGGACGAAAACTGAAACACATTTGAACACGTTTCCCGATCACACGGTGGATCATACTCTGGGTTCCACATGCATGTTTTAGCTGAAGGAAGAATCCCTTAAACTTGGAGAGTTGAGATCCATGGAATGGGTACCATGCAATATGACTTCAAAGGGTCTGCATTTGCTCACCAAACCTCACCAATCCTATCACTGCTGCGTTTCTGCTGCTGTACACCCGCTTGATTCTCTTTTGGAGACATATCAATCCATAGGTCTTAAGATTCTTACTAGTCAGGTATATTCTTAGGCATTTAATAGGGGGTGTTGAGTCTATTTCGTTGAGCAAGGAGTAGCTCTTGTCTATTACATATTTGGCTTATGGAAAGGTATCTGTGCTCATTTCAATCTCTGGTTTTATGCAGCGCCCCAACTCACCTTTCCCCTTAAGCAAGAATAAGTTAGTTTTCTAAATTTGAGACCCTCTTCTGTTTTGTAATTCAGTTCCTGTTTAGCCAAGTTTACATTCCGTGTAGTAGTGATATCTTATGATGTTTCTTTTTCTGTGTGACTTATTTCACTTAGAATCATCGTACCTGAATCCACTCATTATGCTGCTATGGGCCTGATGACATAGATTTCATTGCTCAGTGATACTGCAGTGTACGTAAGTACCACAGCTTGTTTATACGTTTTTTGCTTTCTGCGATATTGCACTTGTACTGTAAACGAGGTTCTTGTAAACAGAGCCGTCCCAAACTTTGGGGTGGCTCTGTCTTTTTGATTTTAATTTCCCTAAGCTATAGGACCATAAGTGGAAGTGCCCTAGGCTCTGTTGCTTTGTTTTTTAGATGTTTCACAAAACACCATACACTTCTCCAGAGTGGCTGTTGGCAACTTACATCCTGCCCATCAGCATAACAAGGCTCCCAGTTCTCCATGGCCTGTCCTGTCTTTCTGGATTTTACACTTTTTTCAGATGGCCCTTTTGACCGGGGGAAAGTGAGACTTCATTGTAGTGCAGATTTCCTTTGGAAGCTTGCTTGGTTGTCCAGAAAGGGCGTATGCGTTTCTTCCTGAATATATTCAGGAAAAAACGCTTACGCCCTTTTTGGTCAAGTGCATCATTGTGGACGTTCTGCCTCTTTTCCTATGCTTTAAATTCAAATCCAGTCTACCTCCTGAAATCGGTTTCCTGAAATTCTGCCCCGCTTTCAAGTCCTCTTCGCAGCCTTACTTCAATATATTTTTGGACGTTATCTGTCATTTATAACTCTGCAGGTTTGTGAATTACAAGGCCCCTGAGCTCCTTTCTTCAACTCCCTTTCTTTTGAGCTGGCCGCAAATCCGCAAGACTGCTGCAGGCCCTAATCTGCTTCTGCCATGGCACGCTGAGCCTTTGGTTAATTCCTCTTCCTGGTGGGAAATGAGTATTAAATATGCCGGTCCAGACACCTACCTCACTCTCAACCCCTTGGTGATGTGGGTTCTCTTGTTTGTGGCCACCTTTGCTGGGTTCCTCACCTTTCGATGATGTGGCCCCACTAGTGTGAGGACACTCCTGCCTGGTTCTCATCCACGTGGTTATGTGGACCCCCTGGTGAGAGTCTGTTCCTGCCTGCGATCCTCACCCTTCTGTGAGGGTGACCCTCTGCTGATAGGTCACTCCTGCATGGCTGGCACACATTGCCTTGGTGAAGTCAGCCGTGTGGTGGCAGTTGGAGCGTGCTGGGAATCTGCTCCCCCCGGTGATGAGGGCCCTCTTGCGTCAGGCCCTAACTGCTGGGCTCACCAACTTTTCTTAGTGAGCCCAGTGATGCTTTTGCACTCCTCTTAGGATCCCATCTCCATGGGGATGTGGGCCTTCTGCTCTGAGGTCCCAACGGCTGGGTTGTTCACATTTTCATGATGTGGGCTCTCTGGTGTTAGTTCACAGAGGCCTGGATCCCATAGCCTCTGTGCTCTTGGCCACCTGCTGGGAGGTTCCAACTGCTGGATTCCTCACTTTTTTAATTTTTTGGGCCCTCTGTTGTGAGGATCCTCCCGCCTGCCTCACTCCCAGCCCCTTCGTGATGTGTGTCGTCTGGTTTGAGGCCACATGTGCTGGGTTCCTCACCTTTCGATGATGTGGGACCAATGGTCTTAGGAGACTCCTGCCTGGTTCACATCCCCTTGGTGATGTGGGCCCTCTGTTGAGAGTCTGATCCTGGCTGGGTTCCTCACCCATCTGTGAGGTGGGCCGTCTGCTGTGAGGTCACTCCTGCCTGGCTTGCTCACCTCGCCTTGTGGACATGAGCCCTCTGGTGGCACTTGGAGCCTGCTGGGAGCCTCCTCCCCTCAGTGATGAGGGCCCTCTGGCATCAGGCCCTAACTGCTGGGCTCCCCACATTTTGTGATGTGCGCCCAGTGGTGCAGGACACTCCAGCCAGGTTCACATCCCATTGGGATGTGGGCCTTCTGCTCTGAGGTCCCAACGCCTGGGTTGCTCACAGTTTCATGATGTGGGCTCTCTGCTGTTAGTTCACTCCTGCCTGCATCCCATAGCTTCTGTGCTCTCAGCCGCCTGCTGGGAGGTTCCAACTCCTGGATTCCTCACCTTTCTTATTCTTTGGGCCCTCTGTTTTTAGGCTACTCCTACCTGCCTCACTCCCATTCCCTTTGTGATATGTGTCCTCTGATTTGAGGCCACATGTGCTGGGTTCCGCACCTTTCGATGATGTGGCCCCACTCGTGTGAGGACACTCCTGCCTGGTTCCCATCCCCTTGGTGAGGTGGGCCCTCTGGCGAGAGTCTAATCCTGGCTGGTTTCCTCAACGTTCTGTGAGGTAGGCCCTCTGCTGTGAGGTCACTCCTGCCTGGCTGGCACACGTCACCTTGGAGACGTGAGCCCTCTGGTGGCAGTTGGAGCGTGCAGCGTGCCTCCTCCTCTCGGTGATGATGGCCCTCTGGCGTCAGGCCCTAAATGGTGGGCTCCCCACATTTTCTGATGTGCGCCCAGTGGTGTGAGGACACTCCAGCCAGGTTCCCATACCCATGGGGATGTGGGCCTTCTGCGCTGAGGTCCCAACACCTGGGTTGCTCACAGTTTTATGATGTGGGCCCTCTGCTGTGAGTTCACTGTGGCCTGGATCCCATAGCCTCGGTGTTCTGGGCCGCCTGCTGGAAGGTCTAAATGCTGGAATCCTCACGTTTTTTATATTATGTGCCCTGTGTTGTGAGGCTACTCCTGCCTGCCTCACTCCAAGGCCCTTGGTGATGTGGGTCCTCTGGTTTGAGGACACATGTGCTGGATTTCTCACCTTAAGATGATGAGGCCCCACTGGTGTGAGGATAATCCTGACTGGTTCCCATCCCCTTTGTGATGTGGGCCCTCTGGTGAGAGTCTGATCCTGGCTGGGTTCCTCACCCATCTGTGAGGTGGGCCCTCTACTATCAGGTAACTCTTGCCTGGCTTGCTCACCTCGCCTTGTTGACATGAGCCCTCTGGTGGCACTTGGACCCTGCTGGCAGCCTCCTCACCTCTGTGATGAGGGCCCTCTGACGTCAGGCCCTAACTGCTGGGCTCCCCAACTTTTCTTAGTGAGCCCAGTGATGCTCGGGCACTCCTCTTAGGTTCCCATCTCCATGGGGATGTGGGCCTTCTGCTCTGAGGTTCCAACGGCTGTTTTGATCACAATTTCATGATGTGGGCTCTCTGGTGTTAGTTCACTGTGGCCTGGATCCCATAGCCTCTGTGTTCTTGGCCGCCTGCTGGGAGGTTCCAACTGCTCGATTCCTCAACTTTTGTATTCTATGGGTCCTATGTTGTGATGCTCCTCCTGCCTGCCTCTCTCGCAACCCCTTCGTGATGTGGGTCCTCTGGTTTGAGGCCACATGTGCTGGGTTCCGCCACTTTCAATGATGTGGCCCCACTGGTGTGAGGACACTCCTGCCTGGTTCCCATCCCCTTGGTGATGTGGGTCTTCTGGTGACAGTCTTATCCTGGCTGGCTTCCTCACTCTTCTGTGAGGTAGGCTCTCTGCTGTGAGGTCAATCCTGCCTGACTTGCACACATCACCTTGGCGACGTGGGCCCTCTGTTGGCACATGGAACCTGCTGGGAGCCTCCTGCCCTCGGTGATGATGGCACTCTAGCATCAGGCCCTAACTGCTGGGCTCCCCACGTTTTCTGATGTGAGCCCAGTGATGCCAGGACACTCCTGTCAGGTTCCCATCCCCATGGGAATGTGGGCTTTCTGCTCTGAGGTCCCAACGCCTGGGTTGCTCACAGTTTCATGATGTGGGCTCTCTGGTGTTAGTTCACTCCTGCCTGCATCCCATAGCTTCTGTGCTCTCGGCCGCCTGCTGGGAGGTTCCAAATGCTGGATTCCTCACCTTTTTTATTCTTTGGGCCCTCTGTTTTTAGGCTACTCCTACCTGCCTCACTCCCATCCCCTTTGTGATGTATGTCCTCTGATATGAGGCCACATGTGCTGGGTTCCTCACCTTTCGATGATGTGGCCCCACTGGTGGGAGGACAGTCCTGACTGGTTCCCATCCCCTTGGTGTTGTGGGCCCTCTGGCGAGAGTCTCATCCTGCCTCGGTTCCTCACCCTTCTGTGAGATAGGCCCTCTGCTGTGAGGTCACTACTGCCTGGATGGCGCATGCCACCTTGTAGACGTGGGCCCTCTGTTGGCAGTTGGAACCTGCTGGGAGTCTCCTCCCCTCAGTTATGAGGGACCCCTGGCGTCAGGCCCTAACTGCTGGGCTCCTAACATTTTCTGATATGTGCTAAGTGGTGCGAAGCCACCCCTGCCAGGTTCCCATCCCCTTGGTGATGTGGGCCCTCTGGTGAGAGTCTGATCCTGGCTATGTTCCTCACCCTTCTGTGAGGTGGGCCCTCTGCTGTGAGGTCACTCCTGCCGGGCTGGCACACATCACCTTGGCGACGTTGGCCCTCTGGTGGCAGCTGGAGCCTGCTGGGAGCCTCCTCCTCTCGGTGATGAGTGCCCTCTAGCGTCAGGCCCTAACTTCTGAGCACCCCACGTTTTCTGATGTGAGCCCAGTGATGCCAGGACACTCCTGTCATGTTCCCATCACCATGGGGATGTGGGACTTCTGCACTGAGGTCCCAATGTCTGCGTTGCTCACAGTTTCATGATGTGGGCTGTTTGGTGTTAGTTCACTCTGGCCTGCATCCCCTAGCCTCTGTGCTCTGGGCCGCCTGCTGGGAGGTTCCAACTGCTGGATTCCTCACCTTTCTTATTTTTGGGCCCTCTGTTATGAGGCTCCTCCTGCCTGCCTCACTCCCAGCCCCTTGGTGATGGGTGTCCTATGGTTTGAAGCCACATGTTCTGGGTTCCTCACCTTTACATGATGTGGCCCTACTCATGTGAGGACACTCCTGCCTGTTCCAATCCATTTGGTGATGTGGGCCCTCTGGTGCGAGTCTGATCCTGACTGGGTTCGTCACACTTCTCTGAGGTGGGCCCTCTGCTGTGAGGTCATTCGTGCCTGGTTGGCACACATCGCCTTGGCGACGTCATCTCTCTGGTGGCAGTTGGAGCCTGCTGGGAGCCTCCTTCCCTTGGTGATGAGGGTCCTCTGGCGTCAGGCCCTAACTGCTGGTCGCCCAAAATTTTCTGATACGTTCTCAGTGGTGCGAGGACACTCCTACCAGATTTCCATCCTCATGGGGATGTGGGCCTCCTGCTCTGAGGTCCCAATGGCTGGGTTGCTCAGTTTCATGACATGGACCCTCTTCTGTGAGTTCACTGTGGCCTGGATCCCATAGCCTCGGTGCTCTGGGCCGCCTGCTGGGAGGTTCCAACTGGTGGAATCCTCACTTTTTATTCTATGGGCCCAGTGTTTTGAGGCTACTCCAGCCTGCCTCACTCCGAGGCCCTTGGTGATGTGGGTCCTCTGGTTTGAGGACACATGTGCTGAGTACCTCACCTTTCGATGATGTGGCCGCACTGGTGTGAAGACACTCCTGCCTGGTTCCCATCCCCTTGGTGATGTGGGCCCTCTGGTGAGAGTCTGATGTTGGCTGGGTTTCTCAACCTTCTGTGAGGTGGGACCTCTGCTGTGAGTTAACTCCTGCCTGGCTTGCTCACGTTGCCTTGGCAATGTGAGCACTCAGGTGGCAGTTGGAGCCTGCTGTGAATCTCCTCCCCTCAGTTATGAGAGCTCTGGAAAAAACACATATGCCCTTTTTTGCCAAGTGCATTATTTTCCAAGTTCTGTCTCTTTTCTTATGCTTTAAGAGTGACTCCCGTGTACCTTCTGAAATCAGTTTCCAGCAATTCTGCCCCGCTTTCAAGTCCTCTTGGCAGCCTTACTTCAGTGTAATTTTGGATGATAGCTGTCATTTATACCTCCACAGGTTTGTGAATTACAGTGCCCCTGAGCTCCTTTCTTCAACTCGCTTTCTTGTGAGCTGGCCGCAACACCGCAGGATGCTTCAGGCCCTAGTGTGGTTCCGGCACGGCACGCTGAGCCTTTGGTTAATTCCTCTTCCTGGTGGGAAATGAGAGTTAAATTTGCCCGTCCAGACACCTCCAGCTAGTCTCTCATTGGTTGTCCCTATTCCTGTTCATTTTCCGCGGAAATTGCCAACTGGGCCAAAGAGGAGGTTAAAGGCACTGACTCTCCAATTGGGATGAGTGTTTGTAAAACGTCTGAAATGTTGCAGCCAAGTACCAGGGGACGAAACCTGAGACACATTTGAACACGTTTTCCGATCACACGGTGGATCATACTCTGGGTTCCACATGCATGTTTTAGCTGAAGGAAGAATCCCTTAAACCTGGAGAGTTGAGACCCATGGAATGGGTACCATGCAATATGACTTCAGAGGGTCAGCATTTGCTCACCGAACCTCACCAATCCTATCACTGCTGCATTTATGCCGCTGTACACACGCTTGATTCTCTTTCGGAGACATATAAATCCATAGGTTTTAAGATTTTTACTAGTCAGGTATATTCTTAAGCGTTTAATATGGGGTGTTGTGTCGTCTTCGTTGAGCAAGTAGTAGCTCTTGTCTATTATATATTTGGCTTATGGAACGGTATCTGTACTAATTTCAATCTCTGGTTTTATGCAGCACCCCAACTCACCTTTCCCCTTAAGCAAGCATAAGTTGGTTTGCTACATTTGAGACCCTGTTCTGTTTTGTAATTCAGTTCCTGTGTAGCCAAGTTTACATTCTGTGTATTAGAGATATCTTATGATGTTTCTTTTTCTGTGTGACTTATTTCACTTAGAATCATCGTACCTGAATCCACTCATTATGCTGCTACGGGCCTGATGACATAGATTTCATTGCCGAATGATATTGCATTGTACGTAAGTACCACAACTTCTTTATCCATTTTTCACTTTCTGCGATATTGAACTTGTACCGTAAACGAGGTTCTTGTAAACAGAGCCATCCCAAACTTTGGGGTGGCTGTGTCTTTTTGATTTTAATTTCCCTAAGCTATAGGACCATAAGTGGAAGTGCCCTAGGCTCTGTTGCTTTGTTTTGTAGATGTTTCAGGAAACACCATACATTTCTCCAGAGTTGCTGTTGGCAATTTACATCCCGCCCATCAGCATAACAAGGCTCCCAGTTCTCCATGGCCTGTCCTGCCTTTCTCGATTTTACACTTTTTTCAGATGGCCCTTTTGACAGGGGGGCAGTGAGACTTCATTGTAGTGCAGATTTCCTTTGCAAGCTTGCTTGGTTGGCCAAAACGTGCATATGCGTTTTTTCCTGAATATATTCAGGAAAAAAACACATACACCCTTTTTGGCCAGGTGCATCATTGTGGAAGTTCTGCCTCTATACCTATTCTTTAAATGCAATTCCAGTCTACCTCCTGAAATCTGTTTCCTGCAATTCTGCCCCGCTTTCAAGTCCTCTTGGCAGCCTTACTTCAATATATTTTTGGACGATAGCTGTCATTTATAACTCTGCAGGTTTGTGAATTACAGTGCCCCTGAGCTCCTGTCTTCAACTCCCTTTCTTGTGAGCTGGCTGCAACACCGCAGGATTGCTTCAGGCCCTAGTGTGGTTCCGGCATGGCACGCTGAGGCTTTGGTTAATTCCTCTTCCTGGTGGGAAATGAGAGTTAAATTTGCCCGTCCAGACACCTCCAGCTAGTGTCTCATTGGTTCTCCCTATTCCTGTTCATTTTCCGCAGAAATTGCAAATTGGGCCAAACACAAGGTTAAAGGCACTGACTCTCCAAGTGGGGAGAGTGTTAGTAAAGCGTCTGGAATGTTGCACCCGAGTACCAGGGGACGAAAACTGAGACACATTTGAACACGTTTCCCGATCACACGGTGGATCATACTCTGCGTTCCACATGCATGTTTTAGCTGAAGGAAGAATCCCTTAAACCTGGAGAGTTGAGACCCATGGAATGGGTACCATGCAATATGTCTTCAAACGGTCTGCGTTTCCTCACCAAACCTCACCAATCCTATAACTGCTCCACTTATGCCGCTGTACACACGCTTGATTCTCTTTCGGAGACATATAAATCCATAGGTTTTAAGATTCTTACTACTCAGGTATATTCGTAGGCGTTTAACATGGCCTGTTGAGTCCACTTCGTTGAGCAAGGAGTAGCTCTTGTCTATTACATATTTGGCTTATGGAACGATATGTGTGCCTATTTCAATCTCTGGTTTCATGCAGCACCCCAACTCACCATTACCCTAAAGCAAGCATAAGTTGGTTTTCTACATTTGAGACCCTATTCTGTTTTGTAATTCAGTTCCTGTGTAGCCAAGTTTACATTCCGTGTAGTAGTGATATCTTATGGTGTTTCTTTTTCTGTGTGACTTATTTCACTTAGAATCATCGTACCTGAATCCACTCATTATGCTGCTATGGGCCTGATGACATAGATTACATTGCTGAGTGATATTGCATTGTACGTAAGTACCACAACTTCTTTATCCATTTTTCGCTTTCTGCGATATTGATCTTGTACCGCAAAAGAGGTTCTTGTAAACAGAGCCGTCCCAAACTTTGGGGTGGCTGTGTCTTTTTGATTTTAATTTCCCTAAGCTATAGGACCATAAGTGGAAGTGCCCTAGGCTCTGTTGCTTTGTTTTTTAGATGTTTCAGGAAACACCATACACTTCTCCAGAGTGGCTGTTGGCAATTTACATCCTGCCCATCAGCATAACAAGACTCCCAGTTCTCCATGGCCTGTCCTGCCTTTCTGGATTTTACACTTTTTTCAGATGGCACTTTTGACCGGGGCACAGTGAGACTTCATTGTAGTGCAGATTTCATTTGCTAGCTTGCTTTGTTGGCCAAAAAGTGCGTATGCGTTTTTTCCTGAATATATTCAGGAAAAAACGCATACGCCCTTTTTGGCCAAGTGCGTCACTGTGGACGTTCTGCCTCTTTTCCTATGCTTTAGATGCAACTCCAGTCTACCTCCTGAAATCGGTTTCCTGCAATTCTGCCCCGCTTTCAAGTGCTCTTGGCAGCCTTACTTCAATATATTTTTGGACGATAGCTGTCATTTATAACTCTGCAGGATTGTGAATTACAGTGCCGCTGAGCTCCTTTCTTCAACTCGCTTTCTTGTGAACTGGCCGCAACACCGCAGGATTGCTTCAGGCCCTAGTGTGGTTCTGGCATGGCACGCTGAGCCTTTGGTTAATTCCTCTTCCTGGTGAGAAATGAGAGTTAAATTTGCCCGTCCAGACACCTCCAGCTAGTCTCTCATTGGTTCTCCCTATTCCTGTTCATTTTCCGCAGAAATTGCAAACTGGGCCAAACAGGAGTTTAAAGGCACTGACTCTCCAAGTGGGGAGAGGGTTACTAAAGCGTCTGGAATGTTGCACCCGAGTACCAGGGGATGAAAACTGAGACACATTTGAACACGTTTCCCGATCACACGGTGGATCATACTCTGGGTTCCACATGCATGTTTTAGCTGAAGGAAGAATCCCTTAAACCTGGAGAGTTGAGACCCATGGAATGGGTACCATGCAATATGACTTCAAAGGGTCTGCATTTTCTCACCGAACCTCACCAATCCTATCACTGTTGCGTTTATGCCACTCTACACACGCTTGATTCTCTTTCGGAGACATATAAATCCATAGGTTTTAAGATTCTTACTCGTCAGGTATATTCTTAGGCGTTTAATATGGGGTGTTGAGTCCACTTCGTTGAGCAAGGAGTAGCTCTTGTCTATTATATATTTGGCTTATGGAACGGTATCTGTGTTAATTTCTATCTCTGGTTTTATGCAGCACCCCAACTCACCTTTCCCCTTCAGCAAGCATAAGTTGGTTTTCTACATTTGAGACCCTATTCTGTTTTGTAATTCAGTTCCTGTGTAGCCAAGTTTACATTCCGTGTAGTAGTGATATCTTACGATGTTTCTTTTTCTGTGTGACTTATTTCACTTAGAATCATTGTACCTGAATCCACTCATTATGCTGCTACGGGCCTGATGACATACATTTCATTGCCGAGTGATATTGCATTGTACGTAAGTACCACAACGTCTTTATCGATTTTTCGCTTTCTGTGATATTGAACTTGTACCTTAAAGGAACTTGTACCTACAAGGTTCTTGTAAACAGAGCCGTCCCAAACTTTAGGGTGGCTGTGTCTTTTTAATTTTAATTTCCCTAATCTATAGGACCATAAGTGCAAGTGCCCTAGGCTCTGTTGCTTTGTTTTATAGATGTTTCAGGAAACACCATACACTTCTCCAGAGTGGCTGTTGGCAATTCACATCCCGCCCATCAGCATAACAAGGCTCCCAGTTCTCCATGGCCTGTCCTGCCTTTCTGGATTTTACACTTTTTTTCAGATGCCCCTTTTGACCTGTGGGAAGTGAGACTTCATTGTAGAGCAGATTTCCTTTGCAAGCTTACTTGGTTGGCTAAAAAGGGCGTATGCGTTTTTTCCTGAATTTATTCAGGAAAAAACGCATACGCCCTTTTTGCCCAAGTGCATCATTGTGGACGTTCTGCCTCTTTTCCTATGCTTTACATGCAATTCCAGTCTACCTCCTGAAATCAGTTTCCTGCAATTCTGCCCCGCTTTCAAGTCCTCTTGGCAGCCTTACTTCAATATATTTTTGGACGATAGCTGTCATTTACAACTCTGCAGGTTTGTGAATGACAGTGCCCCTGAGCTCCTTTCTTCAACTCGCTTTCTTGTGAGCTGGCCGCAACACCGCAGGATTGCTTCAGGCCCTAGTGTGGTTCCGGCATGGCATGCTGAGCCTTTGGTTAATTCCTCTTCCTGGTGGGAAATGAGAGTTAAATTTGCCCGTCCAGACACCTGCAGCTAGTCTCTCATTGGTTCTCCCTATTCCTGTTTATCTTCTGCAGAAATTGCAAACTGGGCCATACAGGAGGTTAAAGGCACTGACTCTCCAAGTGGGGAGAGTGTTAGTAAAGCATCTGGAATGTTGCACCCGAGTACCAGGGGAGGAAAACTGAGACACATTTGAACACGTTTCCTGATCACACGGTGGATCATACTCTGGGTTCCACATGCATGTTTTAGCTGAAGGAAGAACCCCTTAAACCTGGAGAGTTGAGACCCATGGAATGGGTACCATGCAATATGAGTTCAAAGGGTCTGCATTTGCTCTCTGAACCTCAGCAATCCTATCACTGCTGCGTTTATGTCGCTGTACACACGCTTGATTCTCTTTCGGAGACATATAAATCCATAGGTTTTAAGATTCTTACTACTAAGGTATATTCTCAGGCGTTTAATATGTGGTGTTGTGTCCACTTCGTTGAGCAAGGAGTAGCTCTTGTCTATTACATATTTGGCTTATGGAACGGTATCTGTGCTAATTTCAATCTCTGGTTTTATGCAGCACCCCAACTCACCTTTCCCCTTAAGCAAGCATACGTTGGTTTTCTACATTTGAGACCCTGTTCTCTTTTGTAATTCAGTTCCTGTGTAGCCAAGTTTACATTCCGTGTAGTAGTGATATCTTATGATGTTTCTTTTTCTGTGTGACTTATTTCACTTAGAATCATCGTACCTGAATCCACTCATTATGCTGCTACGGGCCTGATGACATAGATTCATTGCTGAGTGATATTGCATTGTACGTAATACCACAACTTCTTTATCCATTTTTTGCTTTCTGGGATATTGAACTTGTACCATAAATGAGGTTCTTGCAAACAGAGCCGTCCCAAACTTTGGGGTAGCTGTGTCTTTTTGATTTTAATTTCCCTAAGCTATAGGACCATAAGTGGAAGTGCCCTAGGCTCTGTTGGTTTGTTTTGTAGATGTTTCAGTACACACCATACATTTCTCCAGAGTGGCTGTTGGCAATTTACATCCCACCCATCAGCATAACAAGGCTTCCAGTTCTCCATGTCCTGTCCTGCCTTTCTGGATTTTACATTTTTTTCAGATGGCCCTTTTGACCTGGGGGCACTGAGATTTCATTGTAGTGCAGATTTTCTTTGCAAGCTTGCTTGGTTGGCGAAAAAGGGCGAATGCGTTTTTTCCTGAATATATTCAGGAAAAAACGCATACGCCCTTTTTGGCCAAGTGCATCATTGTGGTCGTTCTGCCTCTTTTCCTATGCTTTACATGCAATTCCAGTCTACCTCCTGAAATCGGTTTCCTGCAATTCTGCCCCGCTTTCAAGTTCTCTTGGCAGCCTTACTTCAATATATTTTTGGACGATAGCTGTCATTTATAACTCTGCAGGTTTGTGAATTACAGTGCCCCTGAGCTCCTTTCTTCAACTCGCTTTCTTGTGAGCTGGCCGCAACACCGCAGGATTGCTTCAGGCCCTAGTGTGGTTCCGGCACGGCACGCTGAGCCTTTGGTTAATTCCTCTTCCTGGTGGGAAATGAGAGTTAAATTTGCCCGTCCAGACACCTCCAGCTAGTCTCTCATTGGTTGTCCCTATTCCTGTCCATTTTCCGCGGAAATTGCCAACTGGGCCAAAGAGGAGGTTAAAGGCACTGACTCTCCAATTGGGATGAGTGTTTGTAAAACGTCTGAAATGTTGCAGCCAAGTACCAGGGGACGAAACCTGAGACACATTTGAACACGTTTCCCGATCACACGGTGGATCATACTCTGGGTTCCACATGCATGTTTCAGCTGAAGGAAGAATCCCTTAAACCTGGAGAGTTGAGACCCATGGAATGGGTACCATGCAATATGACTTCAGAGGGTCAGCATTTGCTCACCGAACCTCACCAATCCTATCACTGCTGCATTTATGCCGCTGTACACACGCTTGATTCTCTTTCGGAGACATATAAATCCATAGGTTTTAAGATTTTTACTAGTCAGGTATATTCTTAAGCGTTTAATATGGGGTGTTGTGTCGTCTTCGTTGAGCATTAGTAGCTCTTGTCTATTACATATTTGGCTTATGGAACGGTATCTGTACTAATTTCAATCTCTGGTTTTATGCAGCACCCCAACTCACCTTTCCCCTTAAGCAAGCATAAGTTGGTTTGCTACATTTGAGACCCTGTTCTGTTTTGTAATTCAGTTCCTGTGTAGCCAAGTTTACATTCTGTGTATTAGAGATATCTTATGATGTTTCTTTTTCTGTGTGACTTATTTCACTTAGAATCATCGTACCTGAATCCACTCATTATGCTGCTACGGGCCTGATGACATAGATTTCATTGCCGAGTGATATTGCATTGTACGTAAGTACAACAACATCTTTATCCATTTTTCACTTTCTGCGATATTGAACTTGTACCGTAAACGAGGTTCTTGTAAACAGAGCCATCCCAAACTTTGGGGTGGCTGTGTCTTTTTGATTTTAATTTCCCTAAGCTATAGGACCATAAGTGGAAGTGCCCTAGGCTCTGTTGCTTTGTTTTGTAGATGTTTCAGGAAACACCATACATTTCTCCAGAGTTGCTGTTGGCAATTTACATCCCGCCCATCAGCATAACAAGGCTCCCAGTTCTCCATGGCCTGTCCTGCCTTTCTCGATTTTACACTTTTTTCAGATGGCCCTTTTGACAGGGGGGCAGTGAGACTTCATTGTAGTGCAGATTTCCTTTGCAAGCTTGCTTGGTTGGCCAAAACGTGCATATGCGTTTTTTCCTGAATATATTCAGGAAAAAAACACATACGCCCTTTTTGGCCAGGTGCATCATTGTGGAAGTTCTGCCTCTATACCTATTCTTTAAATGCAATTCCAGTCTACCTCCTGAAATCTGTTTCCTGCAATTCTGCCCCGCTTTCAAGTCCTCTTGGCAGCCTTACTTCAATATATTTTTGGACGATAGCTGTCATTTATAACTCTGCAGGTTTGTGAATTACAGTGCCCCTGAGCTCCTGTCTTCAACTCCCTTTCTTGTGAGCTGGCTGCAACACCGCAGGATTGCTTCAGGCCCTAGTGTGGTTCCGGCATGGCACGCTGAGGCTTTGGTTAATTCCTCTTCCTGGTGGGAAATGAGAGTTAAATTTGCCTGTCCAGACACCTCCAGCTAGTGTCTCATTGGTTCTCCCTATTCCTGTTCATTTTCCGCAGAAATTGCAAATTGGGCCAAACACAAGGTTAAAGGCACTGACTCTCCAAGTGGGGAGAGTGTTAGTAAAGCGTCTGGAATGTTGCACCCGAGTACCAGGGGACGAAAACTGAGACACATTTGAACACGTTTCCCGATCACACGGTGGATCATACTCTGCGTTCCACATGCATGTTTTAGCTGAAGGAAGAATCCCTTAAACCTGGAGAGTTGAGACCCATGGAATGGGTACCATGCAATATGTCTTCAAAGGGTCTGCGTTTCCTCACCAAACCTCACCAATCCTATAACTGCTCCACTTATGCCGCTGTACACACGCTTGATTCTCTTTCGGAGACATATAAATCCATAGGTTTTAAGATTCTTACTACTCAGGTATATTCCTAGGCGTTTAACATGGCCTGTTGAGTCCACTTCGTTGAGCAAGGAGTAGCTCTTGTCTATTACATATTTGGCTTATGGAACGATATGTGTGCCTATTTCAATCTCTGGTTTCATGCAGCACCCCAACTCACCATTACCCTAAAGCAAGCATAAGTTGGTTTTCTACATTTGAGACCCTATTCTGTTTTGTAATTCAGTTCCTGTGTAGCCAAGTTTACATTCCGTGTAGTAGTGATATCTTATGGTGTTTCTTTTTCTGTGTGACTTATTTCACTTAGAATCATCGTACCTGAATCCACTCATTATGCTGCTATGGGCCTGATGACATAGATTACATTGCTGAGTGATATTGCATTGTACGTAAGTACCACAACTTCTTTATCCATTTTTCGCTTTCTGCGATATTGATCTTGTACCGTAAAAGAGGTTCTTGTAAACAGAGCCGTCCCAAACTTTGGGGTGGCTGTGTCTTTTTGATTTTAATTTCCCTAAGCTATAGGACCATAAGTGGAAGTGCCCTAGGCTCTGTTGCTTTGTTTTTTAGATGTTTCAGGAAACACCATACACTTCTCCAGAGTGGCTGTTGGCAATTTACATCCTGCCCATCAGCATAACAGGACTCCCAGTTCTCCATGGCCTGTCCTGCCTTTCTGGATTTTACACTTTTTTCAGATGGCACTTTTGACCGGGGCACAGTGAGACTTCATTGTAGTGCAGATTTCGTTTGCTAGCTTGCTTTGTTGGCCAAAAAGGGCGTATGCGTTTTTTCCTGAATATATTCAGGGAAAAACGCATAGGCCCTTTTTGGCCAAGTGCATCACTGTGGACGTTCTGCCTCTTTTCCTATGCTTTAGATGCAACTCCAGTCTACCTCCTGAAATCAGTTTCCTGCAATTCTGCCCCGCTTTCAAGTGCTCTTGGCAGCCTTACTTCAATATATTTTTGGACGATAGCTGTCATTTATAACTCTGCAGGATTGTGAATTACAGTGCCGCTGAGCTCCTTTCTTCAACTCGCTTTCTTGTGAACTGGCCGCAACACCACATGATTGCTTCAGGCCCTAGTGTGGTTCTGGCATGGCACGCTGAGCCTTTGGTTAATTCCTCTTCCTCGTGAGAAATGAGAGTTAAATTTGCCCGTCCAGACACCTCCAGCTAGTCTCTCATTGGTTCTCCCTATTCCTGTTCATTTTCCGCAGAAATTGCAAACTGGGCCAAACAGGAGTTTAAAGGCACTGACTCTCCAAGTGGGGAGAGTGTTACTAAAGCGTCTGGAATGTTGCACCCGAGTACCAGGGGATGAAAACTGAGACACATTTGAACACGTTTCCCGATCACACGGTGGATCATACTCTGGGTTCCACATGCATGTTTTAGCTGAAGGAAGAATCCCTTAAACCTGGAGAGTTGAGACCCATGGAATGGGTACCATGCAATATGGCTTCAAAGGGTCTGCATTTTCTCACCGAACCTCACCAATCCTATCACTGCTGCGTTTATGCCACTCTACACACGCTTGATTCTCTTTCGGAGACATATAAATCCATAGGTTTTAAGATTCTTACTCGTCAGGTATATTCTTAGGCGTTTAATATGTGGTGTTGTGTCCACTTCGTTGAGCAAGGAGTAGCTCTTGTCTATTACATATTTGGCTTATGGAACGGTATCTGTGCTAATTTCAATCTCTGGTTTTATGCAGCACCCCAACTCACCTTTCCCCTTAAGCAAGCATACGTTGGTTTTCTACATTTGAGACCCTGTTCTCTTTTGTAATTCAGTTCCTGTGTAGCCAAGTTTACATTCCGTGTAGTAGTGATATCTTATGATGTTTCTTTTTCTGTGTGACTTATTTCACTTAGAATCATCGTACCTGAATCCACTCATTATGCTGCTACGGGCCTGATGACATAGATTCATTGCTGAGTGATATTGCATTGTATGTAATACCACAACTTCTTTATCCATTTTTTGCTTTCTGGGATATTGAACTTGTACCATAAATGAGGTTCTTGCAAACAGAGCCGTCCCAAACTTTGGGGTAGCTGTGTCTTTTTGATTTTAATTTCCCTAAGCTATAGGACCATAAGTGGAAGTGCCCTAGGCTCTGTTGGTTTGTTTTGTAGATGTTTCAGTACACACCATACATTTCTCCAGAGTGGCTGTTGGCAATTTACATCCCACCCATCAGCATAACAAGGCTTCCAGTTCTCCATGTCCTGTCCTGCCTTTCTGGATTTTACATTTTTTTCAGATGGCCCTTTTGACCTGGGGGCACTGAGATTTCATTGTAGTGCAGATTTTCTTTGCAAGCTTGCTTGGTTGGCAAAAAAGGGCGAATGCGTTTTTTCCTGAATATATTCAGGAAAAAACGCATACGCCCTTTTTGGCCAAGTGCATCATTGTGGTCGTTCTGCCTCTTTTCCTATGCTTTACATGCAATTCCAGTCTACCTCCTGAAATCGGTTTCCTGCAATTCTGCCCCGCTTTCAAGTTCTCTTGGCAGCCTTACTTCAATATATTTTTGGACGATAGCTGTCATTTATAACTCTGCAGGTTTGTGAATGACAGTGCCCCTGAGCTCCTTTCTTCAACTCGCTTTCTTGTGAGCTGGCCGCAACACCGCAGGATGCTTCAGGCCCTAGTGTGGTTCCGGCACGGCACGCTGAGCCTTTGGTTAATTCCTCTTCCTGGTGGGAAATGAGAGTTAAATTTGCCCGTCCAGACACCTCCAGCTAGTCTCTCATTGGTTGTTCCCTATTCCTGTCCATTTTCCGCAGAAATTGCCAACTGGGCCAAAGAGGAGGTTAAAGGCACTGACTCTCCAATTGGGATGAGTGTTTGTAAAACGTCTGAAATGTTGCAGCCAAGTACCAGGGGATGAAACCTGAGACACATTTGAACACGTTTCCCGATCACACGGTGGATCATACTCTGGGTTCCACATGCATGTTTCAGCTGAAGGAAGAATCCCTTAAACCTGGAGAGTTGAGACCCATGGAATGGGTACCATGCAATATGACTTCAGAGGGTCAGCATTTGCTCACCGAACCTCACCAATCCTATCACTGCTGCATTTATGCCGCTGTACACACGCTTGATTCTCTTTCGGAGACATATAAATCCATAGGTTTTAAGATTTTTACTAGTCAGGTATATTCTTAAGCGTTTAATATGGGGTGTTGTGTCGTCTTCGTTGAGCATTAGTAGCTCTTGTCTATTACATATTTGGCTTATGGAACGGTATCTGTACTAATTTCAATCTCTGGTTTTATGCAGCACCCCAACTCACCTTTCCCCTTAAGCAAGCATAAGTTGGTTTGCTACATTTGAGACCCTGTTCTGTTTTGTAATTCAGTTCCTGTGTAGCCAAGTTTACATTCTGTGTATTAGAGATATCTTATGATGTTTCTTTTTCTGTGTGACTTATTTCACTTAGAATCATCGTACCTGAATCCACTCATTATGCTGCTACGGGCCTGATGACATAGATTTCATTGCCGAGTGATATTGCATTGTACGTAAGTACCACAACTTCTTTATCCATTTTTCACTTTCTGCGATATTGAACTTGTACCGTAAACGAGGTTCTTGTAAACAGAGCCATCCCAAACTTTGGGGTGGCTGTGTCTTTTTGATTTTAATTTCCCTAAGCTATAGGACCATAAGTGGAAGTGCCCTAGGCTCTGTTGCTTTGTTTTGTAGATGTTTCAGGAAACACCATACATTTCTCCAGAGTTGCTGTTGGCAATTTACATCCCGCCCATCAGCATAACAAGGCTCCCAGTTCTCCATGGCCTGTCCTGCCTTTCTCGATTTTACACTTTTTTCAGATGGCCCTTTTGACAGGGGGGCAGTGAGACTTCATTGTAGTGCAGATTTCCTTTGCAAGCTTGCTTGGTTGGCCAAAACGTGCATATGCGTTTTTTCCTGAATATATTCAGGAAAAAAACACATACGCCCTTTTTGGCCAGGTGCATCATTGTGGAAGTTCTGCCTCTATACCTATTCTTTAAATGCAATTCCAGTCTACCTCCTGAAATCTGTTTCCTGCAATTCTGCCCCGCTTTCAAGTCCTCTTGGCAGCCTTACTTCAATATATTTTTGGACGATAGCTGTCATTTATAACTCTGCAGGTTTGTGAATTACAGTGCCCCTGAGCTCCTGTCTTCAACTCCCTTTCTTGTGAGCTGGCTGCAACACCGCAGGATTGCTTCAGGCCCTAGTGTGGTTCCGGCATGGCACGCTGAGGCTTTGGTTAATTCCTCTTCCTGGTGGGAAATGAGAGTTAAATTTGCCTGTCCAGACACCTCCAGCTAGTGTCTCATTGGTTCTCCCTATTCCTGTTCATTTTCCGCAGAAATTGCAAATTGGGCCAAACACAAGGTTAAAGGCACTGACTCTCCAAGTGGGGAGAGTGTTAGTAAAGCGTCTGGAATGTTGCACCCGAGTACCAGGGGACGAAAACTGAGACACATTTGAACACGTTTCCCGATCACACGGTGGATCATACTCTGCGTTCCACATGCATGTTTTAGCTGAAGGAAGAATCCCTTAAACCTGGAGAGTTGAGACCCATGGAATGGGTACCATGCAATATGTCTTCAAAGGGTCTGCGTTTCCTCACCAAACCTCACCAATCCTATAACTGCTCCACTTATGCCGCTGTACACACGCTTGATTCTCTTTCGGAGACATATAAATCCATAGGTTTTAAGATTCTTACTACTCAGGTATATTCCTAGGCGTTTAACATGGCCTGTTGAGTCCACTTCGTTGAGCAAGGAGTAGCTCTTGTCTATTACATATTTGGCTTATGGAACGATATGTGTGCCTATTTCAATCTCTGGTTTCATGCAGCACCCCAACTCACCATTACCCTAAAGCAAGCATAAGTTGGTTTTCTACATTTGAGACCCTATTCTGTTTTGTAATTCAGTTCCTGTGTAGCCAAGTTTACATTCCGTGTAGTAGTGATATCTTATGGTGTTTCTTTTTCTGTGTGACTTATTTCACTTAGAATCATCGTACCTGAATCCACTCATTATGCTGCTATGGGCCTGATGACATAGATTACATTGCTGAGTGATATTGCATTGTACGTAAGTACCACAAATTCTTTATCCATTTTTCGCTTTCTGCGATATTGATCTTGTACCGTAAAAGAGGTTCTTGTAAACAGAGCCGTCCCAAACTTTGGGGTGGCTGTGTCTTTTTGATTTTAATTTCCCTAAGCTATAGGACCATAAGTGGAAGTGCCCTAGGCTCTGTTGCTTTGTTTTTTAGATGTTTCAGGAAACACCATACACTTCTCCAGAGTGGCTGTTGGCAATTTACATCCTGCCCATCAGCATAACAGGACTCCCAGTTCTCCATGGCCTGTCCTGCCTTTCTGGATTTTACACTTTTTTCAGATGGCACTTTTGACCGGGGCACAGTGAGACTTCATTGTAGTGCAGATTTCGTTTGCTAGCTTGCTTTGTTGGCCAAAAAGGGCCTATGCGTTTTTTCCTGAATATATTCAGGGAAAAACGCATAGGCCCTTTTTGGCCAAGTGCATCACTGTGGACGTTCTGCCTCTTTTCCTATGCTTTAGATGCAACTCCAGTCTACCTCCTGAAATCGGTTTCCTGCAATTCTGCCCCGCTTTCAAGTGCTCTTGGCAGCCTTACTTCAATATATTTTTGGACGATAGCTGTCATTTATAACTCTGCAGGATTGTGAATTACAGTGCCGCTGAGCTCCTTTCTTCAACTCGCTTTCTTGTGAACTGGCCGCAACACCACATGATTGCTTCAGGCCCTAGTGTGGTTCTGGCATGGCACGCTGAGCCTTTGGTTAATTCCTCTTCCTCGTGAGAAATGAGAGTTAAATTTGCCCGTCCAGACACCTCCAGCTAGTCTCTCATTGGTTCTCCCTATTCCTGTTCATTTTCCGCAGAAATTGCAAACTGGGCCAAACAGGAGTTTAAAGGCACTGACTCTCCAAGTGGGGAGAGTGTTACTAAAGCGTCTGGAATGTTGCACCCGAGTACCAGGGGATGAAAACTGAGACACATTTGAACACGTTTCCCGATCACACGGTGGATCATACTCTGGGTTCCACATGCATGTTTTAGCTGAAGGAAGAATCCCTTAAACCTGGAGAGTTGAGACCCATGGAATGGGTACCATGCAATATGGCTTCAAAGGGTCTGCATTTTCTCACCGAACCTCACCAATCCTATCACTGCTGCGTTTATGCCACTCTACACACGCTTGATTCTCTTTCGGAGACATATAAATCCATAGGTTTTAAGATTCTTACTCGTCAGGTATATTCTTAGGCGTTTAATATGGGGTGTTGAGTCCACTTCGTTGAGCAAGGAGTAGCTCTTGTCTATTATATATTTGGCTTATGGAACGGTATCTGTGTTAATTTCTATCTCTGGTTTTATGCAGCACCCCAACTCACCTTTCCCCTTCAGCAAGCATAAGTTGGTTTTCTACATTTGAGACCCTATTCTGTTTTGTAATTCAGTTCCTGTGTAGCCAAGTTTACATTCCGTGTAGTAGTGATATCTTACGATGTTTCTTTTTCTGTGTGACTTATTTCACTTAGAATCATCGTACCTGAATCCACTCATTATGCTGCTACGGGCCTGATGACATAGATTTCATTGCCGAGTGATATTGCATTGTACGTAAGTACCACAACGTCTTTATCGATTTTTCGCTTTCTGCGATATTGAACTTGTACCTTAAACGAGGTTCTTGTAAACAGAGCCGTCCCAAACTTTAGGGTGGCTGTGTCTTTTTGATTTTAATTTCCCTAATCTATAGGACCATAAGTGCAAGTGCCCTAGGCTCTGTTGCTTTGTTTTATAGATGTTTCAGGAAACACCATACACTTCTCCAGAGTGGCTGTTGGCAATTCACATCCCGCCCATCAGCATAACAAGGCTCCCAGTTCTCCATGGCCTGTCCTGCCTTTCTGGATTTTACACTTTTTTTCAGATGCCCCTTTTGACCTGTGGAAAGTGAGACTTCATTGTAGTGCAGATTTCCTTTGCAAGCTTACTTGGTTGGCTAAAAAGGGCGTATGCGTTTTTTCCTGAATATATTCAGGAAAAAACGCATACGCCCTTTTTGCCCAAGTGCATCATTGTGGACGTTCTGCCTCTTTTCCTATGCTTTACATGCAATTCCAGCCTACCTCCTGAAATCAGTTTCCTGCAATTCTGCCCCGCTTTCAAGTCCTCTTGGCAGCCTTACTTCAATATATTTTTGGACGATAGCTGTCATTTACAACTCTGCAGGTTTGTGAATGACAGTGCCCCTGAGCTCCTTTCTTCAACTCGCTTTCTTGTGAGCTGGCCGCAACACCGCAGGATTGCTTCAGGCCCTAGTGTGGTTCCGGCATGGCATGCTGAGCCTTTGGTTAATTCCTCTTCCTGGTGGGAAATGAGAGTTAAATTTGCCCGTCCAGACACCTGCAGCTAGTCTCTCATTGGTTCTCCCTATTCCTGTTTATCTTCTGCAGAAATTGCAAACTGGGCCATACAGGAGGTTAAAGGCACTGACTCTCCAAGTGGGGAGAGTGTTAGTAAAGCATCTGGAATGTTGCACCCGAGTACCAGGGGAGGAAAACTGAGACACATTTGAACACGTTTCCTGATCACACGGTGGATCATACTCTGGGTTCCACATGCATGTTTTAGCTGAAGGAAGAACCCCTTAAACCTGGAGAGTTGAGACCCATGGAATGGGTACCATGCAATATGAGTTCAAAGGGTCTGCATTTGCTCTCTGAACCTCAGCAATCCTATCACTGCTGCGTTTATGCCGCTGTACACACGCTTGATTCTCTTTCGGAGACATATAAATCCATAGGTTTTAAGATTCTTACTACTAAGGTATATTCTCAGGCGTTTAATATGTGGTGTTGTGTCCACTTCGTTGAGCAAGGAGTAGCTCTTGTCTATTACATATTTGGCTTATGGAACGGTATCTGTGCTAATTTCAATCTCTGGTTTTATGCAGCACCCCAACTCACCTTTCCCCTTAAGCAAGCATACGTTGGTTTTCTACATTTGAGACCCTGTTCTCTTTTGTAATTCAGTTCCTGTGTAGCCAAGTTTACATTCCGTGTAGTAGTGATATCTTATGATGTTTCTTTTTCTGTGTGACTTATTTCACTTAGAATCATCGTACCTGAATCCACTCATTATGCTGCTACGGGCCTGATGACATAGATTCATTGCTGAGTGATATTGCATTGTACGTAATACCACAACTTCTTTATCCATTTTTTGCTTTCTGGGATATTGAACTTGTACCATAAATGAGGTTCTTGCAAACAGAGCCGTCCCAAACTTTGGGGTAGCTGTGTCTTTTTGATTTTAATTTCCCTAAGCTATAGGACCATAAGTGGAAGTGCCCTAGGCTCTGTTGGTTTGTTTTGTAGATGTTTCAGTACACACTATACATTTCTCCAGAGTGGCTGTTGGCAATTTACATCCCACCCATCAGCATAACAAGGCTTCCAGTTCTCCATGTCCTGTCCTGCCTTTCTGGATTTTACATTTTTTTCAGATGGCCCTTTTGACCTGGGGGCACTGAGATTTCATTGTAGTGCAGATTTTCTTTGCAAGCTTGCTTGGTTGGCGAAAAAGGGCGAATGCGTTTTTTCCTGAATATATTCAGGAAAAAACGCATACGCCCTTTTTGGCCAAGTGCATCATTGTGGTCGTTCTGCCTCTTTTCCTATGCTTTACATGCAATTCCAGTCTACCTCCTGAAATCGGTTTCCTGCAATTCTGCCCCGCTTTCAAGTTCTCTTGGCAGCCTTACTTCAATATATTTTTGGACGATAGCTGTCATTTATAACTCTGCAGGTTTGTGAATTACAGTGCCCCTGAGCTCCTTTCTTCAACTCGCTTTCTTGTGAGCTGGCCGCAACACCGCAGGATTGCTTCAGGCCCTAGTGTGGTTCCGGCACGGCACGCTGAGCCTTTGGTTAATTCCTCTTCCTGGTGGGAAATGAGAGTTAAATTTGCCCGTCCAGACACCTCCAGCTAGTCTCTCATTGGTTGTCCCTATTCCTGTCCATTTTCCGCGGAAATTGCCAACTGGGCCAAAGAGGAGGTTAAAGGCACTGACTCTCCAATTGGGATGAGTGTTTGTAAAACGTCTGAAATGTTGCAGCCAAGTACCAGGGGACGAAACCTGAGACACATTTGAACACGTTTCCCGATCACACGGTGGATCATACTCTGGGTTCCACATGCATGTTTCAGCTGAAGGAAGAATCCCTTAAACCTGGAGAGTTGAGACCCATGGAATGGGTACCATGCAATATGACTTCAGAGGGTCAGCATTTGCTCACCGAACCTCACCAATCCTATCACTGCTGCATTTATGCCGCTGTACACACGCTTGATTCTCTTTCGGAGACATATAAATCCATAGGTTTTAAGATTTTTACTAGTCAGGTATATTCTTAAGCGTTTAATATGGGGTGTTGTGTCGTCTTCGTTGAGCATTAGTAGCTCTTGTCTATTACATATTTGGCTTATGGAACGGTATCTGTACTAATTTCAATCTCTGGTTTTATGCAGCACCCCAACTCACCTTTCCCCTTAAGCAAGCATAAGTTGGTTTGCTACATTTGAGACCCTGTTCTGTTTTGTAATTCAGTTCCTGTGTAGCCAAGTTTACATTCTGTGTATTAGAGATATCTTATGATGTTTCTTTTTCTGTGTGACTTATTTCACTTAGAATCATCGTACCTGAATCCACTCATTATGCTGCTACGGGCCTGATGACATAGATTTCATTGCCGAGTGATATTGCATTGTACGTAAGTACAACAACATCTTTATCCATTTTTCACTTTCTGCGATATTGAACTTGTACCGTAAACGAGGTTCTTGTAAACAGAGCCATCCCAAACTTTGGGGTGGCTGTGTCTTTTTGATTTTAATTTCCCTAAGCTATAGGACCATAAGTGGAAGTGCCCTAGGCTCTGTTGCTTTGTTTTGTAGATGTTTCAGGAAACACCATACATTTCTCCAGAGTTGCTGTTGGCAATTTACATCCCGCCCATCAGCATAACAAGGCTCCCAGTTCTCCATGGCCTGTCCTGCCTTTCTCGATTTTACACTTTTTTCAGATGGCCCTTTTGACAGGGGGGCAGTGAGACTTCATTGTAGTGCAGATTTCCTTTGCAAGCTTGCTTGGTTGGCCAAAACGTGCATATGCGTTTTTTCCTGAATATATTCAGGAAAAAAACACATACGCCCTTTTTGGCCAGGTGCATCATTGTGGAAGTTCTGCCTCTATACCTATTCTTTAAATGCAATTCCAGTCTACCTCCTGAAATCTGTTTCCTGCAATTCTGCCCCGCTTTCAAGTCCTCTTGGCAGCCTTACTTCAATATATTTTTGGACGATAGCTGTCATTTATAACTCTGCAGGTTTGTGAATTACAGTGCCCCTGAGCTCCTGTCTTCAACTCCCTTTCTTGTGAGCTGGCTGCAACACCGCAGGATTGCTTCAGGCCCTAGTGTGGTTCCGGCATGGCATGCTGAGGCTTTGGTTAATTCCTCTTCCTGGTGGGAAATGAGAGTTAAATTTGCCTGTCCAGACACCTCCAGCTAGTGTCTCATTGGTTCTCCCTATTCCTGTTCATTTTCCGCAGAAATTGCAAATTGGGCCAAACACAAGGTTAAAGGCACTGACTCTCCAAGTGGGGAGAGTGTTAGTAAAGCGTCTGGAATGTTGCACCCGAGTACCAGGGGACGAAAACTGAGACACATTTGAACACGTTTCCCGATCACACGGTGGATCATACTCTGCGTTCCACATGCATGTTTTAGCTGAAGGAAGAATCCCTTAAACCTGGAGAGTTGAGACCCATGGAATGGGTACCATGCAATATGTCTTCAAAGGGTCTGCGTTTCCTCACCAAACCTCACCAATCCTATAACTGCTCCACTTATGCCGCTGTACACACGCTTGATTCTCTTTCGGAGACATATAAATCCATAGGTTTTAAGATTCTTACTACTCAGGTATATTCCTAGGCGTTTAACATGGCCTGTTGAGTCCACTTCGTTGAGCAAGGAGTAGCTCTTGTCTATTACATATTTGGCTTATGGAACGATATGTGTGCCTATTTCAATCTCTGGTTTCATGCAGCACCCCAACTCACCATTACCCTAAAGCAAGCATAAGTTGGTTTTCTACATTTGAGACCCTATTCTGTTTTGTAATTCAGTTCCTGTGTAGCCAAGTTTACATTCCGTGTAGTAGTGATATCTTATGGTGTTTCTTTTTCTGTGTGACTTATTTCACTTAGAATCATCGTACCTGAATCCACTCATTATGCTGCTATGGGCCTGATGACATAGATTACATTGCTGAGTGATATTGCATTGTACGTAAGTACCACAACTTCTTTATCCATTTTTCGCTTTCTGCGATATTGATCTTGTACCGTAAAAGAGGTTCTTGTAAACAGAGCCGTCCCAAACTTTGGGGTGGCTGTGTCTTTTTGATTTTAATTTCCCTAAGCTATAGGACCATAAGTGGAAGTGCCCTAGGCTCTGTTGCTTTGTTTTTTAGATGTTTCAGGAAACACCATACACTTCTCCAGAGTGGCTGTTGGCAATTTACATCCTGCCCATCAGCATAACAGGACTCCCAGTTCTCCATGGCCTGTCCTGCCTTTCTGGATTTTACACTTTTTTCAGATGGCACTTTTGACCGGGGCACAGTGAGACTTCATTGTAGTGCAGATTTCGTTTGCTAGCTTGCTTTGTTGGCCAAAAAGGGCGTATGCGTTTTTCCCTGAATATATTCAGGGAAAAACGCATAGGCCCTTTTTGGCCAAGTGCATCACTGTGGACGTTCTGCCTCTTTTCCTATGCTTTAGATGCAACTCCAGTCTACCTCCTGAAATCGGTTTCCTGCAATTCTGCCCCGCTTTCAAGTGCTCTTGGCAGCCTTACTTCAATATATTTTTGGACGATAGCTGTCATTTATAACTCTGCAGGATTGTGAATTACAGTGCCGCTGAGCTCCTTTCTTCAACTCGCTTTCTTGTGAACTGGCCGCAACACCGCATGATTGCTTCAGGCCCTAGTGTGGTTCTGGAATGGCACGCTGAGCCTTTGGTTAATTCCTCTGCCTCGTGAGAAATGAGAGTTAAATTTGCCCGTCCAGACACCTCCAGCTAGTCTCTCATTGGTTCTCCCTATTCCTGTTCATTTTCCGCAGAAATTGCAAACTGGGCCAAACAGGAGTTTAAAGGCACTGACTCTCCAAGTGGGGAGAGTGTTACTAAAGCGTCTGGAATGTTGCACCCGAGTACCAGGGGATGAAAACTGAGACACATTTGAACACGTTTCCCGATCACACGGTGGATCATACTCTGGGTTCCACATGCATGTTTTAGCTGAAGGAAGAATCCCTTAAACCTGGAGAGTTGAGACCCATGGAATGGGTACCATGCAATATGGCTTCAAAGGGTCTGCATTTTCTCACCGAACCTCACCAATCCTATCACTGTTGCGTTTATGCCACTCTACACACGCTTGATTCTCTTTCGGAGACATATAAATCCATAGGTTTTAAGATTCTTACTCGTCAGGTATATTCTTAGGCGTTTAATATGGGGTGTTGAGTCCACTTCGTTGAGCAAGGAGTAGCTCTTGTCTATTATATATTTGGCTTATGGAACGGTATCTGTGTTAATTTCTATCTCTGGTTTTATGCAGCACCCCATCTCACCTTTCCCCTTCAGCAAGCATAAGTTGGTTTTCTACATTTGAGACCCTGTTCTGTTTTGTAATTCAGTTCCTGTGTAGCCAAGTTTACATTCCGTGTAGTAGTGATATCTTACGATGTTTCTTTTTCTGTGTGACTTATTTCACTTAGAATCATCGTACCTGAATCCACTCATTATGCTGCTATGGGCCTGATGACATAGATTTCATTGCCGAGTGATATTGCATTGTACGTAAGTACCACAACGTCTTTATCGATTTTTCGCTTTCTGCGATATTGAACTTGTACCTTAAACGAGGTTCTTGTAAACAGAGCCGTCCCAAACTTTAGGGTGGCTGTGTCTTTTTGATTTTAATTTCCCTAATCTATAGGACCATAAGTGCAAGTGCCCTAGGCTCTGTTGCTTTGTTTTATAGATGTTTCAGGAAACACCATACACTTCTCCAGAGTGGCTGTTGGCAATTCACATCCCGCCCATCAGCATAACAAGGCTCCCAGTTCTCCATGGCCTGTCCTGCCTTTCTGGATTTTACACTTTTTTTCAGATGCCCCTTTTGACCTGTGGGAAGTGAGACTTCATTGTAGAGCAGATTTCCTTTGCAAGCTTACTTGGTTGGCTAAAAAGGGCGTATGCGTTTTTTCCTGAATATATTCAGGAAAAAACGCATACTCCCTTTTTGCCCAAGTGCATCATTGTGGACGTTCTGCCTCTTTTCCTATGCTTTACATGCAATTCCAGTCTACCTCCTGAAATCTGTTTCCTGCAATTCTGCCCCGCTTTCAAGTCCTCTTGGCAGCCTTACTTCAATATATTTTTGGACGATAGCTGTCATTTATAACTCTGCAGGTTTGTGAATTACAGTGCCCCTGAGCTCCTGTCTTCAACTCCCTTTCTTGTGAGCTGGCTGCAACACCGCAGGATTGCTTCAGGCCCTAGTGTGGTTCCGGCATGGAACGCTGAGGCTTTGGTTAATTCCTCTTCCTGGTGGGAAATGAGAGTTAAATTTGCCCGTCCAGACACCTCCAGCTAGTGTCTCATTGGTTCTCCCTATTCCTGTTCATTTTCCGCAGAAATTGCAAATTGGGCCAAACACAAGGTTAAAGGCACTGACTCTCCAAGTGGGGAGAGTGTTAGTAAAGCGTCTGGAATGTTGCACCCGAGTACCAGGGGACGAAAACTGAGACACATTTGAACACGTTTCCCGATCACACGGTGGATCATACTCTGGGTTCCACATGCATGTTTTAGCTGAAGGAAGAATCCCTTAAACCTGGAGAGTTGAGACCCATGGAATGGGTACCATGCAATATGTCTTCAAAGGTTCTGCGTTTGCTCACCAAACCTCACCAATCCTATAACTGCTCCACTTATGCCGCTGTACACACGCTTGATTCTCTTTCGGAGACATATAAATCCATAGGTTTTAAGATTCTTACTACTCAGGTATATTCCTAGGCGTTTAACATGGCCTGTTGAGTCCACTTCGTTGAGCAAGGAGTACCTCTTGTCTATTACATATTTGGCTTATGGAACGATATGTGTGCCTATTTCAATCTCTGGTTTCATGCAGCACCCCAACTCACCATTACCCTAAAGCAAGCATAAGTTGGTTTTCTACATTTGAGACCCTATTCTGTTTTGTAATTCAGTTCCTGTGTAGCCAAGTTTACATTCCGTGTAGTAGTGATATCTTATGGTGTTTCTTTTTCTGTGTGACTTATTTCACTTAGAATCATCGTACCTGAATCCACTCATTATGCTGCTACGGGCCTGATGACATAGATTACATTGCTGAGTGATATTGCATTGTACGTAAGTACCACAACTTCTTTATCCATTTTTCTCTTTCTGCGATATTGATCTTGTACCGTAAAAGAGGTTCTTGTAAACAGAGCCGTCCCAAACTTTGGGGTGGCTGTGTCTTTTTGATTTTAATTTCCCTAAGCTATAGGACCATAAGTGGAAGTGCCCTAGGCTCTGTTGCTTGGTTTTTTGGATGTTTCAGGAAACACCATACACTTCTCCAGAGTGGCTGTTGGCAATTCACATCCCGCCCATCAGCATAACAAGGCTCCCAGTTCTCCATGGCCTGTCCTGCCTTTCTGGATTTTACACTTTTTTCAGATGGCCCTTTTGACCTGGGGGCAGTGAGATTTCATTGTAGTGCAGATTTTCTTTGCAAGCTTGCTTGGTTGGCGAAAAAGGGCGAATGCGTTTTTTCCTGAATATATTCAGGAAAAAACGCATACACCCTTTTTGGCCAAGTGCATCATTGTGGACGTTCTGCCTCTTTTCCTATGCTTTACATGCAATTCCAGTCTACCTCCTGAAATCGGTTTCCTGCAATTCTGCCCCGCTTTCAAGTCCTCTTGGCAGCCTTACTTCAATATATTTTTGGACGATAGCTGTCATTTATAACTCTGCAGGTTTGTGAATGACAGTGCCCCTGAGCTCCTTTCTTCAACTCGCTTTCTTGTGAGCTGGCCGCAACACGGCAAGATTGCTTCAGGCCCTAGTGTGGTTCCGGCATGGCACGCTGAGCCTTTGGTTAATTCCTCTTCCTGGTGGGAAATGAGAGTTAAATTTGCCCGTCCAGACACCTGCAGCTAGTCTCTCATTGGTTGTCCCTATTCCTGTTCATTTTCCGCGGAAATTGTCAACTGGGCCAAAGAGGAGGTTAAAGGCACTGACTATCCAATTGGGATGAGTGTTTGTAAAACGTCTGAAATGTTGCAGCCAAGTACCAGGGGACGACAATTGAGACACATTTGAACACGTTTCCCGATCACACGGTGGATCATACTCTGGGTTCCACATGCATGTATTAGCTGAAGGAAGAATCCCTTAAACCTGGAGAGTTGAGACCCATGGAATGGGTACCATGCAATATGAATTCAGAGGGTCAGCATTTGCTCACCGAACCTCACCAATCCTATCACTGCTGCATTTATGCCGCTGTACACACGCTTGATTCTCTTTCGGAGACATATAAATCCATAGGTTTTAAGATTTTTACTAGTCAGGTATATTCTTAAGCGTTTAATATGGGGTGTTGTGTCCTCTTCGTTGAGCAAGTAGTAGCTCTTGTCTATTACATATTTGGCTTATGGAACGGTATCTGTACTAATTTCAATCTCTGGTTTTATGCAGCACCCCAACTCACCTTTCCCCTTAAGCAAGCATAAGTTGGTTTGCTACATTTGAGACCCTGTTCTGTTTTGTAATTCAGTTCCTGTGTAGCCAAGTTTACATTCTGTGTATTAGAGATATCTTATGATGTTTCTTTTTCTGTGTGACTTATTTCACTTACAATCATCATACCTGAATCCACTCATTATGCTGCTACGGGCCTGATGACATAGATTTCATTGCCGAGTGATATTGCATTGTACGTAAGTACCACAACTTCTTTATCCATTTTTCACTTTCTGCGATATTGAACTTGTACCGTAAACGAGGTTCTTGTAAACAGAGCCATCCCAAACTTTGGGGTGGCTGTGTCTTTTTTATTTTAATTTCCCTAAGCTATAGGACCATAAGTGGAAGTGCCCTAGGCTCTGTTGCTTTGTTTTGTAGATGTTTCAGGAAACACCATACATTTCTCCAGAGTTGCTGTTGGCAATTTACATCCCGCCCATCAGCATAACAAGGCTCCCAGTTCTCCATGGCCTGTCCTGCCTTTCTCGATTTTACACTTTTTTCAGATGGCCCTTTTGACAGGGGGGCAGTGAGACTTCATTGTAGTGCAGATTTCCTTTGCAAGCTTGCTTGGTTGGCCAAAACGTGCATATGCGTTTTTTCCTGAATATATTCAGGAAAAAAACACATACACCCTTTTTGGCCAGGTGCATCATTGTGGAAGTTCTGCCTCTATACCTATTCTTTAAATGCAATTCCAGTCTACCTCCTGAAATCTGTTTCCTGCAATTCTGCCCCGCTTTCAAGTCCTCTTGGCAGCCTTACTTCAATATATTTTTGGACGATAGCTGTCATTTATAACTCTGCAGGTTTGTGAATTACAGTGCCCCTGAGCTCCTGTCTTCAACTCCCTTTCTTGTGAGCTGGCTGCAACACCGCAGGATTGCTTCAGGCCCTAGTGTGGTTCCGGCATGGCACGCTGAGGCTTTGGTTAATTCCTCTTCCTGGTGGGAAATGAGAGTTAAATTTGCCCGTCCAGACACCTCCAGCTAGTGTCTCATTGGTTCTCCCTATTCCTGTTCATTTTCCGCAGAAATTGCAAATTGGGCCAAACACAAGGTTAAAGGCACTGACTCTCCAAGTGGGGAGAGTGTTAGTAAAGCGTCTGGAATGTTGCACCCGAGTACCAGGGGACGAAAACTGAGACACATTTGAACACGTTTCCCGATCACACGGTGGATCATACTCTGCGTTCCACATGCATGTTTTAGCTGAAGGAAGAATCCCTTAAACCTGGAGAGTTGAGACCCATGGAATGGGTACCATGCAATATGTCTTCAAAGGGTCTGCGTTTGCTCACCAAACCTCACCAATACTATAACTGCTCCACTTATGCCGCTGTACACACGCTTGATTCTCTTTCGGAGACATATAAATCCATAGGTTTTAAGATTCTTACTACTCAGGTATATTCCTAGGGGTTTAACATGGCCTGTTGAGTCCACTTCGTTGAGCAAGGAGTAGCTCTTGTCTATTACATATTTGGCTTATGGAACGATATGTGTGCCTATTTCAATCTCTGGTTTCATGCAGCACCCCAACTCACCATTACCCTAAAGCAAGCATAAGTTGGTTTTCTACATTTGAGACCCTATTCTGTTTTGTAATTCAGTTCCTGTGTAGCCAAGTTTACATTCCGTGTAGTAGTGATATCTTATGGTGTTTCTTTTTCTGTGTGACTTATTTCACTTAGAATCATCGTACCTGAATCCACTCATCATACTGCTATGGGCCTGATGACATAGATTTCATTGCTGAGTGATATTGCATTGTACGTAAGTACCACAACGTCTTTATCCATTTTTCGCTTTCTGCGATATTGAACTTGTACCTTAAACGAGGTTCTTGTAAACAGAGCCGTCCCAAACTTTAGGGTGGCTGTGTCTTTTTGATTTTCATTTCCCTAATCTATAGGACCATAAGTGGAAGTGCCCTAGGCTCTGTTGCTTTGTTTTTTAGATGTTTCAGGAAACACCATACACTTCTCCAGAGTGGCTGTTGGCAATTCACATCCCGTCCATCAGCATAACAAGGCTCCCATTTCTCCATGGCCTGTCCTGCATTTCTGGATTTTACACTTTTTTCAGATAGCCCTTTTGACAGGGGGCGCAGTGAGATTTCATTGTAGTGCAGATTTCCTTTGCAAGCTTGCTTGGTTGCCCAAAAAGTGCGTATGCGTTTTTTCCTGAATATATTGAGGAGAAAACGCATACGCGCTTTTTGGCCAAGTGCATCATTGTGGACGTTCTGCCTCTTTTCCTATGCTTTACATGCAATTCCAGTCTACCTCCTGAAATCGGTTTCCTGCAATTCTGCCCCACTTTCAAGTCCTCTTGGCAGCCTTACTTCAATATATTTTTGGACGATAGCTGTCATTTATAACTCTGCAGGTTTGTGAATTACAGTTCCCCTGAGCTCCTTTCTTCAACTCGCTTTCTTGTGAGCTGGCCGCAACACCGCAGGATTTCTTCAGCCCCTAGTGTTTTTCTGGCTCGGCACGCTGAGCCTTTGGTTAATTCCTCTTCCTGGTGGGAAATGAGAGTTAAATTTGCCCGTCCAAACACCTCCAGCTTGTCTCTCATTGTTTCTCCCTATTCATGTTCATCTTCCACAGAAATTGCAACCTGGGCCAAACAGGAGGTTAAAGGCACTGATTCTCAAACTGGGGAGAGTGTTAGTAAAGGGTCTGGAATGTTGCACCAAAGTACCAGGGGACGAAAACTGAGACACATTTGAACACGTTTCCCAATCACACGGTGGATCATACTCTGGGTACCACATGCATATTTTAGGTGAAGGAAGAATCCCTTAAACCTGGAGAGTTGAGACCCATGGCATGGGTACCATGCATTATGACTTCAAAGGGTCTGCATTTGCTCACTGAACCTCACCAATCCTATCACTGCTACGTTTATGCCGCTGTACACACGCTTGATTCTCTTTCGGAGACCTATAAATCCATAGTTTTTAAGATTCTTACTAGTCAGGTATATTCTTAGGCGTTTAATATGGGGTGTTGAGTCCACTTCGTTGAGCAAGGAGTAGCTCTTGTTTATTACATATTTGGCTTGTGGAACGGTATCTGTGCTAATTTCAATCTCTTGTTTTATGCAGCACCCCAACTCACCTTTCAACTTAAGCAAGCATAAGTTGGTTTTCTACATTTGAGACCCTGTTCTGTTTTGTAATTCTGTTCCTGTGTAGCCAAGTTTACATTCCGTGTATTAGTGATATCTTATGATGTTTCTTCTTCTGTGTGACTTATTTCACTTAGAATCATTGTACCTGAATCCACTCATTATGCTGCTATGGGCCTGATGACATAGATTTCATTGCTGAGTGATATTGCATTGTACATAAGTACCAAAACTTCTTTATCCATTTTTCACTTTCTGCGATATTGAACTTGTACCATAAACGAGGTTCTTGTAAACAGAGCCGTCCGAAACTTTGGGGTGCTGTGTCTTTTTGATTTTAATTTCCCTAAGCTATAGGACCATAAGTGGAAGTGCCCTAGGCTCTGTTGCTTTGTTTTTTGGATGTTTCAGGAAACACCATACACTTCTCCAGAGTGGCTGTTGGCAATTTACATCCCGCCCATCAGCATAACAAGGGTCCCAGTTCTCCATGGCCTGTCCTGCCTTTCTGGATTTTACACTTTTTTCAGATGGCCCTTTTGACCGGGGGGCAGTGAGACTTCATTGTAGTGCAGATTCCCTTTGCAAGCTTGCTTGGTTGGCCAAAAAGGGCGTATGCGTTTTTTCCTGAATATATTCAGTTAAAAACGCATACGCCCTTTTTGGCCAAGTGTATGATTGTCGATGTTCTGAGTCTTTTCATATTTTTTCAATGCAATTCCAGTGTATCTCTTGAAATCAGTTTCCTGCAATTCTGCCTTTCTCTCAGTGCCTCTTCATAGCCTTACCTCAATATACTTTTGGAAAATAGTTGGCCTTTATAACTCTGCAGGTTTTTGAATTGCAGTTGCCCTTAGTTCCATTTTTCAGCTCTTATTTTTGTGATCTTGCCTCATATCCACAGGATTTCTTCAGGCCCTATTCTTCTTTTGTGGCGCCTTTCTCTGCCTTTGGTTAATTCTTCTTCCTGTTGTGAAATTGGAGTGACATGTGCCCATTGAAACCGCTACAGCTATTTTCTCACTGGTTCCCCCTATTCCCATTCATCCTCCGCACTAACTGCAGACTGTGCGATACCGGAACTTAAAGGCATTGACTCTCCATGTGGAGATGTTGTTAGTAAAGTGGCTGGAATGTTGATCCGGAGCCCCAGGAGAGGAAAATGAGGTGCGTTTTAGAAACCTTTCCCAATGATATGGTATACCATCCGCTGGATTTCCCATGCATGGTTTAGCTGTAGGAAGATTCTCTTCAACCTGGAGTGTTGGGACCCTTGGAATGAGTAGCATGAAGTTTTGCATTAAACTTTCGGCAGTTGCTCACCAAAGCTCACCAATCCTCTCAGCCCCAAGTGTCCAGCCTTATGTCTTATCCAGCTGTGGGTTTATATATGGTCATTCCAGGTTGCATCACAGCCCCTGAGCGAATTTTGTAAGAATTTTTCTCTCTTTCATTGTTTCTGCGTTTTGGTTTTAAAATTTATTTCTATAATGGGGTTTAGCTCATTTTCACTGCTGTGTTTGTGCCGCTCTGCGCACACTTGATTCCCTTATGGAGATATATCAATACATGGGTTTTAAGATTCTTATTACTCAGATATATTTCTCTGCGGTGTATAGGGTGTGTTGAGGCCAGTTCATTGAGCAAGGTGTAGATCTTGTCTAATACCTATTTGGTTTATTGAATGGTATCTGTGCTAATTTCAAACTCTGGTTTTATGCATCACCCCACCTCTCCTTTCCCCTTAAGCTGACATAAGTGTGTTTTCTAAATGTGAGACACTGTTCTGTTTTGTAATTCATTTTTTGTGCAGCCATATTTATCCTCCCTCTATAAGTGATATCTTATGATATGTTTCTTTTTCTGTTTGACTTATTTCAAGTAGTATTATCGGACCTAAATCCACTCTTTATCCTTCTACTAGCCTTATTACATTGATTTCATGGTGAAGAGATATTCCATTGTACATAAGTACCACATTTTCTTTATCCATTGTTCTCTTTCCTGGGATATTTAAGGTGTACTGAAGTTGAGGTTCTTGTAAACAGAGTAGCCCTAAACTGTGGTGTGCTTGTGTCTTGTTGATTTTTAGACTTCCCTAGATATACTCCCATGATTGGAAGTGCCCTATGCTCTGTAGCTCTGTATTTTAGATGATTTAGGAACCACCATACACTTCTCCAGAGTGGCTCTCGGCAGTTCACACACTGTCCATCAGCGTATAAAGGCTCCCTGTTCTCCATGGCCTGTCCTGCATTTCTGGTTTTTACAATTTTTTCGGATGGCCCTTTTGACCGGTGGGAAATGAGACTTCTTTGTTGTGCACATTTGCATTGCTTGCTTGCTTGGTTGCCCATAAAGTGTGTATGCGTTTTTTCCTGGATATATTCAGGAAAAAACGCATACTCCCTTTTGGGCCAACTGCATCATTGTCGAAATTCTGCCGCTTTTCATGTGCCTTAAACACGAGTCCAATCTATCTCTTGAAATCTGTTTCTTGCAATTCTGTCTTGCATTCAGATCCTCTTCTTTGTCTTACCTCAACATATTTTTGGACGTTAGTTTTCATTTATAACTCTGCAGGTTTGTGAATTGCAGTGACCCTGAGCTCCATTTTTTAAGTTGCTCTTTTGTGAGCTGGCCTCAAAGCCGCAGGATTGCTTCAGGCCCTATTTTGGCTCCGGCGAGGCGGGCTGAGCCTTTTTTTAATTCTTATTCTTAATGGGAAATTAGAGTGACATGTGCCCATCCAAACCCCTACAACTATTCTCTCATTGGTTCCCCCTCTTCCCGTTCATCCTCCTCACAATTTGCAAAATGTGTGAAACAGAAGTTTAAATGTGCTGATTCTCTAAGTGGGGAGATTCTAAGTAACGTGGCTGGAATGATGAACAGGAGCACCAGGAGAAGATAAATGAGGTGCATTTTAGACACATCTCCCGATCACATGGTGTACAGTCCTCTGGGTTTTCCATGCATGTTTTAGCTGTAGGAAGATGCCTTGAACCTGCAGATTTGGGACCCATTGAATGGGTACCAGGTAGTATTACTTTAAAGGGTGTGCATTTCCTCACCCAACCTCACATTTCTCTTAGCGCGAACAGTTTCCAGCCTTATGTCTCATCCTGCTGTGGGTCTAGATGTGTTCAATCCACGTTGCATCACCGTCCCTGAGGAAAAGTTGTAAGAGATTTTCTCTGTCTCTCTGTCGTTTATTTTTTTCAATTTATTACTATATTGGTTACAGCTGATTTTCAAAGCTCTGTTTCTTGCTGCTGTACATCCACTTGATTCACGTACAGAGAGACATCAATAAATTCTTTTTCAGATTCTTACCAGTCATAGATATTCTTTTCCGGTGACTTGAGTGTGCTGAGTGCAGTTCTTTTAGCTACCGTGTAGGCCTTGTTGATTATCAGTTTGGTATTTGGAATGGTATCTTTGCTAATTTCAACCTCCTGGATGATGCCTCACCCCTCCCCACCTTTCCCGTTTAGCAGCCTTACGCGTGTTTTCTACATATTTGACTATGTTTTTGTTTTGTAATTTATTTCATGTGTAGCCATTTTGGATTCCACCTTTAAGTGATATCTTATGATATGTGTCTTTTTCTTTTTGAATTATGTCACTTAGAATGATCATACGTAACTCCTCCGGAGTTGTTACAACTGGCCATATTTCATTGATTTCCAGGCTGAGTAATATTCCACTCTACATAAGTACCACATCTCTATCCATTTTTTCCCTCCAGAGACATTTAAGTTATATCCTAGTTGAGGATCTTTTAAACAGAGAGGCAGTAAACATTGGGGTGCCTGTGTCCTCTCGATTTTTGTTTTTCCCAAGATATACGCCCATGAGTGCAAGTGCCCTATGCTCTGTAGCTCATTTTTTAGATGCTTTAGCAAACACAATACACTTCTCCAGAATGGCCGTTGGCAATATACATTTCCACTATAAGCCTCACAGGGCTCCCACTTTTCCTTGCCCTGTCCTGCATTTCTGGTGTTTACACTTTATGAGGATGACTCTTCTGACTGATGCGAAGTGATATCTTTTGTAGTATTGATTTCCAGTGCGCACCTGTTTGGTTGGCTAAAAAAGTGTATGCCCTTTTCTTGAATATATACAGAGAAAAACGCATACAGCCTTTTTGGCCAACTGCAATGTTGGCAATGTTCAGCCCCTTTTCTTGTGCTTAATGGCGATTCCTTTCTACCTCCTCAAATCCCTTTCCTGCCATTCTCCCTTGCTTACCGATCCTTTTCTCTGACTTTCCTCAAGACATTTTTCAGTGATAGATATTTTCAACTCTGCAGTTTCGTGAATTTTACTGCCCCTGAGTTCCATTGTTCAACTTGTGTTTATGGGAACTGGCCACAAAGCAGTGGGATTTCCTCAAGCCCTATACTGTTTCCATGGGCAACCCTAGCCTTTGGTCAATTCATCTTCCTGATTGGAAATTAGAGTGACATGTGCCTGTCTGAACACCTAGGACTTGTCTCTCATTGTTCCTCATCCTTCCGCTTCATCCTCTGGACAAATTCCAAACTGTACGCAACAGGATGTTGACAGTGCTGACATCTCCAAGTGGGGAGACTGTTAGTAAAGACGCTGGAGGGGTGAACCCGAGCACCAGGAGATGAGGAGATGAGATGCCTTTTCCAAACTCTTCCCGATCAGACGGTATACCATCCTCTGGGTGTGACAGACATGTTTTAGCAGTAGGAAGAGTCCCATTCATGTAAGGAGAACACCAGGGCTTTTTCAAAATCAGTGTCTCCCCGAAACCCAAACTGGGGAGTTTTTTAAGCTACGGCTACACATATGTTCATTAAGGGCCTTGGGAAGTAGGCAGAGTCCAAACTTTAGATGATTGAAGTCTTCAGGGTCAGAAGCACTCACCACCGGCTTCCCTTAGGTTACACTTTAACTGTCATTGATAGATGATGTCAATAAAAATATCTATTCTTTTTCCGATTATTTCCCCTTATAGGTTATTGCAAAATATTGAGTGTAGTTCCCTGTGCTATCCAGTAGTTCCTTGTTGATGATCTATTTTATACATAGCAGTGTGTATGTGTTAATTCCAAACTGTTAATTTATCCCTCCTCCCACCTTTCCCCTTTGGTAATAATAAATTATAAGATTTTATACTTCTCAGAAATGGGGGAGCTGAAAGAGAGGTATCATTTTCAATGGAAAAGCATTTAAAACAAGATTGAAGCTTTAACCAAGATTATTAGATGTACATCCTTGGAAAGAAATCACTTCATTTCTCTAATATTGACCTGACAAATAAGACAAACCTTTTCACTGAACTTGCTTATAATAAAGCGATGGAAATATCAAATGGAAGTGTTAGAAACATCTTATTTTACCCGAGCCTTATAAACTGTTCTATGTTAACTACAGTTTGGCTCACACATCTGTTCATTGAAGTTACAATAGTCTCAATTTCTGTTACTGATCCTCCAGAGGGGACCCCAACAAGTGTCCCCCTGCCCAGTGTCATTGGGGCCAACAGATCGAGACTGAGTTTGGTTCCCAAGCAAAGGAAACTTTATATTTTGATCAGAGAATGGAGAGGTGAGAGCATGCACTACCCCGTGGGCTGTGGGCTGGGCTGCTGTGTAGAGATCCTGTCAGAGTCAGTGGGAGGGAGGGCGCGGAGCTCTCGAGGGCCGGGTTGGCTGCAGCTCAGGCTCTATATCTCGGAGTCTGCACTGGACCCCAGGAGCTGAGGTGTCGACCCAGCCATTCTGCACTAGGATATCTGGTCTGAAGTGCCGGGTGTGGAACCTCTGCATGCGGGACCCTAGGAGCACGTGAAATTAGACAAAGCACAAAGGATAAAAAAGGTCAGACTTGACTTTATTGCCCAGAATCTATTTTTATCTCCCAGGGATTTTTAATGGGCTTTGCTGGGGACAAACCCCTCCTCTGCCTTTTGTCCCGTTCCTCATTCTTGGAGTGCTGAGGGTGCAGACCCTTCTTCTGTAACTGCTGAGTGCTGAGTTGGGAGACCTCATACCAGGGGACGAGGGTCAGAACTTCTCCCCAGCAGCCTCCAGGTGACGTTGATTGGCCCCAGGACCCCTGCCTCCCTGCTCGTCCGCCTGAGCACCAGCATTGGAAGTGTTATAGATTCTAATGACCTTTAAGGGTCCAGGAAAGAGATGTGCAGAGACGCTGTGGGGGCCGGTTTCACCCCGCCCCACATTTGTTCGGCCACCTTAGGCTGACCGTTTCTGCCAGCCTAGATGCTCTGACCAGTAGTCTGCTCTTTCTTCAATTAGGCCCCTGAATTAACGTAAAAACAGCACCAGGTGTCAGAGCCCTGCCCGCTCAACTCCCAGACAGTCCAGGGTCAGTGGTGATCAAGGACCATGATGGCCACTGAGTCAACAGCCTTTTGAAGTAAACAGGAGTCCAGCCGGTCTTATTGGCCACCATCATCACGGTGTCTGTAGGCTTTTCTATGGTGACAGTGTGATATACGGTTCCCCCGCCAAGATTATTAACTCCCCTCCGGGTGCAGTAAGTCCTGCAAGCAGTAGTCTACTCCTTCGGGACACACTATTGTTGTTTTATGAGAGAAACTCCAGGTCAAGTGATGTTCACACGAGTCGTCATGGTGCCCTGTTGCCCCCGGTTATCTCTCTGGATGTTGGAGTTGGAGGGCCTCCTCACTCGAGGTCGGTGTGCCCACGGAGCGAACCCTGCAACTTCAGGGCATGGTTGGTGATTAGGATCACCACGTGGGGTCCTTTTCCCTTAGGAGGGAGGTGGCCTTTTGGGCTGCTGATTTCCAGGTTTTTAGATACCGCCAGTATCTTGGCCAGATGTGGCAGTGGGCCAAACCCCTTGGTGACTGTAGTTTATCCTACCTGGATGGCATTCTTGCGTTGTTCCATTTCAAGTGGTCCCAGTTTTTGCACTAATTCTCCAATGGTGATTCACCTTTCACCGGGAATGGAAAGGTCAAAGGGTTTAGCTCAATTAGGGAGTTCCAGGGCAAGGGTCTGAATTGACTGCTCTTTCCATTCTTGAAAGGCCACTTCTGGATTCTGTTCAAAAGGATCATCATCTTTTCCTTTCAGTGTTTCATATAGAGGCCCAGCTAGTAGACTGTAGTTAGGGATCCAGAAGCAGCAAACCCTGGCCTCCCCAGGAACCCCTAAGCTGTCTTCTAGTTTTAGAAAGGGGTAAGGCTGCAAATGGTTTCTTCCCTTTCCTGGGATGGGCTTCTCTGACCTTGTGTGAGAATGAAGCCCAGGCAGGTCACTGCAGTCTGTGATATTTGAGCTTTTTCTTGGACAACTTCTATCCTTTATTGGCTTGGTAGTTCAGAGGCCTCCTTAGTAGGGCTGGTGATCAGAATGTCGTCTGCATATTGAAGGAGGGTTTCCTTTTCCAGAGGTAGAACTTTTCGGTCTTTAGCTAAGCTTTCCCCAAAGATGGTGTGGGAATTTTTGAACCCTTGGGGCAAGACGGCCCGGAAGTATTTTTTTAGTTGTATGTTGAGTCCTGCCACTCACAAGCCAAAATTTCTTGTGACTCTGGGACTAATGGAATACAAATGAAGGCATCATTGAAGACTAATACAGAATACCATGTCCTGGTGGTTGGTAGAATGACCAGCAGGGTGTAGGAATCAGGAGCAACTGGAGGTATATCCTCGGTGGCTTCACTGACTGTCCTGACATCCTTTACCAGGTCCCCAGCAGCCCATGGGGCTCTGGTGGTCAGGCCAATCCCAGGATATGGAGCTCTCCTGGGCAGGTACCCCACCCCCAACCCAGCCCACGGGGCTCTCATGGTCAGGCCCCTCCCAGGATACAGAGCTACCCTTGCAGGTACCGTGGCAGGGCTGGGCACACAGGAACCGTGCACATAGCCCTCATTGAAGAGCACCCCCAGCTCACCTGTCGCTCAGAGCTGACACAGAGCACCTCAGAGCAGGACTTGAACTAACAAACAGCAGCTCTGACAGGTCTGTGATCCTGGGCATCACTCTGTGTGGCCTCCCTCCACCTGGTCTTCCAGAGACTTCCACTGCACCCAGGGCACCAGGCCTCTGTCTCCAACCACCACCCACCCCTCCTCTCCCTGACTCCTGGGTTCCTCTCATTAGGAGAGGGTTTTCTTGAAGTTGTCTCCCACTCATGGACCAGATAAAATGATTAGAAAACAAGCCAAAGCTGCAGCCCCTTGTCTCTCCTGACTCTCAGGAGCCCACACCTGTTCCTTGGACCTGGCCGGTTCAGCAAGTTCCATTTTCTGCAACTGTGAGCCCCGAGGGTTGATGATTGGCTGACCTGGGCAGCCTTACCGTGCGGCCAGCCCTCCCCAGGTGTGCCTGGGTTGAGATCAATATAAATACCACTCCAGGCAGCAAGAGCCCCTGCAGCTGTGCCTGACGCCATTTTCTCTGCCCTGTCAGCAGTCTCGGGGATGGGCTGGTGGGAGGGAGTGAGAGGCCACGGCTTTGTGGGTGGCCCAGTGTGAGTGGGGCTCTGCTGGACTTTCTGCAGCAGTTGCCAGGCTGCCACCTGCTAAAGAAGAGGATGTGTCACCCATACCTGCTGCTGGAATTTCTCCCTGGGAAGAGGTGAGGAAGGAAAAAAGCAGTGGGGGCAGGGACAGGACGGGTATCTCAGGCAGGGAAATGGAAATCTTCCAGAAGAGCACCCAGGGCCAGGACCATCCTGGCTGGCCTGCAGGCACCAAGTCAGCTGGCATGCTGTCACTCGTGTGGCTCCATGGCCCTTCCTCTAGGCTTTCAAGTCCTTGTATATATTCAGGTGTTTTACCTGGGAAGGGTGGGAACAGTTCAGCAGCAACTGGCCTGGGGCTCAGCTCACGTTTACTCACAGATGCCTCGGCACGGTGCCCCAGCTTTGCAATGAGGACGCTTGTTGTGTGGGGGCTGCTGGCTGAATGGGAGACGATTCCCCACCACTGACCAACTTCAGAATTGTTTACAACTGGAGCAAGTGCCCTGATACGGGTTTCCTCTGAGTAACTGGTGGGTTCTGTTTTTTTTTTCTCTTTTTCGTTTTTGGTTCAAGGTAGATTTTATTCCTCTTTTTTGTATTTACAGATATAAGCATGGAAATAATTTATTCATATAAATACATGTATGTGAAGGGAATAATTGTTTTTTCTGTTTTATTTTTTAAATTTTATTTCTTTTTAATTTTGAATTTTATTTTATACTTTTATACAGCAGGTTCTTATTGGTTATCTATTTTATACATATAAATGTTTACATGCCAATCCCAATCTCTCAACTCCTCCCACCACCACCCCCTCAAGAGCTTTCCCCTCTTGTTGTCCATACGATTGTTGTCTACATCTGTTGCTCTATTTATGCCTTGCAAAACGGTTAATCTGTACAGTTTTTCTAGGTTCCACATATATGCATGAATATACAAGATTCGTTTTTCTCTTTCTGACTTACTTCACTCTGTATGACAGTCTCTAGATCCATCGACGTCTCTACAAATGACCCAATTTCATTCCTTTCATGGCTTAGTAATATTCCATTTTATATATGTACCACATCTTTATGCATTCGTCTGTGTGTGGGCATTTAGGTTGCTTGCATTACCTCGATATTGTCAATAGTGATGCAATGAACATTGCGTTGAATGTCTCTTTTTGATTTATGGTTTTGTCTGGGTATATGTCCAGTACTGGGATTGCTGTATCATATGGTAATTCTATTATTAGTTTCTTAAGAAACTCCATATTGTTCTCCATAGTGACTGTATCAATTTATATTGCCAACAATAGTGGAAGAGGCTTCCTTTTCTCCACACCCTTTCCAGCATTTGTTGTTTGTAGATTTTCAGATGATGCCCATTCTAACAGGTGTGAGGTGATACCTCATTGTTGAGTCCATTTCGTTGAGCAAGGGGTAGGTCTTGTCTATTACATATTTGGCTTATGGAACGGTATCTGTGCTAATTTCAAACTCTGGTTTTATGCGGCACCCCAACTCACCTTTCCCCTTAAGCAAGCATAAGTTGGTTTTCTAAACTTGAGACCCTGTTCTGTTTTGTAATTCAGTTCATGTGTAGCCAAGTTTACATTCCATGCATTAGTGATACCTTATGATGTTTCTTTTTCTGTGTGACTTATTTCACTTAGAATCATCGTGCCTCAATCCACTCATTATGCTGGTACAGGCCTGGTGACACAGATTTCATTGCTGAGTGGTATTCTGTTGTACGTAAGTACCGCAACTTCTTTATCAATTATTTGTTCTCTGGGATATTTAACTTGTACTGTAGAAGAGGTTCCTGTAAACAGAGCCGTCCCAAATTTTGGGGTGGCTGTGTCTTTTTGATTTTAATTTCCCTAAGCTATAGGACCATAAGTGGAAATGCCCTAGACTCTGTTGCTTTGTTTTTCAGATGTATCAGGAAACACCATACACTTCTCCAGAGTGGCTGTTGGCAATTTACATCCCGCCCATCAGCATAACAAGGCTCCTTTTTCCCCATGGCCTGTCTTGCCTTTCTGGATTTTACACTTTTTTCAGATGGCCCTTTAGACTGGGGGGAAGTGACACTTCATAGTAGTTCGGATTTCCATTGCAAGCTTGCTTGGTTTGCCAAAAAGGGCGTATGTGTTTTTTCCTGAATATATTCAGGAACAAACTCATACGCCCTTTTTTGCCAAGTGCATCATTGTCGATGTTCTGCCTCTTTTCCTATGCTTTAAATGCAAATCCAGTCTACCTCCTGAAATGAGTTTCCTGAAACTCTGCCCCGCTTTCAAGTCCTCTTCGCAGCCTTACTTCAATATATTTTTGGACGTTATATGTCATTTATAACTCTGCAGGTTTGTGAATTACAGGGCCCCTGAGTTCCTTTCTTCAACTCGCTTTCTTGTGAGCTGGCCGCAAACCTGCAAGACTGCTTCAGGCCCTAATCTGCTTCTGGCAGGGCACGCTGAGCCTTTGGTTAATTTCTCTTCCTGGTGGGAAATGAGTGTTAAATATGCCCGTCCAGACACCTACCTCACTCTCAACCCCTTGGTGATGTGGGTCCTCTAGTTTGTGGCCACCTTTGCTGGGTTCCTCACCTTTCGATGATGTGGCCCCACTAGTGTGAGGACAATCCCGCCTGGTTCTCATCCACGTGGTTATGTGGACCCCCTGGTGAGAGTCTGTTCCTGGCTGTGTTCCTCACCCTTCTGTGAGGGGGACCCTCTGCTGATAGGTCACTCCTGCATGGCTGGCACACATTGCCTTGGTGAAGTCAGCCGTGTAGTGGCAGTTGGAGCGTGCTGGGAATCTGCTCCCCCCGGTGATGAGGGCCCTCTTGGGTCAGGCCCTAACTGCTGGGCTCACCAACTTTTCTTAGTGAGCCCAGTGATGCTTGGGCACTCCTCTTAGGATCCCATCTCCATGGGGATGTGGGCCTTCTGCTCTGAGGTCCCAACGGCTGGGTTGTTCACATTTTCATGATGTGGGCTCTCTGGTGTTAGTTCACAGAGGCCTGGATCCCATAGCCTCTGTGCTCTTGGCCGCCTGCTGGAAGGTTCCAACTGCTGGATTCCTCACTTTTTTAATTTTTTGGGCCCTCTGTTGTGAGGATCCTCGTGCCTGCCTCACTCCCAGCCCCTTCATGATGTGTGTCGTCTGGTTTGAGGCCACATGTGCTGGGTTCCTCACCTTTCGATGATGTGGGACCAATGGTCTTAGGAGACTCCTGCCTGGTTCACATCCCCTTGGTGATGTGGGCCCTCTGTTGAGAGTCTGATCCTGGCTGGGTTCCTCACCCATCTGTGACGTGGGCCGTCTGCTGTGAGGTCACTCCTGCCTGGCTTGCTCACCTCGCCTTGTGGACATGAGCCCTCTGGTGGCACTTGGAGCCTGCTGTGAGCCTCCTCCCCTAGGTGATGAGGGCCCTCTGGCATCAGGCCCTAACTGCTGGGCTCCCCACATTTTGTGATGTGCACCCAGTGGTGCGAGGACACTCCAGCCAGGTTCACATCCCCATTGGGATGTGGGCCTTCTGCTCTGAGGTCCCAACGCCTGGGTTGCTCACAGTTTCATGATGTGGGCTCTCTGCTGTTAGTTCACTCCTGCCTGCATCCCATAGCTTCTGTGCTCTCGGCCGCCTGCTGGGAGGTTCCAACTGCTGGATTCCTCACATTTCTTATTCTTTGAGCCCTCTGTTTTTAGGCTACTCCTGCCTGCCTCACTCCCATTCCCTTTGTGATATGTGTCCTCTGATTTGAGGGCACATGTGCTGGGTTCCGCACCTTTCGATAATGTGGCCCCACTGGAGGGAAGACAGTCCTGACTGGTTCCCATCCCCTTGCTGATGTGGGCCCTCAGGTGAGAGTCTGATCCTGGCTGGGTTCCTCACCCTTCTGTGAGGTGGGCCCTCTGCTGTGAGGTCAATCATGCCTGTCTGGCACACGTCACCTTGGCGACGTGGGCCCTCTGGTGGTAGTTGGAGTGTGCTGGGATCCTCCTCCCCTCGGTGATGAGGGCCCTCTTGCCTTAGGCCATAACTGCTGGGCTCCCCACATTTTCTGATGTGCGGCAAGTGAGTGAGGACACTCTTGCCAGGTTCCCATCCCCATGGGGATATGGGCCTTCTGCTCTGAGGTCTAAACGGCTGGCTTGCTCACAGTACCATGATGTGGGTCCTCTGATGTGAATTCACTCCGGCAAGGATCCCTTATCATTGGTGCTCTGAGCCGCCTGCTGGGAGGTTCCAACCTCTGGATGCCTCAACTTTTTTATTCTATGTGCCCTCTGTTGTGAGGCTCCTCCTGCCTGCCTCACTGCCAGCCCCTTGGTGATGACTGTCCTATGGCTTGAGGCCACATGTGCTGCATTCCTCACCTTTCGATGATGTGGCCCCACTCGTGTGAAGACACTCCTGCCTGGTTCCCATCCCCTTGGTGAGGTGGGCCCTCTGGCGAGAGTCTAATCCTGGCTGGGTTCCTCAACGTTCTGTGAGGTAGGCCCTCTGCTGTGAGGTCACTCCTGCCTGGCTGGCACACGTCACCTTGGAGACGTGAGCCCTCTGGTGGAAGTTGGAGCGTGCAGGGTGCCTCTTCCTCTCGGTGTTGATGGCCCTCTGGCGTCAGGCCCTAAATGGTGGGCTCCCCACCTTTTCTGATGTGTGCCCAGTGGTGCGAGGACACTCCAGCCAGGTTCCCATTCCCATGGGGATGTGGGCCTTCTGCGCTGAGGTCCCAACGCCTGGGTTGCTCACAGTTTTATGATGTGGGCCCTCTGCTGTGAGTTCACTGTGGCCTGGATCCCATAGCCTCGGTGTTCTGGGCCGCCTGCTGGAAGGTCTAAATGCTGGAATCCTCACGTTTTTTATATTATGTGCCCTGTGTTGTGAGGCTACTCCTGCCTGCCTCACTCCAAGGCCCTTGGTGATGTGGGTCCTCTGGTTTGAGGACACATGTGCTGGGTTCCTCACCTTAAGATGATGAGGCCCCACTGGTGTGAGGATAATCCTGACTGGTTCCCATCTCCTTTGTGATGTGGGCCCTCTGGTGAGAGTCTGATCCTGGCTGGGTTCCTCACCCATCTGTGAGGTGGGCCCTCTACTATCAGGTAACTCTTGCCTGGCTTGCTCACCTCACCTTGTTGACATGAGCCCTCTGGTGGCACTTGGACCCTGCTGGGAACCTCCTCACCTCTGTGATGAGGGCCCTCTGACGTCAGGCCCTAACTGCTGGGCTCCCCAACTTTTCTTAGTGAGTCCAGTGATGCTCGGGCACTCCTCTTAGGTTCCCATCTCCATGGGGATGTGGGCCTTCTGCTCTGAGGTTCCAACAGCTGTGTTGATCACAATTTCATGATGTGGGCTCTCTGGTGTTAGTTCACTGTGGCCTGGATCCCATAGCCTCTGTGCTCTTGGCTGCCTGCTGGGAGGTTCCAACTGCTCGATTCCTCAACTTTTGTATTCTATGGGTCCTCTGTTGTGATGCTCCTCCTGCCTGCCTCACTCGCAACCCCTTCGTGATGTGGGTCTTCTGGTTTGAGGCCACATGTGCTGGGTTCCGCAACTTTCAATGATGTGGCCCCACTGGTGTGAGGACACCCCTGCCTGGTTCCCATCCCCTTGGTGATGTGGGCCTTCTGGTGACAGTCTTATCCTGGCTGGGTTCCTCACTCTTCTGTGAGGTAGGCCCTCTGCAGTGAGGTAAATCCTTCCTGACTTGCACACATCACCTTGGCGACGTGGGCCCTCTGTTGGCACATGGAACCTGCTGGGAGCCTCCTGCTCTCGGTGATGACGGCCCTCTAGCATCAGGCTCTAACTGCTGGGCTCCCCACGTTTTGTGATGTGAGCCCAGTGATGCCAGGACACTCCTGTCAGGTTCCCATCCCCATGGGGATGTGGGCTTTCTGCTCTGAGGTCCCAACGCCTGGGTTGCTCACAGTTTCATGATGTGGGCTCTCTGGTGTTACTTCACTCCTGCCTGCATCCCATAGCTTCTGTGCTCTCGGCCGCCTGCTGGGAGGTTCCAAATGCTGGATTCCTCAACTTTTTTATTCTTTGGGCCCTCTGTTTTTAGGCTACTCCTACCTGCCTCACTCCCATCCCCTTTGTGATGTATGTCCTCTGATATGAGGGCACATGTGCTGGGTTCCTCACCTTTCGATGATGTGGCCCCACTGGTGGGAGGACACTCCTGACTGGTTCCCATCCCCTTGGTGTTGTGAGCCCTCTGGCAAGAGTCTCATCCTGCCTCGGTTCCTCACCCTTCTGTGAGATAGGCCCTCTGTTGTGAGGTCACTACTGCCTGGCTGGCGCATGCCACCTTGTAGATGTGGGCCCTCTGTTGACAGTTGGAACCTGCTGGGAGTCTCCTCCCCTCAGTTATGAGGGCCCCTGGCGTCAGGCCCTAACTGCTGGGCTCCTAACATTTTCTGATATGTGCTAAGTGGTGCGAAGCCACTCCTGCCAGGTTCCCATCCCAATGGGGATGTGGGCCTTCTGTTCTGAGGTCCCAACGGCTGGGCTGCTCACAGGTTCATGATGTGGGCTCTCTGCTGTGAGTTCACTGCAGCCTGGATCCCATAGCCACGGTGCTCTGGGCCACTTGCTGGGAGGTTGCAACTGCTGGATTCCTCAACTTTTATATTCTATGGACCCTGTGTTGTGAGGCCGGTCCTGCCAGCCTCATTCCGAACCCCTTGGTGATGTGGTTCCTGTGGTTTGAGGCTACATGTGCTGGGATCCTCACCTTTTGATGATGTTGTCCCACTGGTGTGGGGACCCTCCTGCCTGGTTCCCATCCCCTTGGTGATGTGGGCCCTCTGGTGAGAGTCTGATCCTGGCTGTGTTCCTCACCCTTCTGTGAGGTGGGCCCTCTGCTGTGAGGTCACTCCTGCCGGGCTGGCACACATCACCTTGGCGACGTTGGCCCTCTGGTGGCAGCTGGAGCCTGCTGGGAGCCTCCTCCTCTCGGTGATGAGTGCCCTCTAGCGTCAGGCCCTAATTTCTGAGCACCCCACGTTTTCTGATGTTAGCCCAGTGATGCCAGGACACTCCTGTCATGTTCCCATCACCATGGGGATGTGGGTCTTCTGCTCTGAGGTCCCAATGTCTGGGTTGCTCACAGTTTCATGATGTGGGCTGTCTGGTGTTAGTTCACTCTGGCCTGGATCCCCTAGCCTCTGTGTTCTGGGCCGCCTGCTGGGAGGTTCCAAATGCTGGATTCCTCACCTTTCTTATTTTTGGGCCCTCTGTTGTGAGGCTCCTCCTGCCTGCCTCACTCCCAGCCCCTTGGTGAGGGGTGTCCTATGGTTTGAAGCCACATGTTCTGGGTTCCTCACCTTTAGATGATGTGGCCCTACTCATGTGAGGACACTCCTGCCTGGTTCCAATCCATTTGGTGATGTGGGCCCTCTGGTGCGAGTCTGATCCTCACTGGGTTCGTCACACTTCTCTGAGGTGGGCCCTCTGCTGTGAGGTCATTCGTGTCTGGTTGGCACACATCGGCTTGGTGACGTCAGCCCTCTGGTGGCAGTTGGAGCCTGCTGGGAGCCTCCTTCCCTTGGTGATGAGGGTCCTCTGGCGTCAGGCCCTAACTGCTGGTCACCCAAAATTTTCTGATACGTTCTCAGTGGTGCGAGGACACTCCTACCAGATTTCCATCCCCATGGGGATGTGGGCCTCCTGCTCTGAGGTCCCAATGGCTGGGTTGCTAAGTTTCATGCCATGGGCCCTCTTCTGTGAGTTCACTGTGGCCTGGATCCCATAGCCTCAGTGCTCTGGGCAGCCTGCTGGGAGGTTCCAACTGCTGGATTCCTCACTTTTTTATTCTATGGGCCCAGTGTTGTGAGGCTACTCCTGCCTGCCTCACTCCGAGGCCCTTGGTGATGTGGGTCCTCTGGTTTGAGGACACATGTGCTGAGTACCTCAACTTTGGATGATGTGGCCCCACTGGTGTGAAGACACTCCTGCCTGGTTCCCATCCCCTTGGTGATGTGGGCCCTCTGGTGAGAGTCTGATGTTGGCTGGGTTTCTCACCCTTCTGTGAGGTGGGATCTCTGCTGTGAGGTAACTCCTGCCTGGCTTGCTCAAGTTGCCTTGGCAACGTGAGCCCTCAGGTGGCAGTTGGAGCCTGCTGGGAATCTCCTCCCATCAGTTATGAGAGCTCTGGATAAAACACATATGCCCTTTTTTGCCAAGTGCATTATTTTAAAAGTTCTGCCTCTTTTCCTATGCTTTAAGAGCGACTCCCGTGTACCTTCTGAAATCGGTTTCCAGCAATTCTGCCCCGCATTCACGTCCTCTTCGCAGCCGTATTACAGTATAATTTTGGATGATAGCTCTCATTTATAACTCCGGAGGTTTGTGAATTACAATGCCCCTGAGCTCCTTTCTTCAACTCGCTTTCTTGTGAGCTGGCCACAACACCACAGGATCTCTTCAGGCCCTAATCTAGTTCCAGCACGGCACGCGGAGTCTTTGGTTCATTCATCTTCCTGGTGGGAAATGAGAGTTAAATTTGCCCGTCCAGACACCTACAGATAGTCTCCCATTGCTTCTCCTTATTCCTGTTCATCTTCCGAAGAAATTGCAAACTGGGCCAAACAGGAGGTTAAAGGCACTGACTCTCCAAGTGGGGAGAGTGTTAGTAAAGCGTCTGGAAAGATACACCGAGTAGCAGGGGACGAAAACTGAGATACATTTGAACACGTTTCCCGATGACATGGTGGATCATATTCTGGGTTCCACATGCATGTTTTAGCTGAAGGAAGAATCCCTTAAACCTGGAGAGTTGAGACCCATGGAATGGGTACCATGCAATATGACTTCAAAGGGTCTGCATTTGCTCACCGAACCTCAACAATCCTATCACTGCTGCGTTTATGCCGCTGTACACACGCTTGATTCTCTTACGGAGACATATAAATCCATAGGTTTTAAGATCCTTACTAGTCAGGTATATTCTTAGGCGTTTAATATGGGGTGTTGAGTCCACTTCGTTGAGCAAGGTGTAGCTCTTGTCTATTACATATTTGGCTTATGGAATGGTATCTGTGCCAATTTCAATCTCTGGTTTTATGCAGCACCCCAACTCACCTTTCCCCTTAAGCAAGCATAAGTTGGTTTTCTACATTTGAGGCACTGTTCTGTTTTGTAATTCAGTTCCTGTGTAGCCAAGTTTACATTCCGTGTAGTAGTGATATCTTATGATGTTTCTTTTTCTGTGTGCCTTATTTCACTTAGAATCATCGTACCTGAATCCACTCATTATGCTGCTACGGGCCTGATGACATAGATTTCATTGCTGAGTGATATTGCATTGTACGTAATTACCACAACCTCTTTATCCATTTTTCGCTTTCTGTGATATTGAACTTGTACCGTAAACGAGGTTCTTGTAAACAGAGCCGTCCCAAACTTTGGGGTGGCTGTGTCTTTTTGATTTTAATTTCCCTAAGCTATAGGACCATTAGTGGACGTGCCCTAGGCTCTGTTGCTTTGTTTTTTAGATGTTTCAGGAAAAACCATAAACTTCTCCAGAGTGGCTGTTGGCAATTTACATCCCGTCCATCAGCATAACAAGGCTCCCCGTTCTCCATGGCCTGTCCTGCCTTTCTGGATTTTACACTTTTTTAAGATGGCCCTTTTGACCGGGGGGCAGTGAGACTTCATTGTAGTGCAGATTTCCTTTACAAGCTTGCTTGGTTGGCCTAAAAGGGCGTATGCATTTTTCCCTGAATATATTCAGGAAAACACGCATACGCTCTTTTTGGCCAAGTGCATCATTGTGGACGTTCTGCCTCTTTTCCTATGCTTTACATGCAATTCCAGTCTACCTCCTGAAATCAGTTTCCTGCAATTCTGCCCCGCTTTCAAGTGCTCTTGGCAGCCTTACTTCAATATATTTTTGGATGATAGCTGTCATTTTTAACTCTGCAGGTTTGTGAATTACAGTGCCCCTGAACTCCTTTCTTCAACTCGCTTTCTTGTGAGCTGGCCGCAACATCGCAGGATTGCTTCAGGCCCTAGTGTGGTTCCGGCACGGCACGCTGAGCCTTTGGTTAATTCCTCATCCTGGTGGGAAATGAGAGTTAAATTTGCCCGTCCAGACACCTCCAGCTATTCTCTCATTGGTTCTCCCTATTCCTGTTCATTTTCCACAGAAATTGCAAACTGGGCCAAACAGGAGGTTAAAGGCACTGACTCTCCAAGTGGGGAGAGTGTTAGTAAAGCGTCTGGAATGTCGCACCCGAGTACCAGGGGACGAAAACTGAGACACATTTGAACACGTTTCCCGATCACACGGTGGATCATACTCTGGGTTCCACATGCATGTTTTAGCTGAAGGAAGAATCCCTTAAACCTGGAGAGTTGAGACCCATGGAATGGGTACCATGCAATATGACTTCAAAGGGTCTGCATTTGCTCACCGAACATCACCAATCCTATCACTGCTGCGTTTATGCTGCTGTACACATGCTTGATTCTCTTTCGGAGACATATAAATCCATAGGTTTTAAGATCCTTACTAGTCAGGTATATTCTTAGGCGTTTAATATGGGGTGTTGAGTCCACTTCGTTGAGCATGGAGTAGCTCTTGTCTATTACATATTTGGCTTATGTAACGGTATCTGTGCTAATTTCAATCTCTGGTTTTATGCCGCTCCCTAACTCCGCTTTCCCCTTAAGCAAGCATAAGTTGGTTTTCTACATTTGAGACCCTGTTCTGTTTTGGAATTCAGTTCCTGTGTAGACAAGTTTACATTCTGTGTAGTAGTGATATCTTATGATGTTTCTTTTTCTGTGTGACTTATTTCACTTAGAATCATCGTACCTGAAACCACTCATTATGCTGCTATGGGCCTGATGACATAGATTTCATTGCTGAGTGATATTGCATTGTATGTAAGTACCAGAACGTCTTTATCCATTTTTCGCTTTCTGCAATATTGAACTTGTACCATAAACGAGGTTCTTGTAAACAGAGCCATCCCAAACTTTGGGGTGGCTGTGTCTTTTTGATTTTAATTTCCCTAAGCTATAGGACCATAATTGGAAGTGCCCTAGGCTCTGTTGCTTTGTTTTTTAGATGTTTCAGGAAACACCATACACTTCTCCAGAGTGGCTGTTGGCAATTTACATCCCGCCCATCAGCATAACAAGGCTCCTAGTTCTCCATGGCCTGTCCTGCCTTTCTGGATTTTACACTTTTATCAGATGTCCCTTTTGACCGGGGGGCAGTGAGACTTCATTGTAGTGCAGATTTCCTTTGCAAGCTTGCTTGGTTGGCTAAAAAGGGCGTATGCGTTTTTTCCTGAATATATTCAGGAAAAAACGCATACGCCCTTTTTGGCCAAGTGCATCATTGTGGACGTTCTGCCTCTTTTCCTATGCTTTACATGTAATTCCAGTCTATCTCCTGAAATCGGTTTCCGGCAATTCTGCCCTACTTTCAAGTACTCTTGGCAGCCTTACTTCAATATATTTTTGGATGATAGCTGTCATTTATAACTCTGCAGGTTTGTGAATTACAGTGCCCCTGAGCTCCTTTCTTCAACTCGCTTTCTTGTGAGCTGGCCACAAAACCGCAGGATTGCTTCACGCCCTAGTGTGGTTCCCCATGGCACGCTGAGCCTTTGGTTAATTCCTCTTCCGGGTGGGAAATGAGAGTTAAATTTGACCGTCCAGACACCTCCAGCTAGTCGCTCATGGGTTCTCCCAATTCCTGTTCATCTTCCACAGAAATTGCAAACTGGGCCAAACAGGAGGTTAAAGGTACTGACTCTCCAAGTGGAGAGAGTTTTAGTAAAGCGTGTGGAATTTTGCACCCGTCTACCAGGGGACGAAAACTGAGACACATTTGAACACGTTTCACGATCACATGGTGGATCATACTCTGGGTTCCACATGCATGTTTCAGCTGAAGAAAGAATCCCTTAAACCTGGAGAGTTGAGACCCATGGAATGGGTACCATGCAATATGACTTCAAAGGGTCTGCATTTGCTCACTGAACCTCACCAATCCTATCACTGCTGCGTTTATGCCACTGTACACATGCTTGATTCTCTTTCGGAGACATATAAATCCATAGGTTTTAAAAATCTTACTAGTGAGGTATATACTTAGGCGTTTAATATGGGGTGTTGAGTCCACTTCGTTGAGCAAGGAGTAGCTCTTGTCTATTACATATTTGGCTTATGGAACGGTATCTGTGCTAATTTCAATCTCTGGTTTTATGCAGCACCCCAACTCACCTTTCCCCTTAAGCAAGCATAAGTTGGTTTTCTACATGTGATACCCTGTTCTGTTTTGTAATTCAGTTCCTGTGTAGCCAAGATTACATTCCGTGTAGTAGTGATATCTTATGATGTTTCTTTTTCTGTGTGACTTATTTCACTTAGAATCATCGTACCTGAATCCACTCATTATGCTGCTACGGGCCTGATGACATCGATTTCATTGCTGAGTGATATTGCATTGTACGTAAGTACAACAACATCTTTATCCATTTTTCGCTTTCTGCGATATTGAACTTGTACCGTAAACGAGGTTCTTGTAAACAGAGTCGTCCCAAACTTTGGGGTGGCTGTGTCTTTTTGATTTTAATTTCCCTAAGCTATAGAACCATAAGTGGAAGTGCCCTAGGCTCTTTTGCTTTGTTTTTCAGATGTTTCAGGAAACACCATACACTTCTCCAGAGTGGCTGTTGGCAATTTACATCCCGCCCATCAGCATAACAGGGCTCCCAGTTCTCCATGGCCTGTCCTGCCTTTCTGGATTTTATACTTTTTTCAGATGGCCCTTTTGACCGGGGGGCAGTGAGACTTCATTGTAGTGTAGATTTCCTTTGCAAGCTTGCTTGGTTGGCCAAAAAGGGCGTATGCGTTTTTTCCTGAATATATTCAGGAAAAAACGCATACGCCCTTTTTGTCCAAGTGCATCATTATGGACGTTCTGCCTCTTTTCCTATGCTTTACATGCAATTCCTGTCTACCTCCTGAAATCGGTTTCCTGCAATTCTGTCCCGCTTTCAAGTCCTCTTGGCAGCCTTACTTCAATATATTTTTGGACGATAGCTGTCATTTATAACTCTGCAGGTTTGTGAATGACAGTGCCCCTGAGCTCCTTTCTTCAACTCGCTTTCTTGTGAACTGGCTGCAACACCGCATGATTGCTTCAGGCCCTAGTGTGGTTCCGGCATGGCATGCTGAGCCTTTGGTTAATTTCTCCTCCTGGTGGGCAATGAGAGTTAAATTTGCCCGTCCAGACACCTCCACCTAGTCGCTCATGGTTTCTCCCTATTCCTGTTCATTTTCCACAGAAATTGGAAACTGGGCCAAACAGGAGGTTAAAGGCACTGACTCTCCAAGTGGGGAGAGTGTTAGTAAAGCATCTTGAATGTTGCATCCGAGTACCAGGGGACGAAACCAGACACATTTGAACACGTTTCCCGATCACACAGTGGATCATACTCTGGGTTCCACATGCATGTTTTAGCTGAAGGAAGAATCCCTTAAACCTGGAGAGTTGAGACCCATGGAATGGGTACCATGCAATATGACTTCAAAGGGTCTGCATTTGCTCACCGAACCTCACCAATCCTATCACTGCTGCCTTTATGCCGCTGTACACATGCTTGATTCTCTTTCGGAGACATATAAATCCGTAGGTTTTAAGATTCTTACTAGTCAGGTATATTCTTAGGCGTTTAATATGGGGTGTTGAGTCCATTTCGTTGAGCAAGGAGTAGCTCTTGTCTATTATATATTTGGCTTATGGAACGGTATCTGTGGTAATTTCAATCTCTGGTTTTATGCAGCACCCCAACTCACCTTTCCCCTGAAGCAAGCATAAGTTGTTTTTCTACATTTGAGCCCCTGTTCTGTTTTGTAATTCAGTTCCTGTGTAGCCAAGTTTACATTCCATGTAGTAGTGATATCTTATGATGTTTCTTTTTCTGTGTGACTTATTTCACTTAGAATCATCGAACCTGAAGACACTGATTATGCTGCTACGGGCCTGATGACATAGATTTCATTGCTGAGTGATACTGCATTGTACGTAAATACCACAACTTCTTTATCCATTTTTCGCTTTCTGCAATATTGAACTTGTACCGTAAACGAGGTTCTTGTAAACAGAGCCATCCCAAACTTTGGGGTGGCTGTGTCTTTTTGATTTCAATTTCCCAAAGCTATAGGACAATAAGTGGAAGTGCCCTAGGCTCTGTTACTTTGTTTTTTAGATGGTTCAGGAAACACCATTCACTTCTCCACAGTGGCTGTTGGCAATTTACATCCCGCCCATCAGCATAACAATGCTCCCAGTTCTCCATGGCCTGTCCTGCCTTTCTAGATTTTACACTTTTTTCAGATGGCCCTGTAGACCGGGGGGCAGTGAGAGTTCATTGTAGTGCAGATTTCCTTTGCTAGCTTGCTTGGTTGGCCAAAAAGGGCGTATGCGTTTTTTCCTGAATATATTCAGGAAAAAACGCATACGCCCTTTTTGGCCAAGTGCATCATTGTGGACGTTCTGCCTCTTTTCCTATGCTTTACATGCAATTCCAGTCTACCTCCTGAAATCGGTTTCCTGCAATTCTGCCCCGCTTTCAAGTCCTCTTGGCAGCCTTACTTCAATATATTTTTGGACGATAGCTGTCATTTATAACTCTGCAGCTTTGTGAATTACAGTGTCCCTGAGCTCCTTTCTTCAACTCGCTTTCTTGTGAGCTGTCCGCAACACCGCAGGACTGCTTCAGGCCCTAGTGTGGTTCAGGCATGGCACGCTGAGCTTTTTGTTAATTCTTCTTCCTGGTGGGAAATGAGAGTTAAATTTGCCCGTCCAGACACCTCCAGCTAGTCTCTCATTGCTTCTCCCTATTCCTGTTCATCTTCTGCAGAAATTGCAAACTGGGACAAACAGGAGGTTAAAGGCACTGACTCTCCAACTGGGGAGAGTGTTAGTAAAGTGTCTGGAATGTTGAACCCGAGTACCAGGGGACGAAAACTGAGACACATTTGAACACGTTTCCCGATCACACAGTGGATCATACTCTGGATTCCACATGCATGTTTTATCTGAAGGAAGATTACTTAAAACTGGAGAGTTGAGACCCATGGAATCGGTACCATGCAATATGAATTCAAAGGGTCTGCATTTGCTCACCGAAGCTCACCAATCCTATCACTGCTGTGCTTATGCCACTGTACACATGCTTCATTCTCTTCCGGAGACATATAAATCCATAGGTTTTAAGATTCTTACTAGTCAGGTATATTCTTAGGCGTTTAATATGGGGTGTTGAGTCCACTTCGTTGAGCAAGGAGTAGCTCTTGTCTATTACATATTTGGCTTATGGAACAGTATCTGTGCTAATTTCAATCTCTGGTTTTATGCAGCACCCCAACTCACCTTTCCCCTTAAGCAAGCATAAGTTGGTTTTCTACATTTGAGACCCTGTTCTGTTTTGTAATTCAGTTCCTGTGTAGCCAAGTTTACATTCCGTGTAGTAGTGATATCTAATGATGTTTCTTTTTCTCTGTGACTTATTTCAGTTAGAATCATCATACCTGAATCCACTCATTATGCTGCTATGGGCCTGATGACATACATTTCATTGCTGAGTGATATTGCATTGTACATAAGTACCATAACTTCTTTATCCATTTTTTGCTTTCTGTGATATTGAACGTGTACTGTAAACGAGGTTCTTGTAAACAGAGCCGTCCCAAAATTTGGGGTGGCTGTGTCTTTTTGATTTTAATTTGCCTACACTATGGGACCTTAAGTGGAAGTGCCCTAGGCTCTCTTGCTTTGTTTCTTAGATGTTTCAGGAAACACCATACACTTCTCCAGAGTGGCTGCTGGCAATTTACATCCCGCCCATCAGCATAACAAGGCTCCCAGTTCTCCATGGCCTGTCCTGCCTTTCTGGATTTTACACTTTTTTCAGATGGCCCTTTTGACCGGGGGAAGTGAGACTTCACTGTAGTGCAGATTTCCTTTGCAAGCTTGCTTGGTTGGCCAAAAAGGGCGTATGCGTTTTTTCCTGAATATATTCAGGAAAAAACGCATACGCCCTTTTTGGCCAAGTGCATCATGGTGGTCGTTCTGCCTCTTTTCCTATGTTTTACATGCAATTCCTGTCTACCTCCTGAAATCGGTTTCCTGCAATTCTGCCCCGATTTCAAGTCCTCTTGGCAGCCTTACTTCAATATGTTTTTGGACGATAGCTTTCATTTATAACTCTGCAGGTTTGTGAATGACAGTGCCCCTGAGCTCTTTTCTTCAACTCGCTTTCTTGTGAGCTGGCCTCAACACCGCAGGATTGCTTCAGGCCCTAGTGTGGTTCCGGGACGGCACGCTGAGCCTTTGGTTAATTCCTCTTCCTGGTGGGAAATGAGAGTTAAATTTGCCCGTCCAAACACCTCCAGCTAGTCTCTGATTGGTTCTCCCTATTCCTGTTCAACTTACGCAGAAATTGCAAACTGGGCCAAACAGGAGGTTAAAGGCACTGAATCTCCAAGTGGGGAGAATGTTAGTAAAGCGTCTGGAATGTTGCACCCGAGTACCAGGGGACGAAAACTGAGACACATTTGAACACGTTTCCCGATCACACGGTGGATCATACTCTGGGTTTCACATGCATGTTTTAGCTGAAGGAAGAATCCCTTAAACCTGGAGAGTTGAGACCCATGGAATGGGTACCATGCAATATGACTTCAAAGGGTCTGCATTTGCTCACCGAACCTCACCAATCCTATCACTGCTGCGTTTATGCCGCTGTACACACGCTTGATTCTCTTTCGGAGACATATAAATCCATAGGTTGTAAGATTCTTACTAGTCAGGTATATTCTTAGGCTTTTAATATGGGGTGTTGAGTCCACTTCGTTGAGCAAGGAGTAACACTTGTTATTACATATTTGGCTTATGGAACGGTATCTGTGTTAATTTCAATCACTGGTTTTATGCAGCACCCCAACTCACTTTTCCCCATAAGAAAGCATAAGTTGGTTTTCTACATATGAGACCCTGTTCTGTTTTGTAATTCAGTTCCTGTGTAGCCAAGTTTACATTCCGTGTAGTAGTGATATCTTATGATGTTTCTTTTTCTGTGTGACTTATTTCACTTAGAATCATCGTACCTGAATCCACTCATTATGCTGCTATGGGCCTGATGACATAGATTTCATTGCTGAGTGATATTGCATTGTACGTAAGTACCACAAGTTCTTTATCCATTTTTCGCTTTCTGTGATATTGAACTTGTACCGTAAACGAGGTTCTTGTAAACAGAGCCATCCCAAACTTTGGGGTGGCTGTGTCTTTTTGATTTTAATTTCCCCAAGCTATAGGACCATAAGTGGAAGTGCCCTAGGCTCTGTTGCTTTGTTTTGTAGATGTTTCAGGAAACACCATACACTTCTCCAGAGTGGCTGTTGGCAATTTACATCCCGCCCATCAGCATAACAGGGCTCCCAGTTCTCCATGACCTGTCCTGCCTTTCTGGATTTTACAATTTTTTCAGATGGCCCTTTTGACTGGGGGGCAGTGAGACTTCATTGTAGTGCAGATTTCCTTTGCAAGCTTGCTTGGTTGGCCAAAAAGTGCGTAAGCGTTTTTTCCTGAATATATTCAGGAAAAAACGCATATGTGCTTTTTGGCCAAGTGCATCATTGTGGACGTTCTGCCTCTTTTCCTATGCTTTACATGCAATTCCAGTCTACCTCCTGAAATCGGTTTCCTGCAATTCTGCCCCGCTTTCAAGTCCTCTTGGCAGCCTTACTTCAATATATTTTTGGACGATAGCTGTCATTTATAACTCTGCAGGTTTGTGAATGACAGTGCCCCTGAGCTCCTTTCTTCAACTCGCTTTCTTGTGAGCTGGCCGCAACACCGCAGGATTGCTTCAGACCATAGTGTGTTTCCGGCATGGCACGCTGAGCCTTTGGTTAATTCCTCTTCCTGGTGGCATATGAGAGTTAAATTTGCCCGTCCAGACACCTCCAGCTAGTCTCTCATTGGTTCTCCCTATTCCTGTTCATGTTGTGCAGGAATTGCAAACTGGGCCAAACAGGAGGTTAAAGGCACTGACTCTCCAAGTGGGGAGAGTGTAAGTAAAGCCTCTGGAATGTTGCGCCCGTGTACCAGGGGACGTAAACTGAGACATATTTGAACAAATTTCCCGAACACACGGTGGATCATACTCTGGGTTCCACATGCATGTTTTAGCTGAAGGAAGAATCCCTTCATCCTGGAGAGTTGAGACCGATAGAATGGGTACCATGCAATATGACTTCAAAGGGTCTGCATTTGCTCACCGAACCTCACCAATCCTATCACTGCTGCCTTAATGCCGCTGTACACACGCTTGATTCTCTTTCGGAGACATATAAATCCATAGGTTTTAAGATTTTTACTAGTCAGGTATATTCTTAGGCATTTAATATGTTGTGTTGAGTCCACTTCATTGAGCAAGGAGTAGCTCTTGTCTATTACATATTTGGCTTATGGAACGGTATCTGTGCTAATTTCAATCTCTGGTTTTATGCAGCACCCCAACTCACTTTTCCCCTTAAGCAAGCATAAGTTTGTTTTCTACATTTGAGATCCTGTTCTGTTTTGTAATTCAGTTCCTGTGTAGCGAAGTTTACATTCCATGTATTAGTGATATCTTATGATGTTTCTTTTTCTGTGTGACTTATTTCACTTAGAATCATCGTACCTGAATCCACTCATTATGCTGCTACGGACCTGATGACATAGATTTCATTGCTGAGTGATATTGCATTGTAGGTAAGTACCGCAACTTCTTTATCCATTTTTCACTGTCTGCGATATTGAACTTGTACCGTAAACGAGGTTCTTGTAAACAGAGCCATCCCAAACTTTGGGGTCTCTGTGTCTTTTTGATTTTAATTTACCTAAGCTAATGGACCATAAGTGGCCGTGCCCTAGGCTCTCTTGCTTTGTTTTTTAGATGTTTCAGGAAACACCATACACTTCTCCAGAGTGGCTGTTGGCAATTTACATCCCGCCCATCAGCATAACACGGCTCCCAATTCTCCATGGCCTGTCCTGCCTTTCTGGATTTTACACTTTTTTCACATGGCCCTTTTGAACGGGGGGGCAGTGAGACTTCATTGTAGTGCAGATTTCCTTTGCAAGCTTGCTTGGTTGGCCAAAAAGGGCGTATGCGTTTTTTCCTGAATATATTCAGGAAAAAACGCATACGACCTTTTTGGCCAAGTACATCATTGTGGACGTTCTGCCTCTTTTCCTATGCTTTACATGCAATTCCAGTCTACCTCCTGAAATGGGTTTCCTGCAATTCTGCCCCGCTTTCAAGTCCTCTTGACAGCCTTACTTCAATATATTTTTGGACGATAGCTGTCATTTATAACTCTGCAGGTTTGTGAATGACAGTGCCCCTGAGCTCCTTTCTTCAACTCGCTTTCTTGTGAGCTGGCCGCAACACCGCAAGTTTGCTTCAGGCCCTAGTGTGGTTCCGGATTGGCACGCTGAGCCTTTGGTTAATTTCTCTTCCTGGTGGGAAATGAGAGTTAAATTTCCCCGTCCAGACACCTCCAGCTAGTCTCTCATTGGTTCTCCCTATTCCTGTTCATGTTCTGCAGGAATTGCAAACTGGGCCAAACAGGAGGTTAAAGGCACTGACTCTCCAAGTGGGGAGAGTGTTAGTTAAGCATCTGGAATGTTGCACCCGAGTACAAGGGGACGAAAACTGAGACACATTTGAACACGTTTCCCGATCACACAGTGGATCATACTCTGGGTTCCACATGCATGTTTTAGCTGAAGGAAGAATCCCTTAAACCTGGAGAGTTGAGACCCATGGAATGGGTACCATGCAATATGACTTCGAAGGGTCTGCATTTGCTCACCTAACCTCACCAATCCTATCACTGCTGCGTTTATGCCGCTGTACACACGCTTGATTCTCTTTCGGAGACATATAAATCCATAGGTTTTAAGATTCTTACTAGTCAGGTATATTCTTAGGGGTTTAATATGGGGTGTTGAGTCCACTTCGTTGAGCAAAGAGTAGCTCTTGTCTAGTACATATTTGGCTTATGGAACGGTATCTGTGCAAATTTCAATCTCTGGTTTTATGCAGCACCCCAACTCACCTTTCCCCTTAAGCAAGCATAAGTTGGTTTTCTACATTTGAGACCCTGTTCTGTTTTGTAATTCAGTTCCTGTGTAGCCACGTTTACATTCCGTGTATTAGTGATATCTTATGATATTTCTTTTTCTCTGTGACTTATTTCACTTAGAATCATCGTACCTGAATCCACTCATTATGCTGCTACGGGCCTGATGACATAGATTTCATTGCTGAGTGATATTGCATTGTACGTAAGTACCACAACGTCTTTATCCATTTTTCGCTTTCTGCGATATTGAACTTGTACGGTAAACGAGGTTCCTGTAAACAGAGCCGTCGCAAACTTTGGGGTGGCTGTGTCTTTTTTATTTTAATTTCCCTAAGCTATAGGACCATAAGTGCAACTGCCCTAGGCTCTGTTGCTTTGTTTTTTGGATGTTTCAGGAAACACCATACACTTCTCCAGAGTGGCTGTTGGCAATTTACATCCCGCCCATCAGCGTAACAAGGCTCCCAGTTCTCCATGGCCTGTCCTACCTTTCTGGATTTTACACTTTTTTCAGATGGCCCTTTTGACTGTGAGGCAGTGAGACTTCATTGTAGTGCAGATTTCCTTTGCAAGCTTGCTTGGTTGGCATAAAAGTGCATATGCGTTTTTACATGAATATATTCAGGTAAAACCGCATATGCACTTTTTGGCCAAGTGCAACATTGTGGACGTTCTGCCTCTTTTCCTATGCTTTACATGCAATTCCAGTCTACCTCCTGAAATCGGTTTCCTGCAATTCGGCCCCGCTTTCAAGCCCTCTTGGCAGCCTTACTTCAATATATTTTTGGACGATAGCTGTCATTTATAACTCTGCAGCTTTGTGAATTACAGTGCCCCTGAGCTCCTTTCTTCAACTCGCTTTCTTGTGAGCCGGCCGCAACACCGCAGGATTGCTTCAGGCCGTAGTGTGGTTCTGGCATGGCACGCTGAGCCTTTGGTTAATTCCTCTTCGTGCTGGGAAATGAGAGTTAAATTTGCCCGTCCAGAAACCTCCAGCTACTCTCTCATTGGTTCTCCCTATTCCTGTTCATTTTCCGCAGAAATTGCACTCTGGGCCAAACAGGAGGTTAAAGGCACTGACTCTCCAAGTCGGGAGAGTGTTAGTAAAGCGTCTGGAATGTTGCACCTGAGTACCAGGGGACGAAAACTGAGACACATTTGAACACATTTCCCGATCACACGGTGGATCATACTCTGGGTTCCACATGCATGTTTTAGCTGAAGGAAGAGTCCCTTAAACCTGGAGAGTTGAGACCTATGGAATGGGTACCATGCAATATGACATCAAAGGGTCTGCATTTGCTCACCGAACCTCACCAATCCTATCACTGCTGCGTTTATGCCGCTGTACACACGCTTGATTCTCTTTCGGAGACATATAAATCCATAGGTTTTAAGATTCTTACTAGTCAGGTATATTCTTAGGCATTTAATATGAGGTGTTGGGTCCACTTCGTTGAGCAAGGAGTAGCTCTTGTCTATTACATATTTGGCTTATGGAACGCTATCTGTGCTAATTTCAATCTCTGGTTTTATGCAGCACCCCAACTCACCTTTCCCCTTAAGCAAGCATAAGTTGGTTTTCTACATTTGAGACCCTGTTCTGTTTTGTAATTCAGTTCCTGAGTAGCCACGTTTACATTCCGTGTAGTAGTGATATCTTATGATGTTTATTTTCTGTGTGACTTATTTCACTTAGAATCATCATACCTGAATCCACTCATTATGCTGCTATGGGCCTGATGACATAGATTTCATTGCTGAGTGATATTGCATTGCACGTAAGTACCACAACTTCTTTATCCATTATTCGCTTTCTGTGATAATGAACTTGTACCGTAAACGAGGTTCTTGTAAACAGAGCCATCCCAAACTTTGGGGTGGCTGTGTCTTTTTGATTTTAATTTCCCTAAGCTATAGGACCATAAGTGCAAGTGCCCTAGGCTCTGTTGCTTTGTTTTTTAGATGTAACAGGAAACACCATACACTTCTCCAGAGTGGCTGTTGGCAATTTACATCCCGCCCATCAGCATAACAAGGCTCCCAGTTCTCCATGGCCTTTCCTGCATTTCTGGATTTTACACTTTTTTCAGATGGCCCTTTTGATCAGGAGGCAGTTAGACTTCATTGTAGTGCAGATTTCGTTTGCATGCTTGCTTGGTTGTCAAAAAGGGCGAATGCGTTTTTTCCTGAATATATTCAGGAAAAAACGCATACGCACTTTTTGGTCAAGTGCATCATTGTGGACGTTCTGCCTCTTTTCCTATGCTTTACATGCAGTTCCAGTCTATCTCCTGAAATCCGTTTCCTGCAATTCTGCCCACTTTCAACTCCTCTTGGCAGCCATACTTCAATATATTTTTGGACGATAGCTGTCATTTATAACTCTGCAGTTTTGTGAACTACAGTGCCCCTGAGCTCCTTTCTTCAACTTGCTTTCTTGTGACCTGGCCGCAACACCGCATGATTCCTTCAGGCCCTAGTGTGGTTCCTGCATGGCACGGTGAACCTTTGGTTAATTCCTCTTCCTGGTGGGAAATGAGAGTTAAATTTGCCCGTCCAGACACCTCCAGCTAGTCTCTCATTGGTTCTCCCTATTCCTGTTCATTTTCCGCAGAAATTGCAAACAGGGCCAAACAGGAGGTTAAAGGCACTGACTCATTAAGTGGGGAGAGTGTTAGTAAAGCTTCTGGAATGTTGCACCCGAGTACCAGGGGATGTAAACTGAGACACATTTGAACACGTTTCCCGATCACACTGTGGATCATACTCTGGGTTCCACATGCATGTTTTAGCTGAAGGAAGAATACTTAAACCTGGAGAGTTGAGACCCATGGAATGGGTACCATGCAATATGACATCAAAGGGTCTGCATTTGCTCACCGAACCTCACCAATCCTATCACTGCTGCGTTTATACCACTGTACACACGCTTGATTCTCTTTCGGAGACATATAAATCCATAGGTTTTAAGATATTTACTAGTCACGTATATTCTTAGGCATTTAATATGGGGTGTTGTGTCCTCTTCATTGAGCAAGGAGTAGCTCTTGTCTATTACATATGTGGCTTATGGAATGGTATCTGTGCTAATTTCAATCTTTTGTTTTATGCAGCACCCCAACTCACCTTTCCCCTTAAGCAAGCATAAGTTGGTTTTCTACATTTGAGACCCTGTTCTGTTTTGTAATTCAGTTCCTGTGTAGCCATGTTTACAATCCGTGTATTAGTGATATCTTATGATGTTTCTTTTTCTCTGTGACTTATTTCACTTAGAATCATCGTACCTGAATCCACTCATTATGCTGCTACGGGTCTGATGACATAGATTTCATTGCTGAGTGATATTGAATTGTATGTAAGTACCACAACTTCTTTATCCATTTTTCGCTTTCTGTGATATTGAACTTGTACCGTAAACAAGGTTCTTGTAAACAGAGCCGTCCCAACCTTTGGGGTGGGTGTGTCTTTTTGATTTTAATTTCCCTAAGCTATAGGACCATAAGTGGAAGTGCCCTAGGCTCTGTTGCTTTGTTTTTTAGATGTTTCAGGAAACACCATACACTTCTCCAGAGTGGCTGTGGGCAATTTACATCCCGCCCATCAGCATAACAAGGCTCCTAGTTCTCCATGGCCTGTCTTGCCTTTCTGGATTTTACACTTTTTTCAGATGGCCCTTTTGACCGGGGGGCAGTAAGACTTCATTGTAGTGCAGATTTCCTTTGCAAGCTTGCTTGGTTGGCCAAAAAGAGCGTATGCGTTTTTTCCTGAATATATTCAGGGAAAAATGCATACGCCCTTTTTGGCCAAGTGCATCATTGTGGACGTTCTGCCTCTTTTCCTATGCTTTACATGCAATTCCAGTCTACCTCCTGAAATCGGATTCCTGTAATTCTGCCCCGCTTTCAAGTCCCCTTGGCAGCCTTACTTCAATATATTTTTGGACGATAGCTGTCATTTATAACTCTGCAGGTTTGTGAATTACAGTGAACCTCAGCTCCTTTCTTCAACTCGCTTTCTTGTGAGCTGGCCGCAACACCGCAGGATTGCTTCAGGCCCTAGTGTGGTTCCGGCATGGCACACTGAGCCTTTGTTTAATTCCTCTTCCTGGTGGGAAATGAGAATTAAATTTACCCGTCCAGACACCTCCAGCCAGTCTCTCATTGGTTCTCCCTATTTCTGTTCATCTTACGCAGAAATTGCAAACTGGGCCAAACAGGAGTTTAAAGGCACTGACTCTCCAAGTGGGGAGAGTGTTAGTAAAGCATATGGAATGTTGCACTCGAGTACCAGGGGACGAAAACTGAGACACATTTGAACACGTTTCCCGATCACATGGTTGATCATACTCTGGGTTCCACATGCATGTTTTAGCTGAAGAAAGAATCCCTTAAACCTGGAGACTTGAGACCCATGGAATGGGTACCATGCAATATGACTTCAAAGGGTCTGCATTTGCTCACCGAAACTCACCAATCCTATCACTGCTGCGTTTATGCTGCTGTACACACGCTTGATTCTCTTTTGGAGACATATCAATCCAAAAGTTTTAAGGTTATTACTAGTCAGGTATATTCTTAGGCATTTAATATGGGGTGTTGAGTCCATTTCATTGAGCAAGGAGTAGCTCTTGTCTATTACATATTTGGCTTATGGAACGGTATCTGTTCTCCTTTAAATATCTGGTTTTTTGCAGCGCCCCAACTCACCTTTCCCCTTAAGCAAGAATAATTTGGTTTTCTAAATTTGAGACCCTCTTCTGTTTTGTAATTCAGTTCCTGTGTAGCCAAGTTTACATTCCGTGTATTATGATATCTTATGATGTTTCTTTTTCTGTGTGACTTATTTCACTTAGAATCATCGTACCTGAATCCACTCATTATGCTGCTACGGGCCTGATGACATAGATTTCATTGCTGAGTGATACTGCATTGTATGTAAGTACCACAACGTCTTTATAAGTTTTTTGCTTTCTGCGATATTGAACTTGTATTGTAAACGAGGTTCTTGTCAACAGAGCTGTCCCAAACTTTGGGGTGGCTGTGTCTTTTTGATTTTAATTTCCCTAAGCTATAGGATCATAAGTGGAAGTGTCCTAGGCTCTTTTGCTTTGGTTTTTAGATGTTTCACAAAACACCATACACTTCTCCAGAGTGGCTGTTGGCAACTAACATCCGCCCATCAGCATAACAAGGCTCCCTGTTCTCCATGGCCTGTCCTGCCTTTCTGGATTTTACACTTTTTTCAGATAGCCCTTTTGACCGGGGGCAACTGAAACTTCATTGTAGTGCAGATTTCCTTTGCAAGTTTGCTTGGTTGGCCAAAAAGGGCGTAGGCGTTTTTTCATGAATATATTCAGGAAAAAACACATACGCCATTTTTGGCTAAGTGCATCATTGTGGACATTCTGCCTCTTATCCTATGCTTTAAATGCAATTCCAGTCTACCTCCTGAAATCTGTTTCCTGCAATTCTGCCCCGCTTTCAAGTCCTCTTGGCAGCCTTACTTCAATATATTTTTGGAGGATAGCTGTCATTTATAACTCTGCAGGTTTGTGAATGACAGTGCCCCTGAGTCCTTTCTTCAAATCGCTTTCCTGTGAGCTGGCCAAAACATCGCAGGATTGCTTCAGGCCTTAGTGTGGTTCCGGCACGGCACGCTGAGCCTTTGGTTAATTCCTCTTCCTGGTGGGAAATGAGAGTTAAATTTGCCCATCCAGACACCTCCAGCTGGTGTCTCATTGGTTCTCCCGATTCCTGTTCATTTTCCGCATAAATTGCAAACTGGGCCAAACAGGAGGTTAAAGGCACTGACTCTCCAAGTGGGGAGAGTGTTAGTAAAGCGTCTGGAATGTTGCACCCGAGTACCAGGGGACGAAAACTGAGACACATTTGAACTCGTTTCCCGATCACACGGTGGATCATACTCTGGGTTCCACATGCATGTTTTAGCTGAAGGAAGAATCCCTTAAACCTGGAGAGTTGAGACCCATGGAATGGGTACCATGCAATATGACTTCAAAGGGTCTGCATTTGCTCACCGAACCTCACCAATCCTATCACTGCTGCGTTTATGCCGCTGTACACACGCTTGATTCTCTTTCAGAGACATATAAATCCATAGGTTGTAAGATTCTTACTAGTCAGGTATATTCTTAGGCGTTTAATATGACGTCTTGAGTCCACTTCGTTGAGCAAGGAGTAGCTCTTGTCTATTACATATTTGTCTTATGGAACGCTATCTGTGCTAATTTCAATCTCTGGTTTTATGCAGCACCCCAACTCACCTTTCCCCTTAAGCAAGCATAAGTTGGTTTTCTACATTTGAGACCCTGTTCTCTTTTGTAATTCAGTTCCTGAGTAGCCACGTTTACATTCCGTGTAGTAGTGATATCTTATGATGTTTCTTTTCTGTGTGACTTATTTCACTTAGAATCATCGTACCTGAATCCACTCATTATGCTGCTATGGGCCTGATGACATAGATTTCATTGCTGAGTGATATTGCATTGTACGTAAGTACCACAACTTCTTTATCCATTTTTTGCTTTCTGTGATAATGAACTTGTACCGTAAACGAGGTTCTTGTAAACACAGCCGTCCCAAACTTTGGGGTGGCTGTGTCTTTTTGATTTTAATTTCCCTAAGCTATAGGACCATAAGTGGAAGTGCCCTAAGCTCTGTTGCTTTGTTTTTTAGATGTAACAGGAAACACCATACACTTCTCTAGAGTGGCTGTTGGCAATTTACATCCCGCCCATCAGCATAACAAGGCTCCCAGTTCTCCATGGCCTTTCCTGCCTCTCTGGATTTTACACTTTTTTCAGATGGCCCTTTTGATCAGGGGGCAGTTAGACTTCATTGTAGTGCAGATTTCCTTTGCATGCTTGCTTTGTTGGCCAAAAAGGGCGTATGCGTTTATTCCTGAATATATTCAGGAAAAAACGCATACGCCCTTTTTGGCCAAGTGCATCATTGTGGACGTTCTGCCTCTTTTCCTATGCTTTACATGCAGTTCCAGTCTATCTCCTGAAATCCGTTTCCTGCAATTCTGCCCACTTTCAAGTCCTCTTGGCAGCCATACTTCAATATATTTTTGGACGATAGCTGTCATTTATAACTCTGCAGTTTTGTGAATGACAGTGCCCCTGAGCTCCTTTCTTCAAGTCGCTTTCTTGTGACCTGGCCGCAACACCGCATGATTGCTTCAGGCCCTAGTGTGGTTCCTGCATGGCACGGTGAACCTTTGGTTAATTCCTCTTCCTGGTGGGAAATGAGAGTTAAATTTGCCTGTCCAGACACCTCCAGCTAGTCTCTCATTCGTTCTCCCTATTCCTGTTCATTTTCCGCAGAAATTGCAAACAGGGCCAAAGAGGAAGTTAAAGGCACTGACTCACCAAGTGGGGAGAGTGTTAGTAAAGCGTCTGGAATGTTGCACCCGAGTACCAGGGGACGAAAACTGAGACACATTTGAACACGTTTCCCAATCACACGGTGGATCATACTCTGGGTTCCACATGCATGTTTTAGCTGAAGGAAGAATACTTAAACCTGGAGTGTTGAGACCCATGGAATGGGTACCATGCAATATGACTTCAAAGGGTCTGCATTTGCTCACCGAAACTCACCAATCCTAACACTGCTGCGTTTATGCCGCTGTACACACGCTTGATTCTCTTTCGGAGACATATAAATCCATAGGTTTTAAGATTTTTACTAGTCAGCTATATTCTTAGGCGTTTAATATGGGGTGTTGAGTCCACTTCATTGAGCGAGGAGTAGCTCTTGTCTATTACATATTTGGCTTATGGAATGGTATCTGTGCTAATTTCAATCTCTGGTTTTATGCAGCACCCCAACTCACCTTTCCCCTTAAGCAAGCATAAGTTGGTTTTCTACATTTGAGATCCTGTTCTGTTTTTTAATTCAGTTCCTGTGTAGCCAAGTTTACATTCCATGTATTAGTGATATCTTATGATGTTTCTTTTTCTGTGTGACTTATTTCACTTAGAATCATCGTACCTGAATCCACTCATTATGCTGCTACGGACCTGATGACATAGATTTCATTGCTGAGTGATATTGCATTGTACGTAAGTACCACATCTTCTTTATCCATTTTTCGCTTTCTGCGATATTGAACTTGTACCATAAACGAGGTTCTTGTAAACAGAGCCATCCCAAACTTTGGGGTGGCTGTGTCTTTTTGATTTTAATTTGCCTAAGCTATAGGACCATAAGTGGCAGTGCCCTAGGCTCTCTTGCTTTGTTTTTTAGATGTTTCAGGAAACACCATACACTTCTCCAGAGTGGCTGTTGGCAATTTACATCCCGCCCATCAGCATAACAAGGCTCCCAGTTCTCCATGGCCTGTCCTGCCTATCTGGATTTTACACTTTTTTCACACGGCCCTTTTGTACGGGCGGGCAGTGAGACTTCATTGTAGTGCAGATTTCCTTTGTAAGCTTGCTTGGTTGGCCAAAAAGGGCGTATGCGTTTATTCCTGAATATATTCAGGAGAAAACGCATACGCCCTTTTTGGCCAAGTGCATCACTGTATATGTTCTGCCTCTTTTCCTATGCTTTAAATGCAATTCCAGTCTACCTCCTGAAATCTGTTTCCTGCAATTCTGCCACGCTTTCAAGTCCTCTTGGCAGCCTTACTTCAATATATTTTTGGACGATAGCTGTCATTTATAACTCTGCAGGTTTGTGAATGATAGTGTCCCTGAGCTCCTTTCTTCAACTCGCTTTCTTGTGAGCTGGCCGCAACACTGCAGGATTGCTTCAGGCCCTAGTGTGGTTCCGGCACGGCACGCTGAGCCTTTGGTTAATTCCTCTTCCTGGTGGGAAATGAGAGTTAAATTTGCCTGTCCAGACACCTCCACCTAGTCTCTCATTGGTTCTCCCTATTCCTGGTCATCTTCCGCAGAAATTGCAAAGTTGGCCAAACAGGAGGTTAAAGGCATTGACTCTCCAAGTGGGGAGAGTGTTAGTAAAGCATCTGGAATGTTGCACCCGAGTACCAGAGGACGAAATCTGAGACACATTTGAACACGTTTCCCGATCACACGGTGGATCATACTCTGGGTTCCACATGCATGTTTTAGCTGAAGGAAGAATCCCTTAAACCTGGAGAGTTGAGACCCATGGAATGGGTACCATGCAATATGACTTCAAAGGGTCTGCATTTGCTCACCGAACCTCACCAGTCCTATCACTGCTGCGTTTATGCCGCTGTACACACGCTTGATTCTCTTTCAGAGACATATAAATCCATAGGTTGTAAGATTCTTACTAGTCAGGTATATTCTTAGGCGTTTAATATGACGTCTTGAGTCCACTTCGTTGAGCAAGGAGTAGCTCTTGTCTATTACATATTTGTCTTATGGAACGCTATCTGTGCTAATTTCAATCTCTGGTTTTATGCAGCACCCCAACTCACCTTTCCCCTTAAGCAAGCATAAGTTGGTTTTCTACATTTGAGACCCTGTTCTCTTTTGTAATTCAGTTCCTGAGTAGCCACGTTTACATTCCGTGTAGTAGTGATATCTTATGATGTTTCTTTTCTGTGTGACTTATTTCACTTAGAATCATCGTACCTGAATCCACTCATTATGCTGCTATGGGCCTGATGACATAGATTTCATTGCTGAGTGATATTGCATTGTACGTAAGTACCACAACTTCTTTATCCATTTTTTGCTTTCTGTGATAATGAACTTGTACCGTAAACGAGGTTCTTGTAAACACAGCCGTCCCAAACTTTGGGGTGGCTGTGTCTTTTTGATTTTAATTTCCCTAAGCTATAGGACCATAAGTGGAAGTGCCCTAAGCTCTGTTGCTTTGTTTTTTAGATGTAACAGGAAACACCATACACTTCTCTAGAGTGGCTGTTGGCAATTTACATCCCGCCCATCAGCATAACAAGGCTCCCAGTTCTCCATGGCCTTTCCTGCCTCTCTGGATTTTACACTTTTTTCAGATGGCCCTTTTGATCAGGGGGCAGTTAGACTTCATTGTAGTGCAGATTTCCTTTGCATGCTTGCTTTGTTGGCCAAAAAGGGCGTATGCGTTTATTCCTGAATATATTCAGGAAAAAACGCATACGCCCTTTTTGGCCAAGTGCATCATTGTGGACGTTCTGCCTCTTTTCCTATGCTTTACATGCAGTTCCAGTCTATCTCCTGAAATCCGTTTCCTGCAATTCTGCCCACTTTCAAGTCCTCTTGGCAGCCATACTTCAATATATTTTTGGACGATAGCTGTCATTTATAACACTGCAGTTTTGTGAATGACAGTGCCCCTGAGCTCCTTTCTTCAAGTCGCTTTCTTGTGACCTGGCCGCAACACCGCATGATTGCTTCAGGCCCTAGTGTGGTTCCTGCATGGCACGGTGAACCTTTGGTTAATTCCTCTTCCTGGTGGGAAATGAGAGTTAAATTTGCCTGTCCAGACACCTCCAGCTAGTCTCTCATTCGTTCTCCCTATTCCTGTTCATTTTCCGCAGAAATTGCAAACAGGGCCAAAGAGGAAGTTAAAGGCACTGACTCACCAAGTGGGGAGAGTGTTAGTAAAGCGTCTGGAATGTTGCACCCGAGTACCAGGGGACGAAAACTGAGACACATTTGAACACGTTTCCCAATCACACGGTGGATCATACTCTGGGTTCCACATGCATGTTTTAGCTGAAGGAAGAATACTTAAACCTGGAGTGTTGAGACCCATGGAATGGGTACCATGCAATATGACTTCAAAGGGTCTGCATTTGCTCACCGAAACTCACCAATCCTATCACTGCTGCGTTTATGCCGCTGTACACACGCTTGATTCTCTTTCGGAGACATATAAATCCATAGGTTTTAAGATTTTTACTAGTCAGCTATATTCTTAGGCGTTTAATATGGGGTGTTGAGTCCACTTCATTGAGCGAGGAGTAGCTCTTGTCTATTACATATTTGGCTTATGGAATGGTATCTGTGCTAATTTCAATCTCTGGTTTTATGCAGCACCCCAACTCACCTTTCCCCTTAAGCAAGCATAAGTTGGTTTTCTACATTTGAGATCCTGTTCTGTTTTTTAATTCAGTTCCTGTGTAGCCAAGTTTACATTCCATGTATTAGTGATATCTTATGATGTTTCTTTTTCTGTGTGACTTATTTCACTTAGAATCATCGTACCTGAATCCACTCATTATGCTGCTACGGACCTGATGACATAGATTTCATTGCTGAGTGATATTGAATTGTACGTAAGTACCACATCTTCTTTATCCATTTTTTGCTTTCTGCGATATTGAACTTGTACCATAAACGAGGTTCTTGTAAACAGAGCCATCCCAAACTTTGGGGTGGCTGTGTCTTTTTGATTTTAATTTGCCTAAGCTATAGGACCATAAGTGGCAGTGCCCTAGGCTCTCTTGCTTTGTTTTTTAGATGTTTCAGGAAACACCATACACTTCTCCAGAGTGGCTGTTGGCAATTTACATCCCGCCCATCAGCATAACAAGGCTCCCAGTTCTCCATGGCCTGTCCTGCCTATCTGGATTTTACACTTTTTTCACACGGCCCTTTTGTACGGGCGGGCAGTGAGACTTCATTGTAGTGCAGATTTCCTTTGTAAGCTTGCTTGGTTGGCCAAAAAGGGCGTATGCGTTTATTCCTGAATATATTCAGGAGAAAACGCATACGCCCTTTTTGGCCAAGTGCATCACTGTATATGTTCTGCCTCTTTTCCTATGCTTTAAATGCAATTCCAGTCTACCTCCTGAAATCTGTTTCCTGCAATTCTGCCACGCTTTCAAGTCCTCTTGGCAGCCTTACTTCAATATATTTTTGGACGATAGCTGTCATTTATAACTCTGCAGGTTTGTGAATGATAGTGTCCCTGAGCTCCTTTCTTCAACTCGCTTTCTTGTGAGCTGGCCGCAACACTGCAGGATTGCTTCAGGCCCTAGTGTGGTTCCGGCACGGCACGCTGAGCCTTTGGTTAATTCCTCTTCCTGGTGGGAAATGAGAGTTAAATTTGCCTGTCCAGACACCTCCACCTAGTCTCTCATTGGTTCTCCCTATTCCTGGTCATCTTCCGCAGAAATTGCAAAGTTGGCCAAACAGGAGGTTAAAGGCATTGACTCTCCAAGTGGGGAGAGTGTTAGTAAAGCATCTGGAATGTTGCACCCGAGTACCAGAGGACGAAATCTGAGACACATCTGAACACGTTTCCCGATCACACGGTGGATCATACTCTGGGTTCCACATGCATGTTTTAGCTGAAGGAAGAATCCCTTAAACCTGGAGAGTTGAGACCCATGGAATGGGAACCATGCAATATGACTTCAAAGGGTCTGCATTTGCTCACCGAACCTCACCAGTCCTATCACTGCTGCGTTTATGCCGCTGTACACACGCTTGATTCTCTTTCAGAGACATATAAATCCATAGGTTTTAAGATTCTTACTAGTCAGGTATATTATTAGGCGTGTAATATGGGGTGTTGTGTCCATTTCGTTGAGCAAGGAGTAGCTCTTGTCTATTACATATTTGGCTTATGGAACGGTATCTGTGCTCATTTCAATCTCTGGTTTTATGCAGCGCCCCAACTCACCTTTCCCCTTAAGCAAGAATAAGTTGTTTTCTAAATTTGAGACCCTTTTCTGTTTTGTAATTCAGTTCCTGTGTAGCCAAGTTTACATTCCGTGTAGTAGTGATATCTTATGATGTTTCTTTTTCTGTTTGACTTATTTCACTTAGAATCATCGTACCTGAATCCACTCATTATGCTGCTACGGGCCTGATGACATAGATTTCATTGCTGAGTGATATTGCATTGCACGTAAGTACCACAAATTCTTTATACATTTTTCCCTTTCTGCAATACTGAACTTGTACCGTAAAAGAGGTTCTTGTAAACAGAGCCGTCCCAAACTTTGGGCCTGCTGTGTCTTTTTGATTTCAATTTCCCTAAGCTATAGGACCATAAGTGGAAGTGCCCAAGGCTCTGTTGCTTTGCTTTTTAGATGTTTCAGGAAACACCATACACTTCTCCAGAGTGGCTGTTGGCAATTTACATCCCCCCCATCAGCATAACAAGGCTCCCTGTTCTCCATGACCTGTCCAGCCTTTCTGGATTTTACACTTTTTCAGATGGCCCTTTTGACTGGGGGGAAGTGAGACTTCATTGTAGTGCTGATTTCCTTTGCAAGCTTGCTTGTTTGGCCAAAGTGTGCTTATGTGTTTTTTCCTGAATATATTCAGGAAAACACGCATACGCCCATTTTGGCCAAGTGCATCATTGTGGACGTTCTGCCTCTTTGCCTATGCTTTAAATGCAATTCCAGTCTACCTCCTGAAATCGGATTCCTGCAATTCTGCCACGCTTTCAAGTCCTCTTGGCAGCCTTACTTAAATATATTTTTGGATGATAGCTGTCATTTATAACTCTGCAGGTTTGTGAATTACAGTGCCCCTGAGCTCCTTTCTTCAACTCGCTTTCTTGTGAGCTGGCCGCAACACGCAGGATTGCTTAAGGCCCTAGTGTGGTTCCGGCATGGCACACTGAGCCTTTGGTTAACTCCTCTTCCTGGTGGGAAATGAGAGTTAAATTTGCCCGTCCAGACACCTACAGCTAGTCTCTCATTGGTTCTGCCTGTTCCTGTTCATCTTCCACAGAAATTGCAAACTGGGCCAAACAGGAGGTTAAAGGCACTGACTCTCCAAGTGGGGAGAATGTTAGTAAAGCGTCTGGAATGTTGCACCCGAGTACCAGGGGATAGAACCTGAGACACATTTGAACACGTTTCCCGATCACACGGTGGATCATACTGTGGGTTCCACATGCATGTTTTAGCTGAAGGAAGAATCCCTTAAACCTGGAGAGTTGAGACCCATGGAATGGGTACCATGCAATATGACTTCAAAGGGTCTGTATTTGCTCACGAACCTCACCAATCCTATCACTGCTGCGTTTATGCTGCTGTACACACGCTTGATTCTCTTTCGGAGACATACAAATCCATAGGTTTTAAGATCCTTACTAGTCAGGTATATTCTTAGGCGTTTAATATGGGGTGTTGTGTCCACTTCGTTGAGCAAGGAGTAGCTCTTGTGTATTACATATTTGGCTTATGGAATGGTATCTGTGCTAATTTCAATCTCTGGTTTTATGCAGCACCCCAACTCACCTTTCCGCTTAAGCAAGCATAAGTTTGTTTTCTACATTTGAGACACTGTTCTCTTTTGTAATTCAGTTCCTGTGTAGCCAAGTTTACATTCCGTGTATTAGTTATATCTTATGATGTTTCCTTTTCTGTGTGACTTATTTCACTGAGAATCATCGTACCTGAATCCACTCGTTATGCTGTTATGGGCCTTATGACATAGATTTCATTGCTGAGTGATACTGAATTGTACATAAGTACCACAACGTCTTTATCCATTTTTCGCTTTCTGTGATATTAAACTTGTACCGTAAACGAGGTACTTGTAAACAGAGCCGTCCCAAACTGGGGTGGGTGTGTCTTTTTGATTTTAATTTCCCTAAGCTTTAGGACCATAAGTGGAAGTGTCCTAGGCTCTGTTGCTTGGTTTCTTAGATGTTTCAGGAAACACCATACACTTCTCCAGAGTGGCTCTTGGCAATTTACATCCCGCCCATCAGCATAACAAGGCTCCCAGTTCTCCATGGCCTGTCCTGTCTTTCTGGATTTTACACTTTTTTCAGATGTCCCTTTTGACTGGGGGGAAGTGAGACTTCATTGTAGTGCAGATTTCCTTTGCAAGCTTGCTTAGTTGGCCAAAATGGGCGTATACGTTTTTTCCTGAATACATTCAGGAAAAAACGCATACGTCCTTTTTGGCCAAGTGCATGATTGTCGATGTTCTGAGTCTTTTCATATGTTTTCAATGCAATTCCAGTCTACCTCCTGAAATCGGTTTCCTGCAATTCTGCCTTGCTGTTAGTGCCTCTTCATAGCCTTACTTCAATATACTTTTGGAAAATAGTTGGCCTTTATAACTCTGCAGGTTTTTGAATTGCAGTTGCCCTTAGTTCCATTTTTCAGCTCTTATTTTTGTGATCTTGCCTCATATGCACAGGATTTCTTCAGGCTCTATTCTTCTTCTGGGGCGCCTTGCTCTGCCTTTGGTTAATTCTTCTTCCTATGTGAAATTAGAGTGACATGTGGCCATTGAAACCGCTACAGCTATTTTCTCACTGGTTCCCCCTATTCCCATTCATCCTCCGCACTAACTGCAGACTGTGCGATTCCGGAACTTAAATGCATTGACTCTCCATGTGGAGATGTTTTTAGTAAAGTGGCTGGAATGTTGATCCGGAGCCCCAGGAGAGGAAAATGAGGTGCATTTTAGAAACCTTTCCCGATCATATGGTATACTATCTGCTGGATTTCCCATGCATGGTTTAGCTGTAGGAAGATTCCTTTCAACCTGGAGTGTTGGGACCCTTGGAATGAGTAGCATGAAGTGTTGCATTAAACTTTCGGCAGTTGCTCACCAAAGCTCACCAATCCTCTCAGCCCCAAGTGTCCAGCCTTATGTCTTATCCAGCTCTGGGTTTATATGTGGTCATTCCAGGTTGCATCACAGCCCCTGAGCGAATTTTGTAAGAATTTTTCTCACTTTCATTGTTTCTGCGTTTTGGTTTTAAAATTTATTTCTATAATGGGGTTTAGCTCATTTTCACTGCTGTGTTTGTGCCGCTCTGCACACACTCGATTCCCTTATGGAGATATATCAATACATGGGTTTTAAGATTCTTATTACTCAGATATATTTCTCTGTGGTGTATTGGGTGTGTTGAGGTCAGTTCATTGAGCAAGGTGTAGATCTTGTCTAATACCTATTTGGTTTATTGAACGGTATCTGTGCTAATTTCAAACTCTGGTTTTATGCATCACCCCACCTCTCCTTTCCCCTTAAGCTGACATAAGTGTGTTTTCTAAATGTGAGACACTGTTGTGTTTTGTAATTCATTTTTTGTGCAGCCATATTTATCCTCCCTCTATAAGTGATATCTTATGATATGTTTCTTTTTCTGTTTGACTTATTTCAAGTAGTATTATCGGACCTAAATCCACTCTTTATCCTTCTACTAGCCTTATTACATTGATTTCATGGTGAAGAGATATTCCATTGTATGTAAGTATCACATTTTCTTTATCCATTGTTCTCTTTCCTGGGATATTTAAGGTGTACTGAAGTTGAGGTTCTTGTAAACAGAGTAGCCCTAAACTGTGGTGTGCTTGTGTCTTGTTGATTTTTAGACTTCCCTAGATATATTTCCGTGATTGGAAGTGCCCTATGCTCTGTAGCTCTGTTTTTTAGATGATTTAGGAACCACCATACACTTCTCCAGAGTGGCTCTCGGCAGTTCACACACTGTCCATCAGCGTATAAAGGCTCCCTGTTCTCCATGGCCTGTCCTGCATTTCTGGTTTTTACAATTTTTTCGGATGGCCCTTTTGACCGGTGGGAAATGAGACTTCTTTGTTGTGCACATTTGCATTGCTTGCTTGCTTGGTTGCCCATAAAGTGCGTATGCGTTTTTTCCTGGATATATTCAGGAAAAAACGCATACTCCCTTTTGGGCCAACTGCATCATTGTCGAAATTCTGCCGCTTTTCATGTGCTTTAAAGAAGAGTCCAATCTATCTCTTGAAATCTGTTTCTTGCAATTCTGTCTTGCATTCAGATCCTCTTCTTTGCCTTACCTCAACATATTTTTGGACGTTAGTTTTCATTTATAACTCTGCAGGTTTGTGAATTGCAGTGACCCTGAGCTCCAGTTTTTAAGTTGCTCTTTTGTGAGCTGACCTCAAAGCCACAGGATTGCTTCAGGCCCTATTTTGGCTCCGGCGAGGTGGGCTGAGCCTTTTTTTAATTCTTATTCTTAATGGGAAATTAGAGTGACATGTGCCCATCCAAACCCCTACAACTATTCTCTCATTGGTTCCCCCTCTTCCCGTTCATCCTCCTCACAATTTGCAAAATGTGTGAAACAGAAGTTTAAATGTGCTGATTCTCTAAGTGGGGAGATTCTAAGTAACATGGCTGGAATGATGAACAGGAGCACCAGGAGAGGATAAATGAGGTGCATTTTAGACACATCTCCCGATCACATGGTGTACAGTCCTCTGGGTTTTCCATGCATGTTTTAGCTGTAGGAAGATGCCTTGAACCTGCAGATTTGGGACCCATTGAATGGGTACCAGGTAGTATTACTTTAAAGGGTGTGCATTTCCTCACCCAACCTCACATTTCTCTTAGCGTGAACAGTTTCCAGCCTTATGTCTCATCCTGCTGTGGGTCTAGATGTGTTCAATCCATGTTGCATCACCGTCCCTGAGGAAAAGTTGTAAGAGGTTTTCCCTGTCTCTCTGTCGTTTATTTTTTTCAATTTATTACTATATTGGTTACAGCTGATTTTCAAAGCTCTGTTTCTTGCTGCTGTACATCCACTTGATTCACGTACAGAGAGACATCAATAAATTCTTCTTCAGATTCTTACCAGTCATAGATATTCTTTTCCGGCGACTTGAGTGTGCTGAGTGCAGTTCTTTTAGCTACTGTGTAGGCCTTGTTGTTTATCAGTTTGGTATTTGGAATGGTATCTTTGCTAATTTCAACCTCCTGGATGATGCCTCACCCCTCCCCACCTTTCCCGTTTAGCAGCCTTACGCGTGTTTTCTACATATTTGACTATGTTTTTGTTTTGTAATTTATTTCATGTGTAGCCATTTTGGATTCCACCTTTAAGTGATATCTTATGATATGTGTCTTTTTCTTTTTGAATTATGTCACTTAGAATGATCATACGTAACTCCTCCGGAGTTGTTACAACTGGCCATATTTCATTGATTTCCAGGCTGAGTAATATTCCACTCTACATAAGTACCACATCTCTATCCATTTTTTCCCTCCAGAGACATTTAAGTTATATCCTAGTTGAGGATCTTTTAAACAGAGAGGCAGTAAACATTGGGGTGCCTGTGTCCTCTCGATTTTTGTTTTTCCCAAGATATACGCCCATGAGTGCAAGTGCCCTATGCTCTGTAGCTCATTTTTTAGATGCTTTAGTAAACACAATACACTTCTCCAGAATGGCCGTTGGCAATATACATTTCCACTATAAGCCTCACAGGGCTCCCTCTTCTCCTTGCCCTGTCCTGCATTTCTGGTGTTTACACTTTATGAGGATGGCTCTTCTGACTGATGCGAAGTGATATCTTTTGTAGTATTGATTTCCAGTGCCCACCTGTTTGGTTGGCTAAAAAAGTGTATGCCCTTTTCTTGAATATATACAGAAAAAAACGCATACAGCCTTTTTGGCCAACTGCAATGTTGGCAATGTTCAGCCCCTTTTCTTGTGCTTAATGGCGAGTCCTTTCTACCTCCTCAAATCCCTTTCCTGCCATTCTCCCTTGCTTACCAATCCTTTTCTCTGACTTTCCTCAAGACATGTTTCAGTGATAGATATTTTCAACTCTGCAGTTTCGTGAATTTTACTGCCCCTGAGTTGCATTGTTCAACTTGTGTTTATGGGAACTGGCCACAAAGCAGTGGGATTTCCTCAAGCCCTATACTGTTTCCACGGGCAACCCTAGCCTTTGGTCAATTCGTCTTCCTGATTGGAAATTAGAGTGACATGTGCCTGTCTGAACACCTAGGACTTGTCTCTCATTGTTCCTCATCCTTCCACTTCATCCTCTGGACAAATTCCAAACTGTACGCAACAGGATGTTGACAGTGCTGACATCTCCAAGTGGGGAGACTGTTAGTAAAGACGCTGGAGGGGTGAACCCGAGCACCAGGAGATGAGGAGATGAGATGCCTTTTCCAAACTCTTCCCGATCAGACGGTATACCATCCTCTGGGTGTGACAGACATGTTTTAGCAGTAGGAAGAGTCCCATTCATGTAAGGAGAACACCAGGGCTTTTTCAAAATCAGTGTCTCCCTGAAACCCCAACTGGGGAATTTTTTAAGCTCCGGCTACACATATGTTCATTAAGGGCCTTGGGAAGTAGGCAGAGTCCAAACTTTAGATGATTGAAGTCTTCAGGGTCAGAAGCACTCACCACCGGCTTCCCTTAGGTTACACTTTAACTGTCATTGATAGATGATGTCAATAAAAATATCTATTCTTTTTCCGATTATTTCCCCTTATAGGTTATTGCAAAATATTGAGTGTAGTTCCCTGTGCTATCCAGTAGTTCCTTGTCGATGATCTATTTTATACATAGCAGTGTGTATGTGTTAATTCCAAACTGTTAATTTATCCCTCCTCCCACCTTTCCCCTTTGGTAATAATAAATTATAAGATTTTATACTTCTCAGAAATGGGGGAGCTGAAAGAGAGGTATCATTTTCAATGGAAAAGCATTTAAAACAAGATTGAAGCTTTAACCAAGATTATTAGATGTACATCCTTGGAAAGAAATCACTTCATTTCTCTAATATTGACCTGACAAATAAGACAAACCTTTTCACTGAACTTGCTTATAATAAAGCGATGGAAATATCAAATGGAAGTGTTAGAAACATCTTATTTTACCCGAGCCTTATAAACTGTTCTATGTTAACTACAGTTTGGCTCACACATCTGTTCATTGAAGTTACAATAGTCTCAATTTCTGTTACTGATCCTCCATAGTGGACCCCAACAAGTGTCCCCCTGCCCAGTGTCATTGGGGCCAACAGATCGAGACTGAGTTTGGTTCCCAAGCAAAGGAAACTTTATATTTTGATCAGAGAATGGAGAGGTGAGAGCATGCACTACCCCGTGGGCTGTGGGCTGGGCTGCTGTGTAGAGATCCTGTCAGAGTCAGTGGGAGGGAGGGCGCGGAGCTCTCGAGGGCCGGGTTGGCTGCAGCTCAGGCTCTATATCTCGGAGTCTGCACTGGGCCCCAGGAGCTGAGGTGTCGACCCAGCCATTCTGCACTAGGAAATCTGGTCTGAAGTGCCGGGTGTGGAACCTCTGCATGCGGGACCCTAGGAGCACGTGAAATTAGACAAAGCACAAAGGATAAAAAAGGTCAGACTTGACTTTATTGCCCAGATTCTATTTTTATCTCCCAGGGATTTTTAATGGGCTTTGCTGGGGACAAACCCCTCCTGTGCCTTTTGTCCCGTTCCTCATTCTTGGAGTGCTGAGGGTGCAGACCCTTCTTTGTAACTGCTGAGTGCTGAGTTGGGAGCCCTCATACCAGGGGACGAGGGTCAGAACTTCTCCCCAGCAGCCTCCAGGTGACGTTGATTGGCCCCTGGACCCCTGCCTCCCTGCTCGTCCGCCTGAGCACCAGCATTGGAAGTGTTATAGATTCTAATGACCTTTAAGGGTCCAGGAAAGAGATGTGCAGAGATGCTGTGGGGGCCGATTTCACCCCACCCCACATTTGTTCGGCCACCTTAGGCTGACCGTTTCTGCCAGCCTAGATGCTCTGACCAGTAGTCTGCTCTTTCTTCAATTAGGCCCCTGAATTAACGTAAAAACAGCACCAGGTGTCAGAGCCCTGCCCGCTCAACTCCCAGACAGTCCAGGGTCAGTGGTGATCAAGGACCATGATGGCCACTGAGTCAACAGCCTTTTGAAGTAAACAGGAGTCCAGCCGGTCTTATTGGCCACCATCATCACGGTGTCTGTAGGCTTTTCTATGGTGACAGTGTGATATACGGTTCCCCCGCCAAGATTATTAGCTCCCCTCCGGGTGCAGTAAGTCCTGCAAGCAGTAGTCTACTCCTTCGGGACACACTATTGTTGTTTTATGAGAGAAACTCCAGGTCAAGTGATGTTCACACGAGTCGTCATGGTGCCCTGTTGCCCCCGGTTATCTCTCTGGATGTTGGAGTTGGAGGGCCTCCTCACTCGAGGTCGGTGTGCCCACGGAGCGAACCCTGCAACTTCAGGGCATGGTTGGTGATTAGGATCACCACGTGGGGTCCTTTTCCCTTAGGAGGGAGGTGGCCCTTTGGGCTGCTGATTTCCAGGTTTTTAGATACCGCCAGTATCTTGGCCAGATGTGGCAGTGGGCCAAGCCCCTTGGTGACTGTAGTTTATCCTACCTGGATGGCATTCTTGCGTTGTTCCATTTCAAGTGGTCCCAGTTTTTGCACTAATTCTCCAATGGCGATTCACCTTTCACCGGGAATGGAAAGGTCAATGGGTTTAGTTCAATTAGGGAGTTCCAGGGCAAGGGTCTGAATTGACTGCTCTTTCCATTCTTGAAAGGCCACTTCTGGATTCTGTTCAAAAGGATCATCATCTTTTCCTTTCAGTGTTTCATATAGAGGCCCAGCTAGTAGACTGTAGTTAGGGATCCAGAAGCAGCAAACCCTGGCCTCCCCAGGAACCCCTAAGCTGTCTTCTAGTTTTAGAAAGGGGTAAGGCTGCAAATGATTTCTTCGCTTTCCTGGGATGGGCTTCTCTGACCTTGTGTGAGAATGAAGCCCAGGCAGGTCACCGCAGTCTGTGATATTTGAGCTTTTTCTTGGACAACTTCTATCCTTTATTGGCTTGGTAGTTCAGAGGCCTCCTTAGTAGGGCTGGCGATCAGAATGTCATCTGCATATTGAAGGAGGGTTTCCTTTTCCAGAGGTAGAACTTTTCGGTCTTTCGCTAAGCTTTCCCCAAAGATGGTGTGGGAATTTTTGAACCCTTAGGGCAAGACGGCCCGGAAGTATTGCTTTAGTTGTATGTTGAGTCCTGCCACTCACAAGCCAAAATTTCTTGTGACTCTGGGACTAATGGAATACAAAAGAAGGCATCATTGAAGACTAATACAGAATACCATGTCCTGGTGGTTGGTAGAATGACCAGCAGGGTGTAGGAATCAGGAGCAACTGGAGGTATATCCTCGGTGGCTTCACTGACTGTCCTGACATCCTTTACCAGGTCCCCAGCAGCCCATGGGGCTCTCGTGGTCAGACCAATCCTAGGATATGGAGCTCTCCTGGGCAGGTACCCCACCCTCAACCCAGCCCACGGGGCTCTCATGGTCAGGCCCCTCCCAGGATACAGAGCTACCCTTGCAGGTACCGTGGCAGGGCTGGGCACACAGGAACCGTGCACATAGCCCTCATTGAAGAGCACCCCCAGCTCACCTGTCGCTCAGAGCTGACACAGAGCACCTCAGAGCAGGACTTGAACTAACAAACAGCAGCTCTGACAGGTCTGTGACCCTGGGCATCACTCTGTGTGGCCTCCCTCCACCTGGTCTTCCAGAGACTTCCACTGCACCCAGGGCACCAGGCCTCTGTCTCCAACCACCACCCACCCCTCCTCTCCCTGACTCCTGGGTTCCTCTCATTAGGAGAGGGTTTTCTTGAAGTTGTCTCCCACTCATGGGCCAGATAAAATGATTAGAAAACAAGCCAAAGCTGCAGCCCCTTGTCTATCCTGACTCTCAGGAGCCCACACCTGTTCCTTGGACCTGGCCGGTTCAGCAAGTTCCATTTTCTGCAACTGTGAGCCCCTGAGGGGTGATGATTGGCTGACCTGAGCAGCCTTACCGTGCCGGCCAGCCCTCCCCAGGTGTGCCTGGGTTGAGATCAATATAAATACCACTCCAGGCAGCAAGAGCCCCTGCAGCTGTGCCTGACGCCATTTTCTCTGCCCTGTCAGCAGTCTCGGGGCTGGGCTGGTGGGAGGGAGTGAGAGGCCACGGCTTTGTGGGTGGCCCAGTGTGAGTGGGGCTCTGCTGGACTTTCTGCAGCAGTTGCCAGGCTGCCACCTGCTAAAGAAGAGGATGTGTCACCCATACCTGCTGCTGGAATTTCTCCCTGAGCAGAGGTGAGGAAGGAAAAAAGCAGTGGGGGCAGGGACAGGACGGGTATCTCAGGCAGGGAAATGGAAATCTTCCAGAAGAGCACCCAGGGCCAGGACCATCCTGGCTGGCCTGCAGGCACCAAGTCAGCTGGCATGCTGTCACTCGTGTGGCTCCATGGCCCTTCCTCTAGGCTTTCAAGTCCTTGTATATATTCAGGTGTTTTACCTGGGAAGGGTGGGAACAGTTCAGCAGCAACTGGCCTGGGGCTCAGCTCACGTTTACTCACAGAGGCCTCGGCACGGTGCCCCAGCTTTGCAATGAGGACGCTTGTTGTGTGGGGGCTGCTGGCTGAATGGGAGACGATTCCCCACCACTGACCAACTTCAGAATTGTTTACAACTGGAGCAGGTGCCCTGATATGGTTTTCCTCTGTGTAACTGGTGGGTTCTGTTTTTTTTTTTTTTCTCTTTTTCGTTTTTGGTTCAAGGTAGATTTTATTCCTCTTTTTTGTATTTACAGATATAAGCATGGAAATAATTTATTCATATAAATACATGTATGTGAAGGGAATAATTGCCTTTTCTGTTTTATTTTTTAAATTTTATTTCTTTTTAATTTTGAATTTTATTTTATATTTTTATACAGCAGGTTCTTATTGGTTGTCTATTTTATACATATAAATGTTTACATGCCAATCCGAGTCTCTCAACTCCTCTCACCACCACCCCCCCAAGAGCTTTCCCCCCTTGTTGTCCATACGTTTGTTGTCTACATCTGTTGCTCTATTTATGCCTTGCAAAACGGTTAATCTGTACAGTTTTTCTAGGTTCCACATATATACATGAATATACAAGATTTGTTTTTCTCTTTCTGACTTACTTCACTCTGTATGACAGTCTCTAGATCCATCGACGTCTCTACAAATGACCCAATTTCATTCCTTTCATGGCTTAGTAATATTCCATTTTATATATGTACCACATCTTTATGCATTCGTCTGTCTGTGGGCATTTAGGTTGCTTCCATTACCTCGATATTGTAAATAGTGATGCAATGAACATTGCGGTGAATGTCTCTTTTTGATTTATGGTTTTGTCTGGGTATATGTCCAGTACTGGGATTGCTGTATTATATGGTAATTCTATTATTAGTTTCTTAAGAAACTCCATATTGTTCTCCATAGTGACTGTATCAATTTATATTGCCAACAATAGTGGAAGAGGGTTCCTTTTCTCCACACCCTTTCCAGCATTTGTTGTTTGTAGATTTTCAGATGATGCCCATTCTAACAGGTGTGAGGTGATACCTCATTGTTGAGTCCATTTCGTTGAGCAAGGGGTAGGTCTTGTCTATAACATATTTGGGTTATGGAATGGTATCTGTGCTAATTTCAAACTCTGGTTTTATGCAGCGCCCCAACTCACCTTTCCCCTTAAGCAAGCATAAGTTGGTTTTCTAAACTTGAGACCCTGTTCTGTTTTGTAATTCAGTTCCTGTGTAGCCAAGTTTACATTCCGTGCCTTAGTGATACCTTATGATGTTTCTTTTTCTGTGTGACTTATTTCACTTAGAATCATCGTGCCTCAATCCACTCATTATGCAGGTACAGGCCTGGTGACACAGATTTCATAGCTGAGTGGTATTCTGTTGTACGTAAGTACCGCAACTTCTTTATCAATTATTTGTTCTCTGGGATATTTAACTTGTACTGTAGAAGAGGTTCCTGTAAACAGAGCCGTCCCAAATTTTGGGGTGGCTGTGTCTTTTTGATTTTAATTTCCCTAAGCTATAGGACCATAAGTGGAAATGTCCTAGACTCTGTTGCTTTGTTTTTCAGATGTATCAGGAAACACCATACACTTCTCCAGAGTGGCTGTTGGCAATTTACATATCGCCCATCAGCATAACAAGGCTCCTTTTTCCCCATGGCCTGTCTTGTCTTCCTGGATTTTACACTTTTTTTCAGATGGCCCTTTAGACCGGGGGGAAGTGACACTTCATAGTAGTTCGGATTTCCATTGCAAGCTTGCTTGGTTTGCCAAAAAGGGCGTATGTGTTTTTTCCTGAATATATTCAGGAACAAACTCATACGCCCTTTTTTGCCAAGTGCATCATTGTCAATGTTCTGCCTCTTTTCCTATGCTTTAAATGCAAATCCAGTCTACCTCCTGAAATTGGTTTCCTGAAATTCTGCCCCGCTTTCAAGTCCTCTTCGCAGCCTTACTTCAATATATTTTTGGACGTTATCTGTCATTTATAACTCTGCAGGTTTGTGAATTACAGGGCCCCTGAGCTCCTTTCTTCAACTCGGTTTCTTGTGAGCTGGCCGCAAACCCGCAAGACTGCTGCAGGCCCTAATCTGCTTCTGGCAGGGCAAGCTGAGCCTTTGGTTAATTCCTCTTTCTGGTTGGAAATGAGTGTTAAATATGCCGGTCCAGACACCTACCTCACTCTCAACCCCTTGGTGATGTGGGTCCTCTGGTTTGTGGCCACCTTTGCTGGGTTCCTCACCTTTCGATGATGTGGCCCCACTAGTGTGAGGACACTCCTGCCTGGTTCTCATCCACGTGGTTATGTGGACCCCCTGGTGAGAGTCTGTTCCTGGCTGTGTTCCTCACCCTTCTGTGAGGGAGACCCTCTACTGATAGGTCACTCCTGCATGGCTGGCACACATTGCTTTGGTGAAGTCAGCCATGTGGTGGCAGTTGGAGAGTGCTGGGAATCTCCTCCCACTGGTGATGAGGGCCCTCTTGCGTCAGGCCCTAACTGCTGGGCTCACCAACTTTTCTTAGTGAGCCCAGTGATGCTTTGGCACTCCTCTTAGGATCCCATCTCCATGGGGATGTGGGCCTTCTGCTCTGAGGTCCCAACGGCTGGGTTGTTCACATTTTCATGATGTGGGCTCTCTGGTGTTAGTTCACAGAGGCCTGGATCCCATAGCCTCTGTGCTCTTGGCCGCCTGCTGGGAGGTTCCAACTGCTGGATTCCTCACTTTTTTAATTTTTTGGGCCCTTTGTTGTGAGGATCCTCCTGCCTGCCTCACTCCCAGCCCCTTCGTGATGTGTGTCGTCTGGTTTGAGGCCACATGTGCTGGGTTCCTCACCTTTCGATGATGTGGGACCAATGGTCTTAGGAGACTCCTGCCTGGTTCACATCCCCTTGGTGATGTGGGCCCTCTGTTGAGAGTCTGATCCTGGCTGGGTTCCTCACCCATCTGTGAGGTGGGCCGTCTGCTGTGAGGTCACTCCTGCCTGGCTTGCTCACCTCGCCTTGTGGACATGAGCCCTCTGGTGGCACTTGGAGCCTGCTGGGAGCCTCCTCCCCTTGGTGATGAGGGCCCTCTGGCGTCAGGCCCTAACTGCTGGGCTCCCCACATTTTGTGATGTGCGCCCAGTGGTGCGAGGACACTCCAGCCAGGTTCACATCCCCATTGGGATGTGGGCCTTCTGCTCTGAGGTCCCAACGCCTGGGCTGCTCACAGTTTCATGATGTGGGCTCTCTGCTGTTAGTTCACTCCTGCCTGCATCCCATAGCTTCTGTGCTCTCGGCCGCCTGCTGGGAGGTTCCAACTGCTGGATTCCTCACCTTTCTTATTCTTTGGGCCCTCTGTTTTTAGGCTACTCCTGCCTGCCTCACTCCCATTCCCTTTGTGATATGTGTCCTCTGATTTGAGGCCACATGTGCTGGGTTCCGCACCTTTTGATGATGTGGCCCCACTGGAGGGAAGACAGTCCTGACTGGTTCCCATCCCCTTGCTGATGTGGGCCCTCAGGTGAGAGTCTGATCCTGGCTGGGTTCCTCACCCTTCTGTTAGGTGGGCCCTCTGCTGTGAGGTCAATCATGCCTGTCTGGCACACGTCACCTTGGCGACGTGGGCCCTCTGGTGGCAGTTGGAGTGTGCTGGGATCCTCCTCCCCTCGGTGATGAGGGCCCTCTTGCCTTAGGCCATAACTGCTGGGCTCCCCACATTTTCAGATGTGCGCCGAGTGAGTGAGGACACTCTTGCCAGGTTCCCATCCCCATGGGGATATGGGCCTTCTGCTCTGAGGTCAAAACGGCTGGCTTGCTCACAGTACCATGATGTGGGCCCTCTGCTGTGAGTTCACTCCGGCAAGGATCCCTTATCATTGGTGCTCTGAGCCGCCTGCTGGGAGGTTCCAACTGCTGGATTCCTCAACTTTTTTATTCTATGTGCCCTCTGTTGTGAGGCTCCTCCTGCCTGCCTCACTGCCAGCCCCTTGGTGATGAATGTCCTATGGCTTGAGGCCACATGTGCTGCGTTCCTCACCTTTCGATGATGTGGCCCCACTCGTGTGAGGACACTCCTGCCTGGTTCCCATCCCCTTGGTGAGGTGGGCCCTCTGGCGAGAGTCTAATCCTGGCTGGGTTCCTCAACGTTCTGTGAGGTAGGCCCTCTGCTGTGAGGTCACTCCTGCCTGGCTGGCACACGTCACCTTGGAGACGTGAGCCCTCTGGTGGCAGTTGGAGCGTGCAGGGTGCCTCCTCCTCTCGGTGATGATGGCCCACTGGTGTCAGGCCCTAAATGGTGGGCTCCCCACATTTTCTGATGTGCGCCCAGTGGAGCGAGGACACTCCAGCCAGGTTCCCATTCCCATGGGGATGTGGGCCTTCTGTGCTGAGGCCCCAACGCCTGGGTTGCTCACAGTTTTATGATGTGGGCCCTCTGCTGTGAGTTCACTGTGGCCTGGATCCCATAGCCTAGGTGTTCTGGGCCGCCTGCTGGAAGGTCTAAATGCTGGAATCCTCATGTTTTTTATATTATGTGCCCTGTGTTGTGAGGCTACTCCTGCCTGCCTCACTCCAAGGCCCTTGGTGATGTGGGTCCTCTGGTTTGAGGACACATGTGCTGGGTTCCTCACCTTAAGATGATGAGGCCCCACTGGTGTGAGGATAATCCTGACTGGTTCCCATCCCCTTTGTGATGTGGGCCCTCTGGTGAGAGTCTGATCATGGCTGGGTTCCTCACCCATCTGTGAGGTGGGCCCTCTACTATCAGGCAACTCTTGCCTGGCTTGCTCACCTCGCCTTGTTAACATGAGCCCTCTGGTGGCACTTGGACCCTGCTGGGAGCCTCCTCACCTCTGTGATGAGGGCCCTCTGACGTCAGGCCCTAACTGCTGGGCTCCCCAACTTTTCTTAGTGATCCCAGTGATGCTCGGGCACTCCTCTTAGGTTCCCATCTCCATGGGGATGTGGGCCTTCTGCTCTGAGGTTCCAACGGCTGGGTTGATCACAATTTCATGATGTGGGCTCTCTGGTGTTAGTTCACTGTGGCCTGGATCCCATAGCCCCTGTGCTCTTGGCCGCCTGCTGGGAGGTTCCAAATGCTGGATTCCTCACCTTTTTTATTCTTTGGGCCCTCTGTTTTTAGGCTACTCCTACCTGCCTCAATCCCATCCCCTTTTTGATGTATGTCCTCTGATATGAGGCCACATGTGCTGGGTTCCTCACCTTTCGATGATGTGGCCCCACTGGTGGGAGGACAGTCCTGACTGGTTCCCATCCCCTTGGTGTTGTGGGCCCTCTGGCGAGAGTCTCATCCTGCCTCGGTTCCTCACCCTTCTGTGAGATAGGCCCTCTGCTGTGAGGTCACTACTGCCTAGCTGTTGCATGCCACCTTGTAGACGTGCGCTCTCTGTTGGCAGTTGGAACCTGCTGGGAGTCTCCTCCCCTCAGTTATGAGGGCCCCCTGGCGTCAGGCCCTAACTGCTGGGCTCCTAACATTTTCTGATATGTGCTAAGTGGTGCGAAGCCACTCCTGCCAGGTTCCCATCCCAATGGGGATGTGGGCCTTCTGTTCTGAGGTCCCAACGGCTGGGCTGCTCACAGGTTCATGATGTGGGCCCTCTGCTGTGAGTTCACTGCGGCCTGGATCCCATAGCCTCGGTGCTCTGGGCCACTTGCTGGGAGGTTCCAACTGCTGGATTCCTCAACTTTTATATTCTATGGACTCTGTGTTGTGAGGCCGGTCCTGCCAGCCTCATTCCGAACCCCTTGGTGATGTGGTTCCTCTGGTTTGAGACTACATGTGCTGGGATCCTCACCTTTCGATGATGTTGTCCCACTGGTGTGGGGACACTCCTGTCTGGTTCCCATCCCCTTGGTGATGTGGGCTCTCTGGTGAGAGTCTGATCCTGGCTGTGTTCCTCACCCTTCTGTGAGGTGGGCCCTCTGCTGTAAGGTCACTCCTGCCGGGCTGGCACACATCGCCTTGGCGACGTTGGCCCTCTGGTGGCAGCTGGAGCCTGCTGGGAGCCTCCTCCTCTCGGTGATGAGTGCCCTCTAGCGTCAGGCCCTAACTTCTGAGCACCCCACATTTTCTGATGTGAGCCCAGTGATTCCAGGACACTCCTGTCATGTTCCCATCACCATGGGGATGTGGGCCTTCTGCTCTGAGGTCCCAATGTCTGGGTTGCTCACAGTTTCATGATGTGGGCTGTCTGGTGTTAGTTCACTCCGGCCTGGATCCCCTAGCCTCTGTGCTCTGGGCCGCCTGCTGGGAGGTTCCAACTGCTGGATTCCTCACCTTTCTTATTTTTGGGCCCTCTGTTGTGAGGCTCCTCCTGCCTGCCTCACTCCCAGCCCCTTGGTGATGGGTGTCCTATGGTTTGAAGCCACATGTTCTGGGTTCCTCACCTTTAGATGATGTGGCCCTACTCATGTGAGGACACTCCTGCCTGGTTCCAATCCATTTGGTGATGTGGGCCCTCTGGTGCGAGTCTGATCCTGACTGGGTTCGTCACACTTCTCTGAGGTGGGCCCTCTGCTGTGAGGTCATTCGTGCCTGGTTGGCACACATCGCCTTGGTGACGTCAGCCCTCTGGTGGCAGTTGGAGCCTGCTGGGAGCCTCCTTCCCTTGATGATGAGGGTCCTCTGGCGTCAGGCCCTAACTGCTGGTCGCCCAAAATTTTCTGATACGTTCTCAGTGTTGCGAGGACACTCCTACCAGATTTCCATCCCCATGGGGATGTGGGCCTCCTGCTCTGAGGTCCCAATGGCTGGTTTGCTCAGTTTCATGACATGGGCCATCTTCTGTGAGTTCACTGTGGCCTGGATCCCATAGCCTCGGTGCTCTGGGCCGCCTGCTGGGAGGTTCCAACTGCTGGATTCCTCACTTTTTTATTCTATGGGCCCAGTGTTGTGAGGCTACTCCTGCCTGCCTCACTCCGAGGCCCTTGGTGATGTGGGTCCTCTGGTTTGAGGACACATGTGCTGAGTACCTCAACTTTCGATGATGTGGCCCACTGGTGTGAAGACACTCCTGCCTGGTTCCCATTCCCTTGGTGATGTGGACCCTCTGGTGAGAGTCTGATGTTGGCTGGGTTTCTCACCCTTCTGTGAGGTGGGACCTCTGCTGTGAGGTAACTCCTGCCTGGCTTGCTCACGTTGCCTTTGCAATGTGATCCCTCAGGTGGTAGTTGGAGCCTGCTGGGAATCTCCTCCCCTCAGTTATGAGAGCTCTGGATAAAACACATATGCCCTTTTTTGTCAAGTGCATTATTTTCCAAGTTCTGTCTCTTTTGCTATGCTTTAAGAGCGACTCCCGTGTACCTTCTGAAATCGGTTTCCAGCAATTCTGCCCCGCATTCAAGTCCTCTTCGCAGCCATGCTTCAGTATAATTTTGGATGATAGCTGTCATTTATACTTCCGCAGGTTAGTTAATTACAGTGCCCCTCAGCTCCTTTCTTAAACTCGCCTTCTTGTGAGCTGGCCGCAAAACCGCAGGATCTCCTCAGGCCCTAATCTAGTTCTAGGACGGCACGCGGAGCCATTGGTTCATTCGTCTTCCTGGTGGGAAATGAGAGTTAAATTTGCCCGTCCAGACGCCTACAGAGAGTCTCCCATTGCTTCTCTTTATTCCTGTTCATCTTCCGAAGAAATTGCAAACTGGGCCAAACAGGAGGTTAAAGGCACTGACTCTCCAAGTGGGGAGAGTGTTAGTAAACCGTCTGGAATGTTGCACCCGAAAACCAGGGAATGAAAACAGAGACACATTTGAACACGTTTCCTGATCACACAGTGGATCATACTCTGGGTTCCACATGCATGTTTTAGCTGAAGGAAGAATCCCTTAAACCTGGAGAGTTGAAACCCATGGAATGGGTACCATGCAATATGACTTCAAAGGGTCTGCATTTGCTCACCGAACCTCACCAATCCTATCACTGCTGCGCTTATGCCGCTGTACACACGCTTGATTGTCTTTCAGAGACATATAAATCCATAGGTTTTAAGATTCTTACTTGTCTGGTATATTCTTACGTGTTTAATATGGGGTTTTGAGTCCACTTCCTTGAGCAAGGAGTAGCTCTTGTCTATTACATATTTGGCTTATGGAACGGTATCTGTGCTAATTTCAATCTCTGGTTTTATACAGCACCCCAACTCACCTTTCCCCTTAAGCAAGGATAAGTTGGTTTTCTACATTTGAGACCCGGTTCTGTTTTGTAATTCAGTTCCTGTGTAGCCAAGTTTACATTCCGTGTATTAGTGATAACTTATGATGTTTCTTTTTCTGTGTGACTTATTTCACTTAGAATCATCGTACCTGAATCCACTCATTATGCTGCTATGGGCCTGTTGACATAGATTTCATTGCTGAGTGATATTGCATTTTACATAAGTACCATAACTTCTTTATCCATTTTTTGCTTTCTGAGATATTGAACTTGTACCGTAAATGAGGTTCTTGTAAACAGAGCCCTCCCAAACTTTGGGGTGGCTGTGTCTTTTTGATTTTAATTTCCTAAGCTAAAGGACCATAAGTGGAAGTGCCCTAGGCTCTGTTGCTTTGTTTTTTAGATGTTTCAGGAAACGCCATACACTTCTCCAGAGTGGCTGTTGGCAATTTACATCCCGCCCATCAGCATAACAAGGCTCCCAGTTCTCCATGGCCTGTCCTGCCTTTCTGGATTTTACACTTTTTTCAGATGGCCCTTTTGACTGGGGGGCAGTGAGACTTCATTGTAGTGCAGATTTCCTTTGCAAGCTTGCTTGGTTGGCCAAAAAGGGCGTATGCGTTTTTTCCTGAATATATTCTGGAAAAAACGCATACGCACTTTTTGGCCAAGTGCATCATTGTGGACGTTCTGCCTCTTTTCCTATGCTTTACATGCAATTCCAGTGTACCTCCTGAAATCGGTTTCCTGCAATTCTGCCCCGCTTTCAAGTCCTCTTGGCAGCCTTACTTCAATATATTTTTGGACGATAGCTGTCATTTATAACTCTGCAGGTTTGTGAATGACAGTGCCCCTGAGCTCCTTTCTTCAACTCGCTTTCTTGTGAGCTGGCCGCAACACCGCAGGATTGTTTCAGGCCCTAGTGTGGTTCCGGAATGGCATGCTGAGCCTTTGGTTAACTCCTCTTCCTGGTGGGCAATGAGAGTTAAATTTGCCCGTGCAGACACCTCCAGCTAGTCTCTAATGGGATCTCCCTATTCCTGTTCTTTTTCCGCAGAAATTGCAAGCTGGGCCAAACAGGAGGTTAAAGGCACTGAGTCTCCAAGTGGGGAGAATGTTAGTAAAGCGTCTGGAATGTTGCACCCGATTACCAGGGGCCGAAAACGGAGACACATTTGAACACGTTTCCCGATCACAAGGTGGATCATACTCTGTGTTCCACATGCATGTTTTAGCTGAAGGAAGAATCCCTTAAACATGGAGAGTTGAGACCCATGGTATGGGTACCATGCAATATGACTTCAAAGGGTCTGCATTTGCTCACCGAACCTCACCAATCCTATCACTGCTGCGCTTATGCCACTGTACACATGCTTGATTCTCTTTCGGAGACATATAAATCCATAGGTTTTAAGATTCTTACTAGTCAGGTATATTCTTAGGCATTTCATATGGCGTCTTGAGTCCACTTCGTTGAGCAAGGAGTAGCTCTTGTCTATTACATATTTGGCTAATAGAATGGTATCTGTGCCAATTTCAATCTCTGGTTTCATGCAGCACCCCAACTCACCATTTCCTTAAGCAAGGATAAGTTGGTGTTCTACATTTGAGACCCTGTTCTGTTTTGTAATTCAGTTCCTGTGCAGCCAAGTTTACATTCCGTGTAGTAGTGATATCTTATGATGTTTCTTTTTCTGTGTGATATATTTCACTTAGAATCATCGTACATGAATCCACTCATTATGCTGCTATGGGCCTGATGACATAGATTCCATTGCTGAGTGATATTGCATTGTACGTAAGTACCACAACTTCTTTATCCATTTTTCGCTTTCTGCAATATTGAACTTGTCCCGTAAAGGAGGTTCTTGTAAACAGAGATGCCCAAACTTTTGGGTGGCTGTGTCTTTTTGATTTTAATTTCCCTAAGTTATAGGACCATAAGTGAAAGTGCCCTAGGCTCTGTTGCTTTGTTTTTTAGATGTTTCAGGAAACGCCATACACTTCTCCAGAGTGGCTGTTGGCAATTTACATCCCGCCCATCAGCATAACAAGGCTCCCAGTTCTCCATGGCCTGTCCTGCCTTTCTGGATTTTACACTTTTTACTAGATGGCCCTTTTGACCAGGGGGAAGTGAGACTTCATTGTAGTGCAGATTTCTTTGCAAGCTTGCTTGGTTGGCCAAAAAGGGCGTATGCGTTTTTTCCTGAATATATTCAGGAAAAAACGCATACGCCCTTTTTAGCCAAGTGCATCATTGTGGACGTTCTGCCTCTTTTCCTATGCTTTAAATGCAATTCCAGTCTACCTCCTGTAATCGGTTTCCTGCAATTCTGTCCCGCATTCAAGTCCTCTTGGCAGCCTTACTTCAATATATTTCTGGACGATAGCTGTCATTTATAATTCTGCAGGTTTGTGAATGACAGTGCCCCTGAGCTCCGTTCTTCAACTCGCTTTCTTGTGAGCTGGCTGCAACACCGCAGGATTGCTTCAGGCCCTAGTGTGGTTCCGGAACGGCATGCTGAGCCTTTGGTTAATTCCTCTTCCTGGTGGGAAATGAGAGTTAAATTTGCCCGTCCAGACATCTCCAGATAGTCTCTCATTGGTCCTCCCTATTCCTGTTCACGTTCCGCAGAAATTGCAAACTGGGCCAAACAGGAGGTTAAAGGCACTGACTCTCCAAGTGGGGAGAGTGTTAGTAAAGCGTCTGGAATGTTGCACCCGAGTACCAGGGGACAAAAACTGAGACACATTTGAACACGTTTCCCGATCACACGGTAGATCATACTCTGGGTTCCACATGCATGTTTTAGCTGAAGGAAGAATCCCTTAAACCTGGAGAGTTGAGACCCATGGAATGGGTACCATGCAATATGACTTCAAAGGGTCTGCATTTGCTCACCGATCCTCACCAATCCTATCACTGTTCCGATTATGCCACTGTACACATGCTTGATTCTCTTTCGGAGACATATAAATCCATAGGTTTTAAGATTCTTACTAGTCAGGTATATTCTTAGGCGTTTAATATGCGGTGTTGAGTCCACTTCGTTGAGCAAGGAGTAGCTCTTGTCTGTTACATATTTGGCTTATGGAACGGTATCTGTGCTCATTTCAAGCTCTGGTTTTATGCAGCACCCCAACTCACCTTTCCCCTTAAGCAAGCATAAGTTGGTTTTTTACATTTGAGACCCTGTTCTGTTTTGTAATTCAGTTCCTGTGTAGCCAAGTTTACATTCCGTGTATTAGTGATATCTTATGATGTTTCTTTTTCTGTGTGACTTATTTCACTTAGAATCATCGTACCTGAATCCACTCATTATGCTGCTACGGTCCTGATGACATAGATTTCATTGCTGAGTGATATTGCATTGTACGTAAGTACCACAACGTCTTTATCCATTTTTCGCTTTCTGCGATATTGAACTTCTACCGTAACCGAGGTTCTTGTAAACAGAGTCATCCCAAACTTTGGGGTGGCTGTGTCTTTTTGATTTTAATTTCCCTAAGCTATAGGACCATAACTGGAAGTGCCCTGGGCTCTGTTGCTTTGTTTTTTAGATGTTTCAGGAAACACCATACACTTCTCCAGAGTGGCTGTTGGCAATTTACATCCCGCCCATCAGCATAACAAGACTTCCAGTTCTACATGGCCTGTCCTGCGTTTCTGGATTTTACACTTTTTTCAGATGGCCCTTTTGACCGGGGGGCAGTGAGACTTCATTGTAGTGCAGATTTCCTTTGGAAGCTTGCTTGGTTGGCCAAAAAGGGCGTATGCGTTTTTTCCTGAATACATTCAGGAAAAAACGCATACGCACTTTTTGGCCAAGTGCATCATTGTGGACGTTCTGCCTCTTTTCCTATGCATTACATGCAATTCCAGTCTACCTCCTGAAATCGGTTTCCTGCAATTCTGCCCCGCTTTCAAGTCCTCTTGGCAGCCATACTTCAATATATTTTTGGATGATAGCTGTCATTTTTAACTCTGCAGGTTTGTGAATTACAGTGCCTCTGAGCTCCTTTCTTCAACTCGCTTTCTTGTGAGCTGGCTGCAACACCGCAGGATTGCTTCAGGCCTTAGTGTGGTTCTGGCACGGCATGCTGAGCCTTTGGTTAATTCCTCTTCCTTGTGGGAAATGAGAGTTAAATTTGCCTGTCCAGACACCTCCAGCTAGTCTCTCATTGGTTATCCCTATTCCTGTTCTTTTTCCGCAGAAATTGCAAGCTGGGCCAAACAGGAGGTTAAAGGCACTGACTCTCCAAGTGGGGAGAGTGTTAGTAAAGCGTCTGGAATGTTGCACCTGAGTACCAGTGGACGACAACTGAGATACATTTGAACACGTTTCCCGGTCACACGGTGGATCATACTCTGGGTTCCACATGCATGTTTTAGCTGAAGGAAGAATCCCTTAAACCTGGAGAGTTGAGACCCATGGAATGGGTACCATGCAATATGACTTCAAAGGGTCTGCATTTGCTCACCGATCCTCACCAATCCTATCACTGCTGCATTTATGTCGCTGTACACACACTTGATTCTCTTTCAGAGACATATTAATCCATAGGTTTTAAGATTCTTACTAGTGAGGTATATTCTTAGGCGTTTAATATGGGCTGTTGAGTCCACTTCGTTGAGCAAGTAGTAGCTCTGGTCTATTACATATTTGGCTTATGGAACGGTATCTGTGCTAATTTCAATCTCTGGTTTTATGCAGCACCCCAACTCACCTTTCCCCTTAAGCAAGCATAAGTTGGTTTTCTACATTTGAGACCCTGTTCTGTTTTGTAATTCAGTTCCTCTGTAGCCAAGTTTACATTCCGTGTAGTAGTGATATCTTATGATGTTTCTTTTTCTCTGTGACTTATTTCACTTAGAATCATCGTACCTGAATCCACTCATTATGCTGCTACGGGCCTGATGACATAGATTTCATTGCTGAGTGATATTGCATTGTACGTAAGTACCACAACTTCTTTCTCCATTTTTCACTTTCTGTGATATTGAACTTGTACCGTAAACGAGGTTCTTGTAAACAGAGCCATCCCAAACATTGGGGTGGCTGTGTCTTTTTGATTTTAATTTCCCTAAGCTATAGGACCATAAGTGGAAGTGCCCTAGGCTCTGTTGCTTTGTTTTTTGGATGTTTCAGGAAACACGATACACTTCTCCAGAGTGGCTCTTGGCAATTTACATCCCGCCCATCAGCATAACAAGGCTCCCAGTTCTCCATGGCCTGTCCTGCCTTTCTGGATTTTACACTTTTTTCAGATGGCCCTTTTGACCGGGGGGCAGTGAGACTTCATTGTAGTGCAAATTTCCTTTGCAAGCTTGCTTGGTTGGCCAAAAAGGGCGTATGCGTTTTTTCCTGAATATATTCAGGAAAAAACGCATACGCCCTTTTTGGCCAAGTGCATCATTGTGGACGTTCTGCCTCTTTTCCTATGCTTTACATGCAATTCCAGTCTACCTCCTGAAATTGGTTTCCTGCAATTCTGCCCCACGTTCAAGTCCTCTTGGCAGCCTTACTTCAATATATTTTTGGACGATAGCTGTCATTTATAACTCTGCAGGTTTGTGAATAACAGTGCCCCTGAGCTCCTTTCTTCAACTCGCTTTCTTGTGAGCTGGCCACAACACCGAAGGATTGCTTCAGGCCCTAGTGTGTTTCCGGCACGGCACGCTGAGCCTTTGGTTAATTCCTCTTCCTGGTGGGAAATGAGAGTTAAATTTGCCCATCTACACACCTCCAGCTAGTCTCTCATTGGTTCTCCCTATTCCTGTTCATTTTCCACAGAAATTGCAAACTGGGCCAAACAGGAGGTTAAAGGCACTGACTCTCCAAGTGGGGAGAGTGTTAGTAAAGCGTCTGCAATGTTGCATCCGAGTACCAGGGGACGAAAACTGAGACACATTTGAACATGTTTCCCGATCACATGGTGGATCATACTCTGGGTACCACATGCATGTTTTAGCTGAAGGAAGAATCCCTTAAAGCTGGAGAGTTGAGACCCATGGAATGGGTACCATGAAATATGACTTCAAAGGGTCTGCATTTGCTCACCGAACCTCACCAATCCTATTCCTGCTGCATTTATGCCGCTGTAAACACGCTTGATTCTCTTTCAGAGACATATCAATCCATAGGTTTTATGATTCTTACTAGTCAGGTATATTCTTAGGCGTTTAATATGCGGTGTTGAGTCCACTTCGTTGAGCAAGGTGTAGCTCTTGTCTATTACATATTTATCTTATGGAAGGGTATCTGTGCTAATTTCAATCTCTGGTTTTATGCAGCACCCCAACTCACCTTTCCCCTTAAGCAAGCATAAGTTGGTTTTCTACATTTGAGACCCTGTTCTGTTTTGTAATTCAGTTCCTGTGTAGCCAAGTTTACATTCCGTGTAGTAGTGATATCTTATGATGTTTCTTATTCTCTCTGACTTATTTCACTTAGAATCATAGTACCTGAATCCACTCATTATGCTGCTATGGGCCTGATGACATAGATTTCATTGCTGAGTGATATTGCATTGTACGTAAGGACCACAGCTTCTTTATCGATTTTTCACTTTCTGTGATATTTAACTTGTACCGTAAACAAGTTCTTGTAAACAGAGCCGTCCCAAACATTGGGGTGGCTGTGTCTTTTTGATTTTAATTTCCCTAAGCTATAAGACCATAAGTGGAAGTGCCAAAGGCTCTGTTGCTGTGTTTTTTAGATGTTTCAGGAAACACCATACACTTCTCCAGAGTGGCTGTTGGCAATTTACATCCCGCCCATCAGCATAACAAGGCTCCCAGTTCTCCATGGCCTGTCCTGCCTTTCTGGATTTTACACTTTTTTCAGATGACCCTTTTGACCGGGGGGCAGTGAGACTTCATTGTAGTGCAGATTTCCTTTGCAAGCTTGCTTGGTTGGGCAAAAAGGGCGTATGCGTTTTTTCCAGAATATATTCAGGAAAAAACGCATATGCCCTTTTTGGCCAAGTGCATCATTGTGGACGTTCTGCCTCTTTTCCTATGCTTTACATGCAATTCCAGTCTACCTCCTGAAATCGGTTTCCTGCAATTCTGCCCCGCGTTCAAGTCCTCTTGGCAGCCTTACTTCAATATACTTTTGGACGATACCTGTCATTTATAACTCTGCAGGTTTGTGAATAACAGTGCCCCTGAGCTCCTTTCTTTAACTCGCTTTCTTGTGAGCTGGCCACAACACCGAAGGATTGCTTCAGGCCCTAGTGTGTTTCCGGCACGGCACGCTGAGCCTTTGGTTAATTCCTCTTCGTGGGAAATGAGAGTTAAATTTGCCCATCTACACACCTCCAGCTAGTCTCTCATTGGTTCTCCCTATTCCTGTTCATTTTCCACAGAAATTGCAAACTGGGCCAAACAGGAGGTTAAAGGCACTGACTCTCCAAGTGGGGAGAGTGTTAGTAAAGCGTCTGCAATGTTGCATCCGAGTACCAGGGGACGAAAACGGAGACACATTTGAACACGTTTCCCGATCACATGGTGGATCATACTCTGGGTACCACATGCATGTTTTAGCTGAAGGAAGAATCCCTTAAAGCTGGAGAGTTGAGACCCATGGAATGGGTACCATGAAATATGACTTCAAAGGGTCTGCATTTGCTCACCGAACCTCACCAATCCTATTCCTGCTGCGTTTATGCCGCTGTAAACACGCTTGATTCTCTTTCAGAGACATATCAATCCATAGGTTTTATGATTCTTACTAGCCAGGTATATTCTTAGGCGTTTAATATGGGGTGTTGTGTCCACTTCATTGAGCAAGGTGTAGCTCTTGTCTATTACATATTTATCTTATGGAAGGGTATCTGTGCTAATTTCAATCTCTGGTTTTATGCAGCACCCCAACTCACCTTTCCCCTTAAGCAAGCATAAGTTGGTTTTCTACATTTGAGACCCTGTTCAGTTTTGTAATTCAGTTCCTGTGTAGCCAAGTTGACATTCCGTGTATTAGTGATATCTTATGATGTTTCTTTTTCTGTGTGACTTATTTCACTTAGAATCATAGTACCTGAATCCACTCATTATGCTGCTATGGGCCTGATGACATAGATTTCATTGCTGAGTGATATTGCATTGTACGTAAGGACCACAGCTTCTTTATCGATATTTCACTTTCTGTGATATTTAACTTGTACCGTAAACAAGTTCTTGTAAACAGAGCCGTCCCAAACATTGGGGTGGCTGTGTCTTTTTGATTTTAATTTCCCTAAGCTATAAGACCATAAGTGGAAGTGCCTAAGGCTCTGTTGCTGTGTTTTTTAGATGTTTCAGGAAACACCATACACTTCTCCAGAGTGGCTGTTGGCAATTTATATCCCGCCCATCAGCATAACAAGGCTCCCAGTTCTCCATGGCCTGTCCTGCCTTTCTGGATTTTACACTTTTTTCAGATGGCCCTTTTGACTGGGGGGAAGTGAGACTTCATTGTATTGCAGATTTCCTTTGGAAGCTTGCTTGGTTGGCCAAAAAGGGCGTATGCATTTTTTCCTGAATATATTCAGGAAAAAACGCATATGCCCTTTTTGGCCAAGTGCATCATTGTGGACGTTCTGCCTCTTTTCCTGTGCTTTACATGCAATTCCAGTCTACCTCCTGAAATCGGTTTCCTGCAATTCTGCCACGCTTTCAAGTCCTCTTGGCAGCCTTACTTCAATATATTTTTGGACGATAACTGTCATTTATAGCTCTGCAGGTTTGTGAATAACAGTGCCCCTGACCTCCTTTCTTCACCTCGCTTTCTTGTGAGCTGGCCTCAACACCGCAGGTTTGCTTCAGGTCCGAGTGTGGTTCCGGCACGGCACGCTGAGCCTTTGGTTAATTCCTCTTCCTGGTGGGAAATGAGAGTTAAATTTGCCCGTCCAGACACCTCCAGCTAGTCTCTCAGTGGTTCTCCCTATTCCTGTTCACGTTCCGCAGAAATTGCAAACTGGGCCAAACAGGAGGTTAAAGGCACTGACTCTCCAAGTGGGGAGAATGTTAGTAAAGTGTCTGGAATGTTGCACCCGAGTACCAGGGGACGAAAACGGAGACACATTTGAACACGTTTCCCGATCACACAGTGGATCATACTCTGTGTTCCACATGCATGTTTTAGCTGAAGGAAGAATCCCTTAAACCTGGAGAGTTGAGACCCATGGTATGGGTACCATGCAATATGACTTCAAAGGGTCTGCATTTGCTCACCGATCCTCACCAATCCTATCACTGCTGCGATTATGCCACTGTACACATGCTTGATTCTCTTTCGGAGACATATAAATCCATAGGTTTTAAGATTCTTACTAGTCAGGTATATTCTTAGGCATTTCATATGGCGTCTTGAGTCCACTTCGTTGAGCAAGGAGTAGCTCTTGTCTATTACATATTTGGCTAATAGAACGGTATCTGTGCCAATTTCAGTCTCTGGTTTCATGCAGCACCCCAACTCACCTTTCCCCTTAAGCAAGCATAAGTTGGTTTTTTACATTTGAGACCCTGTTCTGTTTTGTAATTCAGTTCCTCTGTAGCCAAGTTTACATTCCGTGTAGTAGTGATAGCTTATGATGTTTCTTTTTCTGTGTGACTTATTTCACTTAGAATCATCGTACCTGAATCCACTCATTATGCTGCTACGGTCCTGATGACATAGATTTCATTGCTGAGTGATATTGCATTGTACGTAAGTACCACAACGTCTTTATCCATTTTTCGCTTTCTGCGATATTGAACTTCTACGGTAACCGAGGTTCTTGTAAACAGAGTGATCCCAAACTTTGGGGTGGCTGTGTCTTTTTGATTTTAATTTCCCTAAGCTATAGGACCATAACTGGAAGTACCCTAGGCTCTGTTGCTTTGTTTTTTAGATGTTTCAGGAAACACCATACACTTCTCCAGAGTGGCTGTTGGCAATTTACATCCCGCCCATCAGCATAACAAGACTTCCAGTTCTACATGGCCTGTCCTGCGTTTCTGGATTTTACACTTTTTTCAGATGGCCCTTTTGACCGGGGGAAGTGAGACTTCATTGTAGTGCAGATTTCCTTTGCAAGCTTGCTTGGTTGGCCAAAAAGGGCGTATGCGTTTTTTCCTGAATACATTCAGGAAAAAACGCATACGCACTTTTTGGCCAAGTGCATCATTGTGGACGTTCTGCCTCTTTTCCTATGCATTACATGCAATTCCATTCTACCTCCTGAAATCGGTTTCCTGCAATTCTGCCCCACTTTCAAGTCCTCTTGGCAGCCTTACTTCAATATATTTTTGGATGATAGCTGTCATTTTTAACTCTGCAGGTTTGTGAATTACAGTGCCCCTGAGCTCCTTTCTTCAACTCCCTTTCTTGTGAGCTGGCTGCAACACCGCAGGATTGCTTCAGGCCTTAGTGTGGTTCTGGCACGGCATGCTGAGCCTTTGGTTAATTCCTCTTCCTGGTGGGGAATGAGAGTTAAATTTGCCCATCCAGACACCTCCAGCTAGTCTCTCATTGGTTCTCCCTATTCCTGTTCATTTTCCACAGAAATTGCAAACTGGGCCAAACAGGAGATTAAAGACACTGACTGTCCATGTGGGGAGAGTGTTAGTAAAGCGTCTGGAATATTGCACCCAAGTACCAGGGGACGAAAACTGAGACACATTTTAACACTTTTCCCAATCACACGGTGGATCATATTCTGGGTTCCACATGCATGTTTTAGCTGAAGGAAGAATCCCTTTAACCTGGAGAGTTGACACCCATGGAATGGGTACCATGCAATATGACTTCAAAGGGTCTGCATTTGCTCACCGAACCTCACCAATCCTATCACTGCTGCGTTTATGCCGCTGTACACACCCTTGATTCTCTTTCGGAGACATATAAATCCATAGGTTTTAAGATTCTTACTAGTCAGGTATATTCTTAGGCGTTTAATATGGGGTGTTGAGTCCACTTCGTTGAGCAAGGAGTAGCTCTTGTCTATTACATATTTGGCTTATGGAAGGGTATCTGTGCTAATTTCAATCTCTGGTTATGCAGCACCCCAACTCACCTTTCCACTTAAGCAAGCATAAGTTGGTTGTCTACATTTGAGACCCTGTTCTGTTTTGTAATTCAGTTCCTCTGTAGCCAAGTTTACATTCCGTGTATTAGTCATATCTTATGATGTTTCTTTTTCTGTGTCACTTATTTCACTTAGAATCATCATACCTGAATGCACTCGTTATGCTGCTACGGGCCTGATGACATAGATTTCATTGCTGAGTGATATTGCATTGTACGTAAGTACCACAACTTCTTTATCCATTTTTCGCTTTCTGCGATATTGAACTTGTACCGTAAACGAGGTTCTTGTAAACAGAGCCGTCCAAAACTTTGGGGTGGCTGTGTCTTTTTGATTTTAATTTCCCTAAGCTATAGGACCATAAGTGGAAGTGCCCTAGGCTCTGTTGCTGTGTTTTTTGGATGTTTCAGGAAACACCATACACTTCTCCAGAGTGGCTCTTTGCAATTTACATCCCACCCATCAGCATAACAAGGCTCCCAGTTCTCCATGGCCTGTCCTGCCTTTCTGGATTTTACATATTTTTCAGATGGCCCTTTTGACTGGGGGGTAGTGAGACTTCATTGTAGTGCAGATTTCCTTTGCAAGCTTGCTTGGTTGGCCAAAAAGTGCGTATGCGTTTTTTCCTGAATATATTCAGGAAAAAACGCATACGCCCTTTTTGGCCAAGTGCATCATTGTGGACGTTCTGCCTCTTTTCCTATGCTTTACATGCAATTCCAGTCTACCTCCTGAAATCGGTTTCCTGCTATTCTGCCCCGTTTTCAAGTCCTCTTGGCAGCCTTACTTCAATATATTTTTGGACGATAGCTGTCATTTATAACTCTGCAGGTTTGTGAATAACAGTGCCCCTGAGCTCCTTTCTTCAACTCGCTTTCTTGTGAGCTGGCCACAACACCGAAGGATTGCTTCAGGCCCTAGTGTTTTTCCGGCACGGCACACTGAGCCTTTGGTTAATTCCTCTTCCTGGTGGGAAATGAGAGTTAAATTTGCCCGTCCAGACACCTCCAGCTAGTCTCTCATTGGTTCTCCCTATTCCTGTTCATTTTCCACAGAAATTGCAAACAGGGCCAAACAGGACGTTAAAGGCACTGACTCTCCAAGTGCGGAGAGTGTTAGTAAAGCGTCTGGAATGTTGCATCCGAGTACCAGGGGACGAAAACTAAGATACATTTGAACACGTTTCCCGATCACACGGTGGATCATACTCTGGGTTCCACATGCATGTTTTAGCTGAAGGAAGAATCCCTTAAACCTGGAGAGTTGAGACCTATGGAATGGGTACCATGCAATATGACTTCAAAGGGTCTGCATTTGCTCACCGAACCTCATCAATCCTATCACTGCTGCGTTTATGCCGCTGTACACACACTTGATTCTCTGTTGGAGACATATCAATCCATAGGTTTTATGATTCTTACTAGTCAGGTATATACTTAGGCGTTTAATATGGGGTGTTGAGTCCACTTTGTTGAGCAAGGAGTAGCTCTTGTCTATTACATATATATCTTATGGAAGGGTATCTGTGCTAATTTCAATCTCTGGTTTTATGCAGCACCCCAACTCACCTTTCCCCTTAAGCAAGCATAAGTTGGTTTTCTACATTTGAGACCCTGTTCTGTTTTGTAATTCAGTACCTGTGTAGACAAGTTTACATTCCGTGTATTACTGATATCTTATGATGTTTCTTTTTCTGTGTGACTTATTTCACTTAGAATCATAGTACCTGAATCCACCCTTTATGCTGCTATGGGCCTGATGACATAGATTTCATTGCTGAGTGATATTGCATTGTACGTAAGGACCACAGCTTCTTTATCCATTTTTCACTTTCTGTGATATGTAACTTGTACCGTAAACAAGGTTCTTGTAAACAGAGCCGTTCCAAATTTTGGGGTGGCTGTGTCTTTTTGATTTTAATTTCCCTAAGCTATAAGAGCATAAGTGGAAGTGCCCAAGGCTCTGTTGCTTTGTTTTTTAGATGTTTCAGGAAACACCATACACTTCTCCAGAGTGGCTGTTGGCAATTTACATCCCACCAATCAGCATAACATGGCTCCCAGTTCTCCATGGCCTGTCCTGCCTTTCTGGATTTTATTCTTTTTTCAGAAGGCCCTTTTGACCGGGGGCAGTGAGACTTCATTGTAGTGCAGATTTCCTTTGCAAGCTTGCTTGGTTGGCCGAAAAGGGCGTATGCGTTTTTTCCTGCATATATTCAGGAAAAAACGCATACGCCCTTTTTGGCCAAGTGCATCATTGTGGACGTTCTGCCTCGTTTCCTATGCTTTACATGCAATTCCAGTGTACCTCCTGAAATCGGTTTCCTGCAATTCTGCCCCGCTTTCAAGTCCTCTTGGCAGCCTTACTTCAATATATTTTTGGACGATAGCTGTCATTTATAACTCTGCAGGTTTTTGAATAACAGTGCCCCTGAGCTCCTTTCCTCAACTCGCTTTCTTGTGAGCTGGCCACAACACCGCAGGATTGCTTCAGGCCCGAGTGTGGTTCCGGCACGTCATGCTGAGCCTTTGGTTAATTCTTCTTCCTGGTGGGAAATGAGAGTTAAATTTGCCCCTCCAGACACCTCCAGCTAGTCTCTCAGTGGTTCTCCCTATTCCTGTTCATCTTCCGCAGAAATTGCAAAGTGGGCCAAACAGGAGTTTAAAGGCACTGACTCTCCAAGTGGGGAGAGTGTTAGTAAAGCGTCTGGAATGTTGCACCCGAGTACCAGGGGACAAAAACTGAGACACATTTGAACACGTTTCCCGATCACACGGTGGATCATACTCTGGGTTCCACATGCATGTTTTAGCTGAAGGAAGAATCCCTTAAACCTGGAGAGTTGAGACCCATGGAATGGGTACCATGCAATATGACTTCAAAGGGTCTGCATTTGCTCACCGAACCTCACCAATCCTATCACTGCTGCGTTTATGCCGCTGTACACACGCTTGATTCCCTTTCGGAGACATATCAGTCCATAGGTTTTAAGATTCTTACTAGTCAGGTATATTCTTAGGCGTTTAATATGGGGTGTTGAGTCCACTTCATTGAGCAAGGAGTAGCTCTTGTCTATTACATATTTGTCTTATGGAACGGTATCTGTGCTAATTTCAATCTCTGGTTTTATGCAGCACCCTAACTCACCTTTCCCCTTAAGCAAGCATAAGTTGGTTTTCTACATTTGAGACCCTGTTCTGTTTTGTAATTCAGTTCCTGTGTAGCCAAGTTTACATTCCGTGTATTAGTGATACCTTATGATGTTTCTTTTTCTGTGTGACTTATTTCACTTACAATCATCGTACCTGAATCCACTCATTATGCTCCTACGTGCCTGATGACATAGATTTTATTGCTGAGTGATATTGCATTGTACGTAAGTACCACAACTTCTTTATCCATTTTTTGCTTTCTGTGATATTGAACTTGTACCGTAAACGAGGTTCTTGTAAACAGAGCCGTCCCAAACTTTGGGGTGGCTGTGTCTTTTTGATTTTAATTTCCCTAATCTATAGGACCATAAGTGGAAGTGCCCTAGGCTCTGTTGCTTTGTTTTTTGGATGTTTCAGGAAACACCATACACTTCTCCAGAGTGGCTGTTGGCAATTTACATCCCGCCCATCAGCATAACAAGGCTCCCAGTTCTCCATGGTCTGTCCGGCGTTTCTGGATTTTACACTTTTTTCAGATGGCCCTTTTGACCAGGGGCACTGAGACTTCATTGTAGTGCAGATTTCCTTTGCAAGCTTGCTTGGTTGGCCAAAAAGGGCGTATGCGTTTTTTCCTAAATATATTCAGGAAAAAATGCATACGCACTTTTTGGCCAAGTGCATCATTGTGGATGTTCTGCCTCTTTTCCTATGCTTTAAATGCAATTCCAGTCTACCTCCTGAAATCGGTTTCCTGCAATTCTGCCGCGCTTTCGAGTCCTCTTGGCAGCCTTACTTCAATATATTTTTGGACGATAGCTGTCATTTTTAACTCTGCAGGTTTGTGAATTACAGTGCCCCTGAGCTCCTTTCTTCAACTCGCTTTCTTGTTAGCTGGCCGCAACAGCGCAAGATTTCTACAGGCCCTAGTGTGGTTCTGGCATGGCACGCTGGACCTTTGGTTAATTCCTCTGCGTGGTGGGAAATGAGAGTTAAATTTGCCCGTCCAGACACCTCCAGCTAGTCTCTCATTGGTTCTCCCTATTCCTGTTCATCTTCCGCAGAAATTCCAAAGTGGGCCAAACAGGAGTTTAAAGGCACTGACTCTACAAGTGGGGAGAGTGTTAGTAAAGCGTATGGAATGTTGCACCCGAGTACCAGGGGACGAAAACTGAGACACATTTGAACACATTTCCCGATCACACGGTGGATCATACTCTGGGTTCCACATGCATGTTTTAGCTGAAGGAAGAATCCCTTAAACCTGGAGAGTTGAGACCCATGGAATGGGTACCATGCAATATGACTTCAAAGGGTCTGCATTTGCTCACCGAACCGCACCAATCCTATCACTGCTGCGTTTACGCCGCTGTACACATGCTTGATTCTCTTTCGGAGACATATAAATCCACAGGTTTTAAGATTCTTACTAGTCAGGTATATTCTTAGGCGTTTAATATGGGGTGTTGAGTCCACTTCATTGAGCAAGGAGTAGCTCTTGTCTATTACATATTTGGCTTATGGAACGGTATCTGTGCTAATTTCAATCTCTGGTTTTATGCAGCACCCCAACTCACCTTTCCCCTTAAGCAAGCATAAGTTGGTTTTCTACATTTGAGACCCTGTTCTGTTTTGTAATTCAGTTCCTGTGTAGCCAAGTTTACATTCCGTGTATTAGTGATAACTTATGATGTTTCTTTTTCTGTGTGACTTATTTCACTTACAATCATCGTACCTGAATCCACTCATTATGCTCCTACGTGCCTGATGACATAGATTTTATTGCTGAGTGATATTGCATTGTACGTAAGTACCACAAATTCTTTATCCATTTTTTGCTTTCTGTGATATTGAACTTGTACCGTAAACGAGGTTCTTGTAAACAGAGCCGTCCCAAACTTTGGGGTGGCTGTGTCTCTTTGATTTTAATTTCCCTAATCTATAGGACCATAAGTGGAAGTGCCCTAGGCTCTGTTGCTTTGTTTTTTGGATGTTTCAGGAAACACCATACACTTCTCCAGAGTGGCTGTTGGCAATTTACATCCCGCCCATCAGCATAACAAGGCTCCCAGTTCTCCATGGTCTGTCCGGCGTTTCTGGATTTTACACTTTTTTCAGATGGCCCTTTTGACCAGGGGCACTGAGACTTCATTGTAGTGCAGATTTCCTTTGCAAGCTTGCTTGGTTGGCCAAAAAGGGCGTATGCGTTTTTTCCTAAATATATTCAGGAAAAAATGCATACGCACTTTTTGGCCAAGTGCATCATTGTGGATGTTCTGCCTCTTTTCCTATGCTTTAAATGCAATTCCAGTCTACCTCCTGAAATCGGTTTCCTGCAATTCTGCCGCGCTTTCGAGTCCTCTTGGCAGCCTTACTTCAATATATTTTTGGACGATAGCTGTCATTTTTAACTCTGCAGGTTTGTGAATTACAGTGCCCCTGAGCTCCTTTCTTCAACTCGCTTTCTTGTTAGCTGGCCGCAACAGCGCAAGATTGCTACAGGCCCTAGTGTGGTTCTGGCATGGCACGCTGGACCTTTGGTTAATTCCTCTGCGTGGTGGGAAATGAGAGTTAAATTTGCCCGTCCAGACACCTCCAGCTAGTCTCTCATTGGTTCTCCCTATTCCTGTTCATCTTCCGCAGAAATTCCAAAGTGGGCCAAACAGGAGTTTAAAGGCACTGACTCTACAAGTGGGGAGAGTGTTAGTAAAGCGTATGGAATGTTGCACCCGAGTACCAGGGGACGAAAACTGAGACACATTTGAACACATTTCCCGATCACACGGTGGATCATACTCTGGGTTCCACATGCATGTTTTAGCTGAAGGAAGAATCCCTTAAACCTGGAGAGTTGAGACCCATGGAATGGGTACCATGCAATATGACTTCAAAGGGTCTGCATTTGCTCACCGAACCGCACCAATCCTATCACTGCTGCGTTTACGCCGCTGTACACATGCTTGATTCTCTTTCGGAGACATATAAATCCACAGGTTTTAAGATTCTTACTAGTCAGGTATATTCTTAGGCGTTTAATATGGGGTGTTGAGTCCACTTCATTGAGCAAGGAGTAGCTCTTGTCTATTACATATTTGGCTTATGGAACGGTATCTGTGCTAATTTCAATCTCTGGTTTTATGCAGCACCCCAACTCACCTTTCCCCTTAAGCAAGCATAAGTTGGTTTTCTACATTTGAGACCCTGTTCTGTTTTGTAATTCAGTTCCTGTGTAGCCAAGTTTACATTCCGTGTATTAGTGATAACTTATGATGTTTCTTTTTCTGTGTGACTTATTTCACTTACAATCATCGTACCTGAATCCACTCATTATGCTCCTACGTGCCTGATGACATAGATTTTATTGCTGAGTGATATTGCATTGTACGTAAGTACCACAAATTCTTTATCCATTTTTTGCTTTCTGTGATATTGAACTTGTACCGTAAACGAGGTTCTTGTAAACAGAGCCGTCCCAAACTTTGGGGTGGCTGTGTCTTTTTGATTTTAATTTCCCTAATCTATAGGACCATAAGTGGAAGTGCCCTAGGCTCTGTTGCTTTGTTTTTTGGATGTTTCAGGAAACACCATACACTTCTCCAGAGTGGCTGTTGGCAATTTACATCCCGCCCATCAGCATAACAAGGCTCCCAGTTCTCCATGGTCTGTCCTGCGTTTGTGGATTTTACACTTTTTTCAGATGGCCCTTTTGACCGGGGGGCAGTGAGACTTCAGTGTAGTGCAGATTTCCTTTGCAATCTTGCTTGGTTGGCCAAAAAGGGCGTATGCGTTTTTTCCTGAATATATTCAGGAAAAAACGCATACGCCCTTTTTGGCCAAGTGCATCATTGTGGACGTTCTGCCTCTTTTCCTATGCTTTACATGCAATTCCAGTCTACCTCCTGAAATCAGTTTCCTGCAATTCTGCTCCGCTTTCAAGTCCTCTTGGCAGCCTTACTTCAATATATTTTTGGACGATAGCTGTCATTTATACCTCTGCAGGTTTGTGAATGACAGTGACCATGAGCTCCTTTCTTCAACTCGCTTTCTTGTGAGCTAGCCGCAACACCGCAGGATTGCTTCAGGCCCTAGTGTGCTTCCGGCACGGCAGGCTGAGCCTTTGGTTAAATCCTCTTCCTGGTGGGAAATGAGAGTTAAATTTGCCCGTCCAGACACCTCCAGCTAGTCTCTCATTGGTTCTCCCTATTCCTGTTCATCTTACGCAGAAATTGCAAACTGGGCCAAACAGGAGGTTAACGGCACTGACTCTCCAGGTGGGGAGAGTGTTAGTAAAGCATCTGGAATGTTGCACCCGAGGACCAGGGGACGAAAACTGAGACACATTTGAACACGTTCCCCGATCACACTGTCGATCATACTCTGGGTTCCACATGCATGTTTTAGCTGAAGGAAGAATCCCTTAAACCTGGAGAGTTGAGACACATGGAATGGGTACCATGCAATATGACTTCCAAGGGTCTGCATTTGCTCACCGGACCTCACCAATCCTATCACTGCTGCGTTTATGCCGCTGTAGATACACTTGATTCTCTTTCAGAGACATATAAATCCATAACTTTTAAGATTCTTACTAGTCAGGTATATTCTTAGGCGTTTAATATGGGGTGTTGAGTCCACTTCGTTGAGCAAGGAGTAGCTCTTGTCTGTTATATATTTGGCTTATGAAACGGTATTTGTGCCAATTTCAATCTCTGGTTTCATGCAGCACCCCAACTCACCATTCCCCTTAAGCAAGCATATGTTGGTTTTCTACATTTGAGACCCTATTCTGTTTTGTAATTCAGTTCCTGTGTAGCCAAGTTTACATTCCGTGTATTAGTGATATCTTATGATGTTTCTTTTTCTCTGTGACTTATTTCACTTAGAATCATCGTACCTGAATCCACTCATTCTGCTGCTACGGGCCTGATGACATAGATTTCATTGCTGAGTGATATTGCATTGTACGTAAGTACCACAACTTCTTTATCAATTTTTCGCTTTCTGTGATATTGAACTTGTACCATAAACGAGGTTCTTGTAAACAGAGCCGTCACAAACTTTGGGGTGGCTGTGTCTTTTTGATTTTAATTTCCCTAAGCTGTAGGACCATAAGTGGAAGTGCCCTAGGCTCTGTTGCTTTGTTTTTTAGATGTTTCAGGAAACACCATACACTTCTCCAGAGTGGCTGTTGGCAATTTACATCCCGCCCATCAGCATAACAAGGCTCCCAGTTCTCCATGGCCTGTCCTGACTTTCTGGATTTTACAATTTTTTTAGATGGCTCTTTTGACCGGGGGGCAGTGAGACTTCATTGTAGTGCAGATTTCCTTTGCAAGCTTGCTTGGTTGGCCAAAAAGGGCGTATGCGTTTTTTCCTGAATATATTCAGGAAAAAACGCATACGCCCTTTTTGCCCAAGTGCATCATTGTGGACGTTCTGCCTCTTTTCCTATGCTTTACATGCAATTCCAGTCTACCTCCTGAAATTGGTTTCCTGCAATTCTGCCCCACTTTCAAGTCCTCTTGGCAGCCTTACTTCAATATATTTTTGGACGATAGCTGTCATTTATAACTCTGCAGGTTTGTGAATTACAGTGCCCCTGAGCTCCTTTCTTCAACTAGATTTCTTGTGAGATGGCCGCAACACCGCAGGATTGCTTCAGGCCCTAGTGTGGTTCCGGCACGGCACGCAGTGCCTTTGGTTAATTCCTCTTCCTGGTGGGAAATGAGAGTTAAATTTGCCCGTCCAGACACCTCCAGCTAGTCTCTCATTGATTCTCCCTATTCCTGTTCATCTTCCGCAGAAATTGCAAACTGGGCCAAACAGGAGGTTAAAGGCACTGACTCTCCAAGTGGGGAGAGTGTTAGTAAAGCGTCTGGAATGTTGCACCCGAGTACCAGGGGACGAAAACTGAGACACATTTGAACATGTTTCCCGATCACACAGTTGATCATACTCTGGGTTCCACATGCATGTTTTAGCTGAAGGAAGAATCCCTTAAACCTGGAGAGTTGAGACCCATGGAATGGGTACCATGCAATATGACTTCAAAGGGTCTGCATTTGCTCACCGAACCTCACCAATCCTATCAGTGCTGCGTTTATGCCGCTCTACACACGCTTGATTCTGTTTCGGAGACATATAAATCCATAGGTTTTAAGATTCTTACTAGTTAGGTATATTCTTAGGCGTTTAATATGGGGTGTTGAGTCCACTTCATTGAGCAAGGAGTGGCTCTTTTCTATTACATATTTGGCTAATGGAACGGTATCTGTGCTAATTTCCATCTCTGGTTTTATGCAGCTCCCCAACTCACCTTTCCCGTTAAGCAAGCATAAGTTGGTTTTCTATATTTGAGACACTGTTCTGTTTTGTAATTCAGTTCCTGTGTAGCCAAGTTTACATTCCGTGTATTAGTGATATCTTATGATTTTTCTTTCTCTGTGTGACTTATTTCACTTAGAATCATCGTACCTGAACCCACTCATTATGCTCCTATGGGCCTGATGACATAGATTTCACTGCTGAGTGATATTGCATTCTACGTAAGTACCACAACTTCTTTATCCATTTTTTGCTTTCTGTGATATTGAACTTGTACCGTAAACGAGGTTCTTGTAAACAGACCCGTCCCAAACTTTGGGGTGGCTGTGTCTTTTTGATTTTAATTTCTCTATGCTATAGGACCATAAGTGGAAGTGCCCTAGGCTCTGTTGCTTTGTTTTTTAGATGTTTCAGGAAACACCATACACTTCTCCAGAGTGGCTGTTGGCAATTTACATCCCGCCCATCAGCATAACAATGCTCCCAGTTCTCCATGGCCTGTCCTGCCTTTCTGGATTTTACACTTTTTTCAGATGGCCCTTTTGACCGGGGTGCAGTGAGACTTCATTGTTGTGCAGATTTCCTTTGCATGCTTGCTTAGTTGGCCAAAAAGGGCGTATGCGTTTTTTCCTGCATGTATTCAGGAAAAAACGCATACGCCCTTTTTGGCCAAGTGCATCATTGTGGACGTTCTGCCTCTTTTCCTATGCTTTACATGCAATTCCAGTCTACCTCCTGAAGTCGGTTTCCTGCAATTCTGCCCCGCTTTCAAGTCCTCTTGGCAGCCTTACTTCAATATATTTTTGGACGATAGCTGTCATTTATAACTCTGCAGGTATGTGAATTACAGTGCCCCTGAGCTCCTTTCTTCAACTCGCTTTCTTGTGAGCAGGCCGCAACACCGGAAGCATTGCTTCAGGCCCTAGTGTGGCTCCGGCACGGCACGCTGAGCCTTTGATTAATTCCTCTTCCTGGTGGGAAATGAGAGTTAAATTTGCCCGTCCAGACACCTCCAGCTAGTCTCTCATTGGTTCTCCCTATTCCTGTTCATCTTCCACAGAAATTGCAACTGGGACAAACAGCAGGTTAAAGCCACTGACTCTCCATGTGGGTAGAGTGTTAGTAAAGCAACTGAAATGTTGCACCCAAGTACCAGAGGACAAAAACTGAGACACATTTGAACATGTTTCCCGATCACATGGTGGATCATACTTTGGGTTCCACATGCATGTTTTAGCTGAAGGAAGAATCCCTTAAACCTGGAGAGTTGAGACCCATGGAATGGGTACCATACAATATGACTTCAAAGGGTCTGCATTTACTCACTGAACCTCACCAATCCTATCACTGCTGCGTTTATACCGCTGTACACACGCTTGATTCTCTTTCAGAGACATATAAATCCATAGGTTTTAAGATTCTTACTAGTCAGGTATATTCTTAGGCGTTTAATATCGGGTGTTTAGTGCACTTCGTTGAGCAAGGAGTAGCTCTTGACTATTACATATTTGGCTTATGGGAACGGTATCTGTGCTAATTTCAATCTCTGATTTTATGCAGCACCCAAACTCACCTTTCCCCTTAAGCAAGCATTAGTTGGTTTTCTACATTTGAGACCCTGTTCTGTTTTGTAATTCAGTTCCTGTGTAGCCAAGTTGACATTCTGTGTAGTAGTGATATCTTATGATGTTTCTTTTTCTGTGTGACTTATTTCACTTAAAATCGTCGTACCTGAATCCACTCATTATGCTGCTACGGGCTTGATGACATAGATTTCATTGCTGAGTGATATTGCATTGTACGTAAGTACCACAACTTCTTTATCCATTTTTCGCTTTCTGTGATATTGAACTTGTACTGTAAACGAGGTTCTTGTAAACAGAGCCATTCCCAACCTTGGGGTAGCTGTGTCTTTTTGATATTAATTTCCCTAAGCTATAGGACCATAAGTGGAATGCCCTAGGCTCTGTTGCTTTGTTTTTCAGATGTTTCAGGAAACACCATAGACTTCTCCAGAGTGGCTGTTGGCAATTTACATCCCGCCCATCAGCATAACAAGGCTCCCAGTTCTCCATGGCCTGTCCTGCCTTTCTGGATTTTACACTTTTTTCAGATGCCCCTTTTGACCGGGGGGAAGTAAGACTTCATTGTAGTGCAGATTTCCTTTGCAAGCTTTCTTGGTTGGCCAAAAAGGGCGTGTGCGTTTTTTCCTGAATATAGTCAGGAAAAAACTCATACGCCCTTTTTGGCCAAGTGCATCGTTGTGGACGTTCTGCCTCTTTTCCTATGCTTTAAATGCAATTCCAGTCTACCTCTTGAAATCGGTTTCCTGCAATTCTGCCCCGCTTTCAAGTCCTCTTGGCAGTCTTACTTCAATATATTTTTGGACGATAGCGCTCATTTGTAACTCTGCAGGTTTGTGAATTACAGTGTCCCTGAGCTCCTTTCTTCAACTCGCTTTCTTGTGAGCTGGCCGCAACACCGCAGGATTGCTTCAGGCCCTAGTGTGGTTCTGGCACAGCACGCTGAGCCTTTGGTTAATTCCTCTTCCTGGTGGGAAATGAGTTAAATTTGCCCGTCCAGATACCTCCAGCTAGTCTCTCATGGGTTCTCCCTATTCCTGTTAATTTTCCGCAGAAATTGCAAACTGGGCCAAACAGGAGGTTAAAGGCCCTGACTCTCCAAGTGGGGAGAGAGTTAGTAAAGTGTCTGGAATGTTGCCTCCGAGTACCAGGGGACGAAAACTGAGACACATTTGAAAACGTTTCCCGATCACACGGTGGATCATACTCTGGGTTCCACATGCATGTTTTAGCTGAAGGAAGAATCCCTTAAACCTGGAGAGTTGAGACCCATGGAATGGGTACCATGCAATATGACTTCAAAGGGTCTGCATTTGCTCACCGAATCTCATCAATCCTATCACTGCTGCGTTTATGCCGCTGTACACACGCTTGATTCTCTTTTGGAGACATATAAATCCATAGGTTTTAAGAATCGTACTAGTCAGGTATATTCTTAGGCGTTTAATATGGGGTGTTGAGTCCACTTCGTTGAGCAAGGAGTAGCTCTTGTCTATTACATATTTGGCTTATGGAACGGTATCTGTGCTAATTTCAATCTCTGGTTTTATGCAGCACCCCAACTCACCTTTCCCCTTAAGCAAGCATAAGTTGGTTTTCTACATTTGAGACCCTGTTCTGTTTTTTAATTCAGTTCCTGTGTAGCCAAGATTACATTCCGTGTATTAGTGATATCTTATGATGTTTCTTTTTCTGTGTGACTTATTCCACTTAGAATCATCGTACCTGAATCCACTCATTATGCTGCTACGGGCCTGATGACATAGATTTCATTGCTGAGTGATATTGCATTGGACGTAAGTACCACAACTTCTTTATACATTTTTCGCTTTCTGTGATATTGAACTTGTACCGTAAACGAGGTTGTTGTAAACAGAGCCGTCCCAAACTTTGGGGTGGCTGTGTCTTTTTGATTTTAATATCCCTAAGCTATAGGACCATAAGTGGAAGTGCCCTAGGCTCTGTTGCTTGGTTTTTTGGATGTTTCAGGAAACACCATACACTTCTCCAGAGTGGCTGTTGGCAATTTACATTCCGCCTATCAGCAAGACAAGGCTCCCAGTTCTCCATGGCCTGTCCTGCCTTTCTGGATTTTACACTTTTTTCACATGGCCCTTTTGACCGGGGGAAGTGAGACTTTATTGTAGTGCAGATTTCCTTTGCAAGCTTGCTTGTTTGGCCAAAAAGAGCGTATGCGTTTTTTCCTGAATATATTCAGGAAAAAATGCATATGCCCTTTTTGGCCAAGTGCATCATTGTGGACGTTCTGCCTCTTTTCCTATGCTTTACATGCAATTCCAGTCTACCTCCTGAAATCGGTTTCCTGCAATTCTGCCCCGCTTTCAAGTCCTCTTGGCAGCCTTACTTCAATATATTATTGGACGATAGCTGTCATTTATAACTCTGCAGGTTTGTGAATTACAGTGCCCCTGAGCTGCTTTCTTCAACTCGCTTTCTTGTGAGCTGGCCTCAACACCGCACTATTGCTTCAGGCCCTAGTGTGGTTCCGGCATGGCATTATGAGCCTTTGGTTAATTCCTCTTCCTGGTGGGAAATGAGAGTTAAATTTGCCCGTCGAGACACCTCCAGCTAGTCTCTCATTGGTTCTCCCTATTCGTGTTCATTTTCCGCAGAAATTGGTAACTCGGCCAAACAGGAGGTTAAAGGCACTGACTCTCCAAGTGGGGAGAGTGTTAGTAAAGCATCTGGAATGTTGCACCCGAGTACCAGGGGATGAAAACTGAGACACATTTGAACACGTTTCCCGATCACATGGTGGATCATACTCTGGGTTCCACATGCATGTTGTAGCTGAAGGAAGAATCCCTTAAACCTGAAGATTTGAGACCCATGAAATGGGTACCATGCAGTGTGACTTCAAAGGGTCTGCATTTGCTCACCAAACCTCGCCAATCCTATCACTGCTGCATTTATGCCACTATACACACACTTGATTCTCTTTCGGAGACATAGAAATCCATAGGTTTTAAGATTCTTAATAGTCAGGTATATTCTTAGGCGTTTAATATGGGGTGTTGAGTCCACTTCGTTGAGCAAGGAGTAGCTCTTGTCTATTATATATTTGGCTTATGGAACGGTATCTGTGCTAATTTCAATCTCTGGTTTTATGTAGCACCCCAACTCACCTTTCCCCTTAAGCAAGCATAAGTTGGTTTTCTACATTTGAGACACTGTTCTGTTTTGTAATTCATTTCCTGTGTAGCCACGTTTACATTCCGTGTATTAGTGATATCTTATGATGTTTCTTTCTCTGTGTGACTTATTTCACTTAGAATCATCGTACCTGAATCCACTCATTATGCTGCTATGGGCCTGATGACATAGATTTCATTGCTGAGTAATATTGCATTATACGTAAGTACCACAACTTCTTTATCCATTTTTCGCTTTCTGTGATATTGAACTTATACCATAAACCAGTTCTTGTAAACAGAGCCATCCCAAACTTTGTGATGGCTGTGTCTTTTTGATTTTAATTTCCCTAAGCTATAGGACCATAAGTGGAAGTGCCCTAGACTCTGTTGCTTTGTTTTTTAGATGTTTCAGGAAACACCATACACTTCTCCAGAGTGGCTGTTGGCAATTTACACCCCGCCTATCAGCATGACAAGGCTCCTAGTTCTCCATGGCCTGTCCTGCCTTTCTGGATTTTACACTTTTTTCAGAATGTCCTTTTGAGCGTGGGGCAGTGAGACTTCATTGTAGAGCAGATTTCATTTGCATGCTTGCTTGCTTGGTCAAAAAGTGCGTATGCGTGTTTTCCTGAATATATTCAGGAAAAAACGCATACGCCCTTTTTGGCCAGGTGCATCATTGTGGACCTTCTGCCTCTTTTCCTATGCTTTACATTCAATTACAGTCTACCTCCTGAAATTGGTTTCCTGCAATTCTGCCCCGTTTTCAAGTCCTCTTGGCAGCCTTACTTCAATATATTTTTGGACGATAGCTGTCATTTATAACTCTGCAGGTTTGTGAATGACAGTGCCCCTGAGCTCCTTTCTTCAACTCGCTTTCTTGTGAGCTGGCTGCAACACCGCAGGACTGCTTCAGGCCCTAGTGTGGTTCCGGCATGGCACGCTGAGCCTTTGGTTAATTCCTCTTCCTGGTGGGAAATGAGAGTTAAATTTGCCCGTACAGACACCTCCAGCTAGTCTCTCATTGGTTCTCCCTATTCCTGTTCATTTTCCGCAGAAATTGCAAACTGGGCCAAACAGGAGGTTAAAGGCACTGACTCTCCAAGTGGGGAGAGCGTTAGTAAAGCGTTTGGAATGTTGCACCCGAGTACCAGGGGATGAAAACTGAGACACATTTGAACACGTTTCCCGATCACATGGTGGATCATACTCTGGGTTCCACATGCATGTTTTAGCTGAAGGAAGAATCACTTAAACCTGGAGAGTTGAGACCCATGGAATGGGTAAAATGCAATATGACTTCAAAGGGTCTGCATTTGCTCACCGAACCTCACCAATCCTATCACTGCTGCGTTTATGCCGCTGTACGCACGCTTGATTGTCTTTCGGAGACCTATAAATCCATAGCTTTTAAGATTCTTAGTAGTCAGGTATATCCTTAGGCGTTTAATATGGAGTGTTGAGTCCACTTCGTTGAGCAAGGAGTAGCTCTTGTCTATTATATATTTGGCTTATGGAACGGTATCTGTGCTAATTTCAATGTCTTGTTTCATGCAGCACCCCAACTCACCTTTCCCGTTAAGCAAGCATAAGTTCGTTTCTACATTTGAGACCCTGTTCTGTTTTCTAATTAAGTTCCTGTGTAGCCAAGTTTACATTCCGTGTATTAGAGATATCTTATGATGTTTCTTTTTCTGTGTGACTTATTTCACTTAGAATCATCGTACCTGCATCCACTCATTATGCTGCTACGGGCCTGATGACAAAGATTTCATTGCTGAGTGATATTGCATTGTACGTAAGTACCACAACTTCTTTATCCATTTTTCGCTTTGTGTGATATTGAACTTGTTCCGTAAACGAGGTTCTTGTAAACAGAGCCGTCCCAAACTTTGGGGTGGCTGTGTCTTTTTGATTTTAATTTGCCTTATCTATAGGACCATAAGTGGAAGTGCCCTAGGCTCTGTTGCTTTGTTTTTTAGATGTTTCAGGAAACACCATACACTTGTCCAGAGTGGCTGTTGGCAATTTACATCCCGCCCATCAGCATAACAAGGCTCCCAGTTCTCCATGGCCTGTCCTGCCTTTCTGGATTTTACACTTTTTTCAGATGGCCCTTTTGACCGGAGGGCAGTGAGACTTCATTGTAGTGCAGATTTCCTTTGCAAGCTTGCTTGGTTGGCCAAAAAGGGCGTATGCGTTTTTTCCTGAATATATTCAGGAAAAAACGCATACGCCCTTTTTGGCCAAGTGCATCATTGTGGACGTTCTGCCTCTTTTCCCATGCTTTACATGCAATTCCACTCTACCTCCTGAAATCGGTTTCCTGCAATTCTGCACTGCTTGCAAATCCTCTTGGCAGCCTTACTTCAATATATTTTTGGACGATAGCTGTCATTTATAACTCTGCAGGTTTGTGAATGACAGTGACCCTGATCTCCTTTCTTCAACTCGCTTTCTTGTGAGCTGGCCGCAACACCGCAGGATTGCTTGAGGCCCTAATCTGGTTCCGGAACGGCACACTGAGCCTTTGGTTAATTCCTCTTCCTGGTGGGAAATGAGAGTTAAATTTGCCCGTCCAGACACCTCCAGCTAGTCTCTCATTTGTTCTCCCTATTCTTGTGCATCTTCCACAGAAATTGCAAAATGGGCCAAACATTAGGTTAAAGGCACTGACTCTCCAAGTGGGGAGAGTGTTAGTAAAGCGTCTGGAATGTTGCACCCGAGTACCAGGGGACGAAAACTGAGACACATTTGAACACGTTTCCCTATCACACGGTGGATCATACTCTGGGTTCCACATGCATGTTTTAGCTGAAGGAAGAATCCCTTAAACCTGGAGAGTTGAGACCCATGGAATGGGTACCATGCAATATGACTTCAAAGGGTCTACAATTGCTCACCGAACCTCACCAATCCTATCACTGCTGCGCTTATGCCGCTGTACACAGGCTTGATTCTTTTTCAGAGACATATAAATCCATAGGTTTTAAGATTCTTACTAGTCATGTATATTCTTAGGCGTTTAATATGGCGTCTTGAGTCCACTTTGTTGAACAAGGAGTAGCTGATGTCTATTACATATTTGGCTTATGGAATGGTATCTGTGCCAATTTCAATCTGTGGTTTCATGCACTGCCCCAACTCACCTTTCCCCTTAAGCAAGCATAAGTTGGTTTTGTACATTTGAGACCCTGTTCTGTTTTGTAATTCAGTTCCTGTGTAGCCAAGCTTACATTCCGTGTATTAGTGATATCTTATGATGTTTCTTTTTCTGTGTGACTTATTTCACTTAGAATCATCTTACCTGAATCCACTCATTCTGCTGCTACGGGACTGATGACATAGACTTCATTGCTGAGTGATATTGCATAGTACGTAAGTACCACAACTTCTTTATACATTTTTCGCTTTCTGCGATATTGAACTTGTACCGTAAAAGAGGTTCTTGTAAACAGAGCCGTCCCAAACTTTGGGGTGGCTGTGTCTTTTTGATTTTAATTTCCCTAAGCTATAGGACCATAAGTGGAAGTGCCCTAGGCTCTGTTGCTTTGATTTTTAGATGTGTTAGGAAACACCATACACTTCTCCAGAGTGGCTCTTGGCAATTTACATCCCGTCCATCAGCATAACAAGGCTCCCAGTTCTCCATGGCCTGTCCTGCCTTTCTGGATTTTACACTTTTTTCAGATGGCCCTTTTGACCTGGGGGCAGTGAGACTTCATTGTTGTGCAGATTTCCTTTGCAAGCTTGCTTGGTTGGCCAAAAACTGCGTATGCGTTTTTTCCAGAATATATTCAGGAAAAAACGCATACGCCGTTTATGGCCAAGTGCATCACTGTGGACGTTCTGCCTCTTTTCCTATGCTTTAAGTGCAATTCCAGTCTACCACCTGAAATCGCTTTCCTGCAATTCTGCCCCACTTGCAAGTCCTCTTGGCAGACTTACTTCAATATATTTTTGGACGATAGCTGTCATTTATAACTCTGCAGGTGTGTGAATTACAGTGCCCCTGAGCTCCTTTCTTCAACTCGCTTTCTTGTGAGCTGGCTGCAACACCGCAGGATTGCTTCAGGCCCTAGTGTGGTTCCGACATGGCACGCTGAGCCTATGGTTGATTCCTCTTCCTGGTGGGAAATGAGAGTTAATTTTGCCCGTCCAGACACCTCCAGCTAGTGTCTCATTGGTTCTCCCTATTCCTGTTCATTTTCCGCAGAAATTGCAAACTGGGCCAAACAGGAGTTTAAAGGCACTGACTCTCCAAGTGGGGATAGTGTTAGTAAAGCGTCTGGAATGTTGCACCCGAGTACCAGGGGACGAAAACTGAGACACATTTGAACACGTTTCCCAATCACACGGTGGATCATACTCTGGGTTCCACATGCATGTTTTAGCTGAAGGAAGAATCCCTTAAACCTGGAGAGTTGAGACCCATGGATTGGGTACCATGCAATATGACTTCAAAGGGTCTGCATTTGCTCACCAAACCTCACCAATCCTATCACTGCTGCGTTTATGCCACTGTACACACGCTTGATTCTCTTTCGGAGACATATAAATCCATAGGTTTTAAGATTCTTACAAGTCAGATATATTCTTAGGCGTTTAATATGGGGTGTTGAGGCCACTTCGTTGAGCAAGGAGTAGCTCTTGTCTATTACATATTTGTCTTATGGAACGGTATCTGTGCTAATTTCAATCTCTGGTTTTATGCAGCACCCTAACTCACCTTTCCCCTTAAGCAAGCATAAGTTGGTTTTCTACATTTGAGACCCTGTTCTGTTTTGTAATTGAGCTCCTGTGTAGCCAAGTTTATATTCCGTGTAGTAGTGATATCTTTTGATGTTTCTTTTTCTGTGTGACTTATTTCACTTAGAATCATCGTACCTGCATCCACTCATTATGCTGCTACGGGCCTGATGACATAGATTTCATTGCTGAGTGATATTGCATGGTACGCACCCACCACAACTTCTTTATCCATATTTCGCTTTCTGCGATATTGAACTTGTACCGTAAACGAGGTTCTTTTAAACAGAGCCGTCCCAAACTTTGGGGTGGCTGTGTCTTTTTGATTTCAATTTCCCTAAACTATAGGACAATAAGTGGAAGTTCCCTAGGCTCTGTTAGTTTGTTTTTTAGATGTTACAGGAAACACCATACACTTCTCCAGAGTGGCTGTTGGCAATTTATATCCCGCCCATCAGCATAACAAGGCTCCACTTCTCCATGGCCTGTCCTGCCTTTCTGGATTTTACACTTTTTTCAGATGGCCCTTTTGACTGGGGGGCAGTGAGACTTCATTGTAGTGCAGATTTCCTTTGCAACCTTGCTTAGTTGGCCAAAAAGGGCGTATGTGTTTTTTCCTGAATATATTCAGGAAAAAACGCATACGCCCTTTTTGGCCAAGTGCATCATTGTGGACGTTCTGCCTCTTTTCCTATGCTTTAAATGCAATTTGAGTCTACTTCCTGAAATTGGATTCCTGCAATTATGCCCCGCTTTCAAGTCCTGTTGGCAGACTTACTTCAATATATTTTTGGATGATAGCTGTCATTTATAACTCTGCAGGTTTGTGAATTACAGTGCCCCTGAGCTCCTTTCTTCAACTCGCTTTCTAGTGAGGTGGCCGCAACACCGCATGATTGCTTCAGGCCCTAGTGTGGTTCCGGCACGGCATGCTGAGCCTTTGGTTAATTCCTCTTCCTGGTGGGAAATGAGAGTTAAATTTACCCGTCCAGACACCTCCAGCTAGTCTCTCATGGGTTCTCCCTATTCCTGTTCATTTCCCGCAGAAGTTGCAAACTGGGCCAAACAGGAGGTTTAAGGCACTGACTCTCCAAGTGGGGAGAGTGTTAATAAACGTCTGGAATGTTGCACCCGAGTACCAGGGGACGACAACTGAGACACATTTGAACACGTTTCCCGATCACACGGTGGATCATATGCTGGGTTCCACATGCATGTTTTAGCTGAAGGAAGAATCCCTTAAACCTGGAGAGTTGAGACCCATGGAATGGGTACCATGCAATATGACTTCAAAGGGTCTGCATTTGCTCACTGAACCTCACCATTCCTGTAACTGCTGCGCTTATGCCGCTGTACACATGCTTGATTCTCTTTCGGAGACCTATAAATCCATAGGTTTTAAGATTCTTACTAGTCAGGTATATCCTTAGGCGTTTAATATGGCGTGTTGAGTCCACTTCGTTGAGCAAGGAGTAGCTCTTGTCTATTACATATTTGGATTATGGAACGGTATCTGTGCTAATTTCCGTCTCTGGTTTTATGCAGCACCCCAGCTCACCTTTCCCCTTAAGCAAGCATAAGTTGGTTTTCTACATTTGAGACCCTGTTCTGTTTTGTAATTCTGTTCCTGTGTAGCCAAGTTTACATTCCGTGTATTAGTGATATCTTATGATGTTTCTTTTTCTGTGTGACTTATTTCACTTAGAATCATCGTACCTGAATCCACTCATTCTGCTGCTACGGGCCTGATGACATAGATTTCATTGCTGAGTGATATTGCATTGTACGTAAGTACCACAACTTCTTTCTCCATTTTTCACTTTCTGTGATATTGAACTTGTACCGTAAAAGAGGTTCTTGTAAACAGAGCCGTCCCAAACTTTGGGGTGGCTGTGTCTTTTTGATTTTAATTTCGCTAAGCTATAGGACCATAAGTAGAAGCGCCCTAGGCTCTGTTCCTTTGTTTTTTAGATGTTTCAGGAAACACCATACACTTCTCCAGAGTGGCTGTTGGCAATTTACATCCCGCCCATCAGCATAACAAGGCTCCAAGTTCTCCATGGCCTGTCCTGCCTTTCTGGATTTTACACTTTTTTCAGATGGCCCTTTTGACCAGGGGAAGTGAGACTTCATTGTAGTGCAGATTTCCTTTGGAAGCTTGCTTGGTTGGCCAAAAAGGGCGTATGCATTTTTTCCTGAATATATTCAGGAAAAAACACATATGCACTTTTTGGCCAAGTACATCATTGTGGAAGTTCTGCCTCTTTTCCTATGCTTTACATGCAATTCCAGTCTACCTCCTGAAATTGGTTTCCTGCAATTCTGCCCCGCTTTCAAGTCCTCTTGGCAGCCTTACTTCAATATATGTTTTGGACGATAGCTGTCATTTATAACTTTGCAGGTTTGTGAATTACAGTGCCCCTGAGCTCCTTTCTTCAACTCGCTTTCTTGTGAGCTGGCCGCAACACCGCAGGATTGCTTCAGGCCCTAGTGTGGTTCTGGCATGTCACGCTGAGCCTTTGGTTAATTCCTCTTCCTGGTGGGAAATGAGAGTTAAATTTGCCCGTCCAGACACCTCCAGCTAGTCTCTCATTGGTTCTCCCTATTCCTGTTCATCTTACGCAGAAATTGCAAACTGGGCCAAACAGGAGGTTAAAGGCACTGACTCTCCAAGTGGGGAGAGTGTTAGTAAAGCATCTGGAATGTTGCACCCGAGTACCAGGGGCGGAAAACTGACACACATTTGAACAAGTTTCCGGATCACATAGTGAATCATACTATGGGTTCCACATGCATGTTTAGCTGAAGGAAGAATCCCTTAAACCTGGAGAGTTGAGACCCATGGAATGGGTACCATGCAATATGACTTCAAAGGGTCTGCATTTGCTCACCGAACCTCACCAATCCTATCACTGCTGCGTTTATGTCGCTGTACACACGCTTGATTCTCTGTCGGAGACATATAAATCCATAGGTTTTAAGATTCTTAGTAGTCTGGTATATTCTTAGGCGTTTCATATGGGGTGTTGAGTCCACTTCGTTGAGCAAGGAGTAGCTCTTGTCTATTACATATTTGGCTTATGTAACGGTATCTGTGCTAATTTCAATCTCTGGTTTTATGCAGCACCCCAACTGACCTTTCCCCTTAAGCAAGCATAAGCTGGTTTTTTACATTGCAGACCCTGTTCTGTTTTGTAATTCAGTTCCTGTGTAGCTAAGTTTACATTCCGTGTAGTAGTGATATCTTATGATGTTTCTTTTTCTGTGTGACTTATTTCACTTAGAATCATCGTACCTGAATCCACTCATTATGCTGCTATGGGCCTGATGACATAGATTTCATTGCTGAGTGATATTGCATTGTACGTAAGTACCACAACTTCTTTATCCATTTTTCGCTTTCTGTGATATTGAACTTGTACCATAAACGAGGTTCTTGTAAACAGAGCCGTCCCAAACTTTGGGGTGGCTGTGTCTTTTTGAATTTAATTTCCCTAAGCTATAGGACCATAAGTGGAAGTGCCCTAGGCTCTGTTGCTTTGTTTCTTAGATGTTTCAGGAAACACCATACACTTCTCCAGAGTGGCTGTTGGCAATTTACATCCTGCCCATCAGCATAACAAGGCTCCCAGTTCTCCATGGCCTGTTCTGACTTTCTGGATTTTACACTTTTTTCAGATGGCTCTTTTGACCGGGGGGCAGTGAGACTTCATTGTAGTGCATATTTCCTTTGCAAGCTTGCTTGGTTGGCCAAAAAGGGCGTATGCGTTTTTTCCTGAATATATTCAGGAAAAAACACGTACGCCCTTTTTGGCCAAGTGCATCATTGTGGACGTTCTGCCTCTTTTCCTATGCTTTACATGCAATTCCAGTCTACCTCCTGAAATCGGTTTCCTGCAATTCTGTCCCGCATTCAAGTACTGTTGGCAGCCTTACTTCAATATATTTTTGGATGATAGCTGTCATTTATAACTCTGCAGGTTTGTGAATTACAGTGCCCCTGAGCTCCTTTCTTCAACTCGCTTTCTTGTGAGCAGGCCACAACACCGGAAGCATTGCTTCAGGCCCTAGTGTGGCTCCGGCACGGCACGCTGAGGTTTTCGTTAATTCCTCTTCCTGGTGGGAAATGAGAGTTAAATTTGCCCGTCCAGACACCTCCAGCTAGTCTCACATTTGTTCTCCCTATTCCTGTTCATCTTCTGCAGAAATTGCAAACTGGGCAAAACAGGAGGTTAAAGGCACTGACTATCAAGGTGGGGAGAGTGTTAGTAAAGCGTCTGGAATGTTGCACCCAAGTACCAGGGGACGAAAACTGAGACACATTTGAACACGTTTCCCGATCACACGGTGGATCATACTCTGGGTTCCACATGCATGTTTTAGCTGAAGGAAGAATCCCTTAAACCTGGAGAGTTGAGACCCATGGAATGGGTACCATGCAATATGACTTCCAAGGGTCTGCATTTGCTCACGGAACATCACCAATCCTATCACGACTGCACTTATGCCGCTGTACACACACTTGATTCTCGTTCAGGGACATATAAATCCATAGGTTTTAAGATTCTTACTAGTCAGGTATATTCTTAGGCGTTTAATATGGGGTGTTGAGTCCACTTCGTTGAGCAAGGAGTAGCTCTAGTCTATTACATATTTGGCTTATGGAACGGTATCTGTGCCAATTTCAATCTCTTGTTTCATGCAGCACCCCAACTCACTATCCCGTTAAGAAAGCATAAGTTGGTTTTCTACATGTGAGACCCTGTTCTGTTTTGTAATTCAGTTCCTGTGTAGCCAAGATTACATTCCGTGTAGTAGTGATATCTTATGATGTTTCTTTTTTTCTGGGGCTTATTTCACTTAGAATCATCGTACCTGAATCCACTCATATGCTGCTACGGGCCTGATGACATAGATTTCATTGCTGAGTGATATTGCATTGTACGAAAGTACCACAACTTCTTTATCCATATTTCGCTTTCTGCGATATTGAACTTGTACCATAAACGAGGTTCTTGTAAATAGAGCTGTCCCAAAATTTGGGGTGGCTGTGTCTTTTTGATTTTAATTTCACTAAGCTATAGAACCATAAGTGGAAGTGCCCTAGGCTCTGTTGGTTTGTTTTTTAGATGTTTCAGGAAACACCATACACTTCTCCAGAGTGGCTGTTGGCAATTTACATCCCGCCCATCAGCATAACAAGGATCCCAGTTCTCCATGGCCTGTCCTGCCTTTCTGGATTTTACACATTTTTCAGTTGGCCCTTTTGACCGGAGGGCAGTGAGACTTCATTGTAGTACAGATTTCCTTTGCAAGCTTGCTTGGTTGGCCAAAAAGTGCGTTTGCGTTTTTTCCTGAATATATTCAGGAAAAAACGCATACGCCCTTTTTGGCCAAGTGCATCATTGTGGACGTTCTGCCTCTTTTACTATGCTTTACATGCAATTCCAGTCTACCTCCTGAAATCGGTTTCCTGCAATTCTGCCCCGCTTTCAAGTCCTCTTGGCAGCCTTACTTCAACATATTTTTGGATGATAGCTGTCATTTTTAACTCTGCAGGTTTGTGAATTACAGTGCCCCTGAGCTCCTTTCTTCAACTCGCTTTCTTGTGAGCTGGCTGCAACACCGCAGGATTGCTTCAGGCCTTAGTGTGGTTCTGGCACGGCATGCTGAGCCTTTGTTTAATTCCTCTTCCTTGTGGGAAATGAGAGTTAAATTTGCCTGTCCAGACACCTCCAGCTAGTCTCTCATTGGTTCTCCCTATTCCTGTTCATCTTACGCAGAAATTGCAAACTGGGCCAAACAGGAGGTTAAAGGCACTGACTCTCCAAGTGGGGAGAGTGTTAGTAAAGCGTCTGCAATGTTGCATCCGAGTACCAGGGGACGAAAACTGAGACACATTTGAACACGTTTCCCGATCACACGGTGGATCATACTCTGGGTTCCACATTCATGTTTTAGCTGAAGGAAGAATCCCTTAAACCTGGAGAGTTGAGACCCATGGAATGGGTACCATGCAATATGACTTCAAAGGGTCTGCATTTGCTCACCGATCCTCACCAATCCTATCACTGCTGCGTTTATGCCGCTGTACACACGCTTGATTCTCTTTCAGAGACATATAAATCCATAGGTTTTAAGAATCGTACTAGTCAGGTATATTCTTAGGCGTTTAATATGGGCTGTTGAGTCCACTTCGTTGAGCAAGTAGTAGCTCTGGTCTATTACATATTTGGCTTATGGAACGGTATCTGTGCTAATTTCAATCACTGGTTTTATGCAGCACCCCAACTCACCTTTCCCCTTAAGCAAGCATAAGTTGGTTTTCTACATTTGAGACCCTGTTCTGTTTTGTAATTCAGTTCCTGTGTAGCCAAGTTTACATTCCGTGTAGTAGTGATATCTTATGATGTTTCTTTTTCTCTGTGACTTCTTTCACTTAGAATCATCGTACCTGAATCCACTCATTATGCTGCTACGGGCCTGATGACATAGATTTCATTGCTGAGTGATATTGCATTGTACGTAAGTACCACAACTTCTTTCTCCATTTTTCACTTTCTGTGATATTGAACTTGTACCTTAAACGAGGTTCTTGTAAACAGAGCCATCCCAAACATTGGGGTGGCTGTGTCTTTTTTATTTTAATTTCCCTAAGCTATAGGACCATAAGTGGAAGTGCCCTAGGCTCTGTTGCTTTGTTTTTTGGATGTTTCAGGAAACACGATACACTTCTCCAGAGTGGCTGTTGGCAATTTACATCCCGCCCATCAGCATAACAAGGCTCCCAGTTCTCCATGGCCTGTCCTGCCTTTCTGGATTTTACACTTTTTTCAGATGACCCTTTTGACCGGGGAGCAGTGAGACTTCATTGTAGTGCAGATTTCCTTTGCAAGCTTGCTTGGTTGGCCAAAAAGGGCGTATGCGTTTTTTCCAGAATATATTCAGGAAAAAACGCATATGCCCTTTTTGGCCAAGTGCATCATTGTGGACGTTCTGCCTCTTTTCCTATGCTTTACATGCAATTCCAGTCTCCCTCCTGAAATCGGTTTCCTGCAATTCTGCCCCGCGTTCAAGTCCTCTTGGCAGCCTTACTTCAATATATTTTTGGACGATACCTGTCATTTATAACTCTGCAGGTTTGTGAATAACAGTGCCCCTGAGCTCCTTTCTTCAACTCGCTTTCTTGTGAGCTGGCCACAACACCGAAGGATTGCTTCAGGCCCTAGTGTGTTTCCGGCACGGCACGCTGAGCCTTTGGTTAATTCCTCTTCGTGGGAAATGAGAGTTAAATTTGCCCATCTACACACCTCCAGCTAGTCTCTCATTGGTTCTCCCTATTCCTGTTCATTTTCCACAGAAATTGCAAACTGGGCCAAACAGGAGGTTAAAGGCACTGACTCTCCAAGTGGGGAGAGTGTTAGTAAAGCGTCTGCAATGTTGCATCCGAGTACCAGGGGACGAAAACGGAGACACATTTGAACACGTTTCCCGATCACATGGTGGATCATACTCTGGGTACCACATGCATGTTTTAGCTGAAGGAAGAATCCCTTAAAGCTGGAGAGTTGAGACCCATGGAATGGGTACCATGAAATATGACTTCAAAGGGTCTGCATTTGCTCACCGAACCTCACCAATCCTATTCCTGCTGCGTTTATGCCGCTGTAAACACGCTTGATTCTCTTTCGGAGACATATCAATCCATAGGTTTTATGATTCTTACTAGCCAGGTATATTCTTAGGCGTTTAATATGGGGTGTTGTGTCCACTTCGTTGAGCAAGGTGTAGCTCTTGTCTATTACATATTTATCTTATGGAAGGGTATCTGTGCTAATTTCAATCTCTGGTTTTATGCAGCACCCCAACTCACCTTTCCCCTTAAGCAAGCATAAGTTGGTTTTCTACATTTGAGACCCTGTTCAGTTTTGTAATTCAGTTCCTGTGTAGCCAAGTTTACATTCCGTGTATTAGTGATATCTTATGATGTTTCTTTTTCTGTGTGACTTATTTCACTTAGAATCATAGTACCTGAATCCACTCATTATGCTGCTATGGGCCTGATGACATAGATTTCATTGCTGAGTGATATTGCATTGTACGTAAGGACCACAGCTTCTTTATCGATATTTCACTTTCTGTGATATTTAACTTGTACCGTAAACAAGTTCTTGTAAACAGAGCCGTCCCAAACATTGGGGTGGCTGTGTCTTTTTGATTTTAATTTCCCTAAGCTATAAGACCATAAGTGGAAGTGCCTAAGGCTCTGTTGCTGTGTTTTTTAGATGTTTCAGGAAACACCATACACTTCTCCAGAGTGGCTGTTGGCAATTTACATCCCGCCCATCAGCATAACAAGGCTCCCAGTTCTCCATGGCCTGTCCTGCCTTTCTGGATTTTACACTTTTTTCAGATGGCCCTTTTGACTGGGGGGCAGTGAGACTTCATTGTAGTGCAGATTTCCTTTGCAAGCTTGGTTGCTTGGCCAAAAAGTGCGGATGCGTTTTTTCCTGAATATATTCAGGAAAAAACGCATACGCCCTTTTTGGCCAAGTGCATCATTGTGGACGTTCTGCCTCTTTTCTTGTGCTTTACATGCAATTCCAGTCTACCTCCTGAAATCGGTTTCCTGCAATTCTGCCGCGCTTTCAAGTCCTCTTGGCAGCCTTACTTCAATATATTTTTGGACGATAACTGTCATTTATAGCTCTGCAGGTTTGTGAATAACAGTGCCCCTGACCTCCTTTCTTCACCTCGCTTTCTTGTGAGCTGGCCTCAACACCGCAGGTTTGCTTCAGGTCCGAGTGTGGTTCCGGCACGGCACGCTGAGCCTTTGGTTAATTCCTCTTCCTGGTGGGAAATGAGAGTTAAATTTGCCCGTCCAGACACCTCCAGCTAGTCTCTCAGTGGTTCTCCCTATTCCTGTTCACGTTCCGCAGAAATTGCAAACTGGGCCAAACAGGAGGTTAAAGGCACTGACTCTCCAAGTGGGGAGAATGTTAGTAAAGTGTCTGGAATGTTGCACCCGAGTACCAGGGGACGAAAACTGAGACACATTTGAACATGTTTCCCGATCACACAGTGGATCATACTCTGGGTTCCACATGCATGTTTTAGCTGAAGGAAGAATCCCTTAAACCTGGAGAGTTGAGACACATGGAATGGGTACCATGCAATATGACTTCCAAGGGTCTGCATTTGCTCACCGGACCTCACCAATCCTATCACTGCTGCGTTTATGCCGCTGTAGATACACTTGATTCTCTTTCAGAGACATATAAATCCATAAGTTTTAAGATTCTTACTAGTCAGGTATATTCTTAGGCGTTTAATATGGGGTGTTGAGTCCACTTCGTTGAGCAAGGAGTAGCTCTTGTCTGTTATATATTTGGCTTATGAAACGGTATTTGTGCCAATTTCAATCTCTGGTTTCATGCAGCACCCCAACTCACCATTCCCCTTAAGCAAGCATATGTTGGTTTTCTACATTTGAGACCCTATTCTGTTTTGTAATTCAGTTCCTGTGTAGCCAAGTTTACATTCCGTGTATTAGTGATATCTTATGATGTTTCTTTTTCTCTGTGACTTATTTCACTTAGAATCATCGTACCTGAATCCACTCATTCTGCTGCTACGGGCCTGATGACATAGATTTCATTGCTGAGTGATATTGCATTGTACGTAAGTACCACAACTTCTTTATCAATTTTTCGCTTTCTGTGATATTGAACTTGTACCATAAACGAGGTTCTTGTAAACAGAGCCGTCACAAACTTTGGGGTGGCTGTGTCTTTTTGATTTTAATTTCCCTAAGCTGTAGGACCATAAGTGGAAGTGCCCTAGGCTCTGTTGCTTTGTTTTTTAGATGTTTCAGGAAACACCATACACTTCTCCAGAGTGGCTGTTGGCAATTTACATCCCGCCCATCAGCATAACAAGGCTCCCAGTTCTCCATGGCCTGTCCTGACTTTCTGGATTTTACAATTTTTTTAGATGGCTCTTTTGACCGGGGGGCAGTGAGACTTCATTGTAGTGCAGATTTCCTTTGCAAGCTTGCTTGGTTGGCCAAAAAGGGCGTATGCGTTTTTTCCTGAATATATTCAGGAAAAAACGCATACGCCCTTTTTGCCCAAGTGCATCATTGTGGACGTTCTGCCTCTTTTCCTATGCTTTACATGCAATTCCAGTCTACCTCCTGAAATTGGTTTCCTGCAATTCTGCCCCGCTTTCAAGTCCTCTTGGCAGCCTTACTTCAATATATTTTTGGACGATAGCTGTCATTTATAACTCTGCAGGTTTGTGAATTACAGTGCCCCTGAGCTCCTTTCTTCAACTAGATTTCTTGTGAGCTGGCCGCAACACCGCAGGATTGCTTCAGGCCCTAGTGTGGTTCCGGCACGGCACGCAGTGCCTTTGGTTAATTCCTCTTCCTGCTGGGAAATGAGAGTTAAATTTGCCCGTCCAGACACCTCCAGCTAGTCTCTCATTGATTCTCCCTATTCCTGTTCATCTTCCGCAGAAATTGCAAACTGGGCCAAACAGGAGGTTAAAGGCACTGACTCTCCAAGTGGGGAGAGTGTTAGTAAAGCGTCTGGAATGTTGCACCCGAGTACCAGGGGACGAAAACTGAGACACATTTGAACATGTTTCCCGATCACACAGTGGATCATACTCTGGGTTCCACATGCATGTTTTAGCTGAAGGAAGAATCCCTTAAACCTGGAGAGTTGAGACCCATGGTATGGGTACCATGCAATATGACTTCAAAGGGTCTGCATTTGCTCACCGATCCTCACCAATCCTATCACTGCTGCGATTATGCCACTGTACACATGCTTGATTCTCTTTCGGAGACATATAAATCCATAGGTTTTAAGATTCTTACTAGTCAGGTATATTCTTAGGCATTTCATATGGCGTCTTGAGTCCACTTCGTTGAGCAAGGAGTAGCTCTTGTCTATTACATATTTGGCTTATGGAAGGGTATCTGTGCTAATTTCAATCTCTGGTTTTATGCAGCACCCCAACTCACCTTTCCACTTAAGCAAGCATAAGTTGGTTGTCTACATTTGAGACCCTGTTCTGTTTTGTAATTCAGTTCCTCTGTAGCCAAGTTTACATTCCGTGTATTAGTCATATCTTATGATGTTTCTTTTTCTGTGTCACTTATTTCACTTAGAATCATCATACCTGAATGCACTCGTTATGCTGCTACGGGCCTGATGACATAGATTTCATTGCTGAGTGATATTGCATTGTACGTAAGTACCACAACTTCTTTATCCATTTTTCGCTTTCTGCGATATTGAACTTGTACCGTAAACGAGGTTCTTGTAAACAGAGCCGTCCAAAACTTTGGGGTGGCTGTGTCTTTTTGATTTTAATTTCCCTAAGCTATAGGACCATAAGTGGAAGTGCCCTAGGCTCTGTTGCTGTGTTTTTTGGATGTTTCAGGAAACACCATACACTTCTCCAGAGTGGCTCTTTGCAATTTACATCCCGCCCATCAGCATAACAAGGCTCCCAGTTCTCCATGGCCTGTCCTGCCTTTCTGGATTTTACACATTTTTCAGATGGCCCTTTTGACTGGGGGGCAGTGAGACTTCATTGTAGTGCAGATTTCCTTTGCAAGCTTGCTTGGTTGGCCAAAAAGGGCGTATGCGTTTTTTCCTGAATATATTCAGGAAAAAATGCATACGCACTTTTTGGCCAAGTGCATCATTGTGGATGTTCTGCCTCTTTTCCTATGCTTTAAATGCAATTCCAGTCTACCTCCTGAAATCGGTTTCCTGCAATTCTGCCGCGCTTTCGAGTCCTCTTGGCAGCCTTACTTCAATATATTTTTGGACGATAGCTGTCATTTTTAACTCTGCAGGTTTGTGAATTACAGTGCCCCTGAGCTCCTTTCTTCAACTCGCTTTCTTGTTAGCTGGCCGCAACAGCGCAAGATTGCTACAGGCCCTAGTGTGGTTCTGGCATGGCACGCTGGACCTTTGGTTAATTCCTCTGCGTGGTGGGAAATGAGAGTTAAATTTGCCCGTCCAGACACCTCCAGCTAGTCTCTCATTGGTTCTCCCTATTCCTGTTCATCTTCCGCAGAAATTCCAAAGTGGGCCAAACAGGAGTTTAAAGGCACTGACTCTACAAGTGGGGAGAGTGTTAGTAAAGCGTATGGAATGTTGCACCCGAGTACCAGGGGACGAAAACTGAGACACATTTGAACACGTTTCCCGATCACACGGTGGATCATACTCTGGGTTCCACATGCATGTTTTAGCTGAAGGAAGAATCCCTTAAACCTGGAGAGTTGAGACCCATGGAATGGGTACCATGCAATATGACTTCAAAGGGTCTGCATTTGCTCACCGAACCGCACCAATCCTATCACTGCTGCGTTTACGCCGCTGTACACATGCTTGATTCTCTTTCGGAGACATATAAATCCACAGGTTTTAAGATTCTTACTAGTCAGGTATATTCTTAGGCGTTTAATATGGGGTGTTGAGTCCACTTCATTGAGCAAGGAGTAGCTCTTCTCTATTACATATTTGGCTTATGGAACGGTATCTGTGCTAATTTCAATCTCTGGTTTTAGGCAGCACCCCAACTCACCTTTCCCCTTAAGCAAGCATAAGTTGGTTTTCTACATTTGAGACCCTGTTCTGTTTTGTAATTCAGTTCCTGTGTAGCCAAGTTTACATTCCGTGTATTAGTGATAACTTATGATGTTTCTTTTTCTGTGTGACTTATTTCACTTACAATCATCGTACCTGAATCCACTCATTATGCTCCTACGTGCCTGATGACATAGATTTTATTGCTGAGTGATATTGCATTGTACGTAAGTACCACAAATTCTTTATCCATTTTTTGCTTTCTGTGATATTGAACTTGTACCGTAAACGAGGTTCTTGTAAACAGAGCCGTCCCAAACTTTGGGGTGGCTGTGTCTTTTTGATTTTAATTTCCCTAATCTATAGGACCATAAGTGGAAGTGCCCTAGGCTCTGTTGCTTTGTTTTTTGGATGTTTCAGGAAACACCATACACTTCTCCAGAGTGGCTGTTGGCAATTTACATCCCGCCCATCAGCATAACAAGGCTCCCAGTTCTCCATGGTCTGTCCTGCGTTTGTGGATTTTACACTTTTTTCAGATGGCCCTTTTGACCGGGGGGCAGTGAGACTTCAGTGTAGTGCAGATTTCCTTTGCAAGCTTGCTTGGTTGGCCAAAAAGGGCGTATGCGTTTTTTCCTGAATATATTCAGGAAAAAACGCATACGCCCTTTTTGGCCAAGTGCATCATTGTGGACGTTCTGCCTCTTTTCCTATGCTTTACATGCAATTCCAGTCTACCTCCTGAAATCAGTTTCCTGCAATTCTGCTCCGCTTTCAAGTCCTCTTGGCAGCCTTACTTCAATATATTTTTGGACGATAGCTGTCATTTATACCTCTGCAGGTTTGTGAATGACAGTGACCATGAGCTCCTTTCTTCAACTCGCTTTCTTGTGAGCTAGCCGCAACACCGCAGGATTGCTTCAGGCCCTAGTGTGCTTCCGGCACGGCAGGCTGAGCCTTTGGTTAAATCCTCTTCCTGGTGGGAAATGAGAGTTAAATTTGCCCGTCCAGACACCTCCAGCTAGTCTCTCATTGGTTCTCCCTATTCCTGTTCATCTTACGCAGAAATTGCAAACTGGGCCAAACAGGAGGTTAACGGCACTGACTCTCCAGGTGGGGAGAGTGTTAGTAAAGCATCTGGAATGTTGCACCCGAGGACCAGGGGAGGAAAACTGAGACACATTTGAACACGTTCCCCGATCACACTGTCGATCATACTCTGGGTTCCACATGCATGTTTTAGCTGAAGGAAGAATCCCTTAAACCTGGAGAGTTGAGACACATGGAATGGGTACCATGCAATATGACTTCCAAGGGTCTGCATTTGCTCACCGGACCTCACCAATCCTATCACTGCTGCGTTTATGCCGCTGTAGATACACTTGATTCTCTTTCAGAGACATATAAATCCATAAGTTTTAAGATTCTTACTAGTCAGGTATATTCTTAGGCGTTTAATATGGGGTGTTGAGTCCACTTCATTGAGCAAGGAGTAGCTCTTGTCTGTTATATATTTGGCTTATGAAACGGTATTTGTGCCAATTTCAATCTCTGGTTTCATGCAGCACCCCAACTCACCATTCCCCTTAAGCAAGCATATGTTGGTTTTCTACATTTGAGACCCTATTCTGTTTTGTAATTCAGTTCCTGTGTAGCCAAGTTTACATTCCGTGTATTAGTGATATCTTATGATGTTTCTTTTTCTCTGTGACTTATTTCACTTAGAATCATCGTACCTGAATCCACTCATTCTGCTGCTACGGGCCTGATGACATAGATTTCATTGCTGAGTGATATTGCATTGTACGTAAGTACCACAACTTCTTTATCAATTTTTCGCTTTCTGTGATATTGAACTTGTACCATAAACGAGGTTCTTGTAAACAGAGCCGTCACAAACTTTGGGGTGGCTGTGTCTTTTTGATTTTAATTTCCCTAAGCTGTAGGACCATAAGTGGAAGTGCCCTAGGCTCTGTTGCTTTGTTTTTTAGATGTTTCAGGAAACACCATACACTTCTCCAGAGTGGCTGTTGGCAATTTACATCCCGCCCATCAGCATAACAAGGCTCCCAGTTCTCCATGGCCTGTCCTGACTTTCTGGATTTTACAATTTTTTTAGATGGCTCTTTTGACCGGGGGGCAGTGAGACTTCATTGTAGTGCAGATTTCCTTTGCAAGCTTGCTTGGTTGGCCAAAAAGGGCGTATGCGTTTTTTCCTGAATATATTCAGGAAAAAACGCATACGCCCTTTTTGCCCAAGTGCATCATTGTGGACGTTCTGCCTCTTTTCCTATGCTTTACATGCAATTCCAGTCTACCTCCTGAAATTGGTTTCCTGCAATTCTGCCCCGCTTTCAAGTCCTCTTGGCAGCCTTACTTCAATATATTTTTGGACGATAGCTGTCATTTATAACTCTGCAGGTTTGTGAATTACAGTGCCCCTGAGCTCCTTTCTTCAACTAGATTTCTTGTGAGCTGGCCGCAACACCGCAGGATTGCTTCAGGCCCTAGTGTGGTTCCGGCACGGCACGCAGTGCCTTTGGTTAATTCCTCTTCCTGGTGGGAAATGAGAGTTAAATTTGCCCGTCCAGACACCTCCAGCTAGTCTCTCATTGATTCTCCCTATTCCTGTTCATCTTCCGCAGAAATTGCAAACTGGGCCAAACAGGAGGTTAAAGGCACTGACTCTCCAAGTGGGGAGAGTGTTAGTAAAGCGTCTGGAATGTTGCACCCGAGTACCAGGGGACGAAAACTGAGACACATTTGAACATGTTTCCCGATCACACAGTGGATCATACTCTGGGTTCCACATGCATGTTTTAGCTGAAGGAAGAATCCCTTAAACCTGGAGAGTTGAGACCCATGGTATGGGTACCATGCAATATGACTTCAAAGGGTCTGCATTTGCTCACCGATCCTCACCAATCCTATCACTGCTGCGATTATGCCACTGTACACATGCTTGATTCTCTTTCGGAGACATATAAATCCATAGGTTTTAAGATTCTTACTAGTCAGGTATATTCTTAGGCATTTCATATGGCGTCTTGAGTCCACTTCGTTGAGCAAGGAGTAGCTCTTGTCTATTACATATTTGGCTTATGGAAGGGTATCTGTGCTAATTTCAATCTCTGGTTTTATGCAGCACCCCAACTCACCTTTCCACTTAAGCAAGCATAAGTTGGTTGTCTACATTTGAGACCCTGTTCTGTTTTGTAATTCAGTTCCTCTGTAGCCAAGTTTACATTCCGTGTATTAGTCATATCTTATGATGTTTCTTTTTCTGTGTCACTTATTTCACTTAGAATCATCATACCTGAATGCACTCGTTATGCTGCTACGGGCCTGATGACATAGATTTCATTGCTGAGTGATATTGCATTGTACGTAAGTACCACAACTTCTTTATCCATTTTTCGCTTTCTGCGATATTGAACTTGTACCGTAAACGAGGTTCTTGTAAACAGAGCCGTCCAAAACTTTGGGGTGGCTGTGTCTTTTTGATTTTAATTTCCCTAAGCTATAGGACCATAAGTGGAAGTGCCCTAGGCTCTGTTGCTGTGTTTTTTGGATGTTTCAGGAAACACCATACACTTCTCCAGAGTGGCTCTTTGCAATTTACATCCCGCCCATCAGCATAACAAGGCTCCCAGTTCTCCATGGCCTGTCCTGCCTTTCTGGATTTTACACATTTTTCAGATGGCCCTTTTGACTGGGGGGCAGTGAGACTTCATTGTAGTGCAGATTTCCTTTGCAAGCTTGCTTGGTTGGCCAAAAAGGGCGTATGCGTTTTTTCCTGAATATATTCAGGAAAAAATGCATACGCACTTTTTGGCCAAGTGCATCATTGTGGATGTTCTGCCTCTTTTCCTATGCTTTAAATGCAATTCCAGTCTACCTCCTGAAATCGGTTTCCTGCAATTCTGCCGCGCTTTCGAGTCCTCTTGGCAGCCTTACTTCAATATATTTTTGGACGATAGCTGTCATTTTTAACTCTGCAGGTTTGTGAATTACAGTGCCCCTGAGCTCCTTTCTTCAACTCGCTTTCTTGTTAGCTGGCCGCAACAGCGCAAGATTGCTACAGGCCCTAGTGTGGTTCTGGCATGGCACGCTGGACCTTTGGTTAATTCCTCTGCGTGGTGGGAAATGAGAGTTAAATTTGCCCGTCCAGACACCTCCAGCTAGTCTCTCATTGGTTCTCCCTATTCCTGTTCATCTTCCGCAGAAATTCCAAAGTGGGCCAAACAGGAGTTTAAAGGCACTGACTCTACAAGTGGGGAGAGTGTTAGTAAAGCGTATGGAATGTTGCACCCGAGTACCAGGGGACGAAAACTGAGACACATTTGAACACGTTTCCCGATCACACGGTGGATCATACTCTGGGTTCCACATGCATGTTTTAGCTGAAGGAAGAATCCCTTAAACCTGGAGAGTTGAGACCCATGGAATGGGTACCATGCAATATGACTTCAAAGGGTCTGCATTTGCTCACCGAACCGCACCAATCCTATCACTGCTGCGTTTACGCCGCTGTACACATGCTTGATTCTCTTTCGGAGACATATAAATCCACAGGTTTTAAGATTCTTACTAGTCAGGTATATTCTTAGGCGTTTAATATGGGGTGTTGAGTCCACTTCATTGAGCAAGGAGTAGCTCTTCTCTATTACATATTTGGCTTATGGAACGGTATCTGTGCTAATTTCAATCTCTGGTTTTAGGCAGCACCCCAACTCACCTTTCCCCTTAAGCAAGCATAAGTTGGTTTTCTACATTTGAGACCCTGTTCTGTTTTGTAATTCAGTTCCTGTGTAGCCAAGTTTACATTCCGTGTATTAGTGATAACTTATGATGTTTCTTTTTCTGTGTGACTTATTTCACTTACAATCATCGTACCTGAATCCACTCATTATGCTCCTACGTGCCTGATGACATAGATTTTATTGCTGAGTGATATTGCATTGTACGTAAGTACCACAAATTCTTTATCCATTTTTTGCTTTCTGTGATATTGAACTTGTACCGTAAACGAGGTTCTTGTAAACAGAGCCGTCCCAAACTTTGGGGTGGCTGTGTCTTTTTGATTTTAATTTCCCTAATCTATAGGACCATAAGTGGAAGTGCCCTAGGCTCTGTTGCTTTGTTTTTTGGATGTTTCAGGAAACACCATACACTTCTCCAGAGTGGCTGTTGGCAATTTACATCCCGCCCATCAGCATAACAAGGCTCCCAGTTCTCCATGGTCTGTCCTGCGTTTGTGGATTTTACACTTTTTTCAGATGGCCCTTTTGACCGGGGGGCAGTGAGACTTCAGTGTAGTGCAGATTTCCTTTGCAAGCTTGCTTGGTTGGCCAAAAAGGGCGTATGCGTTTTTTCCTGAATATATTCAGGAAAAAACGCATACGCCCTTTTTGGCCAAGTGCATCATTGTGGACGTTCTGCCTCTTTTCCTATGCTTTACATGCAATTCCAGTCTACCTCCTGAAATCAGTTTCCTGCAATTCTGCTCCGCTTTCAAGTCCTCTTGGCAGCCTTACTTCAATATATTTTTGGACGATAGCTGTCATTTATACCTCTGCAGGTTTGTGAATGACAGTGACCATGAGCTCCTTTCTTCAACTCGCTTTCTTGTGAGCTAGCCGCAACACCGCAGGATTGCTTCAGGCCCTAGTGTGCTTCCGGCACGGCAGGCTGAGCCTTTGGTTAAATCCTCTTCCTGGTGGGAAATGAGAGTTAAATTTGCCCGTCCAGACACCTCCAGCTAGTCTCTCATTGGTTCTCCCTATTCCTGTTCATCTTACGCAGAAATTGCAAACTGGGCCAAACAGGAGGTTAACGGCACTGACTCTCCAGGTGGGGAGAGTGTTAGTAAAGCATCTGGAATGTTGCACCCGAGGACCAGGGGACGAAAACTGAGACACATTTGAACACGTTCCCCGATCACACTGTCGATCATACTCTGGGTTCCACATGCATGTTTTAGCTGAAGGAAGAATCCCTTAAACCTGGAGAGTTGAGACACATGGAATGGGTACCATGCAATATGACTTCCAAGGGTCTGCATTTGCTCACCGGACCTCACCAATCCTATCACTGCTGCGTTTATGCCGCTGTAGATACACTTGATTCTCTTTCAGAGACATATAAATCCATAAGTTTTAAGATTCTTACTAGTCAGGTATATTCTTAGGCGTTTAATATGGGGTGTTGAGTCCACTTCGTTGAGCAAGGAGTAGCTCTTGTCTGTTATATATTTGGCTTATGAAACGGTATTTGTGCCAATTTCAATCTCTGGTTTCATGCAGCACCCCAACTCACCATTCCCCTTAAGCAAGCATATGTTGGTTTTCTACATTTGAGACCCTATTCTGTTTTGTAATTCAGTTCCTGTGTAGCCAAGTTTACATTCCGTGTATTAGTGATATCTTATGATGTTTCTTTTTCTCTGTGACTTATTTCACTTAGAATCATCGTACCTGAATCCACTCATTCTGCTGCTACGGGCCTGATGACATAGATTTCATTGCTGAGTGATATTGCATTGTACGTAAGTACCACAACTTCTTTATCAATTTTTCGCTTTCTGTGATATTGAACTTGTACCATAAACGAGGTTCTTGTAAACAGAGCCGTCACAAACTTTGGGGTGGCTGTGTCTTTTTGATTTTAATTTCCCTAAGCTGTAGGACCATAAGTGGAAGTGCCCTAGGCTCTGTTGCTTTGTTTTTTAGATGTTTCAGGAAACACCATACACTTCTCCAGAGTGGCTGTTGGCAATTTACATCCCGCCCATCAGCATAACAAGGCTCCCAGTTCTCCATGGCCTGTCCTGACTTTCTGGATTTTACAATTTTTTTAGATGGCTCTTTTGACCGGGGGGCAGTGAGACTTCATTGTAGTGCAGATTTCCTTTGCAAGCTTGCTTGGTTGGCCAAAAAGGGCGTATGCGTTTTTTCCTGAATATATTCAGGAAAAAACGCATACGCCCTTTTTGCCCAAGTGCATCATTGTGGACGTTCTGCCTCTTTTCCTATGCTTTACATGCAATTCCAGTCTACCTCCTGAAATTGGTTTCCTGCAATTCTGCCCCGCTTTCAAGTCCTCTTGGCAGCCTTACTTCAATATATTTTTGGACGATAGCTGTCATTTATAACTCTGCAGGTTTGTGAATTACAGTGCCCCTGAGCTCCTTTCTTCAACTAGATTTCTTGTGAGCTGGCCGCAACACCGCAGGATTGCTTCAGGCCCTAGTGTGGTTCCGGCACGGCACGCAGTGCCTTTGGTTAATTCCTCTTCCTGGTGGGAAATGAGAGTTAAATTTGCCCGTCCAGACACCTCCAGCTAGTCTCTCATTGATTCTCCCTATTCCTGTTCATCTTCCGCAGAAATTGCAAACTGGGCCAAACAGGAGGTTAAAGGCACTGACTCTCCAAGTGGGGAGAGTGTTAGTAAAGCGTCTGGAATGTTGCACCCGAGTACCAGGGGACGAAAACTGAGACACATTTGAACATGTTTCCCGATCACACAGTGGATCATACTCTGGGTTCCACATGCATGTTTTAGCTGAAGGAAGAATCCCTTAAACCTGGAGAGTTGAGACCCATGGTATGGGTACCATGCAATATGACTTCAAAGGGTCTGCATTTGCTCACCGATCCTCACCAATCCTATCACTGCTGCGATTATGCCACTGTACACATGCTTGATTCTCTTTCGGAGACATATAAATCCATAGGTTTTAAGATTCTTACTAGTCAGGTATATTCTTAGGCATTTCATATGGCGTCTTGAGTCCACTTCGTTGAGCAAGGAGTAGCTCTTGTCTATTACATATTTGGCTTATGGAAGGGTATCTGTGCTAATTTCAATCTCTGGTTTTATGCAGCACCCCAACTCACCTTTCCACTTAAGCAAGCATAAGTTGGTTGTCTACATTTGAGACCCTGTTCTGTTTTGTAATTCAGTTCCTCTGTAGCCAAGTTTACATTCCGTGTATTAGTCATATCTTATGATGTTTCTTTTTCTGTGTCACTTATTTCACTTAGAATCATCATACCTGAATGCACTCGTTATGCTGCTACGGGCCTGATGACATAGATTTCATTGCTGAGTGATATTGCATTGTACGTAAGTACCACAACTTCTTTATCCATTTTTCGCTTTCTGCGATATTGAACTTGTACCGTAAACGAGGTTCTTGTAAACAGAGCCGTCCAAAACTTTGGGGTGGCTGTGTCTTTTTGATTTTAATTTCCCTAAGCTATAGGACCATAAGTGGAAGTGCCCTAGGCTCTGTTGCTGTGTTTTTTGGATGTTTCAGGAAACACCATACACTTCTCCAGAGTGGCTCTTTGCAATTTACATCCCGCCCATCAGCATAACAAGGCTCCCAGTTCTCCATGGCCTGTCCTGCCTTTCTGGATTTTACACATTTTTCAGATGGCCCTTTTGACTGGGGGGCAGTGAGACTTCATTGTAGTGCAGATTTCCTTTGCAAGCTTGCTTGGTTGGCCAAAAAGGGCGTATGCGTTTTTTCCTGAATATATTCAGGAAAAAATGCATACGCACTTTTTGGCCAAGTGCATCATTGTGGATGTTCTGCCTCTTTTCCTATGCTTTAAATGCAATTCCAGTCTACCTCCTGAAATCGGTTTCCTGCAATTCTGCCGCGCTTTCGAGTCCTCTTGGCAGCCTTACTTCAATATATTTTTGGACGATAGCTGTCATTTTTAACTCTGCAGGTTTGTGAATTACAGTGCCCCTGAGCTCCTTTCTTCAACTCGCTTTCTTGTTAGCTGGCCGCAACAGCGCAAGATTGCTACAGGCCCTAGTGTGGTTCTGGCATGGCACGCTGGACCTTTGGTTAATTCCTCTGCGTGGTGGGAAATGAGAGTTAAATTTGCCCGTCCAGACACCTCCAGCTAGTCTCTCATTGGTTCTCCCTATTCCTGTTCATCTTCCGCAGAAATTCCAAAGTGGGCCAAACAGGAGTTTAAAGGCACTGACTCTACAAGTGGGGAGAGTGTTAGTAAAGCGTATGGAATGTTGCACCCGAGTACCAGGGGACGAAAACTGAGACACATTTGAACACGTTTCCCGATCACACGGTGGATCATACTCTGGGTTCCACATGCATGTTTTAGCTGAAGGAAGAATCCCTTAAACCTGGAGAGTTGAGACCCATGGAATGGGTACCATGCAATATGACTTCAAAGGGTCTGCATTTGCTCACCGAACCGCACCAATCCTATCACTGCTGCGTTTACGCCGCTGTACACATGCTTGATTCTCTTTCGGAGACATATAAATCCACAGGTTTTAAGATTCTTACTAGTCAGGTATATTCTTAGGCGTTTAATATGGGGTGTTGAGTCCACTTCATTGAGCAAGGAGTAGCTCTTCTCTATTACATATTTGGCTTATGGAACGGTATCTGTGCTAATTTCAATCTCTGGTTTTAGGCAGCACCCCAACTCACCTTTCCCCTTAAGCAAGCATAAGTTGGTTTTCTACATTTGAGACCCTGTTCTGTTTTGTAATTCAGTTCCTGTGTAGCCAAGTTTACATTCCGTGTATTAGTGATAACTTATGATGTTTCTTTTTCTGTGTGACTTATTTCACTTACAATCATCGTACCTGAATCCACTCATTATGCTCCTACGTGCCTGATGACATAGATTTTATTGCTGAGTGATATTGCATTGTACGTAAGTACCACAAATTCTTTATCCATTTTTTGCTTTCTGTGATATTGAACTTGTACCGTAAACGAGGTTCTTGTAAACAGAGCCGTCCCAAACTTTGGGGTGGCTGTGTCTTTTTGATTTTAATTTCCCTAATCTATAGGACCATAAGTGGAAGTGCCCTAGGCTCTGTTGCTTTGTTTTTTGGATGTTTCAGGAAACACCATACACTTCTCCAGAGTGGCTGTTGGCAATTTACATCCCGCCCATCAGCATAACAAGGCTCCCAGTTCTCCATGGTCTGTCCTGCGTTTGTGGATTTTACACTTTTTTCAGATGGCCCTTTTGACCGGGGGGCAGTGAGACTTCAGTGTAGTGCAGATTTCCTTTGCAAGCTTGCTTGGTTGGCCAAAAAGGGCGTATGCGTTTTTTCCTGAATATATTCAGGAAAAAACGCATACGCCCTTTTTGGCCAAGTGCATCATTGTGGACGTTCTGCCTCTTTTCCTATGCTTTACATGCAATTCCAGTCTACCTCCTGAAATCAGTTTCCTGCAATTCTGCTCCGCTTTCAAGTCCTCTTGGCAGCCTTACTTCAATATATTTTTGGACGATAGCTGTCATTTATACCTCTGCAGGTTTGTGAATGACAGTGACCATGAGCTCCTTTCTTCAACTCGCTTTCTTGTGAGCTAGCCGCAACACCGCAGGATTGCTTCAGGCCCTAGTGTGCTTCCGGCACGGCAGGCTGAGCCTTTGGTTAAATCCTCTTCCTGGTGGGAAATGAGAGTTAAATTTGCCCGTCCAGACACCTCCAGCTAGTCTCTCATTGGTTCTCCCTATTCCTGTTCATCTTACGCAGAAATTGCAAACTGGGCCAAACAGGAGGTTAACGGCACTGACTCTCCAGGTGGGGAGAGTGTTAGTAAAGCATCTGGAATGTTGCACCCGAGGACCAGGGGACGAAAACTGAGACACATTTGAACACGTTCCCCGATCACACTGTCGATCATACTCTGGGTTCCACATGCATGTTTTAGCTGAAGGAAGAATCCCTTAAACCTGGAGAGTTGAGACACATGGAATGGGTACCATGCAATATGACTTCCAAGGGTCTGCATTTGCTCACCGGACCTCACCAATCCTATCACTGCTGCGTTTATGCCGCTGTAGATACACTTGATTCTCTTTCAGAGACATATAAATCCATAAGTTTTAAGATTCTTACTAGTCAGGTATATTCTTAGGCGTTTAATATGGGGTGTTGAGTCCACTTCGTTGAGCAAGGAGTAGCTCTTGTCTGTTATATATTTGGCTTATGAAACGGTATTTGTGCCAATTTCAATCTCTGGTTTCATGCAGCACCCCAACTCACCATTCCCCTTAAGCAAGCATATGTTGGTTTTCTACATTTGAGACCCTATTCTGTTTTGTAATTCAGTTCCTGTGTAGCCAAGTTTACATTCCGTGTATTAGTGATATCTTATGATGTTTCTTTTTCTCTGTGACTTATTTCACTTAGAATCATCGTACCTGAATCCACTCATTCTGCTGCTACGGGCCTGATGACATAGATTTCATTGCTGAGTGATATTGCATTGTACGTAAGTACCACAACTTCTTTATCAATTTTTCGCTTTCTGTGATATTGAACTTGTACCATAAACGAGGTTCTTGTAAACAGAGCCGTCACAAACTTTGGGGTGGCTGAGTCTTTTTGATTTTAATTTCCCTAAGCTGTAGGACCATAAGTGGAAGTGCCCTAGGCTCTGTTGCTTTGTTTTTTAGATGTTTCAGGAAACACCATACACTTCTCCAGAGTGGCTGTTGGCAATTTACATCCCGCCCATCAGCATAACAAGGCTCCCAGTTCTCCATGGCCTGTCCTGACTTTCTGGATTTTACAATTTTTTTAGATGGCTCTTTTGACCGGGGGGCAGTGAGACTTCATTGTAGTGCAGATTTCCTTTGCAAGCTTGCTTGGTTGGCCAAAAAGGGCGTATGCGTTTTTTCCTGAATATATTCAGGAAAAAACGCATACGCCCTTTTTGCCCAAGTGCATCATTGTGGACGTTCTGCCTCTTTTCCTATGCTTTACATGCAATTCCAGTCTACCTCCTGAAATTGGTTTCCTGCAATTCTGCCCCGCTTTCAAGTCCTCTTGGCAGCCTTACTTCAATATATTTTTGGACGATAGCTGTCATTTATAACTCTGCAGGTTTGTGAATTACAGTGCCCCTGAGCTCCTTTCTTCAACTAGATTTCTTGTGAGCTGGCCGCAACACCGCAGGATTGCTTCAGGCCCTAGTGTGGTTCCGGCACGGCACGCAGTGCCTTTGGTTAATTCCTCTTCCTGGTGGGAAATGAGAGTTAAATTTGCCCGTCCAGACACCTCCAGCTAGTCTCTCATTGATTCTCCCTATTCCTGTTCATCTTCCGCAGAAATTGCAAACTGGGCCAAACAGGAGGTTAAAGGCACTGACTCTCCAAGTGGGGAGAGTGTTAGTAAAGCGTCTGGAATGTTGCACCCGAGTACCAGGGGACGAAAACTGAGACACATTTGAACATGTTTCCCGATCACACAGTGGATCATACTCTGGGTTCCACATGCATGTTTTAGCTGAAGGAAGAATCCCTTAAACCTGGAGAGTTGAGACCCATGGAATGGGTACCATGCAATATGACTTCAAAGGGTCTGCATTTGCTCACCGAACCTCACCAATCCTATCAGTGCTGCGTTTATGCCGCTCTACACACGCTTGATTCTGTTTCGGAGACATATAAATCCATAGGTTTTAAGATTCTTACTAGTTAGGTATATTCTTAGGCGTTTAATATGGGGTGTTGAGTCCACTTCATTGAGCAAGGAGTGGCTCTTTTCTATTACATATTTGGCTAATGGAACGGTATCTGTGCTAATTTCCATCTTTGGTTTTATGCAGCTCCCCAACTCACCTTTCCCGTTAAGCAAGCATAAGTTGGTTTTCTATATTTGAGACACTGTTCTGTTTTGTAATTCAGTTCCTGTGTAGACAAGTTTACATTCCGTGTATTAGTGATATCTTATGATTTTTCTTTCTCTGTGTGACTTATTTCACTTAGAATCATCGTACCTGAACCCACTCATTATGCTCCTATGGGCCTGATGACATAGATTTCACTGCTGAGTGATATTGCATTCTACGTAAGTACCACAACTTCTTTATCCATTTTTTGCTTTCTGTGATATTGAACTTGTACCGTAAACGAGGTTCTTGTAAACAGACCCGTCCCAAACTTTGGGGTGGCTGTGTCTTTTTGATTTTAATTTCTCTATGCTATAGGACCATAAGTGGAAGTGCCCTAGGCTCTGTTGCTTTGTTTTTTAGATGTTTCAGGAAACACCATACACTTCTCCAGAGTGGCTGTTGGCAATTTACATCCCGCCCATCAGCATAACAATGCTCCCAGTTCTCCATGGCCTGTCCTGCCTTTCTGGATTTTACACTTTTTTCAGATGGCCCTTTTGACCGGGGTGCAGTGAGACTTCATTGTTGTGCAGATTTCCTTTGCATGCTTGCTTAGTTGGCCAAAAAGGGCGTATGCGTTTTTTCCTGCATGTATTCAGGAAAAAACGCATACGCCCTTTTTGGCCAAGTGCATCATTGTGGACGTTCTGCCTCTTTTCCTATGCTTTACATGCAATTCCAGTCTACCTCCTGAAGTCGGTTTCCTGCAATTCTGCCCCGCTTTCAAGTCCTCTTGGCAGCCTTACTTCAATATATTTTTGGACGATAGCTGTCATTTATAACTCTGCAGGTATGTGAATTACAGTGCCCCTGAGCTCCTTTCTTCAACTCGCTTTCTTGTGAGCAGGCCGCAACACCGGAAGCATTGCTTCAGGCCCTAGTGTGGCTCCGGCACGGCACGCTGAGCCTTTGATTAATTCCTCTTCCTGGTGGGAAATGAGAGTTAAATTTGCCCGTCCAGACACCTCCAGCTAGTCTCTCATTGGTTCTCCCTATTCCTGTTCATCTTCCACAGAAATTGCAACTGGGACAAACAGCAGGTTAAAGCCACTGACTCTCCATGTGGGTAGAGTGTTAGTAAAGCAACTGAAATGTTGCACCCAAGTACCAGAGGACAAAAACTGAGACACATTTGAACATGTTTCCCGATCACATGGTGGATCATACTTTGGGTTCCACATGCATGTTTTAGCTGAAGGAAGAATCCCTTAAACCTGGAGAGTTGAGACCCATGGAATGGGTACCATACAATATGACTTCAAAGGGTCTGCATTTACTCACTGAACCTCACCAATCCTATCACTGCTGCGTTTATACCGCTGTACACACGCTTGATTCTCTTTCAGAGACATATAAATCCATAGGTTTTAAGATTCTTACTAGTCAGGTATATTCTTAGGCGTTTAATATCGGGTGTTTAGTGCACTTCGTTGAGCAAGGAGTAGCTCTTGACTATTACATATTTGGCTTATGGGAACGGTATCTGTGCTAATTTCAATCTCTGATTTTATGCAGCACCCAAACTCACCTTTCCCCTTAAGCAAGCATAAGTTGGTTTTCTACATTTGAGACCCTGTTCTGTTTTGTAATTCAGTTCCTGTGTAGCCAAGTTGAAATTCTGTGTAGTAGTGATATCTTATGATGTTTCTTTTTCTGTGTGACTTATTTCACTTAAAATCGTCGTACCTGAATCCACTCATTATGCTGCTACGGGCTTGATGACATACATTTCATTGCTGAGTGATATTGCATTGTACGTAAGTACCACAACTTCTTTATCCATTTTTCGCTTTCTGTGATATTGAACTTGTACTGTAAACGAGGTTCTTGTAAACAGAGCCATTCCCAACCTTGGGGTAGCTGTGTCTTTTTGATATTAATTTCCCTAAGCTATAGGACCATAAGTGGAATGCCCTAGGCTCTGTTGCTTTGTTTTTCAGATGTTTCAGGAAACACCATAGACTTCTCCAGAGTGGCTGTTGGCAATTTACATCCCGCCCATCAGCATAACAAGGCTCCCAGTTCTCCATGGCCTGTCCTGCCTTTCTGGATTTTACACTTTTTTCAGATGCCCCTTTTGACCGGGGGGAAGTAAGACTTCATTGTAGTGCAGATTTCCTTTGCAAGCTTTCTTGGTTGGCCAAAAAGGGCGTGTGCGTTTTTTCCTGAATATAGTCAGGAAAAAACTCATACGCCCTTTTTGGCCAAGTGCATCGTTGTGGCCGTTCTGCCTCTTTTCCTATGCTTTAAATGCAATTCCAGTCTACCTCCTGAAATCGGTTTCCTGCAATTCTGCCCCGCTTTCAAGTCCTCTTGGCAGTCTTACTTCAATATATTTTTGGACGATAGCGCTCATTTGTAACTCTGCAGGTTTGTGAATTACAGTGTCCCTGAGCTCCTTTCTTCAACTCGCTTTCTTGTGAGCTGGCCGCAACACCGCAGGATTGCTTCAGGCCCTAGTGTGGTTCTGGCACAGCACGCTGAGCCTTTGGTTAATTCCTCTTCCTGGTGGGAAATGAGTTAAATTTGCCCGTCCAGATACCTCCAGCTAGTCTCTCATGGGTTCTCCCTATTCCTGTTCATTTTTCGCAGAAATTGCAAACTGGGCCAAACAGGAGGTTAAAGGCCCTGACTCTCCAAGTGGGGAGAGAGTTAGTAAAGTGTCTGGAATGTTGCCTCCGAGTACCAGGGGACGAAAACTGAGACACATTTGAAAACGTTTCCCGATCACACGGTGGATCATACTCTGGGTTCCACATGCATGTTTTAGCTGAAGGAAGAATCCCTTAAACCTGGAGAGTTGAGACCCATGGAATGGGTACCATGCAATATGACTTCAAAGGGTCTGCATTTGCTCACCGAATCTCATCAATCCTATCACTGCTGCGTTTATGCCGCTGTACACACGCTTGATTCTCTTTTGGAGACATATAAATCCATAGGTTTTAAGAATCGTACTAGTCAGGTATATTCTTAGGCGTTTAATATGGGGTGTTGAGTCCACTTCGTTGAGCAAGGAGTAGCTCTTGTCTATTACATATTTGGCTTATGGAACGGTATCTGTGCTAATTTCAATCTCTGGTTTTATGCAGCACCCCAACTCACCTTTCCCCTTAAGCAAGCATAAGTTGGTTTTCTACATTTGAGACCCTGTTCTGTTTTTTAATTCAGTTCCTGTGTAGCCAAGATTACATTCCGTGTATTAGTGATATCTTATGATGTTTCTTTTTCTGTGTGACTTATTCCACTTAGAATCATCGTACCTGAATCCACTCATTATGCTGCTACGGGCCTGATGACATCGATTTCATTGCTGAGTGATATTGCATTGGACGTAAGTACCACAACTTCTTTATACATTTTTCGCTTTCTGTGATATTGAACTTGTACCGTAAACGAGGTTGTTGTAAACAGAGCCGTCCCAAACTTTGGGGTGGCTGTGTCTTTTTGATTTTAATATCCCTAAGCTATAGGACCATAAGTGGAAGTGCCCTAGGCTCTGTTGCTTGGTTTTTTGGATGTTTCAGGAAACACCATACACTTCTCCAGAGTGGCTGTTGGCAATTTACATCCCGCCTATCAGCATGACAAGGCTCCCAGTTCTCCATGGCCTGTCCTGCCTTTCTGGATTTTACACTTTTTTCAGATGGCCCTTTTGACCGGGGGAAGTGAGACTTTATTGTAGTGCAGATTTCCTTTGCAAGCTTGCTTGTTTGGCCAAAAAGAGCGTATGCGTTTTTTCCTGAATATATTCAGGAAAAAATGCATATGCCCTTTTTGGCCAAGTGCATCATTGTGGACGTTCTGCCTCTTTTCCTATGCTTTACATGCAATTCCAGTCTACCTCCTGAAATCGGTTTCCTGCAATTCTGCCCCGCTTTCAAGTCCTCTTGGCAGCCTTACTTCAATATATTATTGGACGATAGCTGTCATTTATAACTCTGCAGGTTTGTGAATTACAGTGCCCCTGAGCTGCTTTCTTCAACTCGCTTTCTTGTGAGCTGGCCGCAACACCGCACTATTGCTTCAGGCCCTAGTGTGGTTCCGGCATGGCATTATGAGCCTTTGGTTAATTCCTCTTCCTGGTGGGAAATGAGAGTTAAATTTGCCCGTCCAGACACCTCCAGCTAGTCTCTCATTGGTTCTCCCTATTCGTGTTCATTTTCCGCAGAAATTGGTAACTCGGCCAAACAGGAGGTTAAAGGCACTGACTCTCCAAGTGGGGAGAGTGTTAGTAAAGCATCTGGAATGTTGCACCCGAGTACCAGGGGATGAAAACTGAGACACATTTGAACACGTTTCCCGATCACATGGTGGATCATACTCTGGGTTCCACATGCATGTTGTAGCTGAAGGAAGAATCCCTTAAACCTGAAGATTTGAGACCCATGAAATGGGTACCATGCAGTGTGACTTCAAAGGGTCTGCATTTGCTCACCAAACCTCGCCAATCCTATCACTGCTGCATTTATGCCACTATACACACACTTGATTCTCTTTCGGAGACATAGAAATCCATAGGTTTTAAGATTCTTACTAGTCAGGTATATTCTTAGGCGTTTAATATGGGGTGTTGAGTCCACTTCGTTGAGCAAGGAGTAGCTGTTGTCTATTATATATTTGGCTTATGGAATGGTATCTGTGCTAATTTCAATCTCTGGTTTTATGTAGCACCCCAACTTACCTTTCCCCTTAAGCAAGCATAAGTTGGTTTTCTACATTTGAGACACTGTTCTGTTTTGTAATTCATTTCCTGTGTAGCCACGTTTACATTCCGTGTATTAGTGATATCTTATGATGTTTCTTTCTCTGTGTGACTTATTTTACTTAGAATCATCGTACCTGAATCCACTCATTATGCTGCTATGGGCCTGATGACATAGATTTCATTGCTGAGTAATATTGCATTATACGTAAGTACCACAACTTCTTTATCCATTTTTCGCTTTCTGTGATATTGAACTTATACCATAAACCAGTTCTTGTAAACAGAGCCATCCCAAACTTTGAGATGGCTGTGTCTTTTTGATTTTAATTTCCCTAAGCTATAGGACCATAAGTGGAAGTGCCCTAGACTCTGTTGCTTTGTTTTTTAGATGTTTCAGGAAACACCATACACTTCTCCAGAGTGGCTGTTGGCAATTTACACCCCGCCTATCAGCATGACAAGGCTCCTAGTTCTCCATGGCCTGTCCTGCCTTTCTGGATTTTACACTTTTTTCAGAATGTCCTTTTGAGCGTGGGGCAGTGAGACTTCATTGTAGAGCAGATTTCATTTGCATGCTTGCTTGCTTGGTCAAAAAGTGCGTATGCGTGTTTTCCTGAATATATTCAGGAAAAAACGCATACGCCCTTTTTGGCCAGGTGCATCATTGTGGACCTTCTGCCTCTTTTCCTATGCTTTACATTCAATTACAGTCTACCTCCTGAAATCGGTTTCCTGCAATTCTGCCCCGTTTTCAAGTCCTCTTGGCAGCCTTACTTCAATATATTTTTGGACGATAGCTGTCATTTATAACTCTGCAGGTTTGTGAATGACAGTGCCCCTGAGCTCCTTTCTTCAACTCGCTTTCTTGTGAGCTGGCTGCAACACCGCAGGATTGCTTCAGGCCCTAGTGTGGTTCCGGCATGGCACGCTGAGCCTTTGGTTAATTCCTCTTCCTGTTGGGAAATGAGAGTTAAATTTGCCCGTCCAGACACCTCCAGCTAGTCTCTCATTGGTTCTCCCTATTCCTGTTCATTTTCCGCAGAAATTGCAAACTGGGCCAAACAGGAGGTTAAAGGCACTGACTCTCCAAGTGGGGAGAGCGTTAGTAAAGCGTTTGGAATGTTGCACCCGAGTACCAGGGGATGAAAACTGAGACACATTTGAACACGTTTCCCGATCACATGGTGGATCATACTCTGGGTTCCACATGCATGTTTTAGCTGAAGGAAGAATCACTTAAACCTGGAGAGTTGAGACCCATGGAATGGGTAAAATGCAATATGACTTCAAAGGGTCTGCATTTGCTCACCGAACCTCACCAATCCTATCACTGCTGCGTTTATGCCGCTGTACGCACGCTTGATTCTCTTTCGGAGACCTATAAATCCATAGCTTTTAAGATTCTTACTAGTCAGGTATATCCTTAGGCGTTTAATATGGAGTGTTGAGTCCACTTCGTTGAGCAAGGAGTAGCTCTCGTCTATTATATATTTGGCTTATGGAACAGTATCTGTGCTAATTTCAATGTCTTGTTTCATGCAGCACCCCAACTCACCTTTCCCGTTAAGCAAGCATAAGTTCGTTTCTACATTTGAGACCCTGTTCTGTTTTCTAATTAAGTTCCTGTGTAGCCAAGTTTACATTCCGTGTATTAGAGATATCTTATGATGTTTCTTTTTCTGTGTGACTTATTTCACTTAGAATCATCGTACCTGCATCCACTCATTATGCTGCTACGGGCCTGATGACAAAGATTTCATTGCTGAGTGATATTGCATTGTACGTAAGTACCACAACTTCTTTATCCATTTTTCGCTTTGTGTGATATTGAACTTGTTCCGTAAACGAGGTTCTTGTAAACAGAGCCGTCCCAAACTTTGGGGTGGCTGTGTCTTTTTGATTTTAATTTGCCTTATCTATAGGACCATAAGTGGAAGTGCCCTAGGCTCTGTTGCTTTGTTTTTTAGATGTTTCAGGAAACACCATACACTTGTCCAGAGTGGCTGTTGGCAATTTACATCCCGCCCATCAGCATAACAAGGCTCCCAGTTCTCCATGGCCTGTCCTGCCTTTCTGGATTTTACACTTTTTTCAGATGGCCCTTTTGACCGGAGGGCAGTGAGACTTCATTGTAGTGCAGATTTCCTTTGCAAGCTTGCTTGGTTGGCCAAAAAGGGCGTATGCGTTTTTTCCTGAATATATTCAGGAAAAAACGCATACGCCCTTTTTGGCCAAGTGCATCATTGTGGACGTTCTGCCTCTTTTCCCATGCTTTACATGCAATTCCACTCTACCTCCTGAAATCGGTTTCCTGCAATTCTGCACTGCTTGCAAATCCTCTTGGCAGCCTTACTTCAATATATTTTTGGACGATAGCTGTCATTTATAACTCTGCAGGTTTGTGAATGACAGTGACCCTGATCTCCTTTCTTCAACTCGCTTTCTTGTGAGCTGGCCGCAACACCGCAGGATTGCTTCAGGCCCTAATCTGGTTCCGGAACGGCACACTGAGCCTTTGGTTAATTCCTCTTCCTGGTGGGAAATGAGAGTTAAATTTGCCCGTCCAGACACCTCCAGCTAGTCTCTCATTTGTTCTCCCTATTCTTGTGCATCTTCCACAGAAATTGCAAAATGGGCCAAACATTAGGTTAAAGGCACTGACTCTCCAAGTGGGGAGAGTGTTAGTAAAGCGTCTGGAATGTTGCACCCGAGTACCAGGGGACGAAAACTGAGACACATTTGAACACGTTTCCCTATCACACGGTGGATCATACTCTGGGTTCCACATGCATGTTTTAGCTGAAGGAAGAATCCCTTAAACCTGGAGAGTTGAGACCCATGGAATGGATACCATGCAATATGACTTCAAAGGGTCTACAATTGCTCACCGAACCTCACCAATCCTATCACTGCTGCGCTTATGCCGCTGTACACATGCTTGATTCTTTTTCAGAGACATATAAATCCATAGGTTTTAAGATTCTTACTAGTCATGTATATTCTTAGGCGTTTAATATGGCGTCTTGAGTCCACTTCGTTGAACAAGGAGTAGCTGATGTCTATTACATATTTGGCTTATGGAATGGTATCTGTGCCAATTTCAATCTGTGGTTTCATGCACTGCCCCAACTCACCTTTCCCCTTAAGCAAGCATAAGTTGGTTTTGTACATTTGAGACCCTGTTCTGTTTTGTAATTCAGTTCCTGTGTAGCCAAGCTTACATTCCGTGTATTAGTGATATCTTATGATGTTTCTTTTTCTGTGTGACTTATTTCACTTAGAATCATCTTACCTGAATCCACTCATTCTGCTGCTACGGGACTGATGACATAGACTTCATTGCTGAGTGATATTGCATAGTACGTAAGTACCACAACTTCTTTATACATTTTTCGCTTTCTGCGATATTGAACTTGTACCGTAAAAGAGGTTCTTGTAAACAGAGCCGTCCCAAACTTTGGGGTGGCTGTGTCTTTTTGATTTTAATTTCCCTAAGCTATAGGACCATAAGTGGAAGTGCCCTAGGCTCTGTTGCTTTGATTTTTAGATGTGTTAGGAAACACCATACACTTCTCCAGAGTGGCTCTTGGCAATTTACATCCCGTCCATCAGCATAACAAGGCTCCCAGTTCTCCATGGCCTGTCCTGCCTTTCTGGATTTTACACTTTTTTCAGATGGCCCTTTTGACCTGGGGGCAGTGAGACTTCATTGTTGTGCAGATTTCCTTTGCAAGCTTGCTTGGTTGGCCAAAAACTGCGTATGCGTTTTTTCCAGAATATATTCAGGAAAAAACGCATACGCCGTTTATGGCCAAGTGCATCACTGTGGACGTTCTGCCTCTTTTCCTATGCTTTAAGTGCAATTCCAGTCTACCACCTGAAATCGCTTTCCTGCAATTCTGCCCCACTTGCAAGTCCTCTTGGCAGACTTACTTCAATATATTTTTGGACGATAGCTGTCATTTATAACTCTGCAGGTGTGTGAATTACAGTGCCCCTGAGCTCCTTTCTTCAACTCGCTTTCTTGTGAGCTGGCTGCAACACCGCAGGATTGCTTCAGGCCCTAGTGTGGTTCCGGCATGGCACGCTGAGCCTTTGGTTGATTCCTCTTCCTGGTGGGAAATGAGAGTTAATTTTGCCCGTCCAGACACCTCCAGCTAGTGTCTCATTGGTTCTCCCTATTCCTGTTCATTTTCCGCAGAAATTGCAAACTGGGCCAAACAGGAGTTTAAAGGCACTGACTCTCCAAGTGGGGATAGTGTTAGTAAAGCGTCTGGAATGTTGCACCCGAGTACCAGGGGACGAAAACTGAGACACATTTGAACACGTTTCCCAATCACACGGTGGATCATACTCTGGGTTCCACATGCATGTTTTAGCTGAAGGAAGAATCCCTTAAACCTGGAGAGTTGAGACCCATGGATTGGGTACCATGCAATATGACTTCAAAGGGTCTGCATTTGCTCACCAAACCTCACCAATCCTATCACTGCTGTGTTTATGCCACTGTACACACGCTTGATTCTCTTTCGGAGAAATATAAATCCATAGGTTTTAAGATTCTTACAAGTCAGATATATTCTTAGGCGTTTAATATGGGGTGTTGAGGCCACTTCGTTGAGCAAGGAGTAGCTCTTGTCTATTATATATTTTGCTTATGGAACGGTATCTGTGCTAATTTCAATCTCTGGTTTTATGCAGCACCCCAACTCACCTTTCCCCTTAAGCAAGCATAAGTTAGTTTTCTACATTTGAGACCCTGTTCTGTTTTGTAATTGAGTTCCTGTGTAGCCAAGTTTATATTCCGTGTAGTAGTGATATCTTTTGATGTTTCTTTTTCTGTGTGACTTATTTCACTTAGAATCATCGTACCTGCATCCACTCATTATGCTGCTACGGGCCTGATGACATAGATTTCATTGCTGAGTGATATTGCATGGTACGCACCCACCACAACTTCTTTATCCATATTTCGCTTTCTGCGATATTGAACTTGTACCGTAAACGAGGTTCTTTTAAACAGAGCCGTCCCAAACTTTGTGGTGGCTGTGTCTTTTTGATTTCAATTTCCCTAAACTATAGGACAATAAGTGGAAGTTCCCTAGGCTCTGTTACTTTGTTTTTTAGATGTTACAGGAAACACCATACACTTCTCCAGAGTGGCTGTTGGCAATTTATATCCCGCCCATCAGCATAACAAGGCTCCACTTCTCCATGGCCTGTCCTGCCTTTCTGGATTTTACACTTTTTTCAGATGGCCCTTTTGACTGGGGGGCAGTGAGACTTCATTGTAGTGCAGATTTCCTTTGCAACCTTGCTTAGTTGGCCAAAAAGGGCGTATGTGTTTTTTCCTGAATATATTCAGGAAAAAACGCATACGCCCTTTTTGGCCAAGTGCATCATTGTGGACGTTCTGCCTCTTTTCCTATGCTTTAAATGCAATTTGAGTCTACTTCCTGAAATTGGATTCCTGCAATTATGCCCCGCTTTCAAGTCCTGTTGGCAGACTTACTTCAATATATTTTTGGATGATAGCTGTCATTTATAACTCTGCAGGTTTGTGAATTACAGTGCCCCTGAGCTCCTTTCTTCAACTCGCTTTCTAGTGAGGTGGCCGCAACACCGCATGATTGCTTCAGGCCCTAGTGTGGTTCCGGCACGGTATGCTGAGCCTTTGGTTAATTCCTCTTCCTGGTGGGAAATGAGAGTTAAATTTACCCGTCCAGTCACCTCCAGCTAGTCTCTCATGGGTTCTCCCTATTCCTGTTCATTTCCCGCAGAAGTTGCAAACTGGGCCAAACAGGAGGTTTAAGGCACTGACTCTCCAAGTGGGGAGAGTGTTAATAAACGTCTGGAATGTTGCACCCGAGTACCAGGGGACGACAACTGAGACACATTTGAACACGTTTCCCGATCACACGGTGGATCATATGCTGGGTTCCACATGCATGTTTTAGCTGAAGGAAGAATCCCTTAAACCTGGAGAGTTGAGACCCATGGAATGGGTACCATGCAATATGACTTCAAAGGGTCTGCATTTGCTCACTGAACCTCACCATTCCTGTAACTGCTGCGCTTATGCCGCTGTACACATGCTTGATTCTCTTTCGGAGACCTATAAATCCATAGGTTTTAAGATTCTTACTAGTCAGGTATATCCTTAGGCGTTTAATATGGCGTGTTGAGTCCACTTCGTTGAGCAAGGAGTAGCTCTTGTCTATTACATATTTGGATTATGGAACGGTATCTGTGCTAATTTCCGTCTCTGGTTTTATGCAGCACCCCAGCTCACCTTTCCCCTTAAGCAAGCATAAGTTGGTTTTCTACATTTGAGACCCTGTTCTGTTTTGTAATTCAGTTCCTGTGTAGCCAAGTTTACATTCCGTGTATTAGTGATATCTTATGATGTTTCTTTTTCTGTGTGACTTATTTCACTTAGAATCATCGTACCTGAATCCACTCATTCTGCTGCTACGGGCCTGATGACATAGATTTCATTGCTGAGTGATATTGCATTGTACGTAAGTACCACAACTTCTTTCTCCATTTTTCACTTTCTGTGATATTGAACTTGTACCGTAAACGAGGTTCTTGTAAACAGAGCCGTCCCAAACTTTGGGGTGGCTGTGTCTTTTTGATTTTAATTTCGCTAAGCTATAGGACCATAAGTAGATGCGCCCTAGGCTCTGTTGCTTTGTTTTTTAGATGTTTCAGGAAACACCATACACTTCTCCAGAGTGGCTGTTGGCAATTTACATCCCGCCCATCAGCATAACAAGGCTCTCAGTTCTCCATGGCCTGTCCTGCCTTTCTGGATTTTACACTTTTTTCAGATGGCCCTTTTGACCAGGGGAAGTGAGACTTCATTGTAGTGCAGATTTCCTTTGGAAGCTTGCTTGGTTGGCCAAAAAGGGCGTATGCATTTTTTCCTGAATATATTCAGGAAAAAACGCATACGCCCTTTTTGGCCAAGTACATCATTGTGGAAGTTCTGCCTCTTTTCCTATGCTTTACATGCAATTCCAGTCTACCTCCTGAAATTGGTTTCCTGCAATTCTGCCCCGCTTTCAAGTCCTCTTGGCAGCCTTACTTCAATATATGTTTTGGACGATAGCTGTCATTTATAACTTTGCAGGTTTGTGAATTACAGTGCCCCTGAGCTCCTTTCTTCAACTCGCTTTCTTGTGAGCTGGCCGCAACACCGCAGGATTGCTTCAGGCCCTAGTGTGGTTCTGGCATGTCACGCTGAGCCTTTGGTTAATTCCTCTTCCTGGTGGGAAATGAGAGTTAAATTTGCCCGTCCAGACACCTCCAGCTAGTCTCTCATTGGTTCTCCCTATTCCTGTTCATCTTACGCAGAAATTGCAAACTGGGCCAAACAGGAGGTTAAAGGCACTGACTCTCCAAGTGTGGAGAGTGTTAGTAAAGCATCTGGAATGTTGCACCCGAGTACCAGGGGCGGAAAACTGACACACATTTGAACAAGTTTCCGGATCACATAGTGAATCATACTATGGGTTCCACATGCATGTTTAGCTGAAGGAAGAATCCCTTAAACCTGGAGAGTTGAGACCCATGGAATGGGTACCATGCAATATGACTTCAAAGGGTCTGCATTTGCTCACCGAACCTCACCAATCCTATCACTGCTGCGTTTATGTCGCTGTACACACGCTTGATTCTCTGTCGGAGACATATAAATCCATAGGTTTTAAGATTCTTAGTAGTCTGGTATATTTTTAGGCGTTTCATATGGGGTGTTGAGTCCACTTCGTTGAGCAAGGAGTAGCTCTTGTCTATTACATATTTGGCTTATGTAACGGTATCTGTGCTAATTTCAATCTCTGGTTTTATGCAGCACCCCAACTGACCTTTCCCCTTAAGCAAGCATAAGCTGGTTTTTTACATTGCAGACCCTGTTCTGTTTTGTAATTCAGTTCCTGTGTAGCTAAGTTTACATTCCGTGTAGTAGTGATATCTTATGATGTTTCTTTTTCTGTGTGACTTATTTCACTTAGAATCATCGTACCTGAATCCACTCATTATGCTGCTATGGGCCTGATGACATAGATTTCATTGCTGAGTGATATTGCATTGTACGTAAGTACCACAACTTCTTTATCCATTTTTCGCTTTCTGTGATATTGAACTTGTACCATAAACGAGGTTCTTGTAAACAGAGCCGTCCCAAACTTTGGGGTGGCTGTGTCTTTTTGAATTTAATTTCCCTAAGCTATAGGACCATAAGTGGAAGTGCCCTAGGCTCTGTTGCTTTGTTTCTTAGATGTTTCAGGAAACACCATACACTTCTCCAGAGTGGCTGTTGGCAATTTACATCCTGCCCATCAGCATAACAAGGCTCCCAGTTCTCCATGGCCTGTTCTGACTTTCTGGATTTTACACTTTTTTCAGATGGCTCTTTTGACCGGGGGGCAGTGAGACTTCATTGTAGTGCATATTTCCTTTGCAAGCTTGCTTGGTTGGCCAAAAAGGGCGTATGCGTTTTTTCCTGAATATATTCAGGAAAAAACACGTACGCCTTTTTTGGCCAAGTGCATCATTGTGGACGTTCTGCCTCTTTTCCTATGCTTTACATGCAATTCCAGTCTACCTCCTGAAATCGGTTTCCTGCAATTCTGTCCCGCTTTCAAGTACTGTTGGCAGCCTTACTTCAATATATTTTTGGATGATAGCTGTCATTTATAACTCTGCAGGTTTGTGAATTACAGTGCCCCTGAGCTCCTTTCTTCAACTCGCTTTCTTGTGAGCAGGCCACAACACCGGAAGCATTGCTTCAGGCCCTAGTGTGGCTCCGGCACGGCACGCTGAGGTTTTCGTTAATTCCTCTTCCTGGTGGGAAATGAGAGTTAAATTTGCCCGTCCAGACACCTCCAGCTAGTCTCACATTTGTTCTCCCTATTCCTGTTCATCTTCTGCAGAAATTGCAAACTGGGCAAAACGGGAGGTTAAAGGCACTGACTCTCAAGGTGGGGAGAGTGTTAGTAAAGCGTCTGGAATGTTGCACCCAAGTACCAGGGGACGAAAACTGAGACACATTTGAACACGTTTCCCGATCACACGGTGGATCATACTCTGGGTTCCACATGCATGTTTTAGCTGAAGGAAGAATCCCTTAAACCTGGAGAGTTGAGACCCATGGAATGGGTACCATGCAATATGACTTCCAAGGGTCTGCATTTGCTCACGGAACATCACCAATCCTATCACGACTGCACTTATGCCGCTGTACACACACTTGATTCTCGTTCAGGGACATATAAATCCATAGGTTTTAAGATTCTTACTAGTCAGGTATATTCTTAGGCATTTAATATGGGGTGTTGAGTCCACTTCGTTGAGCAAGGAGTAGCTCTAGTCTATTACATATTTGGCTTATGGAACGGTATCTGTGCCAATTTCAATCTCTTGTTTCATGCAGCACCCCAACTCACTATCCCGTTAAGAAAGCATAAGTTGGTTTTCTACATGTGAGACCCTGTTCTGTTTTGTAATTCAGTTCCTGTGTAGCCAAGATTACATTCCGTGTAGTAGTGATATCTTATGATGTTTCTTTTTTTCTGGGGCTTATTTCACTTAGAATCATTGTACCTGAATCCACTCATATGCTGCTACGGGCCTGATGACATAGATTTCATTGCTGAGTGATATTGCATTGTACGAAAGTAACACAACTTCTTTATCCATATTTCGCTTTCTGCGATAATGAACTTGTACCATAAACGAGGTTCTTGTAAATAGAGCTGTCCCAAAATTTGGGGTGGCTGTGTCTTTTTGATTTTAATTTCACTAAGCTATAGAACCATAAGTGGAAGTGCCCTAGGCTCTGTTGGTTTGTTTTTTAGATGTTTCAGGAAACACCATACACTTCTCCAGAGTGGCTGTTGGCAATTTACATCCCGCCCATCAGCATAACAAGGATCCCAGTTCTCCATGGCCTGTCCTGCCTTTCTGGATTTTACACATTTTTCAGTTGGCCCTTTTGACCGGAGGGCAGTGAGACTTCATTGTAGTACAGATTTCCTTTGCAAGCTTGCTTGGTTGGCCAAAAAGTGCGTTTGCGTTTTTTCCTGAATATATTCAGGAAAAAACGCATACGCCCTTTTTGGCCAAGTGCATCATTGTGGACGTTCTGCCTCTTTTCCTATGCTTTACATGCAATTCCAGTCTACCTCCTGAAATCGGTTTCCTGCAATTCTGCCCCGCTTTCAAGTCCTCTTGGCAGCCTTACTTCAACATATTTTTGGATGATAGCTGTCATTTTTAACTCTGCAGGTTTGTGAATTACAGTGCCCCTGAGCTCCTTTCTTCAACTCGCTTTCTTGTGAGCTGGCTGCAACACCGCAGGATTGCTTCAGGCCTTAGTGTGGTTCTGGCACGGCATGCTGAGCATTTGTTTAATTCCTCTTCCTTGTGGGAAATGAGAGTTAAATTTGCCTGTCCAGACACCTCCAGCTAGTCTCTCATTGGTTCTCCCTATTCCTGTTCATCTTACGCAGAAATTGCAAACTGGGCCAAACAGGAGGTTAAAGGCACTGACTCTCCAAGTGGGGAGAGTGTTAGTAAAGCGTCTGCAATGTTGCATCCGAGTACCAGGGGACGAAAACTGAGACACATTTGAACACGTTTCCCGATCACACGGTGGATCATACTCTGGGTTCCACATTCATGTTTTAGCTGAAGGAAGAATCCCTTAAACCTGGAGAGTTGAGACCCATGGAATGGGTACCATGCAATATGACTTCAAAGGGTCTGCATTTGCTCACCGATCCTCACCAATCCTATCACTGCTGCGTTTATGCCGCTGTACACACGCTTGATTCTCTTTCAGAGACATATAAATCCATAGGTTTTAAGAATCGTACTAGTCAGGTATATTCTTAGGCGTTTAATATGGGCTGTTGAGTCCACTTCGTTGAGCAAGTAGTAGCTCTGGTCTATTACATATTTGGCTTATGGAACGGTATCTGTGCTAATTTCAATCTCTGGTTTTATGCAGCACCCCAACTCACCTTTCCCCTTAAGCAAGCATAAGTTGGTTTTCTACATTTGAGACCCTGTTCTGTTTTGTAATTCAGTTCCTGTGTAGCCAAGTTTACATTCCGTGTAGTAGTGATATCTTATGATGTTTCTTTTTCTCTGTGACTTCTTTCACTTAGAATCATCGTACCTGAATCCACTCATTATGCTGCTACGGGCCTGATGACATAGATTTCATTGCTGAGTGATATTGCATTGTACGTAAGTACCACAACTTCTTTCTCCATTTTTCACTTTCTGTGATATTGAACTTGTACCGTAAACGAGGTTCTTGTAAACAGAGCCATCCCAAACATTGGGGTGGCTGTGTCTTTTTGATTTTAATTTCCCTAAGCTATAGGACCATAAGTGGAAGTGCCCTAGGCTCTGTTGCTTTGTTTTTTGGATGTTTCAGGAAACACGATACACTTCTCCAGAGTGGCTGTTGGCAATTTACATCCCGCCCATCAGCATAACAAGGCTCCCAGTTCTCCATGGCCTGTCCTGCCTTTCTGGATTTTACACTTTTTTCAGATGACCCTTTTGACCGGGGGGCAGTGAGACTTCATTGTAGTGCAGATTTCCTTTGCAAGCTTGCTTGGTTGGCCAAAAAGGGCGTATGCGTTTTTTAAAGAATATATTCAGGAAAAAACGCATATGCCCTTTTTGGCCAAGTGCATCATTGTGGACGTTCTGCCTCTTTTCCTATGCTTTACATGCAATTCCAGTCTCCCTCCTGAAATCGGTTTCCTGCAATTCTGCCCCGCGTTCAAGTCCTCTTGGCAGCCTTACTTCAATATATTTTTGGACGATACCTGTCATTTATAACTCTGCAGGTTTGTGAATAACAGTGCCCCTGAGCTCCTTTCTTCAACTCGCTTTCTTGTGAGCTGGCCACAACACCGAAGGATTGCTTCAGGCCCTAGTGTGTTTCCGGCACGGCACGCTGAGCCTTTGGTTAATTCCTCTTCGTGGGAAATGAGAGTTAAATTTGCCCATCTACACACCTCCAGCTAGTCTCTCATTGGTTCTCCCTATTCCTGTTCATTTTCCACAGAAATTGCAAACTGGGCCAAACAGGAGGTTAAAGGCACTGACTCTCCAAGTGGGGAGAGTGTTAGTAAAGCGTCTGCAATGTTGCATCCGAGTACCAGGGGACGAAAACGGAGACACATTTGAACACGTTTCCCGATCACATGGTGGATCATACTCTGGGTACCACATGCATGTTTTAGCTGAAGGAAGAATCCCTTAAAGCTGGAGAGTTGAGACCCATGGAATGGGTACCATGAAATATGACTTCAAAGGGTCTGCATTTGCTCACCGAACCTCACCAATCCTATTCCTGCTGCGTTTATGCCGCTGTAAACACGCTTGATTCTCTTTCGGAGACATATCAATCCATAGGTTTTATGATTCTTACTAGCCAGGTATATTCTTAGGCGTTTAATATGGGGTGTTGTGTCCACTTCGTTGAGCAAGGTGTAGCTCTTGTCTATTACATATTTATCTTATGGAAGGGTATCTGTGCTAATTTCAATCTCTGGTTTTATGCAGCACCCCAACTCACCTTTCCCCTTAAGCAAGCATAAGTTGGTTTTCTACATTTGAGACCCTGTTCAGTTTTGTAATTCAGTTCCTGTGTAGCCAAGTTTACATTCCGTGTATTAGTGATATCTTATGATGTTTCTTTTTCTGTGTGACTTATTTCACTTAGAATCATAGTACCTGAATCCACTCATTATGCTGCTATGGGCCTGATGACATAGATTTCATTGCTGAGTGATATTGCATTGTACGTAAGGACCACAGCTTCTTTATCGATATTTCACTTTCTGTGATATTTAACTTGTACCGTAAACAAGTTCTTGTAAACAGAGCCGTCCCAAATATTGGGGTGGCTGTGTCTTTTTGATTTTAATTTCCCTAAGCTATAAGACCATAAGTGGAAGTGCCTAAGGCTCTGTTGCTGTGTTTTTTAGATGTTTCAGGAAACACCATACACTTCTCCAGAGTGGCTGTTGGCAATTTACATCCCGCCCATCAGCATAACAAGGCTCCCAGTTCTCCATGGCCTGTCCTGCCTTTCTGGATTTTACACTTTTTTCAGATGGCCCTTTTGACTGGGGGGCAGTGAGACTTCATTGTAGTGCAGATTTCCTTTGCAAGCTTGGTTGCTTGGCCAAAAAGTGCGTATGCGTTTTTTCCTGAATATATTCAGGAAAAAACGCATACGCCCTTTTTGGCCAAGTGCATCATTGTGGACGTTCTGCCTCTTTTCTTGTGCTTTACATGCAATTCCAGTCTACCTCCTGAAATCGGTTTCCTGCAATTCTGCACTGCTTGCAAATCCTCTTGGCAGCCTTACTTCAATATATTTTTGGACGATAGCTGTCATTTATAACTCTGCAGGTTTGTGAATGACAGTGACCCTGATCTCCTTTCTTCAACTCGCTTTCTTGTGAGCTGGCCGCAACACCGCAGGATTGCTTCAGGCCCTAATCTGGTTCCGGAACGGCACACTGAGCCTTTGGTTAATTCCTCTTCCTGGTGGGAAATGAGAGTTAAATTTGCCCGTCCAGACACCTCCAGCTAGTCTCTCATTTGTTCTCCCTATTCTTGTGCATCTTCCACAGAAATTGCAAAATGGGCCAAACATTAGGTTAAAGGCACTGACTCTCCAAGTGGGGAGAGTGTTAGTAAAGCGTCTGGAATGTTGCACCCGAGTACCAGGGGACGAAAACTGAGACACATTTGAACACGTTTCCCTATCACACGGTGGATCATACTCTGGGTTCCACATGCATGTTTTAGCTGAAGGAAGAATCCCTTAAACCTGGAGAGTTGAGACCCATGGAATGGATACCATGCAATATGACTTCAAAGGGTCTACAATTGCTCACCGAACCTCACCAATCCTATCACTGCTGCACTTATGCCGCTGTACACAGGCTTGATTCTTTTTCAGAGACATATAAATCCATAGGTTTTAAGATTCTTACTAGTCATGTATATTCTTAGGCGTTTAATATGGCGTCTTGAGTCCACTTCGTTGAACAAGGAGTAGCTGATGTCTATTACATATTTGGCTTATGGAATGGTATCTGTGCCAATTTCAATCTGTGGTTTCATGCACTGCCCCAACTCACCTTTCCCCTTAAGCAAGCATAAGTTGGTTTTGTACATTTGAGACCCTGTTCTGTTTTGTAATTCAGTTCCTGTGTAGCCAAGCTTACATTCCGTGTATTAGTGATATCTTATGATGTTTCTTTTTCTGTGTGACTTATTTCACTTAGAATCATCTTACCTGAATCCACTCATTCTGCTGCTACGGGACTGATGACATAGACTTCATTGCTGAGTGATATTGCATAGTACGTAAGTACCACAACTTCTTTATACATTTTTCGCTTTCTGCGATATTGAACTTGTACCGTAAAAGAGGTTCTTGTAAACAGAGCCGTCCCAAACTTTGGGGTGGCTGTGTCTTTTTGATTTTAATTTCCCTAAGCTATAGGACCATAAGTGGAAGTGCCCTAGGCTCTGTTGCTTTGATTTTTAGATGTGTTAGGAAACACCATACACTTCTCCAGAGTGGCTCTTGGCAATTTACATCCCGTCCATCAGCATAACAAGGCTCCCAGTTCTCCATGGCCTGTCCTGCCTTTCTGGATTTTACACTTTTTTCAGATGGCCCTTTTGACCTGGGGGCAGTGAGACTTCATTGTTGTGCAGATTTCCTTTGCAAGCTTGCTTGGTTGGCCAAAAACTGCGTATGCGTTTTTTCCAGAATATATTCAGGAAAAAACGCATACGCCGTTTATGGCCAAGTGCATCACTGTGGACGTTCTGCCTCTTTTCCTATGCTTTAAGTGCAATTCCAGTCTACCACCTGAAATCGCTTTCCTGCAATTCTGCCCCACTTGCAAGTCCTCTTGGCAGCCTTACTTCAATATATTTTTGGACGATAGCTGTCATTTATAACTCTGCAGGTGTGTGAATTACAGTGCCCCTGAGCTCCTTTCTTCAACTCGCTTTCTTGTGAGCTGGCTGCAACACCGCAGGATTGCTTCAGGCCCTAGTGTGGTTCCGGCATGGCACGCTGAGCCTTTGGTTGATTCCTCTTCCTGGTGGGAAATGAGAGTTAATTTTGCCCGTCCAGACACCTCCAGCTAGTGTCTCATTGGTTCTCCCTATTCCTGTTCATTTTCCGCAGAAATTGCAAACTGGGCCAAACAGGAGGTTAAAGGCACTGACTCTCCAAGTGGGGAGAGCGTTAGTAAAGCGTTTGGAATGTTGCACCCGAGTACCAGGGGATGAAAACTGAGACACATTTGAACACGTTTCCCGATCACATGGTGGATCATACTCTGGGTTCCACATGCATGTTTTAGCTGAAGGAAGAATCACTTAAACCTGGAGAGTTGAGACCCATGGAATGGGTAAAATGCAATATGACTTCAAAGGGTCTGCATTTGCTCACCGAACCTCACCAATCCTATCACTGCTGCGTTTATGCCGCTGTACGCACGCTTGATTCTCTTTCGGAGACCTATAAATCCATAGCTTTTAACATTCTTACTAGTCAGGTATATCCTTAGGCGTTTAATATGGAGTGTTGAGTCCACTTCGTTGAGCAAGGAGTAGCTCTTGTCTATTATATATTTGGCTTATGGAACGGTATCTGTGCTAATTTCAATGTCTTGTTTCATGCAGCACCCCAACTCACCTTTCCCGTTAAGCAAGCATAAGTTCGTTTTCTACATTTGAGACCCTGTTCTGTTTTCTAATTTAGTTCCTGTGTAGCCAAGTTTACATTCCGTGTATTAGAGATATCTTATGATGTTTCTTTTTCTGTGTGACTTATTTCACTTAGAATCATCGTACCTGCATCCACTCATTATGCTGCTACGGGCCTGATGACAAAGATTTCATTGCTGAGTGATATTGCATTGTACGTAAGTACCACAACTTCTTTATCCATTTTTCGCTTTGTGTGATATTGAACTTGTTCCGTAAACGAGGTTCTTGTAAACAGAGCCGTCCCAAACTTTGGGGTGGCTGTGTCTTTTTGATTTTAATTTGCCTTATCTATAGGACCATAAGTGGAAGTGCCCTAGGCTCTGTTGCTTTGTTTTTTAGATGTTTCAGGAAACACCATACACTTGTCCAGAGTGGCTGTTGGCAATTTACATCCCGCCCATCAGCATAACAAGGCTCCCAGTTCTCCATGGCCTGTCCTGCCTTTCTGGATTTTACACTTTTTTCAGATGGCCCTTTTGACCGGAGGGCAGTGAGACTTCATTGTAGTGCAGATTTCCTTTGCAAGCTTGCTTGGTTGGCCAAAAAGGGCGTATGCGTTTTTTCCTGAATATATTCAGGAAAAAACGCATACGCCCTTTTTGGCCAAGTGCATCATTGTGGACGTTCTGCCTCTTTTCCCATGCTTTACATGCAATTCCACTCTACCTCCTGAAATCGGTTTCCTGCAATTCTGCACTGCTTGCAAATCCTCTTGGCAGCCTTACTTCAATATATTTTTGGACGATAGCTGTCATTTATAACTCTGCAGGTTTGTGAATGACAGTGACCCTGATCTCCTTTCTTCAACTCGCTTTCTTGTGAGCTGGCCGCAACACCGCAGGATTGCTTCAGGCCCTAATCTGGTTCCGGAACGGCACACTGAGCCTTTGGTTAATTCCTCTTCCTGGTGGGAAATGAGAGTTAAATTTGCCCGTCCAGACACCTCCAGCTAGTCTCTCATTTGTTCTCCCTATTCTTGTGTATCTTCCACAGAAATTGCAAAATGGGCCAAACATTAGGTTAAAGGCACTGACTCTCCAAGTGGGGAGAGTGTTAGTAAAGCGTCTGGAATGTTGCACCCGAGTACCAGGGGACGAAAACTGAGACACATTTGAACACGTTTCCCTATCACACGGTGGATCATACTATGGGTTCCACATGCATGTTTAGCTGAAGGAAGAATCCCTTAAACCTGGAGAGTTGAGACCCATGGAATGGGTACCATGCAATATGACTTCAAAGGGTCTGCATTTGCTCACCGAACCTCACCAATCCTATCACTGCTGCGTTTATGTCGCTGTACACACGCTTGATTCTCTGTCGGAGACATATAAATCCATAGGTTTTAAGATTCTTAGTAGTCTGGTATATTCTTAGGCGTTTCATATGGGGTGTTGAGTCCACTTCGTTGAGCAAGGAGTAGCTCTTGTCTATTACATATTTGGCTTATGTAACGGTATCTGTGCTAATTTCAATCTCTGGTTTTATGCAGCACCCCAACTGACCTTTCCCCTTAAGCAAGCATAAGCTGGTTTTTTACATTGCAGACCCTGTTCTGTTTTGTAATTCAGTTCCTGTGTAGCTAAGTTTACATTCCGTGTAGTAGTGATATCTTATGATGTTTCTTTTTCTGTGTGACTTATTTCACTTAGAATCATCGTACCTGAATCCACTCATTATGCTGCTATGGGCCTGATGACATAGATTTCATTGCTGAGTGATATTGCATTGTACGTAAGTACCACAACTTCTTTATCCATTTTTCGCTTTCTGTGATATTGAACTTGTACCATAAACGAGGTTCTTGTAAACAGAGCCGTCCCAAATTTTGGGGTGGCTGTGTCTTTTGAATTTAATTTCCCTAAGCTATAGGACCATAAGTGGAAGTGCCCTAGGCTCTGTTGCTTTGTTTCTTAGATGTTTCAGGAAACACCATACACATCTCCAGAGTGGCTGTTGGCAATTTACATCCTGCCCATCAGCATAACTAGGCTCCCAGTTCTCCATGGCCTGTTCTGACTTTCTGGATTTTACACTTTTTTCAGATGGCTCTTTTGACCGGGGGGCAGTGAGACTTCATTGTAGTGCATATTTCCTTTGCAAGCTTGCTTGGTTGGCCAAAAAGGGCGTATGCGTTTTTTCCTGAATATATTCAGGAAAAAACACGTACGCCCTTTTTGGCCAAGTGCATCATTGTGGACGTTCTGCCTCTTTTCCTATGCTTTACATGCAATTCCAGTCTACCTCCTGAAATCGGTTTCCTGCAATTCTGTCCCGCTTTCAAGTACTGTTGGCAGCCTTACTTCAATATATTTTTGGATGATAGCTGTCATTTATAACTCTGCAGGTTTGTGAATTACAGTGCCCCTGAGCTCCTTTCTTCAACTCGCTTTCTTGTGAGCAGGCCACAACACCGGAAGCATTGCTTCAGGCCCTAGTGTGGCTCCGGCACGGCACGCTGAGGTTTTCGTTAATTCCTCTTCCTGGTGGGAAATGAGAGTTAAATTTGCCCGTCCAGACACCTCCAGCTAGTCTCACATTTGTTCTCCCTATTCCTGTTCATCTTCTGCAGAAATTGCAAACTGGGCAAAACAGGAGGTTAAAGGCACTGACTCTCAAGGTGGGGAGAGTGTTAGTAAAGCGTCTGGAATGTTGCACCCAAGTACCAGGGGACGAAAACTGAGACACATTTGAACACGTTTCCCGATCACACGGTGGATCATACTCTGGGTTCCACATGCATGTTTTAGCTGAAGGAAGAATCCCTTAAACCTGGAGAGTTGAGACCCATGGAATGGGTACCATGCAATATGACTTCCAAGGGTCTGCATTTGCTCACGGAACATCACCAATCCTATCACGACTGCGCTTATGCCGCTGTACACACACTTGATTCTCGTTCAGGGACATATAAATCCATAGGTTTTAAGATTCTTACTAGTCAGGTATATTCTTAGGCGTTTAATATGGGGTGTTGAGTCCACTTCGTTGAGCAAGGAGTAGCTCTAGTCTATTACATATTTGGCTTATGGAACGGTATCTGTGCCAATTTCAATCTCTTGTTTCATGCAGCACCCCAACTCACTATCCCGTTAAGAAAGCATAAGTTGGTTTTCTACATGTGAGACCCTGTTCTGTTTTGTAATTCAGTTCCTGTGTAGCCAAGATTACATTCCGTGTAGTAGTGATATCTTATGATGTTTCTTTTTTTCTGGGGCTTATTTCACTTAGAATCATCGTACCTGAATCCACTCATATGCTGCTACGGGCCTGATGACATAGATTTCATTGCTGAGTGATATTGCATTGTACGAAAGTAACACAACTTCTTTATCCATATTTCGCTTTCTGCGATATTGAACTTGTACCATAAACGAGGTTCTTGTAAATAGAGCTGTCCCAAAATTTGGGGTGGCTGTGTCTTTTTGATTTTAATTTCACTAAGCTATAGAACCATAAGTGGAAGTGCCCTAGGCTCTGTTGGTTTGTTTTTTAGATGTTTCAGGAAACACCATACACTTCTCCAGAGTGGCTGTTGGCAATTTACATCCCGCCCATCAGCATAACAAGGATCCCAGTTCTCCATGGCCTGTCCTGCCTTTCTGGATTTTACACATTTTTCAGTTGGCCCTTTTGACCGGAGGGCAGTGAGACTTCATTGTAGTACAGATTTCCTTTGCAAGCTTGCTTGGTTGGCCAAAAAGTGCGCTTGCGTTTTTTCCTGAATATATTCAGGAAAAAACGCATACGCCCTTTTTGGCCAAGTGCATCATTGTGGACGTTCTGCCTCTTTTACTATGCTTTACATGCAATTACAGTCTACCTCCTGAAATCGGTTTCCTGCAATTCTGCCCCGCATTCAAGTCCTCTTGGCAGCCTTACTTCAATATATTTTTGGACGATAGCTGTCATTTATAACTCTGCAGGTTTGTGAATGACAGTGCCCCTGAGCTCGTTTCTTCAACTCGCTTTCTTGTGAGCTGGCCGCAACACCGCAGGATTGCTTCAGGCCCTAGTGTGGTTCCGGCATGGCACGCTGAGCCTTTGGTTAATTCCTCTTCCTGGTGGGAAATGAGAGTTAAATTTGCCCGTCCAGACACCTCCAGCTAGTCTCTCATTGGTTCTCCCTATTCCTGTTCATTTTCCGCAGAAATTGCAACCTGGGCCAAACAGGAGGTTAAAGGCACTGACTCTCCAAGTGGGGAGAGTGTTAGTAAAGCGTCTGGAATGTTGCACCCGAGGACCAGGGGACGAAAACTGAGACACATTTGAACACGTTTCCCGATCACACGGTGGATCATACTCTGGGTTCCACATGCATGTTTTAGCTGAAGGAAGAATCCCTTAAACATGGAGAGTTGAGACCCATGGAATGGGTACCATACAATATGACTTCAAAGGGTCTGCATTTGCTCACCGAACCTCACCAATCCTATCACTGCTGCGTTTATGCCGCTGTACACACGCTTGATTCTCTTTCGGAGACATATAAATCCATAGGTTTTAAGATTCTTACTAGTCAGGTATATTCTTAGGCGTTTAATATGGGGTGTTGAGTGTACTTCGCTGAGCAAGGAGTAGCTCTTGTCTATTATATATTTGGCTTATGGAACGGTATCTGTGCTAATTTCAATCTCTGGTTTTATGCAGCACCCCAACTCACCTTTCCCCTTAAGCAAGCATAAGTTGGTTTTCTACATTTGAGACCCTGTTCTGTTTTGTAATTCAGTTACTGTGTAGGCAAGTTTACATTCCGTGTAGTAGTGATATCTTATGATGTTTCTTTTTCTGTGTGACTTATTTCACTTAGAATCATCGTACCTGAACCCACTCATTATGCTGCTACGGGCCTGATGACATAGATTTCATTGCTGAGTGATATTGCATTGTACGTAAGTACCACAACTTCTTTATCCATTTTTCACTTTCTGTGATATTGAACTTGTACCGTAAACGAGGTTCTTGTAAACAGAGCCATCCCAATCTTTGGGGTGCTGTGTCTTTTTGATTTTAATTTCCCTAAGCTATAGGACCATAAGTGGAAGTGCCCTAGGCTCTGTTGCTTTGTTTTTTAGATGTTTCAGGAAACACCATACACTTCTCCAGAGTGGCTGTTGGCAATTTACATCCCGCCCATCAGCATAACAAGGCTCTCCGTTCTCCATGGCCTGTCCTGCCTTTCTGGATTTTACACTTTTTTCAGATGGCCCTTTTGACCGGGGGAAGTGAGACTTCATTGTAGTGCAGATTTCCTTTGCAAGCTTGCTTGGTTGGCCAAAAAGGGCGTATGCGTTTTTTCCTGAATATATTCAGGAAAAAACGCATACGCCCTTTTTGGCCAAGTGCATCATTGTGGACGTTCTGCCTCTTTTCCTATGCTTTACATGCAATTCCAGTCTACCTCCTGAAATCGGTTTCCTGCAATTGTGGCTCACTTTCAAGTCCTCTTGGCAGCCTTACTTCAATATATTTTTGGACGATAGCTGTCACCTATAACTCTGCAGGTTTGTGAATTACAGTGCCCCTGAGCTCCTTTCTTCAACTTGCTTTCTTGTGAGCTGGCCGCAACACCGCAGGATTGCTTCAGTCCCTCGTGTGGTTCCGGCATGGCACGCTGAGCCTTTGGTTAATTCCTCTTCCTGCTGGGAAATGAGAGTTAAATTTGCCCGTCCAGACACCTCCAGCTAGTCTCTCATTGGTTCTCCCTATTCCTGTTCATTTTCCGCAGAAATTGCCAACTGGGCCAAACAGGAGGTTAAAGGCACTGACTCTCCAAGTGGGGAGAGTGTTAGTAAAGCGTCTGGAATGTTGCACCCGAGTACCAGGGGACGAAAACTGAGACACATTTGAACACGTTTCCCGATCACACGGTGGATCATACTCTGGGTTCCACATGCATGTTTTAGGTGACGGAAGAATCCCTTAAACCTGGAGAGTTGAGACCCATGGAATGGGTACCATGCAATATGAATTCAAAGGGTCTGCATTTGCTCACCGAGCCTCACCAATCCTATCACTGCTGCGTTTATGGTGCTGTACACACGTTTGATTCTCTTTCGGAGACATATAAATCTATAGGTTTTAAGATTCTTACTAGTCAGGTATATTCTTAGGCGTTTAATATGGGGTGTTGAGTCCACTTCATTGAGCAAGGAGTAGTTCTTGTCTATTACATATTTGGCTTATGGAACGGTATATGTGTTAATTTCAATCTCTGGTTTTATGCAGCACTCCAACTCACCTTTCCCCTTAAGCAAGCATAAGTTGGTTTTCTACATTTGAGAACCTATACTGTTTGTAATTCAGTTCCTGTGTAGCCAAGTTTACATTCCCTGTAGTAGTGATATCTTATGATGTTTCTTTTTCTTTGTGACTTATTTCACTTAGAATCATCGTACCTGAATCCACTCATTATGGTGCTACGGGCCTGATGACATAGATTTCATTTCTGAGTGATATTGCATTGTACGTAAGTACCACAACTTCTTTATCCATTTTTCGCTTTCTGTGATATTGAACTTGTACCGTAAACGAGGTTCTTGTAAACAGAGCCGTCCCACTCTTTGGGCTGGCTGTGTCCATTTGATTTTAATTTTCCTAAGCTATAGGACCAGAAGTGGAAGTGCCGTAGGCTCTGTTGCTTTGTTTTTGGATGTTTCAGGAAACACCATACACTTCTCCAGAGTGGCTGTTGGCAAGTTACATCCCACCCATCAGCATAACAAGGCTCCCAGTTCTCCATGGCCTGTCCTACCTTTCTGGATTTTACACTTTTTTCAGATGGCCTTTTTGACTGTGGGGAAGTGAGACTTCATTGTAGTGCAGATTTCCTTTGCAAGCTTGCTTGGTTGGCCAAAAAGTGCGTATGCGTTTTTTCCTGAATATATTCAGGAAAAAAAGCATACGCCCTTTTAGTCCAAGTGCATCATTGTGGACGTTCTGCCTCTTTTCCTATGCTTTACATGCAATTCCAGTCTACCTCTTGAAATCGGTTTCCTGCAATTCTGCCCCGCTTTCAAGTCCTCTTGGCAGCCTTACTTCAATATATTTTTGGACGCTAGCTGTCATTTATAACTCTGCAGTTTTGTGAATGACAGTGCCCCTGAGCCCCTTTCTTCAACTCACTTTGTTGTGAGCTAGCCGCAACACAGCAGGATTGCTTCAGGCCCTAGTGTGGTTCCGGCACGTCACGCTGAGCCTTTGGTTAATTCCTCTTCCTGGTGGTAAATGAGAGTTAAATTTGCCCGTCCAGACACCTCCAGCTAGTCTCTCATTGGTTCTCCCTATTCTTGTTCATTTTCCGCAGAAATTGCAAACTGGTCCAAACAGGAGGTTAAAGGCACTGACTCTCCAAGTGGGGTGAGTGTTAGTAAAGCGTCTGGAATGTTGCACCCGAGTACCAGGGGATGAAAACTGAGACATATTTGAACACATTTCCCGATCACATGGTGGATCATACTCTGGGTTCAACATGCATGTTTTAGCTGAAGGAAGAATCCCTTAAACCTGGAGAGTTGAGACCCATGGAATGGGTACCATGCAATATGATTTCAAAGGGTCTGCATTTGCCCACCACACCTCGCCAATCCTATCACTGCTGCGTTTATGCCACTGTACACATGCTTGATTCTCTTTCAGAGACATATAAATCCATAGGTCTTAAGATTCTTACTAGTTAGGTACATTCTTAGCCGTTTAATATGGGGTGTTGAGTCCACTTCGTTGAGCAAGGAGTACCTCTTGTCTATTACATATTTGGCTTATGGAGTGGTATCTGTGCTAATTTCAATCTCTGGTTTTATGCAGTACCCCAACTCACCTTTCCCCTTAAGCAAGCATAAGTTGGTTTTCTACATTTGAGACCCTGTTCTGTTTTGTAATTCAGTTCCTGTGTAGCCAAGTTTACATTCCGTGTAGTAGTGATATCTTATGATGTTTCTTTTTCTGTGTGACTTATTTCACTTAGAATCATCGTACCTGAATCCACTCATTGTGCTGCTATGGGCCTGATGACATAGATTTCATTGCTGAGTGATATTGCATTGTACGTAAGTACCACAACTTCTTTATCCATTTTTTGCTTTCTGTAATATTGAACTTGTACCGTAAACAAGGTTCTTGTAAACAGAGCCAGCCCAAACTTTGGGGTGGCTGTGTCTTTTTGATTTTAATTTCCCTATGTTATAGGACCATAAGTGGAAGTGCCCTAGGCTCTGTTGCTTTGTTTTTTAGATGTTTCAGGAAACACCATACACTTCTCCAGAGTGGCTGTTGGCAATTTATATCCCGCCTATCAGCATAACAAGGCTCCCACTTCTCCATGGCCTCTCTTGTCTTTCTGTATTTTACACTTGTTTCAGATGGCCCTTTTGACCGGGGGGCAGTGAGACTTCATTGTAGTGCAGATTTCCATTGCAAGCTTGCTTGGTTGGCCAAAAAGTGCATATGCGTTTTTTCCTGAATATACTCAGGAAAAACGCATACGCCCTTTATGGCCAAGTGCATCATTGGGGACGTTCTGCCTCTTTTCCTTTGCTTTACATGCAATTGCATTCTACCTCCTGAAATCGGTTTCCTGCAATTCTGCCCCACTTTCAAGTCCTCTTGGCAGCCTTACTTCAATATATTTTTGGATGATAGCTGTCATTTATAACTCTGCAGGATTGTGAATTAAAGTGCTCCGGGCTCCTTTCTTCAACTCGCTGTCTTGTGAGCTGGCCGCAACACCACAGGATTGCTTCAGACCCTAGTGTGTTTCCGGCTCGGCATGCTGAATCTTTGGTTAATTCCTCTTCCTGGTGGGAAATGAGAGTTAAATTTGCCCGTCCAGACACCTCCAGCTAGTCTCTCATTGGTTCTCCCTATTCCTGTTCATTTTCCGCAGAAATTGCAAACTGGGTCAAACAGGAGGTTAAAGGCACTGACTCTCCAAGTGGGGAGAGTGTTAGTAAAGCGTCTGGAATGTTTTACCCGAGTACCAGGGGACGAAAACTGAGACACATTTGAACACGTTTCCCGATCACATGGTGGATCATACTCTGCGTTCCAAATGCATGTTTTAGCTGAAGGAAGAATCCCTTAAACCTGGAGAGTTGAGACCCATGGAATGGGTACCATGCAATATGACTTCAAAGGGTCTGCATTTGCTCCCGAATCTCACCTATCCTATGAGCCCCATGTGTCCATCCTTATGTGTCACCCAGCTCTAGGTTTAGATGTTGTAAATCCAGGTTGCATCACAAGCCTTGAATGACTTACTTAAGTATTGCTCTCTATTTCACTGTCATTGTGTTTTGTTTAAGAAATTTATTTTTATTATGGGATTTAGCTGATTTTCACTGCTGCGTTTATGCCGCTGTAGACACGCTTGATTCTCTTACGCAGATATATAAATCCATAGGTTTTATGATTCTTACTAGTCAGGTATATTCCAGGCGTTGAATATGGGGTGTTGAGTCCATTTCGTTGAGCAAGGAGTAGCTCTTGTCTATTACATATTTGACTTATGGAACGGTATCTGTGCTCATTTCAATCTCTGGTTTTATGAGGCACCCAAACTCACCTTTCCCCTTAAGCAAGCATAAGTTGGTTTTCTAAATTTGAGACCCTGTTTTCTTTTGTAATTCAGTTCCTGTGTAGCCAAGTTTACATCCTGTGTATTAGTGATATCTTATGATGTTTCTTTTTCTGTGTGACTTATTTCAATTAGAATCATCATACCTGAATCCATTCATTATGCTGCTACGGGCCTGATGATATAGATTTCATTGCTGAGTGATATTGCATTGTACGTAAGTACCACAACTTCTTTATCCATTTTTCGCTTTCTGCGATATTGAACTTGTACCGTAAACGAGGTTCTTGTAAACAGAGCTATCCCAATCTTGGGGTGGCTGTGTCTTTTTGATTTTAATTTCCCTAAGCTATAGGACCATAAGTGGAAGTGCCCTAGGCTCTGTTGCTTTGTTTTTTAGATGTTTCAGGAAACACCATACACTTCCCCAGAGTGGCTGTTGGCAATTTACATCCTGCCCATCGGCATAAGAAGGCTCCCAGTTCTCCATGTCCTGTCCTGCCTTTCTGGATTTTACACTTTTTTCAGATGGCCCTTTTGACCGGGGGGCAGTGAGACTTCATTGTAGTGCAGATTTCCTTTGCAAGCTTGCTTGGTTGGCCAAAAAGTGCGTATGCGTTTTTTCCTGAATATATTCAGAAAAAAAGGCATACGCACTTTTTGGCCAAGTGCATCATTGTCGACGTTCTACCTCTTTTCCTATGCTTTAAATGAAATTCCAGTCTACCTCCTGAAATCGGTTTCCTGCAATTCTGCCGCGCTTTCAAGTCCTCTTGGCAGCCTTACTTCAGTATATTTTTGGACGATAGCTGTAATTTATAACTCTGCAGGTTTGTGAATAACAGTGCCCCTGAGCTCCTTTCTTCAACTCGCTTTCTTGTGAGCTGGCCGCAACACCGCAGGATTGTTTCAGGCCCTAGTGTGGTTCCAGAATGGCATGCTGAGCCTTTGGTTCATGCCTCTTCCTGGTGGGAAATGAGAGTTACATTTGCCCGTGCAGACACCTCCAGCTAGTCTCTCATTGGTTCTCCCTATTCCTGTTTATTTTCAGCAGAAATTGCAAACTGGGCCAAACAGGAGGTTAAACAGTCTCCAAGTGGGGAGAGTGTTAGTAAAGCGTCTGGAATGTTGCACCCGAGTACCAGGGGACGAAAACTGAGACACATTTGAACACGTTTGCCGATCACACGGTGGATCATACTCTGGGTTCAACATGCATGTTTTAGCTGAAGGAAGAATCCCTTAAACCTGGAGAGTTGAGACCCATGGCATGGGTACCATGCAATATGACTACAGAGGGTCTGCATTTGCTCACCAAACCTCACCAATCCTATCACTGCTGCGTTTATGCCGCTGTACACACGCTTGATTCTCTTTTGGAGACATATAAATCCATAGGTTTTCAGATTATTACTAGTCAGGTATATTCTTAGGCGTTTAATATGGGGTGTTGAGTCCACTTCGTTGAGCAAGGAGTAGCTCTTGTCTATTACATATTTGGCTTATGGAATGGTATCTGTGCTAATTTCAATCTCTGGTTTTATGCAACACCCCAACTCACCTTTCCCCTTAAGCAAGCATAAGTTGGTTTTCTACATTTGAGACCCTGTTCTGTTTTGTAATTCAGTTCCTGTGTAGCCAAGTTTACATCCTGTGTATTAGTGATATCTTATGATGTTTCTTTTTCTGTGTGACTTATTTCAATTAGAATCATCATACCTGAATCCATTCATTATGCTGCTACGGGTCTGATGACATAGATTTCATTGCTGAGTGATATTGCATTGTACGTAAGTACCACAACTTCTTTATCCATTTTTCGCATTCTGTGATATTGAACTTGTACCGTAAATGAGGTTCTTGTAAACAGAGCCGTCCCAAACGTTGGGGTGGCTGTGTCTTTTTGATTATAATTTCCCTAAGCTATAGGACCATAAGTGGAAGTGCCCTGGGCTCTGTTGCTTTGTTTTTTAGCTGTTTCAGGAAACACCATACACTTCTCCAGAGAGGCTGTAGGCAATTTACATCCCGCCCATCAGCATAACAAGGCTCCCAGTTCTCCATGGCCTGTCCTGCCTTTCTGGATTTTACACATTTTTCAGATGGCCCTTTTGACCAGGTGTCACTGAGACCTCAAAGTAGTGCAGATTTCCTTTGCAAGCTTGCTTGGTTGGCCAAAAAGGGCGTATGCGTTTTTTCCTGAATATATTCAGGAAAAAACGCATACGCCCTTTTTGGCCAAGTGCATCATTGTGGACGTTCTGCCTCTTTTCCTATGCTTTACATGCAATTTCAGTCTACCTCCTGATATCGGTTTCCTGCAATTCTGCCCCACTTTCAAGTCCTCTTGGCAGCCTTACTTCAATATACTTTTGGACGATAGCTGTCATTTATAACTCTGCACGTTTGTGAATTACAGTGCCCCTGAGCTCCTTTCTTCAACTCGTTTCTTGTGAGCTGGCCACAACACCGCAGGATTGCTTCAGGCACTAGTGTGGTGCCGGCACGGCATGCTGAGCCTTTGGTTAATTCCTCTTCCTGGTGGGAAATGAGAGTTACATTTGCCCGACCAGACACCTCCAGCTAGTCTCTCATTGGTTCTCCCTATTCCTGTTAATCTTACGCAGAAATTGCCAACTGGGCCAAACAGGAGGTTAAAGGCACTGACTCTCCAAGTGGGGAGAGTGTTAGTAAAGCGTCTGGAATGTTGCACCCGAGTACCAGGGGACGAAAACTGAGACACATTTGAACACGTTTCCCGATCACACGGTGGATCATACTCTGGGTTCCACATGCATGTTTTAGCTGAAGGAAGAATCCCTTTAACCTGGAGAGTTGAGACCCATTGAATGGGTACCATGCAATATGACTTCAAAGAGTCTGCATTTGCTCACCAAACCTCACCAATCCTATCACTGCTGCGTTTATGCCGCTGTACACACGCTTGATTCTCTTTTGGAGACATAGAAATCCATAGGTTTTCAGATTATTACTAGTCAGGTATATTCTTAGGCGTTTAATATGGGGTGTTGAGTCCACTTCGGTGAGCAAGGAGTAGCTCTTGTCTATTACATATTTGGCTTATGGAATGGTATCTGTGCTAATTTCAATCTCTGGTTTTATGTAGCACCCAAACTCACCTTTCCCCTTAAGCAAGCACAAGTTGGTTTTCTACATTTGAGACCCTGTTCTGTTTTATAATTCAGTTCCTCTGTAGCCAAGTTTACATTCTGTGTAGTAGTGATATCTTATGATGTTTCTTTTTCTGTGTGACTTATTTCACTTAGAATCATCACCTGAATCCACTCATTATGCTGCTATGGGTCTGATGACATAGATTTCATTGCTGAGTGATATTGCATTGTACATAAGTACCACAACTTCTTTATCCATTTTTCCCTTTCTGCGATATTGAACTTGTACTGTAAACCATTTTCTTGTAAACAGAGCCGTCCCAAACTTTGGGGCGGCTGTGTCTTTTTGATTTTAATTTCCCTAATCTATAGGACCATAAGTGGAAGTGCCCTAGGCTCTGTTGCTTTGTTTTTTAGATGTTTCAGGAAACACCATACACTTCTCCACAGTGGCTGTTGACAATTTACATCTCGCCCATCAGCATAAAAAGGCTCCAGTTCTCCATGGCCTGTCCTGCCTTTCTGGATTTTATACTCTTTTCAGATGACCCTTTTGACTGGGGGGCAGTGAGACTTCATTTTAGTGCAGATTTCCTTTGCAAGCTTGCTTTTTTGGCCAAAAAGGGCGTACGTGTTTTTTCCTGAATATATTCAGGAAAAAACGCGTACGCCCTTTTTGGCCAAGTGCATCATTGTGGACGTTCTGCCTCTTTTCCTATGCTTTACGTGCAATTGCATTCTACCTCCTGAAATCGGTTTCCTGCAATTCTGCCCCGCTTTCAAGTCCTCTTGGCAGCCTTACTTCAATATATTTTTGGACGATAGCTGTCATTTATAACTCTGCCGGTTTGTGAATTACAGTGCCCCTGAGCTCCTTTCTTCAACTCGCTTTCTTGTGAGCTGGCCGCAACATCGCAGGATTGCTTCAGTCCCTCGTGTGTTTCCGGCATGGCACACGGAGCCTTTGGTTAATTCCTCTTCCTGGTGGGAAATGAGAGTTAAATTTGCCCGTCCAGACACCTCCAGCTAGTCTCTCATTGTTTCTCCCTATTCCTGTTCATTTTCCGCAGATATTGCAAACTGGGCCAAACAGGAGGTTAAAACACTGACTCTCCAAGTGGGGAGAGTGTTAGTAAAGCGTCTGGAATGTTGCACCCAAGTACCAGGGGACGAAAACTGAGACATATTTGAACACATTTCCCAATCACACGGTGGGTCTTACTCTGGGTTCCACATGCTTGTTTTAGCTGAAGGAAGAATCCCTTAAACCTGGAGAGTTGAGACCCATGGAATGGGTACCATTCAATATGACTTCAAAGGGTCTGCGTTTGCTCACCGAACCTCACCAATCCTATCACTGCTGTGTTTATGCCGCTGTACACACGCTTGATTCTCTTACGCAGATATATAAATCCATAGGTTTTATGATTCTTACTAGTCAGGTATATTCCCAGGCGTTGAATATGGGGTGTTGAGTCCATTTCGTTGAGCAAGGAGTAGCTCTTGTCTATTACATATTTGACTTATGGAACGGTATCTGTGCTCATTTCAATCTCTGGTTTTATGAGGCACCCCAACTCACCTTTCCCCTTAAGCAAGCATAAGTTGGTTTTCTAAATTTGAGACCCTGTTTTGTTTTGTAATTCAGTTCCTGTGTAGCCAAGTTTACATTCCGTGTATTAGTGATATCTTATGATGTTTCTTTTCCTGTGTGACTTATTTCAATTAGAATCATCATACCTGAATCCACTCATTATGCTGCTACGGGCCTGATGACATAGATTTCATTGCTGAGTGATATTGCATTGTACGTAAGTACCACAACTTCTTTATCCATTTTTCGCTTTCTGCGATATTGAACTTGTACCGTAAACGAGGTTCTTGTAAACAGAGCTATCCCAATCTTGGGGTGGCTGTGTCTTTTTGATTTTAATTTCCCTAAGCTATAGGACCATAAGTGGAAGTGCCCTAGGCTCTGTTGCTTTGTTTTTTAGATGTTTCAGGAAACACCATACACTTCCCCAGAGTTGCTGTTGGCAATTTACATCCTGCCCATCGGCATAAGAAGGCTCCCAGTTCTCCATGTCCTGTCCTGCCTTTCTGGATTTTACACTTTTTTCAGATGGCCCTTTTGACCGGGGGGAAGTGAGACTTCATTGTAGTGCAGATTTCCTTTGCAAGCTTGCTTGGTTGGCCTAAAAGTGCGTATGCATTTTTTCCTGAATATATTCAGGAAAAAATGCATACGCCCTTCTTGGCCAAGTGCATCATTGTCGAGGTTCTGACTTTCTTCATATGTTTTCAATGCAATTCCAGTCTACCTCCTGAAATCGGTTTCCTGCAATTCTGCCTTGCTTTCATTGCGTCTTCATAGCCTTACCTCAATATATTTTTTGAAAATAGTTGGCCTTTATAACTCTGCATGTTTTTGAATTGCAGTGGCCCTTAGCTCCATTTTTCAGCTCTTATTTTTGTGATTTTGCCTCACAGCCACAGGATTCCTTCTGGCCCTATTCTTCTTGGGCACCTTGCTGTGCCTTTGGTTAATTCTTCTTACTGATGTGAAATTAGAGTGACATGTGCCCATTGAAACTGCTACAGCTAGTTTCTCACTGGTTCCCCCTATTCCCATTCATCCTCCGCACTAACTGCAGACTGTGCGATACCAGAACTTAAAGGCATTGACTCTCCATGTGGGGATGTTGTTAGTAAAGCAGCTGGAATGTTGATCCGGAGCCCCAGGAGAGGAAAAATGAGGTGCATTTTAGAAAGCTTTCCCGATCATATGGTATACCAGTCGCTGGGTTTCCCAAGCATGGTTTAGCTGTAGGAAGATTCCCTTCAACCTGGAGTGTTGGGACCCTTGGAATGAGTAGCATGAAGTATTGCATTAAACTTTCGGCAGTTGCTCACCAAAGCTCACCAATCCTCTCAGCCCCAAGGGTCCAGCCTTATGTCTTATCCAGCTGTGGGTTTATATGTGGTCAATCCAGGTTGCATCACAGCCCCTGAGCGAATTTTGTAAGAATTTTTCTCTCTTTCATTGTTTCTGCGTTTTGGTTTTAAAATTTATTTCTATAATGGGGTGTAGCTCATTTTCACTGCTGTGTTTGTGCCGCTCTGCACACACTTGATTCCCTTATGAAGATATATCAATACATGGGTTTTAAGATTCTTATTACTCAGATATATTTCTCTGCGGTGTATAGGGTGTGTTGAGGCCAGTTCATTGAGCAAGATGTAGATCTTGTCTAATACCTATTTGGTTTATTGAACGGTATCTGTGCTAATTTCAAACTCTGGTTTTATGCATCACCCCACCTCTCCTTTCCCCTTAAGCTGACATAAGTGTGTTTTCTAAATGTGAGACACTGTTCTGTTCTGTAATTCATTTCTTGTGCAGCCATATTTACCCTCCGTCTATAGGTGATATCTTATGATATGTTTCTTTTTCTGTTTGACTTATTTCAAGTAGTATTATCAGACCTAAATCCACTCTTTATCCTTCTACTAGCCTTATTACATTGATTTCATGGTGAAGAGATATTCCATTGTACATAAGTACCACATCTTCTTTATCCATTGTTCTCTTTCCTGGGATATTTAAGGTGTACTGAAGTTGAGGTTCTTGTAAACAGAGTAGCCCTAAACTGTGGTGTGCTTGTGTCTTTTTGATTTTTAGACTTCCCTAGATATACTCCCATGATTGGAAGTGTCCTATGCTCTGTAGCTCTGTTTTTTAGATGATTTAGGAACCACCATACACTTCTCCAGAGTGGCTCTCGGCAGTTCACACACTGCCCATCAGCATATAAAGGCTCCCTGTTCTCCATGGCCTGTCCTGCATTTCTGGTTTTCACAATTTTTTAGGATGGCCCTTTTTTTTTTTTTTTTTTTTTTTTGCTTTACGCGGCCTCTCACTGTTGTGGCCTCTCCCGTTGCGAAGCACAGGCTCTGGACGTGCAGGTTCAGCGGCCATGGCTCACGGGCCCAGCCGCTCCGCGGCATGTGGGATCTTCCCAGACCGGGGCACGAACCCGTGTCCCCTGCATCGGCAGGCGGACTCTCAACCACTGTGCCACCAGGGAAGCCCTAGGATGGCCCTTTTGACCGGTGGGAAATGAGACTTCTTTGTTGTGCACATTTGCATTGCTTGCTTGCTTCATTGCCCATAAAGTGCGTATGCGTTTTTTTCCTGGATATAATCAGGAAAAAACGCATACGCCCTTTTGGGCCAACTGCATCATTGTCGAAATTCTGCCACTTTTCATGTGCTTTAAAGACGAGTCCAATCTATCTCTTGAAATCTGTTTCTTGCAATTCTGTCTTGCATTCAGATCCTCTTCTTTGCCTTACCTCAACATAGTTTTGGACGTTAGTTTTCATTTATAACTCTGCAGGTTTGTGAATTGCAGTGACCCTGAGTTCCATTTTTTAAGTTGCTCTTTTGTGAGCTGGCCTCAAACCCGCAGGATTGCTTCAGGCCCTATTTTGGCTCCGGCGAGGTGGGCTGAGCTTTTTTTCAATTCTTATTCTTAATGGGAAATTAGAGTGATATGTGCCCGTCCAAACCCCTACAACTATTCTCTCATTGGTTCCCCCTCTTCCCGTTCATCCTCCTCACAATTTGCAAAATGTGTGAAACAGAAGTTGAAATGTGCTGATTCTCCAAGTGGGGAGATTCTAAGTAACGTGGCTGGAATGGTGAACAGGAGCACCAGGAGAGGATAAATGAGCTGCATTTTAGACACATCTCCCGATCACATGGTGTACAGTCCTCTGGGTTTTCCATGCATGTTTTAGCTGTAGGAAGATCCCTTGAACCTGCAGATTTGGGACCCATTGAATGGGTACCAGGTAGTATTACTTTCAAGGGTGTGCATTTCCTCACCCAACCTCACATTTCTCTTAGCACGAACAGTTTCCAGCCTTATGTCTCATCCTGCTGTGGGTCTAGACGTGTTCAATCCATGTTGCATCACCGTCCCTGAGGAAAAGTTGTAAGAGGTTTTCTCTGTCTCTCTGTCGTTTATTTTTTTCAATTTATTACTATATTGGTTACAGCTGATTTTCAAAGCTCTGTTTCTTGCTGCTGTATATCCACTTGATTCACGTACAGAGAGACATCAATAAATTCTTTTTCAGATCCTTACCAGTCGTATATATTCTTTTCCGGTGACTTGAGTGTGCTGAGTGCAGTTCTTTTAGCTACCGTGTAGGCCTTGTTGATTATCAGTTTGGTATTTGGAATGGTATCTTTGCTAATTTCAACCTCCTGGATGATGCCTCACCCCTCCCCACCTTTCCCGTTTAGCAGCCTTATGCGTGTTTTCTACATATTTGACTATGTTTTTGTTTTGTAATTTATTTCATGTGTAGCCATTTTGGATTCCACCTTTAAGTGATATCTTATGATATGTGTCTTTTTCTTTTTGAATTATGTCACTTAGAATGATCATACGTAACTCCTCCGGAGTTGTTACAACTGGCCATATTTCATTGATTTCCAGGCTGAATAATATTCCACTCTACCTAAGTACCACATCTCTATCCATTTTTTCTCTCCAGAGACATTTAAGTTATATCCTAGTCGAGGATCTTTTAAACAGACAGGGGGTAAACATTGGGGTGCCTGTGTCCTCTCGATTTTTGTTTTTCCCAAGATATACGCCCATGAGTGCAAGTGCCCTATGCTCTGTAGCTCAATTTTTAGATGCTTTAGTAAACACAATACACTTCTCCAGAATGGCCGTTGGCAATATACATTTCCACTATAAGTCTCACAGGGCTCCCTCTTCTCCTTGCCCTGTCCTGCATTTCTGTTGTTTACGCTTTATGAGGATGGCTCTTCTGACTGATGCGAAGTGATATCTTTTGTAGTATTGACTTCCAGTGCCCACCTGTTTGGTTGGCTAAAAAAGTGTATGCCCTTTTCTTGAATATATACAGAAAAAAATGCATACACCCTTTTTGGCCAACTGCAATGTTGGCAATGTTCAGCTCCTTTTCTTGTGCTTAATGGCGAGTCCTTTCTACCTCCTCAAATCCCTTTCCTGCCATTCTCCCTTGCTTACAAGTCCTTTTCTCTGACTTTCCTCAAGACATTTTTCAGTGATGGATATTTTCAACTCTGCAGTTTTGTGAATTTTACTGCCCCTGAGTTCCATTGTTCAACTTGTGTTTATGGGAACTGGCCACAAAGCAGCGGGATTTCCTCAAGCCCTATAGTGTTTCCATGGGCAACCCTAGCCTTTGGTCAATTCGTCTTCCTGATTGGAAATTAGAGTGACATGTGCCTGTCTGAACACCTAGGACTTGTCTCTCATTGTTCCTCATCCTTCCGCTTCATCCTCTGGACAAATTCCAAACTGTACGCAACAGGATGTTGACAGTGCTGACATCTCCAAGTGGGGAGACTGTTAGTAAAGACGCTGGAGGGGTGAACCCGAGCACCAGGAGATGAGGAGATGAGATGCCTTTTCCAAACTCTTCCCGATCAGACGGTATACCATCCTCTGAGTGTGACAGACATGTTTAAGCAGTAGGAAGAGTCCCATTCATGTAAGGAGAACACCAGGGCTTTTTCAAAATCAGTGTCTCCCCGAAACCCAAACTGGGGAATTTTTTAAGCTACGGCTACACATATGTTCATTAAGGGCCTTGGGAAGTAGGCAGAGTCCAAACTTTAGCTGACTGAAGTCTTCAGGGTCAGAAGCACTCACCACCAGCTTCCCTTAGGTTACACTTTAACTGTCATTGATAGATGATGTCAATAAAAATATCTATTCTTTTTCAGATTATTTCCCCTTATAGGTTATTGCAAAATGTTGAGTGTAGTTCCCTGTGCTATACAGTAGTTCCTTGTTGATGATCTATTTTATACATAGCAGTGTGTATGTGTTAATCCCAAACTGTTAATTTATCCCTCCTCCCACCTTTCCCCTTTGGTAATAATAAATTATAAGATTTTATACTTCTCAGAAATGGGGGAGCTGAAAGAGAGGTATCATTTTCAATGGAAAAGCATTTAAAACAAGATTGAAGCTTTAACCAAGATTATTAGATGTACATCCTTGGAAAGAAATCACTTCGTTTCTCTAATATTGACCTGACAAATAAGACAAACCTTTTCACTGAATCTGCTTATAATAAAGTGATGGAAATATCAAATGGAAGTGTTAGAAACATCTTATTTTACCGAGCCTTATACACTGTTCTATGTTAACTACAGTTTGGCTCACACATCTGTTCATTGAAGTTACAATAGTCTCAATTTCTGTTACTGATCCTCCAGAGTGGACCCCAACAAGTGTCCCCCTGCCCAGTGTCATTGGGGCCAACAGATCGAGACTGAGTTTGGTTCACAAGCAAAGGAAACTTTATATTTTGATCAGAGAATGGAGAGGTGAGAACATGCACTACCCCATGGGCTGTGGGCTGGGCTGCTGTGTAGAGATCCTGTCAGAGTCAGTGGGAGGGAAGGGACAGAGCTTTCAAGGGCTGGGTTGGCTGCAGCTCAGGCTCTATATCGCGGAGTCTGCACTGGGCCCCAGGAGCTTAGGTGTCGACCCAGCCATTCTGCACTAGGAAATCTGGTCTGAAGTGCCGGGTGTGGAACCTCTGCATGCGGGACCCTAGGAGCACGTGAAATTAGACAAAGCACAAAGGATAAAAAAGGTTAGACTTGACTTTATTGCCCAGATTCTATTTTTATCTCCCAGGGATTTTTAATGGGCTTTGCTGGGGACAAACCCCTCCTCTGCCTTTCGTCCCGTTCCTCATTCTTGGAGTTCTGAGGGTGCAGACCCTTCTTCTGTAACTGCTGAGTGCTGAGTTGGGAGCCCTCATACCCAGGGGCGAGGGTCAGAACTTCTCCCCAGCAGACCCCAGATGACGTTGATTGTCCCCAGGACCCCTGCCTCCTTGCTCGTCTACCTGAGCACCAGCATTGGAAGTGTTATAGATTCTAATGACCTTTAAGGGTCCAGGAAAGAGATGTGCAGAGACGCTGTGGGGGCCAGTTTCACCCCACCCCACATTTGTTCGGCCACCTTAGGCTGACTGTTTCTGCCAGCCTAGATGCTCTGACCAGTAGTCTGTGCTTTCTTCAATTAGGCCCCTGAATTAACGTACAAACAGCACCAGGTGTCAGAGCCCTGCCCGCTCAACTCCCAGACAGTCCAGGGTCAGTGGTGATCAAGGACCATGATGGCCACTGAGTCAACAGCCTTTTGAAGTAAACAGGAGTCCAGCCGGTCTTATTGGCCACCATCATCACGGTGTCTGTAGGCTTTTCTATGGTGACAGTGTGATATACGGTTCCCCCGCCAAGATTATTAGCTCCCCTCTGGGTGCAGTAAGTCCTGCAAGCAGTAGTCTACTCTTTTGGGACACACTCTTGTTGTTTTATGAGAGAAACTCCAGGTCAAGTGATGTTCACACGAGTCGTCATGGTGCCCTGTTGCCCCCGGTTATCTCTCTGGATGTTGGAGTCGGAGGGCCTCCTCACTCGAGGTCGGTGTGCCCACGGAGCGAACCCTGCAACTTCAGGGCATGGTTGGTGGTTAGGATCACCACGTGGGGTCCTTTTCCCTTAGGAGGGAGGTGGCCTTTTGGGCTGCTGATTTCCAGGTTTTTAGATACCGCCAGTATCTTGGCCAGATGTGGCAGTGGGCCAAGCCCCTTGGTGACCGTAGTTTATCCTACCTGGATGGCATTCTTGCATTGTTCCATTTCAAGTGGTCCCAGTTTTTGCACTAATTCTCCAATGGCGATTCACCTTTCACTGGGAATGTAAAGGTCAAAGGGTTTAGCTAAATTAGGGAGTTCCAGGGCAAGGGTCTGAATTGACTGCTCTTTCCATTCTTGAAAGGCCACTTCTGGATTCTATTCAAAAGGATCATCATCTTTTCCTTTCAGCTAGTAGACTGTAGTTAGGGATCCAGAAGCAGCAAACCCTGGCCTCCCCAGGAACCCCTAAGCTGTCTTCTAGTTTTAGAAAGGGGTAAGGCTGAAAATGGTTTCTTCCCTTTCCTGGGATGGGCTTCTCCGACCTTCTGTGAGAATGAAGCCCAGGCAGGTCACCGCAGTCTGTGATATTTGAGCTTTTTCTTGGACAACTTCTATCCTTTATTGGCTTGGTAGTTCAGAGGCCTCCTTAGTAGGGCTGGCGATCAGAATGTCATCTGCGTATTGAAGGAGGGTTTCCTTTTCCAGAGGTAGAACTTTTAGGTCTTTACCGAAGCTTTCCCCAAAGACGGTGTGGGAATTTTTGAACCCTTGGGGCAAGATGGCCCGGAAGTATTGTTTTAGTTGTATGTTGAGTCCTGCCACTCACAAGCCAAAATTTCTTGTGACTCTGGGACTAATGGAATACAAAAGAAGGCATCATTGAAGACTAATACAGAATACCATGTCCTGGTGGTTGGTAGAATGACCAGCAGGGTGTAGGAATTAGGAGCAACTAGAGGTATATCCTCGGTGGCTTCACTGACTGTCCTGACATCCTTTTCCAGGTCCCCAGCAGCTCATGGGGCTCTCGTGGTCAGACCAATCCCAGGATACAGAGCTAACCTTGCAGGTACCGTGGCAGGGCTGGTCACACAGGAACCATGCACATAGCCCTCATTGCAGAGCTCCCCCAGCTCACCTGTCTCTCAGAGCTGACACAGAGCACCTCAGAGCAGGACTTGAACTAACAAACAGCAGCTGCAACAGGTCTGTGACCCTGGGCATCACTCTGTGCGGCCTCCCTCCACCTGGTCTTCCAGAGACTTCCACTGCACCCGGGGCACCAGGCCTCTGTCTCCAACCACCACCCGCCCCTCCTCTCCCTGACTCCTGGGTTCCTCTCATTAGGAGAGGGTTTTCTTGAAGTTGTCTCCCACTCATGGGCCAGATAAAATGATTAGAAAACAAGCCAAAGCTGCAGCCCCTTGTCTATCCTGACTCTCAGGAGCCCATACCTGTTCCTTGGACCTGGCCGGTTCAGCAAGTTCCATTTTCTGCAACTGTGAGCCCCTGAGGGGTGATGATTGGCTGACCTGGGCAGCCTTACCGTGCTGGCCAGCCCTCCCCAGGTGTGCCTGGGTTGAGATCAATATAAATACCACTCCAGGCAGCAAGAGCCCCTGCAGCCGTGCCTGAAGCCATTTTCTCTGCCCTGTCAGCAGTCTCGGGGCTGGGCTGGTGGGAGGGAGTGAGAGGCCACGGCTTTGTGGGTGGCCCAGTGTGAGTGGGGCTCTGCTGGACTTTCTGCAGCAGTTGCCAGGCTGCCACCTGCTAAAGAAGAGGATGTGTCACCCATACCTGCTGCTGGAATTTCTCCCTGGGCAGAGGTGAGGAAGGAAAAATGCAGTGGGGGCAGGGACAGGACGGGTATCTCAGGCAGGGAAATGGAAATCTTCCAGAAGAGCACCCAGGGCCAGGACCATCCTGGCTGGCCTGCAGGCACCAAGTCGGCTGGCATGCTGTCACTCGTGTGGCTCCATGGCCCTTCCTCTAGGCTTTCAAGTCCTTGTACATATTCAGGTGTTTTACCTGGGTAGGTTGGGAACAGTTCAGCAGCAGCTGGCCTGGGGCTCATCTCACGTTTACTCACAGATGCCTCGGCACGGTCCCCCAGGCTTGTAATGAGGACACTCCTTGCGGGGGGGCTGCTGGCTGCATGCGAGACGATTCCCCACCTCTGACCAACTTCAGAATTGTCTACCACTGGAGCAAGTGTCCTGATAGGGTTTTCATCTGTATAACTGGTGGGTTCTGTTTTGTTTTTTTCTTTTTTGTTTCAAGGTAGGTTTTATTCCTCTTTTTTGTACTTATGGATGTAAGCATGGAAATAATTCATTCATATAAATACATGTATGTGAAGGGAATAACTTTTTTCCATTTTTTAGAAAATTTTATTTTTCATTTTATTTTATTTATTTTTTTTACAGCAGGTTCTTATTGGTTATCTATTTTATACATATAAATGTATACATGTCAATCCCAATCTCCCAACTCCTCCCACCGCCACCCCCCCCATGGCTTTCCCCTCTTTGTGTCCATATATTTGTTCTCTACATCTGTGTCTCTATTTCTTCCCTTCAAACCGGTTCATCTGTACCATTTTTCTAGGTTCCACATATATGCGTTAATATACAATATTTGTTTTTCTCTTTCTGACTTACTTCACTCTGTATGACAGTCTCTAGATCCATCGACGTCTCTACAAATGACCCAATATCATTCCTTTTTATGGCTAATAGTCCATTTTATATATGTACCACATCTTTATCCATTCGTCTGTCTGTGGGCATTTAGGTTGCTTCCATTACCTGGCTATTGTAAATAGTGCTGCACTGAACATTGTGGTGAATGTGTCTTTTTGATTTATGGTTTTCTCTGGGTATGTGCCCAGTAGTGGGTTGCTGGATCATATGGTAATTCTATTTTTAGTTTTTTAAGGAACCTCCATACTGTTCTCCATAGTGACTATCAATTTACATTCCCACCAATCGTGGAAGAGGGTTCCTTTTCTCCACACCCTCTCCAGCATTTGTTGTTTGTAGATTTTCTGATGATGCCCATTCTAACAGGTGTGAGGTGATACCTCATTGTAGTTTTGATTTGCATTTCTCTAATAATTAGTGAGGTAGAGCAGCTTTTCATGTGCTCCTTGGCCATCTCTACGTCTTCTTGGAAGAAATGTCTATTTAGATCTTCTGCCCATTTTTGTATTGGGTTGTTTGTTTTTTTAATATTGAGCTGCATGAGCTGTTTATATATATTGGAGATTAATCCTTTGTCCATTGATTCAGTTGCAAATATATTCTCCCATTCTGAGGGTTGTCTTTTTGTGTTTGTAGTTTCCATTGCTTTGCAGAAGCTTTTACGTTTCATTAGGTCCCATTTGTTTAGTTTTCTTTTTTATGTCATTACTCTAAGAGGTGGATCAAAAAAGATCTTGCTGTGATTTATGTTAGAGTATTCTTCCTATGTTTTCCTCTAAGAGTTTTATACTGTCCGGTCTTACATTAAGGTCTCTAATCCATTTTGAATTTATTTTTGTGTATGGTGTTAGGGGGTGTTCTAATTTCATTCTTTTACATGTAGCTGTCCATTTTTCCCAGCACCACTGATTGAAGACACTGTCTTTTCTCCATTGTATAGTCTTGCCTACTTTGTCATAGATTAGTTGACCATAGGTGTGTAGGTTTATCTCTGGGCTTCTTTCTTTTTTATTTTCCTTTTACACCTTTATTGGAGTATAATTGCTTTACAATGGAGTGTTAGTTTCTGCTGTATAACAAAGTGAATCAATTATACATATACATATATCACCATATCCCCTCCCTCTTACATCTCCCTCCCACCCTCCACATCCCACCCCTTTAGGTGGTCGCAAAGCACCGAGCTGATCTCCCTGTGCTATGTGGCTGCTTCCCAGTAGCTATCGATGTTACATTTGGTAATGTATATATGTCCATGGCACTCTCTCACTTCGTCCCAGCTTACCCTTCCCCCTCCCCGTGTCCTCAAGTCCTTTCTCTATGTCTGTGTCCTTAATCCTGTCCTGCCCCTAGGTTCTTCATAAACCTTTTTCTTTAGATTCCATATATCTCTGTTAGCACACGGTATTTATTTTTCTCTTTCTGACTTACTTCACTGTGTAGGACAGACTCTAAGTCCATCCCCCTCACTACAAATAACTCAGTTTTGTTTCTTTTTATGGCTGAGTAATATTCCATTTATATATGTGCCAGATATTCTTTATCCATTCATCTGTCGATGGACACTTAGGTTGCTTCCATGTCCTGGCTATTGTAAGTAGAACCGCAATGAACATTGTTGTATATAACTCTTTTTGAATTATGGTTTTCTCAGGGCAAATGCCCAGTAGTTGGATTGCTGGGTCGTATGGTACTTCTATTTTTAGTTTTTTAAGGAACCTCTATACTGTTATCCCTAGTGGGTATAGCAATTTACATTCCCAGTAACAGTGCAAGAACGTTCCCTTTTCTCCAGTAAATGCCTCTCCAGCATTTATTGTTTGTAGATTTTTTGATGATTGCCATTCTGACTGCTGGGAGGTGATACCTCACTGTAGTTTTGATTTGCATTTCTCTAATGATTAGTGATGTTCAGCATCCTTTCATGTGTTTATTGGCAATCTGTATATCTCCTTTGGAGAAATGTCTATTTAGGTCTTCTGCCCATTTTTGGATTGTGTTGTTTGTTTTTGTGATATTGAGCTACACGAGCTGCTTGTAAATTTTGGAGATTAATCTTTTGTCATTTGCTTCATTTGAAAACATTTTCTCCCATTCTGAGGGTTGTATTTTCGTCTTGTTTATGTTTTCCTTTGCTGTGCAAAAGCTTTGAAGTTTCATTAGGTCCCATTTGTTTATTTTTGTTTTTATTTCCACTTCTCTAGGAGGTGGGTCAAAAAGGATCTTGCTGTGATTTATGTCATAGAGTGTTCTGCCTATGTTTTCCTCTAATAATTTTATAGTGTCTGGTCTAACATTTAGATCTCTAATTCATTTTGAGTTTATTTTTGTGTATGGTGTTATGGAGTGTTCTAATTTCATTCTTTCACGTGTAGTTGTCCAGTTTTCCCAGCACCACTTACTGAAGAGACTGTCTTTTCTTCATTGTATATCTTTGCCTCCTTTGTCATAGATGAGTTAGCCATAGGTACATAGGTTTATCTCTGGGCTTTCTATCTTGTTCAATTGATCTATATTTCTGTTTTTGTGCCAGTACCATATAGTCTTGATTAATGTAGCTTTGTAGTATAGTCTGAAGTTAGGAAGTCTGATTCCTCCAGCTCTTTTAATTTCCCTCAAGACTGCTTTGGCTATTCGGGGTCTTTTGTGTCTCCATACAAATTTTAAGATTTTTTTGTTCTAGTTCTGTAGAAAATGCCAGTGGTATTTGCTAGGGATTGCATTGAATCTGTAGCTTGCTTTGGGTACTATAGTCATTTTCACAATATTGATTCTTCTAATCCAAGAACATGGTTTATACCTCCATATGTTTATATCATCTTTGATTTCTTTCAGCAGTGTCTTATAGTTTTCTGAGTACAGGTCTTTTACCTCCTTATGCAGGTTCATTCCTCCGTATTTTATTCTTTTTGTTGCAATGGTGAATGAGATTGTTTCCTTAATTTCTCTTTCTGATCTTTCATTGTTAGTGTATAGGAATGCAAGAGATTTCTGTGCATTAATTTTGTATCCTGCAACTTTACCAAATTCATTGATTAGCTCTAGTAGTTTTCTGGTGGCATCTTTAGGATTCACTATGTGTAGTATCGTGTCATTTGCAAACAGTGACAATTTTACTTCTTCTTTTCCAATTTGTATTCCTTTTATTTCTTTTTCTTCTCTGATTACTGTGTCTAGGACTTCCAAAACTATGTTGAGTAATAGTGGTGAGAGTGGACATCCTTGTCTTGTTCCTGATCTTAGAGGAAATGCTTTTAGTTTTTCACTATTGAGAATGATGTTTGCTGTGGGTTTGTCATATACTGCCTTTATTATGTTGAGGTAGATTCCCTCTATGCCCACTTTTTGGAGACTTTTAATCATAAATTGGCGTTGAATTTTGTCGAAAGCTTTTCCTGCATCTATTGGGATGATCATATTTTTATTCTACAATTTGTTAATATGGTGTATCACATTGATTGATTTGTGTATATTGAAGAATTCTTGCATCCCTGGGATAAACCCCACCTGATCATGGTGCATGATCCTTTTAATGTGTTGTTCAATTCTGTTTCCTAGTATTTTGTTGAGGATTTTTACATCTATATTAATCAGTGATATTGGTCTCTAATTTTCTTTTTCTGTAGTATCTTTGTCTGGTTTTGGTATCAGGGTTATGGTGGCCTCATATAATGAGTTTGGGAGTGTTCCTTCCCCTGAAAAGTTCTGAAGAGTTTGAGAAGATTGGGTGTTAGCTCTTGTCTAAATGTTTGATAGAATTCACCTCTGATGCCATCTAGTTCTGGACTTTTGTTTGTTGGAAGATTTTTAATCACACTTTCAATTTCATTACTTGTGATAGGTCTGTTCATATTTTCTATTTCTTCCCGGTTCAGTCTTGGAAGGTTATACCTTTCTAAGAATTTGTCCATTTCTTCCAGGTTGTCCATTTTATTGGCATAGAGTTGCTTGTAGAGGTCTCTTAGGATGCTTTGTATTTCTGTGGTGTCTGTTACAACTTCTCCTTTTTCATTTCTAATTTTATTGATTTGAGTCCTCTCCCTCTTTTACTTGAGTCTGGCTACAGGTTTATCATTTTTGTTTATCTTCTCAAAGAACCAGCTTTTAGTTTTATTGATCTTTGCTATTGTTTTTATTTCATTTATTTCTGCTCTGATCTTTATGATTTCTTTCCTTCTATTAACTTTGGGTTTTGTTCTTCGTTCTCTAGTTCCTTTAGGTGTAGGGTTAGATTGTTTATTTGAGATTTTTCTGGTTTCTTGAGGTAGGCTTTTATTGCTATAAACTTCCCTCTTAGAACTGCTTTTGCTGCATCCCATAGGTTTTCAGTCATCGTGTTTTTGTTGTCATTTGTCTCTAGGTAGTTTTTGATTTCCTCTTTTATTTCTTCAGTGATCTCTTGGTTATTTAGAAACGTATTGTTTAGCCTCCATGTGTTTGTTTTTTACGTTATTTTCCCTGTAATTGAGTTCTAATCTCATAGCATTGTGGTCGGAACAGCTGCTTGATATGATTTCAGTTTTCTTAAATTTACTGAGGCTTTATTTGTGACCCAAGATGTGATCTATCCCGGAGAATGTTCCGTGTACCATTGAGAAGAACTTGTAGTCTGCTGTTTTTGGATGGAATGTCCTATAAATATCCATTAAATCTATCTGGTCTATTGTGTCATTTAAAGCTTGTGTTTCCTTATTAATTTTCTGTCTGGATGATCTCCATTGGTGTAAGTGAAGTGTTAAAGTCCCTTGCTATTATTGTGTTACTGTTGATTTCCTCTTTTATAGCTGTTAGCAGTTGCCTTATATATTGAGGTGTTCCTGTGTTGGGTACATATATATTTATAATTGTTATATCTTGGATTGATCCCTTGATCATTATGTAGTGTCCTTCCTTGTCTCTTGTAACATTCTTTATTTTAAAATCTATTTTATCTGATATGAGTATTGCTACTCCAGCTTTCTTTTGATTTTCATTTGCATGGAATATATTTTTCCATCCCCTCACTTTCAGTCTGTATGTGTCCCTAGGTCTGAAATGGGTCTCTTGTAGACAGCATATATATGGATCTTGTTTTTGTATCCATTCAGTGAGCCTGTGTCATTTGGTTGGAGCATTTAATCCATTCATGTTTAAGGTAATTATCAATATGTATGTTCCTATTATTATTTTCTTAATTGTTATGGGTTTGTCTTAGTGGGTCCTTTTCTTCTCTTGTGTTTCCCACTTAGAGAAGTTCCTTTAGCATTTGTTGTAGAGCTGGTTTCATGGTGCTGAATTCTCTTAGCTTTTGCTTGTCTGTAAAGCTTTTGATTTCTCCATCAAATCTGAATGAGATACTTGCTGGGTGGAGTACTCTTGGTGGTAGGTTCTTCCCTTTCATCACGTTAAATTTATCATGCCACTCCCTTCTGTAGATTTTCTGCTGAGAAATCAGCTGTTAACCTTATGGGAGTTCCGTTGTATGTTGTCATTTTTCCCTTGTTGCTTTCAATAATTTTTCTTTGTCTTTAATTTTTTCAATTTGATTACTGTGTGTCTCGGCATTTTTCTCTTTTGGTTTATCCTGCCTGGGACTCTCTGCGCTTCGTGGACTTCGGTGGCTATTTCTTTTCCCATGCTAGGGAAGTTTTCAACTATAATCTCTTCAGATATTTTCTCGAGTCCTTTCTCTCTCTGTTCTCCATCTGGGACCCCTATAATGCGAATGTTGTTGCATTTAATGTTGTCCCAGAAGTCTCTTAGGTTGTCTTCATTTATTTTCATTCTTTTTCTTTATTCTGTTCCATGGCAGTGATTTCCACCTTTCTGTCTTCCAGGTCACTTATCCGTTCTTCTGTCACAGTTATTCTGCTACTGATTCCTTCTAATGTATTTTTCATTTCAGTTATTGTATTGTTCATCTCTGTTTGTTTGTTCTTTAATTCTTCTAGGTGTTTCTTCCTTAATTCTTCTAGGTCTTTGTTAAGCATTTCTTGCATCTTCTCGATCTTTGCCTCCATTATTTTTC